>NC_086104.1:18545735-19888235 GCF_963921235.1 Mobula hypostoma | reverse complement strand
AGGATTTCAACCAGGTCATCTTGAAGAAGTCTAAACAATGATGTACCTCCAGCATATCCATGGAAATGGAGGAACCAACACACTTGACCACTATCAAAAATGCTTACCACACCATCGGACATCCACACTTTGGAAAGTCTGATCTCCTGGCTGTACCCATAGGCAGAGACTGCAGCATCAGTATTGAGGACCAAGAAGATATGGTCAAGGGAGATGGAGGAGCACTTACAGGACTGCTTTTAGTCAATATTCAGGGATTCATCTTCAAGTCTGAATAAATATACCACAATTGTCAACGACTTCGTCGAGACCTGTGTGTCTTGGGGAATATGCTGGGCATACCCAAGCCAAAAGCTGTGGATGAACCAGGAGATTCATAGTCTGCTGAGGGCTGGATCTGTGGTATTCAAGAGCAGTGATTCAGAACTATACAAGTCGCCCAGGTCCAATCTGTGGAAGATGATCTTAAGAGCGAAGAAACAATTCTAATTGAAATTAGCGTTGGAATCAGATACAAGTCAGCTTCAGCAGAGTTTGCAGGCCAATACTTCCTGTAGAGCAAAACCTAACATCACGAATGGCTGTGATGCTTCACTCCAAGGTGAGCTTAACACCTTTTATGCTCACATTGAAAGGGAAGATAAAACTACACTGGTGTCAATCCCTGCAGCATCTGGTGACCCTGTGATCTCTGTTTCAGGAGCCGATATCAGAATATCTTTTAAGAAGGGTGAACCCTCGCAATGTGTCAGGCCCTGATTGTGTACCTGGTAAGGCTCTGAAAACTTGTGCCAATCAGCTAGCGTAAGTGTTCGTGGACAGCTTCAATCTCACAATCATACCAGTGCCCAAGAAGAGCAGGGTGAGCTGTCTTGACTATCGCCCAGGGACACTCAGATCTGCTGTGATGAAGTGCTTTGAGTGGTTGGAAATGGCTAGAATCTGTTTCTGCCGAAGCAAGTACCTGGGCTTGCTACAAGTTGTCAATCGCCACTATAGATCTACAGCAGATGCAATCTCACTGATTACCCACTCAGCCTTGGATTACCTGGACAATAGCAATACCTACATCAGGCTTCTGTTTATTGACTACCAGCTCAGCGCTCAACACAATCATACCCTCAGTTCTAATCAACGACCTCCAAAAACAGCCAGCTGCACCATGGACACCAGCCTCCCCAGCATCAAGGACACTTTCAAAAGGTGATGCCTCAAAGTGAAAACCTCCATCACTCAGGGCATGTCCTCTTCTCATTGCTACCATCAAGGAGGTACAGGAGTCTGAAGACACACGCCCAGTGTTTCAAAAACAGTTTCTTCCCTTCTGCCATCGAAATTCTTGATGGATAATGAATCCATGAACACTTCCTCAGTACTTTTCCCTCTCTTTTTGCACTAATTTAATTTAATTTTCTTTATATATGTGTATATATATACTTATTGTAATTTATAGCTGTTACTATCATGTATTGCAATGTACTGCTGCCACAGAACAACAGTACAACAACCTGATATTAAGCCTAATTCTGATTCTGATTCTGATTCAATTGCCTGTTCTGGTCCAACCACATTGATGACATGGAAAAAAAAAAAGCTCACCAATGTCTCAACTTCCTCAGGACACTCCATTGACCCTCATCAATTTTTATCAATGCAGCATAGAAGGCATCCTCTTCAGATGCATCGTGACTTGGTTTGGCATCTGCTCTGCTCGTGACCGCAAGAAACTGAAGAGAATTATGGACACAGCTTAATATATCACAGAAGCCAGCATCCTAAACTCTGTCTATACTTTTCACTGCCTCTATAATGCAGCCAGCATAATCAAAGACCCCACCACCCTGGACAGTCCATCTTCTTCTCTCTTCCATTGGGCGGAAGATTAAAAAACTGAAAGCATGTACCACCAGGGTGAAAGAGGGCTTCCACCCTCTCAAGACTTGAATGGTTTCCTAGATGAACCCTTGACCTCACATTCTACCTTGTTATGACCTGGAGCCTTGTCTACCTACACTGCACTTTCTCTCTAACTGTAACACTTTATTTTGCATTATTTTATTGTTTTACTATGTACTGTTGTAATGAACTGATCTGTTTGAACAGTATGTAAGACAAATTTTTCACTGTACTTCCATCCAATGATAAACTAGTCTACTAAAATATGAGTCAGGTGATAATATTTTGACTGTTTCCATAGCAAGAATCATCATCACCATCATGTGCCATGTTGTAAGATGTGGACATCCATGGTCTTTGATTGTTCTTGGCAAATTTTTCCATAGAAATGTTTTCCCATTGCCTTCTTCTGGACAGTGTCTTTACAAAACAGTTGACCTGAGCCATTATCAATACTTTTCAGAGATTGTCTGCCTGGTGTCAGTGGTTGCATAACTAGGATTTGTGATATGCACCAGCTGCTCATACAACCATCCACCACCTGCTCCTGTGGCTTCACGTGACCCTGATCGAGGGGCTAAGCAGGTGCTACACCTTGTCCAAGGGTGACCTGCAGACTAGTAGAGGGAAGGAGCACCTTACGCTTCCTTTAGCAGAGACATATCACCACTCCTCCATCCAATAGCAAGAATATGGATAATGTTGAAGTTCATATCAAATTCAATGTAGGCTGTAACGAAGGAAGCATTCTGCAGAGTATCAATGACTACAAAAAACGGATTTCACTAACTAACAGCTCTCAGTCTTAGAGAGTATTAACGTTACTGTCCTGTCTGCACGATTACTCTAGTAATGTCCTTGGACTTGCCTGTATCTCCATCCAAGCTTGTGCTGCTCCATCCCCATAGTACTAGCTCAGCCTTGATGACAGTGAAATATATCTCATGACTAGAGTGCTAGCATTCATCAGATTGCCTTTATTCCAGAGGTTCTCAGGTCAATCTGGGTTCCTGGGATCCAGAAGCCTGTTACTGGTGCTTGCATTACTAAATCTGGCTTCCTGAGGGATCAGCATTTAGCAATGTAAATACTGGGAGCTGGCTCATGGTCAGCAGTCTCCTAGCCTAAACAAACACCAGCATTAAATTGTCTTAATTAAAAGTTCAAGATCTGCCTTGGCTTGAACTCGGGCATAGTTTTGTGCATTCTTGATCGAGATACTGGTTAATATGACGTGGCAGTAGCTTAGTGGCAAAATTCATCACAGTACTCAATTGATTCCTTCTCTTCTTCCTCCAAGCCATGATCTCTCTCCTCTTGGTGACAGGCTGCTCCTTCCACCCTGCACACACTGGATTTTTCTCAGCTGCTGTTACATCAATTAAATTCCCTTAAGATAGCTGTGAAAGCAGCCAATAGTTCCACTCAGCCCAGTCCTCTGGTTGGTGTGTCTGGATCTCTGCAGGAGAATGCCTCTGCTGTCAACATCTGACCACCTTGCACTCAGCCATGCGAATGCAGGGATTGGGGTAGGCCACGCAAGCTGTTAAATAGGGGCCGTGGACAATTCTGATTTGACGAAGACAGACGTGAGAAGTAGAGGAACATCTGGAGAAATTTCTGAAATGCCTGGTTTGCTGCTGTTGTTACTGTGCAATGAGAATCTCCGGCTGGTAGGCCCCAAAATCCCCGGCTTTGCCTGCTGCTGGCAACCGAGGCTGAGGTTGAAGCGTTCGGATAGAGATGGTGCTCAGTACTCGGTGTCGGAGGCTGATCAGAGCTCGAAGTTTTTGGATGACTCAGAGTTAGACTGTCGTCGGGCATGGAAGGGAGAGTTTTCTTCTGAGATGTGGGACTTTGGAGAAACTTTGAACTTTTTTACTGTGCCATGGACTGTTCTTCATCAAGTTATGGTATTGTTGCACTGTTGTAACTATATGCTATAATTATGTGGTTTTGTTAGTTTTTCAGTCTTGGTGTGTCCTGTGTTTTTGTGATATCACACCGGAGGAACATTGTATCATTTCTTAATGCATGCATTACTAAATAACAATAAAAGAGGACTGCATGTCCTCATAATCTAATCTAATCTAATCTCAACCATCGTTGACTGAGATCATGGCTGATATAGCTATGAACTCCTATTAGCACTGGAGAGGCTACAAAGGAAATTTATGAGAATGTTAGCCAGAGCCGGAGAACTAAAGCTTTGAAGAGAGGCCGTATAGGTTAGGGATGCTTACTCTCGAGCAGGGGTTCCCAACCTTTTTATTCCATAGACCCCTACCATTAACCGAAAGCTCAGTGGACCCCAGGTTGTGAACTGCTGTTCTAGAGCAAAGGACACTGAGAAGTGACGTCAAAGAGGTGTTCAAATTTATGAGAGGGCTAAACAGGCAGAATAAGATGGACCTCTTCCCTTAGTAAAATGACCGGAATATATAGGATCTGGGGGTGTGGGGAGGTGAATTTTTCTCCCCTAAGATCAATCAGGACCTGGGTTTGACTGATTGATAGTGTAATAGAGGCAGAAAGATTCACCATACTTAAATCTTATATAAAGCTTTGTAACCTGCATAGCTGTGGATTAATTACCTGAGGAAATGCGATTAACCTAAATAGGACCATTTTTTACTGGCACAGGTACTGAAGGTAAAATGGCTTCCTCCTGTGATTCTATATAATGATTTCTGTGGCAAAATAATTGATTGTGCTTTGAACTACAGGTTTTTATGAGAAAGATCTTAACATTTCTACCACATTTTAGTTGATGATGCTTCCTACCTTTGAAGCTGTTGATCCGACTCATATGTTATAATGCCTTATTTTTGTTTCTCCCCCAAGCAAAATAAAGATAGAAGCAATACACACAAAATGCTGGAGGAACTAAGCAGGTCAGGCAGCATCCATGGAAAGGAATAAACAGTCAATGTTTTGGCCCGAAACCCTTTTTCAGGACTGAGAAGGAATGGAGAAGATGCCAGAATAAAAAGGTTGGGGGAGGGGAAGGAGCCTCGCTGGAAGGTGACAGATGAAGCCAGGTGGGTGGGAAAGGTCAAGGGTTAGAGAAGGTGGTGTTCAGGATTCGCAAAAAAAGAAAATTTTTTTCCATCTTGCCTATGAATTGATTTTATAAATCCTAAATCTCTCAATCAAATTATTTTTTAAAATATATTTCTAGATATCCCAGCTAAATTCATCACCTTTTGAGTGACAAGAGGTCATTTATTCCCTGTGAGGAGTCACCCTGAGATGGAAAGCATAATTCCCTTTTGTCACCGTAGGTTAGTTCAGTTTAAATTAGAGAGAAGGGCATTTGCAAGTGTTGAGGTGTGCAGTCGGCAGTAGCATTGGCAATCTATTCTATAGTGTTACTCCAGTTATTAAATAAAATGGAACAAGAATCTGTAACTGACACAATGATATCCATTCCCTGGCTTGTATAGTACTTGAGTTGAATTTCCGCCCTTCTTTGTAAAATAGACATCATTAATATGGAGAGAAGTCTACATTAAGACCATAAGATACAGGAGCAGAATTAGGTCAGTTGGCCCATCAAGACTGCTGTGTCATTTCATCATGGCTGATCCAATTTTCCTCTCAGTCCCAATCTCCTGCCTTCTCCCCATATCCCATCATGCATCTGAGGGAAAAGCTTATGCTATCACTCCACTAGAGCTTCGTGATGTCACAGAAAGGGGAATTGCTTCCAATTCCAGATCAAAATTGAAAGAAAGAGTCAGTCAACATTGACTGTCACCATCAGTATGCTGGTGGGGATTATAGAGCAGTTCGTTGCAGAATAAGGGGAATTCCCTCCTCTGACAATCACCAAAAATCACACTACTTGAGTTAAAAGCCTATTTCCCTGCAATTTCAGAAGGTGCATCTTTGGACACATGACTTCCCACCATCTCGCCTGCCCTGGAAGCACCAGATACGTAGGCCCCCATCCTGTCCAAGACATGATTTCAGTTTTGCAACAGTTGCATCTGAAATATATTAGTAGTTTCTTAGAAAGTAGTCAAATTGGGCCAATTTGGATTAATGTAGAAAGGATGTGAGTTTGGGCCGAGGATCAAGGTTGTCTGTATTTTCTAAGTCAGCTGTGGCCTTTGCAGAAAGTCCTTGTACGGTTTTTGACCGTCCTTGCAGAACATTCCCTTCATCATGGGAAATGAGATCATTGTTGGGGCTATAAAAAAGATGTCAAGTTCCTTTCAGAAAGAAAAAAGTAGCAGAGAGGATCCTTCTGATCATTTTAGTTGGCTCTAGTACAATCCTGTTAACTTTGTTTGCAAAAACTATCTCCAAAGCAATTTCATCCTTATGATGTTTATACATATGCAGTGGCCATTTAACATCAGAGGGTTGGTCAGCAGGTGTCGGTGGGATTTTCCTTGATGGTTGTCCATCCATTCCATAACCAGCAGGGTGAAAATGGCTCGTTTCATACTGGTTTTGAGACCACACTTCAAACTCAAGTATTTTTATGTGCATGTTGGAACTCTGTATCCAATGAGGCACAAACCTTTTAATTTTCTATATTTTGGAGTATTTTAATATTTTTGGCCCCGTTCTTAAATTGGCCAAACATCGGCTCATTCGTTGCTCTTGGGCAATAAAATAATGATAAGATATTACCCAGGGAGAAATTACCTAATTATAGTGCTGGTATGTTGTCCCTGAGTAAACATGTGGGGCCTCAGTCTCCTGTAAAATGTGCATAATTTGTGACAGTGTTGCTAGAATCCCATTGGAACTGTACAGTAGCACCAGCATATGTTAGGTGTTCCTGTATCTAAGTGAGAACAGAAGTTGGTAATTCTCCCAGTGATATCTGACTGATGTTGCTAACCCAATCATTAATCTTTTTTTTTGTAATTCTTGCCCTTGTTTGAATTTGTGTTTTTGAAATACTGGATGTAACTTGTATGTCCCTACCCTCTGTCTGGTTAGTGTGATTTCCCACGTAGTGGGTTGCCAATCTCTACTGCTGTAAGACCTGCAGGTTGTGTTGCAAGTCTGCAGCTGTTTTTGGGTCACACGTTCAAAGACTGGAGGTCAGTTTGATGCTATCCTGAGCCATTTTAGTTTTCTTGAGAAGCTGAAACCACTTCAAAACAAAATGAGTGATGCTGTGTGAAAGCATTACCACAAACAGTGAATCATATCAGTCAGTGTGAAAATGCCACTTACAGAGTGACATAATTTCACTCCTGACGTAAACCAGATCTTCTTGCACTGCTTATGTGTTTTGTGTTCAAAAATTTTGATTTCCCTAAACTTATTTCCACCTTCCCAGTTGTGCTTGATCTACCCTGACCTCAGCTTCTTTGCTGTTAAAAGCATTACAGGGCCTATTGACTAGGGCTTCCATTATTCCAGCTTCTCTGATTCTCTTCACAGTAAATTTGAGGATATTCAAATTCTGCTGCCTGCGTCCTAACATATTTCAACTTCTGTATACCTATGTCACATTCGCTTGCTATCTACATTGCCTTCTGTGAATTTCAAGCTCTCATTCTTGTCTTCAAATTGCCTTCCTGTTTCTGTACCTCCTCTATCCTCGTCAATCTCTGCATTCCTTTAATTTTGGGTTTCAGCTTATTCTCCAGATACATGTGCTGCCACATTTCAAGTGCCAAGGTGCTCAACTCTTGAATCCACTCCCTGAAACGCTTCTCTGCCTTCATCTCCTCCTTACAAGTACTTCTGCAAATCGGCCTCTTTGACTGTGTGTTTAGTTATTTACCTAATATTGTGGAATTCCAGTTAATTGGGACACATTGGGACCTGTACATTTTGGCTCAATTAAGTGGCACCCCAATGAGCCGAAGTTTCATGGAAATAAGTAAAAGGTATAACAAAGACAAATTACCATTTAACTGAGTAAAAATTATCTATTTAAATGAAATACAGAACAAATTAGAACATGACCAATACCTCTACAGTACTTTAGAACTGTTCCTAGTAGTTATCGACAGAAGAATTTATCTGCCGTGTTCTTATGATTGACTGTAAATGAACAAAATCAGGGTAGACACCTAGTGCTGATAATGGACTGCCTTCATACAATGCTGTAGATGATTGCATCCTCCAAATCCTCATTTTCATTGTAACATTCGTGATGATTGTTGATACCTTTCGAATTCCTAACTTGTTAGAAAACAAACATATGCAACTGACACTATTTAAAAACTGGTCGCTGTAAGCACAATGTAGTGCCTAACAACCATGTATGCGCACACGACTGACGCTAATTAGAAACCACACGGCAGCAATCTCCTGCCTTAGCCTCCACCAGGATGTGGATTTTCTTGTCAGGATATCAGAAATGTCAATAAAATAAGATTATAAGATATAGGAACAGAATTAGGCCATTTGACCCATTGATTCTGCCCTGCCATTTCATCATGGCTGATCCAGTTTTCTGCTCAGCCCCAATCTCCTGCCTTCTAGTCGTATCCTTTCATGTCCTGACCAATCAAGAATCTATCAACCTCTGCCTTAAATATATGTAAAGGTTTGGCCTCCACAACTGCCTGTGGTAATGAATGTCCTCCCCTTTCAAAGAACAGGATTTCCCTTCCTCCACTATTGCTACTGCCCTCACCTTTTTTTTTATTAAATGCAATCGTGAACAATAGCCAGCTCAGAAATGCTGATCAAGTCAACTAGTTCCCAAAGAGAACTCTGATAGGCCAATCAAATGGTTCACTGCTGCTCAGCGATAGAACACAAAAAAATCATATGTACAATTAAAAAAATAGTAGAAATACTGGAGTCATGATGATCATGATGAAGTCTGCTGGAGAGAGACATTTATACACATGCTGTCCTCCATAATTCAAAGAGATTGAAGGATAAGGTTGCAGGGTGACAAGACGTGACCGGAGCACTTGGAACTAAAAACTAATCCCTACTGGGAGAAAACAGCACCTGTTCTTTCCGCACTGTTCTCCAGCAGTTTAGGGACCAAGTTCAGCCGGAACATAACTCACAAGTGCTCTTGAAAGTCGGGTATTAACCCTACCTGTCAACAACCAAGCATTGCCATCCTGGTCCCCTTCATGATAGCTTTTGAAGAAGCATGTGACTTCCCTCCCAGAGATGATAGGTGTTTGTGCACTCGACTCTTGAAAGCTTGGACCCCATCATCGCAGATGTTTCCAACCACAGCATCTGGAAGGCAGTTCCAAATTCTGATAGCACAGTGAAGGAAGCTTCTATTCAGTGTGTAGGTTCTTGCATCAGGCATAGAAACAGCATGAGCAGGCATAGATAAACTTGATCATGTGGTGCGCCGTCTCTCATAAGGTGAAGGCAGCATGGCGTGAAGGTCTGCAGGGCTGTGGCTGGTGTGCATTTTGTATAGCACAGTAGCTGCAGCAACCTGTCGTCTGTGGTGTAAGCTGCTGATGGCCAGCTTCTTACGAGCTGTGGCTTCGCCTGCATCTTCTTCATTTCCTAGACATCTGAGCTCACCCCATCTTCCCGCTACCTTGACAGTGATGAGGTTCTCTTATCCTTACAAACCGCCCCATGAGCCTCCACATCCAACATATCATTCTTCGCACCTTCTATCATCTCCAAAGGAATCCTACCACCCAATATGTCTTGACCAACTCCCATCTCCACTTTTCGCAAGGATTGCTCCTTCCATGATTCCCTTGTCCATTGGTCCTTCCCCACTAATCTCCCTCCCGGCACTTACCCTGCAAGTGTCCAGAGTGCTACACCTGCCCATACACCTCCTTCCTCACCCTCATTTAGGGCCCCAAACAGTCCTTCCAGTTGATGCAATATTTCACCTGTGAACCTGCTTGGGGTTGTCTGTTGTGTCTGGTGCTCCTCTACATTGGTCAGACCCATCGTAAGTAGGGAGACCGCTTCGCTGAGCACCTTCGCTCCATCTGCCAAAAGCAAAACTTCCTGATGGCCAAACATTTTACTTCCAGTTCCCATTCCCATTCTGACATGTCGGTCCACGGCCTCCTCTGGTGCCATGATGAGGCCATCCTCAGGGTGGAGTAGCAATACCTTATATTCTGTCAGGGTAGTCTCCAATCTGAAGGCAGAATATCGATTTCTCCTTCTGGTAATTTTTTTCCCTCCTTCTTCCCTCTTTTTCTATTCCCCATTCTGGCCTCTTACCTCTTCTCACTTGCCCGTTACCACCCCACTGCAGCCACTTCTTCTCTTTTTCCCATGGTCCACTCTGTTCTCCTATCACATTCATTCTCCAGCCCTTTGGCTTTCCTGCCTCTCATTGCTTCACCTATCACCTTCTGACTATCCTCCTTCCCCTCCCCCCCACCCCACCTTTCTATTCTGGTGTCTTCCCCTTTCCTTTCCAGTCCTGAAGAAGGGTCTCAGCCAGAAACCTTGACTGTTTATTTGTTTCCACAGATGCTGCCTGACCTGCTGAGTTCCTGCAGCACTCTGCATGTGGTGCCGTGGAACAATTCAGTTTTTAAGGGCAAATGGGAATTAGAATAGAGAGTAGCGCTGGGACTATGCAAGAAACACACACAAAATGCTGGAGGAACTCAGCAGGCCAGGCAGCATCTGTGAAAAAGAGTATTGTCGACGTTTTAGACCGAAACCCTTTGGCAGGATTGGGACTATGCAACCCATTTAGTGGATATGACTAGGGATGTTTCCCAGTCTAGGTCAACTAGAGGACAAAGTTTATAGTAAGTCTTAAAACAATCACACATTAATGTTTTTATTGAACTGAAAAGAGAAAATTCAACCGGTCAGGTAGCATCGACGGCAAGAGAAAGAGTTGTTTCAGGTCAAAAACTCTGTCAGAGTTGATGAAGAGTTTTGGCCTGAAATGTTAACTGACTTGCTATGGGTGTCTAAAACTTTGTTTTTAACTTCAGCCCTCTAGCTTTTGCTTTTCTTGATTTTAATTTGCTGTTAAATTAGAACCGTTTGGACTCGGTTTAGGCATGATCCCAGAAACAGCTGCAAGTTCAAGCTCAAACAGTTTAACAGGCACTTGTGACGGAATGGTAAATGCATCAAGAGGAAGATTTCTGAATTGCTGTTGAAGAAACGCGCATTTTAAAATCAGAATCCGATTTATTAACACTAAGATGATATGCGATACTATATGTGATGTGTTGACTACCTTCGCTCTGTTCACTGCAAAGGGTAGGATCTTCCAGAGGCTACCCATTTCAGTTCAACTTCCCATTCCCATTCCGACATGTCTTCACAGAAGCCAAACTCAGGTTGGAGAAAAAGCAGCTCATATTTTGCCTGTGTAGCCTCTAATCTGATGGCATGAGCATACATTTCTCTCCCTCCCTTCTTTCCTTTTCCATTTCCCATTGTGATTCCATTCTCAACACTTCTCCTCACCTGCCCATCATCTCCTCTAGTTCTCCTCCTCCTGTCATTTCTTCCATGGTCCACCGTCCTCTTCTATTAGATTCCTCCTTCTTCATCTCTACTCCTTCCACCTTCTTACTTCATCCCTCCCCACCCTCACCCGCCAGCTTGCACTCCTTCCCCTCCCCCCATCTTCTTATTCATTTATTTATTGAGATCCAGTGTGGAAGAGGCCCTTCCAGCCCTTTGAGCCACACCACCCAGCAGTCCCCCGATTTATTCTCAACCTAATCACGGGACAATTTACAATGACCAATTAACCTATAACCAGTACATTTTTGGACTGTGGGAGGAAACTGGAGCACTTGGAGGAAACCCACGCAGTCACGGGGAGAACATACAAACTCCTTACAGACAGCGGCAGGAATTGGACCCGGGTTGCATGTACCGAATTCTTCCTTTCACCCCCTTCCTTTCCAGACCTGATGAAGGATGTCAGCCGGAAACATCCATTACCCTCCATAGATGCTGCCTGACTTTTTGAGCTCCTCCACCATTTTGCATGTGACCCTCAAGATTTCCAACATCTGCAAAATTTCTTGAGCTTACAATGTGAAATTTGTTGCTTTGCAGGGTACAGTGCAAAGACATAAAAACCTATAAATTGAAAAATAGATAAATAGTGCAAAGGAAGGAATAATGCGGTGAGTGTTGGTGTGAGTTTTCCTGACCTTTATGCATTCATACGCTCTGCTGCTTTCCACTCATTCTCCATCCACGTGGCAGCTTTGTTGCAATGACAGTGCCAGACACTTTGCAGAAAGGAATCCTTGCCATGGGACTGCTGCCAAATGGCGCAGCTTAAACCATTTGCTTTTAAGTGCAAACTCCTGAAGAGCTCAGTACAATTGGAAGCTTCCACCATGTGGACTGCCTCTTTATTACTTACAAGGGGATCCAGTGAGCCGGCCTCCTTGTTGACATGACTGCATTGTATTGGATGAAATGGTGCAGGGAAGGCATGGTTGCAGTATGTGGATGTAAACTACTAATAATACAGTACTGTGCAAAAGTCTTAAGCACATATATTTATCTAACGAGCCCAAGACTTTTACACCGTACTGTATTTGGCATTGTGGAGCGGAGAGTGAGTTTGTAAATCTGGCGGGAGCAATGGATGTTGGGAATGCTGAGAGTGGAGCACTGCGGGTGGGGTGTGGGGCAGGTGACAGAGAAGAAATGCCGGGGTGGGGGTGGCGTGGGTGCAGATACACCCAGCCCGGAGACACCAGGTTTGATTACAAACGGTTTATTGATCATTACAGAATGTTTCTCTGGTGCTTCCTTCTGCTTTTCCCCTCTCCCTGCCCCCTTCCCACTCTCAGCCCACAATGGAGACCCATATCAGAATCAGGTTTATCATCACTCAACATAAGTCATGAAATTTGTTTTTTCTGTGGCAGCAGTACAGTGCAATACATAAAATTACTGCAGTTCTGTGCATAAGTCTTAGCACCCTAGCTATATATATCTGTCTAAGACTACTGCACAGTACTCAACTCATCCCGTTAGAGTATGTAATCAAAGCTATTTGAGGGTCTTGTTGTGTGTCCAATACTGTTGAAGTGGAACCAATCTGTATTAGTTCTTAATTTTATATTGCCTTATTCCTTGTAGAGGCAAATTTTAATAGAAAGTAATCTGAAAAATTAAATTTTGTTGGAATTAACTTATTAATTAAATGTCAATTGTTCCTGGTCACAGCAATTTCAAATTCGTGTGAATCCACAGCTCCCTCTGGCCATCAACTAAACTAATGATGCTGGTTCTCAAGTTTGCTCTTTTGTTGTACAGAAGTAATTACTCCTGTCATTAAGGATGTGTAGAAACATTTGCTGTGTCTTTGAATTTTAAACTTAATTCCAGTTCTGACTTGGATTTTGAACCTTCAGTCCAACAAGTTACTAAGTCACCTTTCCCAACCAATTGCAGTCTTCAACTGCCTTCAGCTTCCTTTTACCATGAAAAGAAATCCTACTTTTCATTGTGACCATGTTTTTTTACTAGGGCGAGACTGACCATTGTAATATCTTACTTGCAGATGTCGATGAATGCACGAGTGATAAACCATGCGGCAGTCACGGCTTCTGTGAAAACATAGCTGGATCCTACCGCTGCCTCTGTGACCAGGGCTTTAAGGATCAAATGGATGGGAGCGGGTGCACCGGTGAGTGCCTCATCTTTTCCATGGGATGCTTTTCTCAGACTCTAAATAAACTACAACTCCTATACAGGGGAGATCATAACTCACTCGCTTCTTTGTGGAGATACCCAAGGAGAAGGGTGAAGGCAAGATGTTAGATGTTATCCTAATGGACTTTACTAAGTCTTCTGACAAGATCCCATATTGTAAGGTGCTCTTGAAGGCTAAGACACAAGGGAAACAAGGATTGTAGGTGAACTGAATTCAGAATCAGTCACAATCAGGTTTTTTTTATCACTGGCATATATCATGAAATTTGTTGCCTTTGTGGCAGCGGTATAACGCAATACATAATAATAGGAAAAAATCTGAATTGCAGTAAATATAGTCATAGTCATACTTTATTGATCCCGGGGGAAATTGGTTTTCGTTACAGTTGCACCATAAATAATAAATAATAATAGAACCATAAATAGTTAAATAGTATGTAAATTATGCCAGTAAATTATGAAATAAGTCCAGGACCAGCCTATTGGCTCAGGGTGTCTGACCCTCCAAGGGAGGAGTTGTAAAGTTTGATGGCCACAGGCAGGAATGACTTCCTATGACGCTCTGTGCTGCATCTCGGAGGAATGAGTCTCTGGCTGAATGTGCTCCTGTGCCCACCCAGTACATTATGTAGTGGATGGGAGACATTGACCAAGATGGCATGCAACTTAGACAGCATCCTCTTTTCAGACACCACCGTGAGAGAGTCCAGTTCCATCCCCACAACATCACTGGCCTTATGAATGAGTTTGTTGATTCTGTTGGTGTCTGCTACCCTCAGCCTACCCTCAAATTATTAATAATTTAATAATTATTAAATATATATAAATAGTTAAATTAGTTAAGTAGAGCACAAATAGAAATGAAAAAAAGTAGTGAGGTAGTTCAATGTCCATTCAGAAATCAGATGGTAGAGGGGAAGAAGTTGTTCCTGAATCATTGAGTGTGCCTTCAGGCCTCTGTACCTCCTTCCTGATGGTCACAGTGAGAGCAGGGCATGACCTGGGTGATGGGGGTCCTTAATGACAGACGCTGCCTTTTTGAGGCATCACTCCCTGAAAATGCCCTGGATACTACAAAGCTAGTCCCCCATGATGGAGCTGACTAAGTTTACAACTCTCTCCATCGATCCTGTGCAGTAGCCCCCTCACCCTCCCCACACCAGACCAAAATTGCTTGAGCAATGAGTGGTAGAGGAATGTGATGGATGGATGCTTTATAGACTAGAAATCTGTAACACGTGGTGAGGAGATATTTGTTGTTTGCAAAATATATTTTGGATGGAGTCACTTCTGTAGAGAGTATGGAACCATAGAGTAATGCAGCTTGGGAACAGGCCCTACGGCCCAATTCATCCATACTCACCAAGATATCCAGGTAAGTTCAGAATCAGAATCACTGTATTGCCAGTATGTGAAACATAGCACAATTGATTGTGGTTCGGTGCCAGGCATAAAACACAGGACAATACCGTAACAGACAACACAATAATAATCAACAATTTACAAGACAATAGTGCAAGCAGCCATAAGCAATCAACACTTAGCAGAATGGTCACGTGCAAACATTCAATAATCAAACTTAAGTAAATGTGAACATATGAACAGACTCAATTATTAGCAGAAGGAGAGCATGAAAGATCATGTAACAGATGTTGTGCAGGGACAGTTAGGGTATTAGACCTGAATGAGTTTTATTGAGAAACTGGATAGCTACAGGAAAGAAGCTTTGGAGGTGACATTTAGCCCTGGTGGTGATGGAGTTGTAGCATCTCCCTGATGGCAATTTGGTGAGCAGGTGACTGCTAGGGTGGGTGAAGTCAGCAGTCATTTTTTCAGCTTTTTTCTTCACTCTGGCGATGAAAAGGACTTTTAATATCGGTAGCTGAATCCCCAATGATCTTCTCAGTTGAAAAGACCACTCACTGCAACCTGGACTTGGAGAGGGTGGAGGTGGCAGGAACCCACACGGTATCAGAGCTGGTCACAACACTCAGTGATGGCTGAGTAAAAATTGATCAGGATGTGCCCTGAGGTGTTAAATTTCCTAAACTGGATTAGAAAGAATGGATTTTTCAAGTTAGTCCTGATAAGAGGTCTCATTCTGAAACATCAACAGTTTATTACACTTCATAGATGTTGCCTGACTTGTTGAGTTCCTCCAGAATTTTGTGTGTGTTACCCATGTAAACTAGTCCCATTTGCCTCCATTTGGCAGATTAACCTTTACGTAGAACATAGAACATGGAAATCTACAGGTCATTACAGGCCCTTCAGCCCACAATGTTATGCTGGCCATGTAACCTACTCTAGAGACTGCTTAGAATTACCCTACTGCATAGCCCTCTATTTTTCTAAGCTCCATGTACCTATCTATGAGTCTCCTAAAAGACCCTATTGTATCCGCCTCTACCACTGTCGGTGGCAGTGCATTCCACGCACCCACCACTCTCTGTGGAAAAACCTACCTCTGACATCCCCCTTGTACCTATTTTCAAGCACCTTAAAACTATGCCCCCTTGTGTTAGTCATCTGAGCCCTGGGAAAAAGCCTCTGACTATCCACACGATCGATGCCCCTTATCATCTTATACACCTCTATCAGGTCACCTCTCATTTTCTATTGCTCCAAGGAGAAAAGGCCATTACTATCCATTACTTTACTATCCATGTACAGTACCTGTCCAAGTACTTTTTAAATGTTGTTACTGTGTTAACCTCAACCACTTCCTCGGGCAGCTCATTCTGTGTAAGCAACACCCTTTGTATGAAAAATGGCCCTACAGGTAGTTTTAAAATCTTTCCCCTCTTACCATAACCCTTTGCCCTTCAGTTTTGATTCCTCTTATCTGGGAGGATAAACTGCATGCATTCTGTCTATCTATGCCCCACATGATTTTATACACCTCTATAAAGTCATCCCTCAGGAACAAGGTCCTAGCCTACCAAACATATCTCTACATCTCAGCCGCTGCTGGCAACATTCTCATTAATCTTCTTTGCACACTCTCCAGCTTACTGACTTCTTTCCTCTAACAGACTAACCAAAACCATGCATAATAATCCAATGTAGTCTCACCAGTCTTGTACAACCGCAATATAACTTTCCAACCCCGACTGATTAAGGCCAGTATGCCAAACTTCACTATTCTGTCTGCTTCTGATACCACTTTAAGGGAACCAGTACTTGTTCTACAAGTCCCAAGACCAAGACTGTAACATTCACTGTGAAAAGTCAAATTTCCCAAAATGCAGTATCTCCCACTTATTGAACATCATTTTCCATTTTTCAGCCCACTTGCCTAGTTTATTGAGATTCACCATGTAATTTCTCATTACTTTCTTCACTGTCTTTGGTACCACTTGCTTTAGTATCATCTGCAAACTTACCAACCACCCTTGTCCATTCTCATCCAAGTTCAACAACGATGTGCTACCAGAGAAGGCAGTAGAGGCAGTTAGTATTTCAAAGTTTACAAGGTGGTTGAACAGGTGGATAGGGAGGGAGGAGAGGGACCCAGGCCTTATGTGGGCATATGGGATTAGCGTAGGTACTGTAGGCTTTGCAAATGGCATGGATGCAGTAAGCTGCTTCTGTCCCTTACATTTGTATGACAACCTGATATGGAAGGGAAGCAGTGAGAATGGACAGAAAGGATGGCTAGGTATGGCCACAAGCCTGGAGCAGAGAGAATATCACTCAGTGAGGAAAGGTTACATCTTGTTCACATGGCTAGTGATTTTTTTTTTCTTGATTATGAGATGGTAGAGGATTTCTTCAATTTTGTTTCTGCTCTGTGCCTCTGCTTCTCTCATAAGATGGTCATGGCTACTTATACTTGTACTTTATTGTTGCCAAACAATTGATACTAGAGCGTACAATCATCTCAGCGATATTTGATTCTGCGCTTCACACTCCCTGGGGTACACATCGATAGTAAATAGTAAAAATTTAAATTATAAATCATAAACAGAAAATAGAAAAGGGAAAGTAAGGTAGTGCAAAAAACCGAGAGGCAGGTCCGGATATTTGGAGGGTACGGCCCAGATCCAGCTAGCTCTGCAAATGAAAATATAGAAATTAACAGTCACCAGTATAACTACACAAAGATCTTAAGCACATCAATAGGTACATTTAATGTCAGAGAAATGTATACAATACACATCCTGAAATTCTTTTTCTTCGCAAACATCCATGAAAACAGAGGAGTGCCCTAAAGAATGAATAACATTTAAATGTCAGAATCCCGAAGTCCCCCCAGCTCCCCCTTCCACACATAAGCAGCAGCAAAGCAACGGCCCCCCTCCCCCACCGGCAAAAAACCATCTGCGCCCTCCACCGAGCACTCGAGTGTGCAGCAAAGCATCAATAAAAACACAGACTTGCAGTACCCAAAGACTACTCATTCACCCAGTAATTCGACAAACCTCAGGCTCTCTCTCCCCCTAATAAGGGAAAAAGAGATGTCCCTGTTTCAAAGTGAGAGAGGAGACATAACAAAACAACTCGCTGATTTATGGTATTAAAAATCTGTTGCGTTGTTTTTTCCAAGCTCTGTACCCAAAGAACTTGGGCGTCTGGGCACACAGCCAGCAGCCAACTTGCTGCTTTTGAACTTCCTTCTTCCAGGACACACCAGCCTTGAATCCACCCGCCTCCAGAGCCACGAAAATTTGGCACCCTGAAGGCGTGCTAGTCTTCCAGGCCGCATCCTTGGCATATCGAAAGCGGCCGGTCGTGAGGCCCTGACAGTAGGTGCCATTTCCGCAAAGAATCGGTCAGCGTGTAACTCCAGGTTAGGTTCTTCAAAACAACCCTGAAAAGGGGAAAAAAAAGAGACAGTAAAGACAGAAACCGAGCTGTTTCCAAAGATGCAAGCAAGGAGTCGCCATTAGGCGCCATCATCCGAAGCTCTGCTTCTTCAGGTTACCTAAAGAAAATTCAAAGAGGCTTGAATAAGATAAATCTATAAAGGTCATTACAATGTTATGGACAAGCACAGAATGTAATTAAATTCCCATAGAATAGTGACCTTTGTATTTAGGACTGAAAACAAGGGGTGAGTATAGTCACAGACAGCTCTGGCGAGACCACCAGGGTACTGTGAATGGTTCTGGAAACTGCACCTAAATGGAGAATGCATTGTAGATCTGTGGAAATGATAGATGGCTAAAATTACTCAAACTAGGGTTGTCTTCCGTGGAATGTGGATTAAGGGGCAAATTGATTGCCACTTTCCAGATAAGAAGGGAAACAGTTGAAGTATGTAGGGAGCACTGTTCCATTTTGGAGAGGAGTTAAGGACTAGGGAGGCAGGGTCTCAAAACTAGAGCTGTCTCTTTCAAGGGTATGTATTTATTAAAGGCATGTCTAGTGTGACTGCGCTACTTGTTCAGGCATGAATTCAGGCTGCTACTGAGATGATCTGTTTGCCCGGGCAGCCAGTTTGCAGCCCAGGTGTTCTCCCAACCAAACACTAAGCAGGTTCGAGTCTGCTTAGCCTGATATTGGCCAGGAGCATCGTGAGCACATGTCCAACTCTCCCCCTTACAAAATGATGTTAAGAAACAGTTCATATGTGGAGGGTGTATACATTTGGCATTCTTTTCACAAAGGGTAATTGATGTTCATTTTAAATATGAAGTTAGTGAACCTGTTCAGATTGTTTGCCCACAGTATCTGGTCCAGGTAACCATTCTTCATCATCTGCCTTTGCAATGTTGTTGCTCAGCCACAGAAGACAGAACCAGGCATTCTTACTGATCACGGCCATTGGGATTCTTGACAGATTTTCATTCCAGCACAAGACTGTTGGTGGGAGGGGGGATGGGAATAGGGAACATTTGTATCTTGGCATTCATGCCAGCTAGGTCAAGATCCAATCATTCCTTTTAGAGTGTAGTTTTTGGAAAATTGTGAAAAGGGGAAGGGTTTTCAGAATTATATTGGGCTTGGCAAGGGGGATTGGAAACACTTAGTGAAGTATAGCGATCTTAAAAAGCCGTCTTAAGTCTACAGTAATTGAATACTTTTGGGGAGAGAAAAGAACCTGCTTATTAAACATAGAGTGGGTGTTAATTTGTATCTTGCTGCAGCTGCTGCTACAGCTCGTCAAATGGAATTTATTTCCTGACATTTACGAAGCTGAATTAATCCTATATGAAAGCTGAATTTATTTGTTAAAAAAACAAAAGGGAAGAAAATGTAAATCTGCAGGATAAAACTCAAGTCTGGAGCTCAAGTCTGCTGAGAACCGGGTGACCACAAAATATCTACGGCCGGATATGCTGTCTGGTGTCTGATACGCGCACGCTGCGTGGTTTGATAAAATACCTTCTCAAGCAAAACGCACTTTAGACATTTGGCGTGTTGTGCAGACTGTTAAAGAAAAAAAAATTGCTTTCACTGGCTAAATGCTTCTCATTCTGTCAAGATCAGAATAGGGCACAGGAAGCTGAGGAGAAGGGAATTAAGATGGCATGTAGGCTAGTGCAAATTAAACATCAGGAGGCGGCCTGCTGCCAGAACTATACCCCGATCCCATGAAGATAAGATTGATGTTGCTATCCAGGGGAGACCCAGACACCTGGGATGGGGATATATGGTATGATGATAGTGATAATGGGTCCTTTGGTGAGGGGGAAACTGCTTTTGCCCCAGAACCGTTGCAGGCTCGGCCTGCTGTGGTGACTTCTGAGAAAAATGTCCATGGGCAGCCGAGAATACAGCCTCTCGAGTGCAAGAAGTATAATGATAAGGAGCTATCTGAGATGGCTGCTCATTTTAAATGAAGGTTCGGGGAATCGCTGGCCAAATGGTTACTCCACTTGTGGGATGATGGAGGTGCTAGTATAACCTTTTATCCTGAAGAACTAGCAAGGCTAGGGTCTTTAGCCTCGAATTCTCGTACTAATATTGATATTCTTGTATTTGGAGTATTGTGTGCAGTTTTGGTCACCAAATTACAGGAAGGATATTAATAAGATTGAAAGAGTGCAGAGAAGGTTTACAAGGATGTTGCCGGGACTTGAGAAACTGAGTTACAGAGAAAGGTTGAATAGGTTAGGAATTTATTCCCTGGAGCGTAGAAGAATGAGGGGAGATTTGATAGAGGTATATAAAATTATGATGGGTATAGATAGAGTGAATGCAAGCAGGCTTTTTCCACTGAGGCAAGGGGAGAAAAAAACCAGAGGACGTGGATTAAGGGTGAAGGGGGAAAAGTTTAAAGGGAACATTAGAAGGAGCTTCTTCACACAGAGAGTGTTGGGAGTGTGGAATGAGCTGCCAGATGAAGTGGGAAATGCAGGGTCACTTTTAACATTTAAGAAAAACTCGGACAGGTACATGGACGGGAGGTGTATGGAGGGGTATGGTCCGTGTGCAGGTCAGTGGGATGAGCCAGAAAAATGGTTCGGCACAGCCAAGAAGGGCCAAAAAGCCTGTTTCTGTGCTATAGTGTTCTATGGTTCTATGGTTCTATGTGTATATCTCGAGTGTGAAATCCCAGTGCTCCAATTACATCCTGCAACACTGTATATTATAACAGGCTGTCCATCATTTTGTTGCCTGTGTGTCACTTCGCAAACTACAGTCTTCAGTCAGGATGACTAAAGTGCCCACATTGTGTCATCAAAGTACATGTAGAAGCTGGGGCTTCCTTCTGGAAAGCTCAGGGCCCCTGCCCTGCCCTGCGCTGCACTGAGCTGTCACAGAGCATCATCTCTCAAGTAAATAGAGTGACTGAGGTCAGGGGTGGTTCCAAAGACAGAAAGCACCTGCTTCAAGAAGCACCAGACCAACTGAGAGGGTCAGAGAAAAGGAGGAAATTCTTTCACAGCTGAAAAGTTATGCCTAAACCTTTCCAATGCTAGGCGGGCAAGCTTTAAATGCAGAAATAGGTTAATATAGTCCTGCCCAGCTCTTGGCTCCATCCCTCCCCCTCCTGTCTTCTCCTATCAATTTGGATCTCCCCCCCCCCTCCTACTTTCAAATCCCTTACTCACTCTTCCTTCAGTTAGTCCTGATGAAGGGTCTCGACCTGAAACGTCGACTGTACCTCTTCCTAGAGATGCTGCCTGGCCTGCTGCGTTCACCAGCAACTTTGATGTGTGTTGCTTAATATAGTCTTTAGTAACTGTAGGTTAAAAGAAGCATTTTTCATGGAAGTTATTTTTCAACAGTACTATGCACAATTATGCATAATTTTCTTGTTAATAAAATTTTATTCAGTATTCTGTCACAATGTTATCATTACACTTATTTCCTACTCCTTCCTTATAGGCCCCTTGCTCTTCTTTTGGAAGTTTAGTCTCCATTGGCTGACATCCTGGGTGCTTTGATTGAACTTTTCAAGTTGCTAAGGATGTAATGTAGGGGAACAATTCCACTGGCTCTAGTCAGAAGTGGTAGGAACTTGGAATTCTTGTTTGAAAATACCAGGCTCATGTTTGGTCAGTTGTTCATTTTAAGCTGGAGAACGATAGTTAGTAAAGGGATTAGGGGATGGAAGTAGAGGAGCAGAGACAGGCAAGGAATGAGGCTAGGTCGACCATCTTTGTGAATGTCCATACAGTCTCTGGGGTCAAATAGCCTATTGCTGCTCTGTTGATTTGAGCTTCCTCCAATTGGCCTGAAGCTTTATGATACCGGAGTTCGTAAAGTCAGCAAGACCCAGGAACTGATTATAGACCAGGGGAGGGAAACCAGAGGTCCATGAGACAGTCCTCATCGGAGGGTCAGAGGTGGAGATGGTTGGCAGCTTTAAATTCCCGGGTGTTACTATTTCAGAGGACCTGTCCTGGACCCGGCATGTAAATGGAATTGTGAAGGAATACTTATACTTCCTGAGGAGTCTGTAGAGATTCGGCATGACATCTAAATCCTTGACAAACTCGTCTAAGTGTGTAGTGGAGAGTGTATTGACTGGCTATATCACAGCGTGTTACAGAAACACCAATGCCTTTGAATGGAAAATTGTACAATAGATGGTGGATTCGGCCCAGTACATCATGGGTAAAGCCTTTCCAACCATTGAGCACATCTACATGAAATGCTGTCACTGGAAAGCGGCATCCATCAGCAGAGATCCCCACCACTCAAATCTTGCTCTCTTCTCACTGCTGCCATCAGGTAGAAGGTACATGAGCCCCAGGGCTCTCACCACCAGGTTCAGGAGCAGTTACTACACCACAGCCTTGAATAAAAGGGGATAACTACACTCACTTGCTTCCCCCCATTGAAATGTTCCCAAAACCAATGATCTCATTCTAAGGAATCTTTATCTCATTATCTCATTATTTATTGCTATTTATTTATATTTGCATTTGCACAGTTTGTTGTCTTCTGCACTCTGGTTGATCTTTCATTGATCCTGTTATAGTTACTGTTTTATGGATTTGTTGAGTATGCCCACAGGAAGATGAATCTCAGAGTTGTATGTGCTGACATATATGTACTTTGATAATAAAATTTACTTTGAACTTTGAAGTGGTATCAGTCCATATCAGTCTCTGTGCTGTGTGCGACTTCAGAAGCAGTGTAATATAATCTTCCATGGATAGATCAAACTTTAATATCAAGCTCAAAATAGCTTTTTTATTGCTGTTTGTAAACCAAGAATAGATGAGCTTATTGCTATAATTTTACAATCTGAAGATCTTGTGCTGATAGCTGCTGGTTTTGGAACATTATGGCCTCCTGGGTGACATTAGCATTTAAAGAAAAATAAATGGACTCCAGAATGTGACGAAGTGGAATAAACAGCAGTGCATCTGCTTCAGCTCAGCAGCGCAGTGCATTTATTCACATTTCTGCAAACAATTTCTTTTGTACTTTTTGCCACCCATCTCTACCCCCAGTGTTCCCCATTGCACCGTGACTGAAGGGGAGAAAGGTGCTTTATCCCTGTCTGTCAGACAGTGTCACTGGAAGGAGCACAGAAGCAATGTGCTTTCTTTCTGCATTTCATGTGAAGGTGATGCCTCCCACCCCACCATTTGCCTGGTTAAAGGTCATGAGTAACTTGGGCACGTGAAGTGAAAGGAAATTAATTGGGTTACGCTACAATTAACTCATTTGCAGGGTTCGGAGAAAAGAGCATTTGAAAGGGATAGATGGGATCGCACTACTAGGTGCTGGTAGTGGCCTTTGTGGCAGAGTAATGTTGTTTAATACATTCATATTGACCCAGAGCATGGGTTTCCAACCTTTTTTATGCCATGGACCTGTGCCATTAATTAAGGGGTCCAGGAAACCCTGACCTAGAGGTACAGAAAGAGCAGTGAGGACTGTCTGTGAAATTGGTGGCAGTGGGGGAGGGAGCTGAAATGACCCTTAAATACCACAAAGCAGCCAAACTTCTGCCCCTGGTGAAACATGGGAACGGATCTGCCCCTTACTCTATTAACGTTGTCGCTGCACTATTTTCCAGATATAAATGAATGCGAAATACTTGGGGAAGTGTGTGGAGAGGCTCTCTGTGAAAACGTGGAAGGCTCATTCCTCTGCGTCTGTGCTGACGATATACAGGAGTTTAACCCAATGACAGGGGAGTGCCTTTTCCCTGACCCTCCAGGTATGGAGAATGAAGTAACCTTATCTTCTTTGTGGTACATTCTTTGGGAAATAGAAGGAACAAACATAAGTGGAAACATTTGGAAAGATTGTTTTTGGATTTGTGTTCTACATGTTAACACCTAGCCCAGACTGTAATATATGGTTTCACTGCACTTAATAATAGCTGAAATATTGTTATGGATAGTTACCTCAGACTTGATTTGAAAGCGAAGTGAACATATTTTACTTCTGTTCTGTTGGCACTGAAGCAGTTTTTGCAATAACAATAAAGCTATTACAGTAGACACACATTTCTGAAGTGTGCCTTGGAGAATGACAATGGTATCACTTTGCAAAAGTGTGAAGGATATCTCCAGCCTTTTTACACAATGGAATTCTTGTTTGGCCGTGAAGTGGAATGGCTCCAAGTTTTGTTTCCTGTTGTACCAGCTGAGGTTCCAAAAGTGTTGCGATATTTTTACAAATTTAATCTCTGGCTCCTGCTAATCAGCCATGATGGTATAACAGAGCAGACTGAATGGACTGAATGGCCTAATTCTGCTCTGTGTCTTATGGTCTTATGGATTTGGTATTATTCTTCATCTTCAGATGAAGCATAAGACTTTTCTCCTCTTCTTGGTATCTTCATCCTCTCCTCAGTGTATACACTGTGAGTTCAGTCTTCACTTACTGTCTGTGCAACACTCCCTTCAATAGCCAATAACTAAAATTAAATTATAAGTATACAAAACAAATAGGTGCTACTAGCTTGCATGGTTAGAGACATAGAGTCATAGAGCAATACAGCAACACCTCACACTTGTCTGCATTAGATTACATCTGCCATTTTTCCAGCTGGTCTAGATCAGGGGTCCCCGACCTTTTTTGCACCGCGGACCGGTTTAATATTGACAATATTCTTGTGGACCAGCCGACGGGTGGGGGGGTGATTGTTCATGTAGGGTTAAAGTCACCTCAACATGTCTTTTACAGTTAGGGTTGCCAACTTTCTCACTCCCAAATAAGGGACAAAAGCAGCAGTCAAATATGGGACACTTGTGTTTACCCCGAGAAAGACTACCATGACCATGAAGCCTTGTGCGGGCACCTGTGTGAGCATGCGTGATGTGCTGATTTTTTTCCTACAAATCGGTTTTGGCTTAATCTTCCCGATTCTGTTAAGTGAAACTATGCTGTACATACGTTCTTTCTACTTTATATAGGCTGTGTATTTATCATATAATTCCTGCTTTTACTATATGTTAGTGTAATTTTAGGTTTTATGTGTTATTTGGTATGAATTGGTAAGTTATTTTTTGGGTCTGGGAACGCTCAAAATTTTTTACCATATAAATTAATGGTAATTGCTTCTTCGCTTTACGCCATTTCGGCTTATGTTACGAATGGTTTCATAGGAACGCTGTACCTTAGCGGGGGAAATACGGGACAAGGGCTGTCCTGTATGCGACAAACCAATTTAGCCCAATATACAGGATGTCCCGGCTAATACGGGACAGTTGGCAACCCTATGTTCAAGATCAACAGTGCGTGACCGGGAATGAGGAAAAGTGCAGCTGACTCATATTGTTTCATATTGCCAAATCATATTGTTTCCTCGCGGCCCAGTAGCACATGCTTCACGGCCCGGTGGTTGGGGACCACTGGTTTAGATCTTGCTGCTCACTACAACCCCAGTCTTGGTGTTTACCATATATTTACTGATCCAGTTAACCCCATTATCATCCAGAGTGTTGGTATTGATAACAAACAACAATGGCCCAGAACTGATCGCTGTGGCACACCGCTAGTCACTGGCCTCCAGTCAGAGAGACATCTACCTCCACTCTTTTTCTTCTCCCACAAAGCTAGTTTTGAATCCAATTTACAACCTCATTGTGAATACCAAGTGATTGAACCTTGTTGATCAACCTCCATGTAGGGCCTTGTCTAATGCCTTACCAATGTCCATCTAGACATTATCCATTGTCATTTATTGATTTTCTTGGTAGCCTCCGTAAAAAACTCTATAACATTGTTTAGGCATGACGTACCACACAAAAAGCCATGTTGACTATTCCTAATCAGCCTCTGTCTATTCAGATACTTGTATATCTGCTCACCAGCCTCTTATTTCCCAGTTTATTTTTAGAGCCTTTCTTAAACAGCAGAACAATATTAAGACCATAACACCATAAGACATAGGAACAGAATTAAGCCATTCAGCCCATCGAGTCTGCTTCACCATTCCATCATGGCTGATCCTGGATCCCACTCAACCCCATATACCTGCTTTCTCGCCATATCCTCTGATGCCCTGACCAATCAGGGAACTACCAACTTCCACCTTAAATATACCCATGGACCTGGCCTCCACCACCGTCTGAACCAGAGCATTCCACAAATTCACTACTCTCTGGCTATAAAAAAAAAAATTCCTCCTTACCTCTGTTCTAAAAGGTCAGCCCTCAATGTTGAGGTTGAGCCCTCTAGTTCTGTATACCCGCACTATAGGAATCTCCTCTCCACATCCACCTTACCTTGTCAGTATTCAGTAGGTTTCAATGAGATCCGCCCACATTCTTCTACATTCCCGTGAGTACAGTTCCAAAGCTTCCAAACACTTCCCATATGTTAACCCCTTCATTCTGGGAATCATCCTCATGAACCTCCTCTGGACTCTCTCCAATGACAACACATCCTTTCTGAGATATAGGGTCAAAAACTGTTGACAATACTCCCAAGTGCAGCCTGACTAGTTTCTTATAAAGCCTCAGCATTTTCTCCTTTTATATTCTATTCCCCTTGATATAAATGCCAACATCACATTTGCCTTCGTTACCACAGACTCAACCTGTAAATTAACTTTCTGGGCGTCTTGCACAATGACTCCTAAGTCCCTTTGCACCTCTGATGTTTGAATTTTCTCTCCATTTAGATAATAGTCTGCATTTTTGTTCCTTTTACCAAAATGTCTCATCAGATATTTCCCAACACTCTATTCCATCTGCCCATTCTTCCAATTTGTCTTAGTCCTTCTGCATTCAGATTGCTTCCTCAGTTCTGCTTACCCCTCCACCTATCTTTGTATCATCTGCAAACTTTGCCACAAAGCCACCAATTCCATGATCTAAATCTAAATTTAAGGAAAACCCCAAGGCATTCTACAAGTATGTGAAGAGCAAGAGGATAAGATGTGAAAGAATAGGACCAATCTAGTGTGACAGCGGGAAAGTGTGTATGGAACTGGAGGAAATAGAGGTACTTAATGAGTACTTTACTTCAGTATTCACTATGAAGGAAAAGGATCTTGGTGATTGTGGTGATGACTTGCAGCAGACCGAAAAGCTTGAGCATGTAGATATTAAGAAAGAGGATGCGCTGGGGCTTTTGGAAAGCATCAAGTTGGATAGGTCACCGGGACCTGATGAGATGTACCCCAGGGCTACTGTGGTAGGCGAGGGAGGAGATTGCTGAGCCTCTGGCGATGAACTTTGAATCATCAAAGCAGACGGGAGAGGCTCCAGAGGATTGTAGAGTTGTGGATGTTGTTCCTTTATTCAAGAAAGGGAGTGGAGCTAGCCCAGGAAATTATAGACCAGTGAATCTTGCTTCAGTGGTTGGTAAGTTGGTGGAGAAGATCCTGAGAGGCAGGATTTATAAATATTTGGAGAGATATAATACGATTAGAAATAGTCAAAGTGGCTTTGTCAAGGGCAGGTCATGCCTTACAAACCTGATTGAATTTGTTGAGGATGTGACTAAACACATTGATGAAGGAAGAGAAGTGGATGTAGTGTATATGAATTTCAGCAAGGCATTTGATAAGGTACCCCATGCAAGGCTTATTGAGAAAGTAAGGAGGCATGGGATCCAAGGGGACATTGCTTTGTGGATCCAGAACTGGCTTGCTCACAGAAGGCAAAGAGTGGTTGTAGACGGTGACCAGTGGTGTGCCTCAGGGATCTGTTCTGGGACCCTTACTCTTCGTGATTTTTATAATTGACCTGGATGAGGAAGTGGAGGGATGGGTTATTAAGTTTGCTGATGGCACAAAGGTTGGAGGTGTTGTGGATAGTGTGGAGGGCTGTCAGAGGGTACAGCGGGACGTTGATAGGATGCAAAACTGGGCTGAGAAGTGGCAGATGGAGTTCAAACCAGATAAGTATGAAGTGGTTCATTTTGGTAGGTCAAATATGATGGCACAACATAGTATTAACGGTAAGACTCTTGGCAGGTTGGCTCTGCGGTTAAGAAGGTGTACGGTGTATTGGCCTTCATCAATTGTGGAACTGAATTTAGAGGCCAAGAGGTAATGTTGGAGCTATATAGGACCCTGGTCAGACCCCACTTGGAGTACTGTGCTCAGTTCTGGTCGCCTCACTACAGGAAGGATGTGGAAGCCACAGAAAGGGTGCAGGGGAGATTTACAAGGATGTTGCCTGGATTGAGGAGCATGTCTTAAGAAAGCAGGTTGAATGAACTCGGCTTTTTCTCCTTGGAGTGACGGAGGATGAGAGGTGACCTGCTAGAGGTGTATAAGATGATGAGAGGCATTGATCATGTGGATAGTCAGAGGCTTTTTCCCAGGGCTGAAATGGCTGCCACAAGAGGACACAGGTTTAAGGTGCTGGGGAGTAGGTACAGAGGAGATGTCAGGGGTAAGTTTTTTACGCAGAGAGTGGCGAACGCATGGAATGGGCTATCGGCATTGGTGGTGGAGGTGGATACGATAGGGCCTTTTAAGGGACTCCTGGATAGTTACATGGAGCTTAGAAAAATAGAGGGCTATGGGTAAGCCTAGTAATTTCTAAGGTAGGTACATGTTCGGCACAACTTTGTGGGCCAAAGGGCCTGTATTGTGCTGTAGGTTTTCTATGTTTCTATGTTTCTCAATCACTGACAAGCCTTGTGAACAATAGTGGTCCCAGTACTGACCCCTGAGGAACACCACTGGTCACTTGTAGCTAACCAGAAAAAGCCCCCTTTATTCTCTCTTACTGCCTCCTGCTTGTCAGCTATTCCTCTATCCATGCCAGTATCTTTCCTGTAATGCAAGAGGGTTTTATCTTGTTAAGCAGGCTCACGTGTGACACCTTATTGGCTATCCTCCAATCCTCTAGCATTTCACCTGTGGCTAAGGACATTTTAAATATCATTGCCAGGGATCCTTCAAGTTCTGCACTATCTTCCTACAAGGTCCAAGGAAACATATTTTCAGACCCTGGGGATTTATCTACCCTAATTTGCCTCAAGACGGCAAGCACCTTGTCCTCTAAAATTGATACACTGTACATGACTTCACTGCAGTTTTGCCTCACTTCTATAGGCTCTGTGTCCATCTCCCAAGTAAATACAGATGCAAAAAATCCATTTAAGGTTTTGCCCTACTCTTGGGGCTTCACCATAGAACAGGGGTCCCCAACCTTTTTTGCACCGCGGACCGGTTTCATATTGACAATATTTTTGCCGACCGGGTGAGGGGGGAGGGGTGTTCAAGTGGGGTTAAACTCACCTCAACATGTCTTTTACAGTTAGGGTTGCCAACTTTCTCACTCCCAAACAAGGGACAAAAGTAGCAGTCAAATTCTGACGAAGGGTCTCGGCCCGAAACGTCGACTGTGCCTCTTCCTATAGATGCTGCCTGGCCTGCTGCGTTCACCAGCATTTTTTGTGTGTGTTGACGGGGCTTTTGTGTTTACCCCGAGAAAGACTACCATGACCATGAAGCCTCGTGTGGACACCTGTGTGTGCATGCGTGATGTGCGCATGCGCGTACATGCGGATTTTTTTTCCACAAATCGGTTTTGGCTTAATCTTCCCGACTATACTGTACATACATTACTTCTACTTTATATAGGCTGTGTATTTATCATATCATTAATGCTTTTACTATATGTTAGAGTTATTTTAGGTTTTATATGTTATTTGGTATGATTTGGTAGGTTATTTTTTGGGTCTGGGAACGATCAAAAATATTTCCCATATAAATTAATGGTAATTGCTTCTTCGCTTTACGCCATTTCGGCACGAAAGGTTTCATAGGAATGCTGTACCTTAGCGGGGGAAATACAGGACAAGGGCGGTCCCGTATGGGCAGACCAATTTAGCCCAATATATGGGATGTCCCAGCAAATATGGGACAGTTGGCAACCCTATGTTCAAGTTCAACAGTGCGTGACAGGGAATGAGGAAAGGTGCTGCTGACTCGTATCGTTTCCTCGCGGCCCGGTGGTTGGGGACTGCTGCCATAGATGACCCCACTGATCTTCAAGAGGATCAATTTTGTCACTTGCTATCTTTGTACTCTTTGGAATTCTCATTTATTTAACATCCACTTTCTTTTAGCCTGCCTGATTTCCCTCTTAAGCATTTTCTTGCATTTCTAATACTCCTCAAGTACCTCATTTGTTCCTTGCTGTCTATAGCTGCAACGTACCTCCTCCTTCTTCTTAACTATGGCCTCAATATCGCTTGAAAATCAAGGTTTCTTACACCTGTTAGCCTTGCCTTTTATTCTGACAGGAACATGCAAACTCTGTACTCTCAAGATGTCAGTGCTGAAGCCTTCCCACTTACCAATTACATTTTGCCAGAAAATAACCTATCCCAGTCTACACTTGCCTGATCCTTCCTGACACTGTCAAATTTGGCCTTTCTCCAATTTAGAATCTGAACTTGCAGACCAGACATATCCTTCTCCATAATCATCTTAAAACTAATGGAAGTATAATCACTAATTGCAGTGTCTCCTACACAAACTTCTGCCACCTCCCTGTCTTGTTCTAGTATTGCCCTGTCTCTAGTTGGGAACACTATGTACTGATCAAAGAAACTTTCCTGAACAGATTTGACAAACTCTATCCCATCTAGTCCTTTAACAGTACGGGAGTTGCAGTCAATATGTAGAAAGTTAGAATCACCTACTACCACAACCTTATGTTTCTTGCAACTGTCTGCGATCTGTCTACAAATTTACTGCTCTAAATGCCACTGACTACTGGGTGATGTAGAATATAACGTCATTAATGTGATTATCCCTTACTTATTCCTCAGTTCAACCCAGCTAGCCTCAGCAGATGAGCTCTCCTGTCTGTCCTGTCTTAGCACTGCCCTGACAGTTTCTCTGTCTAGTCACACCACCCCACCCCATTTTATCCCTCCAGCTCTTTCATATCTGAAAAAACAGATCCCGGAACTTTGAGCTGCCAATCCTGCCCCTCCTGCACTAATGCCTACAGTATCATATTTCCACATGCTGATCCATACCCTGAGCTCATTCACCTTTCCTACAATAGTCCTTGCTTTGAAATAGACACAGCTCAGAATATTATTCCTACTATGCTCAACCTTTCAATTCATTGGTTTGTATGTAGGCTTAACAATAGATTTCCTCATAGCCACTTCACTATCTGCCCTGGTTATTAGAGAAGATCTATTGTAAATTCCAGCTAAACTGAAATTACCTTTCTTAATAAGCTTATTGTACAAAGCTGATAAAGGGACAGAATAATATTGAGTTGGTGACTTTCTATAATAAATCTTGCCAGCATTATACTTCCTAATAGCACATTGGGAGAACACTGATTGCTACCTTCTCAACGGTAATCTGAGATGCTGGGTTTGCCAATGGCCCTGGAGAAATTACTGAATTGTTTGCAAATATAAATGTTGCCACATTGGAGGGAAATTGCTCAGTGTTTCTGATAAAAGGCTTGTGTGAAATCTGTAATCAGATGCTTTTCTGATGAGTTTTGCTGACGGTTAGTTTACGTTTTGTTGTGTTTCACTAGAACCACATCTATGCCAACCAGCTAAACTCAGAATGGCTGACTCAGGCATGAAAAAAGCTGACAGATTCAAACAGACCATGTAAATGTAAAAAAAATGGCCTGGTTAAAATCCCAGTGCCAAAACCGCTACTTAAAGTCTGAATAAGTCAAATTCCTTTTTATTAATATTTCAAAATCATATTCTGCAATTGAGTTTTTTTTATGAAACCTTAAACCAAGCGGTTTTGCAGATGACATACATAAATAAATAGCTGTGATGTAAGCATGGATCTAACCTGATCAAAGTGGCAGCTGGACCCAAGAACACATTTTAGCACTGGGAAATAGGAAACATCGTGAAATTTACTTCTCAGACAGAGGTGCAGCAGGACGTAGGAGGCCTTGTGCAATACTCTCAGGAAGTTAATTTACAGGTTGAGTCTGTGAGGTTCTGCCCAAAATATCTTTTCATGGTGCAACTTCAAAATGGTTATGACATTGATGTTCAGCAAGGATGGCGTTGCAAAATTTTCTTAATTCATCTCAATAACTTCTCTCTCCCCCTTTCTCCCTCTCCCTCTCCCCCTCCCTAACCCTCACTCTCCCTCCCCCCTCTCCCTCCCCCCTCTCCCTCCCCCCTCTCCCTCCCCCCTCTCCCTCCCCCCTCTCCCTCCCCCTCTCCCTCCCCCTCTCCCTCCCCCTCTCCCTCCCCCTCTCCCTCTCCCCCTCCCTCTCCCCCCTCTCCCTCTCCCCCCTCTCCCTCTCCCCCTCCCCCTTCTCCCCCTCCCCCTTCTCCTTCCCCTTCCCCTCCCGCCTTTCCCTGCCCCTCTCCCTCTCCGAAACGCACCTTCAATAACTCCAAAAGACTGAGGTTGGGTAAAATACTGAAAGGCTTTTATTCGCTGTACAATACGACCTCCACGGTGAGTGTCTGCCCCCGGACTGAGGGGGAGGGGCAAGGTGAAACACCTTTATACAGGAATCTGTGGGAGGAGCCACAGGGGCAGTCAGCAGAGGGGCGTGTCCAGACAGGTAACCCAGTTACAACATATATATGGTTTACCACATATACATGCCGATAACATTAAGAAAGTACACATTGTGGTCGGTGGAGGGAAGGGGGCCCTTAAAGTCAACACTCAGTCGCTCAAAGGGGCGGCTGGCCTTTATGAGTGGTGCCTTTTCGGGTCGGTAGAAGTGCGGTTTGCACTCTGCACAGACTAGGCAGTCCCTGGTCATCGTCCTGATCTCCTCAAGGGAGTAAGGCAGGTTCCGGGCTTTCACGAAGTGGAAAAGCCGGATGACCCCCGGGTGGCAATGATCTACATGTAGGGCGTATAGCCGGTCGATCTGCGCGCTGGCGCACGTTCCCCGGGATAGGGCATTGGAGGGCTCATTGAGCTTCCCAGGCCTGTACATGATGTCATAGTTATAGGTGGAGAGTTTGATTCTCCACCTCAGAACTTTATCATTTTTGATTTTGCCCCGCTGTTGGTTATTAAACATGAATGCGACTGAGCGCTGGTCAGTTTAGCAGGGTGAGCCTTTTGCCAGCGAGATAGTGCCTCCAGTGCCTAATAGCTTCCACTGTGGCCTGGGCCTCTTTCTCCACCGCGGAGTGCCGAATTTCCGGGCCTTGAAGAGTACGGGAGAAGAACGCCACTGGTCTTCCCGCCTTGTTGGGGGTAGCAGCTAACGCAAAGTCGGAGGCGTCACTCTCCACTTGGAAGGGAATGGCCTCATCCACCACATGCATTGCTGCTTTGGCAATGTCCCCTTTCATGTGGTTGAAGGCCGCGCCGGCCTCGGCTGAGAGGGAGAATGTGGTGGACTTGACCGGGGGCGGGCCTTGTCTGCACAGTTAGAGACCCATTGGGCGTAATATGAAAAGAAGCCCAGGCACCTTTTGAGGGCTCTGAGGGTGTTGGGAAGAGGGAGTTCCAACAAGGGGCGCATACGGTCGGGGTCAGGGCCAATGACTCCATTCTCCACGACACACCCAAGGATAGCAAGTCGGGTGGTCCCGAATACACATTTGTCCTTGTTATAGGTGAGGTTGAAGGCTTTGGCTGCTTGGAGAAATTTTTGGAGGTTGTTGTTGTGATCCTGCTGGTCATGACCACAGATGGTGATGTTATCCAGATATGGGAACGTGGCCTTCAGCTGGCACTGGTCCACCATCCGGTCCATTGCCCTCTGGAAAACAGATACACCATTCGTGACACAGAAGGGGACGCGCAGGAAGTGAGAAAGCCTGCCGTCTGCCTCGAAGGCAGTGTAAGGGCGGTCCTCCCGGTGGATGGGGAGCTGATGGTAAGCGGATTTTAGGTCTATGGTCGAGTACACCTTGTACTGTGCTATCTGATTTACCATATCCGCGATGCGGGGTAGAGGGTACGCGTTGAGCTGCGTGAACCTATTGATGGTCTGGCTATAGTCCACGACCATCCCATTCTTCTTCCCGTTCCGAACAACGACCACCTGCACCCTCCAAGGACTTGTGCTTGCCTCAATGACCCCCTCCCTGAGCAGCCGCTGCACCTCCGACTTAATGAAAGCTCTGTCCCCCGCGCTGTACCTCCTGCTTTTAGTTGCCACAGGTTTACAGTCGGGGGTCAGGTTGGCGAACAGCAGTGGGGGAGGGATCTTGAGGGTGGAGAGACCGCATGTGGTGTCGGTAGTGCGGCTGTTGGCATGGTGTTGGGTGGGATGTACGGGTCAGTGTGTGTGTGTGGTCAGTAGTGGGGTATGTGACGTATCCTTACAAAACTGGGGATTTACGACAGTAATTGGTGGGAGGGGCCCATCATACTTCATTATCACGCTTTTCAGGTGGCTCTGGAAGTCCAACCCCAACAGCACAGGGGCACACAGTTGAGACATGACCAGTAACGTAAAGTCTCGACATTCTGTGCCCTGCACCACTAGCGTCACTGTACAACCCCCCTGGATGTCTGTTGTATGTGACCTGGAAGCCATGGTGACCCTCTGACTTACCGGCCGTATCATGAGTCCACAATGCTGCACCGTGGCCGGGTGGATAAAACTCTCCGTGCTGCCTGTGTCAAACAGGCAGCTTGTCCTGCGCCCCTCCACCAGGATGTCCATCATTGACCTTGCGAGCTGGTGCGGAGTGCTTTGGTCAAGGGTCACAGAGGCCAGGGTTGAGTTGCTGTATTGGTCCGGCGCGGTAGGGTGCCCCGTGAGCACCCGTTGGTCGTAGGCGGTGGGAGGAGGTGCCGACCAAGATGGCCGCCCGCATGTCTCGCACGTGGTGGCGGCGTACAAGGAAGATGGCGGCAGGCAAAATGGCGGCCCACATGTCTCGCACGTGGTGGTGGCCTGCAGGGAAGATGGCGGCAGGCAAGATGGCGACCCCCACGTCTCGCACGCGGCGCTGCTCAACCCCGCTCGTGGTTTGGACTTACAGACCTTAGCGAAGTGGCCCTTCTTTCCGCAGCTGGAACAGGTGGCTTGTCAGGCCGCGCAGCGTTTCCGGGAGTGCTTCTCCAGTCCTCAGAAGTAGCACTTCGCAGACTCGCGACTGGCGGCAGCCGAGGTCGATTCACCGGCGGGTTGCGGGGTCTGCGGCGCCCACGAGGCCAGCGGGGGATCACGTGCCTGGAGAACCTCAGAGTTATGCAGAGCGGCCTCCAGCGTGTTGGCCAGTTCGATCGCCGAACTTAAGGTAAGATCGGCTTTTTCCAACAGCCGCTGGCGCATATACACTGACCTGGTCCCCGTGACGAAGGCGTCTCTCACTAGGAGCTCTGCATGCTGCGCTGCTGTCAGCTCCTGGCAATTGCAGGCTCGCACGATCGTCCTTAGGGCCTAGATGAATTCAGCACTTGATTCCCTGGGCCGTTGTTGCCTTGTCGCTAAGCGATGCCGAGCATAGACGCTGTTTATCGGCCACAGGTATTGGCCTTTGAGGGGGCTCATCGGGCTGTCGTAGCTCTGCTGGTCTCTGATCAGCGAATAGACCCGTGGACTGACCCTGGAGAGTAGAACTCTGTGCTTCACTACGGGGTTGGTCGCTTTAATCTCCTCTAGGTACGCTTCGAAGCAGGCCAGCTGGAGTTCGAAAGCGTTTCCAGCTTCAGGCGTTTGCGGATTGAGGTCTACCCTGTCGGGTCGCAGTGTGTGTTCCATGCTTTAAAATGTACAGCGAATAAAACTAAAGCGCACCTTCAATAACTCCAAAAGACTGAGGTTGGGTAGAATACTGAAAGGCTTTTATTCGCTGTACAATTCGACCTCCATGGTGAGTGTCTGCCCCCGAACTGAGGGGAAGGGGTAAGGCGAAACACCTTTATACAGGACTCTGTGGGAGGAGCCACAGGGGCAGTCAGCAGAGGGGCATGTCCAGACAGTTAACCCAGTTACAACATATATATGGTTTACCTCCCTCTCCCTCTCCCTCTCCCTCTCCCTCTCCCTCTCCCTCTCCCTCTCCCTCCCCCTCCCCCTCCCCCTCCCCCTCTCCCTCCCCCACCCCTCCCCCTCCCCCTCCCCTTCCCCCTCCCCTCCCCCCTCCCCCTCCCCCTCCCCCTCCCCCCTCTCCCCCCTCCCCCTCCCTCTCTCCCCCTCTCTCTCTCCCCCTCTCTCTCTCTCTCCTACTAACCATCTCCCTTTATATTTCTCTCTCTAGCCCTCTCTTCCCCCATCTCCCTAACCCCTTCTTTCTCTCTGCTCTTGAAATGCAGCGTTGGGAAATGTACAATAATGCATTTTGTTCAAAGGAACAATAGTGTAAATGGGGAGAAGGTTCAAACATCAGAGGTGCAGAGGGACTTAGGAGTCCTTGTGCAAGACTCCCAGAAGGTTAATTTACAGGTTGAGACTGTGGTTAAGAAGGCAAATGCAATATTGGCATTTATTTCAAGAGGAATAGAATATAAAGCAGAGCAATAATGCTGAGACTTTATAAGACACTAGTCAGGCCACACTTGGAGTATTGTTAACAGTTTTGGGCACCATATCTCAGAAGGGATGTGTTGTCATTGGAGAGAGTCCAGAGGAGTTCATGAGAATGATTCTGGGAATGGAGGGGTTAACACATGAGGAGCATTTGGCAACTTTGGGCCTGTACTCACTGGAATTTAGAAGAGTATGTGAGCATCTTATTGAAACCTACTGAATGTTGAAAGGACCAGATAAGGTGGGTGTGGAGAGGAAGTTTCCTGTGGTGGAGGTATCCAGAACTAGAGGGCGCAGCCTCAAAATTGAGGGGTGACTGTTTAGAACAGAGGTAAGGAGGAATTTCTTTATCCCCATCTCTCTATCCCCATCTCTCTGCCCCCTCCCGATCCACCCCCTCTATCCCCCTCTCATCCCCCCTCTCTCCCGATCCCTCTATCACTCCTCTCTATCCCCCCTCTCTATCCCCCATCCCCCCTCTATCCCCCTATACTCCTCTCTCTATACTCCTCTCTCCATTCCCTTCTCGCTTCCCTCTTCTCTCTACCCCTTTCTCTCTATCCCCCCCCCCCTACAGTTATCAGACCTGTAGGTACTTTCTTGATGGAAAAGATCTCTGTCAGGGATAGCTCTGGAGCTGTAACAGCTAAGGGAGATCCGGATAGTCCATTAGCATTTGAATGGTGCTCTGGGCCCCTGTACTTTACATCATACTGATGTGCAAATAGTAACAGAGCCCAACGTTGCATTTGACTCTCAGCCGGGGAACGAATGCCCACACGTGGACCAAAAATTGATGTCAAAGGCCAATGATCTGCCAGTAGTGTAAATTGTGGACCAAACAGGAATTGATGGAATGTCTCCAATTGTCCGAAGACAATTGTGAGTGCTTCCTGCTCAATCTTGGCATAGTGAATTTCTGCCTTGGTTAATATACTTGACTCAAAAGTGATTGGACTCTCCTTCACCCAGTGGCATGATGCGTGAGATAACTGCTCCAACGCCACAGTATCGTGCTTCGCAGGCCAACTGTATGGGCGTTGATGGATTGAAGTATGTGAGTGTTTCAAATTGTGACAAAGCCTTTATAAAAGCCTCTTCATAACAATCTGTCCATCAGCAGTGCATTGATTTACTTAAATGCTCATGAAGTGGTTTCAGCATGCTAGCTAGGTTAGGAGCTAACTTTGCATAGTATGTTACTAGTCCTAAGAAAGATATCAATTGACTTGCATTCTGTGGTGATGGAGCCTCCACAACTATCTTCATCTTTGATGGTACCTTGTGAAGCCTTGAGTTGTCAATCACATGGCCCAACATTCAAGGGAAGGTAAAAGAACTCACACTTGCCCTTCCTTGCCCGTATTCCTCGAGTCTTTGTAGTGAAGCATCCAAATTTTGTAGGTGCTCATGCTCATGTTTCCTGGTAATGAGTAGCTCAACCAAGTAGCACTGCAGCCTGTCAACCCGCTCAGGATCTGCTCCATTGTTTGCTGAAAAAGTGCAGGAGCCGAGGTGATGCCAGGTGGAAGCTTTTGGTACCTGAACATTCCTTTGTGAGTCGTTATGGTTAATCTTGCTAAACGTATGTCCTCCAGTCAATCCTGCAAAAAGGTCACCAATGAGGGGAAGAGGGGGATTGTTCGACTGTTAGAACCAGGTTAATGGTTACATTGAAGTCTCCACAAAGCCTTAAAGACCCACCCTTTCTTAGGACAGGAACGAGTGGAGTTGCACATTTACATTCACACACTGTATCTTACTGTGGACCAGTCTTTCCAATTCAGTCTCAACCTTTTGCTTGAGGGCATCTGGAAATGGTCTTGCCTTCAGGTATTTGGGGATTATGTTGGGCTTTACAGTCATCTTAACAGTGATTCCTTTCATACTGTCCAGTTCTCCATTGAATACTTCTGCATGTTCTTTCAATGCCTCTCATCGACCAGTGCTTCCAGTGCAGTTCTTGCCAATTGAACTTGAGCTGCTTCAGCCATGAGCAGCGTAGGAGCGCTGAATAACTACCTTTAACAATGTACAGTGCAAGTTTATTTTTCTGTTCATTAATGTCCACTGTAACATGTACTACTCCTCTCACTGGAAGAGCATCGCAAGTGTAAGTCTTTAAAGTCAACCTTGCCCCTTCTGGGGTGAGATGCTGCAATTTCTCTTTGTAAACTATCTCTGATACCAGCGATACGGCAGCACCCATGTCTACCTGGATCCTCACCATGGCCCTATCCAACTATGGGAGTCTTTGTGTCCTGAAACAGATAAAGCATGCAAAACTTCTTCGACCACAGACTGAGTCACTCAGTCCGTCCTCAGTATGCTCCATCTTCTTCTCATGTGTTTCTTATTGTTTTTCTGAAAGTAATTCTTCTTCATTATTGTGTTTTTGCTTGGCAGTGCCTTTTCACTTTTACAGTTCTGTTCTCTATGTCCCTTTCTGCCACAGTTCTGGCGGTCTAATATCAACAGTCTTTTGCTGAATGTCCACTTTTGCCACAATGGTAACATTGATTGCCAGTTAGTGTCTTATTCCTAAAGTCAGTAGAAATTTTATGAACTTTGGGAAGATGTGCTTAATAGCTGTGCTTCTCCAGCTGCCATCTCCATAGGTGTACTCATCTCAATTACCTTCTGTAAAGTTCGTCTGTCTTCAGTGAGCAAACTTTTCTGAATTGTCTCACTACGCAGACCACACACGAGTCCATTATGTAATGTGTCATTCAGTGACTGCCCAAATTCACAGTGTTCTGTCAATTGCTTCAGCACTGCCACAAACTGCGAAATAGACTCACGTTCTTCATGATTCCTCTTATGAAATCTAAACCTCTCAGCAATAACTAAGGTAAATATTTAGGTGAAAAAGGTAATTTAATTGAATAGAGGTCTTTTAAGATTTTAACTATGTCCCCATAAGACTTATCGCCAGGTTTGGCAGATTGTACTACACAATACTGCATAATGAACATGTTTGCACCCATCATAGTCAGAAAAGTTGGAACATGAATATCATCTGAAATTTGATTTACCAGTGCAAAATATCCAGATCTTTCAGTCTATGAACTCCATTGCTCTGTCGTTTCAACGTACCACCCATACTTCCAAACATTGTTACCATTTTCAAGCACAATCACGTTCCAGAAAAGTTAACGAGTCCTATCCAGCTCTGCCCCCCCTTACTTGTTTTATTTAACCATCCTGTTCTTGATCTCTTCCCCGCAAATTTTTCACTCACTACGCTTTAGTGACTGTTTTTGTTTCACTCACCCGCATTACCCCGCTGACGTGATACAATGACTTTTCTTGCCACATGGGGGCTTGTAGCCAGTTGTTATGTTTGTGGTACTGGGAAGCTGGGTGGCCGTGAACAACACACACAGGAGACAGAGAGGTGATGAACAAACGTACAGCTGTTTGTCTTGCTCGTGGGTCATCGACCCAGAGGGCCCTTCAGTACCTAACACACAGGGAAACTTGACAGCAACCTGTAAGGGTCAAAGTATACATGAACAAATAGCGGTGAGGGAGTCGAGGACCAGAGGGCATAACCTCAGAATTCAAAGATGTCACTTTAGAACAGAGATGAGAATGGATTTCCTTACCCTGAGCGTGGTGAATTTGTGGATATCATTGTCACAGACGGTTTTCGAGACCATGATTGGGTATAATTAAAGCAGAGGTGGATGGTTTCTTGATAAGGACATCAAAGGTTGCAGGAAGAAGGCAAGAGAATGGGATTAAGAGGTATAATAAGTCAGCCATTTTGGAGAAGAGATGATGGGCTGAATGACCTAATTCTGCTCCTATGTTTTATGATCAGATCCTGTAAGCCAGGCAGGCTGCTATATTTTTCAAAGGAATAAATGCCTAATAATACGTATTGATTTTAATTTTGCCAAAGCTTGTACGTCTTGTTTTCTTGCTGTCTAAATCCGGGTCAATTTAGATTCAAAGAAGCACGCACATGGGTTGTTTCCATGTTGCCTATTTGCCAAGGCGTTTTCACATATGTACATCACCCATCTTTCTTCCAGTTTGAACTTTAAATTGAATGTTATTTGATTCAGCTGTTAGATAATGCTGATACGTAATGTCTGTTACATGCATGTTGCTTGCTCTCCCTGTCATACTGTTTGCTGAGATGCTGTCTTCCCAGTTCCTTTCTTCCATCATGGTTTGGGATCAGGCCATTTAACCCCTGGAACCTGCTCATGGAATCAGTGAAATCCCACCAAATCTGTACCCATCTCATTTCACTCCTGAAAGACTCAACCCTGGTTCTTCCCTCTAGTCCTGGATTCTCGAGCCAATAGAAAGAGTATTTTTCTTTCTCTGCTTTTCCTATCCTCAACCTCTCATGAGTTTTGTGTTTCTCCAAAAATGGTGTGATTCTGTGTGGTTTGCTGGGGACTACATTTCACAGAGTTGTTGGACCTCTACTTTTTCCGTGGAGCAGAATGGTCTGAGGGGGGATTTGACAGAGATACATAAAATAGTATACTAAAGGTATATAAAACAGCTAGTGCTTTTCACAAGTCCTGTTTGTGTGCCCACTGATGCCAGGCAGACAATCTCTGACGAGTATCGATAATGGCTGGGGTCACCTGTCTTGTAAAGACACTGCCCAGAAGAAGGCAATGATAGACCACTTCTGTAGAAAAATTTGCCAAGAGCAGTTATGGTCCTGGAAAGACTATGGCATGTAATGATTGAACAAATATAAAATCATGAGACTATGAATAGGGTTGGATTGGAACATTCCTTTCCTCAGACGATGTTTGCAATTCGAGGGGACGATAGAGGTAGTTTCTGTCACAACTTTTAACTAGCATCTAGACAATTACTTGAACCATCAAGGATCAGAAGGCTGTGGACCATTTGTTGGTCAATGGAATTTGTATAGTTCATATTGCTGATATGCTTCAGTTGGTGGAATGGTTGATGTTCGTGTCATGAGTTCAGCTGATGTTTTAAGTTCTGCATGGCTGTTGAAGAATCAGGACCTCTACTTCACGTACGATGTTATATTAACTTCAAAAAGAACTCAGTCAAAATGTACTGACCTCGGTAATGATTTAAGTTAGATTTTTAGCTCAAAATGTATTTGCACAAAGTTTATGGAAGTTGTTCTTTCTTTTTCCAGTACTTCCAAACTCAGAAGAAAAGAAAGAATGCTATTACAATCTCAATGATGCACACTTCTGTGACAATGTTCTGACTTCCAATGTCACTAAGCAGGAATGTTGCTGTACTTTGGGAGCAGGCTGGGGTGACAACTGTGAAGTGTTTCCATGTCCGATGTTTGGCAGCCGTAAGTTCTGAGTTAACTATTTTCTTTTCTTTCTTTTTAAATCTTTTTATTGAGTAAGTATACAAAAAAGGTAAGCCATATAAACATTAATACAATGTTAAAGTATAATAAAATTCCAAAAGATAACAATACCAAAAAGAAAATACTACAAACAATGTAATTTAAGCATAAGAAACCAAAATAACATAATAGTATACTAGATTTTATATATATCAATAGAAAAAAAGAAAAAAAAACCCCCAAAAAAAAACCCACCGTGCAACTAACTAAAAGCAAAGCAAACTATTTTCAATATTATTGGATAAGTTTGATACGGGGAGTTCCAGATAACTTTTCTGAGACATGTGGGTGTACGGCAGTTCCATGGAATTACCAGGGATGTGGAAGTGAGAGGGTAAGGGGTGTATGCAGGCCATCACCCTTTAGAATTGCCAGAGTTCATATTGCTGTTATGCTTCAATTACTTATGCATAATTGGGGGAATGGTTGATGCTGACATCATGAATTCAGCAGGTTTACACAAACTGTGCCGAACCAATTCTCTCACCCTCAATGTGCAGTGGTGGGCAAGTGCATCTGCTTTAGGAAAGATGTTATTAAACTGGAAGGAGCACAGAAAAGATTTACAAGGAAGTTGCCAAGTCTTGAAGGACTGACTTGGACAGGCTAAGACTTTATACTATTATTTTATTCATTATAGTTATTGAGATGAAGTACGGAAAAGGCCAATCAGCCCTTTGCGCTGCGCCGCCTAGTAATCTCAGGATTTAACCCTGGCCTAATCACAGGGCAATTTGGAATGGCCAATTAGCCTACTAACTGGTAGGTTTTTGGACTGTGGAAGGAAACCTGAGATCCCGGAGAAAACCCACGCAGTCACGGGGAGAACGTACAGACTGCTTACAGCAGCGGCAGCAATTGAGCCCGCATCGCCTGTACTGCGAAGTGTTGTGCTAACCACTATGCCACTGTGCAAGTTACAGATTTGCTTTTTGGTGATGAATGTCAACATTGTTCACTTCCTAAAAATCACTGAACATTTAATGGAAGACAGTGTGCGTTGGCCTGGTTGCATTCTAAATGTTTTGCTAACTGTATTGAGAGGGAATATTAGGAGCACTCTAGCACAGAAGGAGTCCACACTATACACCATCAACCCCATGTTTTGGGCTATGCATGACCTTTCCCACTTCTGAACTTCAACATGGTTAATGTAGACTGAGGTTGAAAGGATCCCGCAGTAGTCCCAAGCTCTCTTTAAATTGCTCAGACCTCATGATTTAACCCAGCACAAGAAGAGGAACACTTGTTGATTATTCTTCCCACCAACTGTCCTTATGGCTTTCGATTGCGTCTGGCAGCCTGGACTGAAACCATGAAAGGTTTGTTAAAGGGCTTGTGGCATCTCAGACCTAGGGTAGTACTGGTTCATACAGAGTAAAGAAAATGTTTTCAAGTACACCACCCTAAGGAGTGTTTTAAAATGCAACTTGACATGCTGTATGCAATATTTCAAATGCGCAAAAAGTGGAATTCCCAAGTAGGCAAACTTGGGTGAAAGAATAAACAAGTTATTTATCAAATATTTTAAGCTAATTATGGACACTTACAACCTATTAGATCTCCGGTTTCAATGAGGCCAATCTCCATTGTTTACATACAGTGCATTACCCCAGTGCCAATGTTGTAATTTCTGATTTATTATGTTTGTTGTATGCTTTTTCTATCTTGACTCAATTTTTTGTATTTTCAATATTTTCTATTTTATTGTATAGCGGATTTTGCGGCCATGTGTCCCGGAGGAAAAGGCTTCATTCCCAATGGAGACTCGGCCTACAGGATCAGTGGAGTTAGCTACAGAGGTCAGAGTTGAACCATTCCTTTCAGTAACGTAGTTTGAGATACCCGTCTGCTAACAGGGCAGGTCAACCTGGTGAAAGCCTTGCCTATGTTATGTTCAGTTTGAAGCATGTCAATATGTTAGTGTTACAAACACTGAGCAAAATTAGCAGGTGTGGAAATGACACCTGCTGCCCAGATGGTCCATTCTGAAATTCTTTGATAGTGCTGAGTGCATTTAAGACAGAGTAGAGACATTTAGCATCATTTTTAAGGAAAAATCCATTGATGATTTTACTTCCCATGCTTGGAAATATTTGCTTGCTGAATTGGGATACAATGCTGTTGAAAAGCTCTCGGTTTGCTGGAAATAAGATGACAGGATTTCTCCTCCAGTTCTGTATTCCCCTTCGTTATGTCAGAATCTATAGTCCCTTCACCACATTAAACATCGAGTATGCTAATGAACTGGTGCTGCTGGAGGATGTCACACTTTTGAGTATGAAGCATTTGCTCTTCACACTCTAGAGAGATCAGCAGCTACGATTATCTTTGTGATCAGCAGAGAAGCTCCCTCCGTGCCCGTGTGGTAATCTGAAAACAAGAAATTAAGTTAATCCATTTTCAGCTGATGCTTTGCTCCTCAAGTTTTACTAGTTGTGTGATGTTGTGGATCTTGCTGTCGATAGATTTAAATTGCTGTTGCACCTGTATCAGATTCCAAAAGAGGCTTTAGATGAATGGTATTGGTACAGCAAGCCCGAGAACCTGTGTGTAGAGTGTGTTAAGGATGGAACAACCTGCTATTTATCAAGTGTGTGAAATCAGAATCAGGTTTTTATTATCACTGGCATGTATACGTAACCCTGAAGTTCTCTCGGCTGCGTAAGACTGGGGAAGACAATCTCTGGCTCCACCAAACATGCAAAACCTCCCGTTTGCGTGGATGCTATGTGATTTGTTACCCTGCTACAAATCAGTAGCATGAAATATCAGTACACCATATGCAATTAAACAATTTAGCTTTATAATTCTTAATTTGTCTAAAGGGTTAGTATAGTAAAACAAAAAGAAAAAAGGGTCCATTTTAATGAAACAGTCTACTGTGCACAAGTTGGAGCTCACGGTTTCCCTTTCGCTGGTCCTCCATCGATTTCCCCGGGCTTCGTCGACTCCCAGCCCCTCTCCAAGTCCACTCCTTTCTGGTGTCTACGACCTCTCTCCTTTCTGGCATCTTCTCTCTTCATCTTCCGCCAAACAAAAGACCTGGGTCACCCCGGTCTCAGGCACACAACAAGAAAAAGCACTCCCTACATTGGACGGTGCACATTCCAAAGCCCCCGTTATCACTAGCCATTACCTAAACACTGCTGCTACCGAATAACCATGACATTAGCAGTGCTCCTACAGAAAGACCATTGCATTAGTAGTGAAACCTTTCCCAGGTGTTACGGTGTTATACACACACACACACACACACACACACAGTTAAATTAAGCAAGTAGTGAAAAAATGAATTAAAAAGTAGTGAGGGAGTGTTCATGGGTTCAGTGCCCATTCAGAAGTCGGATGGCAGACTTCCGACAGATGGCAGAATTTGTTCCTGAGTCATTGAGTGTGTGCCTTCGGGCTTTTGTAATTTTGACTCTTTTAAGTCTTGTGCTTTTAATTCCAAAAATGACTTGATTAAATTTATATACTTGAATTAACAGCTCAGGTAAAGAATTGATCTTTCAATAATGTCCTGGAGGGTGAATCTGCCTTTCCCTATTTGGAGTATTTGTTCTGTGAAATGGTGTGAAACATTATGTTGAATGAAGTAGCACAGTTTGGGAGGGGGCTTTGGGGTTATAATATTTTAACTGTCATTCATTCTTTGGGGCACTCCTCTATTTTCGTAGATGTCTGCGAAGAAAAGGAATTTCAGGGTGTATATCTTGTACACTTCTCTGTCATTAAATGCACCTATTGACACCTATTGAAACCCATGTTTGAAGTAAACATGAAAGAAGTATTTTATGAATACTAGGTTTATTGCACTCAGCAGAGCTGATCCACAGTTCACTGATTGTAGGAATGAGCCTGTTGAGTATCTTCGAAAGCCACTGTTTGATTCAAATGGAATCCGATCCATCACTCAGATCAAAAATAATTCATCATCTCCATAAAGCTCAATTGCGTACGTGGAGGAATTTGCAACACTAAGTGAGTGAGGTTAACATGTTTTTAGATGTGTCTCAGTTATTCATGTAGAAATCTCTGCACATGTACCATTGCAGCTTTTGGTGGGGGCTAGTCACTGGCTGATACAACAGGTGCAGTGCTGCACTTGCCATCTACTTCCAGCACTGACTTGCTGCTTAACTAAGCTGCCAGTTAATAATGTTCTGGATGTGAAAAAGGTGAATGGTATGCTGGCATTCATAGCAGGAGGATTCGAGTACAGGAGCAGGGAGGTACTACTGCAGTTGTACAAGGCCTTGGTGAGACCACACCTGGTGTATTGTGTGCAGTTTTGGTCCCCTAATCTGAGGAAAGACATTCTTGCCATAGAGAGAGTACAAAGAAGGTTCACCAGATTGATTCCTGGGATGGCAGGACTTTTATATGTTGAAAGACTGGATCGGCTAGGCTTATACTCTCTGGAATTTAGAAGATTGAGGGGGGATCTTATTGAAACGTATAAAATTCTAAAGGGATTGGACAGGCTAGATGTAGGAAGATTGTTCCCGATGTTGGGGAAGTCCAGAACAAGGGGTCACGGTTTGAGGATAGAGGGGAAGCCTTTTAGGACCAAGGTGAGGAAAAACTTCTTCACACAGAGAGTGGTGAATCTGTGGAATTCTCTGCCACAGGAAACAGTTGAGGCCAGTTCATTGGCTGTGTTTAAGAGGGAGTTAGATAAGGCCCTTGTGGCTAAAGGGATCAGGGGATATGGAGAGAAGGCAGGTACAGGGTTCTGAGTTGGATGATCAGCCATAATCGTACTGAATGGCAGTGCAGGCTCGAAGGGCCGAATGGCCTACTGCTGCACCTATTTTCTATGTTTCTATGTGGCGTACAAAGGAAGCTATATCTCTGTATTAACGATAAGAGAACTACTCCTTATTCAAGTTGGGAATTCCATACAGAAGTACCTTTTGTTGGAAATTTTTAAGTGTCAAATTGGACTACCCAATCTCAGACATGCTGCGGTGGGAAGACTTTGGTCAGAGGTTCAGAGGGTAATATTGATTCTAGCTGGGAGTGTAAAACTATCCAGCTGCGAATCTGGTAATACTTGATTTACCATTTCACTTGAAATCAGTGGGAATGACAATTGATTGCCTTCCAGGCACAATGGTTGCATCAAGTTGTGCTTTATAATAGTTTTACACTAAAGAGCACCTTTTCTAATTTTTACAGGAGGGTGACTTAACCAGTAGAGGGTAAGAGGGTGGCCTTGCCAGTATAGTTGCTGCTTCACAACTCCAGTATCCTGGGTTCAATCCTGGTCTCGGGTGCTGTCTGTGTGAAGTTTACACATTCTTCCAGGGTTTCCTCTGGGTGCTCTGATGAGTGATAAATTTTGGGGAAGATGATGAGAATGTGCAATGATCTTTCAAGAATCACTAGATTCTGGAATAGTTTTGGAGGGCTGGAAAATTGCAGGTGCCATTCCATTCTTTAAGAAAGGAGGGAGGCAGAAGAAAGGAAATTATAGGCTAGCTAGCCTGATTTCAGTGGTTGGGAGTCCATAATTAAGGATAAGGTTTCAGGGTACTTGGAGTCACATGATAAAATAGGCCACATCCTCATGGTTTCCTTGAAGAGAAATTCTTCTTGACAAATCTGTTGGAATTATTTGAGGAAATAACACAGGAGAGTCAATGGATGTTCAGAGCAACATACACAAAATGCTGGAGGAACTCAGCAGATCAGGCAGCATCTAGGGAAAGGACTACACAGTCGGCATTTCAGGCTGAGGCCCTTCATCAGGAAGGGGAAAATGCCAGTATGAAAAGTTGGGGGAGGGGAAGGAGGACAAGCTGGAAGGTGATAGGTGAAGCCAGGTGGGTGGGCAAGGTAAAGGGCTGGAGAAAAAGAAATCTGAAAGGAGAGGAGAGTAGCCCATGGGAGAAATGAAGAAGATGGGGGCAGCAGAGCGAGGTGATAGACAGGTGAAGAGAGAGGGTCAGAGGCCAGAATGGGGAACAGAAGAAGAGGAATGGGAGAAGGGAAAAAGAGAAAAAAAATACTGGAAGGGGAAATCGATGTTCATACCATCAGGTTGGAGGCTACCTAAATGGAATATAACATGTTGCTCCTCCACACCGAGAGTGGCCTCTTTGTGCCTCTTTGTGGCTGAAGATAAGGTCATGGACTGGCATGTCAGAAAGGGAATGGGGTTTAAAACTAAAATAGTTGACCACTGGGAAGATCCACTTTCGGTTGATGGAGCAGAGGTGCTCGACAAAATAACCCCCAATTTACGAATTACCAATGTAGAGAAGGCTGCATTGGGACAACCAGATACAAATGATGACCCGAACAGATTCGCAGGTGAAGTGATACCACCGCTAGAAGGACTGTTTGGGGCCCTGAATGGAGGTGAGGGAGGAAGTGACTGGGCATGTGTAGCATTTCTCTTGCTTGCAGGGATATGTGTCAGGAGGGGATTAGTGGGGAGAGACCAATGGACAAGAGAATCGCAGAGGGAGTGATCCAGTGGAAAGTGGGGGAGGATGGGGAAGTAAAGATGTGTTTGGTGGTAGGATCCTGTTGAAAATGGCGGAAGTTGTGGAGAATGATGTGTTGGATGTGGAGGCTCATGGGGAGGTAGGTGAGATGAGAAACAAGGACGAAAGGGTGAGCGCAGATGTCCGAGAAATGGAGATGCTGGTGAGGGCAGCATCAATGATGGAAGAAGAGAAAGCTCACATTCTTGAAGAAGGAGTACATCTCTGATGTCCTGGAAAGGAAAGCCTCATCCTAGAAATAGATACAGCAGAGATGAAGGAACTGAGAAAAGGAGAATATAAATTTTACAGGAGACGTGGGAAAAGTATTGTCAAGATAGCCTCAGGAATCGGTAGGTTTATAAACAATGTCAGTAGACAGTTTTCCTCCAGAGATTGAGAAAGGGGTGAGAAATGTCAAAGTTGGACTATGTGAATTTAAGGGCAGGGTGGAAATTGGAGGCAAAGTTGGTGAAATTGAAGGCACAGCATGGGTGCATAAAGCAGCACAGCATCAATGCAGTTGTCAATGTATCACAGAAATAGTTGGGGAGCATTACCAGCAATGGCTTGGGCTGTTCCACATAGCCAACGAAAAGGCAGGCATAGCTGGGACCCATGGTAGAGCCCATAGCTACCCCTTGAGTCTGGAGAAAATGGGAGGAACTGAAGGAGAAATTGTGAGTTTGAGAACCAGTTCTGCCAGATGGAGGATGTTTCCTTGGATTTTCAGAAGGCTTTTGTCAAGGTGCCACACATGAGGCTGCTTAACAAGCTAAGAGCCCATGGTATCACAGGAAAGATATGAGCATGGATAAAAGATTGGCTGACTAACAGGATGCAAAGAGTGGGAATAAACTGGTTGGTTGCCAGTGACTAGTGGTGTTCCAGGAGTCTGTGTTAGGACCACTCCTTTTCACATTAAGTGCCAGTGATTTGGATGACGGAATTGATGGATTTGTGGCCAGATTTGCAGACGATACGAAGATAGGTGGAGGAGCAGTTCACGTTGAAGAAGCAGGAAGTTTGCAAGTGGACTTATAATGATTAACAGAATGGACAAAGAAGAGAAAGATGGAATATAGTGTAGGGAGGTGTATGGCCATAAACATTGGAAGAAGGAATAAAGGCGTAGGCTATTTTATAAATGGGGAGAAAATTGTAAAATCAGAAGTGCAAGGGCTTTGGGGAGTCTTCATTCAGGATTTCCTAAAAATTAACTTGGAGGTTGAGTTGGTAGTAAGGAAGGCAAATACAGTGTTAGACCATAAGACCATAAGATATAGGAGCAGAAGTAGGCCATTCAGCCTATCAATCATGGGCTGATCCAATTCTTCCAGTCATCCCCACTCCTCTGCCTTCACCCCATACCCTTCACGCCCTGGCTAGTCAAGAACCTATCTATCTCTGCCTTAAATACACCCAATGACTTGGCTTCTACAGCCGCTCGTGGCAACAAATTCCACAGATACCATTCATTTTGAGAGGACTAAAATATAAAAGCAAGATTGTTAGGTTGAGGCTATATAAGGCATTGGCCATACCATATTTGGAGTATTGTGAGCAATCTTGCGTCCTTTATCTTAAAAAAAAGATGTGCTGGAGAGGGTCCAGAGGAAGTTCACAAGAATGATCTGGGGAGTGAAATGGTGGGTTAGTGGATTGGGGTGTTGATCAGCAACTGCTTGTTGAGGGTAGGACAAGCAGTCCATGAGCAGGGTGGGTGCGATCTTTCATGATGTGACTGGCCCTTTCCTGCCATCTCTCTGGATATATATGTCCCTGATGATGGGTAGGCTGGTGCCAGTGATGCATTGGGCAGTTTTGACTACCCATTCTAGAGCCTTCCTGTCTGCCGCAGTGCAGTTTCCACACCAAACAGTGATGCAGCTTGTTAGGATTCTCACTACTGCGCAGTAGTAGAATGAAGAGATTAGATGAGAAGTGTAAAATGAAGGGGTTGATGGGTTCTTGATTAGTAAGGGTGCCAAAGGTTATGGGGAGAAGGCATGAGAATGGGGTCGAAAGGGATAATAAATCAGCCATGATTGAATGGTGGAGCAGACTCAAATAGCTGAATAGCCTATAAGGCTCCTGTGCCTTATAGTCTTATGGTCTAATATATATAAAAGTATAAAATGTATTTAGTGAAAGGTTTTTGATGGTTGATGCTGGCTTGGTGGACTGTCCGGGCTATTTTTGTTTTGTTTGAGAGATGCCTCGCACACGTTCATTTTCCTGCATTACTCTCAAAACTGTATTGGTAGAAGCCAAGAAGCAATGTGAACCAGGTGGCTGAGAGTGGAAAAGAGAGCAACTGCTGTGATAATGCATCAAATTACAATTATCGTAAACTAAACTAAATTCCTTTGTGGAAGTGTAGCGTAGTGTTGATGTTGCTGGACTTCTTTCAAGAGGTCACTTGTCATTGATATTGAGACATAAGCGTCAATCCCACAGTGGCAACGAGGGAATTTAATTAAATAAATCCATAATTAAATAAACCTGGAGTGAAAATTTAGCTTTATAATGTTGATTTCAAAGGTGCCATTGTCGTAAACACCGTATTAAGTTTATCAGTACTCTATGGTGAAGTAAATCTGTCATCTTGACCTAATCTGGGTTATATGTGACTCCAGGCCCAATGCATTGCCATTGACTCCTATCTGCACTCTGTGTTCAAGAGGAAATAAAGAATGGGTCATAAATGTTGGTCTTACCAGTGATGCTTCACATGAGTAACTCACCTTTAGAACAAAAAGGCAGGCGAGGTTCAGTGGACAAGGTAACGTAGTCTTATTATGATTATGTAAAGATTTTTTTTTTGTACTGAGGTCAATTGTTTGTGTTTTGGGCCCAATCAAAATTCCTCATTTAGTATAGCATTTGTAAAACAGGATGGGTCAATGCATCTTCAGGCCCACATGACTTTGATATCTGACTAACCTTTCCCCAAACTCTTTGTGCTTAATATCCAGTTTCCAATTGTTTGACTATAGAACATAGAACATAGAATAGTACAGCACAGTACAGGCCCTTCGGCCCACAATGTTGTGCCGACCCTCAAACCCTGCCTCCCATATAAGCCCCCACCTTATATTCCTCCATATACCTGTCTAGTAGTCTCTTAAGCTTCACTAGAGTATCTGTCTCCACCACTGACTCAGGCAGTGCATTCCACGCACCAACCACTCTCTGAGTGAAAAACTTCCTCTATTATCCCCCTTGAACTTCCCACCCCTTATAGAAACATAGAAACATAGAAAATAGGTGCAGGAGTAGGCCATTCGGCCCTTCGAGCCTGCACCGCCATTTATTATGATCATGGCTGATCATCCAACTCAGAACCCAGCCTTCCCTCCATACCCCGTGACCCCTGTAGCCACAAGGGCCATATCTAACTTCCTTTTAAACATAGCTAATGAACTGGCCTCAACAGTTTGCTGTGGCAGAGAATTCCACAGATTCACCACTCTCTGTGTGAAGAAGTTTTTCCTAATCTCGGTCCTAAAAGGCTTCCCCTCTATCCTCAAACTGTGACCCCTCGTTCTAGACCTCCCCAACATCGGGAACAATCTTCCCGCATCTAGCCTGTCCAATCCCTTTAGGATCTTATACGTTTCAATCAGATCCCCCCTCAATCTTCTAAATTCCAACGAGTACAAGCCCAGTTCATCCAGTCTTTCTTCATATGAAAGACCTGCCATCCCAGGAATCAATCTGGTGAACCTTCTTTGTACTCCCTCTATGGCAAGGATGTCTTTCCTCAGATTAGGGGACCAAAACTGCACACAATACTCCAGGTGTGGTCTCACCAAGGCCTTGTACAACTGCAGTAGTACCTCCCTGCTCCTGTACTCGAATCCTCTCGCTATAAATGCCTTCCTGCCATCCCAGGAATCAATCTGGTGAACCTTCTTTGTACTCCCTCTATGGCAAGGATGTCTTTCCTCAGATTAGGGGACCAAAACTGCACACAATACTCCAGGTGTGGTCTCACCAAGGCCTTGTACAACTGCAGTAGTACCTCCCTGCTCCTGTACTCGAATCCTCTCGCTATAAATGCCAGCATACCGTTCGCCTTTTTCACCGCCTGCTGTACCTGCATGCCCACTTTCAATGACTGGTGTATAATGACACCCAGGTCTCGTTGCACCTCCCCTTTTCCTAATCGGCCACCATTCAGATAATAATCTGTTTTCCTATTTTTGCCACCAAAGTGGATAACTTCACATTTATCCACATTAAATTGCATCTGCCATGAGTTTGCCCACTCACCCAACCTATCCAAGTCACCCTGCATCCTCTTAGCATCCTCCTCACTGCTAACACTGCCGCCCAGCTTCGTGTCATCCGCAAACTTGGAGATGCTGCATTTAATTCCCTCATCCAAGTCATTAATATATATTGTAAACAACTGGGGTCCCAGCACTGAGCCTTGCGGTACCCCACTAGTCACCGCCTGCCATTCTGAAAAGGTCCCGTTTATTCCCACTCTTTGCTTCCTGTCTGCTAACCAATTCTCCACCCACACCAATACCTTACCCCCAATACCATGTGCTTTAAGTTTGCACACTGATCTCCTGTGTGGGACCTTGTCAAAAGCCTTTTGAAAATCCAAATATACCACATCCACTGATTCTCCCCTATCCACTCTACTAGTTACATCCTCAAAAAATTCTATGAGATTCGTCAGACATGATTTTCCTTTCACAAATCCATGCTGACTTTGTCCGATCATTTCACCGCTTTCCAAATGTGCTGTTATCACATCCTTGATAACTGACTCCAGCAGTTTCCCCACCACCGACGTTAGGCTAACCGGCCTATAATTCCCCGGTTTCTCTCTCCCTCCTTTTTTAAAAAGTGGGGTTACATTAGCCACCCTCCAATCCTCAGGAACTAGTCCAGAATCTAACGAGTTTTGAAAAATTATCACTAATGCATCCACTATTTCTTGGGCCACTTCCTTAAGCACTCTGGGATGCAGACCATCTGGCCCTGGGGATTTATCTGCCTTCAATCCCTTCAATTTACCTAACACCACTTCCCTACTAACATGTATTTCGCTCAGTTCCTCCATCTCACTGGACCCTCTGTCCCTTACTATTTCTGGAAGATTATTTATGTCCTCCTTAGTGAAGACAGAACCAAAGTAATTATTCAATTGGTCTGCCATGTCCTTGCTCCCCATAATCAATTCACCTGTTTCTGTTTGCAGGGGACCTACATTTGTCTTTATCAGTCTTTTCCTTTTTACATATCTATAAAAGCTTTTACAGTCCGTTTTTATGTTCTCTGCCAGTTTTCTCTCATAATCTTTTTTCCCCTTCCTAATTAAGCCCTTTGTCCTCCTCTGCTGAACTCTGAATTTCTCCCAGTCCTCAGGTGAGCCACTTTCTCTGGCTAATTTGTATGCTACTTCTTTGGAATTGATACTATCCCTAATTTCTCTTGTCAGCCACGGGTGCACTACCTTCCTTGATTTATTCTTTTGCCAAACTGGGATGAACAATTGTTGTAGTTCATCCATGCAACCTTTAAATGCCTGCCATTGCATATCCACCGTCAATCCTTGAAGTGTCATTTGCCAGTCTATCTTAGCTAATTCATGTCTCATACCTTCAAAGTTACCCCTCTTTAAGTTCAGAACCTTTGTTTCTGAATTAACTACGTCACTCTCCATGTTAATGAAGAATTCCACCATATTATGGTCACTCTTACCCAAGGGGCCTCTCACGACAAGATCGCTAATTAACCCTTCCTCATTGCTCAAAACCCAGTCCAGAATAGCCTGCTCTCTAGTCGGTTCCTCGACATGTTGGTTCAAAAAACCATCCCGCATACATTCCAAGAAATCCTCTTCCTCAGCAACTTTACCAATTTGGTTCACCCAGTCTACATGTAGATTGAAGTCACCCATTATAACTGCTGTTCCTTTATTGCACACATTTCTAATTTCCTGTTTAATACCATCTCCGACCTCACTACTACTGTTAGGTGGCCTGTACACAACTCCCAGCAGCGTCTTCTGCCCCTTAGTGTTACGCAGCTCTACCCATATCGATTCCACATCTTCCCGGCTTATGTCCTTCCTTTCTATTGCGTTAATCTCTTTTTTAACCAGCAACGCCACCCCACCTCCCCTTCCTTCATGTCTATCCCTCCTGAATATTGAATATCCCTGAACGTTGAGCTCCCATCCCTGGTCACCCTGGAGCCATGTCTCTGTGATCCCAACTATATCATAATCATTAATAACAATCTGCACTTTCAATTCATCCACCTTATTACGAATGCTCCTTGCATTGACACATAAAGCCTTCAGGCGCTCTTTTACAACTCTCTTAGCCCTTTTTAATGCTTGCCCTGGATTTGTCGGCCTGCCACTTTTACTTTTCCCCTTTGTACTTTTTGCTTCTACGCTCACTTTACACCCCTCTGTCTCTCTGCACTGGTTCCCATCCCTCTGTTGTGAACTAACCTCCTCACACCTAGCCGCTTTAATTTGATTCCCACCCCCCAACCATTCTAGTTTAAAGTCACCTCAGTAGCCCCCGCTAATCTCCCTGCCAGGATATTGGTCCCCCTAGGATTTAAGTGTAACCCGTCCTTTTTGTACAGGTCACACCTACGCCAAAAGAGGTCCCAATGATCCAAAAACTTGAATCCCTGCCCCCTGCTCCAATCCCTCAGCCACGCATTTATCCTCCACCTCATCGCATTCCTACTCTCACTGTCGCGTGGCACAGGCAGTAATCCCGAGATTACTACCTTTGCGGTCCTTTTTCTCAACTCCCTTCCTAGCTCCCTATATTCTTCTTTCAGGACCTCATCCCTTTTCCTACCTATGTCATTGGTACCTATATGTACCAGGACCTCTGGCTCTTCACCCTCCCACTTCAGGATATCTTGGACACGATCAGAAATATCCCGGACCCTGGCACCAGGGAGGCAAACTACCATCCGAGTCTCTGGACTGCGTCCACAGAATCGCCTATCTGACCCCCTTACTATCGAGTCCCCTATCACAACTGCCCTCCTCTTCCTTGCCCTACCCTTCTGAGCTACAGGGCCAGACTCTGTGCCGGAGGCAGGGCCACTGTCGCTTCCCCCGGGTAAGCTGTCCCCCCCAACAGTACTCAAACAGGAGTACCTGTTGTTAAGGGGCACAGCCGCCGGGGTACTCCTCATCACCTGCCTTTTCCCCTTCCCTCTCCTAACCGTGACCCACTTGTCTGCCTCCCGTGGCCCCGGCGTGACCACCTGCCTTCCACTCCTCTCTATCACCTCCTCGCTCTCCCTGACCAGACGAAGGTCATCGAGCTGCAGCTCCAGTTCCGTAACGCGGTCCCTTAGGAGCTGCATCTCGATGCACTTGGCGCAGATGTAGACGTCCGGGAGGCTTGGAGACTCCAGGGCCTCCCACATCCGACACCGAGAACAGCAAACTGCCCTCACAGTCATAATGCCCCTCTCCTCAAATAGCAACAGAAAATGAATGTCAAACCTTCCTCGCCATCCTTAAAGCTTAAATATCTTAAAGCTATGTCCTCTTGTATTGAGCAGTGGTGCCCTGGGGAAGAGGCACTGGCTATCCACTCTATCTATTCCTCTTATTATCTTGTACACCTCTATCATGTCACCTCTCATCCTCCTTCTCTCCAATGAGTAAAGCCCTAGCTCCCTTAATCTCTGATCATAATCCATACTCTCTAAACCAGGCAGCATCCTGGTAAATCTCCTCTGTACCCTTTCCAATGCTTCCACATCCTTCCTATAGTGAGGCGACCGGAACTGGACACAGTACTCCAAGTGTGGCCTAACCAGAGTTTTATAGAGCTGCATCATTACATCGCGACGCTTAAACTCTATCCCTCGACTTATGAAAGCTGATACCCCATAAGCTTTCTTAACTACCCTATCCACCTGTGAGGCAACTTTCAAGGATCTGTGGACATGTACCCCCAGTTCCCTCTGCTCCTCCACACTACCAAGTATCCTGCCATTTACTTTGTACTCTGCCTTGGAGTTTGTCTTTCCAAAGTGTACCACCTCACACTTCTCCGGGTTGAACTCCATCTGCCACTTCTCAGTCCACTTCTGCATCCTATCAATGTCTCTGTGCAATCTTTGACAATCCTCTACACTGTCTACAACACCACCAATCTTTGTGTCGTATGCAAACTTGTCAACCCACCCTTCTACCCCCACAACCAGGTCGTTAATAAAAATCATGAAAAGTAGAGGTACCAGAACAGATCCTTGTGGGACACCACTAGTCACAATCCTCCAATCTGAATGTACTCCCTCCACCATGACCCTCTGCCTTCTGCAGGCAAGCCAATTCTGAATCCACCTGGCCAAACTTCCCTGGATCCCATGCCTTCTGACTTTCTGAATAAGCCCACCGTGTGGAACTTTGTCAAATATCTTTGAAGCATGCTTTGCTTTAAGCAATAGGTCAACATTGAGTGTAACCCACATTAGCATATCCTGTCAATGAATGAAATAATTTTAATTGATTAGGCAAGTGAGCAAGGAAGCTAATAATTTGGCAAGTGAAGTTAAATTCCAGCGAGAGGCTGTCACGTATTGCTGTTGTCTGTCTAGTTCCCCCACTCTCCCTTATTCACTCATCCACTGAAAAACTCTGCGGGTTCTTCATGGAGGGAGGCGACAGATGGCAAATGGCAAACTTAAACCATTGAAACATTCAAAATGCTTTGTAAATAAGTTTTTTTTTTCTTGAGTGCTATTATAAACATATTGGCACAGTGCTTGTACAGAGCTTCAGTTTAACCTATAGGGAATTAAAATTTCTACCCTCTAACCTTTATCTTTCACAATTAAAGGATTGAGCTTTTTGAGGCGGTAACTACAAAAAATAATGATGGTAGTGCAATTGTAATGATTTGCATGGACTTCAGTATGACTTTTGACAATGTAGGCACTTATTCCCATCAGCAGATGGTAGGCGAACTCAGGGATACAAATTCAAAATAATAAGCAAAGGACACAGTGAGGAATGTGAAGAAAATCTCGGTGCAGGGAGCAGTGAAGTCTCTTGAGTGCAAGAATGATGGAAATAGTGTCGTCAGGTTTTCTGAAAGGGAACCAGGGTTGGCATGAGGGAAAATAATTTTAAGGGCAATGCAGAAGGAGCTGGGGAACGAGTCCGAGTCAGACATGCCACATTATTCTCCAACAGGAAGGTGCAGGTTATAGGCAGGCTGAGAACTGTTGCTGGACTGGGTCTGTGGGTGAGGTGCATTGTGATAAGTTGGGATTTTTGATGAGGTTTGTGACAAGTTGGGTGATTTGATTTGGGTGGCATATGTAGTGCGGTTTTTTGTTGGACGTGGTCTTCATGGTGGGAGTTGAGAGCGAAGCACATTGTCAGATGGGTATGTCACTAATGAGGTGTGTTGATTGCAACGCTAATCTTGAGTAGGATTTGCGGGTGGGCTGATGGACTAGGGCCTTATTGTGAATAACCTCACTACTTTTACTCTCTGTTTGCACTACTTAAATATATATTATTCATTGCACTGTACTGCTGCTGCAAAACAATAAATTTAATACCACGTGTTAGTGATATTGAACCTCATTCTGGGGTGGTTGTGGGTGAGAAATGTTGTGAGGTGGGGTAAATTGTTTGTTGTCAGAAACAGCCCCGTTGTATCACAGGAGGTGCTGGGAGTAAGCTCTTTTCGGTGATATGTGAAGTGATATTATATGACTCTCGCCTTGGCTAGCTGCTTAATATAGAGGATGATAGCTCCCAGCCCGGCCAAATTTAAGAAATCTTGTTTGGGTGGATGTCCCCTGTTACAAATCAGTACCACGAAAGAACAAACAGTACACAATATGCGATTAAATGATTGAGCTTTATAATAAGGTTGGAGCTCACTGATAAGGCCGTTCGTCCACCATCGACATACTCCAATTGTCGCTGACCTTCGGACCCTTGCTCCTAGTCCACTCCATCCGGTGGTCTACCAGCACTGTCTATTCACATCTTCTCTCTTCATCCCTCCCCGGCAAAAGACCCGTGAATTCCCGGCTCCCAGACACACAAGAAAGAACAACATCCTGCTCATTGGCTAACAGACCCTGTTATCTCTAGTCATAACCCAAACATTGCTGCTACAGAGAAACCATTACCTCAGCAGTGGAACATTACAGAGAAGCCATTACATTATCAGTGAAACCTTACAACGTGCTACATTATATAAATGAAGAAGGAAAAAATAAAATATAGCGCAAGATCTGTAAGTTATCCATCCTGCTTTTAAACTCCAAAACTGGCATTCTAGGGCATTCAGAAAAAAAATCACGAAAGCTGTGTATTTTTATCAAAAACTTTAATCTCAGTGAACAAATATTTAGTAATTCCATTGTTATTTGCACCATTGGTATCATCTAGGAATCCCTCAAATTGCAGGGATAAAATCTGAGAGGGAGGTTGGGACAGGGTTAATGAGCTCATTTAAGCCCATTGTATCTGTAACAGCGATTAATGATAGAGATTTGCTCCATGGTTCCCATTCCAGCAGATCCTAAGTGTGCCGGTCTGACAAAATATCAAATGGGATCAGTACTTAGCATCGGGTTGGTCTAGAGACCAATTGGACCATAGTACAGATTAGGTCCTTATCTGAGTCTGTTCCCTAAAACTGGGAGGTTCTGTACATTTTGGAGCTGTTGGCAACCCTGAAATGAATCAACTACTCTCTAGGAAGGGTGGTGGGGTGGAGATACGTCTCTACTAAAGGAGGTGTAAGGCGCTTCTTCCCTGCACTAGCCTGCAGGCCACCCATGGACAAGGTGTAGCACCTGCTTAGACCCCCACTGATCAGGGTCACGTGAAGTCATGGGAGCAGGTGATGGATGGTTGTATGAGCAGCTGGTGCATATCACAAGTCCTGGTTTTGCAACCACTGATGCCAAGCGGACAATCTCTGAACAGTATTGACAATGGCTGAGGTCACCTGTCTTGTAAAGTCACTGCCCAGAAGAAGGCAGTAGCAAACCACTTCTGTAGAAAAATTTGCCAAGGACAATTATGGTCATGACCACGATCGCCTCTTGTCACTTGATGAACGGACAAACTCTGCAGGAGACCATTGAAGTAAAAGCCTCCTTCAATCATAATAATTATGTGATGAAATAACTTCCATCCTCTGCTTTGTCTAGATTTCTGTGTAATGCATCTAAATGGTTGTGGACTCGATAGCAGTGCCAAAGATAGTGACAGCATTCGATGAGACCCTGTGGATTGAGTGTTTTGGAAGATACTGCACTCTGGTTTGATTAGAATCAGATGTCAGCTCTGCAGTTTGTTTCTCACAAAGATCTTCTGTTCACAGATGCCAATGAATGTGTTTTGTTTGGAGAGGAGATCTGTAAGAATGGGGCTTGCATGAACACAGAGCCTGGCTATGAGTGTTACTGCAGACAAGGCCTGTACTATGATCCAGTTAAACTTCATTGTCTGGGTAAGTTTTCTGTGGAACTCATGATATAATTACAAATTACAACTGTGTAATAGCTGATCACTGAAGGACTAATATCTTAAGAAAGAGAAACAGAATGAGTGAGAGGCAGCGAGGAAAGGCAAGAGCTGTATGCAGTTGTGATGAAAGAGCGTGTTTCAACGTGAATAACATGGGACTCAATAAATTAAAAATAGGTGGGTTGGGGGTATGGTAAAACTGCCAGATATGCAGCAAAGAAGGGGTTAAAATGACTTGCTTTTTTCTGGTACAATTAACTTTTGAGGTGTCTGTGCATAGTTCAAGACCTGGGAGCTTCATAAGTTAGTGCAAGTTGTGCTCCTTTTGCAATGCTGATGCTCTTACCCAGTGACTCCACCATCTATCAACTGCTAACCATCTAAAAACTTGTCTCTCAGTACTTTTGGGTGAGATAGTGGGAATGTGGGAGTAGTGTGAGAAGGTGCTTGATGATAAGTGGACTAAAGGCCTGTCTCCATGCTGTACAACTCCATGGCTCGTCCCGTGTCAAACTCTCACCCCCAAGCAGCCTTCATTTTGGGCCTGACCTGAGATCCCAGTGCCGTTTGTCATTCTCCTGCACCCTATCAACTTTCCCAGCTCTTTAGTTCAGGGGATCAGCTAGCAAGACATAAATGACAGATACACTGTATTTAAATTATTTACCTATTGATTAGGCACAGCGACAGTCTTTGTGCTTTCAAGTGATGCCAAGACACTCTGGCTCTGTGCGAGGAGGACCATGTGCAGAATTGAAGCACAGCCCCTGTGTTTCAGCTCTCAATTAAATCCACGCCACCGTGTCACTAGCAGGTGATCTTTTCAGAATCAAACGTATGAAACTTAAAAAAAAGGTAGAAGGTAAATTCTCTCCAAAATAGTTTCTTTTAAAATTGTATAAGGCATTGATAAGGCCAAATTTGGAGTATTGTGTGCAGTTCTGGAACACCGAGTTATAGGAAGGATGTCAATAAAATTGAGAGAGTACAGAGGAGGTTTACTAAAATGTTGCCTGGGTTTCATTTCCTAAGTTACAGGGAAAGGTTGAACAAGTTAGGTCTTTATTCTTTGGAGCGTAGAAGGTTGAGGGGGAACTTGATAGAGGTGTTTAAAATTATGAGGAGGATTGATAGAGTTGACGTGGATAGGCTTTTTCCATTGAGAATGGGGGAGATTCAAACAAGAGGACATGAGTTGAGAGTTAAAGGGCAAAAGTTTAGGGGTAACATGAGGGGGAACTTCTTTACTCAGAGAGTGGTAGCTGCGTGGAACGAGCTTCCAGCAGAAGTGGTTGAGGCAGGTTCGATGTTGTCGTTTAAAGTTAAATTTGATAGATATATGGACAGGAAAGCAATGGAGGGTTATGGGCTGAGTGCAGGTCGGTGGGACCAGGTGAGAGTAAGAGTTTGGCACGGACTAGAAGGGCTGAGATGGCCTGTTTCCGTGCTGTAATTGTTATATGGTTATATGGTTAAAAACAAAAGCACAACCAGTGACACTGCTTTGAGATATTGACAAAATATTTAAGTGTTGTTCTAAGAATTACCACGTAACTTTACTGCTGAATCAAAACCTTAAGTTTCACTATATAGACAGGAAAGCTAAGGTTAAAAACAGGAAATGCTGGAAACAAAAAACAGGAGTTTGAAGGTGTAAAACTGAGTTAATGCTTTGGGTGATGATAGGATAATGGATTGTTATTGATATTGATGTTAGTTTACATTGATATTGAGGAAGTTACTGAGAGTTTCAATATGTCTTGGCTTACCATTTCTACCCATCATCCCACCTGAGGCAGGCACTCCCAATTGTGGTGCAGTTGTTTCACCAGCAGTTGCCTCATGTCTTAACTAAATGCTCACTCAACACCTGAGCCCAATGGGCTGCTGGAGCATGGAATGGCCCACAATTCTTCCTCACCACCACGTGTCCATTTTATAATGTTTATTGCACAGAAACAGGGAGTCGGAGACTTGGGAGATAGTACAGGGTGAGTACCCCTTTTCCAAAATTCCTGGGGCTGGAACGGTTTCATATTTCAGACGTTCCTGAATTTTGGAATATTTAATGAGCTATCTTGTGATCATTCTGAATTTATGTGCTACCGGTAAGAAGTCTTGTCTTAAACGTTCACCAAACTTTTGTACTGATGCAGCTGTTCAGCATGTGTGACTTTCATCTTGGCAAACCCATCAATGGATTTCACTGCTGCTGCGTGATCAGCAGATACTTTATCACCACGAATCTTTAAAAATGTAATGCCCCACCTTTTCTTAAATTTCTGCAACCATCCTGCTGAGTGTTCGCAACGGTCTTCAGTTTTTAGTATGCCGTGATAGATCTGTGTATGTTTTGTGATCAGCATACTATTGAGCAGCATATGTTCACTCAGATGCTAACAAATCCACTCTTTCAATACACCATCAAGATCTTCAATTTTTGCATTATGCAGTGCTTTTCTATTTTTCATTAACTTCTGTTCATTACATATGTGAGGTCACTTCTCCGACCTGTGTATGGTGGGGAAAGACCTGCACGCCGCCGTGGAATCTTCCCTGTGCCTTGTGTAAGTTTCCATTTGTGATGTTACGTCAACACTCAAAAGAATGTCCCATTTCGGTGGTTTCTGGATTTTGGAATTTCAGATAAGAGACACGCCATCTGTATTAGGGAATTGTTCCAGTGTGTTCTGTAGACTCTAACATTTAAAATATTTTTATTGCTTTTGCAACATTTACTTATTAGATAGATATTTGCTGCACAAACTGTTTCTATTTAATTCCCAGATATTGATGAGTGCCAAGATGAGACCAACTGTGTCGATGGGCAGTGTATTAACACTGAGGGCTCGTACAACTGCTTCTGCACTCCCCCGATGGTTCTGGACGCTTCAGGAAAACGCTGCACTCAGTCTCTGGACTCGGAAGGTACGTTCCTGCTTTGAGACTGAACGGACACCTGATGTTCCACACGTGTTACCTGAGGCTTGGAATAAGTACAGTAGCCAAGAGATACTGCAATTTAGTGCAGAATCCATGTGGGCTGCACAAATAAATTTTGAAGAAACGTTGATTTTGAACAGAAATTATGGACTTGCCATGATTTGCCACCTGGAGTGAGTAAGCATTTACAAATTCATAGAGAATCTTCCAGATATGTACTGGAAAAATTTGCTGTAAAAATTTGTTCAGTGCCCATTTCCATTTCCCATATTGTTTTAGACCGTGTGTGCGTAGACACAGAATGGGCGTGGGCACTAGAGGTCTGCTGCTTAAATAGATGCTGCCTGAAGCAGTTCCCAGTCCCTTGAGTGCTTTCCACCACTTTAACGAACTTTCCAGCTTTGACTGCTTCATTTTCACCATCCTCGCCAGACATAAATGGGATAGAATGCAGTTAGTCAACACTTACAACCCAAAGAATCTGCAAATTCAACTTATCATTCTTCACAACCTCTGCCATCTCCAGTAAGATCTCACCACCAGGTACATCTTCCCTTCCCCCCTCCCCTTTCTGCTTTCCACGGGACTTGCTCTCTCCAGGTCCCTCTCCAGGTGCCTATCCCTGCAACCGTACTGTGTTACGCATGCCCTTACACCTCCACCCTCATCACCATTCAGGGCCCTAAACAGTCCTTGCAGGTGAAGCGGTCATTCACATGTAAAATGATCAGAATCATTTATTGTATCCTGCTGCGGCCTTCTCTTCATCGGTGAGACATGATGCAGTTTGGGAGATTGCTTCATTACGTACCTTTGCTTTGTCTACGGCAACACCCAGAATCTCCCAGTGGGCAGCCATTTTAAATCCACTTTCCATTCCCACAACAACATGTCTGTCCACAGTCTCCTCTACTGCCACATTGAGGCTAGATGCAGATTAGAGGAACTGTACCTCCTATTCCACCCTGGCAGTCTTCACCCTGAAGGCATGAACATCAATTTTTCTAACTTCTAGTAAACACTCCCCTCTACTCTTTTCCCTTTATCCCAGTGCCCCCCATCTTCCAATCTTTTCCCCCTCTTCCACCCTCCCCCTCTGCTAATCACCCACACATGTGTCCCATTGGTTTCCCTTCTCACTTCCTCCTGTTGTTATGTGGTCCACTGTCCTTCCAAATTTCATCTTCTTTAGCCCTTTGCTGCTTCCACCTATCATATCCCAGCTTCTTCAATCAGCATGGACGTTAGTGGTGGTGTTCTGCAGGGATCTGTTCTGGGACCACTGCCCTTTGTGATTTTTGTTTATAAGTGACTTGGATGATGAAGTGGAGGGTTGGGTTAGTAAGTTTGCGGGTGACACAAAGGTTGGAGGTGTTATGGACAGTGTACAAGGGGATATGGACAGGACAGGATACAGAGCTGGACACAGAAATGACAAATGGGAGTTCAATCTGAAAAAGTGTGAAGTGATAAACTTTGGAGGATCGAAATTGAAGTTGGACTACAAGGTTAATGGCAGGGTTCTTATCAGAGTAGAGGAACAGGGGATCTTGGGGTCCATATCTATAGACCCCTCGAAGTTGCTGTGGAAATTGATAAGGTGGTTAAGGTGGTGTGGTGTGCTGGCTTTCATTAGTCAGGAGGTGTTGAATTTCAGTCATGAGTTAAGTGTAGTTAGACCACACTTAAGAGGGTTGTGCTCAATTCATGTGCCTCATTACTGGAAGGATGTGGAAGCTTTAGAGAGGGTGGAGAGGAGATTTACCAGGATTTTTCCGGGATTAGAGAACACGTTTTATGAGGAAATGCTGAATGAGCTAGACTTTTCTCTTTGGAGCAAAGGAGAATGAGAGGTGACTTGGTGGAGGTGTACAAGATTATGAGAAGCATAGACAGAATGGACAACCAGAGACATTTGCCCAGGGTGGCAAGAGCCAGTAGCAGAGGACATCTGCTTAAGGTGAGTGTGGGGAGTGTCTAGATTGCACTGCCAGATGAGTGGCAGAGGCTGATCCAGTAGAGAACCTTAGATAGTTACATGTATGTTAAAAAATTGAATTTTATAGACTATACAGGAGGGGAGGGTTAAATTGATCGTATATAGGTTAGAACAATATTGTCAGCTGAAGAGCCTTTACTGTGCTGTACTGTTCTATGTTCTATCACTCACACTCTTCCCCCTCCCCACCTGTCTATCACACCCCTTTTCTGGATCCACCTACCACCTGCCAGTTCTCGTTCCACCCCTCCAGCTGTCTTTTAATACTAGCTGTCTCCCCTCTTCCTTTACGATACCGATGAAGACCCAAAATGTTGACTGTCCATTTCTCACCATAGATGCTGCCTGACCCGCCGAGTTCTCCCCCCCCCCGCCCTTTGGGCATTGCTCCCATTTCCTTGTGCTGGGAATCTAATTGTGCTTCATTCTCGTTAAGTGAATAACTTTGCCCTTACAGTGACTCTCACAATGCCCGGGGAATTTAAACACAAATAACTAAATCAATCTGCAATAAGAGCATGTATCAGTGATGACAATCCTGAAGCTAGTTGATTGTTGTAAAATCCTGTCCAGTTCACAGGAGGAAATCTGCTGTTGTCACTAAGTGAGGCTTAGATATGAATTGATTAGAAATAGAATTATGAATAGAAAACATAGAAAACCTACAGCACAATACAGGCCCTTCAGCCCACAAAGTTGTGCCGAACATGTCCCTACCTTAGAAATTACTAGGTTTACCTATAGCCCTCTATTTTTCTAAGCTCCATATACCCATCCAAAAGTCTCTTAAAAGACCCTATTGTATCTGCCTCCACCACCGTTGCCGACAGCCCATTCCACGCACTCACCACTCTCTGAGTAAAAAAACTTACCCCTGACATCTCCTCTGTACCTACTCCCCAGCACCTTAAACCTGTGTCCTCTTGTGGCAACCATTTCAGCTCTGGGAAAAAGCCTCTGACTACCCACACCATCAATGCCTCTCATACCTCTCTTACTATTGAGATGGTAAGAGACCATGGCATTAAAAAGGTTGGGAACCCCTGATCTAGACTCACCAGTCTGGTTTGTTTGCAACAGTTTGTTCACTTAAGAGTAATGGGGTATTGATGATAAATCCCAAAAATGGATAAATATCTAAAGTAAGGCCTGTTATACTTCTGTGCTTGGTAGCACCTAGATGCTGGACCTTCAATCGATGTCAACATTGTCTTTCCTCAATGAAAGTGGAATGCTTTCCAAATAATTTGACGTCCACTATAGAATCGTGTTGTAATGGTTGGAGGCAGAATGGAAAAGAGTAACCCCAAATGGCTGAGCGCATAAAACTAGTTTGCTAAGAGAATTTGGATAAAAAGTGGAGGAAACACTATAAGGAATGCTGGGACCAATCAAAGAACTTGCACACAAAGCATCAGTTGCCCTCTCCTGTTGCTGAATGAATCAGTGATTTAATAGAGTCAGTGTTTCTCTGCTCTATACTTGTGTGCACAGAATTTACACTATTGAGAAAAGAAAAGTCAAGTGTTGTGACACTCTGATATCCAGATGAAATGTTTACCCACGTACTCAGTGGCCATGTGCTGATCTAGAAGAATCTATTCCAAGTTCATTATTTACAATTAAACATACACTACAGCGAAGAAGATTTGAATACCTCAGATAAAGTTTCTTCTCTTTGGAATCAAACCCCCTAATTAGACTATGGGGATCAGCATCTTGGAACTGCTGTAGTATTGTTGGTTTAACTTTACCCATTTATGCTTTACTGTTCACCTAACTCCACGATGGTCAGTGATGTCAGCTCAGGAACAGTTACTACCCTTCAACCTTCAGGCTCTTGAACCAGAGGGGATAACTTCACTCAACGTAGAACACAGAACATAGAATAGTACAGCACAGTACAGGCCCTTCGGCCCACAATGTTGTGCCGACCCTTAAACCCTGCTTCCAATTTAACCCCCCACCTTAAATTCCTCCATATACCTGTCTAGTAGTCTCTTAAACTTCACTAGTGTATCTGCCTCCACCACTGACTCAGGCAGTGCATTCCACGCACCAACCACTCTCTGAGTAAAAAACCTTCCTCTAATATCCCCCTTGAACTTCCCACCCCTTACCTTAAAGCATTGGCCTCTTTTATTGAGCAGTGGTGCCCTGGGGAAGAGGCACTGGCTGTCCACTCTATCTATTCCTCTTAACTTCAATGAACTGTTCCTACAATTTACAGACTCACTTTTAAGGATCCATCATTTCATTTTCTCGATATTTATTGCTTATTTATTTATTATTATTATTTATTCTTTTTGTATTTGCACAATTTGTAGCCTTGTTTACACTTTGGTTGGCAGTGCTCTTTCATTGATTCTGTTTTGTTTCTTGTATTTACTGTGAATGCCCACAAGAAATTGAATATCAGGGATGTATATGGTGACCTATATGTACTTTGATAATAAATTTACTTTCAACCTTGTTTCTAGATATAGATGAATGTCAGGATCCTTCAAACTGTGTCGGTGGCCAATGCATTAACACAGATGGCTCATACAACTGTTTCTGCATCTATCCATTGGTCCTGGACTCTTCGGGAAAACGCTGCATTCATTCACCGGACTCTGCGGGTATGTCCCAGCTTTGATCACTGTGAATCATTTGAATTTACATCGAAAAAAATTGAACCTATCTTATATGAAACATGTAAGCTCCTAAAGGGCCATGATAAGGCTGATAGTGAGATGTTTTCACTGTGAGTGAGTTTTGTACAAGGAAGGTCATAGTTTCAAGGTAAAGGGCCAGTCATTTAAAACTAAGGAAATTAGAAATTTGGGGCAGCATGGTTAGAGCAAGGCTATTACAATACCAGCAAGCTGGGTTCAATTCCACTCTTGTCTGTAGGGAGTGTGTATGTTCACCCTGTGACCACGTGGGATTCCTCCCACATTCCAAAAACATACTGGTTAATAGTTTCATTGGTCACTTGCGTTTTTAGGCAGCACTGGCTCACTGGGATGAACGGGCCTGTTATCATGTTGTGTCACTAAATAAAATAAAAATTCCTTCTTGCAGAGAGTGGAAAATCTGCGTAAATTTCTACCTCAGTGGTGGTAGGGACTAGATTATTAGAAGTATGTGAATGGGAGGTAGGTACTTTTTTCAGAGATTGGTGAATTGAGGGTAATGGGGATCTTACAGAGGTGGAACTGAGGCCTGGGGTAGATCACCCAGAGTTATATTGAATGGTGAGTGGTTAAGACTAAAAGTTCATACTGTAAGACATAGGAATAGAATTAGGCCATTCATCCCATCGAGTCTGCTCCACCATTTCATCATGGCTGATTTATTATCCCTCTCAACCCCATTCTCTTGCCTTCTCCCCGTAAGCTTTGTTGCCTTGATTAACCAAGAACCAGTCAACCATTTCTTTAAATATACTCAATGATTTGGCCTCCACAGCCATCCATGGCAGGGAATGGATAGGTGAAGCCAGGTGGTGGGAAAGGTAAAGGGCTGGAGATGAAGGAACAAGAGTGGAACATAGGAGAAAAAGGAGGAGGAGGGGGACAAGAGGGATGTGATAGGCAGCTGAGAAGATGTAAGAGGCTGGAGTGGGGAAGAGAAGAAGAGGGGAGGGAAGGGAATTTTTTTTTTGCTGGAAGGAAAATTCATTATTCATGCTATTATTAAATTCTTGATTAGTTAGGGAATGAAAGGATACATGGAGATGGCAGAAGATTGCAGCTGAGAGAGGAATGGATCAGCCATAATGAAATGGTGGAGCAGATTCGATGGGCCAAATGGCCTGAATCTGCGCCTATATCTTATGGTCTTGTGGCATTAGTTCCCAGCACTGAGGCTGGGCACGCTGCCTATTGGACTTGTGGCAAGAGGTCCACTGATTACAAAGTGAAGAAAGAACAGTTGACAATAGGATAAAAGCAGTTTTAGTTCAATCGGATTGATTCAAATGTATAATTTCCTTTAATTATAGAGTCATAGAGTTACACAGCATGGAAGCAGGACCTTTGACCCAATGAGTCTAGGTTGACCTTCACACATCCATTTTATACAATTCCAACTTTATTCTCCCCACATCCACATTAACCCACCCAAGTTTGTACTATTAACCTACACGGAGTTCATTTAATCTGTGGAAATCAGCACTCTTCTGCTGGGGTCTCTATAGTGACCGACACCGATGAGCATTTGTTCAGCATCAGTCACCAACAGATTGAATAGTTTAGGACTTTCGCCTTTGCTTGCAAGTCCTGAATTCCATCCAGCTATTGAAGCAAAGGCCAGCAGCTTCTTTGTCTTGGCAAATAATACCATTGTACCAAGGGATCTAAGTGGGCTGTTCATGAGACGCAGGAACCAAGTAAACAGATACAACATTAGTTACAAGGAGAAGGAATGCATGACGAAGGAAGTCCTGCTGAGATTACAAATGGCTCTGGTGAGACCACATTTTGGTTATTATACATTGATCTCTGCAAAAAGTTGTTAACAACAGGTGACAACTGAGTGGTTTCTAGCTCCCTTTTTTTTCCATTTTTTTCCCTTTCTTAATAGTCAGTATGAGATTTGCAACTTCCAACCTGCTCAGATTATTCCAGATCCTGAGGAGTTTTGAAAGCTGGCTACTACTGCAATCACTCTCTTTGCAGCCGTCCTCATTGAATCCTGCAAGATATACCATGGGAACCAGTTTTAGCTCATGAAGCACAGATGTACCAGATTGTTTCCAGGACAGATATCCTACAAGGAACAACTGAGTAAGGTTGGGCTGTATTAACTGGAGTTCAGAAGAGCGAAAACTGACGTCAGACGTTGTGTGCAGAGTGGCCAGGTGGACCCTGGGTGGCTGTTCCCACAGGCTAAACAGTTGGAAATTAGGAAAGCACCTTATGACAAGAAGTTAGCCACTTAGGACTTATGATGATTACGATTATGAGGACACACAGACCCCTTTTATTGTCATTTAATAACACATGCATTAAGACTTGGATGAGGAGATGATGTTGGGTGGTTGCCAGTTTTTAGAACTCTTGCTCAATTGTAAGGTATATTGAGGTCTAGAGGCAAGAGAGTTTTGAACTATGATAATACCTTCCTTCTCTATTTGCAATTGCACTAGAGAGGCTGTCACTGGATCTTGTTACCTTCTGGGACGGTATTAATTGGAGCAGGACAAATTACAACAGCATTAGGCATGAATCTGGGAGAATTAGTTGGGTATTGCTGTTTTTGGGCAAATCCATATCTGATGTATGGAGAGTGTTTAAGGAAGGACAAGGATGGCAAGGTAAGAGAACCTTGGATGTTGAGAGAGGTGATGAATTTAGTCAGGAAAAAAAAGGAAAAGTATGTAAAGCTTAGGAAGCAAGAGCCAAACAGAACCCTTGAGGATTACAAAGAAGGCAGAAAAGAAATAAAGGGAATTAGGAAAGCCTTGAGGGGCCATGAAAAGTTCTTGGCAGGTAGGTTTAAAGAGAATCCTAAGGCATTGTATACATACATCAAGAGCAAGAGGATAACTAAGGAGATTATAGGACCACCTAAGGATTAAGAGGGAAACATTTTCTTGGCCGTGGAGGAAGTGGGTGAGGCCCTTAATGTGTATTTTATAGCAGTGTTGACCAAGAAGAAGGGCTGTGTTGAGCATATTAATATGCTAGGGCACTTTGAGGTAAAAGTAGGTGATGATGAAGAGCATCAATGTGAATAAGTCCCCAGGGCCTTATGGGATATACCCTAAGTTATTGCGGGAGGTAAGAGAATAGATTGCTGAGGCCTTGACCAATATCTAGCCTCAGTCAAGGTCCCAGAGGACTGGTGAATAGTTAATGTTGTTCCATTATTCAAGAAGGGAACCAGGGATAAAATTGGAAACTATAGACCAGTGAATCTCACATCAGTGGTAGGGAAATGACTGGAGAAAATTTTTAGAGGTAGGATTTCTGAGCATTTGTAAAACCATGGCCTAATCAGGCAGGATGTGCAGGGCAAGTCGTGTCTTTCTAACTTGAGGGATTTTTTTTTTAAGGAGGTGATGAGGGTGATTGATGAGGGAAGAGCTGTAGATGTTGTCTACATGGATTTTAGTAAGGCATTTCACAAGGTCTCTCATGGGAGGCTCATTCAGAAGATTAAGATGGATGGGATCCGTGGTGAATTGGCAGTTTGGATTCAGAACTGGATTGCCCACAGAAGACAGAGTGTGGTGGTTGAAGGAACTTATTCTAGTTGGAGGTCTGTGATTAGTGTTGTTTTGTAGGGGTGTATACTGGGGCCTCTGCTATCTATGATGTATATAAAAATGTAGATACTTGGGTTAGTAATTTGCAGATCATATGAAGATTGGTTGTTGTGAGGATAGCGGAAAAGACTGGTAATGAATACAATGGGATATAGATCATTTGTAGGTGTGGCAGAGAAATGTCAGATGGAGTTTAACCCGGCCAAATGTGAAGTGTTGCACCTCGGTGGGTCAAATGTACAGAAACAGTGCTGTACACTGTTAAAAACAAGATCCTTATTAGTGTTGATGTACAGAGGGATCTTGGGGTCCAACTTCATAGCTTCCTGAAAATGCCTACACAGGTTGATAGGATGGTTAAAAAGGCATATGCTTGTCCATATTAGTCGAGTAATTGAGTTCAAAAGTCAAGAAGTTACTGTGTGTTGCAGTTTTATAAAACTAGTTATGCTACATCTGGAATATTGAATACAGTTCTCAATGCCTCATTATAGGAAGAATACCGAGGCTTTGGGGAGGGTGCAGAAGTGGTTTCCCAGGGCGTTGCCTGGTTTAGAGGGCATAACAAGAGGTTGGGCAAACTTGGGTTGTTTTATCTGGAGTGGCGGAGGCTGGGGGAAAATCTGATAGAGATTTATAAGATTATGAGAGGCATAGATAGAGTAGACAGACAATATCTTTTACCAACAGTTGAAATGTCTAATTACAGAGAGCGTGCACTTACGGTGAAAACGGCTAATTTCAAAGGAGGGGCAAGATTTTTACACACAGAGTGGAGGGTGGCTGGAATGTGCTGTCTAGTGTAGTGGTTAGAGGCAGAAATATTAGAGACTTTTAAGAGATGTTTAGATAGGCACGTGAATGCAAGGAAAATAGCAAGATGTGGATATTGTGTAGGCAGATTAGATTTTAGCCATTTGATTACTAATTTAGTTGGTTTGGCACATTGTTGGTGTCCAGTCCTGTACTGATCTGTGGTCTAAGCTCTATGTTGTTGTTCCCTTATGTACTGGTGTTCTGTTGGCAGACCTCACAATGAGATGCAGGGATAATCAAGATCTGACTCTTGAGTGCATCTGCTGAGGGGAAAGTCAGGCACCGCCTGGGTTGAAAAGACATGGGCTCACAACAGCTGTACAAGCAGTCAGTGCCCTGATGTCTAAGTTCCTTTCAAAGTCCTGTTTGCTTTTCTGGACTCATTTGCTGGCTTATCGATGAACTACTTCCCAAGTGAGTGAAAATATTTTGTCTTCCGCAGCTGGAGAGACCAGCATTCGGTTACTGCTGTGGAGACGAGAGAGAGTTAAAACACATGCAAAAACTTGTTTAGTTCCTCTTCCCATAAATATTTTACAGTTTGCGTACCTTGCGGGCTGTTTCTAACATACTTAGCTCTCACTCCTAAAAGCAAAACACAATCAGTCACCAGCCGATAATATGAATGCAGATTAAATTAAGTGATAGGGTAGATAGAGGGAAACTCTTTCCTCTTTTGGAGATCCATATCTAACAGGGTATAGCCTTGAAGTCATGGCTGAGATATTCAGGAATGATGCCAAGAGATGGAGGGTAATGAAAAGTGAAATTACATTTCTCCCAGGAAAATCTCATTGGTAAGTGCATAAGTGCAAATAGACATTGCAACATTGTTACTGGCAAGGGGCATGGAAAATGGAGGGTAGAATGAGTTATGTAGCAGCTGAGCCAAGATATAATTGAACAAGCTCAGGGGGAGGGGGTGCAGGATGACCTAATTCTGTTCCTAGTCACAAGAATTACGGAAACGATGAGGCATGTGTGTGTATCCGCAGAGCAGTGAAAATGGATTTTGTAAGTCTTCCTCAGATGGTGATGCTGAAGACCTTTTTTAAACTCTCTCCCCCCTTCCTCAATTTTGTTCTTTCAGTGCAACAGAGTGAAGAGGACATATGCTGGCAGGTGGTGAACAGTCAGTCTGTGTGCGGCTCGCCTTTGGTGGAGCGAAGGACTACCTACACGGAGTGCTGCTGTTTATATGGTGAAGCGTGGGGTATGGATTGTGCCTTTTGCCCCATGAGGGAATCAGGTGAGGAATAGTTGTCTGGATCTGTGCAAGATTACTCTGAGGACCCAGTGTACTGAGTGGAAGGGATGAGCATCTGGGTAATGAGTGGTGTCAGGTAGTGTTGATTGTTCGAACAACTTTGGTCCCTCACACTATCTCCAAACGTCGGGGGTAGCCCTGATCACTCGCATGGGCCGCAGCTATGTCTGCCTTTCTGTTGGCTACGTGGAACAATATATGTTCCAAATCTTCTGTGGTACTGCTTCCCAGTTCTTTCAGTGCTACATTGGTGCTGCTTTATTCCTCCGTGCTGAACTCATCAATTTCATCAACTTTGCCCCTAACTTCCACTCTGCCCTTAAATTCACTTACTCTATTTCTGTCACCTCCCTCCCCTTTTGATCTCTGTGTCCATCTCTGGAAACAAACTGCCTATGGACATCTTCTATAAACCTACTGATTTCCAAGGTTATCTTGACTATACCTCTTCCCACCCTGTCGTCTGTAAAAATACTATTCCCTTTTCTCAATTCCTTTGTCTGCGCTGCATATATTTCCAGGACATTTGAGAAGAGCACCTTCTTCAAGTAATGGACTTCCCTTACTCCACCATTGATGCTGCCCTCACCCGCATTTCCTGGATATTCCCGCTCACCTTATCTTCACACAGCTTTAACAGGGATAGAATTCCTCTTGTCCTCACCTACCCCTACATGATCATCCTCATGCAACACATTATTCTCCACAACTTTTGCCATCTTCAAAGGGATCCTATCACCAAATACATCTTTCAAAGGTTTCAAAGGTACAATATAATGTCAGAGAAATGTATACAATATACATTCTGAAATGTTTTTTCTTCGCAACCGTCCACGGAAACAGAGGAGTGCCCCCAAAGAATGAATGACAGTTAAATGTTAGAACCCCAAAGTCCCCCCCAGCTCCCTCCTCTCACGCGTAGGTGGCAGCGAGCAACAATCCCCACTCCCCCCACCAGCAAAAAAAAAAGCAAGCGTTGTCTCTGCCACTAAGCACCCAAGTGTGAGCAAAGCAATGGCAAAGACACAGACTTGCAGTTACCCCAAAGACTTTGCGTTTCACCCGGTATTCGACATACTCCAGGTTCTCTCTCTCTCCCTAATAAAGGAGAAAGAGGTGTCTCCATTTCCCCCCTCCCTTCCCTCCTCTGTTTGCTTTCCACAAGCATCGCTCTCTCCTTGATTCCTTTATCCATTTGTCCCTCCTCACTAATCTCCCTCCTGGCATGTATCCCTGCAGGTGGAAGAAGGGCTACACCTGCCCATTCACCTCCTTCCTTACCTCCGTTCAGGGTTACAACCAGTCCTTCCAGGTGAGGCAACACTTCACCTGCGAACTTGTTGGGGTTGTCTACTGTATCCGGTACTCCCGATGCGTCCTCCTGTACGTAAGCTGGGAGTCCACTTTGATGTGCACCTCTACTCCATCAGCAGAAATGATAATTTTCCAGTGGCCAACGATTTTAATTCCTATCCCCATTTCTGTTCTGACATGTCAGTTCCTTTCTGCCACAATGAGGCCTATATTCTGTCTGAGTAGGCTCCAAACTGGTGTTGTGAACATTGATTTCTTTAACTGCTGTTTTTTACCCTCCTGCCCCCGGCCCCTTTCCCTCTTCTTCTATTCCCCATTCTTACCTTTTCTCCTCATCACTTCCCCCGGTGCCCCTCCTCCTCCCCATTCTCCCATGGTCCACTCTGCTCTCCTATCAGATTCCTCCTTTTCCAGTCCTTTGCCTTTTTCACTTAGCGCCTCCCAGATTCTTACTTCATTCCCCCTACCCCACCCACCGGGCTTCACCCCTCACCTTCTAGCTTGTGCTTCTTACCCTTCTCCCACCTTCTTATTCCGGCATCTCTCCCCTTCCTTTCCAGCCCCGATGAAGGGTCTCGACCCAAAACTTCATTTCCATAGTCTGGGTTGCTGAGTTCGTCCAGTATTTTGTGTGTTTTTCTGGATTTCCAGAATCTGCAGAATCGCTTGTGTTTGTTCCTGACTAACAATGCTGTGTGTGTGAAGTTTGCACTTTCCTCCGACACACCAAAGGTAACTATTGGCTGGTTGTGGTTACTATTCATTAAGAGTTAATGAGCTCGTGAGAGAGGATAAATTGCTGGGAAATGAGCAGGCAAATGAGATTGATGAGATTGCTCTTGGAGCTGGCAAGAAGTTGCTGATCAGCCTTGGCAGAGTTTGCAGGCTATTACCTTTGAGAAGGAAAAGTCTAACATTATGAATAGATGCGATGCTTCGCTCCCTGATAACCTTGGCGCCTCTTTTGCTCACTTTGAAAGGGAGAATAAAACTCCACGTGTGTGAAACCCTGCAGTATCTGGTGACCCTTCAGTGTCTGTCTCCGAGGCTAATGACAGAACGTCTTTCAAGAGTTTGAACCCTGGCAAGGCATCAGGCCCAATGGGTATACCTTGTAGGGAGCTGAAAATGTGCCAGTCAACTGGCAGGATTTTTCAAGGGCATCTTCAATTTCTCACTGCTGCAGTCGGATGTTCCCAGCTGCTTCAAAAGGATGGCATTCATGCCTGTGCCCAAGAAGAGCCAGCTGAGCTGTCTCAAAGACTGTCTCCCAGTTGCACTCAGCTCCACTGTGATGAAGTGCTTTGAGAGGCTGGTTGTGGCCAGAATCAACTCCTCCTTAACCAGCAGCCTGCACCTGCTGCAAGTCTGCTTTTCATCGCGATAGGTCTACAGCTGATTCAATTTCACTGGCGCTCCACTTGGCGTTGGAGCACTTGGACAGTAGCAATATCTGTGTCAGACTTCTGTTTATCGTTTATGGCTTAGCATTCAACTCCATCACACCTTCAGTACGATTCAACGTGCTCCAAAACCTGGGCCTCTGTACCTCCCTCTACAACTGGATCCTTGACTTCTTCATCGGGAGACCACAGTCACGGCAGATCCGAAATAACATCATCTCCTCACTGACAGTCAACATGGGCACGCCTTAAGGATGCATGCTGTACTTCTACACCCACGACTGTGTGGATAGGCACAGCTCAAATGCCATCTATAAATTTGCTGATGACACAACTATTGTTGGCAGAATGTCAGATGGTGACGAGGAGGCGTATAGGAGAGGGATGGAATCAGCGGGTTGAGGGGTGTCACAATAACAACCTTGCACTCAACATCAGTAAGACCAAGGGATTGATTGTGGACTTCAGGAAGAGGAAGTTGGGGAACACACTCCAGTCCTCATCGAGGGATCAACAGTGAAAAGGGTGAGCAGTTTCAAGTTCCTGGGTATCAACATCTCTGAAGATCTGTCCTGGGCCCGAAGTATTGATGCAATTGCAAAGAAGGCATGACAGCAGCTATGTTTCATTAGGAGTTTGGGGAGATGTGGTATGTCACCAAAGACTCTAGCAATTTTCTACAGATATACTTTGGAGAACATTCTGACCGGTTGTATCACCAACTGGAGAGGAGGGGGATGGGACAGGATCTGAAACAGCTGCAGTAAGTTGTAAACTCTGCCAGGTTTATCATGGGCACCAGACTCACCAGCAAAAGGCAATGCCTCAGAAAAGTGGCATCCATCATTAAGGGCTCACATCACCCTGGGCATGCCCTCTTCTCACCACTGAAAACACACACTCAACATTTCAGGGACAGCTTCTTCCATTTCATCAGATTTCTGAGTGAATAATAAAACCATGTACACTACCTTTCTACTTGTTCCCACTCTTTTTGAACTACTTATTTTATTTAATTTATACATATATTCACACATCGATACTGTAAATTACGATAAAAGAAAAAATATATATATTGCGCTAACTGCCACAGTAGCATTGCGGTTAGTGTGATGCTATTACAGCTCGGGGCATTGGAGTTCGGATTTCCTCCGTTAGGAGTCTCTTCGTGTCCTCCCCGTGGAATGCATTGTTTTCCAAGTCCTCTGGTTTCCTCCCATGGTCCAAGGCTGTATTGGGTAGACTAATTGGTTTTTGTCAATAGTCCCGTAATTAGGATTGGATTAAGTCACGGTTATCGGGGGCTGCTGGGTAGTGTGACTTGAAGGGCCTAGTCCACACTGTATCTCTAAAATATTTTTTTAATTTTGTTCATATAAAGTATTGCACTGTACTGCTGCCACAAAACAACAAATTCCTTGACACGTGCCTATGATATTAAACCTGATTCTGAACAATTTTCTGTGTCATAAGTTATGCTAGTAATGTGGGGGAAGATATTCTGGGCTGAGGGTTATTACTTAATAAATCTAAAGGAAGGTACGTTCATTTCTTCGATTAAAAGCTAGCTAGACAATCTATTTTCTTTAACGTGATATGCACTGAGGGATTGGCTCTTACTTTTAAAGCTTGATGGAATCACTTCTGCAAACATTTGCAAATCTAATGGCAACATTTATTAAAGTGTTTAGTTAAAATCTGCACTGAACCGATGGCCATGACCTTTGCATTTGTAACCTGTGGAAAGTGTCTGTACTATCCACGGACAAAGGTGTAATTCCAGCAGGAATTTCACTGAAGTTGAAAATGAGGCATCCATCAGTTTGTTCACATCACCTGCCATGAACATTAAGGGTACACACTTTTATAGTACATCTGCTACTGACATCTTGACTGACTTGGAAACGAAATTGGTAATCCTGTTTTGAGGTTTCAGTGGTAATTGGAAGCTTCCTAAATGCCATCCCCATATCCATATTTAGGTTTGCTCACTCTCAGTTGTCCAGTTTCAGAGATACGATTATACTTTACTAGTTAATTCTGATTTGTTGACTGAATCGTCTACACTAGCAATCAATTTCATTCTCCCTAATTCAGTCTTTCGGTCTTCCCAGGTCACCCTGCACTACAACAAGGGGACACCGTTACAATCTCGGGTCATTTGTTTCTCATCCCAGGTCAGCAGAGAGGTGTTGCCAGTTTGGGAATGGTTTGACGCCCCAAATAATTCACAGCCAATAGAACCAAGACCCTCTAGCCAAAGATTCCCATATTCCGCACACCAGTTTTCCAGCACATCTGAGAAATAAATGGAGGTGGATTATGCCTCCCCTCTGCAGCCTTTCCCCTTTGCTGAATGTTTCCTGTTCTGCAAAATCCTTCCCTGTGTCCCTATGGTTGAAACTGTTCTCCTAAGAACCAGTCTGTATATAAAAGTCTTAACTTAAAAAAGGCACTGACAAGCAATGCACACTCTGTTCTGCACAGTGAGCAGTTCTAAGTTCTGGTTTTGAGCCTGATAACGATGCAACATGTGTAAATTTATTTAGTATTGTAATATCAATGTGCAGTATTTCTCACTTGACCCAGACATGAAACCACAGGTCTGGTCTCCTTATTAAACTGAACCACAGGATTTGATTGTATTCAAGTCACAGATTCTCACTGTAATGGTACCATTACAAATTTACTGCTGCCACCTACTGTTAGTATGATCATAGAACAAGGACCAGTACAACATTGCACAGTACAGAGCCTTCAACCCATGATGTTAACCTATTCCAAGATCAGTCAAGATCAAAGCACCTTGCAATTGTGCAACACAGAAACAAGCTCTGTGGCCCAACCCTTCATGCCAACCCAATGCTAATCCTAGTTAGATGATTAAAATAGAGATCTTTAAGCTTTATTTTCCCAGATTTGATCTCTAATCCCTTTTGTCCTTTCCCATCCAAGTATCTGTCCAAAGACCTTTAAAGGTAATTGTATATCTGCCTCGGTTACTTTCTTTGGCAGCTCATTCATATAAACAGCACCCAGTTCGGAATGTTGTTGCTCGCTTCTATTGCTTGCATGATTTGTGTGTATTTTTTTCCCTTTTCTCTGCGCATTGGATGTTGGTCTTTATTTTATTTTACTTTAATTGGGTTCCTTCCGGTTTCTTGCTTTGTGCTGCCTGTAAGCCAACAAATCTCAAGGTTGTATAATTTATACATTCTTTGATAATAAATGTACTTTGAAAGTTTGAAACATGCCAAACCCACCCCTCAGATCTCCTTTAAACTTCTCTCACCTTAAACCTACCATATTTATGCTCCTCTATGCTAGCAAAAAGAGGCTGACTATCCACCAATGCCACTCATAATTTTATAATCCTCTAAAAGGTGAGCTCTAAGCCTTTTGGCCCAGTAAGAGTAAATCCTGTCATCATTATGTGCTGTGTCGTATGATGTGGTCAATCGTTGTCTTATGACCATGATTGTTCTTGGCAAATTTTTCTGCAGAAGTGGTTTGCCATTGCCGCCTTCTGTGCAGTCTCTTTAGAAGACAGGTGATCCCAGCTATTATCAATATTCTTCAGAGGTTGTCTACCTGGTGTCAGTGGTCACAAAACCAGGACCTGTGATATGCACCAGCTGTTCATACAACCATCCACTTATGACTTCCTGTGGCTTCATGTGACTCTAATCTGGGGATCTAAACAGGTGCTACACTTTACCCAAGGGTGACCTATAGGCTAGAGGAGGGAAGGAGCACCTTACACTTCCTTTAGAAGAGACGTATCTCCACCCTGTCACCCATGGGAATAATGCCTCCTTACAAGTAAAGTCCTTCATTCCAGGTATCAGTCTGTTGATTCTCTTCTGTATTCCCTTTAACCTATTTCTTGTGGTGCGGTGACCTGAACTGTAGAAAATACCCCAAGTGTAGCCGGGCCAATTTTTTGTCTGTGACGTACCAACTCCAATACCTCTACCTGGTGTAATCTGATATTGTGATAACTGTGTAATCCAATACTGTAGTATTTTCTTTTTACCTGTAGACTTTCCATTGCTGCAAATCAAATCACTGGCCTTTTGCCTTAACAGTTTTTTTTTTAAATCGGCTGTTCCTCGCTTTGCTCCCAGGTGCTTTGAGAGTTGAGAGGAAACGATCAGGCCGCGTTTAGATGCAAGTCCTTCCCTTCCTGCAACTGAAAATTCTTAACGTCGTTCGGGGTCTTGGGTTACTTGCGGTTGTTCACCTGCTGTGTTGGCAGTGCTCCTGTGTGACCACAGACAGCAGGATATCTGGCAGTGAAATCAGGGTTTTAAGTGTATAGCCTGCATAATGGGGACTGACGAATATAGAGACCACCAGTTGGTCACAAAACAGAACATAGCAACCACTATCCTCACACCTCTGTCTCTTATCAGATTTGTATTCAGGTACCTCTTGCACTTGCTTAGCCACCATAATGACACACAATCTAAAATGCTTTCTATCATTCTTCCTACTCTCCTGCTAAGGCCTTCTTAAGGCCTTCCTTAATGGGGTGCCAGGAAAAGCAGAGGCAGGGCTTTCTCAGTAATGGATCTGACTACAAAATTAGGAGATACCTACATGCTTTAAAATGTTCTGCACAATTAAATTCCTTCCTCGAATTCTTAAGAAGATATCAATGTACAGACTGAAAATACTTGTAAAGCCCTGCTGAAGGGTCTCCGCCTGAAACGTGGACTGTACTCTTTCCCATAGATGCTGCCTGGCCTGCTGAGTTCCTCCAACGTTTTGTGTGTGTTGCTTGGGTTTCCAGCATCTGCAGATTTTCTCTTGTTTGTGATTGACTAATAAGAGTTGGGTTTGAAAGCAACAAAGCTAAGATAGTTGCTGCCTTACTGCACCAGCAACCTGGTTTGATCCTGACCCTTGGTGCAGTTTGTAAGGTTTTGCTGTGACTGAGTGGATTAACCCTTGTTTCCTCCAATACCTGCTGTCTGGGAGGTTAATTGCCCACTATAGATCTCCCCTGCTGTGTATGCCAATGGCTGAATCCAAGGAGAGCTAAAGGAAAGGTGGAATAATCAGAGAATAGGATTGCTACATGTGCTGGCAAGAATTAGATGCGCTGAACTATTCTTATTTTACAAGCAAGAATGAGAAATTGCTATTTGTAATTTGAGATTTGTGAAATATAAATTATAGTCAATTAGCATGTCATTTTAAAAATTTTTGTTGACTTTCATCAGTAAAAAAATTAGACTGAAGTTAAGGCGTACACCGTTTCTTCCTGATGTCATTAGCTTGCAAGGGAGATGTAAAGGGCAGTAATCATTCAGCTCCCTAGTCGTATCCATCATGAAACACCATAAAGCATCGCAATCACATAATTTAAATTGTTCCTTAAATATCCCAAGTGGTCCTTGTATTATCTGAGCAGAAACTCCATTCAGTTCCATCTGCTGTCTTGGTCTTTCCAGGAATGGGGGCTGAGTTTAACTTTCACCTGACTGGAAGGGTTGTGGTACTGTATAATAATTGTGACACAGGGAAGGTGATGCTGTGGTAACAGGAATAGTGGTGTTGTACCACGGGGATAGTACCGTAATACGAGGGTGCTGGTGTAACATAAGATTAGGTTATGAGGACACACAGTCCTCTTTTATTGTCATTTAGTAACGGATGCATTAAGAAATGAAACAATGTTTCTGCAGAATGATATCCGACTGAAAAACTGACAAAAACCACATAATTATAACATATAGTTACAACAGTGCAAAGCAATACCGTAATTTGGTAAAGAACAGACCATGGCACGGTAAAAAGTCTCAAAGTCTCTCGAAAGTCCCATCATCTCACACAGACGGTGAACCTCCAGCACCGCAAACTTGCCGATGCAGCATTCTGGAAGCATCCGACCACAGTCCGACTCCGAGTCCAACCAAAAATTCCGAGCCTCCGACCAGCTCTCCGACATCGAGCACAGAGCACCATCTCTGCTGAGCGCTTCGACCCCGGCCCCGGCAACAGGCAATAGGCAAAGCTGAGGATCGGGGGCCTTCCCCTCCAGAGATTCTCGATCGCACAGTAGCAGCGGCAGCGAAGCGGGCATTTCAGAAGTTTCTCCAGGTGTTCCTCCGTGCTTCTCACGGCTGTCTCCATCAAATTAGGATTGTGCATGGCCCCTAGTTACACATGCGATATCATTCGGAACGGCCGCGAGCGCTGCGTTGCGCCGCCATCTTCTCCTCCCGCCTCCATCTAGATGGGTGGTGTTCTAAAATGGAGAGTGATATCCTAAACAGGGAGGGCACTGTATTGCAGGGAGGAAAATGTCATGATGTAAGCAGGTAATGTTCAGACATAGGGAGGTAGCTTGGATATACAAGAGATCTTGTTCAGATATGGGGTGGGCAGGTTTCTGATATGAAGAGCATGGTGTTGTAGTGCAGGGAGGGTTGTGTTTTAATACAAGGGAGGGCAGTGTTCTATTTTAATGGGGGCAGCAATTAATTACCGGATCACTGTTACAAAGTTCAAAGTAAACTTATTATCACAGTATGTACATGTCCACCATATACTGTACTGAGATTCATCTTCTTGCAGGCATACTCAATAAATCCAATAACCATAGTAGAATCAATGAAAGACTACACCGACAGGGCAGATAACCAGCGTGCAAAAGACAACAAACTGTGCAAATACAAAAAGAAAGAAAAAAAGAAATAATAGTAATAAATTTGTAAAAATAGTAAAAGGTTTGGTTATTTAAATTTAGTAATAAATTTAAATTCGGATCAGCTAAACAATAATGGGATTAAGCATGAAAACTTAATTGCTTATTGTTACAAGAATTCCTTTGGTTCTCTGACATCTGCAGATATCTGCTGTCCTTATCTGATCAAGTTTATATACGACTCAGGACCTGCATTAATGTTGTTGGCTCTTAACTGCCTCACATTTCTCACATTGCATTAGACTATCAAAATCCCCCAGCTTTTCAGGGACAGTTAGGACATGGATATCAAATGCTTAAACTTGCCTGTGACACAAAGGGAAAGCAAAAAATAAATGTGATCAAGTTATATGTGCTTTAATGTCATTTGTCCAATGTACTTCCTTCTCACATCTTGCAGATGGTTTTCAGACCTGCTCTCAAAAGGACTTTGTGCAGAATTTTGCAGAAAACCTACTCTCCAGTTAGTTGTTTTTGTAATGTTTTCTTCAAGTTTGCTTTCAAAAAATGTAAATATTGCTACAGACAGAGAAATAGTTTCTGTGTAGTTGCCTGGTTGCCTGTGTGGTATGGGACCACTTCAGCACTTACTCATATCTCAGAATTTTCTGCACTCTCCCAGGAGCTTGTTAACATAACTAGCACATTATTAAGATGATAAATAGATAAAGATGATGAATGTTGTTAAAATTGTTGTAGTGCAGAGCAAATATGCATTGTCTTGCTTTTGTCAGCGTTGTAAACTCACAATAGTTTGCTCTTATGAAGCTGTGACTGGGAATCATCCTAAGTGTTATAAATGAGCATCTTGTGTTACTTTATGGACAAAGTTTACAAGTACTCTGCCCTTGCTGAAAGCTGCATTTCTCATTGGCTCTGTGGCGTTAAATCAATGTCAGTGTTTATTGTGGAAGGGCACAGGATTGTAAAATAATGTCTGTTAAACAGGTTTATTATCAAAAGGTATTTGACAATATGACACCAAAGCATGCCGGATCTTGGGAGAGATACATGAAGTCTTAGTCATTGGTGCAAGTTTCCATCAGTTCAAAGATGCAGAGTATTCTTCAAGCAGCATCAGGCCACTCAATCTAATAGACCCATGTTCTACACATTTTTCTTCCCTCTCTCCTTCCTCTTACTCTAGTACCACCTATTTTGTGCTTCCCTGTGAATACAACTATGCTGTTCCAATCACTCTATGGCTTACGTTTTTTTCTGAGCAGCTTGTTGGATTTATTAATATCTGTGCATATTACCTACCCTGTCAGGACCTTTCGCCTTTGTAAAGCCTTCTGACAGAGCTATGTTCTCTTTCATAGAGAAGTGGACACCTGGCTTGCTGAAAATGCCCTGATTCCTGATCAGTGTGGAGTTCCACAAGCAATCTGTAGAGGAGCTTATTGCGGCTGTGGGGTCAAATTGAGTTGTTGACCTTACTCCAAGTTCCAGCATCTGCATTCCCTTGTGTTTCCGCTTGGTGGCAATTGGTTAAACATCATGCTTATATCATCCCAATCACCCTATAGCCCTACCTAGATAGCTTGATTAACTTCACACTATCTTGCTTGAGCTGTAGACAAGATGGATGAAACTGCAGGAAAGTATCGTAGGTATTTTTATGAATAACAATACATTGAAAAAATTAATGGGCATTTTTGTTTTTGGGCAGCGAACAGACTGGAATAGCATAAGCAATTTTCATAGTAAAGCCGAAATTGCTGGGAAATCAGTGGGGAGGGTGAAAGATTTGGCATTCCAGATCAGTTGTCCTTCAGCTGATAGCAAATGATACATTTTTGTACATGGGGCTTAGAAAAATAGAGGGCTATGGGTAACACGAGTTAATTTCTAAAGTAAGTACATGTTCGGCACCTCATTGTGGGCCGAAGGGTCTGTATTGTGCTGTAGCTTTTCTATGTTCTATGATACTTTTATTTCCCTCTCCACAGATGCTTGCTGAATTCCTAAGTATTTTGAACAATTTCAGTCTTTCTCTCAGAATTCCATCATCTGCAGATTCCTGCTTTTCAATAAAATTTTTTTAGTAAAATATCTTAAAACCACTAATAACCGTGGGAGTCTTGTGACCGTGGAGAGGGCACTTGGATCAAATATGAGCTTGCCTTCACCCATTTTATATCTCCCAGATGCCATGTTGGAAGGGCTGAATAATGCTATTACCTTCCCTGAATTATGTTAAAACCACTTCTTTTAGTATTTTTCTAGGAAAGCAAAACAGAAATGTCAAAGGATATCTCATCACTTTGTTCTAGTGCAATGAGAGATTTGGGAACCTGACCAGATTCTATTATTATACTATAACCTTTTTGATTATACACTAACCCAGCAGAGATACTTCTTATGACCTAGGAAGGTACTTTAACAAGGTCCTACATGTGAGGTTGGTCAAGAAGGTTCAGTCACTTAGCATTCACAGAATGAAGTAATAAATTGGATTAGACATTGGCTTTGTGGGAGTAGCCAGAGAGTGGTAGTAGATGGTTGAATCTCTGGCTGGAGGCCTGTGACTAGTGGAGTGCCACTGGGATCAGTGGTGAGTCTCTTGTTTATCATCTGTATCAACGACTGGTAAAAGTGGCATGGACAAAGTCAATCCTTCTCATAGATTTGACAAATTGTATTTGACAGTAGTCCACCAAGCTCTCTGGCATATATTATCAAGACATAGCTGCCCTGCTAAGCACTTACAAATGCTAAAGCACCTGCACGGTGGCACATCAGCCACAATACTCAGCAATGGTGGGGCTGAACCAGGTCCCTCACTGTCAAGGCAGGAGTGAAACAGGGCTGCATCACTGAGCCAGTCTTTATTGGTACCATCCTTCACCTCATTGGTCAAGACCTGCCTCAGGGAATCCCAATCGTGTATAGAATGAACAACAGGATTTTCAACCTCAACTGGTTGGAGGCCAAGAACAAGGTCAGCACCACCACTATCAGTATGCAGATGATAACACCATCGTAGCACATTCTGAAGAAGACCTCCAATGTATCCTGAATGCCTTTACTGATGCATATTGAAAATTAAAGAAATGTAACAGGTCCTATGTCAGCCACCGTCCAATCAGCCATTTATCCATCTTTCCATAAAAGCTGACGATATTGCCTTTGAAAATGTAGACCACTTTCCCGACCTTGGCAGCATTCTCTCCTCAAAAGCAGACATCACCTCAAGAGATCAACCACCACTTGAGTAGTGCAAGTGGAGCCTATGCAGGATTAACAAAAAGAGTCTTTGAAAACTGCAGCCTACAGGTCCAAACAAAACATTTGGTCTGTAGAGCTCCACATTACTGTATGGAGCTTGAATCATGGACCACCTACAGTAGACACCTGAAAGCCCCGGATAATACCACCAAAGAGCTTTGCGAAAGATTCTGAGGATCAGCTGTAAGGACAGATACACTGACGCTCGAGTACTGGAGAAAGCCAACATGAACAGCATCTCCACCATGGTAAAGCAACACCAACTCTGATAGATAGATCATGACATTTGGGTGCCTAACTCACGTCTCCCCAAACAGATCCTTTACTCCCAGTTGATGGAAGGTCAATGCAACCCTGTTGGGAAAAGGAAACACTTCAAAAATAACATCAAAATCAGCCTGAAGGAATTCAGCATTACATCTGAGAACTGGAAAGACATTGCACTCAGTAGATACACCTGGAGGAAATCTGTTCAAGGGGGAGCTGCACTATGAGAGCAGTCTTTGCAGTGCCACAGAAAGGAAGCTGTAGCTGTGAAATGAGAGTCTGAACAACCATAAGGCTCAACTACTAACCACAGCCATCACTTAGTTGTGCCCACACAGCACCAGAATATGTGGCTGCATATCCCTACTGAGTGGAAATTTTGCATACATCCGATGGACAGTATTTTCTCTTTGCCAGAGCCAGTTTATAAAAAGAGGAAAAGTAGAATGGTAGTTAGGTTACTGAATGTGAAATATGAACTATTACCTTTCCTGAACAAAGGAATGACATCTGCCATCCTCCAATCCTCTGGTACTAATTATGTGGCCAATAAGGTCACAAATTATCTTCAATGTTCCCGCTGTCACTTCCTGTAGTAATCTGAGATCCATCCTTTCTGGCCTGGACCTTTCTTAACCTTGACATGCTCCAGCACAGTTCTACACCAACTTAATTTTCATCAAGGTCCTTCTCACTGGTGAACACTGGCAAAGTATTCATTAAAGACCTCCCTTACTTCCTCTGACTCAAGTCACCTGTTATTCCCTACTAAATGTTACTAAATGTACCACCTCTCTTGTCAATCCTGGTTCCTACATCCTACCATCCTTTCCCTGTCCCAGTTGGACAAACCAGTTCAGAACCCCATGCAAGCAGCTTCTTCATTTTGACTGTGCATTTACTTGAGAAAATCTGTTCCCAGTTTATTCTCCCAAATTCCTGTCTAATATCCTTTATTTAGCCCCTTTCCCCAATTAAATACGCTCCTCTGCCACCTGCTCCTAACCTTGTCCATGGCTATGCGAAAGGTCAGGGACTTACGGTTGCTACATTCAAAGTGCTCACTCGGTTTGAGATCTGTCATCTGACCAGGTTCGTTACCTATTACTATCTAGAATGGCCTCGTTAGTCGACCTGTCCATATACTGTGTCAGGAATCCTTCCTGCGCATAGCCAACAAATTCTGTCCCATCTAAGCCTGGTACACCAAGGAGGTGCAAATCGATATTAGAGAATTTGAAGTTTATCTAGAAGACACAGGAATAGAATTAGGCCATTTGGCCAATCAAGTCGTAGCTGATTTATTATCCCTCTAAGTCCCATTTCCTGCCTTCTCCCCATAACCTTTGACACCCTGACTAATCAAGAAACTTTTAATCTTCACTTTAAATATACCCAATGACTTAGCCTCCACAGCCATCTGTCGCAATGAATTCCAGAGATTCACTAGCCTCTGGATAAATACATTCTTTCTTATCTCTGTTCTGAATGGACGTCCCTCTGTACCGAGGCAGAGCCTTCCCGTCCTAGACTTTCCACTATTGAAAACATCCTTTCCATATCCACCCTATCTGAGCCTTTCAATATTTGATGCTTCAAAGAGATCCCCCTTCATTCTTCTAAATTCCAGTGAGAATAGGCCCAGAGCCATCACACGCGTGTAGCGCATTGACCAGGAATGATTCCAGGAATCATTCTCCTGAATTTCCTCAGGATACTCTCCAATGTCAGCACATAAGTAAGGGGCCCAAAGCTCACAATACTCCAAGTGTGGTTTGACCAATGCCCCATAAGGCCTCAGCATCACATCCTTGCACTTATATCTTGTCCTCTCAAAATAAGTGCTAACGTTGCATTTGCCTTCCCTACCACTGAGTTAAACTTTGGGAATCCTGCATGAGGACTCCCAAGTGTCTTTGCACCTCTGATTTTTGAATTTACTCCCTATTTATGAAATAGTCTGTGCCTTTATTCCTACTACCAAAGTGCATGGCAATGCAATTCCCTACACTCTATTCCACCTGCCACTTCTTTGCCCATTCTCCTAGTTTGCTGAAATCCTTCTGCAGGCTCCCTGCTTCCTCAGCACTGCTTTCCTCTCCACCTATCTTCACATTGCCCACAAGCTTGGCCACAAAACCACCAATTCCTTCAGAAGGGAAGAGAGAAATACGAGCAAAACTGCAGTCATAGGGGATTCATTGGTTCAGGGAACAGAATGGAGAATCTGTGGATGAGAATGAGACTCCCAGATGGTATGTAGTCTCCTGGGCGCCAAGGTCAGAGACATCTTCAATTGAGTCCACAGCATTCTTATGTGGGAGGGTGAGCAGCAAGTCATGGTCCACGTTGGTATCAATGACATGGATAGGAAGGGTGACGAGGCCCTGCAAAATGAATTCAAGGAGTTAGGTGCTAAGTTAAAGGATAGGACCTCCAGGGTTGTGATCTCAAGATTGCTACCCATGCCATATGCTATGGAGGCCAGAAATAGGAAGATCACAAAGTGTAACACAAGGCTAAAGAGATGGTGCAGGAGGGAGGGCACCTCGGAACATTTTTGGCTAATTAGACTTTGTTTCAGGGAAGGTGGGACCTGTACAGAAAGGATGGTTTGCATCCGAACTGGAGGGGGACTAATATCCTAGAAGGAAGGTTTGCGAGCGCTACATGGTGGTGGAGTTGGGGGGGGGGACGTGGAACAGAGGGGGTTTAAACTAGAGTTGCAAGGGGATGGGAACCTGAGCACCAGAGCAGATAGTGGAGAGGTTGTGCAGAAAGATGTTGTTAAGTCAAAGTCAGAAATCGGAAGGTTGATCATGGTGGGACTAATGTTCTGACCTGCATAATATTTTAGTGTAAGGAGTATTGTAGGAAAGGTGATGAGCTTAGGGCATGGATCAGCATGTTGAACTCTGACATTGTAGCCATTAGTGAGACTTGGTTGCAGGAGGGGCAGGACTGGCAGCTCAATGTTCCGGGGTTTTGTTGTTTTAGCAGTGATAGAGGTTTTAGAAGTGGTGAGGGGTAGCGTTACTTGTCAGGAAAAATGTCATTGCAGTGCCTAGATGGTACAGACTGGAAACCTTGTCTACGTAGGCTTTATTGGTAGAACTGAAGAATAAGAAAGATATGACCCCATTCATGGAATTATACTATAGATCACCCAACAGCCCGCAGGATTTAGAGGACCAAATTTGTAGAGAGATTGCAGACTGGTGCAAGAAACATAAGGTTGTGATAGCAGGTGGATGCTGCCTTTGGCTTGCCTTGTCAGTCATGGAATCTATCCTGCGCCTTCCAGATTGCTCCCAGAAACTCCAGCCATTGCTGTTCTATGGTCATCCCTGATAGTGTCCCCTTCCAATCAACTTTGGCCAGCTCCTTTCTCATTCCTCTGTAAATCCCATTATTCCACTGTAATACTGACACTTCTGACTTTAGCTTCTCCCTCTCAAACTGCAGGGAATTCTATCATATCATGATCACTACCTCCCAAGATTCCTTTACCTTAAGCTCTCTAATGAAATCTGGTCCATTACACAACACCATGATCCATAATTGCCATTCCCCTAATGAGCTCAACCATAAGCTGCTCTAAAAAAAACGTCTCAACGGCACTCTAAAAAACTCATAGGCACTCTACAAATTCCATCTCTTGAGATGCAGCACCAACCTGGTTTTCCTAATCTACTTGCATATTTAAATCCCCCATGATTATCGTAACATTATGCTTCTTACATCTCTTGTCTGTTTCCCATCATAATATCTTTTCCACATCCTGGCTACTGTTCAGAAGCCCTATATAACTCTCTTCAGTGTCCTTCTACCCTTGCAGTTTCTTAACTCTTCCCACAACAATTCTACATCTTTGGATCCTATTTTGCCTCTTTCTAAGCATTTGATTTCATTTTTTACCAACAGAGAGACGCTACCTACCTGCCTGTCCTTTCGATACAATGTGTATCCTTGGATGTTAAGCTCCCAACTATGATCTTCATTCAACCACAGCTCAGTGGTGCCCACAACATTGTACCTGCCGATCTCCGTTCTGTATATGTCACCCTTTTCGATTTTGTCCCCACGTTGCACTTCAACTCATCCCACTGACTGCAATTTTGCCCTGTTATCTGCCTGTCCTTTCTCAGTCTCACTACGCACTGCATTTACTTGTAATATCTACCGCCCCATCCTCAGCCTTATCACTCTGGTTCTCATTCCCCTGCCAAATGAGTTTAAATCCTCCCCAACAGCTCTGGCAAACCTGTGCGCAAGGGATATTGGCCCCCCTCGGGTTCAGGTGTAACCCGTTCTTTTTGTACAGGTCATAACTTCCCCAGAAGAGATCCCAATGATCCAGAAATCTGAAAGCATATCCTCTCCATTGACTCATCAGCTGCACGTTCATCTGACAAAATCATCCTGTTCGTACCCTCACAGGCATGTGGCACAGACAGCAATCCAGAAATTACTACCCTGACTGCCCTCCTTTTCAGCATTCTACCTAACTCCCTGTGTATATGTACCACAACTTATGGCTGCCCACTCTGCTTTAGAATACCATGGACCTGGGACCTCATCTGCAGAATCCCTGACCCCGGCACTTGGGAGGCAACGCACCATCCGGGGTGTCTTTCATGTCCATGGAATCTCCTGTCTGCTTCTCTAGCTATCATTATTGCATTCTTCTACACCCCCTCCCCTTCTGAGTGACAGAGGCAGACTCCCTGCCAGAGACCCATGACAGCAGCCCTTTCCAAAATCTGCCTTCCAGTCGGCGCCTCAATGTCCCTATTGCCACTGGGAGATCTCTAGAATTCTCCCGGAAGAGGGAATGCTGTCTTCCTGTTTCTGATTCCTCCCGCTGATTCAGTGGACAGTCCCTCTGCAGCATCTTGCCTTTCTGCAGTTGTGATGCTGTTCCTGATTAGCATTGCCACTCACCGCCTCCTTTTCCTCCCTCCCTGTCCCTTTCGAAACAGTCTCTCTGCACATTGCTTCTACCTTTACACCAACCTCTCCATCATCTGACCCAACGCGCTGTTTTTCATCCCCAACCAACGTAGTTTAAACCCTTCCCCACAGCTCTAGCAAACCTCATGATTTCAGATGTACCCTGTCCCTTTTGCACAGGTCGTATCCCTCCCTGGAGAGATCTCAAAGGTCCACCAATCTGAGACCCTTCCCCTACGCCAACTCTTCAGCCATGCACTCGTCCTTGCACTCATTGGCATGTGGCACAGGCAGCAGTCCAGAGACTACTATCCTTGAAATCCTGCTTTATACCTTTCTTCCTAACTCCCTATTTTTACTGCGACCTCTGGGTGCTCTCTACCCCCACAAAGAATGCTGTGGACTCAATGTAAGACATCTCTGACACCCTGGGAAGCAACATGCCATCCGGAAGTCTCATTCACACTCACAAAGTCTTGAGTCTGTTTTTTAACTACTGAATCTTCTATCGCCACCACTCTCCTGTTCAGCCCGCGCCCCCTTCCTTCTGAGCCAAAGAGACAGACTCAATACCAGAGGCCTGGCCACTGTTCTTTTCCTTATCCATTCATCCAAACGTATCCGAAGTGCTATACTTGTTGTTGAGGGGATGTCCACAAGGATACTCTGCACTGACTTCTTATTCTGTTCCCTCTCCTGACAGTCGCCCAGCTACCTGTCTCTTGCAACTTTGGTGTGAATGCCTCCTGTAACTCTTCTCTATCAACCCCTCAATCTTCCAAATGACCCGAAGGCCATCCCAGCTCCAGCTCCAGTTCCCTAACAAGGTTTGTATGAAGCTGCAGCTGGATGTACAGTACATCTCACAGATGTAGCCATCAGGGACAGTGCCAGTCTCCCTGACTTCCGACATCCTGCAGAATGCCCTATAGTCTGCTTCTGGCCCAATGGAGGTCGCACTGAGGCGCGAGGAATACAGAATGCTGATTTGCCTCACATAAAAGAGCCATCTTTGGTGAAAGCCAACGTCTTGGAAAAACTTTTCACAACTACAATCTGCTTTGTTGTGCTTGATTAAAGTTCAGAGTCTCGCTGAGGCAGTCAACTTTTGAACATCAGGGGTGAATAGAGAATGACACACTGAGTCCAACAGTTTCTGACTTAGAGCATTAGCATCACCTTCTCACTTGGACAAGAAATTCGCCAGTCTTTCCTAGAAAACTGGAAAAGAATTTGTTTTTAGTATTAATGGAAAATACTGGAAAGTCAGAGTGTTTTGCTCTGCACCCAATAGCATTTGTCAAGTACCTTGCACTAGATCAGTGGCTAAAATATTAACCCCTTAATCTGCAGAAGATTTGTAATCCTTTTTAATGGTTAGTTTTCTTCTTTTTGATTGATTTAAGTTGAATTAATTGCATTTTGATTGGAAATATTATTTTGAAAATGTAAATTTGGTGGATCACTGTTTCTTGAGTTGTTTTTGTATGTTGTTTTGGCCTTTGACCGATGACTTTCGGTTGAGTCATCATGACTAACGTAAGGTTTGGTGCCCTTGGCTCAGATTTAAACATGATCCCTTGTTTCATACTTGTCAATATGTGCCTGAATATGCCCCTGTCTGGAGCCAGGGAAGCTGGTACCAAGAGCTGGCGTTGGGAGATAGGAAGATCCGTGCGTACTTCAGCAGATGCTGATGGTGACATGGGCTGGCTTGCCAAATTGAGGATAAAGTGAATCTTGAAAAGTTAGAAGGGGAAAGTGAAGCCATGTCTGTTCCGTGCAGGATGCCATTTGGCAAGGATGTGTGCAGGAAGGCATTTGAGGATTGCTACGTTGCAGTAAGATGTTTGTTCTTTGTATCACAGTGCACTCACACTGCATTCAGCCTGAATCATTCATTCTTCTGTGTGGAGTTCCATGCAAAATGTAGATGATAAAGGTCTGAAGGCATGATTTGAAAGAGCAGGCGTGTTTTCAGAAATATCCTTGCCAATATTTATCACTCAATCGATGCCACTAAAGACATTAAAGTAGCAGAGAAATACCCAGGCAATAACTGTGGCAAAAAATACAGAGTTAATGTGTTACATTAATAATCTTTCAATAGAAATGTTCTAATTAAATTCTCTATTTTACTTCACACTTCTGTCTTCAGTTTCTCATTTATGATCTATTCATTAACACATTGCTAATAATGGGAGCTTGCTGGGCACAAAATAACTTCCAAGTTGCTTACATTGCACAGTAACAACGCTGTAGTGGTCACTTGATTGACTCTAAAATACTTCGCGATACCTGAGCTTGTGAAAAACCTCTATATAAATACATGTTGCTTTTTATTATAATGTTGGCTTCTCCTCTGCATGTTTTGAGTGCCTTTGAAAGCTGCTGAGGTTGTGAGTTGGCCTGCTTCCCCTTACTATTCAAAGTGGGGCATGACTGATGATATCTTGGCATGCCCACAATGAATGCTTATGTCCTGTGTAGATCGACAGTTTTCAGCTAGCTTTAAGACATCTACTTCAAAATGAAAGGTGAGCAAAAGCAGTCTAAGTTGTTCATCAGCCTTTCAGGCACAAATGGACCCAGAGAACAAAAAACAGAGGCAGTTAAGCAATTTTATCCCTGTTGGCTGACCTCACAGGGAAAAAAAAATTCCAATAATCTCTGCGTACCGAGGAACTGTACTGGAGTTCAATGTCGACTTGCTTTGTCTGTTCTGTGTTTCAGAGTTCTCTTGATATCGAGAGAAACCAGACAGGGAAAGAAAGTTACTTCCAAGCATTTTGGCAACTGTGTCAGCTGAAGCTTTTCAGAGACTTGATGGTCTCAGTTCCTCCATAGATGGCAAACCTGTTGCAGAACTTTGGGAAGGTTTCATTATTCCTTAATGAATGTGGCGCCTTAAAGTGGCAGACAGGAATTGGCCCAAATATGGTCTTTCACTGCTCCAGATTCCTTTGACAAATTGCTTGATAATGTTTCTGCCGAAACTTAGAAACTGGAAAATTACATTGACAGTACCTAAAATTAATGTAAATACAAAAGCAAGTGAAACATTAGACTGATTACTTAACGTATTTTGTTGCAAATTCGTGATTCTTTTTGCATCCTGAGCAGTCTTGTTTCTAATGCATTCCCTGTGCATTTTCAGCACCAAACTTGTGTATGCTGATTAGCATAAATATTGTAAGAATGGAAGCACTTAAATCATTTCCATGTTAGTGTGTTCTGTCATCTGTACATTAGAGTATTTTTTGATCCAGCCTTTTAATCATAACCTCTTGTTCTGTTTTGGCTTTTCTTGATTTCCTTACTCTTTTCTTAGCCTTTCCTGGGCCTCCGATTTGTTGCCTCCACTTCGTCCATGTTGCCTGATGTCTCACGACCACTTCACTCTGCTAAGATATTTGGGGTGGAGCTGTGGTGAGTTTAGGACACATTTAAAATGCAGATGATGAGGAGTGATCAGGAAGTGGTGGAGTTTTGGAAATCTCCACCTCAGAGAGTTGTGGCAGTGGATTACACAAAACATACAATGAACAGCACAAGAATAAACCCATCAGCCCATGATGTTTTGCCAGAGTACTGAAAGAGCTAGCCCAATACCCAATTAAACTAATCTCTTCTGCCCTTACAATGTCCATTTTCCATTTCTGCACATTCATATGCCTATCTAAGAGCCCCTTGAACACGTCTGTTGCATTTACCTCCAACACGACCCCAGGCAGTGCATTCTAGGCACCCACCACTCTGTGTTAAAAAAAAAAAAAAAAATTCCTTTGAACATGACCCCCTCAGCTTAAATGCATACCCTCTGGTATTAGACATTTAAACCATGAGGAAAATGTGCTGGCTGCCTACTATTTCTATGCCTCTCATAATCTTATAAGCTACTATCATATCTTCCTTCATTCTCTGTCACGCCTGAGAAAACAACCCACATTTGTCTAACCTCTCATTATGTCACATGCCCACTCATCCAAGCAGCATCCTGGCAGACTACTTCTGCACCTTCTCCACAACCTTAAAACCCTTTACATCAAGGGGAGACCACAACTGAAGGCAGTACTGCAGCCTAACTGGAGTTTTATAAAGCCACAAATTTATGTGGTGTGTGGTGTGTGGAACACCACGAGTCACAGACCTGCCTCCAGAATAGGTCCCGTCGACCATTGCTGTCTGCCTTCTATGGTGAATCAAATTCTAAATCCAAACAGCAATTCACTGTGAATCCCATGCATCTTAATCCTAATCTTCCACGAGGGACCTTGTCAACACCTTACTAAAATCGGAGCAGACAAAATCCACAGTTCTACCTTCATCAATCGCCTTCATCAACTTCTTGTAAAACAGTCAAATTAATGAGATACAGCTTGGTCCAAACAAACCCATGCTGACTGTCCCTAATTAGACATGGTTTTCCAAATTATCATAAATCCTATCCACAAGATTCCTCTCCAGTAACTTCCCTACCACTGCTGTGAGTCTCACCAGTCTATACTTTCCAGAATTATTCTTATTTCCCTTCTTTAAAAAAATAGAACAAATTAGCCACCTGTGACTAGAGAGGACACAAAGATATTGGTCAAGTGCCCGGCAATCTTATCTTTTGCCTCTTCTAATAACCTGCGGACTTATCCACCTTAATGTTCTTTAAGAGATGCCATGCAACCTCCTTCTTTATCTCGAAATGCCCTCGAATATTAGCATGCTCTGCACTGACTCCCTTATCCTCCACTTCCTCCTTCTTGGTAAAAACTGATGTAAATACTCATTTAGGAACTCACACACGACCTTCACCTTCAAACAAGTGCTCCTCTTTTATCTTTGAGTGGTCTTACCCACTCCTGCACTATCTAACTTCTCGCTCTTGATGTATGTATAAAACGTCTTGGGTTTTACTTAATCCTGCCTACCAAGGATTGTTAGGGCCCCTCCTGGCTTTTCTAGTTACTTTCTTGAGTTCCTTTCACACTTCTTTATAATCCTCAAGGTCTGTTTCATTTTAACTTCTTAAACCTTACATATGCTTCCTTTTTCTTTTTCAATAATTTCACCTCCTCTCTCAACACCCAAGGTTCCCTTATCTTGCCATCCTTGTCCTTCTTTCTTACTGGAGCATACCCATCCTGTGCTCTGTGCAGTTGGTCTTAGACACCCTCCACGTATCAGATGTGGACTTGTTCCAAAAACCACTGTTCCCAATGAACTTTCCCTAGTCCCTATTTAATACTCTTGTAATTTGCCATACTCTAATTTATACTCTCCCACAAGGTCCATGCTTCTCCTTATCCATAGCTGTCTTAGGTGATGTAATCACTGTTCCCTAACTGCTCTCCTACCAAAAGTTAGCCATCAGGCTCATTATCCACACCCAGGCTAGTATTTCAATATGCAGGTAGATTAGAAAAATCGGGTTGGTGTGGATCTCAAGAGAGAGAATTTGTAGAATTCCTGCAAGATGGCTTTTAGAGCAGCTGTGGTTGAGCCCACTAGGAGAAAGGCTACTGGATTGTGTAATGACCCAGATTTGATTAGGGAGCTTAAGGTAAAGGAAGCCCGAGGAGCCAGTGATCATAATGTGATAGAATGCAGCCTGCAATTTGAGAAGGAGAAAGTAAAGTCAATGTATCAGTATTGGAGTAAAGGGAATTACACAGGCATGAGAGAGGAGCTGGCCAAAGTTGTTTGGAAGAGGACACTAGCAGGGATGATGTGTAGCCATTAATATTAAAGACGACACCAAAGGTGTTTTCAGATACTGTACATAAAGAGTTAGAAAGAGGCACCAATGGATATTAGAATTCACACTGCAGTTTGAGAGGGAGAAGATAAAGTCAGATGTATCAGTATTAGAGCAGAGTAAAGAGGCATGAGAGAGGAACTGGTCAAAGTTGATTGGAATGGAACACTAGCAGGATGACAGCACAGCAGCCGTGGCTGGAGTTTCTGAGAGCAATTCAGAATGTGCAAGATAGATATATCCCAAAGATGAAAAAGTATTCTAAATGGAAAAAGAGGCAACTGTGACTGATAAGAGGAGTCAAAGATAGCATAAAAGCAAGAAAGAAGATATACAATATAGAAAACGTTAATGAAAAGTTAGAGGATTGGGAAGTTTTTAAAAACCAATGGAAGGCAAATAAAAACCCATAAGGAAAGAAAAGATGGAATATGAAGGCAATCTAAGCTGGCCAATAATATCAAAGACAATACCAAACATTGTTTCAGATTATATATATATATGGGTAAAAGAGAGGTGAAAATGAATATTGGACCACTGGCAAATGATGCTACAGAGATAATAATTGGGGAAGAAGAAATGGCAGGTGAACTTATTAAGTATTTTGCGTTAGTCTTCACTATGGAAGACACTACCAGTATGTCAGAAATTCAAAAGTGTCAGGAGGCACGAATGAGTGCAGTTACTATTACTAAGGAGAATGTACTTGGGAAGCTGAAAGATCTGAAGGTAGATATGTCACGTGGATCAGGTGGACTACACCCCAGGATTCTGAAAGAGGTAGTTGAATAGATTGTGGAGGCATAGTAATGATCTTTCAGTATCACTGATTTCTGGAATAGAAAATTATAAATGTCACTTCACTCTTTAAGAAGGGAGGGAAGCAGAAGGAAGGAAATTATAGGCCAGTTAACCTGACTTCAGTGGTTGGGAAGATGTTGGAGTACATTATTAAGGATGGGGTTTCAGGGTACCTGGAGGCACATGATAAAATAGGCCAAAGTCAGCAAGATTTCCTTAAGGTGAAATCTTGTCTGACAAATCTGTTGGGATTCTTTGAGGAAATAACAGATAGGATAGACAAGAAAGAGAAATTATTGAGGGTGAGGACCAATTCTACCAGAAGTAGGATGTCGTTTACTTGGATTTTCAGAAGTCCTTTGACAAGGTGCTGCTTGTGAGGCTGCTTAACAACATAAGACCTCATGGTATTACAGGAAAGGCGCTAACATGGATAGAAGATTTTCTGACTGGTAAGAGGCAAAGAGAGGGAATAAAGGGAGCCTTTTCTGGTTGGCTGACGGAGATTAGTGGTGTTCAACAGGGGTTGGTGTTTGGATCGCTTCTTTTCATGTCATATGTTAATGATTTGGATTTTGGAATTGATGGCTTTGTACCCAGGTTTGCAGAGGATATGAAGATTGGTGGACGGGCAGGTAGTTTTGAGGGAGTAGGGAGTCTGCAGAAGCATTTTGACAGATTAGGAGAATGGGCAGAGAAGTGCCAGATGGAATATAATGTAGGGAAGTCTATGGCTATGCACTTTTTAAGAAGGAATAAAGGTGTAGACTATTTTTCGAATGGGGAGAATCTTAAGTACAAAGGAACCTGGGAGTCCTTGTGCAGGATCCTTTAACAGTTAATTTACTGATTAAGTTGGTGGTAAGGAAGGTAAATGTTAGCATTCATTTCAAGAAGACTAGTATATAAAGGCAAGGATGTAATGCTGATGCTTTATAAGACATTGGTCAGACCACACTTGGAGTATTGTGAGCAGTTTTGTGCCCCCTACCTGAGAAAATATATGGTAGCATTGGGGATAGTGCAGAGAAGGTTCACGAGAATTATTCCAGGAATGAAAGGGTTAACATATGAGGAGCATTTGATAACTCTGGGCCTGTACTCACTGCAGTTTGGAAGAATGAGGGGGTATCTCATTGAAACCTAGTGTATTCTGAAAAGCCAAGATAGAGTGGATGTGGTGAGGGCGTTTCCCATAGTGAGGGTGTCTTGGACCAAAGGGCACAGCCTCAGAATAGAGGGACGTTACTTAGAAGAGATAAGGGGGAACTATGTTGAATCTGTGGAATTCATTGCCACAGATGTCTTTGGAGGCCAAGTCATTGGTTACGGTATATTTATAGCGGAGGTTGATGGGTTCGTGATGAGTAAGGGTGTCACAGGCTATGGTGAGAAGGCAGGAGAGGGGGTAATGGATCAGTTATAATGGAATGGCAGAGCAAATGCAGTGGGAGGAAGGTTCAAAATCTGCTCCTATGTCTTATGGACTTAACTAGAGACAAAAATGGTTCCAATTGAGCTGCACTTCACACTATAAAAATTCTACATTACAGAGCTTGAGATATAAATTGAGGTTTAAAAAAACTTAGATGCCTGGAGTCAGTGATAATTAGATAATTGTATGAATGTGATTTCTGTTCTAAGACCAATATTGTTGACCCTTAATTGCCCCTTGAAGTTACCAGTCAAGTTACTGATGGTTCAGGTCAGTCAGTCTTAGGTTAAATAATATCCGGCTCCGTGGCTCCCATGTTCGATGAGTATATTAAAATAGTGAGTCAAAAATCCAGGTTTTAACAAGGTCTGAAATATGAGGAGGTCCAGTTGTCTGTAAGAATAAAGTCCCACAGCAGAGTTGATGAAGGGTGCCAGATTCTGGCATGGGTCATGCTCAGTGTCTGCATGGTGGATGCCTTGAGAATTTTAGTTGCTGGTGGAAGACTCCTGATGGGGGTTTGTGGGAGAATGGGCTGCTCAAGGCGATAGGCCAAGGATCCACGGTCAGATGAATCAGAGCTGCAGTTTTCCACAATCCGTTCGTTTCTGAGGAGCATCATGCCACAGAGAATGGCTTTCGTAGCTTTGGTGCAGACATGGAGCGGGTTGTGGCAAGTATGATTGGAGGGAGCTCATTGTCCACTAGGTTATCCAGTTGTGATGTAACGTGTCTGATCTCACCCCCCGCAGATAAGGGTTGGGAAACCTGCTGAGTCAGCTGTATCTCAGGTGCTGTTGCAATGCCCCTGTCAAGCTCAAAACTCTGTGCACACCTTAGCTAAGATAGGAAAGATGAGTCTTTTGTCTTATTTCTTTCAGTTCTTGCTAGAAGTTATTTTCCATTTGATATAGAAACTTCATTGTGTAATAATATCCAACATCGTGGAACATTCGCTCTTGATTAGGGTGGTGAGCAGGCAAGTTCCTACACATAGGAAGTGTAATTGAAAGTTGCCACGTGTGTACAGATTTCAGAGTGTGCACTCCAACTGCCCCCTACTGATTATTCCATGCCACACGATTGTGAACTAAGTCTTCTCCTACAGTCATTGGAAAACAACGTGTGCCAAACGAGAGATTTCACCTGCATTGCAACAGAATTAATGCTGACGTTGTGTACTAGGGCAGTTTTGTAGATATAGCCACCCCTCAAAATTTAACGAGTTTTTCTAGCTTCTACATGACCAAAACTGAAAGCTGGAGAAAGGAAAGACTTGTAGGCTTCAGGTTATTTTCTCGTTCAACCTTACTTCCCTGCAAAATAAGAGCAACATGAGCATACGACAGAACCTCTTTCACCTGGGAGTTGAGGAGAGAGGATACTACTGCTCAGTGGGCCAGGTGGCACTTGCACAATAGGAATCGAAAGTTCATGCGTGAGTTTGCTGACCCTTCGTCACAACGGGTTTCTTCTCTTTCAGAAATTGACTGGTTGCCTGGCTTGCTGAGTGTTTCTAGTATTCTTGTCAGCGGGGAGCAGTGTTAGTAAATAAGTTAGAACTGAATTAAGGTTGGTGAAAGTCAAGTAACACTGTAATCCTGGAGGGAGCATGAAAGACATATATGAATAGTAGCTGGGTAGGTTGGTGCTCTTGCTCTTGTAAAATCATATGACTCACAGGTGATAATGAGCTTAGCACAGACAGCGTATTTATAATGCCAGCTTGTACGTGCTGTCTTCTAAAATCCACTGCTGTTCTTATTTCTCATGAATGTAGCAGTGTATGACAATCCGCAATCTTTGAATTACTTCACGTTTTAATCCTCTCATGGGATCCGGGCATCGCTGCCAAAACCAGTGTTTATTCTTAATCCAAGGTGCCCTTGCAAAAGTGGTGGCGAGCTAACTTCTTGAACTGTCGCAGTCCTTTCAATGAAGATGCCATCTGGGCGCTGTTGGGCGGGCAGTTCCGGGATTCAAACCCAGCGATGACAAAGAACCAACAATATATTTCCAAGTCAAGATAGTGTGCAACTTTGAGCAATTGTATTACTCTGTGACTGAAATTGTTGAAGCACCGAGTGGTATAAGGCACAGGTCTGGAGCTGCAATGAAGAAGCCTAGACAGGTAGACTGCTCTGCCCTTTGTGCAATGGCTGGAGAGGGCTAGTGATGAAGGCAATGACTCTGTGAACCTACGAGCAATTTCCAGGACTGGGAAGGATGCCGGTCTAAAGAGAACTGCTTTATCCTGAATGATACTAAGCTCCTGAGAAGGTCTATTCATCCGGACTAGTGGAGAGTATTTCATCACGATGACTAATTTCATGTTGAGGGGGAACGAGTTGGTTTATTTATCTTTAATGTGTGTGTACTGCCAATATGTCAATCTCTTCCATTTTGAAACTTTTCCTTTATTCACCTCGGGTTTTTGTTCTCTGTTTTTTTCCTTGCTTTCAATCAATTCCATGCATCTGCTTAGCAGCCTCGATTTGACATGGAAGTAGGTTCACAGGGTTAATGGTTGCTGCCTGGGTTTAAGCTTTCTGGAAAATGCTGAAGAGACTATTCAGGATATTTGGGTGATGGACGTGTCACAAGACAAACCTGAGAAAATCACGTCTCTGGCATAAAAGCAAACCAGAAATCTTACATGTAATCTAACAATTAAGAATCAAGCCTTGCAGAAAGCTTGGGATCATTGCAAGTTTACATACAGGAGACCACTGGATTGAGACAAAGTCCTCCAGCTTAATTCAACCTAGTAAACATCCACGTTTTTATATATATGAGTGCTTCTCCCACTATTTCAAGCAGTGAGTTCCAAACTCTAGCTTACTGTTGGGTGCAAACCTTTTAGAAAAATAGAAACATAGAAAACCTACAGCACAATACAGGCCCTTCGGCCCACAAAGCTGTGCTGAACATGTCCCTACCTTAGAAATTACTAGGCTTACCTATAGCCCTCTATTTTACTAAGCTCCATGTACCTCGCTATAGAAACATTGAAAATATCTGCTTAAATCATCCTCCTAGTTAATTTAAATTTATACTGCGTTTTTTGATCCCCAATTTATTTAACTCCCCCTGGACTAATCACACCCCCACAACTGCTAAAACCACTTGTATATTCTCAAGTCCTTTAGCTACTGAGGATTAAATTCCATTTGTCATTTTTTTCTGCTTAACTGACCAGACTATTTTTACCTTTGCTCCTCACTATCAATGTCATAGCCAATTTTTGGAAAGAAATCTATCCATAAAGGGTGATGGGAATTTGAGACTCAAATGCCAACTGATGCCAGATCAATATTTATATATCTATTATTAGTAAATTATATTTTATTATATTAAAATAATATAATTCTATCATTTTCCTTTAAAATGACACATAACATTAGGACTCTGTTCAGAATGGCATTTTGATTTAGGCCCTAGCACTTTCTAATACACACAGTACATGCGCAGCAGCTATTCTGAAAATGTTGACTTCTCTGTGAACTCTTCACTTTTTGTTTTCAATTTAGAAACTTCAGCTTTGGGCAATTTATATTTGAAGGCTTCTATTAATTACGGTTTTCAGCTCACCAATCTGCTACCTCCAGTGTCAGTGCTGCATCAATGCCAGCCTAAACTAAGTCTAATTATTATTTTTTTTCCTCAGCTCAAGCTGGAAAAACCTGGGGTAAGGGCATAGCCAAGCACACTCATTTCTCAGATGCTAGGAACCTTTGAACTATTCTAGTGGTGTTTAGTGTTGTGGCTTTCTGGAGATTTACAGAGATATTGCTGTGTAGTCCTAACTATTTAATGCAATTGTGTAGTGAATTTGGGATGATACCAGTTGTAGATTTTATCATTGGGACAATATGTACTCTGTTCATGTCCCAAAGTCTTTCAATTTCCTCTTTTAATTCAGCATATTTCTAATGATTTTCACTTAATGGTTTCTGTATGTTATGTGTGTTTGGAATAGCTATATATATTTAATAAGTTGATCTTGCTTATTTATCCTGTATTATTATTATATCCAGACGGTAATTATGGATTATCTAATCGGTAATATAACTTGTAGGACTCTGACTCTAAAACTAGATCTGGCTTGTATTTATAATAAGGTATGAATTTTTATGAGTTTGTATTTTAAGGGCAAGATTTTGGCAAGGATGTTTGCCACTTGATTGTGCCTGTGTAAGTAATCAGATTGAGTTAACCTGCTGCAGCATCTTGTAAAGTGCTGGATTGTTTCTAGTTACTCTTGGAATTCTATGCATTTATTGTCTTGAAATTTGTTGGTCTTTTATTATGTATTTTTGATATATTTTTATGTTAACCACCTAGTCCTGTATTGCCACAAGGGACTCTTCTGTTTCTGGAAAGAGGTCTCCAACTCTGAGCCAGGCATTTGACACTTCCTTGTCAACATCTAGTCTGCTCAGATCATGGGAATGTCTTCCATGGAGGGTCACGATCTTCCATTAGTAGACTCTTTCTTCTATAGTGATAATTATTTCAATCTTCTGGGTTGTGCTTTCATTTAAGTTTAGTGCTGTGTTCTTAGCAGAATTGCATCTGTTCACATGGAGTGCTGAATCCTGTTTTCGTTGATGAAAATATATCCTTAGAAGTTTTATCTGACTGTTGTGTAGATGTTTTATGTCTGTTATTCCTCTTCTTTCTCTGCCCTAGGCAATGTTAATCTAAGCGCATTTGAATGTACATAATGTTTTCTAAAATGTGTCATTTCAGTTATATTTTTCATTGTAAATTTTTCAGAGTGGTTTCGGACAAAGATATTATGCCAAAAGAATACGGTTATGTTGCCTTATTGTTATTATTATTATGTCCCCTGTATCTGCAGTGATTTGCTTTTGGATTATTCTGACAGTGTTTTTATTCTTTACTGCAGATGACTATGCCCACCTCTGTAACCTCCCTGTTCATGGGAGATGGCGTGAATACGGCCAAGATGCATTGAAGCCTTTCCAGCCTGACTATTCCATTTCTGCACCCGAGTTTGACTCGGAGAAGCCACTAACAGAACATCTTCCGCTTTTTGTAGAAGAAGGCTGTAAGTTGAATTCTTCTCACACTGGAGATAACTTTATTCTGTTTTACTTTGGAAAAGAAGGCACAGCAAATGTCTAAATTGAATTTAAAATAACTTAAGGTCTAGAGTTAAGGAAAGAATAATGAGATCTTGAGGCCAGTTCTGTTGCAGAGTAAGATCAAGGACAGTGGCTCTTGTGATGCTGTGTAAATACATTGAATGTGCATGTGATAGGATTGGCAAGGCAATGTAAAAATTCTGAGTTCAGGTTCGAATCTCAGTGAGCATTATTCTTCCCAAGAATCTGTCTACATCGGTCTTAAAAATATCCATCCACTCTGCTTCCACCGCGCTTTAGGGAAGAGTTCCAAAAACCCATGACTTCCTCATCTGTTTTAAAGGAGTATCCCTTATTTTTAAACAGTTATCCCCAGTCTTAGGTTCATGCATAAGAGGAAAATTTCTCTCCCATCCATGTTGTCTTAAAAGCCACGCTTATATGTTTTAATCAAGGCATTTCTCACTCTTCCAAACTCTAGCAAAGGGGTGAGAGGTTACACTCGGTGGACAGGAACATGGAATTGAAGGCAAAATCAGATCAGCCAGGATCATACTAAATGGTGTGGCGTGCTCAAAGTGGCTTACAACTGGTCTGATTCATATGTTCAAATGAAGATTGGAAAAATATCTGCCGTCAACAATAGTGGGCCAAGGAAAGTAGAAATATTAGTCATTTAATCTTTTATGTGATCATTTGGAAATTCTGCTAATGAGCAATGGCTCTCATGGTGATGAAAGAAATATCCATTCATCAGGGCTCCTATTAATGCATTGGCTTTCCACTCACTAGCTACTGGTTCCTACTTGTGCTCTCTATTCACTGGGCCCCAGTTCCAGCACTTCCTCTAAGTTCACAGAGGTTTGCTGAAATATTACTGCACAACATCAATAATAAAAGTGAATTATGATTGTGTCCAAGCATTAAGAAAATACCATTGGATAGTCTGGGAGTTTTGATCATTAGGCGTTATTAGGTGTGCCAGATTGATGACAACTAATATTTCTTCCTTCCTTATTGATGTCTTGGCCCACTACTTTTAAATGCAAATATTTTTCCAATCTTCACGTGAACAGTACTGCTGCGAAAGAAGACGGTTTAAAGACCAGAACCATGTAGTAGATCTCCTCGTGCAGCCCGAGGATGAGGTGGGAATTGTGGGTGAGTCCAGCTCAGATCCTGAGGTCCATAATGTGGAATGAGGATCGAGGGAACCCCTCTATGCAGGAAGCACAGGAGGCAGGACCCACTCTGGGAAAAGATAACCTGAGAGCCTAATTTAAATGCTGGTGATTTAAATGCACTTTGAAACAAATAAAAAAAAATACAATTTATTTTAAAAAGGTAAAAGTAATAAATTAGTTTCATTTAATAGGGATAAGTTACTTAAAATGTTAATATTCATTAAATAAAGTGAAAATACTTGCTTTTACTTCTCTGTTCAATGATGGACAGTGACTCAGTTGGAAAGGATAGCAGTTTCTAGTAGGGACATGGCCTCACAGTGCTCAACCCTGACCTGCAGTGCTGTCAGAATAGGGCTTGCACGTTCTCTCTCTGAACATATTGGTTTCGTCCAGGTGCCCTGCTTCGCTCCCAGATCTCAAAGATATGCTGGTTGGTAGGTTAGTTCTCCACTGTGAATTGCCCCCAGTGTGTAGGTGTGTGGTGGGCGGACTGTTGAAGTAAATGTGCAGTGAGTGAATGGGATGAACGTGGAAGGGTAGGCACTGGGCTAAAAGCTCTGTTTCCATGCTGTTTGACTCTCCGACTCCATTTAGATAACTGCTGAAGGAGACATGGCTGGGGTAGATCTCGTGAAGTGTAACCCGCCCTTCAGTTCAGTATATTCATTGAATGCTTTTGGTGTTGGTGGGGAGAGGAGGGGGCAGAATAAGATGTCACGTGCACTGTCACCTGACTCTAGCACACTCCAAACTTCCTTGCGGAAGTGTGCACATGCACAGGCCCCTTAGCTAAGAAAGGATGCGCTGACGTTGGGGAGGGTTTAAAGGAGATCCATAAAAATAATTCTGGGATTGAAATGCTTGTCATATGGAAAGCGTTTGATGGCACTAGGCCTCTACTCACTGGAATTCAGAAGAATGAGGGGTGACCTCACTGTGACCAATCGAGTGGTGAAAGGCCTTGATCGAGTGGATATGGAGAGGATGTTTCCTATTGTGGGAGAGTCTAAGACCAGAGGACACAGCCTCAGAATAGAGGGACGTCCTTTTACAGTGGAGATGAAGAGGAATGTCTTTAGCCAGAGACCGGTGAACCTGTGGAATTTGTAGCCACAGATGACTGCGGAAGCCAAGTCATTGGGTATATCTAAGGGGGAGGTTGATAGGTTCTTGATTAGTGAGGGCATGCAGGGATACGAAGAGGGGACAAGAGATTAGGGCTGAGAGGGAAAATGAATCAGCCGTGATGAAATGGCAGAGCTGACTCGATGGGCCAAATGGCCTAATTCTGCTCCTATATCTTAAGGTCTTGTTTTGGGAAGTGTTGCTGTGAGCACTGCAAGTGCTCTGAGCAACAAGATGCCCGCTGCAGCTCAGAGGCTAATGAGGAGTGAGGAGGGTTGTGTGGTGAGATGATTCAAGTCCAGATTAAGGTCCAACAAACAAAACCAAGCTGTCTGTGCTAGAAGTGTCTTGCTTTTACAAAAGCTACCAGGTTTAAACTTTGTATTCTACAGCAGCTTTTTACCACAAGGTGGCTACATCCATCTGCACAGCTTGTTGGTGATGAATGATGTGTACGGCAGATGAAATATGGGACACTGTACTTGTCTGATAGCTTCCACCTGCTTCCATGGGAAGAAATTCATTTAATCTGTGTTCGTGTTTGTGTTTGTTGGGTGGCTGGTGACAGAGTGGGAAATACCTAAATCAACATAGATGTCACTAGCGCATTCATTCTCAGTGTTGGGTGTAAAACAGACAAATGGGTTTGCCGAGCAACTGCGAGAATTTTCCCCTCAAGTTCCCTATCCCAGGTGAGAGGCCTAACCTCCAGAATTACTCTGGAAAGTCCAGGCAGTGAATGTCAATCACTACTTTTCGATTGATGAAGGAAAACACACATAAATCTGTTGAAGAAATATGGGATTGCACCTCTGCACTGTCCAAGCAGGACGTCCCAGTGGCCAAAAATTTTAATTCTGATTCCCATTCCAGTTCCGTCATGTTGATCCAACAAACGAAATCATGGTGGAAGAGCAACACCTTATATTCTGCCTCTGTCTCCTCTAAGCTGGTGGCATGAATGTTGATTTTTCCTGGTGAACAAGTTCCTCCACCACCTCCCCCCAGTTCCCACTCCAACCTTTTACTTCTTCCCACCTGTCTATTACTTCCCACTGTGTCCCCTCCTCCTTCCCTATCTCCTACTGTCCACTCTTCTCTCCTATCAGATCCTTTCTTCTCCAGTCCTTGACCTTCCCCAACTCACCTGCTTCACCCTTCACCTTCCAGCTAGCCTTTTCCCCTCCCCCCCACACTTCTATTCTGACTCTTCCCCCTTCCTTTCCAGTCCTGACAAAGGGTCTCAGCCCGAAACGTCGACTGTTTGTTCTTTTGAATAGATGCTGCCTGACCTGCTGAGTTCCTCCAGCGTTCTGTGTGTGTTGCTCTGGATTTCCGGCATCTCCAGATGTTCTCATGTTTGGGATTTAATATGACTGACATTTGAACGTGTTTTGGCTAACTTAATGTCTATTTTTTTACTCAACATTTAAAAGGCTCTGCCTATTTGTATGGTAGTTGACAAATAATGGGAATGGAAAATCATGTGAAAAATGATTTTATATATCCAATAAAAATTAGCAACTCAGTACCACCTCCTCGCTTTGCCTTCACAACCAAGCCCTGATATCATTTTATAATTTCATGAGTAACCAAGTTGTAGATGACTTCAGTCTTATTAAAATAAACAGAACTTCATTTGGTATTTGTTTTGAGCACAAATACTTGTGAATATGGACAGTCTTATAAAGAGAATTACACAGCTTTCTATCCAGTCCCTGGAAAAAAAGAATGTTGGTCACGTTTCTGGAGGTGGGAGATAACCCAGCAACGTGGATGGTCTCTCCTGGAACTGTAACCTAACCTTCCCTTTTCTTCCTGCTGCATTTCTACGAATTGCTTTTCATCCTTCTACAAACGAAGGATTGCCAAAGGCCCAGGATCCTCAGTTCCAGCCGCTGTTAACCCAGCACCTGGCCCCCCTCTCAGCTTAAGCCAGACCATTAACGTGATGATTTAAGTCCACGATTTCTATTCTAATTTGCATGCAAAGTGACAATACAGTATATTCTGTAAAATGTCGGGCTTGACATGTAGGCAGATGAGAAATTTCAATTAATGTTTCACTTTATCTTGGGAAACAAGAATTGAGCCAAGACTGAAGAGTTGGGAGATGTAGTAATGATGATGTGTCATTACACAGGTAGCCAGTGCCATCTGGTGGTCACATGCAGGTCTATTTCTTATTTTCTGGAGGTATAACATATAACCATATAACAACTACAGCACGGAAGCAGGCCATCTCGGCCCTTCGTGTGATGTCAAAAGCATTTGCTTTATTGGTGCACTCCAATCCTTGACAACTTCTGTCAAGTTGACTTGTCAAATTCAACCTGACAAAACAAAGCATAATCATTTAGCTCAAGTTATAGAAACAAGGTGAGTACAGTACAGGATGGGCCATTCACTGAACCAGCTAAAAAGCAAATTAAAAATATCCAAACCCTAATCCTACACCATGACGATATCCCTCCATCTTCCTTACATCCATCTACCTATCCAAACATCTCTTAAAAACCTCAAATGAATTTGCCAGGCAGTACATTCCAGGCATCCACAACTCTGAGTAAAATATTACCCCTCACATCCCTCTTGAACCTACCCCCTCTGGCCTTCAATACATGCCCTCTGGTATTACACACTCTAACTCCAGGAAACAGATATTCTCTGTCCACTCTATCTAGGCTTCTCATAATCTTGTGAACCTCTATCAGATCTCCCCTCAGCCTCTAATGCTCCAGAGAAGACAACCCAATAGCACATGCCCTCTAAACCAGGCCCCATCCTGGTGAACCTGTTCTGCATTCTTTCCAAAGCCTCACCGTCCTTCCTATAGAGAGGCAACCAGAAATGTACACAATACTCCGGATGTGGCCTAACCAGAGTTTTATGAAGTTGTAACATAACCTACTGATGTTTGAACCCATTGCCTCGACTAATAAAAGCAAGGACTCCGTAAACCTTCTTAACTACCCTATCGATCTGTGCAGCCACTTTCAAGGAGCTGTGAATTTGGATTCCAAGATCTCTCTGCTCAGCGACACTGTTAAGGACCTTGCCCTTAATAGTGTATTGTCTCCTTGTATTTGCCCTTCTGAGGTGCAACGCCTCACATCTATCTGGGTTAAGTTCCATCTGCCATTTCTCTGCCCATATCTGCCACTGATCTATATCATGCTGTATTCTTTGCCAGTCTTCTACACTATCTACAACTCCGCCAGTCTCGGCTACAAATTTACTAACCCACCCATCTACATTTTCATCCAGGTCATTTATATACATTACAAACAGCAGAGGTCCCAGCACAGTCTTCTATGCGCAAGCCAGTTCTGAATCCAAACAGCCAATTCGCCGCGGAGCCCAAGTACCTTAACCTTCTGGATTAGTCCCCCATGAGGGACTTCATCAAACGCCTTACTAAAATCCATGTAGACAACATCCACTGCCCTAACCTCATCAATCTCTCTTTTCACCTTGTCAAAATAGTCAAGTTAGTAAAGCACGACCTACCATGAACAAAGCCATGTTGGCTCTCCCTAATTAAGCCATGGGCTTCCAAATGCTCATATATCCTATCCCTAAGAATTTTCTCCAGCCGTTTCCCAATAACTGAAGTGAGACTCCGTGGTCTGTAGTTCCCAGGATTTTCCCTTGTTCCTTTCTTAGTGGTACAACATCAGCCACTCTATAGTCCTCTGGGACCTGGCCTGTGGATAGACAGGACACAAAGATACTGGTCAAGGGCACAGCAATCTCATCTCTTGCCTCCTTCAATAACCTGAGGTAAATCCCATCAGGCCCCGAAAAGAGGGAGCAGAGTTAATGTTTCAGGACGATGAAATTTCATTGAATGAAAGAGTATTGCCCTGAAATATTAACGCTCTTTCTCCACAGTTAATGTTGACCGGTTGATTATGTTGCCAGTATTTTCTGTGCATGATTTGTACTTCCAGTACTTTCTGTTTCACGATATCCGTGTGTGTTCTTTCTTCGGATTACTTCCTGTACAGAATCTGATTAATCAATCATTTCCGATATCAGGATCAAGGAATATCAGGGGTCACCTCCTTCTGTCCTCTTGGAGAGTGAGGATAGTAACACCTGCAAATAGCTGGTCAGGCAGCATCCATAGAGCAATAAACAGTATTACTCGATGAGCATTATCTCCACAAAATTGGGGCTATTGTTCCCCTCACTCAGAATCGGTTCTGACTTTCTGCACTAACCTCAAAACAGACATATTCTGGCTCCATCTTAACTGTGAACAGAATGGTTGACGGTATTAAGTCAACTTCTTTCCTGTGTTTGAATTGCTGAGGTTACATGAGTGAGTTTGCCCACTACCGCATCCCGAGACCATTGTGTGTGAGTTATGCTTGCTTGAATCTTATGCCCAGAGTTCCTGGAATTTTTGAGAAATACATAACGTCCTCACTGATTCATGGAAATCTCAGCCTCAGGGCTGCTGAATGTGGAAGAAAAAAATCACCTGGAAAGGCAGAGAGGGCCTTAAATTTCCACAGGGAGGCCAAATAAGCACACAACTTCCTCAACAACCTGTCTAATCAGCCACCTCATGAGACACCCTCTTTCCCATTTATGACGTTCTCTGGAGCCCACATTGGGCTTTTTGACCACCTCAAATGCCACAGAACTGGAGGAAAAGCAAGTCATCCTCAATCCCAATATACTGCCCTGGAGGTAGAAGAAGTACGCTGTACTGTGTTTCTCAAATTCATCTCAATATAGTCAGTTAAATTGTATTTCAGAGGCAGATAGGATTGCACTGTATTGTATGTTTATTACCATCAAAGGAGGATAAATCTGAGGTAGTTAAATTATAACCATACGTGGTCATGTAATATAGATAAATTTACTGCTATGAATTAAATTCACTCAGGAACATAATAAAAATCGTATTTCATAGTTTGAAAAAATTGCTTCCTTTTGGAATGAATATTGTTATTGTTAGAGCAGGAAGAAGCCAAGAGTGGGACAGAGGGAGGGTGATGTTACAGCTGTTAGCTTCAATGCTGCCTTGTGTTTTTATTAGCAATTCACTCACTTGTGCCAGTTTTCCTTACATTAGTGCCTGGAAGGGAGCAAATCATTCCGAGTTCTTAGCCCGTCTCCAATAGATGGCTTCCACTGCTGCAGTTACACCGCTGAAATCGACCAGCTGTGATCTGGCTCCCTGTGCCCACATATCTGCCACCAAGATGGTATTTCATTGCCAAAGATTAGGTTTACTTCAATGAAACAAGGCAAGAGAGAAAAGCTTGCTGTGTCTGAGACTGCTCAGGATTGTATCAAGATTCAATATTCAAGATTGTTTAATGTCCTTTCTGGGACACAAGTTTAAAGCAGAGCAAAATAAACACAATAATAATGGAGTCACGAGGACCAGTGGCTCTCCACCCCCTATCAACTTCCACCTTAAATGTACCCACAAACTTGGCCTCCACCATAGTCTGTGGCAGAGCATTCAACAGATTCACTACTGTCTGGTGAAAAAATTCCTCCTTATCTCTGTTCTAAAAGGTCACCCCTCAATTTTGAGGCTGTGTCTCTGGTTCTGAATTTTTTTTGTGTGCCATACTCTGCCAGAGCCTCGGTGACCACTCTTTCAAGTAGTTGCCTTGGAGAAAAGATTCTGTGAGTGTTTCCCCACATCCTTCTCACAGCGCAGTTTTTCTTTTACGAGGCCAAGTTGTGAGCTCGACACTCAACCCGGCACTAATGGAAAGATTGCCCGGGAGCGGCCCAACTGGATTCGAACTTGGGAACCTTCGCTCCGGAGTCTGGCGCTGATGTCACTGCGCCACCAGCCGGCAGTCTGAATACCCTTACCATTGGAAACATCCTCTCCATATCAACCCTATCTAGTCCTTTCAACATTCGGTAGGTTTCAATGAGATCCCCACACATTCTTCTAAATTCCAGTGAGTACAGGCCCAAAGTCATGGTCTGTGCAAGACTGGAGTAGAAGCCCAAAGGTCAAACTCAGCAAGGTCAAGAGGGCAAGGCCAAAGGTTAAAGCCTGAAGGTCAAAAACCAAAGTAGGAGGTCTGAAGGAGTCATGAAAGCCTAGGCCACTGGGGTCAGAGGTCTGTGCAAGTCAGGAAGTCGAGGCCCGAAGGTCAAACCAGTGATTGGTATCCTGGGGTGAGGTCCCAAGTCTGTGAGTCTGAGAATCCAGTGACAAGGACTGGAGGCCCAGAGATGGCCTGTCCTAGGATGGAAGCCTGCCTGGGTGGGAAAGGGGCTTGTTTTGCTGTTGTTATCTTGTTTTTTTTTTGCTGTTGTTGCTTGTGCTGTTCTGTGGAACATTGTGGGTGGGCATGCTATGTTGCCACTGGAATGTGCAGCAACACTTGTGGGCTGCCCCCAGCTCATCGTTGGGTGTGAAGGTTGTTAACACAAACAATGCATTTCACTTTATGTTTGAGTTAGATGAGAAAAATAAATGTGAATCTGAATCTGATGTCAACGTGGTTTGACCAGAACAGGTGATGTTCACTTCTAAGAACTTGAAGCTCTCATCCCTGTTAACCTCACACAGTTGATGCGGACAGGAGCATGTACCCTCCTGAAAATATTGACTCTGAAGGAAAGGTTGTTGTCAAGATGCCTTGTCACTAGGTCACTAAGCTCTCTGTCTCCTTCCTGGTCTCCAAGTCACCATGATTTGTGACATTTGTGGAGGAATTACACTGAGTTTCCTCATTCAGATTATGGCTGTAGATTGTGAACACTTAGGATCCCAACACCGATCCTTGAGGCACTCCATTAGTTATAGTCTCCTGACCTAAAGATTAACTGTTTATTCCTATTGTCTGCTGTCTGTCCATTATTAATCTCCTCTCTATACCAGTATGTTACCCCAAACTCATTGCTCTTACTTTGTTTAATAATATTTTATTGCTCCATGGCTCAACTTCAAATATAGAAGCTACAGGTGAACATACTTCGGAATCACCATGTTTTGAGATAACAGAGAGATGTAAAGAACAGAATAAGGACAGTGTCAAGGTACTTGTGCAATGGGGCCGACATTATCAGAATCTCAATGTAATAACGAGCTGCACAAATTCTGAAAAGCTTATAGCTTTCTGTCATTTTGAGGAGGTGGATAGTGGTTGGGCAAAATAGTTGGGTGCAGTTACCATGGCAGCCTATCTGTCCAGAGATGAGTAGGCATCATCACTATTATCATCATGTGTTGTGTTGGATGACGTGTGCAATCATGTTCTATGGCCATGATTGTTCTTGGCAAATTCTACAGAAATGGTTTTCTATTGCCTTTTTCTGGGCAGTGTCTTTACAATATGGGTGACCCCAATCATTATCAATACTATTCATAGATTATCTGCCCGGTGTCAGTGGTCGCATAACCAGGTCTTGTGATGTGTACCAGCTGCTCGTTCGACCATCCACCAGTGCTCCCATGGCTTCACGTGACCATGACTGGGGGTTAAGCAGGTGCAGGCTAGCAGAGGGAAGGAGCACTTTACATCTCCTTTGGTAGAGACATATCTCCACTCTGCCATCCACGATGAATCGGCAACTCATCTAAAATAGCCACTTCTCTTGAGGATCCTGATGGATTTGTCCACAAGAGTGCCTCGCAGCACTCCTGACTGCCGGCGAAGTTACAGCCGTAGCTCACAATTTTGTTCGCTTTCCTCTAGATCCACTGGAGAGCTTCGAGGGGCTGCAAGCGGAGGAATGTGGAATTCTGAATGGCTGTGAGAACGGGCGTTGTGTCCGGGTGCAGGAGGGCTACACTTGCGATTGTTACGATGGGTACCAGCTGGACATAACCAGGCTGGAATGTGTTGGTAAGTTCAGATGTAACAAGTAGAGCAGTTATTGCTCAATACGTGAGAAGACCATCCTATAATGTAGCCTCTGTTAGGGCCAAAGCGTGATAATTAAAACGTTTGCCTCTGTTTTCCAAATTCTCCAAACTCCTGTCTCCTGAAATTGATTCTGACCTCATTAATTAGGCCAGCCACCAATATTGTTTTGTTCCTTCCATCTATCTGCTTATACAAAAACCATTCTAATGTTCAGTCTCTCGCCAATTCAATCTGTTAACTTGATAATATTTCACCATATTCGGGAGAAAGCAACTCCTGACAGTGGCATGATGGAACTATAAGAGCATTACGTAGAGTGGATCATGCACCTTAAAGAAGACAAGGGCATAATTTGATTAAAGAAATCCCATCAGTTCCCTGTGTGCTTTAGACTATAAGACATAGACATAAGAGCAGAATTAGCCCATTCGGCCCATCGAGTTGCCACTGCTTTATAAGCAAGCCAGTGGAGCAGCTAAGTGTTACAATGCATTGAACAGGAATTCTGCAGATGCTGGAAATTCAAGCAATACACATAAAAGTTGCTGGTGAACACAGCAGGATGATGCCACACTCAGGTTGGAGGAACAACACCTTATATTCCGTCTGGGTAGCCTCCAACCTGATGGCATGAACATCGACTTCTCTAACTTCTGCTAATGCCCCACCTCCCCCTCGTATCCCATCCGTTACTTATTTTTATACACGCATTCTTTCTCTCACTCTCCTTTTTCTCCCTCTGTCCCTCTGAATATACCCCTTGCCCATCCTCTGGGTCCTCCCCCCCACCCCCATCTTTCTTCCCGGACCTCCTGTCCCGTGATCCTCTCATATCCCTTTTGCCTATCACCTGTCCAGCTCTTGGCTCCATCCCTCCCCCTCCAACTTTCAAATCCCTTACTCACTCTTCCTTCAGTTAGTCCTGACGAAGGGTCTCGACCTGAAACGTCGACTGCGCCTCTTCCTAGAGATGCTGCCTGGCCTGCTGCGTTCACCAGCAACTTTTATGTGTGTTACAATGCATTGAAGTTGGTTTTACATCTTGGGTTTGGACAAAATGCTCCAGACATAACCAGGTCACAGTGGGACATTACCCTGTTTTGTCTATACAGAACAGATAATAAGGTCATTGTGTGCAGATGCTGAACTGTACTTGTGAAAGTTTAATGAGCTTCATTAGCTGATTCAGTTTGGCACAACATCATGGGCTGAGGTAAGTAAGCTAATGAAGCTGCTGAACCTGAAGCACCGTCCCATGTCAGCACACAAAACACTGGAGGAACTCAGCAGGCCAGGCAGCACCTGCGTAAATGAATAGACAGTTGGTCAAGAGGCTTTGTCAGGACTGGAAAGGAAGGGGGAAGATGCCAGAGTAAGAAGGTGGGGGGTAGGGATGCAGGACAAGCTAGAAGGCGATAGGTGAAGCCAGGTGGGTAGAGGAGGGGAGGATGAAGTAAGAAACTGGGAGGTGATAGGTGGAGAAGACAAAGGGCTGGAGAAAAAGGAATCTGATAGGAGGGGGAGTGGACTATGGGAGAAAAGGAAGGAGGAGGACCACCAGGGACAGGTGATTGGCAGGTGAGGAAAAGAGGTAAGAGGTCAGAGTGTGGATTAGAAGAAGGGGAAAGAATAAAATTTTTCTGGAAGGAGAAATCGATGTTCATACCATCAGACTGGAGGCTACTTAGATGAAAATAAGGTGTTGCTCTTTCAACCTGAGAGTAGCCTCATCATGGCAGAAGAAGAGGTCATGGACTGACATGTCAGAATAGGAGTGGGGAGAGGAATTAAAAAGGTTAGCCACTGGGAAATACTGCTTATAGCAGATGGAGCAGAGGTGCTCAACTAAGTGGCCCCCCAGTTTATGTCTGTCTCACCAGTGCAGAGGAGGCCACATCAGGAGCAGCAGATACAGTAGACAACCCCAAATGATTTTACAGATGAAGTGTTGCTTTACTTAGAACTGTTTGGGAACCTGAATGGAGGTGAGAGAGGAAAATAATGTGCAGGATGCGGCAGCTCATGCGGTGGTAGATGAGGATGAGAAGAACTCTGTCCCTGTTAAAGTGGCAGGAAGGCAGGGTGAGCATGGATGTCCAAAAAATGGAGATACGGGTGAGGGCAGCATCAGTCATGGAGGAAGGGAAGCCCCGATTTATGAAAGATGAAGACACCTGTGATGTCCTGGAAAGGAAAGCCTCACCCTGGAAACGGGAGTCAGGCTGGGAACGGGTATAGTCAAGATAGCCATGGGAATTGGCAGGTTTATAAAAGATGTCAGTTTGTCTCCAGAGATGGAGACAAAGAGGTCAAAGAAAGGCTGAGAGGTGCTACAAATGGACCAAGTGAATTTAAGGCCAGGGTGGAAGTTGGAGGCAAAGTTGATGAAATTGAGCTCAGCATTGGTGCATGAAGAAACACCAGTGTAGTTGTCTGTGTAAGGCGAAAATGAACTTTGGCTTCTCTGATTTTGTGCACTTAGCACAAAGTGTTGAAGAACATGTGGTTGTACAGAGAAGTAGAATAAACTGACTTTCTTCGTAACTAGACACTCAACAGTAAAAGCAGTGACTTACTTTAATGGGATATTGTGCATCATATGAAGAAGCTTTAGTTTCACCTTGCCAAACCAGTGGTGTAGGATAGTGATAAAATCCCTCTCCCCCGTTTCTGGCCTCAACCAGTGAAAGTTTTAATTGTATTTACCAGGCTCTTGCAATGTAGATGCATTTTTTCCGCCAAATGTGAAAACAGCTTTCTTGTCAAACTGTTCAGTTATTGCTGTGACTGAATAATTGGCATCTTGCTATCAAATGAAATCTGGCAAATTGGTTCATTATTGTGATTTGTATTGAGGTAGAGTGAAAAACTTGTCTTGCATCCAACATTGCATTATAACAGTGAGTTGTAGTACAAGGTAAAGCAATAACAGAGTGCAGAGCAAAGTCTTACAGTTAGTTACAAAGAAAGTACAGTGCTGGTAGATAATAAGGTGCAAGGTCATAACGAGGGAGGTTGTGAGGCCAAGAGTCCATCTTATTACACTAGGGAACCTTCAGTAGTCTTATAACAGTGCAAATGAAAGACATCCTTGAGCCTGGAATGTGTTTTTAGGCTTTTGCATCTTCTGCCCAGTGGAAGGGGGAGACGAGGGAATATCCGGGGTGGATAGGGTCTTTGATCATGTTGGCTGCTCTGCTGAAGCAGTGAGGAGTGTTGACAAAGTCTGTGAAGGGGAGGCTGATTTCCGTAATGTGCTGAGCTGTGTCCACAGCTCCCTGCAGGTTCAAGGGCAGAGTAGTTGCCATACCAAGCCATTATGCATCCAGATAGGATTTTTTTTTATGGTGCATTGATAAAAATTGACAATGGTCAAAGGGGACATGCCAATTTTTTCTTTAGCATCCCGAAGAAAGTAAAGGCGTTGATGAACTTTCCTGGCCATGACATCAATGTGGTTGGACTAGGACAGGACATTGGCAATGTTCACTTCTAGAAATATGAAGCTGTCAATCCTCAACCCTCTCGACCTCAGCACCTTTGCAGGAGCATGCCCCATCCCTCTTCCTGAAGTCAATGTTTAGTTGACATTGAGGGAAAGATTGCTGTCACAAGCTTCTCTGAGTCTGGATCGCATATTTCTAACTCTCAGTGCTTCATTTTATTTCCTTTATTTCAGATGTTAATGAATGTACTGAGCTCAATGACAAAATGTCGTTGTGCCGGAATGCCAAATGCATCAACACTGATGGATCCTATAAATGTGTGTGTCTGCCTGGCTATTCACCCTCAGAGCAACCCAATTATTGCGTAAACACAGAGACAGAGAAAGACTCTAAGCCAGAGTAACCAACGAGGAGACTAGACCATCAAAGCAAACCCCATAAAAAGATCACACTTCGCCAACAAGCAAAGAACGAACACTTGACCACGTTGCCTCTGCATCTCCAACTCGACCCTTTTGAAACATAGAAGAGGAAAAGAACTGACTGGTATGAAGAGTTTGTCATCAGTGACTGCGGAAGGGGTGTAAAAAATGAACATATGATTTTCTCAAGACGGGAAAATAAGCCCAATTCTGCCAATGAACAGAAAGACCAAATGGATTCTTGTTAACGCTTTTCTTTTTAGAATAAAAGAGAAAAGCATCTCAGTAAATTAATAGTAAGGACATTCAAAGCAAGAAAGCAAACTGTATTTACAGTCATTCACTCAAAATAGTATTTGTTATTAGCACACAGTTTACACTATGTATAACAGCGGTGAAAATATTTTGTATTACTGTTGTAGGCGTATTTGATAAAGTGCAGTATGTGTTATACTGCTTTGACTTTAGAGTTTTATGACAAATGTAAATTCTTGATAGCAACTTATAGTCCTTTTGTATGTTTTTTTTTTAAAGAAAAAGTTGTGCTATTCTCTGTCTGGAACATTGGTCAGTGACAGTTTTTACCTTGTTCTGTGTCTGCCCTGTGGAGCAGGCATGTCATTGTCATAAGGATTTTTTTTTTCTAAAAGACGTTTTATACAACCACGAAGGTGTGAAGTTCCCAGTTATGTTCTCCACACATTATATACTGCACTACAACCACATCATTCAAACTTGCCAGATCACAAAGCTGCTACAGAACAGCCGGAGAATACCTGATGTGTACATTTACACTGAAGAAAAAAAAAAGAACCAGATTAATGTATTGTAATTTGTAAATTGAAAAAAATACACAAGCAGATAGCTCTTGTATGATCATCTTAAAGCATATTAAGCTGTATTCTAAACCTCTGTAAAACCAATGAAATAAATCACTTTATGTAAGTGTACAATTTGCCCTCTCCTGAAACAGTGGAAGTAGATGAATGTGAAAGAGACATGTGTTTATTGAGGTATGCTGAGTGTGTTTTCATAGTTGGTGACTAGTTTTAGCCAAAATCTCTCCATTTCACTTTAAAGTTCCACTCAGTGTCACTGTTCCAGAAGTCCAATGTAGGTTCAAGGAACAACATCCCATCTTCAAGTGAATCTTCTGGACTTTACACTGAGTTCAGTTTGGAATTCCAGCCTACCTAAGTCACTTTTAAAGCTTTTATAGGTTGTGTTCCTTTTTCTACTTGTTAGTTCACAAGTTACTTTTTCATCTCATATTGGCGCCTACCCCACACGATCTTTTGTTACGTCCATTCCTTCACCTTGTTCATCACCCCTTTTAGAGCGATTAACTCTGATAACATGTAAATAAGCCCTTCAGTCCAGTAGCCCCACAGTGATCACCAAGCACCTACTTGCAATATTCCAATTTAACTTTATTCTTCCCCTATCTTCGATGGGATCCGTGATGAATTGGCTGTTTGGATTCAGAACTGGTTTGTGCACAGAAGGCAAAGGGTAGTGGCTGAAGAGATTTATTCTAGCTGGAGGTCTGTAATTAGTGGAGTTCCACACAGATCTGTGCTGGAACCTCTGCTGTTTGTAATGTTTATAAATGGTCTGGATGAAAATCTAGATGGGTGGGTTAGTAAATTTGCTGATGATACCAAGATTGGTGGAGTTGTGGATTATGTAGAAGACTGGCAAAGAATACAGTGTGATATAGATCATAGAACATAGAAATCTACAGTACATTACAGGCCCTTCAGACCTACAATGTTGTGCCGACCATGTAACCTCCTCTAGAAACTGCCTAGAATTTCCCTATTTTTCTAAGCTCCATGTACCTACCTAAGAGTCTCTTAAAAGACCCTATTGTATCTGCCTCTACCACCATCGCTGACAGTGCATTCCACACACCCACCACTCTCTGTATGAAAAACTTAGCTCTGACATCCTCCTTATACATACTTCAAAGCGCCTTAAAACTGTGCCCCCTCATGTTAGCTGTTTCAGCCCTGGGAAAAAGCCTCGGGTTATCCACGTGATCAATGCCTCACATCATCTTATACACCACTACCTGGTCACCTCTCGTCCTCCATCGCTCCAAAGAAAAAAGGCCAAGTTCACTCTACCTTTTCTCATAAGGCATGCCCTCCAATCCAGGCAACATGCTTGTAAATCTCCTCTGCACTCTCTTTATAGTGTCCACATCCTTTCTGTAGTGAGGTGTACAGAAATGAACACAGTACTGTACTCCAAGTGGGGTCTAACTAAGGTCTTGTATAGCTTTAACATTACTTCATGGCTTTTGAACGCAGTCCCACAGTTGATAAAGACCATCATACCACATGCCTTCTTAACAACACCGTCAACCGATGCAGCAGCTGTGAGTGTCTTGTGGACACTGGCCCCAAGATATTGCTGATCTTCCACACTACCAGGGTCTTACTATTAATATTATATACTGTCTTCAAATTTGACCTATGGAAATGACCCACTTCACACTTAACTGGGTTGAATTCCATCTACCACTTCTCAGCACAGTTCTGCATCCTATTGATGTCCCGTTGTAACCTTTGACAACCTTCCAGACTATCCATAACACCCCCAACTTTTGTGTCATCAGCAAACTTACTAACCCACCCTTCTACTTCCTCATCCAGGTCATTTATAAAGATCACTAAGAGGAGGAGTCCCAGAACAGATCCCTGCGGAACACCACTGGTCACCGACCTCCATGCAGAATACAAACCATCTACATCCACCCTTTGCCTTCTGTGGGCAAGCCAATTCTGGATCCACAAAGCAAGATTCCATTGGATCCCAAGCCTCCTTACCTTTTGAATGAACCTTGCATGGGGAACCTTACCATTATGCTACTCTGCCATTCCTTATTGTCCCTCTGTTTAAAACTGGAGAAAAGAATAACCCAAACCAGCCATTTTGAACTTAGTGGTGGGCAAGTTAGTGGAATCAACCTTGACGGCTGATAACAGCCTGTATTTAGAAAAACACAGATTAGCCAGGGCAGTCAGCATGATTTGAGAAGGGAAGGTTGTGTCTGACTGACATGATTGCATTTTTTGAGAAAGCAACAAAGAAACGTTATGAACTTGATGAAGTCTATATAGATTTTACAAGCCTCTCAACAGCAGGGGCTCCCAAGCTTTTAATGCCATGGATCCCTACCATTAACCGAGGTGGTCCTTAGACCCCAGATTGGGAAGGCCTGCTGTCCAGGGATGACAGCATGTTCAAAACAGTAGATGTCTGTGTGACCCCCACAGACAGAGAGAGACAAGTTTGATCTAAAACTGACTTTGAGAATAGAAGGCAAGAAGTAATGGTTTACATACAACTTTGTAAAATACTGTGAACAATGGAGCTCCATAAGGCTCAATCTCTTATTTCCTGATGTTTATATGTAGGAGACATGACAAAAATTTACAGATGATACTAAAGTTGGTCATGTGACTGAACAGGAGGCAGTGTTCAGCTTTGGGAAGATTTAGAAGGTGCAGATACTTGGACAGAGATGTTTAAACTAATGTATTTGGAGAAGCCCAACAAAGAGAATCTTTAATATATAGGAATATTAAATGGTGTATAAAAATAGATGAACCGTGGATTATATGTCCACAGTGTCTTAAATATAGCAAGAGAAGTAGACAAGACTGTTTTAAAAAAAGGGAAGTCTATCCTAATTATTGGATATATACCAGAGAGTTAATGCCAGATTTGAACACAATGCTTCTTTAAGCCATGACTACTGTGTAAAATTTTGGTCACTACAGTACAGGAATGACATAATTGCATTGAAGAGGGTGCAGAGAAAATTTCCAAGATTTTGCCAGGTCAGGAAAATATTACCCATGAAGAAAAGATGGGTAGGGAACAGTTATTTTCTTTGGAACAGAGAGTGCTAACATTAGACTTATTTGTTGACATGTATGAAATAATGAGAGCAGAGGGAGACAAAATAGGAAGGACCAATTTCCTTCTGTTGTGGGCCAAAAACCAGGGAGCTTGTCTTTAAAGTTCTTGGTAAAAGATTAGTGAGGAGAGAAGCATTATTTCTCACCCACCAGGGGTCGGGATCTGGAACTGGATGCCTCAAAATGGTAGAGGCAGACCCTGTCATTCCATTTACTCAGTAATGGAAGTGTACTGTGTGAGAGCCATGAGCTTTATAGATCAGCAACTGAAAGGTGAGATGTGGGTGGGTAGCGCTTCGACCAGCAGCACGAAAGTAAAGAGTGAACAGGCTCCTTGTTGCTATAAATGTTCAATTATTCTATAAATAACATCCAGAATTTATTTTTCCTGCTGTTCAGAGAAAACAATTCTGTGGTTCTGTCTAGTATATATATGCCAGGAATGTAATTATATTTTTTTTATATAGACGAGTTCTGTGGATTATTTGGTGGGGCTCAGAGATTTACTTTCTATTATCATGTCTTCTCCTCTTCATGCAAGCTATAAACCAGTGATCTCAATCTTAACAGGCTGAAAATTAGTTCCAATGCAGCAGAGATTGTTTATCATGAGATGTGGTTCACACTCCATTGAGTCTGTTGTATAACTCCATGTACAAATTAATCATGTCCATTTATGCTCTTAGTACAATACCATTGTTCCTGCTTAGTTGTCATGAGCATTGATAAGATTCCAGGTGACCACTGATTGAGTTATTAATGTACATGCAGGTATATGGTTCCATCACTGGGGCAAGATATAACTGGTCCAGCGGTATCACTTGTTCTATCCTTTCAGAAAATTTCTTTAATGTACTTTGCTGAACTCCTATTTGTAGTCACTCATAAAGGAGCAAGGATGGGCCAGGGAGGACTTTCCCATTTTCAACCCATGTTAAACACCCCTTGCTGACAATATTATAATTAAATGTCCCTGTGATTGAAGCAAGGAAAGTTGGCAAGTTGTTGATTTTGTTTTAGATTTCTGGACCTTATTGAATTCAGGTATCAATATCTTTCTGTGGCATCCTTATAAGAAATTGATGAAGGTAGGGTAGTAGATGTGGTGTATATGGATTTGATAAGGTACGTCATGTAAGGCTTATCGAGAAAGGAAGGAGGCATGGGATCCAAGGGGACATTGCTATGTGGATCCAGAACTGGTTTGCCCACAGAAGGTAAAGAGTGGTTGCATGGAGGTTGGTGACCAGTGGTGTGCCCTCAGGGATCTATTCTGGGACCCCTTCTCTTCCAGTTTTTTATAGATGACCTGGATGAGGAAGTGGAGGGATGGGTTAGTAGATTTGCTGATGACACAAAGGTTGGGAGTGTTGTGGATAGTGTGGAGGGCTGTCAGAGGTTACAGTGGGATATTGATAGGATTCAAAACTGGGCTGAGAAGTGGTAGATGGAGTTCAACCCAGGTAAGTGTGAAATGGTTCATTTTGATAAGTCAAATATGATGTCAGAATATAGTATCAATGGTAACACTGTTGGCAGTGTGGAGGATCAGAGGGATCTTGGGGTCCGAGTCCACAGGACATTCAAAGCGGCCGCGCAGGTTGACTCTGTGGTTTCGAAGGCATGCGGTGTATTGGCCTTCATCAATCATGGGACTGAGTTTAGGAGCCGAGAGGTAATTTTGCAGCTATATAGGACCCTGGTCAGACCCCACTTGGAGTACTGTGTTCAGTTCTGGGTCGCCTCACTACAGGAAGGATGTGGAAACCATAGAAAGGGTGCAGAGAAGATTTACAAGGATGTTGCCCGGATTGGGCAGCATGCCTTATGAGAACAGGTTGAGTGAACTTGGCCTTTTCTCCTTGGAGCGGCGGAGGATGAGAGGTGACTTGATGGAGGTGTATAAGATGATGAGAGGCATTGATCGTGTGAATAGTCAGAGGCTTTTTCCCCAGGCTGAAATGGCTCACACAAGAGGGCATAGTTTTAAGGTGCTTGGAAGTAGGTACAGATGAGACGTCAGGGGTAAGTTTTTTTTTACACAGAGAGTAGTGAGTGCGTGGAATGGGCTGCCAGCGACGGTGGTGGAGGTGGATACGATAGGGTCTTTTAAGAGACTCCTGGATAGGTATATGGAGCTTAGAAAAATAGAGGGCTATGGGTAACCCTAGGTAATTTCTAAAGTAGGTACATGTTCAGCACAGCATTGTGGGCCGAAGGGCCTGTATTGTGCTGTAGGTTTTCTATGTTTCTGTACTTAAACAAGTCAATTTTAAACTCTACAACTGAATCTGCATCTGCTGTGTCTTCTTACAGTACATTCCATAAATTAGCCACCTACAAAGTAAAATTAATCCCTCATGTCACTTTTGATTCTTTTGCCAATCACCTTCATTATGTATCCCCTAGTTTTTGACGTCTCTATCAATAGGAAGAGAATTTTTCCCACTAGATTCTCTATCTTAAAGATCTCATCATGTCGTTCTGCAATATTCTCTCTTCCAAGGAATCCAGCCCCAGCATTTCCAATCTTTCTGTATAATTAAAGTTTCTTATTTCTGGAATCATTTTGGTAGATTTCTGCTGCAGCTTCTCCAAAAGATTCACACCACTCAAAAAGAATGGTGGCCAAAACCTGAAGCAATGCTTCAGTTGTCGCTGAACCACATTTTGTATGTACAGTACATGGTGATCACAGGTTCCTTGCTCTTACAGTCAATGCCTCTGGTTAGGTTGAATCCACACCACAAATTCTCAGTGAATACAGATGAAGGAGACTGCAGATGCTGGAATCCCAAACAAAAAACCAAACACCAGAAAATCTCAGAGAGGTAATCGGCATCTGTGGAAGCAAAAGGTCTAAGTTTACCTTTGATATAGGTCATGCTGAGTCTAAGTCAACAAAGAGGTGTCATTTCGTTTTTAGAAGGAGGCAGAAGTGAAAAATAGCAACACTTTTTTTTAGAAGAATATTATTTTTTTTATTTAGAGCTACAGCGTGGAATGGCCTCTTCCGGCCCAGCGAGCCACGCCGCACAGGAACCCACCTACTTAACTCTAGCCTAATCACAGGACAATTAATAACGACCAATTAACCCACTGACCGGTAGGCCTTTGGACTGTGGGAGGAAACCGGGGCACCCAGAGGAAACCCACGCAGTCACGGGAAGAATGGTACAAACTCCTTACGGACAGCACCGGAATTGAACTCTGACTTCCGAACCCCGATGCTCCGGAGTGTAATAGCGTCATGGTAACTACCCTGCTACCATGGCGCCCCAGTAGAGAAGAGAAGGAAGCTTTGGTCTGACCCAATATAGCCACTGTATTCCATGCAGATCTGATTTTTTTTCCTCCCAGCTTTTTCAGCTTGAGAATGATTTGCACTCTCCTCAACATTGTAACTTAAATCTCCCATAATAGTGATGGTCTCTTAGCAACCCAGATGTTCATTATGAAAAGTTTATTGACCTTAATAGAAATATTGGTCCAAGGACATCTCCCTTAAAGGGTGCCAAAGAACAGATTTTTTAAAAACATACTACTCACACATGGCATATTTATATAACCATGGGTGTCTGGCAAGTGTGCTTTGAGGAACAGATTTGCAAGTAATCTTTGTGAAGATTGTGCATGCTGGTTCCATGGCAATAAGAAACATATCACCTTCTTCGATTGGGGTACATTAGCATCAGCTCAGGGAGATACCAGAACAGCAGCCATCAATCAAATAGGGTCAAATAATCATGTGCAAAGGTTTTTGTGTGTGTGTGTGCGTGTGCGTGTGTGTGAGTGATGGAGAAAGGAACTACAGGGCAAACTGCACCTCTCAAATCTGGATGGAGTACCTCAGAGATGCAGGCAAACAGGCATAAAATATTTATTTATCTATTTATTTATCTTTTTATTTACTGAGATACAGCACGAAATAGCTCCTCCGAGTCTCGCCAGCCAGCGAATTCCAATTTAGCCCTAGCCTAATCATGGGACAATTTGCAATGACCAAGTGACCTACAAACTGGTAAGCCTTTGGACTGTGGGAGGAAGCGGGAGTACCAGGAGGAAACCCACATAGTCACGGGGAGAACGTACAAATTTCTTAAGGGTAGCAGTGGGAATTGGATCCGGGTCACCTGCACTGTGAAGCCTTGTGCTAACCAATACACTGCCGAGTCGTCCCAACGAAATTACTTTGTTTGATAGAAGAGACAGGAATGACCAAACAATAACAAGAAGGTAAATGATCAATTGAAAGTTATGAAGATTAAATTTAAATCAGGTGTTGACTTATTTATTCCATGGGTGGCATGTTTGACTTAATTCTTCTGCCTTGTCAGAGTCGGGTTGGGAACTGTATAAGAATCCGTTTAAGGGTTGGAATGGGAAAAGAGCAAAAGTCATGCGGAGTGGAACAGTCTTTTTTTGTGCTTGATATTTGCTACATTTCTACAATTAGAAATTTGTTGGAGACTCAATTGAAACAGCTCACTATGCGTATCTGAGCAGGTACATAATTTACAAAAAGAGGTAGAGACTACAGACACTGAGTAGACTCCAGCAGTAAGTTCGTAACCAACCCAGCCTGAGAGTCTTTACTGATTGAAAACTTTGAGAAGACAGGTCATCTGTTACTCCCCACAGTCCTTACACTGTGCCTTGTTTTCTGTTTTCATATGCGGAATCCCAGAATATTACCATTAGAATGAAATGTATTTAATTTGCATTTGATTGATTTGTGAATTCATCATGACGTTTTGGGAGATTCGTTTGATTTTATCCTTTCCTCTCCTCCCTGCTGCCTCCAGCTCCCCATGACTTCAGCTCTAGTGTGCCCTTTCAAATACTTTTAGAGCTTTGTAGCCAACAGGTTCAGGAACTTGGTATAATTTGCGGTTTAAGCTATTATGTCTCCAGATTTTGAGGACAAACTAGGGTGAACAGTAGGGCACTGAGGTGTGTGGTAGAATAAAGGGATCTGGGAATACAGATCCATAATTCTTTTAAGGTTGTAAAGAAAGCTTTTGGCACATTGGCCTTGATAAATCAAAGTACTGAGTACAGGTGTTGGGATGTTATGTTGAAGTTATTTAAGATGTTGTTGAGGCCAAATTGAGAGTATTGTGTGCAGGTCTTGTCACCTCCCTTCAAGTGGAGGTCAATAAGCTTGAAAGAGTGTAAGAAAACTTACACAGGTGTTGCTGGGTCTGGTCAGGGAGAGTGAGGAGTTGATAGAGAGGAGTTACAGGCAGGTGGTCACGCCAGGGCCACGGGAGGCAGACAAGTGGGTCACGGTTAGGAGGGGGAAGGGGAAGAGTCAGGTAATAGAGAGTACCCTGGTGGCTGTGCCCCTTAACAATAGGTACTCCCGTTTGAGTACTGTTGGGGGGGACAACTTACCCGGGGGAAGCAACAGTGGCCGTGCCTCCGGCACAGAGTCCAGCCCTGTAGCTCAGAAGGGTAGGGAAAGGAAGAGGAGGGCAGTAGTGATAGGGGACTCGATAGTAGGGGGGTCAGATAGGCGATTCTGTGGACGCAGTCCAGAGACCCGGATGGTAGTTTGCCTCCCTGGTGCCAAGGTCCGGGATATTTCTGATCGTGTTCAGGATATCCTGAAGTAGGAGGGTGAGGAGCCAGAGGTCATGGTACATATAGGTAAAGGGAAGAGGTCCTGAAAGGAGAATATAGGGAGCTAGGAAGGGAGTTGAGAAAAAGGATCGCAAAGGTAGTAATCTCGGGATTACTGCCTGTACCATGCGACAGTGAGAGTAGGAATGCGATGAGGTGGAGGATAAATGCGTGGCTGAGGGATTGGAGCAGGAGGCAGGGATTCAAGTTTTTGGATCATTGGGACCTCTTTTGGCGCAGGCGTGACCTGTACAAAAAAGACGGGTTACACTTGAATCCTAGGGGGACCAATATCCTGGCAGGGAGATTAGTGAGGGCTACTGAGGTGACTTTAAACTAGAATGGTTGTGGGGTGGGAATCAAATTAAAGAGGCTAGGCGTGAGGAGGTTAGTTCACAACAGGGGGATGGGAACCAGTGCAGAGAGACAGAGGGGTGTAAAGTGAGGGTAGAAGCAAAAAGTAGTAAGGAGAAAAGTAAAAGTGGCAGGCCGACAAATCCAGGGCAAGCATCAAAAAGGGCCACTTTTCAATATAATTGTATAAGGGCTAAGAGAGTTGTAAAAGAGTGCCTGAAGGCTTTGTGTGTCAATGCAAGGAGCATTCGTAACAAGGTGGATGAATTGAAAGTGCAGATTGTTATTAATGATTATGATATAGTTGGGATCACAGAGACATGGCTCCAGGGTGACCAAGGATGGGAGCTCAACGTTCAGGGATATTCAATATTCAGGAGGGATAGACATGAAAGGAAAGGAGGTGGGGTGGCGTTGCTGGTTAAAGATGAGATTAACGCAATAGAAAGGAAGGACATAAACCGGGAAGATGTGGAATCTATATGGGTAGAGCTGCATAACACTAAGGGGCAGAAAACGCTGGTGGGAGTTGTGTACAGGCCACCTAACAGTAGTAGTGAGGTCGGAGATGGTATTAAACAGGAAATTAGAAATGTGTGCAATAAAGGAACAGCAGTTATGGGTGACTTCAATCTACATGTAGATTGGGTGAACCAAATTGGTAAAGGTGCTGAGGAAGAGGATTTCTTGGAATGTATGCGGGATGGTTTTTTGAACCAACATGTTGAGGAGCCAACTAGAAAGCAGGCTATTCTGACTGGGTATTGAGCAATGAGGAAGGGTTAATTAGCAATCTTGTCATGAGAGGCCCCTTGGGTAAGAGTGACCATAATATGGTGGAATTCTTCATTAAGATGGAGAGTGACATAGTTAATTCAGAAACAAAGGTTCTGAATTTAAAGAGGGGTAACTTTGAAGGTATGAGACGTGAATTAGCTAAGATAGACTGGCAAATGACACTTAAAGGATTGACGGTGGATATGCAATGGCAAGAATTTAAAGATTGCATGGATGAACTACAACGATTGTTCATCCCAGTTTGGCAAAAGAATAAATCAAGGAAGGTAGTGCACCCGTGGCTGACAAGAGAAATTAGGGATAGTATCAATTCCAAAGAAGAAGCATACAAATTAGTCAGAAAAAGTGGCTCACCTGAGGACTGGGAGAAATTCAGAGTTCAGCAGAGGAGGACAAAGGGCTTAATTAGGAGGGGAAAAAAGATTATGAGAGAAAACAGGCAGGGAACATAAAAACAGACTGTAAAAGCTTTTATAGATATGTAAAAAGGAAAATACTGGTAAAGACAAATGTAGGTCCCCTACAGACAGAAACAGGTGAATTGATTATGGGGAGCAAGGACATGGCAGACCGATTGAATAATTACTTTGGTTTTGTCTTCACTAAGGAGGCCATAAATAATTTTCCAGAAATAGTAGGGGACAGAGGGTCCAGTGAGATGGAGGAACTGAGCGAAATACATGTTAGTAGGGAAGTGGTGTTAGGTAAATTGAAGGGATTAAAGGCAGATAAATCCCCAGGGCCAGATGGTCTGCATCCCAGAGTGCTTAAGGAAGTAGCCCAAGAAATAGTGAATGCATTAGTGATAATTTTTCAAAACTCGTTAGATTCTGGACTAGTTCCTGAGGATTGGAGGGCGGCTAATGTAACCCCACTTTTTAAAAAAGGAGGGAGAGAGAAACCGGGAATTATAGACCGGTTAGCCTAACGTCGGTGGTGGGGAAACTGCTGGAGTCAGTTATCAAAGATGTGATAACAGCACATTTGGAAAGCGGTGAACTCATCGGACAAAGTCAGCATGGATTTGTGAAAGGAAAATCATGTCTGACGAATCTCATAGAATTTTTTGAGGATGTAACTAGTAGAGTGGATAGGGGAGAACCAGTGGATGTGGTATATTTGGATTTTCAAAAGGCTTTTGACAAGGTCCCACACAGGAGGTTAGTGTGCAAACTTAAAGCACACGGTATTGGGGGTAAGGTATTGATGTGGATAGAGAATTGGTTAGCAGACAGGAAGCAAAGAGTGGGAATAAACGGGACCTTTTCAGAATGGCAGGCAGTGACTAGTGGGGTACCGCAAGGCTCAGTGCTGGGACCCCAGTTGTTTACAATATATATTAATGACTTGGATGAGGGAATTAAATGCAGCATCTCCAAGTTTGCGGATGACATGAAGCTGGGCGGCAGTGTTAGCTGTGAGGAGGATGCTAAGAGGATGCAGGGTGACTTGGATAGGTTGGGTGAGTGGGCAAATACATGGCAGATACAATTTAATGTGGATAAATGTGAAGTTATCCACTTTGGTGGCAAAAATAGGAAAACAGATTATTATCTGAATGGTGGCCGATTAGGAAAAGGGGAGGTGCAACGAGACCTGGGTGTTATTATACACCAGTCATTGAAAGTGGGCATGCAGGTACAGCAGGCGGTAAAAAAGGCGAATGGTATGCTGGCATTTATAGCGAGAGGATTCGAGTACAGGAGCAGGGAGGTACTACTGCAGTTGTACAAGGCCTTGGTGAGACCACACCTGGAGTATTGTGTGCAGTTTTGGTCCCCTAATCTGAGGAAAGACATTCTTGCCATAGAGGGAGTACAAAGAAGGTTCACCAGATTGATTCTTGGGATGGCAGGACTTTCATATGAAGAAAGACTGGATGAACTGGGCTTGTACTCGTTAGAATTTAGAAGATTGAGGGGAGATCTGATTGAAACGTATACAATCCTAAAGGGATTAGACAGGCTAGATGCAGAGGGATTGTTCCCGATGTTGGGGAAGTCCAGAACGAGGGGTCACAGTTTGAGGATAAAGGCGAAGCCTTTTAGGACTGAGATTAGGAAAAACTTCTTCACACAGAGAGTGGTGAATCTGTGGAATTCTCTGCCACAGGAAACAGTTGAGGCCAGTTCATTGGCTATATTTAAGAGGGAGTTAGATATGGCCCTTGTGGCTACGGGGATCAGGGGGTATGGAAGGAAGACTGGTGCAGGGTTCTGAGTTGGATGATCAGCCATGATCATAATAAATGGCGGTGCAGGCTCGAAGGGCCGAATGGCCTACTCCTGCACCTATTTTCTATGTTTCTATGTTTCTATGAATACCGGAGTTACAGGTAAAGGTGGAATAGGTTAGGATTTTAATTCCTGCAGTGTAGGAGAATGAGGAGCAATCTTATAGAGGTTAACAAAATTATGAGTGATATAGACAGGATGAATGCACGCAGGCTTTTCCTCTTAGATTGGATGAGACTGCAAGTGGAGGTCGTAGGTTTGGTATTGATAATGGTTTATTATTGTCACATTTATGAAGATACAGTAAAGAATTGTCTTGTATACTGTTTATAAAAATCAAATCATTACACAGCACATTGAGCGATTCTTCATCTCGTGTTCTGGATATTTATTGCTTATTTTAATTATTTATTTATTATTTCTTTATTTTTGTATTTGCTCAGCTTGTTGTCTTTTGCACACTGGTTGAATGCTTAAGATGGTGTGGTCTTCCATTGATTCCATTATGGTTATTATTCTATTATGGATTTTTTTTAGAATGCCCACAAGAAATAGAATCTCAGGGTTGAATATGATAACATATATGTACTTTGATAATAAATACACTTTGAATTTTTGAACTTTAAATGATAACATGTAAAATAACAATGTAGATTGTGATGCCAATTGCCCATCTTATCGCTCAACAGGTCCATTCAAGGGTCTGATAACATGGGGATAAAAGTCCTCAGCCTGATGGTACATGCTTTCAGACTTCTGTAACTTCTATCCATGAGATATTGGCCATGGTGGGTGGGGTCTTTGATCATGGTGGTTGCTTTACCGAAGCAGCAAGAAGCTTAGAGAGAGACCATAGAGGGGAGCCTGTTTCTTTGATGTGCTGAGCTGTGTCCACAACTCTCCGAAGTTTTTTGTGCTCACGTGCCAGTTGCCATACCACGCCGTCATGGATCCAGACAGAATGGTTTCTGTGGTTAATCGAAAAAATTGGTCAGAGTTACGGGGACATGCTGAATTTCTTTATCCTACTGAGGAAGTAGAGGCTTGTTAAGCTTTCTTGGCCATGACCTTTAGGGTGAAAGGTGAAACTTTTAATAAAAATCTGAGAGGGAATTATTTCAATGAGCGGGTGATGTGAGTGTGTAATGAGCTGCCCGTGGACATGGTAGATGTGGATTCAAATGCAGCATTTGGATAAGTATATGGATGAGAGGGGTATTGGGGACTACAGTCCAGATGCAGGTAGCTGGGACTAAGTGGAGGACTAGGTGGGCCAAAGAGCCTGCGCTACAGTGCTCTATGACTCCATGAATTAAGGTAATTTATCTTAAAATTTGGGTGGTCCCAAAGCAATGTGAGTCCAATACATATCGCAGAAGGCTCTCATCTTCGTGTGAATGATTGCTAATGCAATTCAGTCTTTGGGAGGAGGTGTGTAGATAAGGAAACCAGCTGTGATTTGAATGCATGAAAGACATGTTGTTTTCCAATGCTTTATCTGCATGGAAAGCATTGGACATCTTCTGGCTTTAATTTTCCAAGCTTGAAAATAGTGCTGGATGGCGCAAGGTAGATGGCTCAGCAGGTTTCTTTTCCATTGGTTTAACCCAAACCGTTCCATTCAAAGATACTAAACTGGTCCTATTCATTGTGAAGATGCTGAAAAGACATTTAAGTTACTTTTCTTTTATTGGAATTTTTCTCCTTCCTCATTCTTCACAGGGGTACCTTTTGTACCTCAGTCAGTGGTCATTTCTGCTTGTGGGAAAAGATAGCAGTGAAGACCCTTCAAACTCAGTGTGTGGAGGAAGGGGACGGGAGGACAAATGGGTTGTTGTAGTACTGCAAACCTCCCTTTAGTGCAGGCCATTCAATAGGAAAAGCCAATGAACTGCTAAGGTAAATTACTAGAACAGTGAAATCTCTCAGGTGATTAGTTCTGGTCTATTTGACAAAATATTACCTTGATAGGGTGCAGATGTTGCCTGCAAATCAACTACAGTACCTACAGCCAGCTCCTGTTTATCCTTGAGAAGGTGGTGCCCAGCTGGCTTCTTGAACCATTGCTGGACGGTGTGCGCTACGGCTGTGTTGTGACGGTGGTGGGGGGAGTGGGGGTACACCACCTGAGGCCCAGTCACCACTCCAGGGCCATCTGAGCCTCTGCTTCCTGAGGTGGATATAAAATTCCCATATTCTGAGTGAGACGTCTAATCTCAAGTGTTATCACTTCAACAGGATACTTGGTAGTGTGGAGCAGCAGAGGGATCTCGGGGTACATGTCCACAGATCCTCGAAAGTTGCCTCACATGTGGATAGGGTAGTTAAGAAAGTTTATGGGGTGTTAGCTTTCATAAGTTGAGGGATAGAGTTTAGGAGTCACGATGTAATGATGCAGCTCTATAAAACTCTGGTTAGGCCACACTTGGAGTACTGTGTCCAGTTCTGGTCACCTCACTATAGGAAGGATGTGGAAGCATTGGAAAGGGTACAGAGGAGATTTACCAGGATGCTGCCTGGTTTAGAAAGTATGCATTATGATCAGAGATTAAGGGAGCTAGGGCTTTACTCTTTGGAGAGAAGGAGGATGAGAGGAGACATGATAGAGGTGTACAAGATAATAAGAGGAATAGATAGAGTGGATAGCCAGTGCCTCTTCCCCAGGGCACCACTGCTCAATACAAGAGGACATGGCTTTAAGGTAAGGGGTTGGAAAGTTCAAGGGGGATATTAGAGGAAGGTTTTTTACTCAGTGGTTGGTGTGTGGAGTACACTGCCTGAGTCAGTGGTGGAGGCAGATACACTAGTGAAGTTTAAGAGACTACTAGACAGGTAATTGGAGGAATTTAAGGTGGGGGCTTATATGGGAGGCAGGGTTTGAGGGTTGGCACAACATTGTGGGCCGAAGGGCCTGTACTGTGCTGTACTATTCTATGTTCTATGTAACAAATTATGATAGAAACTGTATTGCCTAACACCTTTTAAGTGCTAAATGCATAATAAAAGTCAATCATATAATTACATATCCATAGCAAAATCTCACCCATTACTTCTTGTAACGATTACCCAGCTGTGCACCTGATAATGATGTTATTTATGTAGCAATTCTGCTTGTACAGAAGTATTTGAGTAGACAGTAGGAAGTTTAAATGGTTTGGCATGGACTAGATGGGCTGAAGGGCCTGTTTCTGTGCTGTACTTTTCTATGACTCTATAATTGACTTTCAGTGTGTCTGCAGACCCAATGCCATATTTAAGTTTGCTAATGCCGCACTCTCATCGGCTGAATCAAAGGTTGTGACGAATATACGAGGGAGATTGAAAATCTGGCTGAGTGGTGTCACAACAACAACTTTATACCCAATGTCAGCAAGACCAAGGAGCTGATTATTCACTTCAGGGATTATTGACTTCAACGGTATGTGTGTTGTAAATCAATAAAAATGTTTTTCCATCCCTCTGTCCTTGCCAGCCATAGCAAGAATATCTTGATAGCCAATGCCATGTAGCCATATAACTCTAAGTGTATTTAGTGCAGAGGTCACGGTTTAAAAACCAAGTGACAGAAACAAAATGCTTGTGATTTCCGTTACACGATCAGGGAATCATTTGTCAACGTGTTATAATCAGCACAGGTGGACCTGCACAGCAGAATGTGAGGAATCCTTTTGCATCATTTCAGCTCCATAGTCCGATTATTGGTGTACTGTGTTGGTATTGAGAGTTGAAGCGTTTGAGTGTCAATTGATTTGTAATAGAGACAATATGTGAATAGGCTTCTTATGAAAATCACTCCTATATAAACAACTTCCTTATAGGCCATGTAGATAGTGACTCCATGCCCTACTCTCCTGGGACTTTCCCTGGTAACCCTCTGTATCCTTCCCCTTCCCTTCCTGTGCATTGTGGCCTCTGGGTTATCGGTTTCCTCATTGACACACATAATGGGAATAAGCAGTCGACATTTTGGGTTGAGAAGGGGTTCAGCCCAAAATGTTGACTGCTTATTCCCCGCCATAGATGCTGCCTGATCTGCTGAGTTCCTCTCGCATTTTTTGTGTGTTGTTTGGACTTGCAGCATCTGCAGACTCTCTGGTGTTCACATTGTGTGTTTCTGTTTTCTGGCACCAATGGAGAGTATACCTTTAAGAGCCGATGTTCTTCTGTCACTGCCGTACAGTAAAATGTCAGTAGCTGTGATGTGTTTCATTGAGAAGTACACGCCTCCTGTGCTGCTGATTTATTCTCAATGTAAACCACCCTCCTGCTGTTTCAATAAGCTTCATGATTTTTTTGAGGAAAACACTATTTGCACGGACGCTAAGAGAACAATGATTCAGCACACAAAAAGCATACCTAAATCCATCTCCTAGCCAATAGTAACTGATTTCCACCTTGCTGTCTGTAAGAACTTGTTTACTACCATTGTGCCATTGACATTTAGGGCAGCAATAAAGATCTTCCGTCTCTGTCTAAACGTGAACATTTACCATTGGCAAATGATGTAGGAAGATTCTTCATTGCTGTAACGTTATATTTTTTTGATCAGTCAATGAGCTGATCCCGCAAACCTGGCAGACCAATGGACCACTCTTAGTCTGGTCTACCCTGTGACCTGTTTGGCATGGGTGATCCTACCAAGAGCCAAAGCATAAAGCCCTGACTATTGCCAGCATAGCTCTCCGGGTCATTGAGAAACACAAGGCTCCAAACCCAATGACAAGGTTGTGCTCCTCTTGGAGATGTCTGTAGCAACTTGCCGTGCACAAACCGCAGCTCTTTGTGAAGTTGAGAGGATATGAAGGGTTTGGAAATGGCAGGCCTTCCTCAATTGTCTGTGGAGAGGGCTCTCTCTTCATATCTCATTCAGCTCATCTATTGCTGATGTTTAGTGGCCATTTCACTGCCTATTCTCTCAATAACCAGATCCTAAATAGCTTGTTTGTTTGTAGTGATCTCTGCCAGATAATAGATTTTTTTCCCTTTAGAATCAATTATGACAGCCGTACAGTGCAGTGCAGCAAACTTCTATTTTAAGAGAAATTCCTCCCGTCAGTGCTTTGATGTTGTGTTTATGGAAGCTGGCAGGGACTGTAGGCATTCACAGTAAACACTGTCTGAGGCACCTTGGGTCAGACAGTCACTCTCTGTCTGAAAGCTTTCTTTACTCTGGAGCTATAATAACATTTTGGAACACCAACTACTTTGAGTCTCTGTATTTTAATAAAAGCTTTTCTTGTCCACGTTTGTCTCCGTTTCTAACTGGCAGGCAACGTCCTACCTTGTCCAGTCGCTGGAAGGAAGCCAGCATCAGAAGGTACCTGACACATGACGTCCACATAAACCTGGATTAATGTGGCATAAACCTGAGCAAACTACTTAGCGTTTGGTTTTCTGATCACTTGTTCCTTCTGAATGCAATATATTGTTTGGTCATCCAATCTGGGATGTTTGTTAATTGTGATCTAATCTGCTCTGCTCTGAGTGGTACACTAATCTTAGTTGGTTTGTGAGATTAGAATGAAAACTCTGACCCTTGGTTCACTGAGGTGAAATTGTGATGTCACTGAGGTCCAGAATGAGTCAGGATAGATGATTCAGATTCAGATTAATTTATTTATCACACGTACATTGAAACATACAGCGAAAAGTGTCGAGCACCTCTGCACCATCCACCAGGCGTGGGACTTCTTGGTGTCCAAATATCTTTATTGACTTACAGGAAATGGGCAGGGAAGGCATTTATTCCCCAGCTCCATTGCCTTGAGGATATGGTGGTAGTCCATCTTCCTGAACTATCACAGTGCTTCTCGTGAAGACATTCCAACAGAGAGCTGTTGGGACTGACGCTCCAGAAGGTAGATTAAATAATAGGGAAGTAACTATGGAGCGATACACACAATGTGCTGGGGGAGCTCAGCAGGTCAGCCAGCAGCTATGGAAAAGAATAGACAGTCAACGTTTCGGGCCATGACCCTTCATCAGGACCACATGCCGGTAGAGGGGAGCCTGAAGATTGTGGATTTCCACGCACCTCCACTCTTTTGAGGTGGTAGAGGCTATGGATATGTGTGTGGCGTGGCATCTGGGTTGCCACTGAAGAACTGGAGGAGTACAGAGATCGTAGGGCTGGAGAGTTTGGTAGAGATCCTGCAAAATTTTTGTATCCACATGAAATCTCCAGTACGCGGAAGCAGATAAAGGAAAGAAAAATACTCAGATCAACTTGAGCAATCATTTATCTAAAATCTTACAATTCATCACAGTGTTTGATGTGGGGCCTGGGGCAAAGAAAAACAATGTTGGAACAGGCTAACGAGAAACTAATTGCAGGAATTTCAAAGGAAGTGACAAATGTTTTCCTGATTATATATCTTTCATCTATCCCAAATGTATTTTTGAATCTGGGTTGAATATTATTTATGAAAGATTTATTATTGGGATGTATCTAATACTTGCAGAGGAAAGTGGACCCAAATTTATCCTGTTTTTCTTTCTTTTTTAATTTTCACTTTGTTTTCTGCAGAGAAAGTTGGACTTTTTCAGCCTACTTCTAAATGTCCCAAGTCTGGATGCACCAATGAGATCTGTAACAGGTCGCCAACAGCATAAAAGCTCAGACAGCAATGAGAAGGCATATTGGACTGGTTGAGTGGTGTCACAACAACAACTTCACACTCAACGTCAGCCAAACCAAGAAATTGATTGTGGACCTCAGGTAGAGGAAGTCAGGAGAATCCACACCAGCCCTCATTGAGAGGTCTGCAGTGGAAGGGATGAGCAGCTTCAAGTTGTTGGGCATTAATGTCTCAGATGATCTACCCTGGGCCCAACACACTGATGCAAACACAAAAAAAGACATGTCAGTGGCTTTCCTTCATCAGGAGTTTGAGGAGACTTTGTAATTCAGCAAAGAATCTTGAAAATTTAGGCAGATGTACGGTGCAGGGCATTCTGACTAGTTGAATCACAGCCTAGTATGCAGTCTCCAATGCATAGGATCATAGAAGCTGCAGAGAGCTGTAGACCCAGCCATCTTTATTTTGGGCACTACCCTTCCCACCATCGAGGACATCTTCAAAAGATGGTGCTTCAAGACCCTCACCATCCAGAGCATGCCCTCTTTGCGTTACTGCCACAGGGGAGGAGGTACAGGAGCCGGAAGACCCACACGCAACATTTCAGGAACAGCTCCTTCCCCTCTGCCATGCAAATTTATGAATGGTCCATGAATCCATAAACACAACTTCGCTTTTTGTCTTTTGCGTTGTTTACTTATTTATGTAATTTATAATAATTTTATGTCTTGCACAACAAATTTCATGACATAAGTCAGTGATGATAAACCTGCTTCTGATTTTTGCAAAACACTGGGTGACAAATACTGAGCAATGGAAGGAAGAAATTCCTGGGAGAAGCTGCCAACACTCTCAACCCAGTTGTATAATGACATACCGATAGGGAATGGTTCAGTGGAGACGCAGACTGACCTTGAGCCACAGGGTGATGGTCTATAAAATCAGACCCTCAGTTTCAAGTTCAATATTTGCCCAGATTATGTGTAATAACAGATAAAGCTCGACAAACACAAACTGTGAGAGGAACTCAGCAGATCAGGCAGCATCTATGGAAGGGAAGAAAGAGTCGATGTTTTGGGCCCAGACCCTTCATCTGGTCCTGAGGGATTTGAGGAGTCTGTTATCTTCTCAACAATGAAGAAGTAACTACTCAAACACCTGAACAGCCTAGGCTTGGAATGATACAGATTAAGCACTGGCAAATGGGATGAGAATAGATGTGACATGGACATCGTGGTTGAAAGTGACTGCTCAGTGCTATAACCCTGAAGTTGTCAGAGGCATTTTGAGCTTTATAAACAGAGGGAAGGTAAGGAATTAAAAACATACAGAGCACCTTACATATCTGCTTCAGTCCATCCTAAGATGTTTTTTCAACATTGTAACTAATGAAATATTTCAGAATTACATATGTCAACATCCCGAAACTATAAAGTATTAATGAGCATAATGAACCTTTGCTTGGTGGATAAATATTGGCCAGGTCACTGCAATACACTATCTTAGAATATAGAACATAGAACAGTACAGCACAGGAACAGGCCCTTCTGCCCCTGATATTTCATCTGATGGTTATGCTAACCTAAACTAATCCCATATCCCTCCATTCTCTGCCTGTTCATGTTTCTGTTAAATGCTAGAATTTTAATCTTAAAGGTCTCTTAAATGTTGCTCTTCTAACTGCCTCCACCATTTCCCTGGCAGCACGTACCAGGTACCAATCACTCTATGTTAAAAACATTCCTCATACATTTCCCCTCTAATCTTATGCCCTCTAGTATTTGATATTTCCACTGTGTGAAAAAGTCCATCTACCTTGTCTATACCTCTGAGTTTTACATACATCTATCAAGTCATCTCTCAGCTTCTGACAGTCCAGGTTTGACCATCCTCTCCCTTTTGTTATACTCTCTAATCCGGGCAATGACCTGGTGATTCTCTTCTGCATTCTCTCCAAAGCCTCCACATCTTTCCTGCAATTGGCTAACTGGAACTGTTGACGGTACTTCGCACATGGCCTAACCAAATTTTTCTACAGTTGTATCACGAAGCTTTCACGGGAGCTAACAACTTACACTCTAAGGTACCTCTGTGCACCAAGACTGCGAATGGTCTTGCCATTTTCTGTAAACTTTCTTTGAGCATTTGACCTACCAAGTGCAAGCCTTGCACTTGTCTGGACTAAACTCCCTCTGCTATTTCTCTGTCTACATTTCCAACTGATCTATATCCCGTTGGATCCTTTGGCAACCTTCTTCACCGATCACAACTTTGCCAACTTTTGTACCATCTGTAATCAGACCACATACATTAACACCCCTTGGCACTCTGCTTTCCGTGCCAATGTTGAATCCAGTCTCTCAAGTCCCTGCGGATCCTGTTGTGTGGAACCTTCTGCATCAGCCTACAATGAACAACTGTGTCAAAAGCTTTGCTCAAGTCCCCGTGTGCAGCATCAGTCATCTTTGCCACCTCCTCAGTCCAGTTTGCAAAAGATGACTTTACCTGCATGAAATCATACTTCAGCTATTTGGCTCACCGTAACCAGTTTTGGTCTCCAAATCTGAGGAAGGACATTCTTGTTATTGAGGGAGTGCAGCGTAGGTTCACAATGTTAATTCCCGGGATGGCGGGACTGTCATATGTAGAAAGATTGGAGCAACAGGGCTTGTATACTCTGGAATTTAGAAGGCTGAGAGGGGATCTTATTGAAACTTATAAGATTATTAAGGGTTTGGACATGCTGGAGACAGGAAGCATGTTCCTGCTGATGGGGGAGTCCAGAACCAGAGGCCACAGTTTAAGAATTATGGGTAGGCCATTTAGAACGGAGTTGAGGAAAAAAACTTTTTCACGCAGAGAGGGATGGATATATGGAATGCTCTGCCCCAGAATGCTGTGGAGGCCAAGTCTCTGGATGCTTTCAAAAAAGAGATGGATAGAGCTCTTAAAGATAGTGAAATCAAAGGTTATGGGGATAAGGCAGGAACTGGATACTGATAGTGGATGATCAGCCATGATCACAGTGAATGGCGGTGCTGGCTCGAAGGGCCGAATAGTCCTGCACCTATTGTCTATTGTCTAAAAAAAAGCATCCGGCCTGTGTTGACCAGTACCAAAGGTGCCAGGGCACGGGCTTTGGGGGTTAGGTAGTAGGGAAGGACTTAATCAAAGGCCATAGGTTAAGCATCATTGTGGGAAGGGGCAGGCCTTGGTAATGATATTTGAAATAAATTGATGGAGTACAACAATAACACAAACATAGAAAATAGCTGCATTATCACATTTCCTTTACAATCAGAGTGTAAGTGAGGTTCTATTCTACTCTCTGAGGTTTCCTTTGTGAAAGGAGTTGTGGTGAGTAGCACCTCCCCTGATCAGTGGCAAATGTATGAAATACTTGTTCTCATTTCTCTCCATGGTCTTGCACCAGACTCCACATGTGGCTTTCCCAAACCTGACACAGTCTCTGTTATCGCTACAGTCACATAAGCTTCTGAGGTAGAGTACTGACCATAGAAATCTCCAGCACATTACAATGCTGTGCCACCCATGTAACCTACTCTAGAAAATGTCTAGAAGTATCCTACTAAATAGCCCTCTATTTTTCTAAGCTCCATGTACCCATCTAAGAGTCTCTTAAAATACCCTACTGTATCCACCTCCACCACCGTCGCCGGCAGTGCATTCCACGCACCCACCACTGCTCTGTCTCTGGCCTCTGAATCACTCTAAATGCATTTGTTCCACCATTGCCAAGGACTTGAACCTTGGAACTCCATCCCTCATCCCTTCACACTCTTCCTGTTTAAATTATTCCTTAAGCAATACCTTTGACCAAATCTTCAGTCATCTGCCCTAAAATGTCAGAGAGTGAAGCACCGTGGAAGATTTTACTATATTAAAGCTGCTTTGTAAATGTTATTTCTGATGGTGTACGTGAATCATTTGGAGTACATCCTTTCCAACTGGTGTAGATTGAAACATTTTTTAAGCTGTGAAGCATTGTCATGTGGTGATCAAGGTGTTACTTTTTCCACTCTTTGATAAATGAGGGAACAATAAAATGTTTGTTGGTGGTTAAGAATGATAGAGTCTGGAATACCTTTTAAGAAGTCATGGCATAAGTATTTTAAGCAGAGTCAAGTGAAGTGGGATCTTGGGGCGTCCATACTTGCCAATTCCCAGACTTTCTCCTTACTGCCTGTGACTCAAGATTCAAGATTCAAGATTCAAGATTCAAAAAACTTTATTGTCATTCTAACCATACATCAGCTCTGCAGGGCAGAATGAGACAGCGTTTCCCAGGAGCAGTGCAATCATAACATAACAAACGCAACACTAAATAATAAACATAACAATAAATAGTAAAACACAACAGCCGCATGTCAGTTAAAATCAAGTTATATAAGTGTCCAGTGTAAGTTAAAAGTGTCCAAAGCAGAGTCAGGTAGAGCAGCTATTTAGCAGTCTAACTGCCTGTAGGAGGAAGCTGTTTAGTTGCCTTGTGGTTTTAGTTTTGGTGCTCCTGTAACGTTTGCCTGATGGCAGAAGAACAAACAGTTCATGGAGAGGGTGTGAGGGGTCTTTAATGATGTACCGTGTCTTCTGGAGGCATCGACTCTGAAAGAGGTCTTGGACAGAAGGTAAGGAGACCCCAATAACCTTCTCTGCTCCCCTAACCACCCTCTGCAAGGCTTTTTTGTCGACAGCACTGCAGCTGGAGTACCAGGTTGTGATGCAAAAGGTCAGCACACTCTCAACCACGCCTCTGTAGAATGTAGTTAAGATGTTAGTGGGGAGTGATGCTTGTTTAAGCTTCCTCAGAAAGTCCAATCTCTGCTGGGCCTGTTTCACAATCCCAGTGGTGTTCCTGGACCAGGTGAGATTGTCCGAGATCTGCACCCCAAGGAACTTGATGTTTTCCACTCTCTCCACTATGGAGCCGCTGTTGCTGAGGGGTGTGTGCTCAGGCTGAGACCGTCTGAAATTGACAATCATCTCCTTGGTTTTGGTGACATTAAGCATCAAGTTGTTATCACTGCACCAGCTCTCTAGGTGTTTGACCTCCTCCTTGTACATTGTTTCATCATTCTTGCTGATGAGCCCCACCACTGTGGTATCATCAGCGAATTTAATGATCAGGTTCTCCTTGAATCTGGCTGCACAGTCATGTGTTAGCAGTGTAAACAGCAATGGGCTAAGCACACAGCCTTGTGGGGATCCAGTGCTCAGTGTGATGGAGTCAGAGATGTTCCTGCCAACACGGACTGACTGTGGTCTCTCCGTCAAGAAATCCAGAATCCAGCAACAAATGGCAGTGTTAAGGCCAAGCAGCGACAGTTTCTCCACTAGTCTCTGCGGGATGATGGTATTGAACGCTGAACTGAAATCAATGTACAGGATTCTGGCATAAGTGTCTTTGTTGTCTAAGTGAGAGAGAACTGTGTGCAGTGTGGTGGATATTGCGTCCTCCGTGGAGCGACTTGGACGATAAGCAAACTGTAGAGGATCCAGTGAGGAGGGGAGGCTGACTGTGGTATGAGGCTTGACAAGCCGTTCAAAACGTTTCATCACTATGGGGGTCAGGGCAACGGGACGGTAATCATTCAGACAGGCTACAACTGATTTCTTTGCTACAGGGATGATTGTGGAAATTTTGAAGCATCTGGGGACAATAGCTTGACTAAGGGAGATGTTGAAAATGTCTATCAGGACATCTGCTAATACATCAGCACATTCCTTGAGCACACATCCAGGGATGTTGTCGGGACCTCCCGTTTTTCGTGGGTTGACCCTGGCAAGGGTCCTCTGTGTTTGCTCTGGATCAATGATTGGAGCCGGCTAGTCAGATGGTAAAAAGGGACTGGCTCTCTCCCTTGCTGTAGTGTTTGATGCTTTGAAGCATGCAAAGAAATTGTTAAGCCTGTCTGGAAGAGAGGCGTCGCTGTCATCAGTTCTCTGCCTGATCTTGTAGTCTGTCAGAGCTTTAATTCCCTGCCACATCCGTCTGGTGTCACCTGTGTCACAGAAGTGTCCATGTATTTTGCCCGCGTAGGTCCTTTTCGCTTTCCTGTTCGCTAGTGAAAGCGCAGACCTGGCTGAGCGAAGTGCACTCCTGTCCCCCGATCTGTAGGCTGTGTCACGGGCCGACAGTAGTGAACGCACCTCTGTTGTCATCCATGGCTTTTTATAACCACGTGCGGTGAAGGTTTTCATCACAGTGACATCCTCCGTGCACTTGGCTATGTAGCTGATTACAGCCTCCGCATACTCCTCAATGTCTGATGATCCTCTCAGACTGATGATAACTTGGAATATAAAACACAGCACAGGAATGGGCCCTTCAGCCCACAATGTCAGTGCTGACCATGATGCCATTTTAAACAGTACAGGCTCCTGCAGCTCTCCATTCCTCCCTGCTCATGTGCCTTTCTAGATGCCTCTTAAACGTTATTATCGTATCAGCTTCTACCACCTTCTACCAACTTCCAGCACATTCTAGGCTCTGGGTAAAAACTCTGCTGGACAGAGTTAAATAGGTAGATAGATAGATAGATATACTTTATTGATCCCGAGGGAAATTGGGTTTCGTTACAGCTGTACCAACCAAGAATAGAGCGTAAATATAGCAATACAAAAACCACAAACAATCAAACAACAAAATGCAAGCTATGCCAGATGGAAAATAAGTCCAGGACCAGTCTATTGGCTCAGGGTGTCTGACCCTCCACGGGAGGAGCTGCAAGTTCGATGGCCACAGACAGGAATGACCACCCGTGCCGCCCAGTGTTGTATCTCGGTGGAATATGGCCGAAGTCCAACAGTAAAAAGTTCAATATCCCGTCTATAAACATGTTCCTCGATCGTAATATGACCCGGATTGCACCATCTGTTGTTAACCAGAACAGTAAACACCCAACTCCTTTACGCTTACCGCTCTCCGTGCACTTCCGGTCAGCCCGAACGGTCTGGAAGCCGTCCATGGAAAAGTTTTGATCGGGTATGTCCTCGTGCAGCCCCGTTCCAGTGAAACACATAACACTGCACTCCTGAAATGTTCTCTGACGCCTGGCTTGCGCCGTGAACTCGTCCATTTTACTACCCACCGAACTCCTCTTCTCCATAAGTCTCTGTTGTCTCGACCTGGTCCTTTTTCCTTGACTTTGTGATCCCCCGCTGTGTGTTCTCCTCCAGATTTCAGCAGGGGTGTCCGCCGCTCTGCTTGCTAAACCGGCCGGCATTAGCGCAAGCAGCTGGTCCCTGGAATAAACAATGCGACCATGCTTCTGTCCTGCTACTGAGATGTGTCTGAATGTAACTATTTCCAGCACTAAAAACCCAAATAAAACTCTCTCTACCAGCATGTTAGAGAGGGTGCAGCTTCGACGTGTTACAGTGGGGAAAAAAATACAAAAAATAACGTAAGTTAAAAAGTAAGAAGAAAAAAGTAAGAATACTGATCGGAACGGCTGTAACAGGCTGCATGCGCCTCATATTGGTCTCATATTCAGTTTCTCACTTCAAGTTTTATTTTGGGTCAGAGTTCTCACCGTGGAGATGGCAGTCTACCTCTGAGTTAAATACTCAGTGACCACTTTATTAGGTGCACCTGTACAACTGCCCATTAATGCAAATATCTAACCAGCTAATCATGTGGCAGCAACTTAATGCACAAAACCATGCAGACCCGTTCAAGAGGTTCAGTTTTTGTTCAGACCAAATAACAGAATAGGGAAAAAATGTGATCTAAGTGACATTGACCAGGAAATGATTGTTGGTGCTAGACGAGGTGTCATGGAGTTAGAGTCATAGAGATGTACAGCACAGAAACAGGCCACTTGGCCCATCCAGTTCATGCCGAAACCATTTAAACTGTCTACTCCCATTGACCTGCACTGGGACCATATCCCTACTATCCATGTGCCTGTCCAAACTTCTCTTAAATGTCAAAGTTGAGCACACATGCACCACTTGTGCTGGCAGCTCATTCCACACTCTCACAACCCCCTTAGTGAAGAAGTCTCGCCTCATGTTCCCCTTAAACTTCTCACCTTTCGGTCTTAACCCATGACCTCTGGTTGTAGTCCCACCAAACTTCAGTTGAGAAAAGGTGGTGTGAGTGTCTCAGAAACTGCTGATCTCCAAGGATTTTCATGCACAACAGTTTCTGAAGTTTACAGGGAATGGTGCAAAAAAATCATCCAGTGAGCAGCAATTTTGTGGGCAAAAATGTCTTGCTAATGGGAGAAGTCAGGGAAGAGTGGCCATACTGGATCAAGCAGACAGGAAGACAACAGTAACTCAAATAAAACGTGTTAACAACACATCAAACCTTGAAGTGGATGGGCTACAGCAGCAGAAGACCATAAATATAGCAAGCAAACAAGTTTATTTGTATAGCACTTTCCAAACACAAGGTAATTCAAAGTGCTTTACCTAGAACAAGATATAAAAATCAAACAGTAGATTTCAGACAATATATAAGAGAATAAAGTTAGGCAAAAATAGATATGATAAATAGAAATTACAGCGCAGGAGATTCTAATTAAAAGCTACAGAGAAAAGTTTTAAGCCTTGATTTAAAGGAGTTTAAAGTGTGACAGACTTCAGATCCTTTGGGAGGTTATTCCAAGTATGTGGATCACAGTAGCTAAAAGCTGCTTCACCATGTTTAGTTTTGACCCTGAGGACCTGAGAGCTTGTGAAGGTTCATAATGTAGCAAGAGATCAGAGATGTATTTTGACTGTAGACCATTCAGTGCCTTATAAACCAGCAGTAATATTTTAAAGTCAATCCTCTGATGGATAATTGGGCAGTTTTCCAGGGAAGGTGGAACCTGTTCCAGCGGGACGGTCTGCATCTGAACTGGAGGAGGACAAATATTCTTGCAGGTAGGTTTGCTAGAGAGGCTCCGGTGGATTTAAACTAGATACAAGGGGGGAGGGGAACCAGAGTGTAAAAACACAGATGTAGGGAAGAAGGAAGAAAAAAAAATAGTGAAGTTGTTTGCACCATCAGTGATAAAGAGAGAGAGTAAGAGGTGGAAAATTTCTTAAATGCATTTATTTTAATGCTAGGACCATTATAAGAAAGGTGGATGAACTTAAAGCATGGATTGATACCTGGAAGAATGATGTGGTAGCTATTAGTGAAACATGGTTACAGGAGGGGTGTGATTCCTGGATTTAATTGCTTCAGGTGTGATAGAAACGGAGGGACAAGAGGGGGAGGTGTTGCATTGCTAGTCAGAGAAAATATTACAGCGGTGCTCTGGCAGGATAAACTAGAGGGCTTGTCTAGGGAGGCTATTTGGGTGGAAATGAGGAATGGGAAAGGGTGTAGTAACTCTTATGGAGGTGTATTATAAACCACCAAATGGGGAGTGGGAATTGGAGGAGCAAATTTGTAAGGAGATAGCAGATATTTGTAGTAACCACAAGGTTGTGATTGTGGGAGATTTTAATTTTCCACACATAGACTGGGAAGCCCATACTGTAAAAGGGCTGGATGGTTTGGAGTTTGTAAAATGTGTGCAGGATAGTTTTTTGCAGCAACTCATAGAGGTACCAATGAGAAAAGGGGCAGTGTTGGATCTCCTGTTAGGGAATGAGATAGGTTAGGTGACAGAGATTTGTGTTGGGGAGCATTTCGGGTCCATTGATCACAATGCTAATAGTTTTAATATAATTATGGAGAAGGATAGGTCTGGACCCAGGGTTGAGATTTTTGATTGGAGAAAGGCTAACTTTGAGGAGATGCGAAAGGATTTAGAAGAAGTGGATTGGGACAATTTTTTTATGGGAAGAATGTAATTGAGAAATGGAGGTCATTTGAAGATGAAATTTTGAGAGTACAGAATCTTTATGTTTCTGTTAGATTGAAAGGAAAGAGTAAAAGTTTGAGAGAGCTATGGTTTTCAAGGGATATTGGAAACTTGGTTCGGAAAAAGAGAAATATTTACAATAAATATAAGACCATAAGACAAAGGAGCAGAAGTTGGCCGTTCAGCCCACTGAGTCTGCTCCGCCATTTTATCGTGAGCTGATCCATTCTCCCATTTAGTCCCACTCCCCCGCTTTCTCATCATAACCTTTGATGCCCTGGCTACTCAGATACCTATCAATCTCTGCCTTAAATATACCCAATGACTTGGCCTCCACTGCTGCCCATGGCAACAAATTCCATGGATTCACCACCCTCTGGCTAAAAAAATTTCTTTGCATCTCTGTTCTGAATGGGCGCCCTTCAATCCTTAAGTCATGCTTTCTCATACTAGACTCCCCCATCATGGGAAACAACTTTGCCACATCCACTCTGTCCATGCCTTTCAACATTCAAAATGTTTCTATGAGGTCTCCCCTCATTCTTCTAAACTCCAAGGAATACAGTCCAAGAACGGACAAACGTTCCTCATATGTTAACCCTCTCATTCCTGGAATCATTCTAGTGAATCTTCTCTGTACCCTCTCCAACGTCAGCACAACCTTTCTCAAATAAGGAGACCAAAACTGCCCACAGTACTCCAAGTGAGATCTCACCAGTGCCTTATAGAGCCTCAACATCACATCCCTGCTCCTATACTCTATTCCTCCAGAAATGAATGCCAACATTGCATTCGCCTTCTTCACTACTGACTCAACCTGGAGGTTAACCTTAAGGGTATCCTGTACAAGGACTCCCAAGTCCCGTTGCATCTCAGAACTTTGAATTCTCTCCCCATTTAAATAATAGTCTGCCTGTTTATTTCTTCTGCCAAAGTGCATAACCATACACTTTCCAACATTGTATTTTATTTGCCACTTCTTTGCCCATTCTTCCAATCTATCCAAGTCTCTCTGCAGACTCTCTGTTTCCTCAGCACTACCGGCCCCTCCACATTTCTTCGTATCATCAGCAAACTTAACCACAAAGCCATCTGTTCCATAATCCAAATCGTTGATGTACATCGTAAAAAGAAGCAGCCCCAACACGGATCCCTGTGGAACACCACTGGTAACCGGCAACCAACCAGAATAGGATCCCTTTATTCCCACTCTCTGTTTCCTGCCAATCAGCCAACACCCTATCCACGTATGTAACTTTCCTGTAATTCCATGGGCTCTTATCTTGTTAAATTCCCTCATGTGTGGCACCTTGTCAAAGGCCTTCTGAAAATCCAAATATACAACATCCACTGCATCTCCCTTGTCTAGCCTACTGGTAATTTCCTCAAAAAATTGTAATAGGTTTATCAGGCAGGATTTTCCTTTAAGGAATCCATGCTGAGTTATGCCTAACTTGTCATATGCCTCCAGGTACTCTGTAACCTCATCCTTGACAATCGACTCCAACAACTTCCCAACCACTGATGTTAAGCTAACAGGTCTATAATTTCCTTTTTGTTCCTTGCCCCCTTCTTAAATAGTGGAGTGACATTTGCAATCTTCCAGTCCTCCGGAACCATGCCAGAATCTATTGACTTTTGAAAGATCATCACTAATGCATCTGCAATCTCCACAGCTTATTCCTTCAGAACACGTGGGTACATTCCATCTGGTCTGGGAGATTTATCTACCTCTAGACTATTCAGCTTTCTGAGTACTTTCTCTGTCGTAATTGTGACTGCGCACACTTCTCTTCCCTGCCACCCTTGAGTGACCAGTATACTGCTGATGTCTTCCTCCGTGAAGACTGATGCAAAATACTCGTTTAGTTCCTCCGCCATCTCCTTATCTCCCATTACAATTTCTCCAGCATCATTTTCTGTTGGTCCTATATCTACTCTCACCTGTCTATAGGCAGCATATAGGCAGCATCGAGTAAATGAGGTGCCCGAGGAATATAAAGAATGTAAGAAGAATCTTAAGAAAGAAATTAGAAAAGCTAAAAGAAGATACGAGGTTGCTTTGGCAAGTAAGGTGAAAATAAATCCCAAGGATTTATACGGTTATATTAATAGCAAAGGGACAGTGAGGGATAAAATTGGTCCCTTAGAGAATCAGCGTGGACAACTATGTGTGGAGCCAAAAGAGATGGGGGATATTCTGAACAATTTCTTTTCTTTGGTATTCACTAAGGAGAAGGATATTGAATTGTGTAAGATAAGGGAGACAGGTAGGGAAGTTATAGAAAGTATGATGACTAAAGAAGAGGAAGTGCTGGAGCTTTTAAGGAATATAAAAGTGGATAAGTCTCTGGGTCCTGACAGGATATTCCCTAGGACCTTGAGGGAAGTTAGTGTGGACATAGCAGGGGCTCTGACAGAAATATTTCAGATGTCATTAGAAACGGGGATGGTGCTGGAGGATTGGCGTATTGCTCATGTTGTTCCATTGTTTAAAAAGGGTTCTAAGAGTAAACCTAGCAATTATCGACCTGTGAGTTTGACGTCAGTGGTGGATAAATTGATAGAAAGTATTCTTAGAGATGGTATATATAATTATCTGGATAAACAGGATCTGATTAGGAACAGTCAACATAGATTTGTGCGGGGAAGGTCACGTTTGACAAATCTTATTGAATTTTTTGAAGAGGTTACTAGGAATGTTGACGAGGGTAAAGCAGTGGCTGTTGTCTATATGGACTTCAGTAAGGCCTTTGACAAGGTCCCACATGGAAAGTTGGTTAGGAAGGTTCAATCGTTAGGTATTAATACTGAAGTAGTAAAATGGATTCAGCAGTGGCTGGATGGGAGACGCCAGAGAGTGGTGGTGGATAACTGTTTGTCAGGTTGGAGGCCGGTGACTAGTGTAGGGCCTCAGGAATCTGTACTGGGTCCAATGTTATTTGTCATATACATTAATGGTCTGGATGATGGGGTAGTAAATTGGATGAGTAAGTATGCAGATGATACTAAGATAGGTGGGGTTGTGGATAATGAAGTAGGTTTTCAAAGCTTGTAGAGAGATTTAGGCCAGTTAGAAGAGTGTGCTGAAAGATGGCAGATGGAGTTTAATGCTGATAAATGTGAGGTGCTACAGTTTGGTAGGACTAATCAAAAATGGTAAATGGTAGGGCATTGAAGAATGCAGTAGAACAGAGGGATCTAGGGATAATGGTGCATAGTTCCCTGAAGGTGGAATTTCATGTGGATACGGTGGTGAAGAAAGCTTTTGGTATGCTGACCTTTATAAATCACAGCATTGAGTATAGGAGTTGGGATGTAATGTTGAAATTGTACAAGGCATTGGTGAGGCCAAATTTGGAGTATTGTGTACAGTTTTGGTCACCAAATTATAGGAAAGATGTCAACAAAATAGAGAGAGTACAGAGAAGATTTACTAGAATGTTACCTGGGTTTCATCACCTAAGTTACAGAGAAAGGTTAAACAAGTTGGGTCTTTATTTGGAACGTAGAAGGTTGAGGAGGGACTTGATGGAGATATTTAAAATTATGAGGGGGATAGATAGAGTTGATGTGGATAGGCTTTTTCCATTGAGAGTGGGGGAGATTCAAACAAGAGGACATGAGTTGAGAGTTAAAGAGCAAAAGTTTAGGGGTAACATGAGGGGCAGCTTCTTTACTCAGAGAGTGGTAGCTGTGTGGATCGAGTTTCCAGCAGAAGTGGTTGAGGCAGGTTCGATGTTGTCTTTTATAGTTAAATTAGACAGCTATGTGGATAGGAACGGAATGGAGGGTTATGGGCTGAGTGCAGGTCGGTGGGACTAGGTGAGGGTAAGAGCTTGGCATGGACTAGAAGGGCCGAGATGGCCTGTTTCCGTGCTGTAATTGTTATATGGTTATATGGACAGGAAGCCAGTGTAGCGATCTGAGAACTGGAGTGATGAGTTCTACTTTCTTGGTCTTAGTGAAGACTCTAGCAGCAACGTTCTGCATGAGCTGCAACAGTCTGAGGGATCTTCTACAGAGACCTATGAAAATGCCATTGCAGTAGTCAAGAATACCAAAAATAAATGCATGCACGAGTTTTTTTAGATCTTGCTGAGACATAATCACTTTAACTCTCATTATATTTTTAAGATGGTAGTAGGCTGACTTTGTAATTGTCTTAATGTGACAGTTAAAATTTAAGTTGGAGTTCATTACAAGGTTTCTGGCTTGGTTTGTGGTCTGTGACAGGGATTCTAAGTTCCTTTTAATCATTCTTTTTTGGCACCAAAAACAATTATTTCAGTTTTCTGGCAACATACATCAAAGTTGCTGGTGAACGCAGCAGGCCAGGCAGCATCTATAGGAAGAGGCGCAGTCGACGTTTCAGGCCGAGACCCTTCGTCAGGACTAACTGAAGGAAGAGTGAGTAAGGGATTTGAAAGCTGGAGGGGGAGGGGGAGATGCAAAATGATAGGAGAAGACAGGAGGGGGAGGGATAGAGCCAAGAGCTGGACAGGTGATAGGCAGAAGGGGATACGAGAGGATCATGGGACAGGAGGTCCGGGAAGAAAGACGGGGGGGGGTGACCCAGAGGATGGGCAAGAGGTATATTCAGAGGGACAGAGGGAGAAAAAGGAGAGTGAGAGAAAGAATGTGTGCATTAAAAAGAGTAACAGATGGGGTACGAGGGGGAGGTGGGGCCTAGCGGAAGTTAGAGAAGTCAATGTTCATGCCATCAGGTTGGAGGCTACCCAGACGGAATATAAGGTGTTGTTGCTCCAACCTGAGTGTGGCTTCATCTTTACAGTAGAGGAGGCCGTGGATAGACATGTCAGAATGGGAATGGGATGTGGAATTAAAATGTGTGGCCACTGGGAGATCCTGCTTTCTCTGGCGGACAGAGCGTAGATGTTCAGCAAAGCGGTCTCCCAGTCTGCGTCGGGTCTCACCAATATATAAAAGGCCACATCGGGAGCACCGGACGCAGTATATCACCCCAGTCGACTCACAGGTGAAGTGATGCCTCACCTGGAAGGACTGTTTGGGGCCCTGAATGGTGGTAAGGGAGGAAGTGTAAGGGCATGTGTAGCACTTGTTCCGCTTACACGGATAAGTGCCAGGAGGGAGATCAGTGGGGAGGGATGGGGGGGACGAATGGACAAGGGAGTTGTGTAGGGAGCGATCCCTGCGGAATGCAGAGAGAGGCGGGGAGGGAAAGATATGCTTAGTGGTGGGATCCCGTTGGAGGTGGCGGAAGTTACGGAGAATAATATGTTGGACCCGGAGGCTGGTGGGGTGGTAGGTGAGGACCAGGGGAACCCTATTCCTAGTGGGGTGGTGGGAGGATGGAGTGAGAGCAGATGTACGTGAAATGGGGGAGATGCGTTTAAGAGCAGAGTTGATAGTGGAGGAAGGGAAGCCCCTTTCTTTAAAAAATGAAGACATCTCCCTCGTCCTAGAATGAAAAGCCTCATCCTGAGAGCAGATGCGGCGGAGACGGAGGAATTGCGAGAAGGGGATGGCGTTTTTGCAAGAGACAGGGTGAGAACTTCTCACAACTATCTGGACTATTCCTCTTCTCACCCTGTCTCTTGCAAAAACGCCATCCCCTTCTCGCAATTCCTCCGTCTCTGCCGCATCTGCTCTCAGGATGAGGCTTTTCATTCTAGGACGAGGGAGATGTCTTCATTTTTTAAAGAAAGGGGCTTCCCTTCCTCCACTATCAACTCTGCTCTTAAACGCATCTCCCCCATTTCACGTACATCTGCTCTCACTCCATCCTCCCACCACCCCACTAGGAATAGGGTTCCCCTGGTCCTCACCTACCACCCCACCAGCCTCCAGGTCCAACATATTATTCTCCGTAACTTTCGCCACCTCCAACGGGATCCCACCACTAAGCATATCTTTCCCTCCCCGCCTCTCTCTGCATTCCGCAGGGATCGCTCCCTACACAACTCCCTTGTCCATTCGTCCCCCCCATCCCTCCCCACTGATCTCCCTCCTGGCACTTATCCGTGTAAGCGGAACAAGTGCTACACATGCCCTTACACTTCCTCCCTTACCACCATTCAGGGCCCCAAACAGTCCTTCCAGGTGAGGCATCACTTCACCTGTGAGTCGACTGGGGTGATATACTGCGTCCGGTGCTCCCGATGTGGCCTTTTATATATTGGTGAGACCCGATGCAGACTGGGAGACCGCTTTGCTGAACATCTACGCTCTGTCCGCCAGAGAAAGCAGGATCTCCCAGTGGCCACACATTTTAATTCCACATCCCATTCCCATTCTGACATGTCTATCCACGGCCTCCTCTACTGTAAAGATGAAGCCACACTCAGGTTGGAGGAACAACACCTTATATTCCGTCTGGGTAGCCTCCAACCTGATGGCATGAACATTGACTTCTCTAACTTCCGCTAGGCCCCACCTCCCCCTCGTACCCCATCTGTTACTCTTTTTAATGCACACATTCTTTCTCTCACTCTCCTTTTTCTCCCTCTGTCCCTCTGAATATACCTCTTGCCCATCCTCTGGGTCACCCCCCCCCCGTCTTTCTTCCCGGACCTCCTGTCCCATGATCCTCTCGTATCCCCTTCTGCCTATCACCTGTCCAGCTCTCGGCTCCATCCCTCCCCCTCCTGTCTTCTCCTATCATTTTGCATCTCCCCCTCCCCCTCCAGCTTTCAAATCCCTTACTCACTCTTCCTTCAGTTAGTCCTGACGAAGGGTCTCGGCCTGAAACGTCGACTGCGCCTCTTCCTATAGATGCTGCCTGGCCTGCTGCGTTCACCAGCAACTTTGATGTATGTTGCTTGAATTTCCAGCATCTGCAGAATTCCTGTTGTTTGCGTTTAATTTCAGTTTTCTCTTTGTTTAACTGGAGGAAATTTGGATCATTGAATCAGTGATTTGTTCAATACAGATTTTTAGTGATTGCATGGGACCATAGTCACTTGATAACACTGTTATATAAATCTAAGTGCCATCTGCATAATTAAGGTAAGTTGTTTTGTTGCTTACCATGATTTGAGCTAGAGGGAGTATGTATATGTTAAATAGAGGAAGGCCTAGTATGGACCTTGAGGCATTCCGCATGTCAGTTTTGTTCAGTCAGATATGTAGCTACCAGTTGATACAAAATAGTCCCCGTTCTGTAAATACGATTTAAACCACTTTAGGACTACGGGAAAGTCTACCTAGTTTTCCAGTCAGTCAGTAATATCCCATCGTCAATTGTGTCAAAAGCAGCACTAAGATCCAGTAAAACCAAAACTGAAATTTCATCGTCATAATGGTTCAAGCAAATGTAATTTAAAATCTTGACAAGAGCAGTCTCGGTGCTGTGGTGTTGTCGGGAAAACATCCATACAGTTGTTTAGTGCCAAAAATGCTATTAAATTGCAGATAAACAACCTTTTCAATGATTTTACTTAAACATGGTAAGTTTGATATAGGCCTGAAGTTATTAATTACTGAGGCATCTAGGTTGTTCTTTTTTAAAAGAGGCTTAATAACTGCTGTTTTCAGGGCTTTGGGAAACAGCCTGATAAAAGAGAAATGTTGGCTATTTGCAGAAGCCTGGCGCCTTGCAACTAAAAACATTTTTAAAAATAGATTGTAGGTAAGATGTCAAGGCAACAGGAGGAGGATTTCAGGTGTAGCACAAATTCTTCAAGAGTTTTATAGTCAATAGGTTTGAATTGTGACATCTTCAGTAAATTAGTCCTAAGTGAGTGAAAGGATAACACTGACTTCTGACCTGATGCAGAGACACTGATGGCATATCTAATCTCCTGAATTTTGTTAGTGAGAAAGAACTCAAGCTCATTATGTGACTCTGTAGATAGAAGTTCAGGTGCTACTGATAGAGGAGGATGTGTGAGCCTGTTAACTGTAGCCAATAAGGCACTCAGTGTTCACTTTATTAGGTACATGAATGGCCACTGAGTGAATATACCTCCGACCTAATACTCAACCTCCAGTCCCAGACAACCTTTCAGTTTGCTGCTCCTGATACTCTGAATCATCAAGTGAAATTCTTCTGCTGCCATTTAAAACAAAATGTAAACCAGCAGGGATCGAAATCTGAAAGGTCAGTTCATTATTTGCCTTGACTTGGGAAGAAAGTGTATAATTATTGAGCTGACGGGTGATGGGGAAGTCGAGCCTGTTGCAACTGATACAAGGTACTTTTTTCTTCAATGTCACATTTTAAGAGAAAGGGGGAAATTTAAATCAACGTTGAAGGACAATTTCCATTGCTGTGCAGTCAAGTTGCTCAGAGATTCATTGAGTCATAGTGCACAGAAACAGCCCATCTAGTCCATGCTAGCCTGGTCTTCTGCCTATTCCAATCAAACTGCACTGGGACCACAGCCCTTAATACAGCATTTATACACGTACCTACCTAAACTTCACTGAAATGTTACGATTGAACCCACATCCACCGTTCCATTGGCAGCTCATTCCTCACTTGCACCACCCTCTGAGTGAAAAACTTCCCCCTCCGATTCCTCTAAAATATCTCACCCTAAACCAATGACCTCTATCCTGATGGCATGAATATTGACTTCTCTAACTTCCGCTAATGCCCCACCTCCCCCTCGTACCCCATCTGTTATTTATTTTTATACACACATTCTTTCTCTCACTCTCCTTTTTCTCCCTCTGTCCCTCTGACTTTACCCCTTGCCCATCCTCTGGGCTTTCCCCCCACCTCCCCCTTTTCCTTCTCCCTGGGCCTCCTGTCCCATGATCCTCTCATACCCCTTTTGCCAATCACCTGTCCGGCTCTTGGCTCCATCCCTCCCCCTCCTGTCTTCTCCTATCATTTTGGATCTCCCCCTCCCCCTCCCCCTCCCACTTTCAAATCTCTTACTAGCTCTTCCTTCAGTTAGTCCTGACGAAGGGTCTCGGCCCGAAACGTTGACTATACCTCCTCCTAGAGATGCTGCCTGGCCTGCTGTGTTCACCAGCAACTTTGATGTGTGTTACCTCTATTTTTATTCTCACTCAACCTGAGGGGGAAAAGCCTGTGTGTATTTACCCTATCTATAACCCTCAATTTTGTATACCTCTATTAGATCTCCCCTCATTCTCCTGTGTTCCAGGAAAAAAGTCCTAACATATTCAATAACTTCCCAATAATTCAGGCCTTCAAGTCCCAACTGTTATGTTGTGTAACTCCAAAACATTAAACTAATTTAAAGGAAGACACGGGAGTCCAAAATGCAGGTCTAACCTTGTGGTTACTTTAAACGAGTTGTGCATGTGTCATGTGGTCGTATGATGACGTATGCAATTCCGTATTTACACATGTAACCCGTAATGAATTATTTAAATGAACAAAAATACTTATTCAAACAATATACATACAATATTATTCAAATATTACTGAAATATTAAATACACAATATCAGCAGTTTCCTTGAAAATTTTCTCCACACTCTTTCAAGTATCAATTTGACGTTTTCCCCAAAAACAAGTTGAAAAGAAATATGAAAAGTTATTTCCAATATCACACTGGATGAAGCAAATGGAGGCTTGGTGTTGAGAGTTCCTTCCCTCTCCTTCCTTTCACCTAATAGTATAACACTCTGCTTGTAATCAGTGTATCACCTGGTTCATGCGGTCCAGAATCAGCTCATCAAGAGCTTGTATTGTCAACTTCGGGCAAAAAACTGACTGGGATGTGGGCAAGTGGGAGAATGAGGGGAGATTTGATAGAGGTATATATACAAAATTATCAGAGTTATAGAGTAAATGCAAGCAGGCTTTTTCCACTGAGCTTGGGTGAGACTAAAACTAGAGGTCATGGTGATGAAAGGTTTAAGGGGAATATGAGGGGTTCAGAGAAGCTTCATGAGAATGATTCCAGGAATGAAAGGGTTACCGTATGAGGAACGTCTTGCAGCTCTTGGGCTGTATTCCCTGGAGTTCAGGAGAATGAGGGGGGATCTCATAGAAACATTCCGAATGTTAGAAGGCCTGAACAGATTAGCTATGGAAAAGTTATTTCCCATGGTAGGGGAGTCTAGAATAAGAGAGCATGACTTCAGGATTGAAGGACATCCATTTACAACAGAGATATATAGAAATTACTTTCATCAGAGGGAGGTATATCTGTGGCCACAAAATACGCTGCAGATGCTGGGGTCAAAGCAACACTCACCTGGAACCTACTAGCCTTCTCCTTCCCACCCTCCCCCCACCTTCTTTATAGGGCCTCTGTCCGTTCCCTCTTCAGTCCTGATGAAGGGTTCCGGCCCGAAACGTTGACTGATCGTTTCCATGGATGCTGCCCGACCTGCTGAGTTCCTCCAGCGTGTTGTGAGGTAAATCTGTGGAATTTGTTGCCACAATCGGCTGTGGAGGCCAAGTCATTGGGTGCATTTAAGGTGGAGATAGATAGGTTCTTGATCAGCCAGGGCATCAAAGGGTATGGGGTGAAGGCAGGGGAGTGGGGATAACTGGAAGAATTGGATCAGCCCATGATTGAATGGTGGAGCGGACTCGATGGGCCGGATGGCCTACTTCTGTTTCTATATCTTATGGACTTCTTTACTCAGAGGGCGGTGAGAGTGTTGAATGAGCTGCCAGCGCAGGCAGTGGATTCAACATTTAAAAGAAATTTGGGTAGGTACACGGGTGGTATCCTCCGCTCCCCTGAGGCAATGCCCACTCACGGGGAAGACCTTGTTGCCTTCAACCGCTGACTGGCAACTCCTGCGACGCCACTAATGCCAAACTGTATGCTCTCTGCTATTCCTTTGGATTCATCAGCTGCATGGTGAGGTGGGGAGGGGGGGGGTGCTGCTGCATGGGCAACAGCTCGCTCCCATGTTGCTCTGGCTTGCGTATCACATAGACAGGTGTATTACAATATCCATGGTCGACCCTGACCAATGGAGGGCCCCAGTATTGATGGGGGTGGTATGGAAGGCCACGATCTTGGTGCAGGTCAAAGGGATTAGGCATGATACTTGTTCAGCACGGATTAGATGAGCTGAAGGGCTTTTTCTGTGCTATAGTATTCATTACAGAAATATGAAACAGTTAGGGAAACTTCAACATTCTGAAGTATATCATATGAATATAAACTCTTTCTTTAAATGTTATAACCAAGTTATTCAGCTGCATCTTGTTGCCTTGTTTTGTGCTATGGAAGCAAGTTTGCACTGAAGCTGGAGGCAGACACTGGGAATGAACTCAACAATACGAATGGATTTGATTGTTAGACACAGTCCCCATTCCCCAGAAGGATCCCGGTTACGTGCAAAATGGATATTACGGCAAGCCCAAACATTACTGTTGGAAGCTTGCCAGGTCAGAAACATTGCCCAAAAGCACAGGTTTCAGTATGTCAAGTTCATGGGATTTAAGAATAAAGCAAATGCTTTGTGTCTTTCTGGTGCTTTGAAATGGTAGCCCAGTAATCATTGTCAGAGGGTGGCGAATTGGTTTATTATTGTTGTGTCTATTGAGGTATGGTGAAAAACTTTGTCTTACATGCCATCCATACAGATCATTTCATTACACACTGTATGGAGGTGGAACAAGGGTAAGCAATAACAGAATGCAGAATAAAGTATTGCAGTTACAGAGAAGGTGCAATGCAGTTTGATATTAAGGTGGGAGTCTACCTTATTGTTCTAGGAACCTTCGATTCCCATATGGAACAAAAATCTGCCCCCCCTTGAAATCATCGACATTCAAAGATACAGACTTCGTAGCTCTCTGTGAATGAGTACCCTGAAGATTCATGACAATTCGAGAGAAGATAATACTTATTCACCATTAAATGGACAACTCTTTATTCTGGAATGATTCTCTGTAATTGTAGATTGCTTCGTCAAGGATAAACAGAAACCACTCCAGTGCCTCTCCTTCCTTAGAATGCAAAGTAAATTTGACATGTGCCCTTTGACCCTCACCAATTTTTATAAATGCATCATAGAAGTTATTCTGTCTAGATGCCTCACAGCTTGCAATAGCAACTGCTACTCCCGAGACTGCAGAAGCTTTTCGAGAGCTATGGACATAGATCAGTCCAATATGGAAACTAGCTTCCCCTCCACAAACTCTGTCTGCACTTCTCACTGCTTCAATAAAATAGCCAGCATAATCAAAGACCCCCCCCCCAGACATTCTTTTTCTTTCCCCTTCAACTCTATTGGGCAGAAGTTGTCAGGCTCAAGGACAACCTCTATCCCATCATTATGAGACTCTTGAATAGATCTCTGGTCTGTTAAAGGAGAATCTTTCAACTCACCATCTGCCTTGTCATGGTCCTTACACCTGCTGTTTGTCTGTTTGGCACTTGCTGTGGAACTGTAACATGATGTTCTGCATATCGTTTTTGCACCTCACTGTACTTATGTTTTGAAATTGTTTGTATGGATAAATGCAAAACATGGATTTTCACTATTTTTCATTACATGTAACAATTATAAATCAACACCAGTGCTAACGTCCATATGGTAACCTCACTCTTCCTTCAGTTAGTCCTGACGAAGGGTCTCGGCCTGAAACGTCGACTGCACCTCTTCCTACAGATGCTGCCTGGCCTGCTGCGTTCACCAGCAACTTTGATGTGTGTTGCTTGAATTTCCAGCATCTTCAGAATTCCTGTTGTTTGTGATATACTAGGCTGCTTTTTCCCTTTCGTATCAATAAATTATGAGGTCGTTGCCTTTCCCAGCTTATTGCCTAGATTGATGTTTGAACTTTACTGTTAAGCAAAATATCTCCCCAGAAATGTATTTAATACCAGTAATATTTGAGTAATATTGTAATTATATTGTTTGATTAAGCATTCTGTGCAGTTTGCATTATTTATTACTGGTTATATGTAAAAGTATGTGAATGGAATATGTCATTATGCCACCACGTTATTAGTGCGCAACTAACAAAAGTAAAGGAGCTACAAATGCAAGTTTTTTCCCTGGGTTCCCATGCTTTCCTTTCAATCAATTTTATGTTTTGGAGTGTGGAGTTTTAAAACATAACAGGCTGCAGCGGCTTGGGCATGCTTTCAGATGCGATGTGAAACCCCTGGATCTCAAAAGCTGTGTAGATTTTTGATAGCATGCAGATCTCTTTGCTCTCTGCTTCTTCCAATAATGTTTCCTCATTTTGAAACGTAAGTAATTTAATGAACTTTCATTTCTGAAGCATTCATTGTCACCAGGGAGCCTTAGTGAGCTACCCCACAGCGCCAAGTCATAAGACCATAAGATGTAGGAGCAGAACTAGGTCATTCAGTCCATTGAGTCTGTTCTATCATTTGATTATGGCTGGTCTAGTTCCTCTTAACCAATGTCTCCTCTGAAGTAGGTGTGTGTGTGTGTGTGTGTGTGTGTGTGTGTGTGTAGCACACAAAGGACTTCAAACTGTGCACAGAAAGGTGTCACCCTTTACCTCATTGGCATGTCAAGTATATTTCAAGATCGTACACATTTCCTTTTCCAGTTTTTGAACTGGATGGTGCTGACAACATAGAGTTTGCAATAATTCATCTGCAGATTTTAGAGCTGGCTTATTTACACTGTTTTTGTTGAAGAAATTATTCAGTGTGCACGTGTTGTCATCACTGGGCAAAAAAATTGCATAGCACAAGATTTTTGTGCATACTGATTTACAAATTAGAGGGAACATCACTCTCAACCCCGTTCTTCTGCCTACTCCCTGTAACCTTTCATACCCTGACTTACCAAGAATCTATCAACCTCTGCCCTAAATACACCCTATGACCTGGCCTCCAGAGCCGCCTGTGGCAACAAATTCCAAAGATACACCACCTTCTGGCCACAGAGATTCCTCTTTATCTCTGTTATAAATGGATGTCCCTCTATTCTGAGCTTGTGCCCTCTGGTCCTAGGCTCCCCAACTACAGGAACATTCTCGCCACATCCACTCTATCCAGGCCTTTCAACATTTGATAGGTTTTAATGAGATCCCTCACGTTCTTCTAAATTCCAGTGAGTACAGGCCCAGAGGCATCAAATGCTCCTCACATGATAATTCTTCCATTTCTGGAATCATTTTTGTGAACCTCGTATGAACCCTCTCCAATATCAGCACATCCTTTCTTAAATAAGGTGCCCAAAACCACTCATGATACACCAAGTGAGGCCTCACTATTGCCTTATAAGCACTTAGCATTACATCCTTGCTTTTATATTCTAGCCCTCTCAAAATGAAGAGGCCAGTGATGTTGTGGGGATGGAACTGGACTCTCTCACGGTAGTGTCTGAAAAGAGGATGCTGTCCAAGTTGCATGCCATCTTGGACAATGTCTCCCATCCACTACATAATGTACTGGGTGGGCACAGGAGTACATTCAGCCAGAGACTCATTCCACCGAGATGCAACACTAAGCGTCATAGGAAGTCATTCCTGCCTGTGGCCATCAAACTTTACAACTCCTCCCTTGGAGGGTCAGACACCCTGAACCAATAGGCTGGTCCTGGACTTATTTCCATCTGGCGTATTTTACACATTATTATTTAATTATTTATGGTTTTATATTGCTATATTTGTACTCTGTTCTTGGTTGGTGCAACTGTAACAAAACCCAATTTCCCTCAGGATCAATAAAGTATGGCTATGACTATGACTATGACTATGAATGCTAACATTGCATTTGCCTTCCTCACCAGTGACTCAACCTGTAAGTTAACCTTTAGGGAGCCCTGCATGAGGACTCCCAAGTCCCTTTGCACTTCAGACTTTTGAATTTTCTTCCTGCTTAGAAAATAGTCTTTGCTTTATTCTTTCTACCAAGTGCATGATCATACACTTCCTGACACTGTATTCCATTTACCACTTCTTTGCCCATTCTCCTAATCTGTTTCAGTCCTCCTGCAGTCTCACTGCTTCCTCAGCACTACCTGCCCCTCCACCTATCTTTGTATCGTCTGCAAACTTGGCCACAAAGACATCAATTCCATCATTTAAATCATTTATATATAACATAAAAAGGAGGAGGTCCCAACACCAATACCTGCAGAAAGCCAGTAGTGACCGGCAGCCAAACAGAAAAGGCCCCCTTTATTCCTACTGTTTGCCTCCTGCCAATCAGCTAAAATGCATTCTTCTTGTAATTATTTTTCCTGTCATTTTTATCTTGTTAGGCAGACACATATGCAACACTTTGTCAAAAGCCTTCTGAAAATCCAAGTACACAATATCTTCCAATTCTCCTTTATCTATTCTGCTTGTTTTTTCCCTCAAAGAATTCTGACAGATTTGTCAGGCAAGATTTTCCCTTAAGGAAACCATACTGACTTTGGCCGATTTTATCATGTGCCTCCAAGTCCCCTGAGATGTAATCCTTAACAATCGACTCCAACGACTACCTAATCACTGAGGACAGGCTAACTGGCCTATACTTTCCTTCCTTCTGCCTCCCTCCCTTCTTGAAGAGCGGAGTGACAACTGTAATTATCCAGACCTCTGGAACCATGCCAGAATCTTGTAATTTGTGAAAAATTATTACTAATGCTTCCACAATCTCTTCAGATACCTCTCTCAGAACCCTGCGGTGTAGTCCATCTGGTCCAGGTGGCTTACGTACCTTCAGACCTTTCACCTTCCCAAGCACCTTCTCCCTAGTTAATAACAACTGCACTCACTTCTGCTCTCTGACACTCTTGAACTTCTGGCATACTTCTAGTGTTTTCCACAGTGAAGACCAATATAAAATTAAGAAAGCTTATGGGGTGTTAGCTTCCATAAATCGAGGGATAGAGTTTAAGAGTCGCGAGGTAATGATGCAGCTCTATAAAACTCTGGTTAGGCCACACTTGGGGTACTGTGTCCAGTTCTGGTCACCTCACTATAGGAAGGATGTGGAAGCATTGGAAAGGGTACAGTGGAGATTTACCAGGATGCTGCCTGGTTTAGAGAGTATGGATTATGATCAGAGATTAAGGGAGCTAGGGCTTTACTCTTTGGAGAGAAGGAGGATGAGAGGAGACATGATAGAGGTGTACAAGATATTAAGAGGAATAGATAGAGTGGATAGCCAGTGCCTCTTCCCCAGGGCACCATTGCTCAATACAAGAGGATATGGCTTTAAGGTAAGGGGTGGGATGTTCAAGGGGGATATTAGAGGAAGGTTTTTTACTCAGAGAGTGGTTGGTGCGTGGAATGCACTGCCTAAGGAGGCAGATACACTAGTGAAATTTAAGAGACTACTAGACAAGTATATGGAGGAATTTAAGAGACTACTAGACAAGTATATGGAGGAATTTAAGGTGGGGGATTATATGGGCGGCAGGGTTTGAGGGTCGGCAGAACATTGTGGGCCGATGGGCCTGCACTGTGCTGTACTATTCTATGTTCTATATAAAATACTTATTCAGTTCATCCACCATTTCCATGTCCCTCATTGCTAATTCTCCAGCATCAATTTCCAGTGGTCCAATATCTACAACTGTCTTTCTCTTACTCTTTATATATAAAAAAAAATTGGTATTCTCTTTGATGTTAGCTAGCTTACCTTCATGTTTCATCTTTTCTCTCATTATGACATGTTTAGTTGTTTTCTGTTGGTTTCTAAAAGCTTCCCAATTCTCTAATTTCCCACGATTTTTGCTCTATTATATGCCCTCTCATTTCCTTTTAGGTTGACTGTGACTTCCCTAGCCTTCCATAGCTGTGTCATCCTGCCTTTAAAATTCCTCTATTTCCTAGGGATGCATCTATCCTGTGCCTTCTGAATTTCTCCCTAAAACTCCAGCCATTGCTGCTCTGCCATCATCCCTGCTGGAGTCTCCTTCCAATCATCTTTGGCCAGCTCCTCTTTCATTCCTCTGTAATTCCCTTTTCTCCACTGTAATACTGATACATTTGATTTAGGTTCTCCCTCTCAAATTGCAGAGTGAATTCTATCATATTATGATCACTGCCTCCTAAGGGTTCTTTTACCTTAAGCTCCCTGATCAAATTCGATTCATTACACAACACCCATTTGGGAATAGCTCATAGACTCAAACACAAACAGCTCCAAAAAGCCATCTTGTAGACATTCTACAAATTCTCTCTCTCAGGATCGAAAATCAGCAACAATCTGATTTTCTGAATCCACCTGCATATTTAAATCCCCCGTGACTATTGTAACATTGTCCTTTTGGCATGCATTTTCTATGTCCCATTGTAATTTGTAGCCCACAGCCTGGCTACTGTTCTGAGTCCTGTGTTTAACTCCCATCAGGGTCTTTTTACTCTTGCACTTTCTTACCTCTACCCACAATGATTCTACATCTTCCAATACTATGTCACCTCCTTCTAAGCATTTGATTTCATTTTTTACCAACAGAGCCATGCTACCCCCTCTGCCTGCTGGCCTTATCTTTCGATACCATGTGTATCCATGGATGTTAAGGCCCCATCTTCTTTCAGCCATGACTCAGTGATGCCATTGCGTCAAACGTGCCAATCTTTAACTGCAGTGTAAGATCATTTACCTTATTCCATATACTGCTGGCTTTCATATATAACACCTTCAATCCTGCATTCATCACTCTTTTCAATTTTATCCCTTGTTGCACTGCAACTCATCCCACTGACTGCAATTTTGCCCTATCATCTGCCTGTCCTTCCTCGGTCTCACTACACACTGCCCCTGCTTGTACAACAACTACCCCATCCTCAGCCCTGTCAATCAGTTTCCTGTCACCCTGCCAAATTAGTTTAAACCCTCCCTAACAGTTCTAGCAAACCTGGATATTGGTTCAGGTGCAACTGGTCCTTTTTGTACAGGTCATACCTTCCCCAGAAGAGATCCCAATGATCTTAGATTTCTGAAAACCTGCCCACTGCACCAATTCCTCAGTCATACATTCATCTGCCAAATCATCCTACTCTTACCCCCACTGGCACGTGGCAAAGGCCACAATCCAGAGATTACAAACCTGGAGGTACGGCTTTTCAGCTTTCTACCTAGCTCCCCGAATTCTCTCTTCAAGACCTCCTCCCTTTTCCTACCTATGTCACTGGTGCCAATATTTACCAAGACTTCTGACTGCTTACCTTCCCCCTTTAGAACACCATGGACCCAATCCAAGTTGTCCCTGACCCAGGCAACTGAGAGGCAACGTACCATTCAGGTATCTCTATTGCATCCATTCTTGTGTTTCCTTCTCTAACTATGGAATTCCGCTATCACCACTGTAGTCCTCTTTTCTCCACTTCCCTCTGAGTGACAGAGCTACACTCATTGCCAGATGCCTGGTTGTTGCAGATTCCGCCTGTTAGGTCTTCTTCTCAGCAGTATCCAAAATGGTGTATTTATTATTGAGTGGCATGGCCACAGGGGTACTCGGCGCTGACTTATCACTTCTTCTTCCTCTCCTGACAATTTCCCAGGTACTTGCCTCCTGCAACTTAGGAGTGACTATCTCCCCGTAGCTCCTATCTATCACTTCCTCAGTTCCCCATATGAGCTGAAGATCATCGAGCTGCAGCTCCAGTTTGTTAAGACTTTCTCTAAGGAGCTGCAAGTTGGTGCAGGTAAGGTTATCTGGGAGGCTGGAGGTCCCCCCGAATTCCCTCATCTCAGTCCCTGGAGCCATCTTTACTACTCTAACTATGTACAGTACCAACAGATGAAAAATGAAGAAGAAAAAACTTACCAGATATTGTACGTACCTCACCCAAGCCCATTCTCACTGAAGCCTGATAAGCCAAAACCACTCCTCTCTAACATTAATCTATTCTAACAATGGCCGCTCCTCTTGTCCATGCCTTATTTTTATTTGCCCTTGCTAATACATTATTAATGGATTATCATTATTATTATTATTATTTTATTTTTCCTCAGCTCAAGCTGGTAGAACCTTAGTTATGGGCATAGCCAAGCATATTCATTTCTCAATTGCTAGGAACTTCTGGAATATTCTATTAGTGGCTTAGTATTGTGGCTTTCTGGAGATTTGCATAGATATTGCTGCATAGCCCAAATTGTTTAATGCTATTGTGTAGTGCCTTTGAGGTAATACTAGTTGTACATATTATTATTGGGAATTCATGTTCCATAGTCTTTCAATTTCCTCTTTTAATTCAGCATATTTCTAGTGTTTTTCACTTATTGATTTCTGTATGCTATATGTATTTGGAATGCCCATATCTATTAAATAAGTTGTCCTAGCTTTTTATCCTGTAGTATTATATCCAAACAGCTTTTGTGGATTGTCCTGTCTGTAATATCAGATCAGTCATAACATAATTTGAAGGAGTCTGACTTGAAAACCGAATCAGGCTTGTATTTATAGTAGGGTATAGTTTCTTTCATGAGTCTGTATTTTAAAGCAAGATTTTGGTGAATGAAGTTTGGCACTTGATTGTGCCTGTGTAAGTAATGAGAATGAGTTAAACTGCTGCAGGATCCTAAAATGAGTTGGATTGTTTCAGGCTTCTTTTGGCATTTTCTGCATTTATCATCTTGAATTTGTTGGTCTTTTATTATGTACTTCTGATATTTTTTTGTGTATTAACCACCTGGCCCTGTGTTTCCACAAGGAACCTTTCTGTTTCTGGGAAGAGGTCTCCAACCCTGAGCCAGGCATTCGACGCTTTCTTGTCGACCTCTAGTCTGCTCAGATCGTGGGGATGTCTTTCGTGGAGGGTCATGCTCTTCCATTGGTTAAATTTCTGTTCCATAGTGATCATTCATAATTTTTCTTCAAATTAATTTGAAATTAATTTACTGCATTATGCTTTCATTTCAGTTTAATGGTGTGTACTTCTTATCAGAATTACATATGCTCACATGGAGTGCTGAATCCTCTTTCCGTTGGTGAAAATATTCCTTCAAAGTTTTATCTGATGGTTGTGTAAATTTTTTATGTCTGTTATTCTGCTTCCTCCTCTGTCCTAGGTAATGTGAGTTTAACTGTGTTCATTGTACACGGTGCTTTCTAAAATTTGGCATTGCAGTTCTTATTGTACTTTGTAAATTTTCCAGATCAGTTTCAGACCCAGGTATTATGCCAAAAGAATACGTTAGTATGGGTATAGTAAAAGTGTTTGTTGCCTTTATTATGTTTTACTATCAAGCTCTGCTTGGCAGATTTTCTAAGCTCTGAACTAAATTCTGTCGAAGGTTTTTCCTTTATCGGACTATGATCTATTTCTTTGCTTATTGATATCCCAAATGTGTCATAGTTGTTCGTCAGTTGTATTGTATCCTGCTGCTCTGATTTGTATTCTATTAGCTCTACTGCACCTTTCTTTGTCTTTAATGTTCTGCACTTATCTTATCTAAAGTTCATGTTTAGATCTTTTGAAAATAGTTCTGCTATTTGAATTAATTGTTTTAGCTTTACTAATGAAGAAACATATAATTTCAAATTTTCCGTCTATAGAAGGTGTGTCAAGGTATAATTTGTTTCATTGTTTCTGATTTGATACCCAATTTTTGTCTCATTCAGTAAATTAAAGAGCAGGTTTAAAGCTCAGTGTGACGGGCTTAGTGGGGTTATTATTATTGTAATAATTCACCTTCACCTTGTCTGCTGGAGCAACCTCATGTCTTCCTTTACCACTCCTGATTGCATTCTTTGTGTTCCCTTGTATTTCTCATACACACATTAAGTGCCTAGTTTGTTCCTGCTTACTTGTATCTGCTATGCACCTCCTTCTTTTTCTTAATCAGGGTCTCAATACCTTTCAAGAACCAAGGTTCCCAGAACCTGTTATCCTTGCCCTTTATTCTGACTGGAACGAGCTGCCAGTGGAACTGGAGGATGCAGGTTCATCAAGAGAAATTTGGGTAAGTGTATTGATGAGAGGAGTGTGGAGAGCTATGGCCCATGTGTGAGTCAGTGGGACTATGCAGAATATCTGTTCAGCACAGCCTGGGTGGGCAGAAGGGCCTTTCTCTACCGTAGTACTCTATGACTCCAACAGAGTAAGTGGCATTTTTCCTGGTATTCGTAACTGCTGGTGAGGTTAGGCCAAACAGCAGGTTGCTTGTGAAAGTTAAACTCCCCGGCACAGCCACACACTAGTCGCTGAAGTTAGGAGTTTAGGATCCAGATGTCTCTGTTGCACTGGAGTAGTGCACCCCCTTCAGGACAGAACCCTGTAATGCAGTTATTTTGTTTTGTGGAAATAAACCTTGGTATAGACTATGAGAGTGAATTAGAAGCAAGTATAATCCATTTGATATACAGTGCCCCTACAGAAAGGAAGCATACAATGCCTTTAATGCAGTAAATTAATTTCAAAATGTCAGCTGGGCAATTAACGTGAACTATCCTCATCTGGAGGGCAACACCGACCTCACAGGCAGTGTGTGCTGCCTGCTGATCACCCTCTGCCTCTTTTCACACAGATGCCTGCGGCATTAACACATCTCCTGAAGGCAAATCTCTACCACATTCAAACGAAGCTACAAACAATTTATTTCCCTGTGACTAGTTTACGAAGGTGCTCTGGCTGCCTGCGTCCCGCAGTGCCTGCTTTCCAGTTGAGACTGTGTGATGTGGGGTATAATTAATGGAAGAGGGGGTTGGCCATCTGATCCTTGAGCCTCCCTCTAGCCTAAGCTTTCACTTCAATCAGCCTCACTGGGAAGTGTAACCCTGACAGGCTTGTGCGCATATCTGCAGCCACAAAGTGCCAGCAACCCAGGCTTGATCCTCACCTCTGTGCTCAAGAGCCATGAGGTAGTGTTGCAGCTCTAAAAAACTTTGTTTAGGCCACAGTTGAAGCATCGTCTTCAATTCTGGTCCCGCATTGTAGGAAGGATGTGGAAGCTTTAGAAAGGGTGCCGAAGGGATTTACCAGATTGCCTGGATTAGAGAGGATAGATTGAGCAAGCTAGGGTTTTTCTCTTTGGAGCGGAGAAGGATGAGGAGTGACTTGTTAGAGATGTGCAAGATGATAAGAGGTACAGCATGGGCAGTCAGAGACTATTTTCCAGGGCAGAAATGACTGATACAAGAGGGCATATTTGTAAAGTAATTGGGGGAAAGCATAGGGGAATGTCACAGGTAGATTTCGTACCCATAGTGGCAGGTGACTGGAAAGTACTGCCAGGTATGGTGGTGGAGACAGACACATTTAAGAGACTCTTAGATAAGCACATGGATGAAAGAAAATTGGAGGGTTATGTAGGAGGGGAAGGTTAGATTGATCTTGAAGTAGGTTAAAAAGTTGGCACAACATTGTGGGCCGAGGGGCCGCTGTGGTGTTCTATATCCCATGTTCTTTGTCCTGACCTCTGATGCTGTCTGTGTGAAGTCTGCACATTCTCCTTGTGATGATGTTGGTTTCTTCCCAAATTTCATGGGTTGGCGGGTTTATTGGCCAAGAAAATACCCCTGATGTGTGGTATAATCTGGGTCAGCTGGTGGGAAATGAGGAGAATAACATGAACTATTGTAACTGGTCTTTGTTACCAGAGAGCACACGGCAATGACACTCCCTCAAATATTGCTTCATGTTAACAGAACTTCAGTGTTACTGGTCTGACCCAGAGTTGGAAGCCCACCATTCAATGTCCTCAGGGATCAAAATTTTTTACTGTGTGTTGTCGATGTGTTGCCCCAGCCCAGAGTACCTGCTGGCCTCTCCAGTGAGCTCCAGAAATGAAGTCCTGAGCTCTGGCAATGGAGATTATCCATACCACAGCAATTGAGGAAGATGACTGCTCACCAGGTTAGAACATAAGACCAGAAGAGATAGGAGCAAAATTAGGCCATTCAGCCCATTGAGTCTGTTACCCCATTCCATCATGGCTGATTTATTAAGCCTCTGAACCCCATTAGCTGCTTTCTCCCCGTAGCTTTTGATGTTCTGACAAATCAAGAACCTATCAATTTCCACTTAAAATATACCCAATGACTTGGCCTCAACATCTATCTGTGGCGATGAATTCTACAGATTCACACCCTCTAGCTAAAGAAATTCCTCCTTATCTATGGTCTAAAGGCTGTGCCCTTTGGTCATAAAATCCCCCACTATAGGAAACATCCTCTCCACATCCGCTCTATCTAGGCCTTTCAATATTTGATATGTTTCAATGAGATCGTACCTTATTATTCTAAACTCCAGTGGGTACAGGCCCAGAACCATCAAAAGTTCCTCATACATTAACCCTTTCATTCCCAGGATCATTCTAGTGAACCTCTTCTGGACCCCCTCCAATGCCAGCACATCTTTTCTTAAATAAGGGTTCCAAGATTGCTCCAGATGCAGTCTGACCACACTTTAGGGAAGGTTAGGGAAGCAAGTGATGAGAAATAAATGAACAGCATGCTGGACAAACTGAGAACTGTTAATAGTTTTAAAAAAGCCATCTACTCCTCACTAGAGGTCTCATTTTTGAAGAGGGTTGAACTTATGGGCTTCTTCCCAGTTTGGTGTAAGCCTCGTGAGAACTACAGAGGAGCAGCATAAATGGTAACCTCCCTGGTTCTTCTGCCAAAGTTTGGATAAGCAGGAGGTTTATAGAGGTGTTCCTGCTACTACAGCCAACCACTAGCTGAGTGTGCCAAGCCTGTCTCCCATTAGTTTCTCCTTCTCCTTCCAGAGGCAGGAGGAATTAACCTTCATCTCTCCTTGGCTGTCTGGATGCACAAACAACATATTATTGAAAATTATATTGGGTATTACAATGTATAAAAACAGAAAATAATTGAAGACATTAAATAAAAAATAATTTGAATAAAAAAGCTTGCTCTCACTTTGCCACTCGTCTGGAGACCTGGGATCCCTACTATCTGGCCTGAGTCCTCAGGAGGTGAGATTTGCCTACCAGTTCGCCTGTCACTCAAACCAGTCCACTGACGATGCCATAGGTTCGCACCTAGAAAACTCGTACGCCAGCATGTTGTTCATCTACTTCAGCTCAGCGTTTAATACGGTCATCCTTCAAAGGCTGCTGGGTAAATTGTCCTTGTTGGGACTTAACACCACTCTCTTTGATGGGACTTGGAATGCAATGGCCCCAGTCAGTTCGAGTTGGTAGCAACATCTCAAGCTCCACTACATTGAGCACTGGTCTTGCCAGGCTTGTGTGCTCAGCCCGCTGCCGCTCACACTGCTGAATCATGATTACACTGCATTGCCAAGTTAGCTGATAATACTACAGTGGTTGGCCTCACCAGCAGCTGTGTTGAGTCAGCATACAGAGAGGTAGAGAAGCTTGTCAAGTAGTGTGAGGAAAAACAATTTGACTGTCAAAGAGAACAAGACAAAAGAGATGATTCAGGAAGGCGCAGGTCGACCACTCTCCATTGCACATCAATGGCTCTGTCGTGAAGAGAGTAAAGAGCACAAAGTTCGTTTGTGTGCACATAACGGGTGATCTAACCTGGACCTTCAACATTTCCTCCCTAGTCAAGAAGGTACAGCAGCATTTAAACTTTCTGAGAAGATTGATGTTTGCAAAGCTCTCTGCCCCTCATTCTAACAACTTCATACACGCGCACCATCGAGAGTGTCCTGACTGTCTGTATCATTGCGTGGTACGGAAGAAGCAAAGCATTGGACCGCAAGTCACTCCAGAGGGCAGTAAAAATCACCAAGAGGTTTACTAGGGTCTCCCTCCCTTCCTATTTGTGAAATCTACCGGGAGCGTTGTAGAGGAAAGACCTGAAGCATTGATGAGGATCCCTACCACCTCCGGGGTGGAGTTTGTTAGGTGTGTTCAAGAAGGTTTCTTGACACAATATGTAGATAAGCCTACATGAGGAGAGGCTGTACTTGATCTGGTATTGGGAAATGAACCTGGTCACGTGTCAGGTCTCTCAGTGGGAGAGCATTTTGGAGATAGTGATCACAACTCTATCTCCTTTACAATAGCATTGGAGAAGGATAGGAACAGACAAGTTAGGAAAGTGCTTTAGGGGAAATTTGAGGCTATCAGGCAGGAACTTGGAAGCATAAATTGGGGAAAGATGTACATTCCAATAACACAAGGAGAGAATGGTAGAGTACAGGAACTGTGGTGTACAAAGGCTATTGTAAATCTAGTCAAGAAGAAAAGAAGAACTTAGAGAAGGTTAAAAAAACTAGGTCATGATAAAGATCAAGAAGATTATGTCTAGCAGGAAGGAGCATAAGAATGAAATTAGAAGAGCCAGAAGTGGCCGTGAGAAGGCCTTGGTGAGCAGGATTAAAGAAAACCCCAAGGCATTCTACAAGTATGTGAAGAGCAAGAGGATAAGACGTGAGAGAATAGGACTAATCATTTGTGACAGTGGAAAAGTGTGTATGGATCCAGAGGAGATAGCAGAGGTACTTAATGAATACTTTGCTTCAGTATTCACTATGGAAAAGGATCTTGGCGATTGTAGGGATGACTTGCAGTGGACTGAAAAGCTTGAGTGTGTAGATATTAAGGAAGAGGATGTTCTGGAGCTTTTGGAAAGCATCAAGTTGGATAAGTCACTGGGACTGGATGGGCAGTACCCCAGGCTACTGTGGGAGTGGAGAGAGGAGACTGCTGAGCCTCTGGTGACGATCTTTGCATCATCAATGAGGACGGGAGAGGTTCCGGAGGATTGGAGAATTGTGGATGTTGTTCCCTTATTCAAGAAAGCAAGTAGGGATAGCCCAGGAAATGATAGACCAGTGAGTCTTACTTCAGTAGTTGGTAATTTGATGGAGAAGATCCTGAGAGGCATGATTTATGAACATTTGGAGAGGCATAATATGATTAGGAATAGTCAGCATGGCTTTGTCAAAGGCAGGTCATGCCTTATGAGCCTGATTGAATTTTTTGAGGCTGTGACTAACCACATTGATGAAGGTAGAGCCGTAGATGTAATGTATATGGATTTTAGCAAGGTATTTGATAAGGTACCCCATGCAAGGCTTATTGAGAAAGTAAAGAGGCATGGGATCCAAGGGGACATTGGATCCAGAACTAGCTTGCTCACAGAAGGCAAAGAGTGGTTATAGACGGGTCATATTCTGCATGGAGGCCAGTGACCAGTGATGTGCCTCAGGGACCTATTCTGGGACCCCTACTCTTTGTGATTTTTACAAATGACCTGGATGAGGAAGTGGAGGGATGGGTTAGTAAACTTGTTGATGACACAAAGGTTGAGGGTGTTGTGGATAGTGTGGAGGGCTGTCAGAGGTTACATAGGGATATTGATAGGATGCAAATCTGGGCTGAGAAGTGGCAGATGGATTTCAACCCACATAAGTATGAGGTGGTTCATTTTGGTAGGTCAAATATGATGGCAGAACATAGCATTAATGGCAAGATTCTCGGCAGTGTGTAGGATCAGAGGGATCTTGGAGTCTGAGTCCATAGGACACACAAATCTGCTGTGCAGGTTGACTCTGTGGTTAAATTGGCATACGGTGTATTGGCCTTCATCAATCGTGGGATTGAGATTAAGAGCCAAGAGGTAATGTTGCAGCTATATAGGGCCCTGGTCAGACCCCACTTGGAGTACTGTGCTCAATTCTGGTCGCCTCACTACAGGAAGGATGTGGAAACCTTAGGAAGAGTACAGAGGAGATTTACAAAGATGTTTCCTGGATTGGGGAGCATGCCTTATGAGAATAGGTTGAGTGAACTCAGCCTTTTCTCCTTGGAATGACGGAGGATGAGAGGTGACCTGATAGAGATGTATAAGATGATGAGAGGCATTGATTATGTGGATAGTCAGAGGCTTTTTCCCAGGGCTGAAATGGCTAGCATGAGAGGGTATAGTTTTAAGGTGCTTGGAAGTATGTACAGAGGAGATGTCAGGGATAAGTTTTTTATGCAGAGAGTGGTGAATGCATGGTAAGCACAAAATAATCTGCAGATGCTGGGGTCAAAGCAACACTCACAACACGCTGGAGGAACTCAGCAGGTCGGGCAGCATCTGTGGAAAAGATCGGTCGATGCTTTGGGCTGGAACCCTTCGTCAGGACTGTAGGGGGAAGGGGCAGAGGCCCTATAAAGAAGGTGGAAGAGAGAAGGCTGGTCAGTTCCAGGTGAAAAACCAGTAAGGGGCAAGATAAAGGGGTGGGGGAGGGGAAGCAGGGAGGTGATAGGCAGGAAAGATGAAGAAAGAATACGGGAAAACACAATGGGTAGTAGAAGGAGGCGGAACCATGAGGGAGGTGGTAGACAGCTGGGGGAGGGGGCAGAGTGACATAGGAATAGGGGAAGGGAGGGGGAGGGAATTAGCAGAAGTTGGAGAATTCTATGTTCATACCAAGGGGCTGGAGACTACCTAGACAGTATATGAGGTGTTGCTCCTCCAACCTGAGCCTCATATACTGTCTAGGTAGTCTCCAGCCCCTTGGTATGAACATAGAATTCTCCAACTTCTGGTAATTCCCTCCCCCTCCCTTCCCCTATCCCTATGTCACTCTGCCCCCTCCCCCAGCTGCCTACCACCTCCCTCTTGGTTCTGCCTCCTTCTACTACCCATTGTGTTTTCCCGTATTCTTTCTTCACCTTTCCTGCCTATCACCTCCCTGCCTCCCTCCCCCCCCCCCCATCTTTCCCCTTACTGGTTTTTCACCTGGAACTGACCAGCCTTCTCTTTCCCACCCTCCCCCCACCTTCCTTATAGGGCCTCTGCCCCTTCCCTCTTCAGTCCTGACAAAGGGTTCCGGCCCGAAACGTCGACCAATCTTTTCCACGGATGCTGCCCGACCTGCTGAGTTCCTCCAGCGTGTGGTGAGTGCATGGAATGGGCTGCTGGCAGCAGCGGTGGAGGTAGAAACGATAGGGTCTTTTATGAAATCCTGGATGGCTACATGGAGCTTAGAAAAATAGAGGGCCATGGGTACGCCTAGGTAATTGTAAGATAAGGACATGTTTGGCACAGCTTTGTGGATCGAAGGGCCTGTATTGTGCTGTAGGTTTTCTATGTTTTTATGTTTCTATCCCACAATCTCGATGACCTGCTACCATCAGGAGGGAGGCATAGGACCATCAGAATTAGGACTGCCAGCCTGGCGCAGAAACTTCTTCCCTCTTGCTGCAAGACTAATGAATACTCTGCCACAACTGAGATCTTGTTACTAGGACAAGCAACTGTTCACTGTTTAACTGTGCTGTGCTTTACTACATGAGATATAACCGGGTTAAATCTGGGGAATTCCCCGCAAGTCTGCGCCTGTCTGTTTCACTTCTGGTGACACAGGGTGATGCAATAGTTAAATTGTCAGATGCTTAAACAGAGCTGGGGCCAACAATCCTGCAATGTGATTTCAAATACAAATTATATTAGTGATTAGATGCATAAAAACAGAAAATAATTGAAGGCATTAAATAAAACTAAAATAATTTAAATAAAAAAGCTTCCTCTCACTTTGCCTCCGGTCTGGAGACAGACCTGGGATATAAATTGTTCTTGTACCAGGACTCCCACCACCAGGTTGAGGAACAGCTATTACCCCACAACCACCCAGCTCTTGAACCAAAGGGGATAATTTTACTCAACTTCACATGCCCCATCATTGCAATGTCCCCACCACCAATGAACCCACTCTCAAGGATTCTTCATCTCGTGTTCTTGAAATTTATTTTCTATTTATATATTATTGTTATCATTATTATTTTAGCTTTTGTATTTGAAGTTTGTTGTCATTTGCACATAGGTTGTTTGTCCATCCTGTTGGGTGCAGTCCTCCCTTTATTCTATTATATTTCTTAGATTTACTGATTTACTATTTACTGGATTTACTGTTATGTTTCTTAGATTTACTGAGTATGCCCACAAGAAAACAAAACTCAGCGTTGTATGTGGTGATGTGTATGTACTTTGATAATAAATTTACCTTGAATTTTGTAATCCTGCTTAGGGCATTTAATAATTTGAAAAAACATGATTTTTATGATTTCTCCAAGGACTAGCGAGTAGCAAATGCTGTTCCACTATGCAAGAAGGGAACTGGAAACTAAGTGGTAGGGAAGTTACTGAAGAGGATTCTTAGGGATAGGATTTATGAGCATTTGGAAAGCCACGGCCTACACCAATACCCTGAGCAGCAACATCAACGTGCTAACACTGCACGACTGTGGTGCACATAGGAAGGCATACGGCATGCTTGAATTTATTCGTTGAGGTACTGAGTTTAAAAATCAGAGAGTTATATTTCAGTATCCTGAAACTCTACTTAGGCCACATCTGGAGTATTGCATGCTACTCTGGTTGCCCCACAAGAAAGGATGTCGAGGCTATGGAGTGGGTGCAGGAGAGGTTTTCCTGCGTTCTGGCTGGATTAGAAGTTGGACAAACTTGTCTTTTTTTGGGGTAGCAGGGGCTGAGGGGAAATCTGATAGAGGTTTATACGATTACGAGAGGCATAGATAGAGCAGACAGGCAGTATCCTTTTCCTAGGGTTGAAACGTCTAGTACCAGGGGGCATGCATTTAATGTGAGAGGGAGTAATTTCAAAGGAGATGCAAATTTTATACACAGAGAGTGGTAGGTGCCTGGAATGCATTGCATGGGGTGGTGCTAGAGGCAGATACTTAGGGACTTTTAAGAGACATTTAGATAAGAACATGAATGTGAGGAGAATGGAAGGATATGGGCATTGTGTAGCAGAAGAGATTAGTTTAGTTGGCTATTTGATAACTATTTAACTGGTTTGGCACAACATTGTGGGCTGAAGGGGCTGTTCCTGTGCTATACTGTTCTGTGTTCTATGATCACAGGCTAATGGATATTGTTTAAAAACCCATCTGGTTCATTAATGCTCTTCAAGTGAGGAAATCTTCCATCCTACTGCTTTATTCTGTATGTGATACAAGACTCTAAGCGACGTGGATGACTATTCACTGACTAACTGTGCTACTAAATTGCCAGGAAAATTCAAGAGGGTTCTTCACAGCTACCTGCTCAGAGGCAATTAGAGATGGACAGTAACTACTGGTCTCAGCACTGATATCCACTCTCCACAACTGCAATCAATATATTGAGATTCCAAGATCCAGAAGGGTAGGTTTGCGGAGACGAAGAAATGTTCTCAGCCAGACAGCCACAGAGGGACAGTCACTGAATATAGTCAGGGCTCAATCACCAGAGCTTTCATTACTGAGGTGATCTAAGGACACAAGTTTCGGGCTGGAAAATGGTGAAGGGGCATGATTTTAGGAAGAGGCAAGCTGAGAGAGTGCACCTGCTTCTAGTTATTATGTTGTTATATCAAACGAAACCTTTTTTAAAAACCATCTTAATGATTTAGTATAAGAAAGTAACACAAGTATAACTGACTATTTCGAACAAGACCCATGAAGCATGACATGATGCTGAAAAGAATTATTTAAATCACAGACAAAACTTTGGAGTTGCATTTAAAATACCCCTGTCTTGTTGAAAATGCTAAAGCTTTGTCTGTTTTCTTTAGAAACATTTCCTGCCTTTGCTACATAACCCAGGCAAAATGAAAAGAAATGTGTGGCGGTCCTATTTATAGTCACAGAAAGGAAAAAGGCTATGAATTCAGCAGGATGGACTAAGTTAGGAAAGAATAGGAGGAAGTGTGACAGCACTAAGCCAAGCAATCTGGAGCCAATACAGCCCAAAACAGTTGGAAACAGTATGCAGAACACTCTGCAGAGTTGTGGGATGTGGGTCACCCGCCAGACCGATCTCTTACCAAACTGTGCCAGGGCTTCATGGTGAATTGGGACTTCAGGCTGACCTGCAGTCACAAGAGGTTGCTCCATTGTGCTGTGAAAAATTGGACTGAAACTTTGGAAACTTTGGAAAGCTTTTGAATATTGGACTGGATCTTCTACCACCAGTGAACAAAGAGGAACGAAGTAAGTCTGAGTTATGTTGTGTTGTGTTATTTCTGAAAAGTGGAGGTGGAGAAGTGTGCATTGTGAGTGAGAGTCTTGACCTAATACACTGCAATGTGTTCAAGCTACAAGTTTGCCATCAGGTACAGCTGAGATCAACACGCTCACACTCACATCCAGACATTTATACAAACACGCACGTGCGCGCGCACACACACACCCATACATATGCACATGAATAGACACACATGCATCATACACTCATTTAGTAACACACACATACATACATACTGTAGGTCAAGGCAATTACTATCAAATTACAGAGCAACCCTTGGTTTTGTTAAGTTCTCTTGAATTTGTTTATGGAGGGAGGAGTTGATGGACGACCAGCACAAGGAAAATGTTAGCCTGATCTATTTGAATAAGGTAGTTGATGAGGTGCACAGTTTGTCCTGTTGACCTGTAACATTTTCCCCAACTAGATATACAATGTTCACTCACACGGTGTGAAGTTGCACACTCAGATGTGGTGGTATCCGGCTACTGAGGTGCCATATCCTGTAATTTTCACTGACACCATTAACTGGAGCTAGTGAGCTTGGTACGGACTGTTGTGCTTCCTGAAGCCCACAACAATTGGAAACAAGTGCACTTCACTGGCTGTGAAAATCTCTAAGATGTCCCAGAGCTGTGAGGGCTTTGTATAAATTCAAGTCCCTCTTTGTTTTTTTGACATAAACCTCTCTCCACATCCCTTTGCCTGAGATTACACTGCACTAGTATATTCACTGACTGTGTAGACAAGACAGCACAGCAGTTTGTGCTGATGCCTCATGGCGTCCTGGGAACTGAGTTCGATCCTGACTTCATGTGCTATCTGTATGGCGTTAATATGTTCTCCTGTGACTCTTTGGGTTTCTACCAGGGGCTCCGGTTTCTTCCCAGCTCAGCCATGCTTGTAGGTGAGCAGGTTTCTGTGAACTATCTCTTAGTGCAGGTAATAGGCCCAAATGAAGCAAAGTGTACCCGAGAGACCTAATGTGGGCACAATGGAGTCAGGAGGGGGGAATGAGGGTGATGGGGTGACTGTGCTGACTGTTGGCATGGACCCAAAGGCCAAGCAGCCCATGAACACTACCTCCCTACTTTTTAATTTCTATTTTTGAATTACTTATTTAATTTAACTATTCAGCTTTCTTCTTCTGTTGTTATGTATTGCATTGTATTGCTGCCACAAAGTCACCAAATTTCACTACACATGTCGGTGATATTAAACCTGATTCTGATTTAACACTGCACTGTAGGAAGTAAAAGCTAGTTTACAGGAGAAAGGAAGTGATTTTGAAATAGCATCATTAACAAAGAGAAATTTCCACTGGTCTACTTATTAGGGAGTCTGAGTGAATCATTCCCCAGATTTAGGGATGGGTCTGTGGCCAGTGTAACATCAATGCCTCCATCAATGGGCTATTTCTACTCATATGTTTCACAGTTTGATGGTCTTATCAGGCCCCATTGTTTCTACTGCTATAAAGCTCTCACACAGAATGGCCTTCTATTCTAATGTGCATCAGTAAAGTGACCACCTACTTCCTTATAGTCTTTGTGACTACAGCTCCCGTCAGAGAAGGCTGTCTTTACGACTACTGCTGGGAAAAGTCTGGCTCCTGGTGCTCACGTGGGAGGAAGGGCTCTTAGATTAACACAGAGCATAAAGGATCATGAGTTTATGGAGTAGGATCTGAGCCCTCTTCTTACACCTAATGGGGCAGTACCAGGGTAAAACCAACCCTTTAATTGGGGAAGCATACTGTAAAATCAAACCAGGATTATAAGTGTTTGTTGTGCTCACATAACATGATGATCCATGTCTTCCACCTCAAGGAGTAAGTGACTACTACAAACTGTGAAACCTTTGAGGGAGGAAATCATTTTTTAACTCCTAGACATTAAGTGCAAGTGAGATTGTCACCCGCAGGTTGCAAACATGTTGATCTGATGTGAAAGAGGTGATTACATTCAGCAGCTGATAATCTTTCACATGTTTAGTGCCAGTGGCAAGGATCATAGTCCTCACTGGGGCTTCTTATTTTGGAGATTTAGGATAACTTTATATACCAAATTGAAAACAATGGTTGATTTGTTGAGGGATGGGTTTCAGAATGTAACAGTCAACAATAACAAGTCTTTGGATTTCCGTAGCCCCTTTCACATACTAAAATAGCATTAAACACATCACAGGATTAGTTTTAAAGAAAAAAAATCACAACGAGCCAAAGAAGGAGATAATGATAAAATGTTATCAAAGAGTTGGTTGCCAAGGGAGATAATAGAGAAGGGAGGAGTGGATAGAGGAGGAGAAGAAAAGATGGAGGGATTTCTGGACTTGAGGTCCAGGCAGCTGAAAGTGTTAATTATAAACACAAGAGGTTCTGCAGATGCTGGAAATCCAGAGCGACACACATAAGGTGCTGAAGGAACTCAGCAGGTCAGGCAGAATCTATGGAAATGAAAAAGCAGTCAAAGTTTTGGGCCAAGACTCTTCATCAGGACTGCAAAGGAAGGTGGAAGATGCCAGAATAAGAAGGTGAGGGAGGAGACAGAGTACAAGCTAGAAGGTGATAGGTGAAGCCAGATGGTTGGGGGAGGGTATACCAAGTAAGAAACTGGGAAGTGATAGGTGGGAAAGGTAAAGGGCTATAGAAGAAGGACAGTGATAGGTGAGGAGAGCGGGTCATAGGAGAACGAAAAGGTGGAGGGACACCAGAGGGGGGTGACAGGAAGGTGAGGAGAAGAGGTAAGAGGGGGAAGAGGGCGTGGAAATGAAGAAGAGGGAAGGGAAATGGAGAAATCAATATTCACGCCATTAGGTTGGAGGCTACCTAGATAGCATGTGAGGTGTTGCTCCTCCAAACTGAGAGATGTCTCATCATGACAAAAGAGGAGGCCATGGACCAACATGTCAGAGTGGGATTAGGAACTGGAATTGAAATGGTTGGACACTGGGAAATCATGCTTTTGGCGAAACAAGTGAAGGTGTTCGAGAAAGCAGCACGATAGAGTATTGGTTAGCACAACGCTTTACAGTACCAGTGACCTGGGTCCAATTCCCACTGCTGCCTGTAAGGAGTTTGTACATTCCCCCGAGAGTGCATGGCTTTCCTCTGGGTGCTCTGGTTTCCTCCCACAGTCCAAAGACATACCGGTTGGTAGGTTAATTGGTCACTGTAATTTGTCCCATGATTAGGTCAGGATTAAATTGGAGGATTGCTGGGTTGAAGGATTGAAGGACTGGAAGTGCCTATTCCACACTGTATCTCAACGAATAAATTAATAAATAAATAAATAAAATAAGCATTCCCCACTCTACGCTGGGTCACATCAATGAAGAGGAAGCTGCATTGGATACAATGGACAACCCATCAGATTCACGGGTGAAGTGATGCCTCACCTCGAGGCACTGTTTGGCATTCTGAACGGAGGTGAGGAAGGAGGTGAATGGGCAAGTGTAGCACTTCTGCTGCTTGCAAGAATAAGTGCTGGCCGGGAGAGAGATTAGTGGGGAGGGACGTAAGTGTTAATTGCTGACTGAAGAGTAATATTGATTGGAGATTTACAGGAAACCAGAAATATGGCAGGAGAGGATTGCAGAGAGGCAGAGAGCTAATGTAGAAGCAATGATGAACATAGAGTATCGAACAGTACCATACAAACCTTTGGCCCATGCTGTTGTGCCGATATGTTAACCTACTCTACAATCAACCTAAACTTTCCCTCCAACATAACTGTCCATTTTTCTTCCATCCATGAGCCCATCTAAGTCTCTTAAATGTCCCTAATGTATCTGCCTCTACCACCGCCCCTGGCAGTTCATTCCACGCATCAACCGCTCTCTGTTTTTGAAAAAAGACCTCTAATATTCCTCCTATTCTTTCCTCCCAACACCTTGAATTTAAGCCCCCTTGTATCTGCTATTTGCCTCTGGACCATAGTGCATCCACAATGCATATATCACACACAACACGTAAAGCAAAATATTACCATTAATAAGCTAATTCAAAATGCAGGTAGTGCACTGCACAGGTAAACAGTAAGCAGCTTGCTGCCCTAGTGACGAGACCTTGGTAGTGGCAGAGTATGCATTAGTCTCACAGCCAGAGGGAAGAAGCTGTTACCCACTCTGGCAGTCCTAGTCCTGATGCTCTTGTACCTCCTTCCTGATGGTAAGTGGATCAAAGAGATTTTGGAATGGGTTGTAAGGATACTCATAATGTCTCAGGCCTTTCCTCTACAACACTCCCAGTAAATGTAAAAACAGGGCGAGGGAAACCCTGGTGATCCATTGTGGTTTGTATTGTCCTCTGTCGGGTTTTACACTCTGATGCCTTGCAGCCTCTGAACCACACAATGATGCAGCCAGACAGGATGCTCTGATGGTGCTCCTGTAGAATGCTGGTAGAATGAAGGTGGGGAGCTTTCCACGCCTCGGTCTCCTCAGGAAACGTAGCTGCTGCTGTGCCTTCTTGGCTAATGAGGAATTGCCATGGGTTCAGGTTAGGTCATCCATTATGTGCACTCCAAGGAACTTCGTGATCTTCACTCTCTCCAAGGCAGAACCATGGAGAGGCAATGGTCGAGCCTGCGCCTTCTTGATGTCCACAATCATCTCTTTTGTCTTGTCCACGTTGAGAAGTGGGTTGTTGTCTCAAACCATTTGACAAGCCTCTCTGCCTCCTCCCTGTATGCCGACCAATCATTGTTGCTGATGAAGTCGGCCACTATTGTATCATCAGTGAGCTTGATGATGCGGCTTGAGTTGGATGTGGCGTTGCAGTCATGAGTCAGCGGCATGAACACTGGCCTGGGGAGAACCAGTGCTTGGCGAGATGGAACTTGAAATGTTGCTGCCAACTCGGAGTGACTGGGGTCTTTCTGTTAAGACGTTCAGGACCCAGTTACAGATATGGGTGCTGAGTCCAACTGAGGACAGTTCACTCACCAGCCTCTGAGGGTAGCCTCCAACCTGATGGCATGAACATCAACTTCTCTAACTTCCGCTAAGGCCCCACCTCCCCCTCGTACCCCATCTGTTACTTATTTTTATGCACACATTCTTTCTCTCAGTCTCCTTTTCTCCCTCTGTCCCTCTGAATATACCTCTTGCCTATCCTCTGGGTCCCCCCCCCCCTTGTCTTTCTTCCCAGACCTCCTGTCCCATGATCCTCTCGTATCCCCTTTTGCCTATCACCTGTCCAGCTCTTGGCTCCATCCCTCCCCCTCCTATCTTCTCCTATCATTTTGGATCTCCCCCTCCCCCTCCAACTTTCAAATCCCTTACTCACTCTTCCTTCAGTTAGTCCTGACGAAGGGTCTCGGCCTGAAACGTCGACTGCACCTCTTCCTACAGTTGCTGCCTGGCCTGCTGCGTTCACCAGCAACTTTGATGTGTGTTGCTTGAGCCTCTGAGGGATGATCGTGTTAAATGCTGAGCAGCAGTCGATGAACAACAGCCTAGCGTATGAGGCATCGTTATCTCTGTGGAACAGGGTGGAGTGGAGGGACAAGGCTATGGCATCATCAGTGCACTGGTTTGGGCAGCAGGCAGACTGGTGTGGGTCCAACATAGCTGGAAGTTGGGATTTGATACGATGCATTATCAGCAGATCAAAGCATTTCGTGATAGTTGAAGTCAATGCCACTGGTCGGTACTCATTTAGGCCAGATACCGTTGCTCTTAAGAATTAGTATTTTAAAACTGAATTACTGTGTCACCAATTGCATTTGTTGGCCCATGAGCATAAGGTGACAAGGATATTGGTGACAGAGTTTTAGATTTGTTGGAGAGTGGAACATTGTCGATCAGCTGGGGTACATCAGAATGGTAAGTATCAATAATGGTAGGGTTTGGATGAGGGTTTCAAGAGCATCTGCTTAGGCTGAAGTAGAGTCAGTGATGTTCTGGGGTTGAAATAGGCAGGTCTTTGTTATGTTGAAGATAGCTTTATTCCAGATTCAAATAAGAGGCACTTCAGCCTCTGAGAATCAGCAAGAGAAGGAAAGGGTGGAGGCCAAGTACAGACTGAACACAATGGCTTTGATCTTCCCAATTTTATGTTGGAAGAAATTCTGTCTTATCTAGTCCTTGATGTCTGGCAGATTAGAAGGAGAAGGTGGGATAAGAATGGTGAGAGGACTGAAGAGGAAGCTGGTGAGGTGTCTTTGGATCAGACTGCTGAAGGGCAGCAGGTATAAAATTAAACACAGTGGATCATTGTGGGACTCTGGTGTGCAAGAGTGGGACGGCGAACTATCGGTAGCATCTGTTAGTCTCGCAAGACCACGGATCTGTGCCTGGAAAGGTTCTCCAGGGTGCAAACCTGGGCAAGGTTGTATGGAAGATCGGCAGTTGCCCAGGCAGCAAGTCTCCCCTCTCCACGACACCGATGTTGTCCAAGTGAAGGGCAAGGGCCAATACAGCTTGGCACCAATGTCATCGCAGGAGTTGCCAGAACGAGGGGTTGAAGGCACGTTGGACTGCCTTAGGGACTCCAGCTCCGGATTTGTCCTCAGGGTTTACTCCTGAAGCTTTTCCCATGAGTGGGAATGGTCACAAGGCAGTGGAGGTTTGAAATCAGAGTTTTCCCTCACTTAGATGGACTGCCTTCCCAGGCTGACGAGTCCCATCTACCCGAAAGGGGAACTATTAACATTGATCTTTTAGATATGACTGCAGACATCCCACCCTGCAAAAACTCATTTAAGGGAGGTAGCACCATCAATTTGCCGGAGACTCCCGGAACTTCTGGGAGAGGTGGAATGTCTGCAATAGAGTAGCTCCTTAGCAGCCAGCCAGCTAGTTTAAATAACGTTAGCTATGCTAATGAACAAATGGCACCTGTTAAACTCACCTCAACACGTCTTTTACAGTCTTAACCCATCATGGGCAATAGAAAAGTCACTGTTGTAAACAGTGCAGCGAGCAACACTGTCATTATTTTTGACCCCTATTAGGCAGGGGTACACTTTAGTGTAGTCTGAGGTGACGTACATTTTATATTTTCTTTTTTTTTTGGAACACTGTGCCGTGGCGCACTCTCGCTCTCTCTCTCTCTCGTGGTCGCTCGCGCGCTGTCTCTTGCTTTCTCTCTCGCGCGCTCTCTTGCACTCTCGTTTGCTTTCTCTCGCGCTCTCTCTCTCGTGGTCGCTCTCGCGCTCTCTCTTGCTTTCTCTCGCTCACTCGCTCTCAAAAAAATTGATTTCTGTGATATTGTATATAATTTGTGGGCATCAGGGAGCCACTATTCATATGCGGGAGACTCCCGGAACTTCCGGGAGAGGTGGGATGTCTGTGACTGAATGTGACTGGTGTCGTCCCACATGTTTGGGCAATGGTGGGAATGTTGTTGGAGGAAGGTACAGCCAACGATGTTAAGCACTGCATGGATGTAGCTATTTGTGCCTTCACGTTCACATCCTGATTCACAGCCTGACCATCATTTCCAGCAGGAACAATAAAGGGGAAGCCTATTATCTGAATGGTCAAGGATTCCAGAGCCCCGTGAGGGACAGGAGTCTGAGCATCTTATGCAAGGTCTGTGAAAGGGAAGTGAGGGAAACAGGAAAGCTAACAGAATATAATTGCTCAATGCAGAAGAACTGAACACAAAATAGTGAAGATGTAATATAGTGCATTGGGGAGATCTCATCTGTGTACACTATTAGTCTCCCTGCAAAGGAGAGATATTGGCACGTTGGAAATGGTTCAGAGAGTGTTTCCAGACTGATATCTAAACTATAAGATTATAAGACACAAAGGAGCTGAATTTGGTTATTCAGCCCATCGAGTCTTCCCTGTTATTTGGTCATGACTGATTTATTTTTCCTCTCAACCCCCTAACCATTGATGCCCTTATATGGTTGTATGTCCTAGACTTGTATCAGAAGGGTGAAAAATGACTTGCTTGGAAGATCCTAATGAGCCTTGATAGAGAAGATGTGGAGAGGATGTTTTCACTTGTGAGAGGATCTAGAATTAGCAGTCACTATTTTTTTTAAAACGTATGGTATTAATCATTTGTAACAGAGATGAGATGCATTTTATTCTGCCATATCCCTACCATCCATGTACCTATCTAAACTTCACCCATTTTCTAGGAATGCAGCTCTCCCACGAAGCAAGGGTTCTTTGTAATGTGCTTTTCCTGAACTTCTCCACTTGTATGTACTTCATTCAGGCTGTCCTGATGGGGAGATAAAAGTTACTTTCCATTCTAGAAATTAATTTGTGGCTCATCATGTGGGAATCATTAGTTCTTTCCCTTCCTGCGTAAATCTTACATCACAGGGTAAGGCCCTCCCCACCACTGATCCCATTTACAAGGAGTGCTGTCGCAGGAAGGATATCATCAAGGACTCTCCATCCAGGCCAGACTCACTTCTCGCTGCGGCTATCGGGAGGGAGGTACAGGAGCCCCAAGTTTCACACTACCAGGTTCAGGGACAGTTATTACCCATCAGCCATAAGGCTCTTGAACCAGTGGGATAACTTCACTCACCCCAGCACTGAACTGATTCCACAATCTGGGGACTCATTGTTAAAGACTCTACAACTCATGTTCATGATATTTGTTGCTTATTTATTTATTATCACTACTATAATTTTTCTTGTTTTTTATTTTCAGTTTGTTGTCATTTGCACATTGGTTGTTTGTTGGTCTTTGTCATGTGCATTTTTTTTTTCACTGATTCTATTGTGTTTCTTTGTATTTTTCTGTGAATGCCCACAAGAAAATGAATCTCGGGGTTATATATTGTGATACATATGTACTTTGATAAAAATTTTACTTTGATCTTTGAACTACAGGGTTTGTATTTGAGATTTTTTAGCATGGGGGTGGGGGAGGGAAATGGTACGGTAGCATAATGGTTGACACAATGCTTTACAGCATAGGTAGCCAGGGTTCAATTCTCTCCACTGCCCGTAAGTAATTTGTATGTTCTCTCCATGAATGTGTGTGTTTCCTCTGGGTGCGCCGGTTTCCTCTCACAGTCCAAAGACGTACCAGTTGGTAGGTTAATTGGTCATTGTAAACTGTCTCGTGATTAGGCGAGGATTAAATCGGGGGATTGCTGGGCAGTGTGGCTCAAAGGGCCAGAAAGGCCTATTCCGCAGTACACTTCAATAAATATACAAACAAACAAATGAATAAGCACTGGAAATTGAAGCAACGCACATCAAAGTTGCTGGTGAACGCAGCAGGCCAGGCAGCATCTCTAGGAAGAGGTACAGTCGACGTTTCAGGCCGAGACCCTTCGTCAGGACTAACTGAAAGAAGAGATAGTAAGAGATTTGAAAGTGGGGGGGGGGGATCCAAAATGATAGGAGAAGACAGGAGGGGGAGGGATGGAGCCAAGAGCTGGACAGGTGATAGGCAAAAGGGATATGAGAGGATCATGGGACAGGAGGCACGGGGAGAAAGACAGGGGCGGGGGGGGAACCCAGAGGATGGGCAAGGAGTATAGTGAGAGGGACAGAGGGAGAAAAAGGAGAGAGAGAAAAAGAATGTGTGTATATAAATAAATAACGGATGGGGTACGAGGGGGAGGTGGGGCATTAACGGAAGTTAGAGAAGTCGATGTTCATGCCATCAGGTTGGAAGCTACCCAAGCGGAATATAAGGTGTTGTTCCTCCAGCCTGAGTGTGGCTTCCTCTTTACAGTAGAGGAGGCCATGGATAGACATATCAGAATGGGAATGGGACGTAGAATTAAAATGTGTGGCCACTGGGAGATCCTGCTTTCTCTGGCGGACAGAGCGTAGATGTTCAGCAAAACGACCTCCGAGTCTGCATCGGGTCTTGCCAATATATAGAAGGGAGCACCAGACGCAGTATATCACCACAGCCGACTCACGGGTGAAGTGTCGCCTCACCTGGAAGGACTGTTTGGGGCCCTGAATGGTGGTAAGGGAGGAAGTGTAAGGGCATGTGTAGCACTTGTTCCACTTACACGGATAAGTGCCAGGAGGGAGATTGGTGGGGAGGGATGGGGGGGACGAATGGACAAGGGAGTTGCGTAGGGAGCGATCCCTGTGGAATGCAGAGAGAGGGGGGGAGGGAAAGATGTGCTTAGTGGTGGGATCCCGTTCGAGGTGGCAGAAGTTACAGAGAATAATATGTTGGACCCGGAGGCTGGTGGGGTGGTAGGTGAGGACAAGGGGAACTCTATTCCTAGTGGAGTGGCGGGAGGATGGAATGAGAGCAGATGTGCATGAAATGGGAGAGATGCGTTTGAGAGCAGAGTTGATGGTGGAGGAAGGGAAGCCCCTTTCTTTAAAAAAGGAGGACATCTCCCTCGTCCTGGAAATTGAATGTTGCTTACTTCGAGTTGAACATTATATGTTGAACGCTCCATTGAGTATTTGATGTAGATTATTGAGTGTTGGTGTCTTTATGTTGGGCATTTATTTCTAGTTATGAAGTGTAGGTTCCAGTTGTTGATTGCACAGTATTAGGTTTCCTCATGGGCGTTAAAGTCTGGTGGAATGAGATCATCCAAAAGTCCTAAGGCTAAAAACTACCCATTAATGTTGACTCGTACTGGCTTCTTAACCAAAAATGTAGAATTTAAAAACCCTGCTATTATCTTCCAGCCCTGTCCTTGTTTTTATTGGTTTCTGTGTCCTTTGACAGCCTCAGATGTTCTCTATAATCTTCTATTCCTTTGCTTTTATTTGGTTATTTGTACATCATGCCTTTCCTTCACAACAATATTAGTGGTACAGATTTTCAAAGATTCAAAAGCAGATTTCTTATGAAAGTATTATATGCATGCAGTATACAACCCTGAGATTCACCTTTCCCACAGACAGCCGCAAACAGAGAAACACCATTTCAAAGAAAACATAAAATGCCCAAAGTGCAAAAAATAAAAAGAACAAGTCGTGCAAATGGCAAAAAATGAACGAGAAACACACAGAATATTCACCCTCTTCTTGCACTTTGCAGCTCCACTTTACTGACCTTATGGAAAAATTTTCTGTAAATTCATAATCTGATCAAGTTCACTTTCTTCAAAGTTGCTCCTCTAGGCTTTATGCATTTAATATTGTCCTTTGTCATGCCAGCTAAGTGCTTGGAAATGCTTTTTTATATGTTTTGCTTCAGTATTTAGCATCGGCATTCAGATATTGGCCAAATGTTTGTTACATTATCCGTCTCCTATGCTTTATGGTAATGAGAATTTTAGAAGAATCAGAATCAGGTTTAATATCACCGGCATATGTCATGAAAGTTGTTGTCTTTGCAGCAGCAGCGCAATGCAATACATAATAAAGGAGAAAAAAACATGAATTATATTAAATATATATACAGTATATTACAGAGTTCAATTAAATAAATAGTTCAAAAATAAAAATCAAAGAAGTATTGAAGTCATGTTCATGGGTTCAATGTCCATTCGGAAATCGGATAGCAGAGGGGAAGAAGCTGTTACTGAATCATTGAGTGTGTGCCTTCAGGCTCCTGTCCCTCCTCCCTGATGGTAGCAATAAGTAGATGGCATGTCCAGGGTGATGGAGGTCCCTAATGATGGATGCCAACTTTTTGAGGCATTGCTCCTTAAAGATGTCCTGGATACTACAGAGGCTAGTACCCATGATTGAGCTGACTAAGTTCACAACTTCCTGCCATCTTGTTTCAATCCTGTGCAGCAGACACCAGCCCCATACCATTAATGCAGCCGGTTAAAATGCTCTCCACGGTACATCTGTAGAGATTTGTGAGTGCCTTTGGTAACATACCAAATCTCCTCAGACTCCAAATGAAATATAGCAGCAGTCATGCCTTTGTAGCTGCATCGATATGTTGGGCCCAGGTTAGATCCTCAGAGATCTTGACACCCAGGAACTTGAAATTGCTCACTCTCTCCACTTCTGATCCCTCGAGGAGGACTGGTGTGTGTTCCCTCGCTTACCCGTCTGAAGTTCAGAATCAGTTCTTTGGTCTTACTGACGTTAAGTGCAAAAGTTATTGTGTAAGCTGGATATTTTTGTTGCTGTAATGATGATCAGGTGTTTGACACAGGTTCAACATTTACAACTTGCTGACTAAAGAATGCTTGCTACTGTCTGTTTCATGTTTGACATTTGGACATTTGGTACTGGTAATAAATTATTTTATGTGCTGCAGTGGATATTCAAGGCAGGTTATTGGACCTTTGTTGGGTATATAATACCAGATGTCTGAGGCTGTAAGTGAAACTTTCATACTGTCATATCCATCATTTGATTGGTATTAGATAATTGAAACCAAAAGAGAAATACTCAGCAGGTCAGGCAGTATTTATGGAGAGAGAAACAGGGATAACATTCTGGGTCATCCACACCTTATCTGAAGCATCTTCAGCATCTTGAGGGTCTGGTTTGTAATTCGGCATTAATGGTCTCTATAGTTTGTTGGCTGCTATTTGTATTATACAATACATGTTTAGCAGAAATGGCTAATATAAGAGGTGATATTTTTAAGATGATTGGAGGAAGTTTAAGGGGAATGTCAGAGGAATTTTTTTTATACAGAGCAGTGGTGCATGTGGGTGGTGGGATGGAGATGTAGGCATCTGTTAGTCTCGTGAGACCATGGATTTGTGCCTTGGAAGGTTTCCAGGGCGCAGGTCTGGGCAAGGTTGTATGGAAGACAGGCAGTTGCCCATGCTGCAAGTCTCCCCTCTCCACGCCACCAATGTTGTCCCAGGGAAGGGCACTAGGGCTGATACATCTTGTCACCAGTGTCGTCGAGAGCAATGTGTGGTTAAGTGCCTTGCTGAAGGACACAACACGCTGCCTCAGCTGAGGCTCGAACTAGCGACCTTCAGATCACTAGACCGATGCCTTAACCACTTGGCCATGCTAAGTGGAGATACATCTCTAGCAAAAGGAGGTCTGCTAGCCTACAGGTCACCTTTGGTCAAAGTGTAACATCTGCTTAATCCTCTGGTCAGGGTCACAGGAAGCCATGGGAGCAGGTGGTGGATGGTTGTATGAGCACCTGGTGCACATCACAAGTCCTGGTTATGCGACCACTGACGCTAGGCGGACAATCCCTGAAGAGCTTTGATAATGGCTGGGGTCACCTGCCTGGTAAAGGCACTGCTCTGAAGAAAGCAATGGCAAACCACTTCTGTAGAATTTGCCAAGAACAATCATGGTCATGGGACCATGATCACCCACACCATACGACACGGCACATAATGGTGATAATGATGGTGATGATGGGGGGGCACATGAAACATGTTGCCATTTGTGGTGGTAGAAGTTGGGACATTAGGGACATTAGGGAGAGAAGCAGATGGATGATAGATAGGTGGGGGGCTATTGGAGGGAAATTGATCTTATTGTAGGTTAAAAGGTAGGCACAACATTGTGCACTGTGCCGTATTCTTCCACATTCTATGCTCGATGTTTCCTTCCTCTCAGCCAAGGGACTGATACATCATTGATTCTCTGTAATTTTCCCATTGTCCATCAAGAGAAATTGTTCTGATAGTTCTGCACTGCAGGATTGCTTTGACCATGCAAACTGCCGAATGTTCAGGCAGGCTGCTACCTATGTCAACCACGTTACCACTGAGGAAAAAGTGGATTCGGTGACCAGCTACATACAGAAGTGTACTGAGGATGTTACCATCATGAATCACATCCAGGTGAGGGCAAATCAGAAGCCATGGGCTTACCGTGGAGGTCCATGCCAGGCTGAGGGAACGTAGGTGCCTTTAGATTGGGGGAGGCAAGAACTGTGCTTTCCTGCTCCATCAGGAAGGTGAAATGGGAGCATTCTCAGAGAACTTCCAGCCACTTCTGCGATACCAGAGAAACGAGGAGCATGTTGCAGGGAACTCGGCGGATTACAGACTACAAGGCTACCCTGCACCAGGATGTTTCACTCCCTGAGAGGCAGAATTTCTTCTACACTCAGTTTGATGTGCAGAGCAAAATGCTGAAGAGGAAGGCACCCCTCTCCTCAGAGGAGAGACACACCGCAGGATGAAGCTGAGGTGAGGAAGACCTTGGCCTGAGTCACCCCACGCAAAGCTGTGGGGCCTGATAATATACTAGGTCATGTTTTGAAAGATTGTTCTGCCCAGCTGACTGCTATATTCAATATCTCTCTGCAACAATCCAGTGTCTCCTTGATCTTCAAGGCAGCAGCCATCACTCCAGCACCAAAGAAGGCGACTGTAACCTGCCTAAATGACCATAGTCCGGTGGCATTAACATCAACCATTATGAAATGCTTTGAATGGCTGGTCATGGAGTGCATTACAGCCCTTCTCCCGGCTGTCACCTATTGCTCAAATTGATCCACTGCTGATACAGTAGCCTCTGTCCTGTCCAAACCTGGAAAGTGGGGTCCTGTATGCCAGACTGCTGCTTATAGACTTCAGTTTGCCTTCAACACCTTCATACCCCAGACACTGGTGGGGAAACAGTCCTCGCTGGGTCTCAACATCCCTCCCTCTGTAACTGGATCCTGGACTTCTGAACGGAAAGGCCACAGTCAGTCCATGTGGGCAGTATGTCTCTCGTTCCATTACGCTGAGCACTGTCACTCCCCAAGGCTGTTCACACTGCTGACACATGGCTGTGTCATAGTATCCAGCTCAAACCATGTCATCAAGTTTGCAGATGTCACAGCAGTGGTTGGCCTTATCAAGAATGATATTGAGATGGAGTATACAGAGGAAGTGGAGTGACTGGTGGATTGGTGTGAAAAGAACAACCTAAGCTTGAACATGGAGAAGACCAAGGAAATCATTCTGGGTTTCAGGAAGCTGCAGATGAACTATCCCCCTCTGAGAATACATGTCTCCTCCGTAGAGAGAGTTAAGTGCACCAAGTTCCTGGGAGTTCACATCATGGATGATCTCAAATGATCCCTTAATGTCACCTCCCTGAACAAGAAGGCACAACAACAGCTCCATTTCCTAAGAAGATTGAGGCAAGCCCCACTCTTACTGTGTTTTACAGGAAAACTATTGAGAGCATCCTGACAAGTTGCATCTCTGTCTGGTATGGGAGCAGTGGAGTATCAGACTAGAAGTCCTTTCAGAGGACTGGGAGGATCATAAGGGTCTCTCAACCATTTATCGGGGCCAGTTATCAGGAGTGCTGCATATGCAGGGCCCTTAGTATTATTAAGGATCCCACCTATCCATCCAGCATCTTCTTTGACTTTCTACATTCAGGCAGGAGACTCTGATGCATAAAAACAAAAATGGTCGGGATAAGAAACAGTTCCTTCTCTCAGGCCACTAGGCTTCTGAACTCCTGGCCACATCATTTTCAAAGTGTCACCAGTTAATCTGTTCCGTACCTGACAATATTTAATATTAATGCACTTTAGTTTGTTATTTACATGTGATTCATTTGTAGATTTTACCCTTAGCTTCATAAGTTATTGTGTGTTATGTGTACTACTGTGCTTTATACCTGATTCAAAGAAACGTTTTGTTCTATATACATTATATGGTTATATAAGTTATATACATGTATATAGTTGAATGACAATAAACGTGACTTGACGTGGCTTGATTAGGAAGCAAGGAAATAGCAGAAAGATTAAACAAATAATTTTGTGTTTGTATTCATACAAGAATTTATAAGAAAGCTTTCTGAATATTTGTAGAACAATAGGACCAGAGTGAATGAGGAGCTGACAGTAACTAGCATCAATAAGGAACCAGCAATGGAGTAATTAATGGGACTAGAGGTCAATAAATCCCCAGGACTAGGTGAAGTGCACCTCTAGATTTTGAAAAAATCAATTGATATAATGTCATCTACAGAAATTCAATGGAACCTAGAACCAATTCACAGATGTAATCCCATAATTTAAGAAAACAGGAAACTACAGATCTGCTTGCTTAACATCAGTAGCAGGCAAAATATTAGAATTAATTGTTAATGAATTGGAATTGGACCTGGGTTATTATCACATGTACTGAGATACAGTATAAAGCTTGTCTTGCATGCTGTTTGTACTGATCGAATGCATAATGCATTGAGGTAGAACAAGGTAAAATAATAACAATGCAGATTAAAGTATAACAGCTACAGAGAAAGTGTGGTGCTGGCCAGCAGAAAAATGCAAGATCATAATGAGGTCTATGGTGAGGTCAAGCGTCTATCTTATTTAACTAAGGAACCATTTAGTAGTCTCATCACAGTGGGGTAGAAACAGTAATTGTGCCTAGTGGTACGTGCTTTCAGGTTTGTATTTTCTGCTCAATGGAAGAGTGAAGAAGAAACTGCTGAAATAAGGACTCTGGGGTATTTCTAGCAGCGTGCTGGAGAGTGTTGTAGATTAGAGGGACTTTGGAGCACAAGTACATGATTTAAGCTCAAATTTATTGCCATTCCACATACACATGTAAACAGAATATCGTTCCTCTGGGGCCGAGGTGCAGGACACAGTACATACAGTCACACACAGCACAGATAGTTATGATTTACCAATTTTTGCACGTCCCTGAGTGGTGTGACCTAAAAATTGATGAGGCATGGATTGTTGTCCTAGAGCCATGTTTCTGCAAGAACAAACATGCAGCAGTTCCTCATCTCCTGCTGGGTCAGCTGCAGAAGGAAATCCATCTTGTCTTCCAGGGTGTGAACGCTGGAGAGCAGCGCTGACAGGAGAGTTGGCCTGCAGGGGCCAATCCCGACCCAGCACGGATTCCAGCACACCTACAATGCTTCTGTACGCTCCCACACTGCCTCCAGGGTGGCTGCAGCAGGCAAGGCCTTGCAACAACTGTGCAACAACCCAAAGCCACACAACCCCTCTGCCATCAGTCTCACCAATGAACTAATGAACCAGACTTATAGTATTCTGTGTTGCCAATGTCCTGCAGGATCTTGTGATCACAACATAAAACATTTGGGACAAACACTGGAACGATTTTTTGGACTGGACTAATCAGAATGTGCCCTGAAAGTGAACTCATAGTTAGACAGGGTGGTCAATTCATTAACGTGATGCCACTATTAAGTGGAATTATCCCAGTATTCCGCCAATAGCTATTCCTCAAAATTAAAGATTGTCTGTTCATGGAAACGTAAGTTTTTGTGTCATCTTGATGTGCGCGAAGTCAGTGCAATTTTCTTTACATTGAGATAGTGTCCACACTTCATTGACTGTGAAATGTTTTGGAATGAAATAAAATGTGATACTCCTCTTCAAGCTCTGCTTCTTTTTACTGTCCTCTCTGAGGCTCTCTGCCAAGCAGCAGGCGGGTAGCCAATGTTCAGTAGCCATAAAGGGAAAAATAATTTTTTTCTGTTTGAAAGTTTAATGTATTCCTGGAATAGGGATTGAAAACAATTTGCTAAATATTACTTATGACTGGTATTACCACATGTGCTGAGGAAAGGAGCCTGTGCCATAAACAACAGTTCGTAGTAAGCCTGTGATTAAAATGACGCATTCTGCCAGATTTGCTCTTCAATATCCTTGTGCTAATTCAACTGGAGAGAGATTTGTTGATCTGGCATAAGAGAGGGTTAGGGCGACCCACCATCCTCTGTGAGTCAATTTATTACATTAATTTAATTTGCTTTCCATGCAACGATTTCAGGGAAATACTCCAGCAATCAGCTAAAGTAGAGCCACGAACTATCAACATATTCTACATCCATTATAAGAACGTGATACTTAGAGTACATGTGCTGAAATATCACAAGATGTGAATTAAATTTGAACACTAGTGAATAGTTCATCCACAGCACAGGTGCTTAAGTGAAGTTTGGATAGGTACGTGGATGGTAGGGGTGTGGAGGGCAGGTTGATGGGAGTAGGCAGCTTAAATAGTTTTGGTACGGACTAGATGGGCCAAAGGGCCTGTTCCTGTGCTGTAATTTTCTATGACTCTACGTGCCAAACAATGGGATGAATAGCGGCTCATTCTCCATCATTTTGATTTTGGGTTGCTTATTAGCCAGGTGTTGATGCGTAGCCAACTGGTTAAAGCATTCGTCTAGTGATTTGAAGGTCGCTAGTTCGAGCCTTGGCTGAGGTAGCGTGTGTATCCTTGAGCAAGGCACTTAATCACACATTGCTCTGCGAGGACACTGGTGCCAAGCTGTATGGGTCCTAATGCCCTTCCCTTGGACAACATCGGTGCTGTGGAGAGGGGAGACTTGCAGCATAGGCAACTGCCGGTCTTCCATACAACCTTGCCCAGGCCTGCGCCCTGGAAACCTTCCAAGGAGCATATCCATGGTCTCATGAGACTAACTATATATATATATTAGCCAGGACTCTGGATAAAAAGTTAAAGAATACATTGTGCTTCAAACCAGACACCACTGTGTTAGGAATAGGCAAAGTGTGTAGTGCAATGGGCACACAGTTACTGAGTTTGAGGCATGGAGTCGTAGAATATTGTAGTATAAAAGCAGGTCCTTTGGCCCATCTAGTCTGTTACGAAACATTAATCTGCCTCCTCCCATTGATGCGCACCTGGAACTTCCACACCCCTCCCATCCATGTACCTACCCAAATTCCTCTTAAATGTTGAAATTGAACCTGCAACCATCACTTCTGCTGGCAGCTCGTTCCACACTCTCACCACTCACTAAGTGAAGAAGTTCCCCCTCATATTCCCCTTAAACTTTTCACCTGAACACATGACTTCTAGTTGTAGCCTCACCCAACCTCAGTGCAAAAGGTCTGCTTACATTTACCTAATCTGTACAACACATAATTTTGTATACCTGCATCAATTCTCCCTCATTCTCCTACACTCTAGGGAATGAATTTCTAACTTATTCAACCTTTCCTTATAACTCAGGTCCTCACGTCTTGGCAACATCCCTGTAGATTTTCTCTGTATTCTTTCAATCTTATTGATGGATTTCTTGTAGGGACCAGAAGTGCACAATACTCCAGATTACACCTCACCACCATCTTGTAAGATAACATCCCAACTCCTGCACTCAATACTTTTACTTATCGCCAATGTGCCCAAAGATTTCTTTACAACCTTGTCTACCTGTGACACCACTTTCAAGGAGCTACAGACCTGTATTCCTATATCCCTTGTTCTACTGCAATTCTAGTGCCCTACAGCTCATCATGTAGGTCCTGCTATTGTTTGCCCTCCCAAAGTGCAACACCTCCTACATGTCTGCATTAAATTCCATCTGCCATTTTAAGCCCATTTTTCCAGGTGGTCCTGATCTCAAGGCAAACTTTGACTGACTTCATCACTGTCCACTACGACCCCAATCTTGTTGTCATTAGCAAATACAATGATCCAGTTTACCACATTATCACCCAGATCATTAATATTGATAACAAACAACAGACCCAGCACTGAGCCCTGTGGCACTCCACTCCAGTCAGAGAGGCAACCATCTTCTACCAGGGGCTGGTTTCTCCCACAAATACAGGGTCTACTACCTCATCTTGAATGCCAAGCAGCCTAACCTCCTTGACCATAATCCCATATTGGACCTTGTCAAAAGTCTTGCTGAAGTCCATGTAGACAACATCCACTGTTTTGCAGTCATCAGATTTCCTTGTAACTTCCTCAAAAAACTCTAGAAGATTGATTAGACACAACCTACCATGCATAAAGCCATGTTGACTATCTCTAATCAGTCTCTGTCTATCCAATACATACATGACTCTTAGGATACCTTCCAATACCTTATTCACTATTGATGTCAGGCTCACCAGCCTAAAATTTACTGTATTATTCTTAGAGCTTTTCTTAAATAACAGAACAATTTTAGCTATCCTCCAATCCTCCGGCACCTCACTTGTGGCTAAGGACATTTTAACTATCTCAGCTAGGGCCCTTGCAATTTCTGCACTGGCTTCCCACACAGTCCAAGGAAACACCTTGTCAGGCCGTGATGAGTTATTGACACTAATCTTCCTCAAGACAGCAAACACCTCCTCCTCTGTAATCTGTATACTGTCCATGACTGCACTGTTGCTTTGCCTCAGTTCTCTAGACTCTGCGTCCATATCCCAAGTAAATACAGATACCAAAAATGCATTTAATATCTTCTCCATCTCTTATGGCTTCATGCGTAGGTGACCACTCTGATCTTCCACAGGATCAATTTTGCTCCTTGCTATCTTTTAGCGTTTTGTATATTTGTGGAAGCTCTTGGGATTCTCCTTCACCTTTGCTGCTTGAGTAACCTCATGTCTTCTTTTAGTCCTCCAAATGACCTTTTTACGTGTTCTCTTGCATTTCTTACACTCCTCCAGTACCTCGTTTGTTCCTTTCTGCCTGTACCTGCTATACACCATCTTCTTTTTCTTAACCACGCTGTCAATATCTCACAAACACCTGTGATCCTTGCCTTTTATCTTAACAGGAAAATACAATCTCTGTACATTCAAAATTTCACTTTTGAAGGCCTTTCACTTACCAAGTATGTTTTCGCCAAAAAAAACAACTTGTGTAATGGACACCTACATAGACTTCTGTCAACTGCCTTATCTCATTCCCTCATAAGAGATCTATTATCGCACACTCTTGAACTTAAGATAAAGGAAACCTTAGGGGACAGTGATCATAATATGATAGAACTCTCCCTGCAATTTGAAAGGGAGAAGCTGAAGTCAAATGTATCAGTATTGCAATGGAGTAAAGGGACTGAGAGAGGAGCAGGCCAAAGCTGATTGGAAGGGACACTAGCAAGGATGATGGCAGAGCAACAATGGCTGGAATTTCTGGGAGCAACCTTAAGCTCCGTAATCAAATCTGGTTCATTACACAACACCCAGTCCAGAATATCTAGACCCCTAGTGGGCTCAACCACAAGCTGCTCTAAAAACCAACTCATGCGCATTTTACAATTTTTTCCTCTTGGAATCCAGCACCAACCTACTTTTCCCAATATACCTGCATGTTGAAAACCCCTAAGAGTATTGTAACATTGTCCATTTGACATGACTTTTCTATACTCCATTGTAATTTGTAACCCACATCCTGGCTACTGTTCAGAGGCATGTATATAATTCCAATCAGGATATTTTTAACTTTGCAATTTATGAAATAATCCCACAAGGATTCTACATCTTCTGATTCTCTGTCATCTTTTTCTGAGAATTCGATTTAATTTTTTGCCCACAGGGCCTTGCCCCCCCCCCCCCCAGCCTACCAGCCGGCCCTTTCAATAAAGTGGCTCTCCAGGGGTGTGGTCAACAGCCCGCCCAGCATTCCTAATGACCGGTGCTATTAATTATTCTTGTCTTAAAATACTTTTGTGGGATTGTGGTGTGATGTTCAAATTCAGTTATTGTTACATTTTAGTTTGGGTTATACAGTTATTTCCTCAACACACGCAAAATGCTGGACGAACTCAGCAGGCCAGGCAGCATCTATGGAAAAGAGTACAGTCAACATTTTGGGCCGAAACCCTTCGGGAGATAGGTCCTGCCGAAGGGTTTCGGTCTGAAATGTCGGCTGTACTCTTTTCCATAGCTGCAGCCTGCCCTGCTGAGTTCCTCGGGCATTTTATGTGTGTCGCTCAGATTTCCAGCATCCGCAGATTTTCTCCTGTTTGTGACAGTTATTTGCTTGTGTGTTTCTGGGTCACTCTGACTGTAACTGGGGTGTGCAATAAACATCTCCTCCATCTGTATGTGACTGATGGATTCTCCCCCTGGGTCAGGGTGCCTGGACTGCTTTAGTGCTTGTCGCAATAAAACCAACAGTCGAGCTAAATGAGCTTCTCTTGTCTGTCATAATGGACCGAATGCTCGCCACTTTGGTGCCAGGAGTGGGATTAGAAATTGATGGCGAGATTGAAGAGCTATGGTATCAGACCTGGGGAATAAGTCGAGGGGCCTCCCCTGCTCACTCAGACGGGGTCCTGAAGGTGGACCCCTAACCCAGTTGGAGGACGTGGGAACCAAGCACCGTGCCTTCCCAGGGAACCTGATAGGGTGAGAGTACCCAGCCTTCCCAACCCGGGGAACACGGTGGAGCACGTCACCAGCCTCCCTCGTTCCGAGGAACCAAAGATGCTGTAGCTATGGGAAGATGGGCAGCATGGCAGGCACCGTAGACGCCACCAGAGCAAGAGGAAGGCCAACGGGCCTCAGCAATTCATGCCACAAAGTCCACCCTGAAGCCCTCCAGATACAATGATGCCAGCCGCCTGGAGCCTTACCGGCACAAGTCAAACTTGCTGCATTGGCACAACGGGTGGAGCCTCACTGAGATATCGGTGCACCTTGCCCTGCGAGCCCTCCTCGACCTAACGCTGGCTGAGCAATGTGACTACAGGGCCCTCGTAGTGGAGTTTCAAGCAGAGGCCTTTGGAGGGAGCAATGAGGGATGAACTGGGCAGCAGGCAGCGCCATGTGGGAGAAAGCCTAGGGGCATTCGCGGCAGATCTCCGTCACAGTGCCCGGCATGGCTACCCACAGTTCCATCCTGTGGCACAGGAAGAGCTTGCCCTCCACAACTTTGTAAAGGAGCGGAGGCTGGAATGCCTTCGGCAGCACATTTGCCTGACATCACCATCGTCGCTGGCCGAGGTGGAGAGGGCAGATGCAATTTTAGCCCTGCGAGGCTTTCCAGCAGCGCCCTACATGCCACAAACCCGGGCTTGTGTCCCTGGGGTGAAGGAGGAGATCGACGAGGAGGAGCCTGTAAAGTGCTGCACCCGCCCCGGCGCACGCCACAGAGCGATCTCTCCAGCCAGTGTGGCAGGGCAGGCCATGTGGCCCGGGTCTGCCCCACACCAGCTTCACGCCCACAGCCCCGTGCAGGAAACACTGAACAGGCGACACCACCAGAGACTACCAGCAGAACCCCTCTCACGTGGCCTCTCTGGGTGGGCCATTTGGCTAAAGATCAAGGCTTATACGTTGGCCTGCGTGGTGGAGGACACCAGATGCCATGCATTGGTGGACACAGTGTCAACCATCACCATCATCCGTCCAGGAGTCCTCCCCAAAACGAACCAGCCATCCCTGCCTAGGTGGACAACAACGGTAGTCCAGCTGACTACGGTCACCAGCGACTGTGCAGCACTGAGAGGGAAGGGGTGGCTGTGAATCTCACTGGGGAAAAGTGGTGGAGCATGAGGTGTGGCTAGCCGACATCCGGGAGGCCTGCATCATTGGGCTGGGCCTGCTGCCCCACTGGGAGGCCTCTGTGGATGCGCCGGGGGCAACACTCTACCTCGGTGCCAAAGCCACGGCCCTCTGGCAGGGCAGCTCCAGGAGGTGGACCTGGTGGAAACAGTGACAACCACCACAGGTCTTCCAGTGGCCCGCCACAATGCAGCACGCCCTGCAGCGGCTCAACACAGCACAGCAGAACCAGGGGCAAGAGGCGGTGGCGGTGCTTCAGGTGGCAGATGGTGGCAAAAGGTAGACCTCCCCACTATTGGCCAGTCGGTGAGTGATACCGTGCTGGCCCAGGTGAGGGGATGGCTATGAGTGAGACTGGACAGTGTCCCTGTACTCTCGCCGGGGAACACTGGAGATGCACGATGGGTTGCTGTTCTAGCTCCAGCAGCTTTCCGATGATGACAGTCACTTCCTGTGGTCCCCTGGGGGCTCCATGCACGATTCCGTGGCTGGTGCATGGGCTGGTGGGGCCGGCCACTTTGGGGTCGCAAAGACATTGGGCAAACTGCGGGAATGCTTTTACTGGCCTGGGACAGGCAGGACAGTGGAACGGTTCGTGCACTGCTGTGATGCTTGCAAGTCTCAGAAGGAACTGGGCCGCCGGTCTAGGGCGTCAATGCAGCAGTACCATTATGGGACTACTGTCCCACCACGCTTGGAAGCTGCTGGAAGGGACTGGAACAGGTGATCGACCGGATCTCCGATGTGGTATTCTGGGTGCAGTTGCCTGAGCAGCAGAAGGCAGTCTTGCTGCACTGGAGCTGGTTCGCGCCATGTTATCCCTTGGCCACCACCGACCCAGCGAGACTGAAGGCAGGAAGTGACACTCTGAGTGTCCTGTCTTTTGCCTCACCAAACACCAAACACCACGGGGGTCGTGGAGTGAGCTGCTGGCACCCCACAGCACCCCAGATGGTGACGTCAACCACCACCTGTCCTTCCTGTCAATTTCCTCTCCCTCTCCTGTCAGTCACCGAGCTACCTGCCTCCTGAAACTGAAGGGTGACTGCTTCCCTGTAGCTCCCACTTACTGCCTTCTCACTTTCCCTTATAAGCCGAAGGAAATCGAGCTGTAGCTCCAGTTCCTTAACGTGGTCTCTGTGGAATGCTGCTCAGTGCGCTGGTCGTCCCGGAGCCTGGAGGTCTCCCTGAATTCCCACATCTCACACAAAGATCACAACCCAGCCCCTGGAGCCATCCTCACTGCTCTAACTATGCACTAACAGATGAAGAATGAAGAAGAAGAAATTTCCCAGAAGTTAACCTTGCATCCTGAATACATTTGACAAACTCTATCCCATCTAGCCCTTTCAAAAATAGGCAAAGGTTAAAATCACCTACTTTCACAACCTTATACTTCTTGCAAGTCTGCAACTCCTTTGCATGTTTGCTCCTTTAAGTCCCACATACTGTTAGGTGGTCTCTAATGTAACCCAATTAATGTGGTCCTTCTGATTTCTTGGTTCCTTACCCATCTTGCCCGGGAGACAAAGTCTGCAGTCTTTTCTGTCTGAGCACTGCCATGACATTTTCACTGACTAGTTATACCACTCCACTCCCTTTACTCAATGCCAGCAAGATCAAGGAACTGATTATTGACTTCAGGACGAGGAAACCGGAGATCCGTGAGCCAGTCCGAATCGGAGGATCCGGGGTGGAGAGGGTTAGTAACTTTAAATACCTCGGTGTTGCACATTGTCTGGCCTGGGCAATTTCAAAGAGAGCCTGGCAGCACCTCATCTTCTTTAGAAGTTTACTAAGGTTCAGCATGGCATTTAAAACTTTGACAAGCTTGTATAGACGCGAATGGAGAGTACGTTGACTGGTTGCATCACAGCCTGGTATGGCAAAAACAATAGCCTTGAACAGAAAACCCTACAGAAAGTTGTGGATATGGCTCAGTCCATCACATAGAAAGCCCTCCCCACCATCGAGGACATCTACATGGAGTGCTGTTGCAGGAAAGCAGCTTCCAGCACCAAGGACCCCCACCACCAAGGACATGCTCTGTTCTCACAGCTGCCATCAAGAAGGAGGTACAGGAGCCTCTGGACTCATTCCATCAGGCTCTTGAACCAGTGGGGATAACTTTCATCAATTCTATTATGGTTATTATTCTGTTATGGATTTATTGAGTATGCCCGCAAGAAAATGAATCTCAGGGTTTTGTATGGTGACATATGTACTTTGATAATACATTTACTTTGAACTTCGAACTTTGCTCAATTTCACTCACCCCATCACTGAACTGTTTCCACCACCTATGGACCCACTCTCAAGGACTCCTCATTTTGTGTTCTCGATATGAATTACTTATTTATTTTTTTATTTTTGTTTCATTTTTTTTCTTTTGTATTTGCGCAGTTTGTTGTCTTCATTTTGGGTGCGGTCTTTCATTGATTCTATTATGTCTCTTGGATTTACTGAGATTTCCCACAAGAAAATGAAACAGGGGGTTAACATATATGTACTTCGATAATATACGTATTTACTTTGAACTTTAAACCGTACCACTCTATAGCGATTAAAGCAACGCAATGCTAGAACACTGAGCTGCCAGTCCTACTCCTCCTGCAACCAAGTCTCACTGATGGCTACAAAGTCATCATTCCACATGCTGATCCATGCCTTAAGCTCATCCACATTTCCTACAACGCTCCTTACTTTAAAACATACATATCTCAGAACATTAGTCCCATCATAATCAATCTCACGATTCCTGACTTTGTATGTAGGCTTAACAACATTTTTCCCCACCACCACTCCACCAGCTGCTCTGGTGCTCCGGTTTCCATCCTGTTGCAATTCCAGTATAAACACTCCCCCTCCCCAAACGCAGCACTAGCAAACCTTCCAGCAAGGATATTAGTCCCCTGCAGTTCAGGTGCAAACTGTCCCTTCTGTACAGGTCCCACCTTCCCTGGAAGAGAGCCTGTTGATCCAAAAATCTGAAGCCCTCTCTCCTGCACCATCTACTTAGCCAAGTGTTAAACTGTATAATCTTCTTAGTTCTGGCCTCACGAGCACATGACATAAGTAGCAATCCTGAGATCACCACCCTGGAGGTCCGGCCCTTTAGCCCAACTCCCTGAACTCACTTTGCAGAACTTTGTCACTCTTCCTACACGCATCTTTGGTACCGACATAGACCACCTCCTCTGGCTGCTCACTTTCCAACTTAAGACTGCTGTGGACTTGATCTGAGGTATCCCTGACCCTGGAACCCAGGTGGTGACATGACATCAAGGAATCTCATTCTTGTCCACACAACCTCTTGTCTGTTCCCCTTAACCAATGAATCACTACAGCTCGCCTCTTCTCCCCACCACCCGCTTCCCCCCCTTCCCTTCTGAGCTATAGAACCAGACTCAGTGCCAGAGACCTGACAGAGGCTTTCCTCTGCTAGGTCGTCCCCACAACAGAATCCAGAATAGCATATCTGGTATTGAGGGAAACAACCACAGGGGTACTCTGCATTGGCTGCCTATCCCCCTTCCCCTCTTGACGGTAACCCAGTTACCTATGTCTTTCCTCACCAAAGCCTGATTTCCCACTTTGACACTGGCCCACTCACACAATGGTTGCTCCACTGAAACCAAATTTCTTTTTATTAGACCTTGCGATGTGCTTAATTATCCACAATCCAATATATCCTTGGGAATTGTGGAGTGCAGTATATCCTGACTGCCCCTGTTTGTTTCTTATGAAATCTCTCTCCCACTAAGTAATGTAACAACCAAAGCTGGTTGTTTCTGTAGGTTGCACAGAAATATGTTGTGGATTATTGGGGACCACGCTCATTCCTATAAGTCTGAGTCCTAATGGCAGGTCATAATAAAACTGAGTAGCCTGTTGAACAATTCAATAAGATTTTGACCTATCTTTCACCTTGGAGCCATTTTCTGTACAAACCCCTAAACTTGATTCCCTGATGAAGGGTCTTGGCCCAAAATATCAAGTGCTTAATCTTCTCCACAGATGCTACCTGATGTGCTGAGTTCCTCTAGCATTTTCTGAGTATTTCCCTGGATTTCCAATATCTGCAGAATTTCTTGTGTTCATGACCTTGATTCCCTTAACATCTGAAACTCTTCTGATATCTTTCTTGACCAGGGACTGGTGCTGAGTTCCCCTGGATTTTATGTGTATGTATAATGATTTAGATGAGAAGGTAACTGGCATGATTAGTAAGTTAACATTAAAATTATGGTTTAGTCTAAGAAGTCTTAGACAATGAAGTCTACGGATTCAACATGATTGACCTCAACTGAGAAAGTGGGCAAAGGAATGGGAAGTAGAATTTAATCCAGACAAGGGTGAAGTAATACATAATGAGAAGTTAAACCAGGGCAGGATATGCACAGTGAATATTCTGGCCCTGGGGAGTATTGTGGATCAGAGGAAGTACAAATACATCATACTCTGACAGTGGTGTACTAGATGCAGCAGATCATGTAAGAGCTGAACAAGACTATACCTGGAACATTGTGTGCCGTTCCAGTTGTCTTACTTTAGGAAGGATGCGATTAAGCTGGAAAAGATTTACAAGGATATTGCCAGGACTCGAGAGTTTGGGTTATAAAGAAAGACCGGATAGGTGGGTTTGTTTTCCATTGATTGAAGGATGCTGAGTTTTATAAACCTTATAAAGGTTTATAAAACTATGAGGGGCATAGATAAGTTGGATGGTCACAATCCTTTTCCCTGGAAAGGGGAATGCATAGTTGGGAAAGATTTTAAAAAGCATGCTTTCAAAACGGTGTCAGAGAAAGTAGCAAAGTGAATACAATAATACTTAAAAGCTATTTGGACTGGTACATGGATAGAAAAGGTTCAGCAAAATATGGGCCAGACTTGCTCAGGAAGACACCTTGGTCTGCATGGTAGACTTATATTGAAGGGTCTGTTTCTGGGCTTCATGACTCTATAACACCTTGCCATCTTCCCGCATTTCATCAAAAAACGGATTATTACACTTGATCTGCTCACCCAAATCACTGATATTCAGGGAAATTTTTACGGCATGCTCAGACAGGACAGAGAGAGTGTGATACTAGATCTCCTATTAGGGGATGAGACAAGACAAATGACTGAAGTTTGTGCAGGGGAACACTATACATCTAGTGATTATAATGCATTAATTTCAAGGCAATTATAGAAAAAGATAGGTCTGGTCCTTGGGTTGTGATTCAAATCAGAGAAAAGCCAATTTTGATAGTATCAGAAAGGATCTGGCAAGTGTAGATTGGGGCAGGTTGTTTTCTGGCAAAGATATACTTGGTAAGTGGGAAGCCTTCAAAAGCGAAATTTTGAGAATATGGAACCTGCAAGTTCCTGTCATAATAAAAGACAAGGTTAACAGGTTGAGGGAACCTTGTTTTTCGAGAGATATTGAGGCCCTTGTTAAGGAAAACAAAAGGAGATACATCCAGGTATAGGCAGGAAGGTACTTTAAATCAGGGGTCCCCAACCTTTTTTGCACCGCGGACCGGTTTAATATTGACAATATTCTTGCGAACCGGCCAACCGGGGTCGGTGTTCAAGTAGGGTTAAACTCACCTCAGCGTGTCTTTTACAGTTAGGGTTGCCAACTTTCTCACTCCCAAATAAGGGATAAAAGTAGCAGTCAAATCCCGGGACACTTTACCCCGGGAAAAGACTACCATGACCATGAAGCCTTGCACGGGCACCTGTGTGCGCATGCATGACATGCGCATGTGATGTGTGTATGCGCGTACGTGTTGATTTTTTCTCCACAAATCGGTTTTGCCTTCATCTTCCCGACTATACTGTACATACATTATTTTTACTTTATATAGGCTGGGTATTTATCATATCTTTCCTGCTTTTGCAATATGTTAGTGTTATTTTAGGTTTTATGTGTTATTTGGTAGGTTATTTTTTGGGTCAAAATGCTCAAAACTTTTCCCCATATAAATTAATGGTAATTGCTTCTTCGCTTTACGCCACTTCGGCATGAAAGGTTTCATAGGAACGCTCTACCTTAGCGGGGGAAATATGGGACAAGGGCGGTCCCGTATGGGACAAACCAATTTTGCCCAATATACGGGATGTCCCAGCAACTATGGGACAGTTGGCAACCCTATGTTCAAGTTCAACAGTGCGTGACAGGGAATGAGGAAAGGTGCAGCTGACTCATATCGTTTCCTCATGGCCCAGTGGCACATGCTTTGCGGCCCAGTACCGGTCCGTGGCCCAGTGGTTGGGGATCGCTGCTTTAAATGATTTGGTTTATTATCAGAGGATGTATTCAGTACACAACCTGAAATACTTGTCTTCGCAGACATCCATGACAAACAGAGGAATTCCTAAAGAATGAATGACAGAAAAATGTTAGAACCCCAAAGCCCTTTCTCCCCCTCCCCCGCGCAAGCAGCAACAAGCATTAATGCAACAATCTCCCCCTCACCTCTGCCTGTTTCAGCAAAAAAGTGTCTATGCCCACCACCCACCCAGCAACAGAAAAGCACCCAGAGAGAGACCATGATCTGCAGCCAACAAAAACTATTGTTTACTCGACGATTTGAGATGCCACAGGTTCTCTCTTTCTCTCTCACTAACAAGGGACAGGGAGATGTCACCCATTTCACAGTGAAAGAGGAGGCTAACAGTCGCTGTGATGGTATTACAGTCTGCTGCGTGGCTATTAATTCTGAGATTCTCCAACTCGAGAATTGGCAGCAAACTCCCCCCACCATTGAGGGGAAGAGAGAGAGAGTGTGATTGCTCGACTGCAGAGACCTCCGTCCACACATCTGCTACATCAAAATCCTGATATTCCTTATCCCGCAATGCCTGTCGGCAGCGCTGGCCTGGAATCAATTGTCCACAGAGCCATGCAGGCCGCTTTCCAGAGGCGCCATCTCCCAAGCTGCTCCTGAAGAATGTCAGAAACCCCTCTGCTGGCGAGCTCCAGCAGCAGGAACTGATCCATCCTGAAAAACCACAGGGACCTCGGTAGAACCCCAGCCACTTGAAAAGGAAAAGGGAGAGATTAAAGAGAGGAATTGTTTCCTCAGCTTGTTTCCACAGATGAGCTCGAAGAGGCAGCCAGCTGGGGCCACCTTAACTCTGCCTCTACTTGAGGAGTAAAGGAAATGCAAAATAACAATTAAAAAGGAAATCAGGAGGTCTAAAGGGAGACATGAGATTTCTCTGGCAGACAAGGTGAAAGAGAATCCTAAGGGCTTCTACAGATTTATTAAGAGCAAAAGGATAGTAAGAAACAAAACTGGCCCTCTGGAAGATCAGAGTGGTAATCCATGTGTGGAGCTGAAAGATATGAGGAGATGTTAAATGGATTATTCTTGCATCTATATTTACTCAGAAGATGGACACAATGTCCATAGAAGTGAAGCAAAGCAACACTGAGGTCATGAACCTTATACACATTGCAGAGGAAGAGGTATTTGATGTCTTGAGACAGGTTAGTCCCCTGGGCCTGACAAGGTGTTCCTGTGAACCCCGTGAAAGGCCAATGCAGAAATTGCAGAGGCCCTTGCAGAGATAATTTAAAACTTCCTTAACCACAAGTGAGGTGCCTGCGGATTGGAAGACAGCTAAAGTTGTTCCGTTGTTTAAGAAAGGCTCTAAGAATAAGCCAGGAAATGATAGACTAGTGAGCCTGACATCGGTAGAGGGTAAATTATTGGAAGGTATTCTAAGGAATCAGATATAAAAGTATGTCGATAGATATGGACTGACTAGGAATAGTCAACATGGCTTTGTGCATGGTAAGTCATGTCTAACTAATCTTATAGAGTTTTTCGAGGAAGTTACCAGGAAAGTTGAAGCAAGCAGGGGAGTGGATGTTATCTACATTGACTTTAGGAATGTCTTTGACCAGTCCTGCATGGGAGGTTGGTCAAGAAGGTTCAGCTGCTTGGGATTCAAATGAGATAGTAAATTGGACGAGGCGTTACCTTCACGGGAGAAGGCAGAGAATAATAAATAGTTGCTCTCTGACTGGAGGCTATGACTAGTGGTGTGCCACAGGGATCAGTGCTGACTCTATTGTTGTTTATCAACAATCTGGATGGTAATGTGGTAAACTAGATCAGCAAATTTCTGGATGTCATCAAGCCTGGGGGTATGGTGGACAATGAGGAAGATTATCAAAGCTTGCAGTGAAACTGGACCAGTTGGAAACAGATGAAAAATGGCTGATGGAACTTAATGAAGGTAAGTTTGAGGTGTCACACTTTGGGAGGACAAACCAGGATAGGACATACAAAGTAGGACACTGAGGAGTGCGGTAGAACAGAGGGATCTGGGAATACAGATCCAATCTCTGTTGAAATAGATAGGGTCCTAAAGAAAGCTTTTGGCATATTGTCATTCATAAATAGAAGTATTGAGTACAGGAGTTGGGATGTTATGTTGAAGTTGTATAAGATGTTGGTAATGCCTAATTAGAAGTATTGTATGCAGTTTTGGGCACCTACCTACAGGAAAGATGTCACTAAGGTTGAAAGAGTGCAGAGAAAATTTTCAAAATGTTGCCGGGACATGATGATCTGAGTAACATGGGAAAGGCTGAATAGATTAGGACTATATTCCCTACAGCATAGGAAAAAGAGGGGTAATTTGATAGAGGTGTACAAAATTATGAGGGTAAATGCAAGCAGGCTTTTTCTATTGAGGTTGGGGGATGCTAGAACTGAAGGTCACGTGTAAGGGGTGAAAGGTGAAATGTTTAAGGGGAACATAAGTGGGTATTTCTTCACTCAGAGAGCAGTGAGAACGAGCTGCCAGTGAAAGTGGTGGACGCAGATCCAATTCCAACATTTAGGAGAAATTTGGACAGGTACCCAGATGGGAAGGGTATGGAGGGCTATGCTCTTGGTGCAGGTGAATGGGACAAGGCACATAAATAGATTGGCATGGACTAGAACACTAGATGAGACACAAGGGCTATTTCTGTGCAACACACATCAAAGTTGCTGGTGAACGCAGCAGGCCAGGCAGCATCTCTAGGAAGAGGTACAGTCGACGTTTTGGGACGAGACCCTTCGTCAGTACTAACTGAAGGAAGAGCTAGTAAGAGATTTGAAAGTTGGAGGGGGAGGGGGAGATCCAAAATGATAGGAGAAGACAGGAGGGGGAGGGATGGAGCCAAGAGCTGGACAGGTGATTGGCAAAAGGGATATGAGAGGATCATGGGACAGGAGGCCTAGGGAGAAGGAAAATGGGGAGGGGGGAAAAACCCAGAGGATGGGCAAGGAGTATAGTGAGAGGGACAGAGGGAGAAAAAGGAGAGAGAGAGAAAGAATGTGTGTATATAAATAAATAACGGATGGGGCACGAGGGGGAGGTGGGGCGTTAGCGGAAGTTAGAGAAGTCAATGTTCATGCCATCAGGTTGGAGGCTACCCAGACGGAATATAAGGTGTTGTTCCTCCAACCTGAGTGTGGCTTCATCTTTACAGTAGAGGAGGCCGTGGATAGACATGTCAGAATGGGAATGGGATGTGGAATTAAAATGTGTGACCACTGGGAGATCATGCTTTCTCTGGCGGACAGAGCATAGGACTGTAGTCTTCTAGGTCTTTATGTCTCTTTGTTCCCATCTGTGCATTACCCCCATCTCAGTCCCTATCAGTATATTATCCTTAATCCAATGTGGTCTACTTTAGTTCAGTAACTACAAGAGGTCATACAAGAGGTTATTAAAATTGAAGCACACCTCATCCACTGCTTCTCTTTTATTTATTCTACTAGTTACTAAAATAAAACTCAACCAATTTAGTGAAGCATATTTTCCCTTTCATACATCAATGTTGACTCTATTGTTCCTCTTTACCACTTCCTTAATAACTGATCGCAGGATTTTCCCCACCATTCATGAAAGGCTAATTGGTCTGTGATTTCCATTTTCTCAGTCTCTTCCTTTTAATTAGTGGCACTACTCTGTATTTGCTGGCTTGAAATGTTTTACATCCTGTGCAGTGGTGCTCTATGACACTATGACCCAGTTGAATGGAACATAGTTCACCTCCTCATGCAAAAGGGCGTTGAATCCTCTGCTAGGTTCCATTTTAAATGCTAGATAATTCCTACATATCTTTGTGGTTATTAGTAACTTTCGACTCAATAGCAGGAGAGAAAGAGGAGGAGAAATATGCCCGAGCATTACTGAGCAGTTGGCGCCTGGCTGTGACTGTGTTTGACCGTGGCACAGCTGTAGGCCTTGGCTCTGTGGACGTCTCTGACCAGTACTCTCCTCACAGTGGGCAAGTTACCAAGCCAGCTGCTGCAAGGCCAGCAGACTTATCGTTCACTGATATTTAAAGAGAAATTACTCTTTTATTAATCGATGATGAAGCAACAAATTCTCAGACAGACTGACCCTTCCCAGGTGCTGTGTGTGTATTTTTTTGTAAGGCAGCTGGTTGCAACTTGCAGTGTGCTCAAGAGAGTGTTTGCATTTTATATCACTGAAGTCCTACTTTTTCCTTGTAGTGAACAAAGGTATTTTATACTCTTCTAATATTATATTAAATGCCATCAATTAAACAGATTAATTTCTATCCTGAAGTTAGTTTTTCTGACCTTCAACATAGTGTTTAACAGCTTACCCAAAGGGCGCGATATGTAATGGTGCAGCATTTCCCAGATGCTTCCGTCCATGGGTGTTTATGCTCAAATCTTTGGAATGGGACTTGTGCGAGTAATGAGAGTGCGGCCCATCAGGGCACAGATAACCTCATAAGGTCATTGGGATGGAGTTTCAGCGAGTGTCCAGGGCAGGAAGAGGTGGAGAAGTTCAGGAAGAGAACTCCAGGATTTAGCATCTTGTTGTTAAAGTCTGACCATTATTGGTAGATTGATGTAAATCGGGAATGAGCGAAAGGGCAGAGGAAGAGAAGCCGAGAGATAATGGAGATTACAGAGACATGTAATGACTTGTCAACAGAAATGAGAATTTCAAAGTCCCTGTTGTCAGGCTAGAGCCAGCTTCAGGAGTTGGAGGATGGGATCAGTTCAGATAAGGCTACAGCAAGGAGAGATGTGGAAGATTTTAGTTTACAGAATCTCAGTGAATCCAGCAAAGTCACGAGTGAGAATTTCAACAGCAAATCATGTTGTGTAGGAGCTTATTGCCATTTTTGTACTGAGACTTTGTGCTGTCTAAACTGGCAAATAGTCATTCACTGGGATGAAGTGTAAGATTTATAATATACAATTTGGTATCTGTACTTGTGAGAGAGGGAGTGCAGCAAAAGTTCATCAGATTGATTTCTAAGACAGTGTGTTTTCCATTTCTAAGACAGTGTGTTTTCCATATGAGAGCTTAAGCGTACATGGGCCTTTAACCTCTTCAGTTCGGAAGACTGTGCGGTGATCTCCCTGGTGGCGCAGTGAGATCAGCGCCGGACTCTGGAGCGAAGGTTCCCGAGTTCGAATCCAGGTCGGGCCACCCCCGAGCACGCCTTCCATCCGTGCTGGGTCGAGTGTCCAGCTAGCCACTCGGCCTTGTAAAAAATACAAGGGTCAAGTCAGGAATGTTCTTAATGTGACCCGGTTAATCCTGACACCATGTGCCAGACAAGAGTGGCTGAATGTCTGGTACGACACGCTTAAAAAAATCTGACATGTACAAAATTCATTAGTGGCTTCTAAGTGTTTCCACCAACTAATTAAAGTGGAACAGGTATCATCATCTCAAAATAAGCCATTCAAGACAGAGCTGAAAAGAAATTTTCTTAATGCATCATTCTGGGATTTCCTTCTATGTTCCCATATTCGCTACTGTGATTACTCTGCAATAGAGCATTTGTATTGTACTTTGGGATTACCCAGGGTTACAAACACCACATCAAAACAAGTCCCATCTTTCGTAATGATTGTCTTTCAGATCATTCTGAAGTTCCAAGTCCACACGGAGGTGGGTCCCATTGAGGTCCTTGTCATATCATAAAGCAGTGTAATGCCGACAAAGTTTGGTTGGATTCTGGTACGCTTTCATCAGGAGATTAGAGTATACATTTGCTTGACTTGAGTTGAGACAGTTCCGCTGAAGGAATTTATTATCATTAGAATCTCCAACAATATGGGAACGCTCTATAACAGGCAGTCAAAACTATCCAATGCATCACCAGCACCAGCCTACCTGCTATCAAGGACATACCTACAGAAAGGTGCTGGAAAAGGGCCAGTAACATCATGAAGGATCCCACCCAGCCTGCTCATGGACTGTTGGTCCCACTGCCATCAGGGAGGAGGCTATGCAGCATCTAGGCCAGGACCACCTGACTCAAAAACAGATCCATGGTCTCTATCTCATATGTATTTTGGGTTGCATCAGATACAGAGTAACAATTATTTTGTTCTCTTTTACACTTGTGTACTGGAAACGATATTAAAAAATCCTGAATCCAGAATCGTGAATATTGAATATTGAACGGTATTTAAAATTCATGCCAAGGAGTCTGGATAATGCTTAGAAAACTAGGATGAAGGCAGCTGACCAACACAAATAAGTCTGAAATTCAGAGAAGTTGGAAGAAGATATGTACGAAATTCAGTTAGATCAAAAATGGGAGAGGTAAAATTACCCTTCAAGTTAAATGAGTCATTGAAAGACCTCCTTTGGGGAAGTCGTGTAGATGAAAGCTTCATGTTACAGTCTATCACTTGCTAGTCAACATTTGCCAGTTTCTATCCTTGTAATTGTTCATCAGTAATGTATCCTGATCAGTTCAAAGTTCAAAGTAAACTTATTATCAAAGTACATATATGTCACCATATGCACCCTGAGATTTGTTTTCTTGTGGGAATACTCAATAAATTCAATTTCCATAGTAGAATTAATGAAAGACTACACCAACAGGATGGACAACCAGCGTGCAAAAGACAACAAACTGTGCAAATAAAAAAGGGAGAAAGATAAAGAACAAATAAGCAAACAAACAAATAAATAAGCAGGGTATAACTATCAAGTACATGAGACGAAGAGTCCTTGAGGGTGAGTCCATAGGTTGTGGGAACATTTCAATGATAGGGCAAGTGAAGTTGAGTGAAGTTACCCCCTCTGGTTCAAGAGCCTGATGGTTGAAGGGTAGTAACAGTTCCTGAACCTGGTGGGGTGAGTCCTGAGGCGCCTGTATTTTCTTTCTGATGGCAGCAGTGAGAAGGGAGAGATAATAACTGCTTCTGCACTTGATGATGTGAGTCCTGAGTCTCCTTTACTTTCTTCCGTAAGACCATAAGACATAACAGCAGAATTAATCCCTTCAGCCCATCAATTCCACTTCATTATTTCATCATTGCTGACCCCGGATCCCATTCAAACCCGTACACCTGCCCTCGCACCGTCCTTGCTTCTGTTCTGAAAGATCACCTGTCAATTTTGAGGCTGTGCCTCTTCGTTCTGGATACCCCCACCAGAGAGAACATCTTCCATACATCCACCTTATCTAGTCCTTTCAGCATTCGGTAGGTTTCAATGAGATCCCCACGCATTCTTCTAAATTCCGGTGAGTACAGGCCCAAAGCTGCCAGACGCTACTCATATGTTAACCCCTTCATTCCTGGACTTATTCTCGTGAACCTCGTCTAGATTCTCTCCAATGACAATACATCCTTTTTAAATATAGGGCCCAAAACTGTTGACAATACTCCAAGTGCGGCCTGACTAGTGTCTTATAAAGCTTCAGCATTATCTTCTTGTTTTTAGATTCTACCCCTCTTGAAATAAATGTCAACATTGCATTTGCCTTCTTTACTACCGACTCAAACTGTAAATTAACCTTCTGGGAGTCTCGCACGAGGATCCTTAATTCCCTTTGCTCCTCTAATGTTTGAATTTTCTCCCCATTTAGGTAGTAGTCCACACTGTTGTTCCTTTTACCAAAATGCATTATCATACATTTCCCAACACTGTGTTCCATCTGCCACTTTTTTGCCCATTTATTCCTATTTGTCTAAGTCCTGCTGCAATCGCATTGCTTCCTCAGCACTACCAACCCCTCCACCTATCTTAGTTTCAACTGCAAATTTTGCCACAAAGCCATCAATTCAACTATCATTGACAAGCAATGTGAAAAGTAGCAGTCCCAATCCTGACCCCTGAGGAACACCATTAGACACTGGTAGCTAACCAGAAAAGGCCCCCTTTATTCCCCTACTCACTGCCTCCTGCCTGTCAGCCATTCCTCTATCCATGCCAGTATCTTTCCTGTATTGCCATAGGATTTTATCTTGTTAAGCAGCCTCATGTGAGGCACCTTATCAAATGTCTTCAGAAAATCTTAGTAAATGACATCCACTGCCTCTTCTTTGTCCACTCTTCTTCAAAGAATTCCAACAGATTTGTCAGGCAAGATTTTCCTTTACAGAAACCATGCTGACTCTGATTTATCTTAGCATTAGTCTCCAAGTGCTCTGAAACGTTGTCCTTAGTAATGGACTACAATACTTTCCCAACCACTGAGGTTAAGCTAACTGGCCTATAATTTCCTCTCTTTTATCATCCTCCCTTCTTAAAGAGTGGAGTGCTATTTGTAATGTTCCAATCCTCTGGTACCATGCTAGAATCAAGTGATTCTTGAAAGATCATGACCAATCCTTTATCTCTTCAGCAACCTCTTTCCGGACTCTGGGATGCAGTCCATCTGGTCCAGGTGACTTATCCACCCTAAGAACTTTGAGGTTGCCTGCACTTTTTCCTTTGTAATAGCAATGTCACTCACTCCTGCTCCCTGACACTCACAGACCGCTGGCATACAGCTAATGGCTTCCACAGTAAAGACTAAAGCAAAGTACTTATTAAATTCGTCTGCTTTTCCTTTGTCCCCCAATACTATCTCACCAACATACTGAATGTTCGCAGACACCTGAGGAGTAGAGGCCCTGGCATGCTTGCTTCATCACTTAGGCTGATATCTGTAACTATGTGCTGCTAATGCCCTTTCGGCATAGGGAATTATGTTTCAAAGCTGCAGTTGGGCTTATTTCAAATCATTCAAGGTCAGATCTAAGCTGTTTACTAACTTTCAGGCAAGTGTGCATTGCATAACGGGTTGGGTTAGGAAAATGCAAGTTGCCTCAAATAGTATTCTTGCAAACTAACCATAAGCCACTGATTTACACATGTGACCTCGCACTCTCTGTGCAATCAAATCGTATTAAGTTCTTAGTAAGTCTTTGCAAGCCATGGAACGAATGGGTTCCTCCTGCCTTGTAGGTAAGATTGTAGCAAATGCTGAAAATGCCTTGCAACACAGAGAGCATTGTTAAGTCTCACAAGATTTCCTTGAGAAAGAGCATTAAAAGGTGTAGCCAGTGGTCACCAACAAGAGCTTACACAGAAGCTAATCCAGATGTTTACTGAGTTTGGGCTGTTTAATAGAAGTCAACCCTTCACTTGTTGTAAGTAATCTGCAGCTATAAGTAATTGCAACTTCTCAAAGTTTGCCATCCACTTAGCTGCCCACATTTCAATACCCTGGTGCCCACTGGATGGAACTTATCTTATTCCTCTCCATTTCCTTAGGACTCCTGTGCAGACCGCATGCCACAGCGTTCACTCCTGTGGTGAGCAACTCAAAGTCAACGTTGAGTTTATTGTCATAAACCCAAGTTCACGTATGCACAAATGTATTGAAAAACCTATTGCACAGCATCACAGGCATATAATATCATATAAGCAGCATTCAGAAGAAAAACATAAATTAAACACAGTGTTTTCAAGCGAAAGCACAATTAGAATTTTAAAAAATGCATTTTTCTGCAAAGAGATCGAAGAGGTCATGGTGTGGCTAATCTGTAGATTCCACCATCACTGTAACTAACAAATTCTGCCGCAAGCATGATGAGCATCTTCTTCAGAAGCACCAGGCTGTCTTTAACTATTGCTGCCTACATTTATTTTGTTGTTATTTTACTGAGATACAGCATTGCTCCGCGATCCCTGGATTTAACCCTTGCCCAATCACGAGATGATTTACCAATTAACCTACCGGCCAGAACGTCTTTGGGCTGTGGAAGGAAACCGGAGCACCCAGAGGAAACCCGTGCAGTCACGGGGAGAACGTACAAACTCCTTACTGGAAGCAGGCGGGAAAGTTAACTGGTGCGACATGCTTATGGTATGCTAACAGAAATATCCATGGTTTCAGTCTGTCCAATCTAACCTGTAGTCCCTTTGCTGAGGATTCCATACATAGTAGATAAAAACTCATTCTTCAGCTCGTGTATTAAGCAGCAAAATCAGGAATCATCGTTACGGGATGCCTTTCATTGCCTTTCATGGAGGCGTTTAGTATTCACTTGGCATTAAGTCTTTTGAGGTTTACATGGTTGAGATGAACAGATTTGTCGACACTAAGAGAATCCGAGGCTTAGGGGATTGGTCAATGGAACTTGAAGGACCAGATGCCTAGTTCTGCCTCAGTTTCTCTCCTAACTGATCTGTTTACCAAAGCTCAAAAATGATTCTGGTTTATCTGTGCCCAGCTGTGATAGGAATACAGGAAAAGGAGTGGGCCATTGTCCCCTCCAGCTTCTTCCACCATTTTGCTAAGTGAACGCAGTAAATGACTGGGATCATGACTGAACAATGGCCAGCTGGTGTGATTATGGTAAAGATAAAGATCTTTAAAGATTCGCTTTATTTGTTATGTGTATATCAAAGCATCTAGAGGGGAGGAGAAGATGGAGGCGCGACACAGCGTGCGCGGCCGCTCCGAAATGATATTGTATTTGTAAGTAGGTACCATGCACAATCCTGATTTGACAGAGACGGACGTGAGAAGCACGGAGGACCATCTGGAGTAACTTCTGAAATGCTCGCTTTGCTGCCGCTGCTACTGTGCGATTGAGAATCTCCGGGGGGGAAGGCCCCAAATCCTCGGCTTTGCCTATTGCCTGTTGCCGGGGCCGGGGTCGAAGCGCTCGGCAGAGATGGTGCTCGGTGCTCGGTGTCGGAGGGCTGGTCAGAGGCTCAAAGTTTTTGGACAGACTCAAGAGTCGGCTGTGGTCGGGTGCTTCCAGGGTGCTGCATCGGCAAGTTTGCGGTGCTGGAGGTTCATGGCAGGAAGAGTTTTTTTCTTCCTTCCACCGTCTGCATGAGATGATGGGACTTTCGAGAGACTTTGAGACTTTTTTTTTACCATGCTCATGGTCTGTTCTTTATCAAATTACGGTATCGCTTTGCACTGTTGTAACTATATGTTATAATTATGTGGTTTTTGTCAGATTTTCAGTTGGTTTGTCTTGTGTTTCTGTGATATCATTCTGGAGAAACATTGTATCATTTCTTAATGCATGCATTACTAAATGACAATAAAAGAGGACTGCGTGTCCTCATAATCTAATAATCTAATAAATATGCAATGAAATGCGCTAGTGACCAACACAGTTCGAGGACTGTGCTGGGGCAGAGCGTGCAGTCCATGGGTTTTGCCAGGCTTCTGGCACCAGCATAGCTGGCCCACAACTTATTAACATGCGTCTTTCAAATGTGGAGGGATACCAGAGCAACTGGAGAAAACCCACACAGTCCCAGGGAAGACGTACAAATTCCCTACGGGCAGCGACAGGAGTCAAATCCCGATTGGTGATCACTGGTGTAAAGCGATTCCCTTAACTGCTACGCTATTCATAGAAGGCAATATCACATCAAAGACAAGAGGGCAGCTTGGAAAAATATCATTTCAATTGTGCAGAGGGTTAATACATGGGTGTGTATTATGTCGAGACTAATGGCACTGGGTCTGCAGGGCCTGGTACTGAAGGGTTAACTTTCTATTGAAGAGAAAACATAATCTGATAGCCAACAAAACAATGACGCCAAGTTTCAATGGTAAGGGGACTTCCACAGTTCTGTGTTTCTAGGAAGCAGGAGTGTCAGGAATGAATGAATCCTCTAACTGGAATGCAGTTTTACTATTGTAAACAACTGCCAAAGCCTTCTGCCCATTGTCATCTCCTCAGATTGCTATTAGGCTAAGGAGGCACAGCGGCCAAAGCCTTCTGTCCCTTGACATCTCCTCCCATGGTTCTTAGTCTAAGGTGGCACAGTTGACTGAGCAAGAAATCCTGCCAGCGGCCATGTGATCTGCCTTGAAAGAGACTGAGAACCAGCTCAACTGTCTGTGACAGTAACAGGGAAAGCAATATCCCAACAAAGCCCCAGAAACAGAGGAAATAATCTATTATGTAAAAATGATAAAATGTGAACAAAATGTAATACAATATTGTATTTTCCCATGCCAGGAAATAGCTTATTTAGTAACTAGCTGAGTGGATACTTATTTACCTGTACATGTGATCTTAGTTCTTAGTGTCAATAAAGGTAAAATGCCTATTTGACAAGTAATTACAGTATGTGTATGGGATTGAGTTTGTGTGTGTTGCCCTGTGAATTTGAGTGTTGGCATGTGTATGTGTGTGTGTGTGTGCGTGCGTGTGTGTGTGTGTGTGTGTGTGTATGTGTGTGTGTGTGTGTGTGTGTATGTGTGTGTGTGTGTGTGTGTGTGTGTGTTTCCCTGTGAATTTGAGTGTATGTGTGTTTCCCTGTGAATTTGAGTGTGTGTGCGTTTCCCTGTGAATTTGTGTGTATGTGTGTCTGTGTTTCTCTGTGAATTTGAGTGTGTGTGTGTTTCCCTGTGAATTTGAGTGTGTGTGTGTTTCCCTGTGAATTTGAGTGTGTGCGTGTTTCCGTGTGAATTTGTGTGTATGTGTGTCTGTGTTTCTCTGTGAATTTGCGTGTATGTGTGTTTCCCTGTGAATTTGAGTGTGTGTGCGTTTCCCTGTGAATTTGTGTGTATGTGTGTCTGTGTTTCTCTGTGAATTTGAGTGTGTGTGTGTTTCCCTGTGAATTTGAGTGTGTGCGTGTTTCCGTGTGAATTTGTGTGTATGTGTGTCTGTGTTTCCCTGTGAATTTGTGTGTATGTGTGTCTGTTTCCCTGTGAATTTGAGTGTGTGTGTGTTTCCCTGTGAATTTGAGTGTGTGTGTGTTTCCGTGTGAATTTGTGTGTATGTGTGTCTGTGTTTCCCTGTGAATTTGAGTGTGTGTGTGTGTGTGTTTCCCTGTGAATTTGAGTGTGTGTGTGTTTCCGTGTGAATTTGTGTGTATGTGTGTCTGTGTTTCTCTGTGAATTTACGTGTGTGTGTGTGTTTCCCTGTGAATTTGAGTGTGTGTGTGTTTCCGTGTGAATTTGTGTGTATGTGTGTCTGTGTTTCTCTGTGAATTTGAGTGTGTGTGTGTTTCCGTGTGAATTTGTGTGTGTGTGTCTGTGTTTCTCTGTGAATTTGCGGGTGTGTCTGTTTCCCTGTGAATTTGAGTGTGTGTGTGTTTCCGTGTGAATTTGTGTGTGTGTGTCTGTGTTTCTCTGTGAATTTGCGGGTGTGTCTGTTTCCCTGTGAATTTGAGTGTGTGTGTCTGTTTCCCTGTGAATTTGAGTGTGTGCGTGTTTCCGTGTGAATTTGTGTGTATGTGTGTCTGTGTTTCTCCGTGAATTTGCGTGTGTGTCTGTTTCCCAGTGAATTTGAGTGTGTGCGTGTGTTTCCTTGTGAATTTGAGTGTGTGCGTGTGTGTGTCCATCTGTTAATGTCTATCTGAAGTTTTGTGCAGGTGGGTATGTTTCTGTGTTTATGGTTATGTGTAAATATTTAATGTGCATGTGCTTATTGGTAAATTACAGTATGTGTATATGACGTTTTATGTGTGTAGTGCTTGCATGAACTTTCTTCTGTCAGGGATATGTTTACTTCTCTGAACCTCCACCTTCCTCCCACGCCACTGAACATCATAACCCTCCTCTGTCCTCTGGCCCCTCCAAATCTCTACCATCCCAACTCCCAACCTTGCAGTGTCTTCACCAAACCCCTTTCTGAAGTGGAAGTTTTTGTTCTCAACAGGGGCCTTACCATTATCTCTGCACTCATCCATGATACTGAGTTCCTCTGTCTCCGAGCGCATTTCTTCGGCAAGGATTCCCCATTCCCCACTGAGGACCTTTCTCCTCTGTTCAATCCTCCTCCTCTTTTTGGGCACTCCAATCTGGCCCTCTGCCGCTCTGGATCTTTTCATCACTAACTGACAGTGGGACTTTAACCGTTTAGACTTTTCCACTCCGCGCACCCATTCTTCCCTCATGGCCCTGCACTCTGCACGTAGTCCCACCGGCTCCAAGCTCTCCAAATCAGGCAAAAGCAGTGGAGTCTACCACAGTAAATATATTTAAGACAAGGTTGGATAGGTTTTTGCATAGTGGGGGAATTAAGGGTTATGGGGAAAAGGCAGGTAGGTGGAGATGAGTCCATGGTCAGATCAGCCATGATCTTATTGAATGGCGGAGCAGGCTCGACAGGTCAGATGGCGGACTCCTGCTCCTATTTCTTACATTCTTATGTTCTACGATATAGTCAACAGGAGCTTCTGAAAACTTAAATGTCATTTTAAATAGACATTATTTTAAATTTAATCGTTTTGCTTTTCATAATTTAATTGCCAGTACGCTGCGTTGTACTGAATGGAATAGCACTGCCAGGTCGTTGTCCTCAGCAATGACAATAAAGCTCTGAACTTCTATGAGGTCTGATGCTCTCTGACTCTGTGACTCCATCTGTATTGAGCTGAATTGAACATGAGCCCTGCTGAACGGTGTCAGCCTGAAATATCGACTGCTTATTCCCCTCCATAGAAGCGGACTGACTTGCTGAAATCTTTCAGCATTTTGTGTGTGTTGCTCACGGCTTAACATCTGCCGAATACTTATGGATTCGTATGCATATCTGTATATTGTTCAGAATATATGTGTGAGTGTGTGTGTGTGTGAGCCGGCATACGAGTGTACGTTTATGTGTTTGTGTGTGCTCCAACAAATTGAATATGCTTGAGTCTATCTATTCAAAGCACATAGAAGCGCTATGTAAACAACAGGAGTATCTCATCTCAACAACTACCGCCTGTCAGGCACCTTGTGTAGCATCTCTGGTAGAATCTATGGTTCCTCATCAATCACCTCGGAAGCCACGGGGACTGGAGCTGAAGCATATCATTCTTAAACCCAAGGGGGCAGTTTAAGAGGAGAAAAAGAACGTGTCTACGAACTTGTGTAGCATGGTGTGTGTGTGTGTGTGTGTGTGTGTGCGTGCGCATATATACTAGTGAGTGTGTTTGCGTGTGAGCATGTCTGTGTGCAGAGGGTTTGATAATGAAATGTAATGACATTTAGTCTGGTGATGTTAAAAACAAGACACGAATTGCCGTTAAACATTTACTATTTGCAGCCGATTGCTTCATGTGTTCTAAAATTGTGAAGTTGAATAAATGCAGCACTGGTTATAATTAACGTAACAAGCTCCCCCACTGTAATAGGAGTTCTTTAATTGGCCTTTGCATAATATACCTCTCATTAAAGGGACAACTTCACGTTTTTATTTATGTGTGCATTATTTTTTAGAGTGGCTTTAGGCAGTGAATTTGTGTGTGCGTGTGCGCGTGAGTGAGTGAGTGAGTGTGTGTGTGTTGGTGTGGGGGGAGGGAGGATGTAGATTGATGATCAGCCATGGGACGATGTGGGAATTAAACCTGTTGTTCAGACCACAGGCGCGTCTGATATTGCTTGAGTGTGTAAGTTTATAAATAACTCTGGCTTCTGACTGTTATTTGCATGTAGCAGAAAGATTAATCATTTACAAGTCGACTAAGAAACTCTTTGTTCTTTGGGAAAGCCAACACTGCTGTGCGAGGAATGTTAGTTGTCAGGAAGACACACTATTTTCTCTTCCACTCCCCCCTCCCTCCGCCCATGCCCCTTCTCTGAGTGTCTCTTTTTCTCATGGGATGTCAGTACGCCTGAGCCAGCCCGTGTCTTTCTCCTTCAAACTATCTCAGACATAAATGAAGTCTTCTTTTACTCATTCTGCTTACATGCCTAGATCATGACATCACATGATGCAGCAGCCCGGCAACAACCATAAGGAGTTTAAGGTCTATTGCTTTCTGCATGTCAATATTACTGAGTGAGTTCGGAGTATGTTTCTGCGTGAGGCAGTAGAGTGGAAAATGAAACAGTTCCTTACACCTGGTAAGTGTTTATTTTCTGAACTACTGGCGTTTCCTTATGATCACTCAGAAAGTACCAGTTCAGGAGTATCAAAGTAAAAAATTAGTAATTGTTTTCAGCTTGTTAAAGATTTATAGGTCAGTGTTAAATAAATAATCTTTTGTTTACAGTATCAGCTTTGGCTCTGCCGATGGTATCTGTGTCTCTGGGTCAGAAGTCTCTGGGTTGAAGTCTGGGTTCAGGCATCTCAGCATGAAAGAAGATTGCAGTGCTGAAGTGATCTTGCACTGTCAGAGGGGCCGTCTTTGAGTCTTCATTGTAGCTGTAAAAGTGTGCTTTGCTGTCCTTCAGATGAGATTGAAGTTAATGCTCTGACTTTCGGTGGTAAAAGATGCCTCAGTTCATTTTCAGAACAAGGGATGATTTGGTCTCCCTGGAGTCCTATACGATACTCAAAGTCAAAGTAAATTTACTATTTAAGCATGTACTGTATTCATTTTCTTACAGGCATTCACAAGAACATTTAAAAATGTAATAGTATTTATCAAAAGCTATACATAAATAAAGATTGACAAATAACCAATGTTCAAAAGAAGAAAAAATGTACAAAAATATATTTGTATAAATAATACTGGGAGTGTGAGTTGTAGAACCCTTGGAAATGAGTACATAGGTTGTGGAGTCAGAGATGCGGTGAGTGAAGTGAGAGGATCAATCAGGATTATTCTTAGTCATTGATTGTGTGGGAGCTGACTGTGACTCTCGTGTCTTCTAGATTACAACCATGACCATACACCAGAAATATCTCATTGGTTTGAAAGGTATCATATAATAAGACTTCTTTTCAAGATCTTGCTCTTTAAGGCTCTGAGGTCAGATAATACATTAAAACCGAACCTGTTGCATGTCAAGTTGATAGTACAGACTGAAAACATTGCCTGCAGCTAAGCTCACCTACACTTGCAAAGAGAACAAGAGCTGGCTGTCAGATACGTAATTACTTTCTGGAGCATCGTATGCTGGTGGGATTCATGGTGTTCAAGGGAAAGCATTTTTTGAGGTGCAATCCACAAAGCCCCTTAAAATTGATGCTCTGCTTGATTGGATTAAGACACCTTCCATCTGTAAATCAATTTCTGAAGGACAGTAGTTGGGCAAGTTTCTTACTTCAACCTGAACAATGGTCAGAGGTTGTCTTAAGGAACATCCTGGTCTATCAAGTGCTATCACAAGATATAATATGATAGTTTTGAAGCAAAACCAGCAGACTCAACATTTAGTTTAGGGGCCTGGGGCACAAACACGTCTGTCCCTTCCCTAAATCCCTCAGTGTCTCCCCTTCCTGCTGCTTCTTCTCCCTCTCCATTGCCATCTGAGCTTTCTCCAGTCCTGCTATTCTGTCTCCTTACCTAAAGCCCCCTCTGTCCAGGTTCCAAGGACCCTCTACTCACCCAGCTACCCCACTCTCCCATCTGGTTTAGTTTCCATCTGCCCTTCACTTCTCCCCTAATGGTTCCATTATTACCTTCCTTTCTTCAGGTTCCAGGACTGGGAGCCTCACTGTTGCGGTTTATCGCCATCTTAGCTGTCTTCACCTTCACTCTACCCATTCCTCCACCATCCTCTGTCTCTCAACTCCCCCCTCCCTCTCTCTTACCTGGTTTAAACTGCTTATCACCCTTTGCCAACCTCAGAATCCACAATCACCTCTGTCCCCTGTCTCATCACTTCTCTCTCCTCTTTATATTGGCTTTCTCCCCTCTCCACACTTGGTCCTGATGCAGAATTTCAGCCCAAAACATTGACAATCCCTTTCCTGCCTCAGATGCTGCTTGACCCGCTGATTATAGACCGATGGATTATTTGTTGGTTGAGATGCCAGCATCTGCAGTCTCCCACATCTCCATCTCCACATCTCCTCCATTAACATCTTCCTGCCCTGCCCCTCCCATCACTGCACAGATTTTGAATCTGCATTGGAATTGGACGTATGACTGCTCTGGTGATGGCCAGTTACCTTTGGTTGAGGTGTGGAAGAGTCTTGGGGGAGAGGTGATGGAGCACAAGCTAGTTGCTGGGCCTGCATTAATTGTGCTGTGCGTAGGGGACATCATATGCTGAGCACGTTTCACAACTGTGGGCAAATGGATCAGAGAAGGAACCACCGCTAACAAAGAGAATCCATTCACTGCTTGCCAAAGCAGGATATCATTTTCAGGAATACAAGGTCATTGAGTACCTGAGTCACTCCAGGCTCAGAAATGTTTTGTTTAAATGGAACATTCCCTCAGTTAATCTAAATTAAGATGAAGAAAAGTCATAATGAAACAATGAGTTCTTTCTCAGTAATATGAAAGCAGCAAGTCCAAAACCTGCAAATGAAGATGCTAGAAATTCTCAGTGAGTCTTCCAGCATCAGTAATGGGTGAAATCGAGTCAATGACACTGTCATCAGGTCAATGGTGTGAGCATCCTCACATCAGCCATTAATCTCTGGTCTGGAGCAACATCCTCTCACAAGATACAGAAACTGCAATGAACTCTCAGGTCAGCAGAAAAGGTCATTGGCTGCAGTCTACCATTACTGCAGGACTTGTTTGTGTCCAGGTCAAAAAGGCAGGCCAAAATAATCGTTGCAGCATTACCCACCCAGCAAACTGCCTCTTCTAAAAGCTCGCTTCTCGAAAGTGCTGTAGGGCTATCAAAAGAAAAACTTCACACATCTTAAAAGTTTCTTCCCCCAGGCAGTTAATCTGATCAACCATTCCAGTTAGCTCACTCCTTCCCTCTATCATTACCCTAGTCACCACACTGATGAATATTTTAAAGCACTTTAAACTACTTTATATAATGTTGTTTACACTGTACATGCATGCTGCTATTTATGTATTTATGCACATTCTATCCCATATTCGTACATCTAACTTTATTTTTATTGAATTCTTTATTCAGTATAATTGTTGAATGTCGTTTATTGTTGCATGCCATGCCAACACACCACAGCAATTTCCAAGTATAGATAAATGCATGTGGTGAATAAAGTTGATCCTTGATCCTCGGCTATTTCTTTCCCCACCAGCGTTGCCCGTCTTGCTGACCAACTCCAGCATTTTATGATTTTATTTCAATTCATTCTCCGTTGTTGAACAACTCTCTCATGCAATTCTTCCATTACCTGTCTGTCTGCCTCTTCATAAACAATGGAGGTAGGGATCTCAGGTTCCTCGCCTTTCACTCCACCATCCTCCACATCCAATATTTCATCCTTCACCATTTCCACTATCCCTAAATGATCTTCCACAGGTCACATCCTCCCCCACCCACCACAATCTATGGACCACTCTCCATGACTTCCTAGACCACTCCCCTCTTCTCATTCCTTGGCACTTCCCTCAGCAGTCATAGGAGGGGTAACCCCTATCCGTCCATCCCTTCTCTCACCCTCATCTGGAGACCTTAACAGTCCTTCCAAATGAACCAGAGGTTTGCCAGCACCTCCTCCAACGTGGTCCTCATGGTCCTCATAGTCCTCATGATATAGCCTCTTCCACATTCGGAAACTGAGCCCAGTTTCGGTGCTCTGTCCACAATGGCCATCTCAAGCTTCTGGTTACATGTGATTTTAACTCTCTTTCCCACTCCCATGTCCAGCTGTATGCTTGCAGACTACACTATTGCCACAAGCAGGCCAAATGCAAACTAGAAGAACAATATCTCATGTCCCACTTGGGTAGCTTCCAATGCAATGATGTGAACATTGAATTTTCCAGTGTCAAATAACACACGCCCCAGCTGTTCACCTCCAACATACATTCACCAATACACCTTGGTTTGTTATCCCATTGTTTGCCTTTCCCACCTTCTTCCTCTCCATTATGTTGTTTTATCTGCTGAAAGATATTTCACTTTTACAAATAGAAACCTGAAACAGGTAGCTAATATGTTGTTTCAGCAAAATGACATTTTATGCTTTGCACTCTTTCTTTTCCCAGTTGGTTACTAAGTGGTTCTGACCGAAATCTTCTCCTGAGTGCCAATGAGACCTATTTGCAAGTTGAGATGCTGCTCTGGAAAGCGCAAATGACCCACAATCTCTGAAACCTTCAGTAGGACCATGGGATCAATGAACATTGGAAAGGCTGCGACACTGAATGAACTGCTACATGCCAGCATTGATACAATCGGTAAGTATATCGAATAATACTCCTTGCCCATAACAGGTAAGATGTAAATGGATTGTTATTTACTGAGAAGGTCCAATCTTGAAATGCAATGTTAAGAAAAGCATGTCTTTCGCAACTGCCAATGGTTTTCTGGCCGGTCATGCACTGTTGTATCCTGCCTTCTGAAGTCTAGATGTTACACAGCATATCCTTCCAAGTATTTCTTTTACTCCAAATGACCAGGTACAAAAGTATAAAAGCTGCCTATGTAATCATCTTAATGTGTGCACCATGCTGACAATGGAACAATGCTGAAATCCCTTCCGTCAGCTTTCGGTAATGCAAACTCATACAGAGGCAGAAATCTGGGAAAAGGAGCATCGAAGGGAGGTGGTAACTTATTGGAGTCTCGACACTTGTGGGCTGCCGCAGCACACCCTTGGGTGTATTGGTTGTTAACTCAAACAACACATATCACTTTATTCATCAATGTACACATGACAAATAAACATGAATCTTTGGTCTTGATTTTGATCTTGAGTACAAAATTCCTAATGCCCAAATTAATGATATGAATCAACTCTCCTTGACTTTTAAACATTTGCAAGACTTTCTTTTCCATACTTTCAAACTTAATCCATAATTCACTTGAAAGTGCATCAGGTAATATTGCAAATAAAGGGATATTACACATCTCAAAGACACGCAGGTAGATTAAATGACCACTGTCAAAGTATTTCTCAGTGTGGGCAAGTGGCAAAAGAATCAAAGGGGATTGGGTGGACATGTGAAACACAATAAATCATAGAGGTAGAGAAAAATGAGGAGGAGCTATTGGGGATATTGGCTCAGCTCTCTGAGAATAGATATGAAATTGAAGGGCCAAATGGTTTCCTCCTGCATCTTGGCAATTAAGTACATTACTTGGCATTTTATCCTCACCCTCAATTTTATGAAGTTTCCATCTAATAGTTGGAGGAACATTTGCCCATTTCACAACTATGATATGAGACCTTCACTTGGTGTTGTGGCGTAGTGTCCATGTTATAGTGTGGGCACTCCAGGTGGAGCCCATGTTTAAGGATCAGTAATGCAGATGTGTCCTGGTTATTGTATCTGTAATGCATATGTTGTTTCTGTGATAATTGGAGCTGCTGTGAAATCAGTAGTTTATTTGTTGCAATGTGTTACAGAATTAGTCATCTGGGTGGTGGTGCTAAGGAAGCCTCTACATCCTCAGGAGGCTAAAGAAACTTGGCATGTCGCTGTTGACTCTAGCCAATTTTTATCATTGCACCATATAAAGCATTCTATCTAAATGCACAACGGCTTTGGTATGGCAACTGCTCTGCACGTGACCTGCAGAGAGTTGTGCACACAGCTCAGCATTTCGAGGGAACCAGCCTCCCCTCTATGGACTCTGTCTATGCTTCTCGCTGCCTCAGTAAATCAGTCAGCAGAATCAACCCCATGCCCCCCCCACCACCCCACACATTCTTTCTTCTTCCCTCTTCCATCAGGCAGAAGATACAAAAGCCTGAAAACCTGAAGGATAGCTTCCACCCTGCTGCTTTCAGACTAATAAATGATTCCCTAGCAGAGCAATTGGACACTTGACCTCACAATTTTCCTTGATATGATCTTGCATCTTATTGTTTACCTGCACTTCTCCTTCTCTGTAAAGGTTGCACTTTATTCTGCATTGTTATTGTTTACCTTGTTCTACCTCAGTGCACTGTGCAATGATTTGATCTGTATGAACAGTGTACAAATAAAGTTTTTCACTGCATCTTAATACATGTCACAATAATAAATCATTTCCATTTCCATTTGTTTATATATCTATCTATCTATTTATTTAACTATGTATTTATTGAGATACAGTGCATACTAGGCCTTTCTGGCCCATTAAGCCATGGTGACCAGCAATCCCTGAATTTAATCCCAGCCTATGGAGCAATTTACAATGATTAATTAACCTACCAACCAGTATGTCAATGGACTGTGGGAGGAACCCGGAGCACCCAGAGAAAACAATCATGAGATCTGTAATCTGGATGGTGCCCCTGTTATTGGATCAGTAATCCAGATGGGCCCATGTTATTTGATCAGTAATCCTGATGTCGCCTGGGACTATACTCCCTGGAGTTCAGAAGAATGAGAGGGGATCTTATAGAAACACACAAAATATTGAAAGGGATAGATAAGATAGAAGTAGGAAAGTTGTTTCCATTGGTAGGTGAGACTAGAACTAGGGGACATTGCCTCAAGATTCAGGGTAGAAGATTTAGGATGGAGATGAGGAGAAACTGTTTTTCCCAGAGAGTGGTGAATCTGTGGAATTCTCTGCCCAAGGAAGCAGTTGTGGCTTCTTCACTAAATATATTTAAGAAACAGATAGGTTTTTACATAGTAAGGGAATTAAGGGTTACGGGGAAAAGGCAGGTGGATGGAGCTGAGTTTACGGACAGATCAGCCATGATCTTATTGAATGGCGGGGCAGGCTCGATGGGCTGGACGGCCTACTCCTGCTCCTATTTCTTATGTTCTTATGTTATGATGTTGCCCATACTATTGGATCAGTAATCCAGATGTTGCCCATGTTATTGGATCAGTAATCCAGATGGTATAAAAAACTTAAAAGGTAATTAATAACAATTCTTTAATAGTGAATTTTATGTCCTAATTCTTAGGTCATCATGTCCCTGAGTTTGTTTGGAGTCAAAGTTGATTTTATTGCCATATGTACATGTAAGCATAAAACAACGACCAAACTTACTCGCAGTAGCATCACTATCAAGTAAGCGGTATTCACGAGAAAATCATAAATTAATCATAAATTGTACTCAGTTCAAGAATTTTTTTGTTCTATTTTATTTGGTCTAGTTAGATTTTTCTAATTATTTTGTTCTAGTTTTTGTTATAATTAGAACCAAAAATAAACCATAGTAGTGAAAATTGATTAAAATGTTCATATTGTTCCTTTGAAACCTGCTTCATCACTCACATGGCAAATCCTCTACCTCAGCACCATTTTCTGGCACTGTTCCCATATCCCTCAGATCCATTAATGTTCAGAAATCTATCGATATCTGTTTTGAATACATTCAAAGACTAACTATTCAGAGTCTTCTTGGTTGGTTCAGAGACTGACTTCCCCCTTTCTGAAGAAATTTCTCCCCATCACAGTCCGAAGTGGCCTAACACTTTTACTGGACCATAAATAAAACATAAGACATCGGTGCAGAATTGGGCCATTCAATCCATTGAGTCTGCTCCACTATTCCATCATGGCTGACTTATTATCCCTCTCAACCCTATTCTCCTGCCTTCTCACTGTAACCTTTGACACCCTAACTAATCAAGAAGCTATGAACCTCCACATTACATATACTCATTGACTTGGTCTCCACAGTCATCCATTGCAATGAATTTCACAGTCACCCTCTGTTTAAAGTAATTCCTCCTATTCTCTGTTCTAAATGGATGTCCCTCTATTCTGACGCTGTGCCCTCTGTTCCTAGATTCACTGACTATAGGAAACATCCTCTCCACATCCACTCTATCTAGGCCTTTCAATATTCAATTGGTTCCAATAGGATCGCCCTTCATTCTTCTAAACTCCAGTAAATACAGGCCCAGAGCCATCAAACACACCTCATACATTAACTAAATCATTCCCGGAATCACTCTCATAAATCTCCTCTGAACCCTCTCCAATGCCAGCATATCTGTTCTTATATAAAAGACTCTAAACTACTCTCAGTGCTCCAAGTGAGGCCTCAGCATAACATGCTTGCTTTTATATTCTAGTCCTCTTGAAATGAATGTCAACATTGCACTTGCCTTCCTTACTACTGATGCAACCTGTAAGTTAACTTTTAGTGAATCCCGGACAAGGACCCAAGTCCCTATGCAGCTCTGATTTTTAAAAAGAATTTCTCCACGTTTAGAAAATAGTTTATGCAATAATGCATGACCACACACTTTCCTACACTATATTCTCCCAATCTGTCTAAGTACTTCTGCAGACTCTACCTCTTCAACACTACCTGCCCCTCCACCTTACTTTGTATCATCTGCAAGCCTGGCAACAGAGCCATCACTTCTGTTCAATCGTTGACATATAATGTAAATAGAAATGGTCCCAATACCGACCCCTGCGAAACACCACAATTCACTGGAAGTCAACCAGAATAGGCCCTCTTTTCCCCACTCTTTGCCTACTGCCAACCAATCAATCTTCTTTTCATTCTGGTATCTTTCCTGTGATGCCATGGACTCTTAATTTATTAAGCAGCCTCATGCACAGCACCTTGTCAAAGGCCTTCTGAAATTCCAAGTAAGCAACATCCACTGACTCTCCTTTGTCTATCTTGCTTACTATTTCCTCAATGAATTCCAACAGATTTGTCAGGCAAGATTTCACCTAAAGAAAACTATGCTGACTTTAGCCTACTTCATCGTGTGCCTCCAGGTACCCTGAAACCTCATCCTTAATAATGGATTCAACATATGCTTCTAAACCCCTACCCAGTAGAAACATCCTTCATGTTTCCAGCTTTCCAATCTTGTTAAATTCTTTAAGTTACAGTGAGATTGCCTCTCATTTTTGCTAAACTGTAGGCTTGGTCTACTCAATCTCTCTTCAAATAGCAAATGTGTTTTCTCTGAAATGATTCTAGTGAATCTTTGCTGCACTCCCTCTATTATAGTATATCCTTTAAGTTAAAGATGACCAAAACTGTAACTATTACTCCAGTTTGGGTTATATCAATAATCTGTGCAATTGCAGCAAATCATCTTCACTCATGTTCTTAAAACTTCTTGTGATAGAACCACATGCCATTTGTCTTCCTAATGGCTTGGCTTTTCTCTCTGATCTAAGTTAGCGTGCCATTCAGTTCAGAGGTAATAAGGGCATTGAGTTTCCATATTAAAGCACAAGTAAAAGGAGAGATAGTCAATGATTTTCCAAACCATGCCAAGCAATACATTTTGCATTAGACAACTTTTTGTCACAGAGATTCCCAAGTGTTAAATCAAACATGTTTGGCTGAGTTTTTCCTGTGTATTTGGGAGTCAAGTTAACTTTCCTGAAGAGGAACTTCAACTGAATATGTACAAATATCCCCCCTATTTGTGAATTTTACTAGGAATGTTGCAGATGAAGGGCCCAAAGCATTGTTGAGAATCCACTACTGTCAGGAAGGAGGTAGAGGAGCATTAGGACTAGGACTGACAGACTGAGTAACAGCTTCTTCCCTCAAGCTGTGAGACTAAAGAATACCCTGCCACCACCAAGAACTCGTCACTAGGACAGCGAGCTGTTTACTGTTTATTGTTTAATATTTACCAGTGCTATGACTCAAAATGCATTTTGAATTCAATGTTATTAACTTATTTATTTTGTTTTATGTGCTGTGTGTGATATATGTTTTGTGGGTGCACAGTGGTCCATAGGAACATTATTTCATTTAGTTGTATATATGTGCAGTCAGTTGACAATAAATTTGAGCTAGGTTCTCAGGATCTCGGGAATTGTACTATGAGAAGACATGAAGCAGAACAGACCTTTACATTCCTAAATTAAAAAAAAACGAGAGATGACCTCTTTGAATGAGGCAAAATTATTTCAGGATTTGATAGGGAAATTAGAGAGCAAATTCTTCACCCCAAAGGCAATGATTTTTGGAATTCTCAGTCCAGGAGTTCTGGGAAGATTCAGTTGCTGAGTATATTCAAGAAGGAGGTCTTTTTGGATATTGAGAGATTCAAAGAATTTGGGAAATTTGCAAAAAGAGCTGTAAGAGGGCAAATGGCTTTTTACCCATCTATTTCTTATGTTCTTGTTAATCAGCCTGATTTTTGTGTCTATAGGTTCACCTAACTAACTTAAGAGCCAAAGACAACCTTAGGTTTCCATTTGATCCATTCTTGATTTGGCATTGGGTCCCCGTTAAACAGCAATACTGCCTCTTTTTCCCTTTATTCCAACATTAAGTGGAATCCCATTTTGAACAGAGGAAATATTTAATTCTCCTTCAGCTTTATTCCAAACATCTGGGAGTAGAGGCATTTTAGTTAATGCATGGAAATTCCAGAGATGTTTTTCCTACAGACGTGAAAAGTCTGTGCCCCAGATGCTGGGAAGTTACAAACAGGAGAGACAAAATATCTGCATCTCCATACCATTACAGAAACACTGTTCAAAGGTTCAAAGGCTCAGTTATTATCAAGGTATACAGGCACAATGGCCCTGCCCCCACATCCCTCTTTCTGCACAAAAAAATGAACAAATTGGATCAGGCACATCGACCCCCAAGTCCCCTTCCCACGCAAAAGAATGAGAAGATGGGGCAAAAAAAACACAGAATATAAAAACTGTAAAACTGAAAAAAAGGGTCTATAGTCCAATGTCCAAATCCAAAACGCAGAAAAAACATGGACAACACTCTCCACAGTGGCAGGCTCTCCCCTCTCCCGTACAGAACAACTTATGAAAAGACAAGCAGCCGGTGTTCACCCTCTGCACCCGCTTCGATGCTTCAATGTCCCTTGTTGCTTTAATAGGTGAACAATTGGAGCTTTAATTAGCGAAACGGAGCCAAACATAGGCTTGTGCCCCATCCTGCAGACTGCCCACTGTGAGGTTCGCACACGCTGCCTCCCAGAATCTTCTCAGAGGCTGCAGAGTGCTAGAACACCCAAATGATCTGCAAACTTCCCCACTGGCCTCAATGTTTTAATCACCCCTGTTGTTTTAGTTGGTGAACAATGGAAGCTTTAATCGGTGAAATGGGCTCATACTTCGGCTCACGTGCCATCCCACAGCCTCTTCACCATGAGGTTTGTTCACACTGTCTTTGCCTCCCAGAATCCTCTCGGAGTCTGCAGAGTATTGAAACACACAAATGATCTTGAAACATCAAAACACAGACTCCAAGAGTTCCAGCATCACATTCAAAATAAGAAGTAAACATAAAATACATCAAAAAAGTGAAAAAGTTGGTTTCATGATCTATCTAGAACATGTTGACCAAGGGACTGTTGTACACAGGCCCCATCTTGACAGGAATATTTAGCTATTGAATCTTAGAAGTGTGTGGATTGTTGTTGATGACGTTATGGGCTGTGATGTTACCAGATTTAAAATAGCTTTAACTAATGGATGCGGAAAATCACAAAGAACGTCTATTTGATTCTTGTACAGAGAGAGAGACTTCAGTACAAACCAGGGTGAAACTGATCACATTGTTTAATATAGCTAATGAGAACATATCCTAGTTAGGACAGCACTACTCTGTTTCTACTGAGCAATCACCATAGCATTTCCAAGTAAAGTGTTGATAGTCACTCAGTCCAGCCCTCATTTCCAGTGGGATGTTCTCGTTCCAGAACAATCCCCTGTATGTTTGCATATTTGTTGCACTTCTATTTTTTAGTTTTCATCTATTTATTCCAAATAAAACAAAATGCCTTTTCAATGTTGGGATGGCCGGAGAACTTTATAAAACCAGTGAGGTGCTCTTGAAATGTAGGAAACAAATTTGTGCACAGCAAGATCTCTCCGGCAGCCACACTTTGCACCTTGTGGTCTGAGGATAGAATCACAGAATTAGTATGGCCTTTATTATATTGCTGTCTGTGGGAGCAGTCACATTTCTCACAATACTATGTAACATCTCTTCAGAACAACACCGGATGTACTGTGCCTCGGTACCCCTTTCAGGTTGTGAAAGGTGCAATAGAATGGGAAGCTTTTAAATAATGAGGTTCAATGGACAAGAACACGAGGAAACAGGAGCCAGACTATATTAGCTGGTTCCTCACGTCTGTCCTGCCTTTAGATACGATCATTGTTGATCTACTCTAGACCTCAAGACCCTTCTTTCTGTTAGATCCCCATAGCCCTCAATCCCTTGATCTTTCATAAAATATATACGCACCTCCATTTCATAGATTTCTATTGAGCTAGCCTTCACATTTCTGAGGATGGAAATTCCATAAATTCACCACCGTCTGTGAGAAAAAACATCTGGCCACCTCAGTTTTAAATGATCGGGCCCTCGTCTTGAATCTATGCCACTGATCTGAGATTCTCTCACAAGCGAAAATACCTCAACGTCTACCCTGTCATATTCCCTTGGAATCCTGTATTTTTCAATATGATTACTTCACATTCTTTTCAAATGATGCAGATCCAATCCATTTAGTCTCTATTCCTATTCCTGACAGGGCAATGGGTGAGAATGTGAAAATACTGGGCTGGTGGTGCTGTTTGGAGCTGGTTCAAAGGAGGTTAAAAAAATTGAAAGGCTTGTCATATGAGGAGCGTTTGATGGCTCTGGGCCTCTACTCACTGGAATTCAAAAGAATGAGGGGTGACCTCATTGAAACCTATCAAATGTTGAAAAGCATTAATAGAGTGGATGTGGAGAAGATGTTTTCTGTGGTGTGGGGGAGGGAGGTCTAAAACCAGAGCGCACAGCCTCAGAATGGAGGGGGGTCCTTTTAGAATGGAGGTGAGGAGGAATTTCTTTAGCCAGAGAGTGCTGAATCTGTGGAATTCGTTGCCACAGGTTGTCATGGTCCGGATCGGTGTCCCTTTAAATTTACTTTGTTTATGTTACGATCCGGACCGTTGATTCCCTGTTTTCCCGTATCCCTCGGCCTTGGTGATTGGAGGCAATTTAATCTCGGTTGAACCGGTAGTTTATAGTCTCTGGCTTTCAGCCACTGGGGGCGAGAGCATCTGCAAAGTCACCAAAGGTACAGCGTGCCAATGTCATCTGGCCGGAGCAAGCCTAGTCTCCGCCCAAAGTTAGTGCCGGTAATTCGCCTTTCCTCACTGGTGCAACCCTGTCAAGTTACCTCGCCAAAGCGAGCCTGCAAAGTTTCCTCACCGAGGTGGGTCCGTCAGTTAACCCGCCAGAGGGAATCAAGAACCTCTGTCTACTGTTCCCGGGCCGAGTCGAGAGCTCGTCACTACCTGGAGGCTCCAAGTCAAGTCCTGGCTCCGGGGGCATCCAGGTTCCGAGTCAAGTCCTGGCCCTGGCAGTCTGTGATTCCTGTCCTACCCCCCTGTCTGAATCCATTCTCTGCCCCTCTCACCTCTACCCCTTGTCTTGTCTTGTCCTGTCCTCGCCTCCGTGGGGTAAGTCAGGCCGTCTTGCTGTTGCCCCGCGGGGATCATGAGTCCCAGCCCTATGTCCTGTACCCAAGGAGGGGTCCCGACTCTGTGTTCTGTGTATGTGTCCATGGTTCCATGTACCTGCTCTCACGAGACCGAGGCTCTGTTTTTCCATGTTCCTCCTCTCCCTAGCCCATGTCATGTCCATGCCTGGTTCTGGGGTCCGAGCCCATGGCACGACCCAGGTACTGGGTCCTTGCCCAGTCCCTGGCTCGGAGTCCATACCATAGCCGCTTCATGTCGCCTCTAGTTTTGGGATCCGATTCCGAATCCAAGCCCAGACCCTTAGTCCCAGCCTAGTCGTAGTCCTGAGTCCTTGACCAGTTTGCTATTTCCTGCTCCTGCCTTGCTCTCCTGGTATCGAACAATAAACTCAATTTAATTAACCTCACAAGATGTGTCTTGCATTTGGGTCTACCCTTGCTCCCTATGCCCCGCCATTGTGACACAGGTGGCTGTGGAGGCCAAGTCACTGGGCATATTTAAGGCAGAGGTTGATAGATTCTTGATTAGCCAGGTCATGAAGGGATATGGGGAGAAGGCAGGAGATTGGGGCTGAGAGGGAAAATGGATCAGCCATGTTGAAATGGCGGAACAGACTCGATGGGCCAAATGGCCTAAATGCTAGCCTTATATCTTATGGTCTTGCCTGATGCTACTTTGCACTGAGATTGTGCCTGCTGTAGACACCCTGGATAAAATGTCACGGGTTGTGTGTCATCATGTAGCAGGCATAGGTTGGGAATGAATTTCTGAGATAAACAAATTTGAGAAGGTTTAACGAGTAAGTAAAAGTTTGAACATTAGTCATCAAGCTGCAGTACGCTGATAATGTTTGTATATACACATTTTTGGAGGCTGGACTCCAATTCATCACTGATTCAAAGTTTACAAGGGTTATATACTAAACATCCATACCAAAATGTCTTTAGCTAAAGTTCCTCACTGCATGAACACAATCATAACGTGGTGGATCAAAGCTCTCCATGGATACAATCTTGCTGTGCTACACATTTATGTTCGATATAAAAGTGTGACAAAGTAAAGGACTAGCTGTAATGTATGTGTGTGTTTGTGTGTGTGTGAACATATTTGTGCATATACAGTTTTAGGCACAAATCTTTTGTACTTGTCGATGTGGAGTAGAGAGCGACTTTGTAAATCTGGTAGGAGTAAAGGATGTTGGGAACGGTGAATGATTGGGAATGGGAGTGCTATGGGAGGGGTGTGGGACAGGTGGCAGAGAAGGAGTGCTAGGCTGTGGGGTGGTGCAGGTGAAGGCATGCCCAGCCCTGAGACACCAGGCAAGGTCATTTGATTCCAAACAATTTGGATTATTGATCATTATGGAATGTTTCGCTGATGCTTCCCGCTCCCTGCCCTCTCCCTTTCCTTCTTTCCAACGATGATTTCCCCCCTCCCTGCCCCCCATCCCACTGTCAGTCCACAATAGAGACCCACATCAGAATCAGGTTTATCATCACTCACATATTTCATGAAAATAGTTTTTTTTTTCACGGTAGCAGTACAGTGCAATATATAAAATTACTGCAGTATTGTGCAAATGTCTTAGCCACCCTAGCTATATGTACTGTATGTGCCGAAGACTTTTGCAGAACTGTACAGTGTACGCAAGTGTGAATGCATAGGTGGGTAGATGTGCATGCGTGAGTCTTTGCATGCATGTGCACTTATGTGTATGTGCACGTGTGTGCAAAGTACATTTAGTAGTAGTAGTCATAGTCATAGTCATAGTCATACTTTATTGATCCCGAGGGAAATTGGTTTTCGTTACAGTTGCACCATAAATAATTAAATAGTAATAAAACCATAAATAGTTAAATAGTAATATGTAAATTATGCCAGGAAATAAGTCCAGGACCAGCCTATTGGCCTCAGGGTTTCTGACCCTCCAAGGGAGGAGTTGTAAAGTCTGATGGTCACAGGCAGGAATGACTTCCTATGACGCTCTGTGTTGCATCTCGGTGGAATGAGTCTCTGGCTGAATGTACTCCTGTGCCCAACCAGTACATTATGTAGTGGATGGGAGACATTGTCCAAGCTGGCATGCAACTTGGACGGCATCCTCTTTTCAGACACCCCCGTGAGAGAGTCCAGTTCCATCCCCACAACATCACTGGCTTTACGAATGAATCTGTTGATTCTTGTTGGTGTCTGCTACCCTCAGCCTGCTGCCCCAGCACACAACAGCAAATAGTGTTATGTATTTACACATGTTTATGTGTGTGCGTATTTGTGTGCATGCACCCATGTTTGACCATTTATATGTACAGATACATCATGAACTTGGGTCTTGTCAGTGTGGAGCTTGCTTATTCTTCCTCAGCCCTGTATGTTCCTCTATGTGCTCCAGTTTCCCAGCATATCCTGAAGATCTGCTCATAGGTTAAGTGGCCAATGTAAATTACCCCATAGGTCAGGTGCAAAAAACTTGAAAGGAAAAGTTGGACAGCAATTTGAGAGATTGATTTGCCGAGATGCGGGGCACTTGGACTGGTGAGATTGATCTGCTGGGAGTCGGTGTAAACTCAGTGGGAAAATAGTCTGCTTCTATTTCATAAGTATGTCAACTCGCCAAATCTGTATAACTGAGTAATATGGAAGAAATTACTAATTGTGAGATGTACGTGTGCGTGTGTCCACGTGCACCATATGCATGGGAGTTTGTGCAAGCTTTTATGTGCACGTGCACTGTATCAAAGTTCAGTTTATTGTTATATGTATAAGCACATGTATCCACAGGTGAAATGAAAAGAAATATTTATGTATTGAGATACAGCACAGAATAGGCCCTTCCAGCCCTTCGAGCTGCTGCACCCAGCAATCGCCAGTTTAACCCTAGCCTAATCACAGGACAATTTTCAATGACCAAACCTGTAGCAGTATCAAAGGCACGTAGCATCTTACAAGCAGCGTTCATAAGAAAAATATAAACATAAAATACATGTGAGTTTTATAAGAAAAACATAATTACAAAAAAACCCAGTCTATTTTAGTGCAAAGTGATCAAGATGATCGTAGTGTTGCTAACGTTGATGAGGGATTGCTTTGGGGACTGAATGGCCAAACTTATTTACATATTGCCCATTATGCCCCATTTTAGGGCAGCAATAAAGGTCCTCCTTCTCTATCCGTCCTTGGCCATCTTCTCTATTATGCCTAGGTGTGGTTCAGATTGGCGGAGTTCAGGGCTTTCTTCATCGTGTCAGTAGCTTCCTCTCAGTTTTCATGACTGTCAGTCATGCAGGTCCCGGGTGGAGACTCAGGATATGTCGCACATAGATGTAGAAGGATTCTTCATTGCTGTTTCTGTAACAATTTTGTTTGGCCAGTCAGGGTTGTTAGTCTGAGCTAAACCCCAAATTTGGAGGAGCGGAGGACCACTCTTACTCTGGCCTCTATCCTTTGACCTGTTCAGTATAAGGCTCTGACTCCAGCCAGCATAGCTCTCCAGGTCATTGAGGCACTCAAGTCTCCAATCCACGACAAGGTTGTGGTCCTCTTGGAGGTGAACGACTGAAGGGAAGCAGCTATTCTTGAACATGATGGTGTGAAACATCAGGCTTCTGTACCTCTGGCTCGATGGTAGCTGTGTGAAGATGCCTAGGCCGGGATGGTGGGTATCGTCGATGATGGATACAAGAAATTCTGCAGATGCTGGAAATCCAGAGAGACGAAATGCTGGAGGAACTCATCAGATAGGCAGCAGCTATGATGGATGTTGCTGCCTTGAAGTAGCGCCTCCTGTAGATACTACCAATAGGAGGTAGGGAATTACCTGTGATCTATTGGGAGAGTCCATTACACTCCGCAGCTTCCTACATTCCTGCACCTTTGTGTTGCTTTGCCGGTCCGTCATGCAACCAGGTATGTGCAAGTGTGGCCATGCTTGTCTGTTTGTTCACCTGTGTGTTCTCATGTGTGCCTGTACACAAACCTGTGAACATGTGCGTATGTGTGCATGCACTTGTGATGATTTTGTGCACATGCATGGGTACATCTATGCAAGAGTGCTCCCATAAGTGCTTGTGTGTACTTACGGTGTATGCATGGTTTTAACAAGCTCAAATTTATTGTCAGTCAACCGTACACATGCATACCATCAAACGAGACAACATTCCTCCAGACCAAGGTGCACAACACAGTATATATAACTCACATACATACCACATAAAGTAATATTGCCACAAATAAATTAACAAATAATAAGGTGCATTTATGATACAAGTTATAAAGTAAACAGTTTAACACGACTGGCGCTTCATGCGTGATGAAGCGTGGTTGGTGGCAGGGAGTTTAGTCGTCTTACAGCCTGGGGGAAGAACCTGCTTCCCATCCTAACAGCAAACAACAGGAATTCTGCAGATGCTGGAAATTCAAGCAACACACATCAAAGTTGCTGGTGAACGCAGCAGGCCAGGCAGCATCTGTAGGAAGAGGTGCAGCCGACGTTTCAGGCCGAGACCCTTCGTCAGGACTAACTGAAGGAAGAGTGAGTAAGGGATTTGACGTTTCAGGCCGAGACCCTTCGTCAGGACTAACTGAAGGAAGAGTGAGTAAGGGAATCCCTTACTCACTCTTCCTTCAGTTAGTCCTGACGAAGGGTCTCGGCCTGAAACATCGACTGCACCTCTTCCTACAGATGCTGCCTGGCCTGCTGCGTTCACCAGCAACTTTGATGTGTGTTCCCATCCTAACAGTTCTTGTCTTAATTCTAAGGTACCTCCTGCCTGATGGTAGGAGGTCAAGAAGATTGCTCTACAGATGGAGGAGATCACTAACAATGCCAAGGACCCGGCATACGCAGGACTCCTGACAAATATCGCTAATGTGTGGAAGAGAGACTCCAGTGATCCCCTCAGCAGTCCTCACAATCCTTTGTACATGTGAGCCTCCAAGAAATCTTATTAAAATTATCATCAGCTTCACTTTTCCAACGCTCTCCCTCTTTTCATCCCTCCTGCACAGTCTGCAGTCCTGCACACTGTGCTTTCTGCTCCTTGCACAGCTGCTATTTTAAACACTTGCTCCAGGCAACTACTCCTTCGGCTGCTGAGTCCCTGAATTCTGGAATTCTCCCCGTAACATTCCCCAGCCTGCTCTTTCTTCCAGACGCATTTAAATCTTCCTCTTTGACCAAGCTTTTGGCCGCCTGCTCTAGAAGAAAATTGAAAATATGCTTTGTTTGGTGGTGTTCCTGTATTTAAAAACATCTTTCTGCCCATGTGGTGTTATATTGCATTGACAACACTATATAAACAAAGATGATTTAAGAATACTTCTGCATGCTGAAAAAGCTTCTCTGCCAATAGTTGGCTCTGTCTCACTGAGTTAATAATTTGGCTCCTGGCAAGGTACACGACAGCTGCTGTTTTATGTGACAGAAAATGCACAGCTGTGCTCTATATAAGGGGCTCGGCTGGCAATCTTTTTGAGTCTGGCATACTCCAGAAACCTCAGCAGAGACCTGCTGGGATCAGTTTGCTCTCTCTTCTGGTGACATTAGCAAACATTTTTTTTATTGCTCTCTCCCTCTCCTTCTTCTGCTGAGGATAGGATTCACGGAGACTGCTAGGTCTCTGCGCCTTCTGATCGTGTGCTCTCTGCAGCCAGGAAAGAGGACTAATGTTAGTCCTTTGGGTGAGCAAGGGCACATTGGTACTTGGCTTTGTTTACACTGGATTTTCAGTTTCATATAGAATGGAAGCTTGAAGCAATTATGACTATTTTAGCACTGGTAACCCAACATTGCTCTATTGGAAACATGATGAGATTCCAATTCTGTCTGCTTCCTTTCACTTTCCCAGCTGAATGGGCTTTACAGCAGCTAATAATGTCTTTGTCACTATCCTCAGAGATGGTTGTGGCTCGGGATCATTATGAATCCCCTAGTGTGAATTACTAAACTACACTCCAGAGTAGGCTGGTCTCAGGGGGTGAGTTTAAATAGTTTGCTTTCCATTTACATGCAATCAGGCATGTGAACATTTTAGCCTTTGTGTAATTGATGACCCCCGAATACCTTGCCCGAGCACAACACATCTACGGCTTTCACCAGAGCAGGTGGAATTGGGGCCAGGGTCTTGTCTGTTCCTTTCCCTTCATACAAGTGTGGCCAAGCTCTTCAAGAGTTTATCGGAATCACTTCACAACCTTTATAAATTGGCTTCCGTAGATGGTATCTGTTCATTGCAGTAAAGTCTAATCCAGGCAGTTGAGTGCTGACCTTTGTGAAAGAGGGAATGATAACATCAGTGAGTTGACCAATGTGTTAATGATAAGCACTGGTGTTAGGTTCAACCTCCAATTGAAGCCCTCACATCCGATCATAAAGGAAGCATATGCAGGCCACGAGGGCATCCCATTAATATACAGAAGTAACCGTGCGTGAAAATGGTTTTGTACATAACTGAGCTCAGCAATTGATGAGGTCATTTCCAAGGACGTTACATTTCTGAGTGGTGCCATGAGGTGGAATTGCTTCCAGTGTGAGGAAATGGAAAATACTGATCTTGACATAATCAGGTCAACGTGCTTTCAGATCCTTTTTTTTTTGATCTCCTTTCAGTGATTAACCTTCTCAGTGAAGAATGACAAGCATTTCTCAGTATGTGCGTGTGTGTGTTTCTGAGAAGGAGGGCAGTGTTGGGGAAGTACTTGTAGTTTGAGGGGTGCTGCAGGATCTAGTGCAAAAAGATAAATGACTGGAAGAACACGGCAGGTCAAACAACATAGGTGGAGGCAAAGGGAGGATTGAAGTTTTGCAGAGCAGCCACACTCTGTCCACAATGGGCACTCCCACCAGAACACGCGGGTTTGCTCTCCTTGTGCGACACACTCAAAATGCTGGAGCAACTCAGCAAACCAGGCTGCCTCTATGGAGTGGAATAAGCAGTTAATGTCTTGGGCCAAAACCCTTCATCAGAACCTCAACATCAATTGTTTACTTCTTTCTAATGTGTTCCGTTCTGGTTGCCTCATCATAGGGAGGATGTGGAAGCCTTAAGAAGGATGCAGAGGAGATTTGCCAGGATGATGCCTGGATTGGAGAGCATGTTTTATGAGAAAAGGCATGTCTTTAGAGAGCTAGGGAAGGAAAAGAAGAGGTGACTTGCTAGAGGTCTGCATGATGACAGGAGACATAGATGGAGTGGACAGCTAGAGACTTCTTCCCGAATACAAACAAACATGATTCTAAGGAGATTAGAGGAAAATATAAAGGGGATGTCAGAGGTAAGTTTTTTAAGCAGTGAGTGCTGGGTGCATTGAAAGCTCTGCCAGGGGTGGTGGCAGAAGCAGATACATTAGGGACATTGAAAAGAGGCACCTGGTTGATAGAAAATGGAGGGCTATGTGGGAGGGAGGGGCTAGATTGATCCTAGAGTGGGTGGTCGGCACAACATTGTGGGCTGAAGGGTATGTGGTGTGAAGATCTATGCTCTATTTTCTGTTTCTGGTATCTGCAGAATCTCTTGTGTTTATGATTTGTATTCACCTTTTCAATTTGGCCCCTCATCATTACCCCCCCCCCCAGTCTCATTCCTCCATACCTGTCCACCTGGGCTTCTCCTATCATGTTTCATCTTTCCAAGCCGCTGTCCCTCCTGGCTCCATCGGTCCATTATCCCTCCTTCATCTGGTTCCACCTATCACCTACCAGCCTCTGTGTCACCCCTCCCCCCTCAGTTCTATGTAACCCCTCTCTTCACTCTACACTCTCATGAGGGGAATTCATCCAACACATCGACTGCTCCTTTGCCTCTACAGATGCAATCTAACCCTCTGAGTTCCTCAAGCAGTTAATTTATGCTCCAGATTCCAGCATCTGCAGGCTCTTGCCTTATCTGTTATTCCAGCACAGTGAGAAGTCAGGAGGAGAGGTGGTGGGAGTTATGACCAGTAACCTGACAGAAGGGGAGAAGAAAGTCCTCCCCCCCGCCCCCGCAAGCAAATCCTTTTTGGCGATTTCTGTTCGTGGGGGTGGGTGTTAATCACTACCGGAATATAGGTGATAAGTGGGTAATACACTCAATTTTGTTTCTAAAAGGGTTTATCTAACGAATTTAATATTAAACACACAGCGCATATTTTCCTCGCATGGATATAATGATAAGTCAATTATCAGGAGAACTTGAAGTGTTGAACGAACTTCCAGTAGAAGTGGCAGAAGCAGGTTCGATATGATCATCTGAAGAAAAATTGGATAGGTATCTGGACAGGAAAGGAATAGAGGGTTATGGGCTGAGCGCAGGTCGGTGGGACTAGGTGAGAGTAGCGTTCGGCACGGACTAGAAGGGCCGAGATGGCCTGTTTCCGTGCTGTAATTGTTATATGGTTATATAGGTCACTTATAAGTCAATAGCATCATAACATTTTAAGTAGTATTTGGATATTAAACGCACAGCACATATTTTCCCCGTATGAACATATAAAATCATTGCAACAAACCAATATCGCTGAATCAGCGGGAGCCCTGGGCTTGTTTCCCTGCAACAACACCGTCTTATTGAGGGGTGATGGGAGACAGCGATACTCGAAGGGGGTTCCTTATGTCCAGTCTATTCCGCAGTTTAGTTTTCGTTGCATTCATTGCAGAAAACTCCGCTTCGCAGAAAAATGTTGGAAATGAAAGCAACGTTTTCAGTGCTTTCGTGGCTATCTCGGGATATTTAGCCTTGACTTTGATCCAAAATGCCGACAGAGATGTTATGTCAAACATACTTTTCAGCCCGTCGTCATTTGCAAACTCGAGGAGTTGATCGCCTTCCCGCCCTGACACAGATGACGCGCGGGTCATGACCTCGCATGCGTAATGGCTGATCAGTGGCCGTGACAGGGAATGAGGAAAGGTGCAGCTGACCAAATCATATCGCTCCCTCGCGGCCCGGTAGCGCATGCTCTGCGGCCCGGTACCCGTCCGCGGCCCGGTGGTTGGGGACCGCTGAGCTAGGTGTTACATTTTAAAATGGAGGAATGTGTGGAGGCTGAGTTTTGTCCTTTAGGGAGTTCATTCTCTGCCAAAGATCAAAGCAGTGATGCAAAATATGTACCAAAGGTGCTATGACTCCTAATGGCCTGGGGAGAACAATTATGAATTTTACATTCAATTATGAATATTACGATTTAAGGTAGAAGTTATAAGCAGTAGAAACTGCAAGCAGTTTCAAACTCCTGGGAGAGCACATCACATAATCCTTTCATGATCCCAGGAAATTTCCTACACAGACTGGAAAGCTCACCAACGCCTCTACTTTCTGAGGAGGCTGGAGGGAGCTGGACTTTGCACATCCGTACTCACTTCATTCTACAGTAGAGAGCATCCTAACAAGCTGCATCATTGTCTGGTGTGGAAACTGCACTGTGGTGGACAGGAAGGCTCTACAAAGGGTAGTCAAAACTGCTGAACTCATCATTGGCACCAGCCTAATCACCATTAATGACTTGTATACTGAAGATGCCAGAAAAGGGCCAGTAACACCATGACTGCTCCCACTCTCATCAGGGTGGAGGCTACATAGCATTCACAACAGGATCACCATAGTAGTAAGGCTGATCAACACCTTCCATGCTCCCAACCACCAGTACTTTTTGATTTTCTGTCAGTTACCTTATGTACAGACTAGTGTCACTTTATGGGCATACAATCAGTCTATACACACATAAGCCATCTTAAGACCATAAGACATAGGAGCAGAATTAGGCCATTCAGCCCATCGCGTCTGCTCTGCCATTCCATCATGGTTGATCCCAGATCCCACTCAACCCCATACACCTGTCTTCTTGCCATATCTTTTGATGCCCTGACCAATCAGGAGGCAATCAACTTCCACCTTAGATACACACATGGACTTGGCCTCTACCACAGCCTGTGGCAGAGCATTCCACAGATTTACTGCTTGGGCTAATCATATGTACTTATATTCATTGTGTTATTTATTATTGTGTTCTTTATCTTTTGTGTTTTCTTTTGTGCTGTATCAGCTCTGGAGAAACAAATATTTCATTCTCCTTTACACTTGTGTACTGGAAACAGCATCAAACAATCTTGAATCTGGAATCTTAAATAATTTATTAATATGTTTCCAACCCTCCCCAAACCAAAGTTAACATTATTTAACCAAATCATTCACTGCAGAATTACGGAATATTTCACTATCCACAGTCTAATTTGCACATTACTCACTGTCAAAATGTCCAAAGGATCCAACATCAGCACTTGCACCCTTTCCCCACAACCTGAATTCCTTCATCAGCAGTTTATTCTGGTTCCTGAACATAACTGTGAATAGTGAACTGACATCCATGAATGTACTTAAGGAACCACTCCACTCCAAACATGATGGCTAATTCTTCCACATACAGTAAAGGATACTTTCCAAAGCCATTGTAACCATTCTGATCTTACATCCTGTCAGCTTTTCAGACAGAGTGACCAAGTGACCATCCTGTTAGGTTTTCAGAGGCACCTTCTATCTGATGAGAGAGCACAAGGCCAATACCCATATGATAATCTGGCACACAACTCTGTTGAGTAATGCACTGATTGCAGGTTGTGGCAATCATTTAGAATTTCCCAAGGCCTCTCCTTAACGAACTATAGCTGAGAAAAAGTTTACCTCTCCATAAGCTTCTGTCCACATCCACCATGTCATCTCATATCAATTGAATTACAGGCATTGCAGGATTGGAGGCAATTTATTATAAAACCCAATAATACTAGACATGCCTTCAGCTCAGTTACACTAGGATTTCATTTTCTCTGAGCGGGATGAAGTTCTTTATTGCCCACACAGTGTTCCAAATTCTTCAGTGGTTACGCATGCCTGCTCTTTCCAGTCTGCTCATCTTGTCTCCCAGTTTCTGTAGGTGTTGGTTGCTAATGGCTCCTGTAATCAGGATACAGCCATCCTGGGAACATCCTGCAAGAACTCCTCTGTAAAATGGACCTAGGGCTTTCCCGGCATATGGACGAATAAAACGAAAAGAAAAGAATTTTACCAAAGACAAAGGTCTTGCTCTGAGTAAGGACTGGAATTCGATTGCAAACAAGGTCAGACAGCGGAAACCTGATTGGATGAGGACTAACTGATCAGGAGGGACAGACTAAGGGGGTATAAGTACCACTGGACCAGACATGCCCAGGCATCATCCCTGATGAAGATGGCAGAGTTTCTCATCAAAACATAGGTTAATATCAATACCCGTACCCGGCTGGAATCCCAAGAAGAGTTTAAACCCTTTGTAGTTCTACAAGAGGTAGCAGGTGTAGACAAAACTTTGGATGGTAGTGTTTTTGGTTAATAGCTCTTGATAAACAAAAATGTCTTAGACTGATTCTTCAATAGTATCCATTGATATGAATAACTCATATTCCCAGACAAAGCAGCAAATAAATGTTTCATTCTTAGAATGGAGTGCTCTCCCAGGAACAAAATTTGCTTAGCAGTCATCTTACAATCTTAAACAAGTTTATTGCTATGAGGATCTGTGATGATGCGTCCTGTACCCAACACAGCCAGCATGGTTCCCTGAAAGGAAAACCCTGCCTGACTAACCTACTGCAATTTTTTGAGAAAATTACAAGCAGGGTAAACAAAGGAGATGCCGTGGATGTGGTGCACTTGGATTTTCAGAAGGTCTTTGACAAGGTGCCGCACACGAGGCTGCTGAGCAAGATAAGACCCCGTGGAATTACAGGGGAGTTACTAGCATGGATGGAGCATTGGCTGATCGGCAGAAAACAGAGAGTGGGAATAAAGGTATCCCATTCTTGCTGGCTGACGGTTACCAGTGGAGTTCCACGGGGGTTGGTGTTGGGACCGTTGCTTTTTACGATGTGTGTCAATGATTTGGACTATGGGATTAATGGATTTATGGCAAAATTTGCAGATAATACAAAGATAAGTGGAGGAGCGGGTAATGTTGAGGAAACAAAGAGCCTGCAGAGAGACTAAGATAGTTTAGGGGAATGGGCAAAGAAGTGGCAAATGAAATACAATGTTGGAAAGTGATTGGTCATGCACTTTGGTGGAAGAAATAAACGGGTAGACTATTATTTAGATGGGGAGAGAATTCAAAATGCAGAGATTAGATTAGATTAGATTATGAGGACACGCAGTCCTCTTTTATTGTCATTTAGTAATGCATACATTAAGAAATGATACAATATTCTTCCAGAATGATATCACAGAAACAAAAGACAAACCAAGACTGAAAAACTGACAAAAACCACATAATTATAACATATAGTTAATAATTTGATAAAGACCAGACTATGGGCACTGTAAAAAAAAGTCTCAAAGTCTCTCGAAAGTCCCATCATCTCATGCAGACGGTAGAAGGAAGAAAACTCTCCCTGCCATGAGATTCCAGCGCCGCAAACTTGCCGATGCAGCACCTTGGAAGCACTCTGTCCGAAAACTTCAAGCTTCTGACCTGCCGTCCACCACCAAGCACCGAGCACCATCTCTGCCGAGCGCTTCGACCCTGGCCCCGGCAACAGGCAATAGGCAAAGCCGAGGATTTGGGGCCTTTCCCTCCGGAGATTCTCGATCGCACAGTAACAGCGGCAGCAAAGCGAGCATTTCAGAAGTTTCTCCAGGTGTTCCTCCGTGCTTCTCACGTCTGTCTCCATCAAATCAGGATTGTGCACGGTACCTACTTACAAATACGATATCATTTCGGAGCAGCTGCGAACACTGCGTCACGCCGCCATCTTCTCCTCCCCTCTGATGTAAAGGGGCTTGGGAGTCCTTGTCAGGATACCCTAAAGGTTAACCTCCAGGCTGAGTCAGTGGTGAAGAAGGCAAATGCAATGTTGGCATTCATTGCTAGAGGTATAGAATGTAAGAGCAGGGATGTGATGTTGAGGCTCTATAAGGCACTCGTGAGACCACACTTGGAGTATTGTGTGAGGTTTTGGGCTCCTTATTTCAGAAAACAAATACTGACATTGGAGAATGTTCAGAGAAGATTCACGAGAATGATTCTAGGAATGAAAGGGTTACTGTATGAGGAACGTCTAGCAGCTCTTGGGCTGTATTCCCTAGAGTTCAGGAGAATGGGGGGGCGGGATCTCATAGAAACATTCTGAATGTTAAAAGGCCTGAATAGATTAGTTATTTCCCATGGTAGGGGAGTTTAGGACAAGAGGGCACAACTTCAGGATTGAAGGACGTCCATTTAGAACAGACATGCAGAGAAATTACTTCAGTCAGAGGGTGGTAAATCTGAGGAATTTGTTACCACGAGCAGCTGTGGAGGCCAAGTCATTGGGTACATTTACGGCAGAAATAGATAGCTTCTTGATTAGCCAGGGCATCAAAGGGTATGGGGAGAAGGCAGGCGAGTGAGGTTGACTGGAAGAATTGGATCAACCCATGATTGAATGGCACAGTAGACTTGATGGGCCGAATAGCCTACCTCTGCTTCTATATCTTACGGTTTTATGGTCTTATATTGATGCAGCTACAAAGAAGGCACAACAGTGGCTATATTTTATTAGGAATTTGAAGAGGTTTGGTATGTCACCAAAGACTATCATAAATTTCTGCAGATGTACTGTGGAGAGCATCCTGACTGGCTGCATCACCATCTGGTATGGGGTTGGTGGGGGGAAGGATGGCTATTGCATGGGATCAAAATAAGCTGCAGAGAGTTGTGAACTTAGTCAGGTCCATCATGGGCAATAGTCTCCGTAGTATCCAGGACATCTTCAAGGAGCGATACCCCCAAAAGGTGGTGTCCATCATTAAGGACCCCGATCACCCAGATCATCCCTTGTTCTCACTGTTACCATCAGGTAGGAGGTACAGAAGCCTGAGGAACAGATTCTTCCCCTCTACCTTCTGATTTCTGAATGGACGTTGAACCCACGAACACTACCTCACTAATTTATTATTTCTATTTTTGCACCACTTACTCTCTTTAACTATTTAATATATATATTTACTGTAATTCATGTTTTTTCTATTATTATGTATTGTATAGTATTGCTGCTGTAAAGACAACAAATTTCAGAACATATGCTGGTGATTTCAAACCTGATTCTGATTCTGACACTGAGGCTCCACAAATCCTCATTTTGAAATAACGACTGATGATTAGGTTTTCCCGTGCCTTTGGCACTTCATTAATCCCAACCACTTTGATGCTTTCAGATTCGTAAATTCAGGTGTAGTGTTTTCCGGGCAGCCGGTCGAATACCCAGACTGGTTTAGCAGCGTCAAGTTCAAATCTCACCTGTCCGCCATTCTTGTTCACGACAATAATCAGCACTCTATTTTTGCTAAGTCATCCTCGTTGTCATACTTCTTCTGTATTCAGTCATTACTTACTCATGGAAATTTTGAGCCGTCTATTAATGTTTCACTTTCATTTAGTTTACTCAATGCTTATGTCTATTAGCTCTGGATTGCGCCTTTAAGACATCTGTGGGGTAATTTTCCTGTCTGAACCATAATTCAGACAGTGCGTTTCCTTCCACAATTTTTGTCACCTTTGAAAATAATTTTCAGCTTGCTTTTAAATAGTGTGTGTTGACACGTTTCCTCAGTGTACATGGAACAGGCAGAAACACGTAGAACTCCTTGTTATCATTTGCCATTTCCAACTACACTGTGCCTCAGAAGTCAGATTCATCTCTGTATCCAATAATCCCCTGGTTCAGCATACTAATCTGTCCCTTAGAGAAAGTATTGCCAAATTTACAGTCTTGCAATCACTTCCTCAATCTGGCAAAGAATTACAACATGATTTTGCAATATCCATTTGTACGTCTGGGTTTGAGACAAATATACCAAACACACTCTTTGACTCTATGATCGATATCCTGAGTGTAATCTTAGGCAACTTTCTGTAATGTCTACAAAACAAGTAATATGCGTCAACACAGGTAATGTATGTCAACTCAAGTAATATGTGTCAACTGCAAACTTATTAATCATTCATCCTACATTCATATCCAAGTGTGAACAGTTCTAGGCTCCTCATCTAAGAAAAGATGTGCTAGCATTGGAGATGGTTCAGAGGAGGTTCACAAGGATGATTCTGGGAATGAAAGGGTTATCATATGAGGAACTTTTGATGGCTCTGGGTCTGTATTTGCTGGAATTTATAAAGGCGGGGGGGGGGATCTAATTGAAACCTTTTGAATGACAGAGTAGATATGGAAAGGATGTTTCCCATGGTGGGTGAGTCTAGAACAAGAGGGCACAGCCTGAGGATAGTGGGGCGTCCATTTAAAACAGAGATGTGGAGAAATTTCTTTAGTCAGAGGGTGGTGAATTTGTGGAATTTATTACCATAGGCAGCTGTGGAAGCCAGGTTGTTGGGTGTATTTAAGGCAGAGCTTGATAGGGTTTTGATTGGACACATCATCAAAGGTTCCGGGGAGAAGGCTGGGGAGTGGGGCCGAGGAGTGAAAAAAAAGATCTACTATGATGGAATGGCGGAGCAGACTAAAAGGGCCAAATGGCCTAATTCTACTCTTATGCCTTATGGTTTAAGTCATTAAATATACAGTACAACCAATGGCAAGAACTCAGTCTCAATCTCTGTAGCACACCAGTGGTCAACGACTTGCAATCATCCTTCTAATACCACCCTCTGCTTCTATCACCAAGTCAGTTTGGATCCAATTAGTCTGCTCACCTTAAATCTCAAAGGCTGTCATGAGCCTACCATATGGGACTTTGCTAAGGACTTGACTAAACTCCATAAAGACAATATCCACCACCCTACTGTTATTACTTTGGCTACCCCCTCAAAAAACTTGATTAAATCAGTGAGATAGCACTTCCCTCTCCCAAAGCCCTGTAGACTATTCCTGATCATCCCTTCCCTTTCTAAATATACATAAATCCTATTCATTAGAGTTTTCTTCAAGAATATTTCGACCACTGATGTGTGGGTTAGCAGCCGGTAGTAATTTGTCCTATCTTGCAGCCCTTCTTAAATAAAGGAAAAACATTAGCTATCATCAAGTCATTTGGTTCTTGGCCTATGGTTAATAAAGGTACAAAATTCATGGTCTGAGCCTTGGAAATCCTCTCTTATTACTTCCCATAATATTCTGGGATAGATCTCACCAGAAGAAGAAATCTATCAACCTTTAATATTCCCATAAATTCCTTTGTTCTTTCTCCAGTTATACATGTATCCCTCATGAATTCCATGTCTTTCTCCTTTTTTTTACAGACAAGTGAGAAGTACTTTATTAGAGTTTTGCCCACATCCTTTGCCTCCTCGCATAGGTGGCCTCTTTTGGTCCCATAGGAGACTTACTCTTTTCCTCCCTTCCCTCTTGCTTGTGATATACTTATGGAAATACTTCATATTTTCCATAGCATTACTTGCCAAAGATATTTCATGAACTCTTTTTGCCTCCTCACTGCCCTTTCAGAGGGCAGTTAGGAGTCAACCACTTTGACTCTGGAGTCATATAGGCCAGGCTTGACCAGGTCCATAGATTCCTTTCCCTGAAAGATGTTAATGAACAGGATGGGCTTTTATGACAATCCATTTTCTCCCCTTAATGTTCATTATTAACTGAAATTGAACTCCATCACTGCCATGGTGACTTTCTGGATGTATAAATCAAGGGATCTATGCTAACCTACTCTGGATGTATAGTATAAATCCCTGGATTTTAAATGGGGTAATTTAACTGCTGCAATGCCATTGTACCTCAAGGTTACATGGAAAGACTTAGAGCAATAAGTTTAAATTCTGCCACTACAACCAAATGAGTACCTGGTATTAAAATGTAGTCATAGGCATAGTCATAGTCATACTTTATTGATCCCGGGGGAAATTGGTTTTCGTTACAGTTGCACCATAAATAATTAAATAGTAATAAAACCATAAATAGGTAAATAGTAATATGTAAATTATGCCAGGAAATAAGTCCAGGACCAGCCTATTGGCTCAGGGTGTCTGACTCTCCAAGGGAGGAGTTGTAAAGTTTGATGGCCACAGGCAGGAATGACTTCCTATGACACTCTCTGTTGCATCTCGGTGGAATGAGTCTCTGGCTGAATGTACTCCTGTGTCCAACCAGTACATTATGTAGTGGATGGGAGACATTGTCCAAGATGGCATGCAACTTAGACAGCATCCTCTTTTCAGACACCACCGTCAGAGAGTCCAGTTCCATCCCCAAAACATCACTGGCCTTCCGAATGAGTTTGTTGTGACATTGAAATTACTGGATTCATTTAAAATTCACCTTGCTCACTAACATTATTAAATCTTGGCTGGTCTGACCTATAACGGCTTCTCTTGGTGCAATTAGTAGTTCTCAGCTCCAGAGATCCAGGTTCAGTCCTGACCTTATTGTCTGCGTGGAGATTGCAGGTTCTCCCCGTGATCATGTAGTTTCCTCCAGGTTCTTCGGTTTCTCCTCATTTACCGAAGATCTACAATACACACCCCAAAGATGGGTGGGTTGTGAGGTTAACTGGCAACTTGAATTGCCCCTGCTGTCTAGGCGTTTGATTAATTATTGAGTTTGTGAAAACGTGAGAAGAAATTTTAAAAATATGGGTTTGTGTAAATGGGTTGTTTACTGAGCACAGATTCAGTAGACCAAAGAAACTGTTCGCATCCTATATCTCACTACAACTCCTTGATCTGCCCTCATAGGTAACCTGGAAGCACTGGCAGTGATCGAGGAAGATGTAAGTCGGAGTCAGAGGGTGGTAGTGGAAGCGTGTTATTCAGGCCTGCGACCAGCAGTGTATCTTAGGGATTGGTGTTGGGTCCACCACTGCTTGTCATTATAATTAATGATATGGTTGACTATGCTGTTGACGTGTTCAGTTAGCTTTTGGATGACCCCAAAGTTGGTGGTGGTTAGTGGAGAGTGTAGAAGTTTGTCTAAGATTACAGCAGGATCTAGGGGAAATAGGCCAAAGAAGAGCTTTGTCAGTGGTGTTCACATTGAGATGGCAACAAAACACATGAAGGATAGCACACTTATTTGTGTTGCCTTTACACCTCCAAGTTCTAATGTCCAATCCATGCTTTTTTTTTTCAGATAATGAAGGGGAGTTTAGTAACAGCCAAGTGCCAAGGATGGTTCTCCTCATGCATCGATGGTACCTCCCGTCCACTGAATTGGCAGGAAAGCTTCTACTGATATATCCTTCCAGACCTTCTCAGCTGCACTTTTTTCGTGATCATATTGAAAAGCCAGTGCTTGTCTCCTTTCCAGTTTGGTCCTTCGCACAACTACATCCAGTCTTACTACCGATGAACAGTAGAGCAGGTCTTAGGAAAGCAGAGCTGTTTGTGAACACATATTGGAATTGAACCTATGCAAGGATAGGAAAAGAAAAAAAAATTGACCAAACGTGTTAAACTGGCATTGATATTAGTGGAATTGATTGTGTGGTAGTGAATACAACTAGGGGCTGATACTTTTGCACAAGCTTCAGATGAATGAGTGAGGAGGAATTTCTTCCAAAACTGTTCCAGTGTTAATGAACAACAAAAATAAGAATCGGGTAGGGACCAACTGATCAGACGCAATGTTCTATGGGGACTGTAGTGCATCTGAAATAAATCAGGATGTGCTGGAAGTGCTCAATGAGACATTCAGTATTCAGAATGTGAAAAATGTGAGAGTTAACCTTTCAGGATCATTTCATCAGAATGAGAAAAAAACGAGAGCTAAGGTTATAGGGAGCAGTTGAATGAGTAGGGCAGTGGATTGGATCAGGGACTCTGATTGGAAGACAGAGAGAACAAAAGGAAGATATTTATTTATTGAGATACAGTGCATTTCTCTTCTGGCCCTTCGAGCTATGCCAGCAAACCCTAATTTAACCCTAGTCTAATCACAGGATAATTAACCTACCAACCAGTTGGTTTTTGGCCTGTGGGAAGAAACCATAGCACCTGGAGGAAACCCAGGTGGTCATGGGGAGAGCATACAAACTTCTTACAGGCAGTGGCAGGAGTGGAACCTGGGTCACTGGTACTGTAAAGCATTGTGCTAACCACTACGCTAACGTACTGCCCCATATGTTGACAACAGAGTGAATAAAAAAGGTAGTGAGGAAGGTGTCTGAAAGAGGCAAGTGTTGAACAAAAGATATGTCAGGGAGATTTTTAAATAGATGATGGGAAGTGACACATGAACTTACATAGAATGTAGAACATCACAAGAACAAGTCACTCAGCCCACAACGTTGCGCTGAATTAAATAAATTAGTAATGAAATGCTGTGATCTCATTGAATGTTGCCATGGATTCAAGGGACTGAATGGCCTATTACTTTTCCTCTTTTTCTGTGGTTTTCCAAAGTACGTAGATGTTTCCCTTGACCTTCAAACGTATCGGGAAGCATGCGGTGAGGATTGCAATGATTTTCGACTCAAAATCTGTCACTTAATGAGGTAAGAAATTGCACCAAACTGATCATTAATGAAAGAAAATACAGAAAAATGAACCACATAATTGGAGATTGGATATCACTGCACACACTCATGCTTCCTATAGGATCAGCCTCATGTGGGAGAGTAGGACGTGCGGAACTTTAATTCTGAATTACACTGAGGATAAACCCTCATGCCTGCAATAGGGTTCATGTGCAGACTGAAGCAATAACGACTGCTGGGTAATCTGATATTGAGCAGTTTCAATGCCAAACAGAATCCTGTCCTCAACGGTTCAATGTTTCAATGGTTCAGAGAATATTAAGAATATACAACCTGAAATTCTTACTTTTCACAGACATCCATGAAACAGGAAAAAAAAAACCTCAAAGATTGAATGACAGAAAACATTAGAACCCTAAAGCCCCCTCCCCTCCCACACACAGGTAGCAACAAAAGCAGCCACCCTCTCCTCTACCCCTACCCCCACTTGCCCCAGCAAAAGCATCAACCTCCCACCATACACCATGCAAGCAATAGCAAAACCCCCAAAGAGACCATGATCTAGGGTCCATCAAAAAGTTACAGTCCATCCCAACACTTTGGTATCTCAGACAATCTGTCTCTCTTTCTCGTGAGGGAGAAAAAGATATCACTTCTGCAACAACGCTCCTGCCCTGAAATGCACCTGGTTAGCAGGAGCATACTGTTCTACCTATTGCACAAGGGCCTGGTGGTAGTTAAATAACTGAGAATTAGCCAGAGATCTAGATTATTGATCTCTAGTTGCCACATTATGCAGTCCTGTACCTAGATTTCTCATTGGTACTCTATGCTTAGAATGAACTGGAGTGGTGAGCATGCTAGTAATATCAACAATCCGTGAACAAACTAAAATAAAAGGGAAAATGACAATCAGAATCAGGTTTATCATCACCGGCATGGGATGTGAAATTTGTTAACTTAGCAGCGGCAGTTCAATGGAATACATAATCAAGCAGAGAAAAAAATAATAATAATAAATAAAATTTAAAAAATAATAATAAGTAAGTAAATCAATTACAGTACTCATATGTTGAATAAATTTTTTAAAACGTGCAAAAACAGAAATACTGTATATTAAAAAAAGTGAGGTAGTGTCCAAAGATTCAATGTCCATTTAGGAATCGGATGGCAGAGGGGAAGAACCTGTTCCTGAATTGCTGAGTGTGTGCCTTCAGGCTTCTGTACCTCCTACCTGATGGTAACAGTGAGAAAAGGGCATGTCCTGGGTGCTGGAGGTCCTTAATAATGGAAGCTGCCTTTCTGAGACACCACTTCTTGAAGATGTCCTGGGTACTTTGTAGGCTAGTGCCCAAGATGGAGCTGACTAGATTTACAAACTTTTGCAGCTTCTTTCAGCCCTATGCAGTGAGCCCCTCCATACCAGAGAGTGATGCAGCCTGTCAGAATGCTCTCCACAGTACAACTATAGAAGATTTTGAGTGTAATTGTTGACATGCCAAATCTCTTCAAACTCCTAATAAAGTATAGCTGCAGTCTTGCCTTCTTTATAAGTACCTTGATATGTTGGGACCAGGTTAGATCCTCAGAGATATTGACACCCAGAAATTTGAAGCTGCTCACTCTCTCCAGTTCTGACCCTCTGTGATGATTGGCATGTGTTCCTTTGTCTTACCCTTCCTAAAGTCCACAATCAGCTCTTTCGTCTTACTGATGTTGAGTGCCAGGTTGTTGCTGTGGCACCACTCCACTAGTTGGCGTATCTCACTCCTGCACGCCCTCTCGTCACCACCTGAGATTCTACCAACAATGCTTGTATCATCAGCAAATTTATAGATGATACTTGAGCTCTGCCGAGCCACACAGTCATGTGTATATAGAGAGTGGCACACAGTCATGTGTATACAGAGAGTGGACAATTATAGAAAGCAAAGTGCAGAAGTTAATAAAACTGTACACATCTTGATGCATCTGCAATTTCTCTTTGAATGAGCTATTCATTCTAATTATTCCAACTCCTGCCCTTATCAGATACCTCTCCAATTGCTTGTTGGAATCTAAATCCATCATGACTTCACGAGGTGTTTTCCAAATCATTACCACCCTCTATGTGATTCCACTTCCTCATTCTTTTTCTCTTGCACATTTGGCAATTAATTTATATTGGTGACTCTTGGTTAAAGTCATCCCAATTGAGAGAATTAGCTTCTCTCTACTTGCTCTTTTGAAATCCTAAAATTTAAAACTTCCATTAGGTAACTCTTACACAATTAAGCAGAGAAATCTCGGTTTCTTCACCCTCTCCACAGATTTTGTCATCCTTGTGAATTTTCTCTGCAAACTCTCCATGGTCGTGACCTTTCCATGATCTTGGTCTCTTACAGAACATTAAACATAAAACATTACAGCACAGGAAGAGGCCTTTCAGCCCACACTGTTGTGCCAGGCTAATTAAACTAGTAATTAAATGTCTAACTAAACTGATCCCTTCCACTTATGACACACTGTCCATGTTCCCCCATTCTCTGCACAATTTGCCAATCTTTGCCCCTAACATCTGAGGACCTCGTGAAAAATTGACTAGAGAATCCCTCATCAAATTCCTAAAGTGGAAAGCAGCCCAGATGATTCAGCCCAGATGATTAAAAAGAATGAAGTTTTATTTGTCACATGTACATTGAGACATTCAGTGAAGTGCGTCATTTGCATCAATGACCAACACAGTCTGAGGAAGTGCTGGGAGCAGTCTGTAAATGTCTCTACGCTTCCGATGCCAAAATAAATTGCCCACAACTTAGTAACCCTAACTCGTACGTCTTTCAGAATGTGGGAGAAAGCCCACACAGTCATCGGGAGAACATACAAACTCCTTACAGATAGTGGTGGGAATTGAATTCCAATGTTACTGTCATGCTGCTCATACGGTCCAAGGGATGCGTCCTTTGCATTATGTATAAACAAAGCCTTTAACTGTCCTCTCTTTCTGCGTGTGCATGTGCAGGTACTGGATCTCTGAGTTCCCTGCTGAGTTTAGCTTGGACCTTGGTTTGGTTCATCTGACTGAGCAATTTCAGGAACTGGCTAGCCAGCTAGGGTATGAAGAACACAGTAAACTCATCGACATCTCCAGCATGTAAGTGAACTCCTTTACTTAATGACCTGAAATAGACTTCAACAATCTGCATTGAGTGGTGCCATTGACTGGTTGCATTGACTAATGGTATTGGCTATTGGCACTATCTGACTTCTGGCACTGGACAACGACTGTCGAAGGATACAAGTCGCACTGATTCATTGCACTGTGGACCGTTACTGATGGCAATGACAATGGCACTACTGGGAGGTATTGATTGGTGATATAAACATTGGCACTAGCAGGGTGGCAACTGATTGCATCGAATGATAGTGAATCAAAATCAGCTTAAAAATATCTGCCACATGTCATGAAATTTGTTGTTTTATGGCAGCAGTCCACTGCAACACATAAGAAATTACTGTAATAAGAAATAGAGCAAGATAGCAGTTCATGGACTGTTCAGAAATCTGATAGTGGAAGAGAAGAAGGTGTTCTCTCAAATGTTGAGTGTGGATCTTTGGATTCCTGTATATTATCCCTGATGGCAGTAATGAGAAGAGGGCATGAACTTGAAGGTGAGCAATTTACTAGATTCGTTGGTGAGATACCAAATCTCTTCAAGCTCCAATTAATTGTCACATAGTGATGTAACGTACCCCGTGAAGGGAATTAAGAACCAGCAGAGATGGAAAACACTTTGGAGTCCAGTATTGCTATTAACTAATAATATTTATTAGTAACTACGCAATACAGTAATATAAATGTAGATAAATCAAACAGGTTAGCAATGATTTTATATATAGAAGTAAGTATATCAGTAAGTGTGGAAATATATGAAAATCCAAGCTTCTTCAAGTCTAGGGGTAAAAAGATACAGACTTACGATGATGAGTGGTATTGATTTGAGTAGTGATGGAGACAGAGAGAGGGAGAGATTTGAGTCTTCAGGTGAGCTGGAGCCATCGATCTTCTCGTTATCCTCCAAAATCCTTTAAAAGTCACCGACTGTGACTTCAACAAAGGGGACCGGTTTTCTATGGTGGAGCTATCACCCAGGCAAGGGTGGACACAGGGACAACTCCCCACTGGTCACTGCCTTTTCTTTTCACTGCAAGAGCCACTGATCGATCTGCCTGATCGATCCTCCAAAAACCCACTTTTCCTGCGGGCACAACAAAGCTCATTCCGTGTCCAAAACATGTGTCTGAGGTCTATATCATCTAACCTCCTATTTATCTCACCGCACTGGATATCAGCTGTCATTCAAATAACTCCTCCTTCCTCTCTCTGTGTAAGAAATGCACAAGCAGGCGAATGTCCTTGGGAAGTATCAACATGCTGCCGGAAAATCATAACATCAATTGTCCATCAAATAGTGCCGCCTTTGGTCACCATAGCAACTTACGAGCTGCTCGGTGCTGTCTCTTTCCAACTCAGCAGAAATCCAGTGCCCTAAAGTGACAGTCCAAAAGTTATTCTTCCTCTCTCTCTCTCTCTCTTTCTTTCTTTCTCTGTCTTTCCAAAACAAGATATCGGTGTTAAATAACTCTCTCTCTCTCTCTTTTCAAAAGCACAGTTCATAGGGGTAATTGAGCACAGTTTATAGGGGTAATTCAGGACCCCATCACACCCCCTTCCTTCAGAGAGAAATTTTTTGATGAAGGCGAAATTTTTTTAGTCTAAATGTAAATTACAGAGTTTGAAACAATACATGTATGATCATCTGATGTCAGAGTACAATTTCCAACTTAACAATGGGATAAATAATCAGCTATAATATTGTCAGTACCTTTCACATGTTTGATTGTCAGATCAAATTCTTGCAATATCAGACTCCAATTTAACAACCTTCTATTCTTATCCTTTATCTGAGTTAGAAACACCAACGTGTTATGATCCGTGTAAACCACAAGTGGTCTCTGGACAACAGAGAAATTTTTAGGTCTCTGAACATAGACCTTAAAATGTTGTAAAGCCAGAATAAGTGCTAGTAATTCCTTTTCAACAGTTGAATAATTTTTCTGGTGCACATTAAATTTCTTTGAGAAATAAGCTACTGGGTGTTCAATGTCATCCACACCCTTCTGTAACAGTACTGCCCCAGCAGTTTCGTCACTAGCGTCTGTTGCTATAGAAAGTGGCTTTGAAAAATCAGGTGCTTTGAGCACAGGATGATAACACAGGATGGTTTTCAGACATTCAAATACCTCCTGGCAAAGGTCATTCCATACTAATCTTTCACTCTTCCGTAGGAGTTTTGTTAGGGGGAGAGCGATGTCAGCAAAGTTCTTACAAAACTTATGACCCAACCATTCCTAAAAACCTTCTTAAAGCTTTCTTGCCTGTTAGAACAGGAACCTCAGCAATAGCTTGAACCTTGGCCTGTACAGGAGCCAGTTGGCCCTGGCCTACTACATTTTCAAGATAAATAACAGTAGCATGATCACATTCACCCTTATCGAGGTTCACATAAGATTGGCCTTGGGGAGGGTGGGCGGGGTCCGAGCGTGACGGCGGGGGTGGGCGGAGTAAAAAAAAAGATTGGCCTTGGAAAGTCTGTCAAACGGTTTTTCTACCACTGCAATATGCTCTTCCCACGTGTCTTTCCAGACCACTAAATCATTGATATAAGCCCCTGTGTTTTCTAAACCTATAATCACAGAACTGATCATTCTTAGAAATGTCCCTGGAGCATTTTTCATCCCGAAGGGTAAAACATTGCACTCATACGGTCTAGATGGTGTCACAAATCCTGATATCTCTCTAGCCCTCTCTGTTAAAGGAACACCCCAGTTTCCTTTTAACAAGTCAATCTTTATTTAGCCTTCACCACTCTATCAATACAGTCATCCATTCTCTTTCCTTGTTCTTTCTTGTTTCCAATTTCTTCTTCAACCATTTTATTTTTCTCAAAGTTTACTCTGTAAGGATGCTGTTTCATGGGCTGGGCTGAATTTATAATGACGTGATGCATTGCACCTGTGCCCTGTTTCAAAATGCCAATTAGTCTTTTCAGTTGTTTTTGTGGTCTAGGGTCCAACTGATGGACATTATCAGTAATATTTTTCAAAACAATAGAACTCTTACATCTTGGTGAGACTAGATTCAGTGGGAAAACATGTTTTTTCATTCCATTATCAGATTCCACAGCCTTTACGACTCTATTCTGTTCCGTAACAATTCTGCCAGGTGCCATTCTAGCGAACAAATGTTTTATTTTAATTCGACCATTCTGTAAACTTTCCTTTGCAAGGTCACAAGTCTTACTAATTCCCTTCTAGAGTTCTAAAACATAATTAAGCACACTGACACATGTTTCCAAATCAGACCATAGTTCTCTGAGTAGGGTCAAAGGTCTTTTTGGCCTGTAACTGAACACAGGTTCCAGCAGACTACCCTCCAATGGCTTTTGAATCGAACCTCCAACAATAAATAAGAGGAGGGGAACCCCCTCATCCCAATTTTTCCCATTTTTCACACAATATGTCTTAATCATGGTCTTAAGAGTTGAGTTGAACCGTTCCAAGGCTCCCTTGGACTCTGTGTGATATGCAGATGACACCATGTGCGTAGCTTCCACTTCTCTAACTATCCCCTGGAATGTTCTCGAAGTAAAGTTACTGCCCTGGTTAGATTGAATTTCTTTGGGCAGACCTACCAGTGTGAAAAACTTACTGAATGATTTCACCACAGTCTTGGCCTTGATGTCTCCAAAAGGCACTGCTTCAGGGGACCTAGACACAGCACACATAATTGTTAACACATACTGATAACCAGCTGCAGTCTTTGGCAATAGGCCGACACAATCCACTATGATCCTAGAAAAAGGTTCACCAAGAGCAGGTATTGGTTTAAGTAGTGTTACCTGAATAACCTGATTAGATTTCCCCTCAATTTGACAGGTATTGCAAGTCCTGTAAAAATTCATAACATCCTTTCCTAAACTAGGCCAGTAAAATTCCTTCATAATCCTGTTCACTGTCTTTCTCACTCCGTAAGGTCCACCTAAAGGCATACTATAAGTCATGTTTGAAATTTCAGCCCTATAAACTTTTGGAACCACCACGTGATGTTCAATAACCCAATCCTCACTTGCACACACAGTGTCTGGTCTCCACTTCCTCATCAACACCCCATCTTCAAGGTAATATCCCACTGACCCTCTCTGAACTTCCTCTCCTGTGAGAGCTATCTCCTTTAAAGCCACCTTTTCAAAATCTCCCTTCTGTTCCTCTATAGATTCCTTCCTCAATAAGGACAAACCTTCCTCATACACCTTACTCTCATCAGCCTTACTACCCTCTAAGTCCTGCTGAACTCTGGAAGGTAGAAAAGTCTGTGACAAATCATCATAATTTAAACCTCTGGTTTTGCTATCACAGGCCTCAACAGCAACTTTGCTCATCAGTTGAACAGCTATATCAACCTTACCTTGGAGAGGTGTCAACATTCCTCCATTGTTTACTAAACTTAGCACCATCTCCAGGCTTATAAGAACCATGTATACATTATGGAAGAGACCAAACAATCCCTCCATCTGATTATGACCTTCACTTCGACTTGCTTCCATAACAACTTCCACCCCCAAATCTTAACAATTCTTCTTCTTCACAACACCATAATCTTGCAGGTGTGTACCTCCAAATGTCCAAACAAAATTCAACAGAGTAGCACATCTTTCCTCAGCAAGCCTCTGTCCTGCAAGCAGAGTCAAAGGTCGTGCAACCAATCCAAACTTTTCCAGCACTTTATCCGAAAGTCCAGGAACAGCACTTTTCCCATTATTTTCATTACCACTGACCTCACCAATTGTCACCTCATCACTAACTTTTAAAACACTGTCCAATACAAGTGACTGAGAATCCTCACATTCCACTGGTACCAAGGTTAACCCCTTATTCACTGAACCAAGATCAACTGACACAAAAAAACTGCATTCCTTTTCAACCAAGTCAGACACCTCAGACTTCAACTGAGCTTCAACACAAAGTTCAGAATCCTGTGAATTCACAGGTACTTCAACAACCTGAACACATGCAATCGGGACAGTCTCTTCTGGGCTATCATCACTTGTCCCAGTTTCAAATTCAAGGTCATCCTGAACCTCACAGCTATTCTCTGGCAAACTCTCATCTGGAGTAAGCTCAAACTTGTGGGTTAAAACCTCTTCATTTGCTTTCTTAGCAGACCCCTGCAGGGTGGCGGCATCCTCTGTATCAAGTTATGCCATTACATCATCAGGAGCACAACTTCTAAATTCATTACACAAAACAAGCCCTTACGAGTTGTAAAAATCATCAGGGACTAAACCTCTCAGCTGCCACATCTCCCTTTTAAACGGTCTCTGTCTTTCTGTTTCTTCTGTCCATTTTGCTGCCTCTTCTCTCTGTTTTGCTGCCTCTGCTCTCCGTTTTGCTGCCTCTCCGCTCTGCTTTGCTGCCTCTCTAGCCTCTCTCTTGAGCTGTTTTAATTTCAGTTCATGCTCCATTCTTAATTTTTCCAACTGAAGCTGAAGCTTATCATCAGCAGATTCAGCTTCCACGAACATTTTCAACGCATCCTCAGTAAATTGTTCCGTCGAAATATAATATTCAGCTATTTTCCTTTGAATATCTACCTTAGTCATACCCTTCTTTACCTCAATTCTCAATTCTTTCGCAATGTCCTGCACATCATCCTTTTTAGTTATCTTCAAAGTGACTGGGTCTGGTGATTTCAGAAAGTCCCTAACATCCATTTCTGCTGTTTTTCCACACAACCAAATCAAAAGGGATTTTCCCCAATCAATTCAAACAAGCCTCTTGACCAATTATTTCTTCATATCACGGACGCAGGCCCCAATTTTGTCACGTACCCCATGACGGGAATAAAGAACTCAGCAGAGATGGAAAACGCTTTGGAATCCAGTATTGCTATTAACTAATTAATATTTATTAGTAACTACGCAGTACAGTAATATAAATGTAGATAAATCAAACAGGTTAGCAATGATTTTATATATATAAGTATATCAGTAAGTGTGGAAATATATGAAAATCCAAGCTTCTTCAAGTCTGGGGTAAAAAAAAAGTCTTACAATGATGAGTAAAGTTCAGTTCAGTTCATGGTATTGAGTTGAGTAGTGATGGAGAGAGAGAGGGAGAGATTTGGGTCTTCAGGTGAGCTGGTGCCGTCGATCTTCTCATTGTCCTCCGAAATCCTTTAAAAGTCACCGACTGTGACTTCAACAAAGGGGCCCGGTTTTCTGTGGTGGAGCTATCACCCAGGCAAGGGTGGACACATAGACAACTCCCTACCGGTCACTGCCTTTTCTTTTCACTGCAAGAGCCACTGATCGATCTGCCTGATCGATCCTCCAAAAACCCACTTTTTCTGCGGGCACAACAAAGCTCGTTCCGTGTCCAAAACATGTGTCTGAGGTCTATATCATCTAACCTCCTATTTATCTCACCGTACTGGATACCAGCTGTCATTCAAATAACTCCTCCTTCCCCTCTCTGTGTAAGAAATGCACAAGCAGGCGAATGTCCTTGGGAAGTATCAACATGCTGCCGGAAAATCATAACATCGATTGTCCATCAAATAGTGCCGCCTTTGGTCACCATAGCAACTTACGAGCTGCTCGGTGTTGTCTCTCTCCAACTCAGCAGAAATCCAAAAGTTACTCCCAGTGCCCTAAAGTGACAGTCCAAAAGTTATTCTTTGTCTCTCTCTCTCTCTCTTTCTTTCTTTCTCTCTCTTTCCAAAACAAGATATCAGTGTTAAATAACTCTCTCTCTCTCTTTTCAAAAACACAGTTCATTGGGGTAATCGAGTACAGTTTATAGGGGTAATTCGGGACCCCGTCACAATGATGGCTGTTGGCACTGACTGGAAACAACCCAATGGCACTGATTGATGGTGCTGGCTGACATCAAGGGTTGCTGACAGTGCCAGATGGGCTCAGCTGGTCATGGCGTCTGATGATGGTGATTACTGTGCTGCTGAACAGAGGTACTGAGGGGTGGCCTTGACCGATGCAGCTAGCAGATAGCAATGATTGGTCGTACTGAATGTTGGCTCCTTCTGCTGGCACAAACCCATGGCACTGGCTGACCATTCAGAGGGCGGTGCGAGTGTGGAATGAGCAGCCAGCGGAAGTAGCGGATGCAGGTTCAATTGCAATATGGAAGAGAGGTTTGGATAAGTACATGAATGGGAGCGGTATGAAAGGCTAATGGTCCAGGTGAAGGACGATGGGACTCAGCAGAATAACAGTTTGGCACAGAGTAGATGGGCTGAAGGACGTACAGTAGTTCTGTGCTGTAGTGATCTAACTCTCCGTGACACTGGCTGATTAATGGCACCAGTGGATGGCACTGTCTGATGTCACGTGACTGTGCTGTTTGACTGACTGGAGAGACTATTGTTTGTGTACTAATAATGACATATCATCATTACTTTCAGTGCACGTATTATAAATGTTTCCCTCAATAGCAGTAAACACTAAACTTCAGAAATCTTCCTGATTTGCTAGAAGTACTTTGAGGTTTTGGGAAATATAAAATAATAATTATGGAAATTAGAGTAATTAAAGTAAATGATCACAATTTAATGATAGTTTTGAATCACGTGAAACTCCATGTCAAATCCACATTTCTTAAACAAACCAATCATTGATTCTACTATTACTTTTCCACTAGTCCGTCCTACGACTGGATGAGACGCGTCACCCAGCGTAAGAAAGTCTCCCAGAAGAAGGGGAAAGCTTCTCTGTTGTTTGATCATTTGGAGCCGCTGGAATTGGCGGAGCACCTCACCTTCCTGGAATACAAGTCCTTCCGCCGGATCTCGGTCAGTGATTCCCCATCTCCTCGGAGTTGGGATTTCTGTGTTTAATTGTCACATTTTTTTCAGATTTCCACACTCACTGCTTCTTTTGTAAAAGCACCATGGCTGCTCTAGCCCTCTACTGCCTGCTCCCCACACAATCTCTTGCCCCAAGTTCACTGGGGCTGTCTATAATGTTTCCAAACCTCCCTGACAGACCCACTCCTTGAAGGGACTGATTTTGTTCCCTGGAGAATTGAACCACATCATTCATTGTCAGCTGGTGCTCACGAGTTGTCCCATTGACCTCATAGAGAACTCTCAGAGCAGATCAACGGCCTTGAGTGGAGCAAATCCCATATATTATGTTAATACATCAAGTCCAGAAACAAAATGCTGGAGGATCTCAGCAGGCCAGGCAGCATCTATGGAAAAGAGTAAACAGCCAACGTTTTGGGCTAAGACCCTTCATCAGGACGGGAAAGGAAGGGGAGAAGTCAGAGTAATTTTGTAGCCTGGGGAAAAATACATATGCAGGGCAACAAATACACTTCAGGTCTTAAATTCCTTTATCTCTTTTAGATGTTTTAATACAGAAAGAGAGTATCAAAATATACAAAACCAATACGGTAGAGGCAATTTTTAGCACACTTGTGCTTAACTTCCAAACACATATAGGCTAGACCCTGAATCGAGTTCCCCTTGCTCACACTACTAGGCTGATAAGGAACTTTGCACAACCCTGCTATCCAGTGCCGATCCCTTACTTGCAAAAATCTGGGAAAAAGCACTCAACATTCTTTCTAGGACCTTGCAGCTCCTCTTTCTACTCCACGAGTGCAAAATGACATCACCATTTTCTCTTAAAGGCACAGGTAGCTACTTTAGCATTACCAAGGTGAATATGTAAGTGCACTTTAACAATAAATAAATGCTATTCGATGGTCACCTGGTTATAGTAAGAAGGTGGAGGGGAGGAAGAGGTACAAGGTGGTAGGTGATGGGTGAAACCAGGAGAGGGGGAAGGGGGTGAAGTAAAGAGCTAAGATGTTGATTGGTGAGAGAGATAAAGGCTGGAGAAGGGAGAATCTAATAGGAGAGGACAGAAGACCATGGAAGAAAGGGAAGGGGGGAGCACCAGCGGGTGGTGATGGGCAGGGACGGAGAGAAGGTGAGCGAAGGAAACAGGAATTTGGAATAGTGGAGGAGAGGAGGCGGGGTATAATTACCAGAAGTTCAAGTAATCAGTGTTCTTGCCATCAGGTTGGTGGCTACTCAGATGGAATATAAGGTGTTGCTCCTCCAGCCTGAGTGTGCCCTCATCATGGCAATAGAGGAGGCCATGGAATGACATGTCGGAATGACAATGGGAAGTAGAATCAAAATGGATGGTCACCGGGAGATCCCACTTTTTGTGGTGGGTGGACAGAGCTAAGGTGCTCAGTGAAGTAGTCTCCCAATCTACAGGATACACAGGAGGCCACTCCGGGAACACTGGATACCGTAGATGACCCCCAGAAGACTCGCAGGTGAAGTGTCGCCTCACCTGGAAGGACTATTTGCGGCCCTGGATGGTAGTGAGGGAGGAGGTGGAAGGGCAGGTGTTGTGCTTGTTCTGCTTGCAAGAACCCAGGATGAAGATCAGTGGGAAGGGACGAGTGGACAGGGGGTCACGTAGGGAGCAATTCCTATGGAAAGTGGAAAGTGGGGGGAAGGGATTGATGTGCTTGGTGGCGGGAAATCCCCTCCCCCACCTTCTTACTCTGACTTCTCCCTTTCCTTTCCAGTCCTGATAAAGGTTCTCAGCCTGAAATGTCGACTGTTCACTTTTTTCCATTGATGCAGTTTGACCTGCTGAGTTCCTCCAGCACCTTTTGTGTGTTGCTTTGGATTTCCAGCACCTGCAGACTTTTCCGAGTTTGTAATAAAACGCTGGAAGAAGATCATTGTGTACAAATCCTGCACACAAGTGATTTAATACATGTTTGAACACTCTTGCCCCCTTTAAAAAGAGCTCTTTCATGAACTGTTCACGTCAGTGCATCTGAGACTACTGTGGCTTCAGACATGCACCTAATGATGCCAGTACCCATGTTACACCCATCTCCGCCCTTGGGGCATAAATTGGAGCTTTTGGGTGCAATACACAGTCACTGTGCTGTGACACCTTGCTGTTTTAATCCAATATTTAATGGGACACCTGGCTGACATCAAAAGGCTTCTCTGGACAACTTCAGACGTGACTGCAGGCTATTCGAACTCCTCCCGAAGCTCGCAAGCGCTTCCTGCAGCAGTTAGCTGCCGAAGTTCACCGTTCAGTGGGTGCACAGTGACCTCACCTCCAGTAGCAGTCTGGTAGCCCCGCTAGAGGCATCAACAGGAAAATGACTGACCATGCAGGCTGAAATTAGCCAGTCTGCTCACAGAGCATGGAGGGAGATCACATCCAACCTAGACCTCTCAGACGATCAACGTAATCGGAGGTTTTCTCCGGCTGTCATCATCGAGAAATCACTGAGTCCTTCAGCCATGCCCTTGTCCTTCATCTACACTTGCCATAGAAGTCCTCACTGTAAACTGCAGTCGACCATTGTCACATGTCCCAACCTGCTGCCTGCAGCAACACCTGAAGTCTCCGGTGCTCTGTGCACGTATGGAGGTGGTGACGTGTTATTCAGCCTGCTCCAAAAACCTGATCTCATTTGACACCGCGTACTGTTTGAATATGGTCTTCATGATGGTGCAGGTTTGCACTGGGTGCTCTGGTTCCCTCCCACAAGACAGAATAAACATAAGCAGCACTGCTCATTCGGGAAGTGGCATGACAGTGTAGTGGTTAGCGCAACACTTTACAGCAGTGGTCCCCAACCACCGGGCCGCGGACCGGTACCAGGCCGCAAAGCATGTGCTACCGGGCCTCAAGGAAACGATATGATTGGGCGATATGAGTCAGCTGCACCTTTCCTCGTTCCCTGTCACGCCCACTGTGGAGCTTGAATGCACGCGAGGTCATTACCCGCGCGTCATCCATGCCAGTGCGGGAAGGAGATCAACTCCTCGAGCTTGCAAATGACGGTGGGCTGAAAAGTATGCTTGACATAACATCTTTGCCGGCATTCTGGATCAAAGTCAGGACTAAATATCCTGAGATAGCCACGGAAGCTCTGAAAACATTGCTTCCATTTCCAACGTTTCTCTGCAATGAATGCAAAGAAAACTAAATTGCGGAATAGACTGGACATAAGGAACCCCCTTTGAGTATCTCTGTCTCCCATCACCACTCGATAGGACCGTTTTGTTGCAGGAAAACAAGCCCAGGGCTCCCACTAATTCAGCGATATTGGTGTGTTGCAATTATTTTATATGTTCATACGGGGAAAATATGTGCTGTGTGTTTAATATCCAAACGTTACTTAAAATGTTATGATACTATTGACTTATATAACCATATAACAATGACAGCACAGAAACAGGCCATCTCTGCCCTTCTAGTCCGTGCTGAACGCCACTCTGACCTAGTCCTACCGACCTGCACTCAGCCCATAACCCTCCATTCCTTTCCTGTCCATATACCTATCCAGTTTTTCTTTAAATGATAATATCGAGCCAGCCTCTACCACTTCTACTGGAAGTTCATTCAACACTTACTTCAAGCTCCCCTGTCCTCCCCTGATAATTGACTTTTCACTATATTCATGCGAGGAAAGTATGCGCTGTGTGTTTAATATTAAATTCATTAGATAAACCCTTTTAGAAATGAAATTGAGTGTATTAGCCACTTATCACCTATATTCTGGTCGTGATTAATCCCACCCCGAACAGAATCGCGAAAAACGATTTGTAGAAAAAATCGGCACGTAAACACGTGCACTGGTGCCCGCGCAAGGCTTCATGGTCATTGTAGTCTTTCTCGGGGTAAGCTCAACGCATTTGACTGCTACTCTTGTCCATTGCCAACCCTACCGCACCCCCTCCCCCCCCGGGTCGGCCGGTCCGCAAGAATATCATCAAAATTAAACCGGTCCGCAGTGCAAACAAGGTTGGGGACCCCTGCTTTACAGTGCCAGCGACACGGGTTCAATTTCCACCACTGTCTGTAAGGAGTTTGTACATTCTCCTCGCGACCACCTGGGTTTCTTCCAGGTGCTCCGATGTCCACCCCTAGTGCAAAGATCTGCTGGACAGTAGGTTAATTGGTCATTGTAAATTGTCCCATCATTGAGCTAGCGTTAAATCAGGGGTTGCTGGGCGGCGCAGCTCGAAGGGCCGAAAGGGTCTATTCTGTATCTTAATGACTAAATAAATAAATGAAGCACAAACAGCTAGGGTGTCAGATGTGATCCATGGAAACACCCAACGGTAGACCTACCCGCCCCCCACCCCACCCCCACGTTTCCCCATGACTCAGGAAATTAATGCTGGCTCTGGTATAAGTGAAATAGCTCAGACCGGCTCAGCCTCTGACATCCCCCTTCCATCCTGCCTCTGAAACCACCATGATGCTGATCTGCTGACAGGGTTGCGATGGTGCAGAGCTGCTGTCTCAAAGCTCCAAGAAGAGGTGTGACTATTCTGTCCCACACTTGGTTCAGACTAGACAAGCCAAAACAGAAGGGACTTGTTGTAATGTAAGCGTAACTAAAAGTAAGTTAACACTAATTAGGATATCGGAGGGGGGCGGGGGCGGTCTACTTCTGTTTGTTGTTCTTCCGGTGGCCCCCAGTACATCGTGTCCCCGCCATGCTGTACGGGTTGTGAAACCCTCTGTATATACGTAATGTTTTGAAGTTCGAGATAAAGTTGTTTCCTTGGCATGAAGTTGTCGAGTGTGCCTTTTTCAAAGTAGAAGTTACCACATATTTTTGGCGACGAGGTGAACTGGTTTTGTGAACGTGTTGGCACGTTTTCCGAACGGGAGCTTTCGCGTTCAGTATGGCTACGTCTGGAACTATCTGTGAATTCCGAGAAGAAGCCGAGGACCGGCTGGAGTATAAGGAAAGGTGGGGACACTTTTTCTGTACTAATGGAATTACAGAGGAGGCTAAGAAGCACTCAATTCTCCTGAGCGTGTGTGGGGCAAAGACTTACAAGCTAATAAGGAATTTAGTCGCACCGCGGAAACCGGGGGAAACTCCATTTGACGAACTGATGAAACTTGTGGGGAACCACTACAATCCAAAACTTTCTGTGATAGTCCAACGGTGTAAGTTTCACAGCCGTTTCAGGAAGCCAGGTCAGTCTGTGGCCAATTTCGTGGCCGAGCTTCAGCAGCTGTCGGAGCATTGTGATTTCGGAGCGGTGTTGGAAGACATGCTCCGTGACAGATTGGTATGCGGCATTAATAACGACGGCATACAATGCCGCCTGTTAGGGGAAACTCCACCGTTGACCTTCAAGAAAGCCTCAGAGATTGCCCAAGGCATGGAGGTGGCTGCTAATAATGTCAAGGATATCCAGAAAGGACATGTGGGGTCGCAGTCGGCGGCAGTGCACCAAGTCAGGAGGGAGACTGGTAAACAGGCAAAGCGGGTGGAATGTTTTCAGTATGGAGGGACGCACTATGCAAATGATTGCAAGTTCAAAGACACTGTCTGCCATGCTTGTAGCAAAAAGGGACATTTAGCTCAAAAGTGCAGAAGTTCAAAGGGTAAGATGAAGCCTGGGCAGGGGATAGCTCAACAGGATCAGGCAGCCACACACCATCTAGAAGAAGCAGATGAAGAGGCAGTGCACGCCTACAACATGTTTGGAGTGGAAACAGGTGAGGAACCACCTGAACCATATTATGCCACAGTCACTGTCAGGGGAAAGGACATTAAGTTTGAGATTGATTCAGGGGCTACTGCATCGGTCATTAGTGAGGAGACCTACAGGAGGACATGGGGGATCCAACCTGCCTCCCATTAGACTGTCAAAGCTCAAACTTAGGACCTATACGGGGCAGCCCATACCTCATTTAGGGGTGTTATGTGTGGACATTTCAGCCAGGGGTCAGAAGGCTGAAGCCAGGCTAGTGATAGCTAAGGGCAGGGGGCCCAGTCTTTTGGGTTGTGAATGGCTTTGCGAAATCCAGCTAAACTGGCATGAAATTAAGTATGCACACACGACGGAGGACATTCTGCAGTGGTACAGTGACGTTTTCAGGGACGAGCTAGGAACACTAAAGGGTGTGACAGTGAAACTCCATGTCGACCCTGAGGCTACACCTCGTTTTTTTAAACCCGGGTTGGTGCCCTATGCCATGAAAGGCAAAGTCGAGGAGGAGCTGGAACGTTTACAGAGGCTGGGCATTATTGAGCCCGTCCAGTTTTCAAGGTGGGCGGCTCCCATTGTTCCAGGTTTGAAGGTAGACAAAACGGTGAGGATATGTGGGGATTATAAGCTTATGGTGAATCAGGTCTCTAGGCTGGAGGAGTACCCATTGCCACGGGTGGATGACCTGTCAGGGGGTAAGCTGTTCACAAAGCTGGACATGAGCCACGCCTACCAACAGCTGCTGCTCGATGAGGATTCAAAGGAGTACGTCACAATTAATACGCACAGGGGATTATTCAAGTACAATCGCCTGGTGTTTGGAGTGGCGTCCAGCCCTGCCATTTTCCAAAGGACAATGGACAATTTGCTGCAGGGGATCCTGTACGTAGCAGTGTACCTTGATGATATTTTGATCATGGGGGTTATGGAGGTGGAGCATCTGGCTAATTTAGAACGGGTGCTGAAGAGGCTCTCAGACGCAGGGCTGCAGTTGAAACGTGGAAAATGTGTGTTTCTGGCATCGAGTGTGACTTACCTGGGACACAAGATCACAGCTGAGGGGCTTCACCCTGTGGAGGACAAAGTGAGAGCTATTAAGGAAGCCCCAAGCCCTAAGACCATCACGGAACTCAGATCATTTTTGGGCATGGTGAATTATTATGGCAAGTTTCTTTCTGACCCCTCAAGGGTTTTGACCCTGATGAATAAGCTGCTTCACAATGACACTAAGTGGCAGTGGGGTGAAAAGCAGGAGAAAGCTTTCAGGGAAGTGAAAGAACTTCTCCACTCAGTGAAGCTGCTTGTTCACTATGACCCAGACAAGGAGATCACCCTGGCATGTGATGCCTCGCCCTATGGAGTCGGGGCAGTTCTCTCGCATGTAATGGAGGACCGTTCAGAGAAGCCTATTGGTTTTGCTTCACGTACCCTGACAGCTGCTGAGAAGGGATATTCACAGCTACACAAAGAAGGTCTAGCCATTGTTTTTGCGGTCAAACGCTTTCATCAGTACCTTTATGGACGCATATTTACAATTTATACGGACCACAAACCACTGATGAGCCTGTTCAGTGAGACTAGATGCATCCCACCGCTAGCCTCAGCCAGGATACAGCGTTGGGCTCTTACATTGTCAGCCTACCAGTATACTATAGTGTACAGAGCGGGTGGGAGTAATGCAAGTGCTGATGCACTGAGTCGACTACCTTTACCTGAGACATCTGTTACTACACATGTGCCTCCAGAGACTGTGTTTACATTGGAGAGGCTGTCAGAAACACCTGTAAAGGTGACCCAGATCAAACAGTGGACAGAGTGGGACCCAGTCCTGTCCCAAGTCAAGACTTTTCTTTTACAAGGTTGGCCCAGAGTTGTAGAAAGAGAGGAACTGAGGCCTTATGCCAAACGCAAGACTGATCTCAGTCTGCAGGATGGCTGCATTCTCTGGGGGTCGAGGGTCATCGTGCCTCCCCCTGGCTGTTCACAGATTGTGGAGGAAATTCATGAAGCTCACCCAGGAGTGTCTCGAATGAAAAGCCTTGCAAGATCCTACATTTGGTGGCCAGGAATGGATCAGGATCCGGAGAACAAGGTAAAATCATGCACGCAATGTCAGACTAATCAGAATATGCCACCACCAGCTCCTTTGCACCCATGGGAGTGGCCAGACCACCCCTGGTCTAGGCTACATTTGGACTTTGCTGGCCCTTTTATGGGGCAGATGTTTCTTGTCATGGTAGATGCACATTCTAAATGGATCGAAGCTCACATCATGAGCAATATCACAGCCCCCTCAACCATAGACAAACTCAGGCAAGTGTTTGCAGTCCACGGGGTGCCTGACACTCTGGTCACTGATAATGGCCCGACGTTCACCAGTGAGCTGTTCAGTGAGTTCATGCAGCAGAATGGCATTCATCACACTCGGACGGCCCCTTTCCATCCAGCCTCCAATGGTTTGGCTGAGTGGGCTGTTCAGACAGTGAAGGAAGGCCTGAAGCGCATGACAGGGGACTCCTTTAGCATTTCACATTTCCTGTTTAAATACCGCCTCACGCCACAGACTACGACTGCCCGCACTCCAGCAGAGATGCTGATGGGGCGAAGGCCCAAGTCAAGATTGGACCTGCTGCACCCAGACATGAAGGCAAAAGTGGAGAGAAAGCAGGAAAAGCAGAAGGAGGGACATGATCAACATGCGCAAGAGAAGCAGTTAAAACCGGATGACAATGTCTGTGAGAAACAATCAGCAATGGCTGCCTAGGGTTATTCTTAAGCAGAGTGGTCCCGTCTCCTATGTTGTTAAGCTGACTGATGGGCGTGTTTTCCACAGACATCAGGACCATGTGCGCCTGCGTCATGATACCGGCTCAGAGACAGACAGTTCCATGGAGTTTCCATTTGTGAGTCAGACTACTGCGGAAGCTTGTCCACCAGTGACTTTGCCAGAAGGCGAGACACTGGCAGAGGGGTCGGGGTCCGCTGAGGAGGATGGACATTCTCACGCAGACACACAGACCCCTCTCATGCCCCCAAAACCAGATCCACCCAAAACACCCTCACCAGCGGTGCCTGCTGGGTCACCGGGGTAGTGCGCAGATCACAGCGCACCCGTAAACCTCCTAAACAGACTGAATCTTTGATGGGACAGTTTATTTTGTTGTTGTTAGATTGAATGTTGAATCTGTCACGTTTTCCAGATGTTTTGTATTGGTAAACTGTTGCTAAGGTACTAGTATAAGTTTTCAGGGGTACGCAAGTTAATAACACCACTGTTTTTTGTTTCCTAGTTTTTTACATTTGGGGATGTTGGATTTTAAAGGGGGAGAAGAGTTGTAATGTAAGTGTAATTAAGAGTAAGTTAACACTAATTAGGATCTCGGGGGGGGGGTGGGTCTACTTCTGTTTGTTGTTCTTCCTTGGTACATAGTGTCCCCGCCATGCGTACGGGTTGTGAAACCCTCTGTATATACGTAGTGTTTTGAGGTTCAAGATAAAGTTGTTTCTTTGGCATGAAGTTGTCGAGTGTGCCTTTTTCAAAGTAGAAGTTACCACAGGATTGGTGGATGAAACACAAGCAGCCAAAGAAAATATAACAAATCTCAGCTTTAATGCATTTGTACAAGGAATATATTGACTTCTGACCTTTAATTAACTTCTGAAATGGTGATTTCCTCCAGTTTACAGACTATCAGAGTTATGTCACACATCGCAGCCTAATGGATAATCCAACCCTCGAGAGATCCATCGCTCTCTTTAATGGCATTTCCCAGTGGCTCCAGCTGATGGTTCTTAGCAAGCAGACACCTGTGCAAAGGGCAGAGGTTATCACCAAGTTCATTAACGTGGCTCAGGTGAGTAATGTTATCAGAAATGCTTGTGGCTTTCTTGGTGGGGATCCATCAACACTCGGGTGTTTCCTTGGTGGTTTGTCTCATGAGGTAACAAAACCACAGATACTGATCATGGCCATGCCTACTACAATTCTTCAAACACTTTGTAGAATACAGGGCTATAGAGCAAGCAAGGCATTTATCTTCAAATAAGACTGTCAAAGAACTAGCAAAAGACAATAGGTTGAAAATTTTCCTAGCATATGAAAACCACTACCTTTACTTGCTCAGGATGCCATGTTTGTTTACAATGCCTGCATTTATTACCTATTTTTAATTGCCCTCTGAACTGAAAGGCTACTTCAAGATTCAAGATATATTTATTATCAAAGAATGTATAAATTATACATTCCCGCTTGTTCACAGGAAGCCACAAAACAAGAAACCCAAAAGAACCCAATTAAAGAAAAAAAAGAATAAGAATAAAAATTAAAAGGCCAACACTCGAGGTGCAAGAGAAAGGAGAAAAACCCAGCAACAACAACAGCATCCGAGACAGTTAAGAGTCAAGTTGCAAAAAGCCTAGTTACGTTAAATTATACAGATCTCCTTTCCTAAGGGCTACCATTCTGTTCCACTGTCATCATTACATAGATTTTTGTTCACAGTTTATTGAATTGTTAATTATAAATTCTCAAGATGCTGCAGTGGCAGTCAGCAACATGTCTCTGGCTCAGTAGACCAGGCCACTGAACCCTAGTTCACCATGTTCCTGCTCCTTCCAGTGGGACACTTGACTGTGAGAACTTAACATGAGAGGGAACTGTGGAAGCCTTAAAAGTAGCAGAAGTCCTCCTCATATTTACAAAGTAATTGGACGTACACCTGAAGGACCACAATATACAGTGGTGGAAGCCAATAGCTGGAAATACCGATTTTGGTTGGTCAGCTTGAACATGATGGGCCAAGTGTGCCCTAAATTTCAGTGATTTTTGTGACAGGACAAGAGGGGATATTGTGGTGTATTAAGCTAAGACCTTGGAAGGATTTGTAGGGAATGTTGAAAGTTATGAATTCAGTGTACTTGGGAGTCAGAGTAAGTGAACAAGGATAGGTGATTGAGATTTGGGATGGAAGTGATAGAGTTATGGATGATCTGGTGCTCTCTGAGTTCAGATTAAAAGAGAAGCTGATGTTCGGTTGGGTGAGGTGAATTAGGGTTGAAGGTGGAAATAGGCGATAGATGACTGTGAGGTCTGAGATTCATCATCTTTGTGGTTCCATGTGATCAAACATAAAACTGTTCTTCTCTTCTATTTGTTGGTCAAGGCTCATGATGAATGAACCTATTGGCTTGCCAAAGTATCTTCAATGATTCACAGTGGTTTTTCCCCATTCCCAAATTACTTGGTGTTCCTTTGGCAAATGTGTTTTGTATAAGTTAAACCTTAGCTACCAAAGGTACTCACTTATCCTGGGATTAAAACATTATTAGAACTTTGAGGATAATTGCAGGCTGAATAGACTGGATAAGTGCTTCCTCTCAGTAACGTTCAGAGCAATGTTACCATAATTATGTGAATTATGTTTGTTTTTTGCTCTCTGCATTTTTTTCTATGTTCATAATCAGTCTATTATCAATGAAAAGCCTCTTTGGAAGTTGAAACCTATGTCCTTAGTCACACTTGAATACCAGTTAGGTTGTTCAATATAAACAAGGGGATCATATTTGATCTGTGACCAACTCTATGTTCTCGCCTTCATCAAAATTCCTTGTTATCTTTGGTTTATAAAATCTGTTATTCCCAGACATAAAACTAACAATTGATGCAGCATCCTTCGAAGTTCCTATCTTTCCACCATTCTTAAAGTGCACTGGTACTCCTCTACCTTATGAAATCTTGCTCTATTTTTTAAACTATGTACCTGAACCCTAGACTACCCATTTAACAATATTGCCTCATCAGTTATGTGTCCAATCTTGAGAACTGTAATCCCATCACACTTTCTTAAGCCCAGGAACTGAATGGTTTTGATATACCAGATAATCTTCTGGCACAGACTTCTAACACATAAGCGGTGACTTGTTTTGTTATGTCTGTGAAAGGGGACACCTCTTTTTCCCTTTATTAGGGAGAGAGAGCCTGTGGTATGTCAAATTGTCAGGTGAACAATTAATTTGTGTTGTACTGCAGATCATGGCCTTTCTTGGGGGCTTTGCTATAGCTTGCTAGTTGGGTGGAGGGTGCTGATGCTTTATGTATGGAAGTGGGTGGGGATGGGGGGGAGGGTCATCGCTTTGCCGCTTCTCATGCATGGGGGAGATTAAGGGGACCTTGGGTTTCTGGTTTTTTAACTGTCACTCGTTCTTTTGTCATAAGGGTGGTGGCTGGGAACGGACCCAAGTGCAAGACACAGACACTGAAGTACTAGGGACAGGACTAGGATACAGGACGATAGCAAGGACATGGACAGGAAAACCAGGAACCTGGAACAGGACTGAACAAGAGAGCTAGGAGCCTGGGCTTGGACTCCGAGCCAGAGACTGGACAAGGACCCAGTACCTGGGTCTTGCCTCTGGCTCGGACCCCAGAACTAGGCAAGGACAAGGCTTGGCAAGCAGGCAGGACGAGGCAGAAATCTACAGGCTTGAAGCTTGAGGCTAGAGGCTAGAGACTTGGCTTGGCTTGGCAAGAGACTGGAGGATGGAGGCTGCAGGTAGGAGACTTGAGGCGAGGCTGGAGGCTGGAGGCAGGAGACGAGGCGAGGGTGGAAGCAGGAGACTTGAGGCGAGGCTGGAGGCAGGAGACTTGAGGCTTGAGGCGAGGCTTGGGTCTGCCTGGGCAGGGTGCGGATCACCTGGGCAGGGCGCAGTACTCCTGGGCAGGGCGCGGATCACCACCCGACAGAGGCAAGGGACGGGAAGGGACAGAACCAACCCCAGGTAACGGCAAGACGGCCTGGCTTACCTGGGCGGAGGCAAGGGACAGGAAGGGACAGAACCAACCCCAGATAATGGCAAGACGACCTGGCTTACCTGGGTGGAGGCAAGGGACAGGAAAGGAGCTAGGAACAGGGTGGCTCCAGGACCAGACAGCAAAACAAGGCAAAGCTACTGGCAAAGCAAGGCAAGACGAGAATTTCAGGTGAGGCGAGAGTTACCGGCAAGACAAGGCAGGGCTTCAGGCAAGGAAACAGAAGGCAGGGGAAGGGATACAAGGAGTAAGGACAAGAACAATCCAGCAGCCATGCCCTGGTCTCTGGAGGTATTTATGCAGCCAGCCCCAACTAGCATCAGCTGACTCAATTAGAGTTCAACAAGACAGAAACAGGGTAGATAGGAAAACCTGGAGCAAGGGTCGGTGGACCGGACCGTGAACTGGAATATGGACTTCACGGACCAGACTATGACATCTTTGGCCATTCTTCTGTTTTCATGGATGTCTGTGAAGAAAAAGAATTTCAGGATGTACATTGCATACATTTTTCTGCTATTAAGAGGAACTATTGAATTTGTAAGTGGTCAATTATTTTGATATGACAGTGTTACAATGAAATTGACATGTCAACATTTGAGGGGAGAGTTCCCAATTTAGACTATAACACATTGGAACAGAAGAAGACACAGGACCATCATACCCTTGAAACTGGTGGGTAAACTGTCCTCACTGGATCTCAACACCTCCCTCTGCACCTTGATCTTAACAGAAAGGCCACAGTCAGTCTGTGTCTCTAGCAAAGTCTCTAGTTCCATTGTGCTGAGCACTGGCTCCCACCAGTGCTGTGTGTTTATCTTGCTACTGTTCACACTGCTGACACATCACTGTGTTGTATGATTCAGCTTAAACCGTGAAATTAAGTTTGCCGATGACACAACAGCGGTTGACCTCATCAACATCAATGATGAGTTGGAGTACAAAGAGGATGTGGAGTAGCTGGTGGACGTGTGTGTGGACAACAACCTAAGGACGTGGAGAAGACAACGGAAATGATTGTGGACTTCAGGAAAGTGCAGATGATCTATCCCCCTCTGCAAACACATGTCTCCTTCGTAGAGAGAGTTAAGAGCACCAAGTTCCTGGGAGTTCACATCCTGGATGACCTCACCTGGTTCCTTAATACCACTTCCCTGAACAAGAAGGCACAGCAGCTCCTCCACTTCCTAAGGGGATTGAGGAAAACAAGGCTTGCTCCCTCCAGCTTAACTGTGTTTTATAGAAACATTGACAGCTTTCTGACAATTTGCATCTCCATCTAGTATGGGAGCAGATGAGTACTGGACCGGAAGTACCTACCAGGGTCTGTGAGAATAGCTGAGACGATCACAGGGGTCATCTCCCTAGCATCCATCGGGGACATTTACCAGAAGTGCTGTGTATGCAAGGCCCTTAGTATTATTAAGGATCCCACCCATCCATTCAGCATCTTCTTTGACTTTCTGCCATCAGGCAGGAGACTCCAAAGCATAAAGACAAGAACGGTCAGGATGAGAAACTTGTTTCTTCCTTCAGGCCATTAGGCTTCTGAACTTCCTGCCGTATCACATTCGAAATATCACCGGTTAATCTGTTCTGCACTTGACAATATTTAATTAATGCAGTTTTCTTTGTTTATTTGTGTATAATTCATCTATAGAAATTATCCTAAATTTCATAAGTTATTGTGTGTTATGTGTGTGTTATGTGTACTACTGTGCTTTACTCCCTGGCTTGGAGAAACATTGTTTCGCATGACAATATATTTATATATAATTAAATGGCAACAAGCTTGACTTGAATTTGGCTATTTGGTCCATGGAGCCTGCTCTGCTATTCCATCATGGCTTTCCTCAACTGGTGGGGAGGGAGCTTCTGAAACATGCCCCTCACATTGGCCAGGAAGTTGGCAGGCCTGCCCCACATTGAGGTTGTAATGTTGTGGAGTTCATTGTAAAGCAGAGGAGACTGCACTTCAGAAGTTCTCAGCCTCTATTTCTCCTCAACATTTGGATCACTACAGGCCAGCTGTGAGGTATCTGTGGTTGCTGCTGACGATGTGGTAGTATAAATTACCACCAATATGAATTTACCACTTTGTCTCCCTTTGGGTAGTTAAACCCTGCTTGGTGGCAGGAACTTGACTGGCATCATACCCAGAGCCTAAATGCGCAGCAGAAAAAAATCTTATGCAGCCTGCAACTGCGCTTTATCCCTGGGCTTTGCTAGCTGTCAAATCAGTCAGGACATTGAATATTTTTAACTGCTCTTGACATTCAGAAACATCTAAAATCATTTTTTGATTATTAGAATTCTATACATTAACTGTAAAGTTATATAAAAATAAAGAAGTTATTATAAATAGTTAAACCATAAAAACATATAAATTAGCTTGATGTAACCTTCAAAATTCTAAGTAAACTTATTATCATGGTATGTAGAGTATGTGTCACCATATACTACCTTGAGATTTGTTTCTGTGCAGGTATTTATGGGAAAATAAAGAAATACTATAGAGTCTGTAAAGAAATCTATACATAACAAATACTGACAAATATCCAATGTATGAAAGAGCACAAATTGTGCCAATAATAAATAAAAATGTAAATAAGTAATACTAGGAGCATGAATTTTAGAGTCCTTTACAACCTTGTCCCTCCTGACCTTTTCACTCCTGAATAATGAAGGTTCCTGCACACGTGCATTAGTGTGCCATAGCTGTTCTGCGACCTGATGTTTCAATCCCGATAGGGAGTTTTCCCTGTGACCATGTGCGTTTCCTCCAGGTGATCCGATTTCCTCAAACTACCCAAAGGTGTGCTAGTACACTAGCTGGCCACTGTAATTCCCCAGGCCAGTGAATCTCAGGAGAATTGATAAGCATAGATGAGAGAATAAACTGCAGGTCTACAAGAAAATGAGGAGGAAATTGGATTGATTAGGTTGTTCTGCTAAGAGCCAGCATGGAACCAAAAGACAAAATGGACCCTCTCTGTATAGCAATGGGTAAGTAAAGTCAGTTGTGTGTCTTCAATGCTCTACATTTACTGCATTGATTGTATTGTATTTCTTTGCTTTACTGTGAATGCCCACAAGAAAATGAATCTCAGGTGACATAAACATACTCTGATGATAAATTGACTTTGAGCTGCCATGTAGAGGGACAGAGTTGGTGGCTTAGTGGCAGAGTTGGCAAATTTAAAAATAATTTCTATGTTCATTGAGGCGTCACAAGCTTATTTTAATATTCCATACTGTGCAAGTAGGAAACGCACTGTACGTGGTTATGATATTCATGATATTGTGGAACAGAATGTTCAGTATGAAGCAGGTTATGACTCAGCGAGAGATACAAATGGATGATCCAATGCTGTGGCTTCTGAACTGACCCCTTTCCCCAAATGTATCTATGCCTGAACACTCAATGGAGTGTTCCTCTCTTTATCAGAGTGTAGTTCTGTTCCCTGTCATTTCCTCTGTTTTTTCCTCTGCTTTGTGCTATGCGTTAGTTGCAGGAAAACAGTCGCATGAAAGGAAATGAGTAGAAGTAACAGAGAGAGAGAGAGAGAGAGAGAGCGAGAGAGAGAGGGATGAGTCATGATCTGGATTGACAGTTCTGGAATTAAGCATCCCTGCTCAGGAAGGGGATCGATGGAAGACAGCTGATGACTGATAAACAGCTGCCCCCCCCCCCATCCCAAGTGAAACTAATGCTTGGCTGGGGAAAGTACAGTTTCCAAGCTCCGGGTTATCGAATGCCACAAGCAATTGGCCAGCGGCCCCTGTCAAGGAAACAAGTGCACTCATAATGGTCAAAATGACCTATTCGTAATAACACAGTCTGGAAGGGTAGTTATTTCTGATAACCAAGACCTTTCCACAACTGGAATAAATTTGAAAATAGACCACGTCTATTTAAATAGTTCACATCTTCAACTCTACAGCATATCCTATACCTTCCCTTATAAAACTTGCAAATCCACCTCCTATACCAACTAACCTATCATGCCTAATTACAACATAATCCTGCAAAGAAAAGCTTAAATATGGTAACAACCAGGTTTTCTGAACACATATAATATTGGGTGAATTTAATAATTCAGAAATAAACTTCTCAAGGTCTTGACCATTAGAAATCAGGCTTTTCTCATTGAACTGTAATATTCTTAATCCCATAATGTACCTTCACAAAGAGACTGAAATACGGATACCACATGCATCAGAGTTTCACTTACAGATTCCCACATAACACCAGTTATACCAAGATATTTTTCAGGAGCTTTCACAATAATTTTAATTTTATCAGTACGACTAGATGCGTGAGCAGTACAATTCAGCACATTGATTATAAACATCACAACCTTCATTTTATCAACTAGTAACGTATCTTTAGTAAGAGAACTGTGATGCCAACATATAGCCACTGACTTCACATTCTGAACTTTAACTGATAATACTTTATCAACATATGATTTAACCTTTTGCAAGGCCTCTGCATAAGACACACCTAACTGTACTTTAACCTGTTGAACTTCAGCTGCCTTCTAAAGCACTTCATGTCCTCTATAAGCTACACATGTTCTCCTCTGCAATTACAATGATTAAACTTTACACCTTCACAAAAGGCGTAGAGGAAAGATATAAGTAAGGTTGAAAGAGTGCAAAGAAAACTTGCAAGGATGTTGCTGGGACTAGAGGACCTGAGTTATAGGGAAAGATTGAATAGGTTAGGACTTTATTCCTTGGAACATAGAAGATTAAGGGGGGATCTGACAGAGATATACAAAATTCTGAGGAGTATAGATGGGGTAAGTGCAAACAGGCTTTTACCACTGATGTTGGGTGGGATTACAACTGGAGGTCATGGGTTAAAGGTGAAAGGTGAAAAGTTTAAGGGGAACATAAGGGGAAACATCTTCTCTCAGAGTGTCAAACAAGCTGCTTGCGCAAGTCATGCATGCAAGCTCCATTTCAATGTTTAAGAGAAGTTTGGATAGGCACTTAAACAAAATGACAGGTTTTGAAGAGCTGATTAAGGAGGCTGAGAGGTATAAGGTTGAAATAGTTAGAATAGGTATTTCATACCTTCGAGCCTGTGGGAGTGGAAGAGTGGCATTTTTTTGTTTATTCATTTACGGGATGTGGGCATCGCCAGCTAAGCCGACATTTATTGCCCATCCCTAGTTGCCCTCAAGAATAGTGTAGAAATTGAAACAGCAAATGCAAAGAGCTCAGAATTCAAACAATGTATAGAGGTGTAGAGCAGGAGGAGATGACCAAGACTGAGAAAGGTGAACCATTACAGGGTTTGAAAATAAGTGTATGAATTTTAAAATTGAAACTTTTACATAGACAGGAATCACAGCTGGTCAGCACAAACAAGGATGTCAGGTGACCAAGACACGATGTGAATTAGGATTCAAGTTTTGCTGAGTAGGCAGTTTAAATGGTCCACCATGGACTAGATGGGCCAAAGGGTGCCGTATTTTTCTGTGGCTCTACGTCTCTAACACATATCCCATTTCTGTGAGCTTGCTGTGGAGATATTAACTGGAGTGGGGGATAAGTGCGGGTTCTGGTTGGTTGATCTTGTATAGTATTGGACCTTGCGTCTCATTTACACGTGACCAATTAACTGTGGGGACCTGCGGCAAAGGGGAAGGCTCAATTTGTCTGGAACAAAGCATCCAGATCTTCTTTTTTTTCTGAATATAACATAAAACAAAGAAAAGTACAGCACGAGAGCAGGCTCTTCAACCCACAATGTTGTGCCAAACCAGTTAAATTAATCATCAAACCACTAAATTAATCTCCTCTATCTACACAATGTCCACATCTTTCCATTTTTCCTACATTCATATGCCTATCTAATCACCTGTTAAGTCCCTAATGTATCTGCCTCTACCGTCAATCCAGGCACCCACCAACCTCTGTGTAAAAAAAATTGCCCCTCACACCTCCTTTGAAATTATTCCCTCTCACATTAAATGCATGTCCTCTGATATTAAACATTTCAACCCTGGGAACAAACTCTGGACAGCTTTTATCCCATAACATTGATGAGGATGTGCTTCCTTCCCAACTACGTTGGAGAGTTAAAGCACCCACTTCGAACCTTTGGAGCAGAGTGTGCCATTGAATGTCCGAACCAGTGAGGATGCACTGCTGGCTTTTTATTTAATTCAGCTGAGTGTCTTTTTCCAAGCAGTCAGTAGGGCTGTGAGCAAAATGGAATCCTGATGAAATTTCCCAAGAGCTATAAACCATTCCTATGGAAGACACATGCAGTTATATGTTCCTGTTCTCATCTTGCAAGATTTTACTGCTGTTATTTCCCAAGGTTAGTGGTAAAGGAGCTGATGTGTGAATCTGTCAGATGGCAACAGTGCTGTAATTTTCCAAACTGGAAATGCTGCCTCGCTCAATTTATTGTTGATTGGATAACAGACAGAATAATTAAAATCTGAATCATTTGTTTTTCCAGCAATCAAAAGTTGCTTCAGCCTCGAGCAGCGACAGCTTTATTATCATTGACACATGTTGTAAAATTTTGGCAGCAGTACAATGGAAACCTAAAAAATTAGAGCAAAAGAAAGCAAAGTAGTAAGGTAGTGGTCAGGAATTCATGGACTGTTCAGAAACAGGAAGAAGCTGTTCCTAAAATGTTGAGTGTGGGTGTTCAGCTCCGGTACCTCCTCTGTAATGGTTGTAATGAGAGGAAGGCATGTCCTGCATGGCGAGGTTCCTTAATAATGGATGCTGCATTCTTGGTAGATCACTTTTTAAAGACTTCCTTGATAGTGGGGAGGTTTGTGTCCGTGCTAAGTTTAAGTCTACAGCTCTTTGCATCCTCTTTTGGTCCTGTGTGTTACAGCCTCCAGAAGATAATGGAACCAGTCAGAATATTCTCCATGGTACACCGTAGAAATTTACTAGAGTCTTTGGCGACATAGTAAATCTGAAAATACTAATGAGGTATTTAGCTGCTGGCATGCCTTCTTCATGTTTGCAAAAGAGAGATCCTCTGAGATGTTGATGCCTAGAAACTTGAAAGCCCTTTCCAACATTGACCTCTCAATGAGGACTGACGTGTTCTCTCCACGTCCCCTTCCTGAAGTCCACCATCAATTCCTTGGTCTTACTGACGTTGAGGGCAAGGTTATTTCTTTAAGTTATGGTCAGATAGACTTTGAGCCTTGAGTGTCTGTGTTTATTTATTATTTCATTCATATTACTTCAATAATGTATCCCAAAACCAACTCCATCAACTTTGTTTGTGGTGCTGAGTAGCAGATCTAATCTGTGTTTCCTCAGTTAAAATATTATCAACACAGAATAGTTTCGGCTGAACCTGACTAAAATTCTATAGGAAATGTGTGTGGTCCTTCAGTTATTAGTTATCCTCTTCTCTCACTCATCATATCAGCAATCCTTTGTTCTGCTCTGTGTTAGGCTATCCTACGATACAGAGAACAGAACAACACAGGAACCACAATGTTGTGTTGAACCATTTAAATTAGTAACCAAATGTCCAACCAAACTAATCATTTCTGCCTACACATTGTCCATATTGTTTCATTTCCTGTACATTTACTGTATGTACCTGTCTAAAGGTCTATTTGCCTCCACCACCATCCCGGGCCAGGCGTTCTAAGCACCCACCACTCTCCGTGTGTGAAAAAAATACTTGTCCCACACATCTTGTTTGAACATGATTGTTATGGCTTGCACTTTATTGTTGACCTGCAATGCACTTTTTCAGTAGCTTTTACACGTTAATCTTCATCCTTTTATTTTACGTTCTTCTCACTCAATGCGCTGTGCAATGACTTGATCTGTATAAACAGTATGCAAGACAAGCTTTTCACTGCATGTTGGTACATGTGACAATATACTCCAATACCAATACCAATCAAAGTTAATGCCTGCATTATTTTAGTTTTGAAAATAACTATTCTGTTTAATTCCATTCCTCACCATTTTCAGTTCCATTTAGAGAAAAAGATATAGTCCTGTTGCATCAAGATATTGTGGTGTGAAGAACATCCATGTATTGCAAAACACTCTATGTTTTGTATTGCATTCCATCCATATGAGGCTGATACCACTGGGGCAGATAAGAGACTCTTAGATAGACATCATTATCATCATTATGTGCTGTGTCGTATGACAGAGGAGATTATGGTCTCATGATCATGATTGTTCTTGGCAAATTTTTCTACAGAAGTGATTTGCCATTGCTTTCTTCTGGGCAGAGTCTTTACATAACAGATGACCCCAGCCAATATCAAAACTCCTCAGAGATTGCCCTGGCGTCAGCGGTCACATAACCAGGACTTGTTGGCACAGCCTCAGAAATGAGGGATGTCCTTTTAGAACAGAGATGAGGAGGAATTTCTTTAGCCAGTGAGTGGTGAATCTGTGCAATTCGTTGCCACAGGTCATCGAGCTTAATGGATTCTCGATTAGTCAGGGCATGAAGGGATATGGGGAGCAGGCAGGGGATTGGGGCTGAGAGGGAAAATAGGTCAGTCATGAAGAAAAGGCGGAGCAAACTCAATGGGCCAGATAGCTTAATTTATATCTAATGGTCTTATGATCTTAAATGCAGCAGCCGCACATACAATCATCCACCACCTGCTCCCGTGGCTTCATGTGACCATGATCAAAGGGTAAACAGATGCTGCACCTTGCCCAAGGGTGACCTGCAAGCTAGCAAAGGAAACGAGTGCCTTAAACCTCCTTTGGTAGAGACGTATCTCCATCCTGCCACTCACTTAGATAGGCACATGGATGTAAAAAAATTACAGGATAATGGACTGTGTAGGAGGGAAAGATTAGACTGATGATTTAGATATGTCAGCAAAGCATATTGGGCTGAAGAGTCCATACTGTGCTTACTGTTCTAACAGTTGAAGTCAGAAGTTTACATACACCTTAGCCAAATACATTTAAACTCAGTTTTTCACAATTCCTGACACTTAATCCTAGAAAACACTCCCTGTCTTAGGTCAGTTAGGATCACTATTTTAAGAATATGAAGTGTCAGAATAATAGTAGAGAGAATGATTCATTTCAGCTTTTATTTCTTTCATCACATTCCCAGTGAGTTAGAAGTTTACATACACTCTGTTAGTATTTGGTAGCATTGCTTTTAAATTGTTTAACCTGGGTCAAACGTTTTGGGTATCCTTCCAAAAGCTTCTCACAGTAAGTTGCTGGAATTTTGTTCCATTCCTCCAGACAGAACTGGTGTAACTGAGTCAGGTTTGTAGGCCTCCTTGCTCGCACACACTTTTTCAGTTCTGCCGACAAATTTTCTATCGGATTGAGGTCAGGGCTTTCTGATGGCCACCCCAATACCTTGACTTTGTTGTCCTTAAGCAATTTTGCCTCACCTTTGGAGGTATGCTTGGGGTCATTGTCCATTTGGAAGACCCATTTGCAACCAAGCTTTAACTTCCTGGCTGATGTCTTGAGATGTTGCTTCAATATATCCACATAATTTTCATCCTCATGATGCCATCTATTTTGTGAAGTGCGCCAGTCCCTCCTGCAGCAAAGCACCCCCACAACATAATGCTGTCACCCCCATGCTTCACAGCTGGGTTGGTGTTCTTCGGCTTGCAAGCCTCACCCTTTTTCCTCCAAACATAACGATGGTCATTATGGCCAAACAGTTCAATTTTTGTTTCATCAGACCAGAGGACATTTCTCCAAAAAGTAAGATTTTTGTCCCCATGTGCACTTGCAAACTGTAGTCTGGCTTTTTTATGGCGGTTTTGGAGCAGTGGCTTCTTCCTTGCTGAGCAGCCTTTCAGGTTATGTCGATATAGGACTCGTTTTACTGTGGATATAAATACTTGCCTACCAATTTCCTCCAGCATCTTCACAAGGTCTTTTGCTGTTGTTCTGGGATTGACTTGCACTTTTCGCTCCAAAGTACATTCATCTCTAGGAGACAGAATGCATCTTCTTCCTGAGCGGTATGACGGCTGCGTGGTCCCGTGGTGTTTATACTTGCGTACTATTGTTTGTACAGATGAACATGGTACCTTCAGGTGTTTGAAAATTGCTCCCAAGCATGAACCAGACTTGTGGAGGTCACAATTTTTTTTTCTGAGGACTTGGCTGACTTCTTTTGATTTTGTTTGTAAATTTCTGACCCACTGGAATTGTGATATAGTCAATTAAAAGTGAAGTAATTTGTCTGTAAACAATTGTTGGAAAAATTAGTCGTGTCATGCACAAAGTAGATGTCCTCAACATCTTGCCAAAACTATAGTTTGCTAATATGAAATCTGTGGAGTGGTTTAACAATGAGTTTTGATGACTTCAACCTAAGTGTATGTAAACTTCTGACTTCAACTGTATGTTGAAAATACAAGTGCAGAGAGGTCGTACAAGGGAGAAGCAATAACAGGATGCAGAGAAAAGTGTTGCAGTTACAGTGAAAGTGCAGTGCAGGCAGACAATAAGGTACAAGGGCCATGTGAACTAGATTGTGAGGTCAAGAGTTAAACTTTATCATGCAAGAGGTTCAGGCAGTAGGAAGGATGGAGGGGAGGCTGGTCCTGGTGACTGTGATGTGGATGTGTCATTACATGGTTCCATCTTTCGCTGCTGACCCTGTATTCACCACATCTATTTCAGAAGTTGCTTCAGCTCCAGAACTTCAACACGTTGATGGCCGTGGTAGGAGGCTTAAGTCATAGTGCAATATCGCGCTTGAAGGAAACCTTCTCTCATCTTGCTCCGGAAGTTACAAAGGTAAGGTTGTGTGGATCTTAACAGTATCGTCAAGGATGGATAGAGAAGGACCACGTGGCCTATTCCACGTTCAGACTGTGTACCTTCTGCGCTAGAATGGATTGCTTTATTTTAGTTTTCTCCTTGTCCTTTAGGATGAAAGCTTTAGATAGTGATTTGGATTTTAGAGAAAAGGAACGGCTTTTATAAGCATGATAAAATGTGTTGTCTGCAGAGTTGGAACTTCGTTTATTTTCTGATCCTTAGGGAGTCAGGAATAACGAGTAGTCTTATTTCAGTTTATTTTAGAGTACAAGCAATCATACGAGTACTAATCAAACCAATAAAGAGCTGAGAAACGATGCTAAGAGGTGTATGCTCAGTGGACAAAGGAATAAAGAAGGCAAGATGGCACCTCTGAAAAATCTATCACTTTTAGAATAAGTTAAGGAAAATTCCTTAGTTAAGAATGAATTAGTTAGAACACAGTACATAACTAAAGCAATTATGTCACGTGGGTAATGTGCTAATACTTAGCCAATGGAAAATGACAAAAGTGATAAACCATTAGTTTAACTGCTATTCCACATTCTGCCATTGAGTGAATAATACACGAGTTTGTTAAAATGTAGAAAAATGATAAAAAGTAGTATTTAAAAACAGTGGTTTCCAACAGCAGATAAGATCATAAGACACAGAAGAACTGGGCCATTCAGCCTATAGATTCTGCTCAGGCATTCCATCCTGCTGATCCTGGATCCCACTCAATCCCATATACCTGCCCTCTAACCATATCCTATGATGCCCTGACTAATCAAGAAATTATCAACTTCCGCCTTAAATATACCCACAGACTTGGCCTCCATCACAGTCTGTGGCAGAGCATTCCACAGATTCACTACTCTCTGGCTAACAAAATTCCTCCTTGCCTCTGTTCTAAAAGGTCTCCCCTTGATTCTGAGGCTGTGCCCACTCGTTCTGGATAGCCCCACCACAGGAAACATCCTCTCTACATCCACCCTATCTAGTCCTTTCAACATTCGGTAGGTCTCAATGAGATCCCTGTGCATTCTTCTAAATTCCAATGAGTACAGGTCCAACGCTGCAAATGCTCCGCATATGTTAACCCCTTCATTCCCAGAACCATCCTCGTGAACCTCCTCTAGACTCTCTCCAATGACAACACATTCTTTCTGAGGTAAGAGACCCAAAACTGCTGACAACACTCCAAGTGCTGCCTGACCAGTGTCTTATAAAGCTTCAGCATTATCTCCTTGTTTTTATATTCTATTCCCCTTGAAATAATGGCAACATTGTATTTGCCTCCTTTATTAGTTTATATTAATTAGCTATTTAATTAGAGATTAGCTTATTTAATTAATCTGTAATTTTATTTGGCTAAGGCAAGAGCAGGAAACCGCTAAATGCATCACACATCCTGATTTTATTCTCCTGTATCATTGTAATACTTTAAGACTGATTCACACTTTAATAAGAGGCAGTTTTATTTAGAAGTTGTTCAGCAGACAAGAGGATAAACATTTGAACTTGAGTTCTCAACACAGTGCATCCTGATTTTTTGCAGCCCCCTTTCCTATCAACTGCAAGAAATGAACCTACTTTTTTGCTTTTTATTACATAATGAACAACATATTTTTCATGGAGAGTCCCTGATTTCTGACACCTGCAACTGTTAAGTTTGGGTTAGCCTTCAGCATAAGGAACATTTGACTCCTCCTTGCCTCACGCAACAGCCTTTGCAAAAAGTCATCCGGAAAAATTAGTTCCGCTTGAATTATTTTGCATCTCAGTGCGGGAAGCTAATGAACATGTGTCATGGGTTTCACCAGGAGGCTTGTCTGTTGAAATGGCTGCGGGTGTGAGCGTAAAGGCCTTGCCAGATTGCTTAATACCACGTACATATGAAACTGTTTACCAGTTTATCATTTAGAATGCGTTCAGTTCTTTTATATGTGAATTCTCACTGTAGGCGTTGAGATGAATTCGTAAGTCTCAAATCAAGGTTTAATTACAACATCCAGAACCTGTGCTGATTAAGATCGCTGAAGAATCAATTTTGTGGTTTAATTTATTCTTTTGTTATGGGATCCAGCATCACTATAAGACCAGAATTTACAGCCTATCCCTAATACTCTTGTGGACAGGGTGGCAGCCAATGCCTTGGGTTACTGTAGGCAGTCTGGTGAAGGCACTCCCACAGTAAGGGAGTTCCAGAATTTATATTCTGTGATGATGATGAGACAGTAAATTATTTCCAAGTCAGGATTTTGTATGACTTGAAAGGGGTTGCACAGAACCCCAATGTCACATGTTTGCTGCCTTGCCCAACCAGGTGATAAATGTCACAGGTACTATTGAGTGGGGAATGCTGGGATTTTTCTTTTCGATAATGAATCTCTGCCATGCTGTTTAGGATATATAAGTCTCATTTCTTTTAATTTCAGATTCTGTGTTTAGGAAATATTTGGCTTGCTATCTGATTTATGTTTCTCTGTTTCTTCTGTGAGGTTTGGAATGAAATGACCGAGCTGGTCTCTTCCAATGGAAACTACTGCAGCTATCGAAAAGCTTTTGCTGACTGTGAGGGATTTAAGATTCCAATTCTGGGAGTTCACCTGAAGGACCTGATTGCAGTTCACGTAGCTTTCCCAGACTATGCAGACGATAATAAAGTGAACATTGTCAAAATGCAGCAACTGTACGTTACCTTTAATGAACTGGTTTCACTTCAGGATGCAAATCCTCACTTAGAGCCAAATATGGATTTAATACACCTTTTAACAGTAAGTTTAGTTCAGTTGTCATGTATATGTACGTAGGTGTGCCGATGTGTGTGTGTGTGTGTGTGTGATTGAGCTGTAGTGAATGTGTGCATGTTTGTGTGAACATCACACCAGCACTGCGGTAATGTTAATGAAACAGCTAGAAAAAGACTCATTATTCCTTCTCCGTGGGAAGTCAGTGTCTTTGCATCAAAACTGTTCAGTTCTGGTCACCTCATTATAGGAAGAATGTGGAAGTCGCAGAGAGTTTGCAGAGGAGATTTACCAGGATGCTGTCTGTTTTGGACAGCTTGCCTTGTGAGGAGAGGTTGAGTAGAGTTTAGGGCTTTTCTCTTTGGAGAAAAAGAGGATTAAGAAGTGATTTGATGGAGGTGTACAAGATTATAAGAAGCATAGCTAGACTGGACAGCCTTTGGTTCAGGTAATATAGCTAAAGTGAGAGGGCATAACTTTAAGGTGATTGGAGAAAAGTATAGGGAGAATGTCAGAGGTAAGTTTTTTTACACAGAGGGGTAATTTCCTGGAGCACACTGCCAGGGGTGACAGTGAAGGCAGATACATTATGGGCATTTAAGAGACTCTCAAGGTTCAAAGTTCAAATTAAATTTTATTATCAAAGTACAAACTATATCTGTCACCGTACACAACCCTGAGATTCATTTTCTTGTAGAATAATAACTATAACAGAATCAATGAAAGAGTGCCCAACTAGGGCGCACAACCAGAGTGCAGGAAACAACAAACTGTGCAAAAAGAAAATGAAGAAACAATAATAATAAATGAATAAGCAATAAAATAAGCAATTGAAAACATGAGATGGATTGTCCTTGAAAGTGAGTCCATTGCTTGTGGGAACATTTCAGTGACGGGGCAAGTGAAGAGATTCTTAGGCACATGGATGAAGGGAAAATGGAGTGCTCTGTGGGAGGGAGATGGTGGATTGATCTTGGAGTAGGTTAGAAGGTCAGCACGACCACTGGTCGAAGGGCTTGACTGTGCTATGTGTGAGCTGTCTGAAAGTGGAACAATATTTAAGGGCATGTGGAAGCTGAACATGTTGAAATGGATGTTAGCAGCCCCAAATGTGCAGGGTAGGAGATTGGCATTGCATAGCTCATAGATCTCGTATTCCAGATCCATCACCACGGTTGGGTAGTCCTACCCTGGACTAAACTGGAGTGGATAATTACTGTGTGCCGCCAATGAACTTTAAAGACCTTATTAATTGGGTGTGTTTTCTGCAGCTGTCCCTGGATTTATATTACACAGAGGATGAAATCTATGAGCTGTCGTTACTCCGTGAACCAAGAAATCCAAAATCAATGGTAGGTGCAGACTTCAGTTTCCTGTTACTAACTTTTGTGGGTATTGTTACCATTGTACCATTGAGCTGAGAACATAGACACATCCCAGAACTTGTCAGCACATGAATCTGCCCCGCAATGGGCATAGGGTGTCTTCTCCCCATTCCTGACCCTCCATGGAGTGCACATTGGGAAGATGGTACCAAATTCGCTCGAGTGGCACAGTGCAAGTTTCTCTCCTGGCTTCTGCTAGTCCCGTATCAGGAGGCTAGCGTGCAAAACTAAGGCACAGTGGATTAAGTTAATGCACAGACATAGAGAGAGTGCTGGTCACCAGACAGGAAACAAGGAGTGAGAAGGAACGTCCTTTCTCCCTATGCTGACAAGGGGTTTCGACCCAAAATGCCAACAGCTCCTTTCTTCCCCAGGTGCTGCTCTACTCACTGAGTTCCGACAGCAGATTGTTGCTCCTGGTTCGGTTGAGTTGTTCTCCGATCTTGGCTATTTGCTTACAAACTTTTCGTCACCTTGCGAGGAGACATGGACAGTGAGTTTGCTGTTCACTGTGGAGCGTTCTCTGTATGCTTGGCCTTTATATACTTACCAATCAACTGATCTTTCACCTCTTTGGAAACTCAGCTGTGATGTGGGGAGGAAATCTCGTCGCTGATTGGCTGCGTGGCAAACTCTGCGGCTGTGGTCTGGAATTTTGCCCTCATTGGCTCATAAATAGGATCGCGGTCCACATGCTTGTTTACAGAATTGTTCGTGGAAAACCATGCTTCTGGGAATTCTCTTGCATGCTACATGTGCACTTGTGTCATGACCTTCATTGATGCCCGGTCAAATTTGTTCCTCTCTTGATCTTCATGGGGAGAGACTCGAGAGAGTTGGTCATGCTGCTTACAGCCAGTTGATGGTCATGGATCGTTGTGGATAGTTTTCTCCCAGTATGGCCGATGCAATATTTACAACCATCAACCACCCAGGCTACATATTTTCCAAATTATTTCCACGGTTGCTCCTTTTCAACATGGCTGGCCATGAAAAGTGGGGTAATGTGGGGCCGGTGCTCGGATCTGAGTTGTTTACAATATGTATTACCGATTTAGTTGAGGGAATATTTCCAGCTTTGCAGGTGAAGCAAAGCTGGGGGAGAGTGGGAGCAGGGAGGAGGATGCTTGTGACTTGGACAGGTCGGGGAAGGCAGATTATGATAATGCGGATAAATGTGAGGTTACCAACTCTGCTGGACAAATGGGATGTTAGTCTTGGAGAGAGACAGGATGGCTCGGTTTGTTCTCCCTGGAAAAAGAAGGCTGAGGGGTGACCTTGTCAAGTTATATAAAATTATTAGAGGCATAGCTACAGGAGATAGAATCATTTTCCCATGGTAAGAGTATCCAAAACAGGAGGGCATAATTTATGATAAAGATGATGATTGAGGTTTAAAGGTGATTTGAAGGGGAAGTTTTTTTTTCCCCTAGAGTAGTTAATATTTGGAACTTGTTGCCAGATGAAATGGTGGTATCAGATATAATCACTACATTTAAGAGACACATAAATCAGCACGGCACAAGAGGAATATGGACAGTGCAGGCAAATGGGGTTGTAATGATGGGGAAAAAAGGTTAGTGTGGGCATAACGAGCTGAAGGCCGTACCACTTTGTCTCTGAGGCGTCTCGAAACAACTCTTGTCCTGAGTAGGTTTTACAAAGCAGAGTTTAAGTTTAAGGACCGTTTCTGCCTGGCCATCTCAGAATCTCTTCACCATCCCTCACCACGAGCTTTGGTACACAAGAACACCAAAAATAAGACCAGGAGTAGGACAGCAGTCCCCTCAAGCCCCAACATTCAGTAGGACCGTGGCTCATCTCGAGGCTTTCACTGCCCTTCTCTGCTCACTCTGGATGGATACATGGAGCTTAGAAAAATAGAGGGCTATGTGTAAGCCTAGAGAGTTCTAAGGTAAGGACATGTTCAGCACAGCTTTGTGGGCCGAAGGGCCTGTATTGTGCTGTAGGTTTTCTATGTTTCTATCCTCAATTCCTTGATCTTTCTTTTATTTAAGTTCAAAGCTCAAAGTAAATTTATTATCAATGCATATATGTCACCATATACAACCCTCAGATTCATTTCCTTGTGGGCATACTCAATAAATCTATAGAATAATAACCATAACAGAATCAGTGGAAGACTGCCCAACTAGGATATTTAACCAGAGTGCAGAAAACAACAAACTGGGCAAATACAAAAAGAAGAAATAGTAATAATAAATAAATAAGCAATAAATATTGAGAACATGAGATGAATAGTCCTTGAAAGTGAGACCATTGGTTGTGGGAGCATTTCAATGATAGGGCAAGTGAAGTTGAGTGAAGTTATCCCATTTGGTTCAACTGCCTGATGGCTGAGGGCTAATAATTTTTCCTATACCTAGTGGTGTGAGTTTTAAAGCTCCTGTACCTTCTCCCTGATGGCAGCAGGGAGAAAAGAATATGGCCTGTGTAGTGGGATTTATCTATCTCCAACTTAAATATATTTAATATATTTACTAACCTTGGCAGAAAATTCCAAGAAATTTGCTACCCTCTGAGAAAAGATGTTTCAATGTACTTCAGTTTTAAGTGACCTGACACTTTATTTTGTAGCTATGTCCTCTTGTTCTTAAGCCCCATTAGAATCTTATATGTCTGAATAAGGTTACCCCTCATTCTTCTCAACTCCAAGGAATACAGACCCAAATTGTCCAGCTTCTCTTGGTAGGACCTAATCTGCAGATGCCAGAACACACAGAAAATACTGGAGGAATTCATCAAATCAGGCAGCATCTACAGAGGGAAATAAGCAGTTGACTTTCTGGGCCAAGACCCTTCATCAGGACTGGAAAGGAAAGGGGTCACAAGCCAGAATAGGAAGGTGGGGGAGAGGGGAAGAAGTACAAGCTGGCAATTGATTGGTGAAACCAGGTGAGGGGGAAGGTGGGTGGGTGGGGGAGAGCTATGAAGTAAGAAGCCGGGAGGTGGATGAGGTAAAGGGCTGAAGAAGAAGGAATCTGAGAGAAAAGGTCAGTGGAATATGGGGGGGGGGGGGAGGAGGAGGAGCACCAGAGGGAGGTGATTGGGCAGGTGAAAAATGGGAAGGAGTCAGAGGGCAACCAGAGGAGGGAATGGAAAAGGACAGAAGGGGAAAGGGGGTAGAAATTATTAGGAGCTAGTGAAATCAATGTTCATGCCATCATGTTGGAGGCTACCTAGGAATATGAGGTGTTGCTCCCCTGACCTGAGGGTGGCCACATCATGGCGGTAGAGAAGGCTATGGTTAGACATGTCAATTTGAAATTGCTGGCAACCGGGAGATCCTGCCTTTTGTGGTGGGTGGTGCAAAGGTGCTCGGCGAAGCGGTCCCCCGGCAGGTCTCACCGATGTAGAGGATGCCACACCAGTGTATAGATTACAATACGTCAGCCTGATAGACTTGCAGGTGAACCTTTCCATTCCAGACATTAGCCTGGTTAATCTCCTTTGGACTGGATCCAATGCTAATGCAGGTTGAAATGCTTCAGTCTGGCACCTTTAGAACCTGACTGGTGCCAGACTACAGAAATTCCCCATGGTTACCTTCCCTATGAGTAAGAGAACTGTTCTCTTTCAGCACTTACACTCTGAGTTGTATAATTGTTCTGAGAACTGGCTATAGCCTGACGTTTCCCTCAAATGCAAATGATGTCAGCTATGGTGGCAAAACTGCACAGTAGGCTAATTAGCAACAGATTAGCACAGACCTTAGTTAATTTTAGATCTTAGTTAAAATTAGTTAATTAATATAGCTCAGATCCTAAACATACCGGACTAGACACCTTCTACATGTTGTTGTTCATCCATCGTTGTTGTCGATGAAGACCTCGACACCATTATGATGATGATAGTGCCAAGACTAGCGCATGATTTGGATTTAAGTGAGGGAGAGTTGCGCAGCATCAGCCTCACTCTCTCTTCCCAAATCCCATCTGGATCCAGTGGCAAGACAAGAGTCGAGACGGCCGGAGATGGGACTAGGCACAGTGGATGACCAGGATGTCTTCTGTGTCTAGTCGTGCTCTACACATTCCACGGCGCTTGCAGAGACCGCCTTCTTGACCGTTGGACCATCCATTGGTCTCGTCTGCTCAATCCGCCGGATTCTGTCTTCACATGCTGGGATAGACAACTCCCTATCTCACCAAGTGTTTGAGACTTGTTGGCTACCCTCACCTTCTACATGTACATCCTTTTTAATATTAAGGGTGCAGTATTCGAGATGAGGCCTCACCAGCACCCTGTACAATTGCAACAAAGCTTCCTTATTCATTAACTCCAGCGCCTTTGCAATAAAGGCCAACATGCCACTTGTGTTCCTAATCACTTGTTCCTGCTTGTTAAACTTTTGTGATTTATGAGTGTGACAGAGCAGGTTGGCAATGCTAATTCTCCCGCTAACCTTTCCCCTTTGCCTGGTTAGTCACTCTTCCTCGTTCTGTCCCTGGTGTCATTTCCCCAATAGTTCACAAACTATGCACTCCCGTTCTACAGTTCTTGGGAATTCATCAACAGTAAAACAATCGCTGGCTTGGCTAATCAAAATAATCCCTTCAGTTAATGTGCTCTACTGGTTGACAACTCATGAAAATAAGGATTCTAGACACACGCATTCCAAACAGTTTCATTTATTCTCACACACACTGGTACATCGGTTTATAGGCAGCTGAACGGCCCCAAAAGATGTGAGGGACAGCTTGTGGTGTCATAAAATAATGTCTGGGTTAATGGGAGCAGGTGCTCTAAACCCTACTCAGGCAGATTTAAACCCTCATTTGAGGGGTGTGGAGGGTGGGTTTGACAGTTGGTGAATAGTTATATTGGGAAGTTAATGACAAAGTGGAGGAAGCCTCTGAATATTTGTAAATTTTTGTACAAGTTTGTTTTCATGAGATTACTAGAAATTTTAGGTAGTCCAAAGATAGCAGTAATAGGGTGAGGAGAGATATCTATATTTAATACCTTAGAAATAATATTAAAAATATCTCTCCAAAAAGTTTCCAAAGTAGGGCAAGACCAAAACATATGAGTTAAAGAGGCTATCTGCCCCGAACATCTATCACAGAAAGGATTAATATGCGAGTAAAAACGCGCTAACTTATCTTTGGACATATGTGCTCTATGAACCACTTTAAATTGAATTAGAGAATGTTTAGCACAAATAGAGGAAGTATTAACTAATTGTAAAATCTGCCCCCAATCATCCACAGAAATGGTAAGCCCCAATTCCTGTTCCCAATCTACCCTACTCTTATCAAATGGAGCTTTCCTAAGTTTCATAATAATATTATAAATCATAGCCGATGCACCTTTCTGACATGGATTGAGGTTAATTATCGAATCTAAAATATATGTAGGAGGAAGCATTGGAAAGGAAGAAAGTATAGTACTTAGGAAATTTCTAACTTGTAAATATCTAAAAAAATGTATTCTTGATAAGTTATATTTATTAGATAATTGTTCAAAAGACATAAGGGAACCATCTAAAAATAAATCCAAAAACCGTAAAATACCCTTAGTCTTCCAAGTTTGAAAAGCGCGATCCGTAAAAGAGTGAGGAAAAAATATGTTACCTAAAATAGGAATCGCTAACCCGAATTGATTAAGATCAAAAAATTTTCTGAATTGAAACCAAATGCGCAAAGCATATTTAACTATCGGGTTAGAGACCTGCTTAAGGCGTTTCGAATCAAAAGGGAGAGAGGAGCCTAAAATAGAGCCAAGTGTATAACCCTGAACAGATTGTAGTTCCAATGCTACCCATTTAGGAATAGATAGTATGTCCTGATCAAGTAACCAAAATTTCATATGTCGAATATTAATAGCCCAATAATAGAATCTAAAGTTAGGTAATGCTAAACCTCCATCTCTCTTAGCTTTCTGTAAATGTATTTTACCCAGTCTCGGATTCTTATTCTGCCAAATAAATGAAGAAATTTTAGAGTCAACTTTATCAAAGAAAGATTTTGGAACGAAAATTGGTAATGCCTGAAACACATATAAAAATTTTGGCAAAAAAAACATCTTAACTGCATTAATACGACCAATCAAAGTTAAATATAAGGGAAACCATTTAGATGAAAGTTGAGTAATATGGTCTATTAATAGTAAAAAGTTAGTCTTAAATAAATCTTTGTATTTACAAGTAATTATAATCCCAAGATATGAAAAATAATTATTAATCAATTTAAATGGAAATTTATAATATAAGGGAAGATGTTTATTAATCGGAAGAAGCTCACTCTTACTAAGATTTAATTTATAACCTGAAAAAAAACCAAATTGTGCTAATAACTCTAAAACAGCAGGAATGGATTTCTCAGGATTAGAAATATATAAAAGTAAATCATCAGCATAGAGTGATAATTTATGGGACTTTAATCCCCGAGTTATCCCAGTAATATTTGGAGATTCTCGAATAGCAATTGCAAGAGGTTCTAATGCAATATCAAATAATAGGGGACTAAGAGGACAGCCTTGTCGAGTACCTCGAAAGAGAGGAAAAAAAGGTGAATTTAAAGAGTTAGTACGAATACTTCTTTGGTAAGAGTGACCACGACTTCCATAGCTTCAGTATAGCTATGGAAAAGGATAAAAACAGACAAAATGCAAAAGTGCTTAACTGGGGAAGGGCTAACGCTGAAGGGATGAGGCAGGAACTAGTGAGGGTAAATTGAAAACAGACATTCAAGGGTGAAAGCACAGAAGTAATGTGGAGGAAGTTTAGGGACCACAGTTCTGGGTTCAGGATAGGTTTGTCCCACTGAGACAAGGAAAAAATGGTAGGAAAAGGGAACCGTGGCTGACAAAACGCGTGAGGCAACTCGTCGAGGAAGAAGGAAGCATATGTTAGATATAAGAAGCAGGAAGCAGGAGGGGCTCATGAGAAATATAGGGTAGCCAGGAAGGAGCTTAAGAAAGGACTTAGGAGAGCTCGAAGGGGGCATGAGAAGGCCTTGGCATGTAGAATTAAGGAGAAACCCAAGGCGTCCTATGCGTATGTGAAGAACAAAAGGATGACAAGAATGAAGGTGGGGCCGCTAAAGGATAAAGAAGGCAACGTGCCTGGAGGCGGAGGAGGTTGGGGAGGTCCTAAGTGAATACTTTGCTTCAGTATTCACAAGTGAAAAGGACCTTGATCAGGGTGAGGTCGAAATAGAATAGGTCTGTGTGCTGGACAATGTGGAGATTAAGGAAGAAGAAGTGTTGGATCTTCTTAAAAGCATCAAGATTGATAAGTCCCCAGGGCCGGACATAATATACCTCCAGTTGCTGTGGGAAGTGAGAGAAGAGATTGCTGGAACAGTAGTTATGATCTTTGAATCCTCTTTGGCTGCAGGGGAGGTGCTGGAGGATTGGAGAATGGCAAATGTTGTTTAAAAAAGGTAATAGGGAGAATCCTGGGAACTATAGACCGGTGAGTCTTACATCGGTGGTCTGCAAACTATTGGAAAGGATTCACGATAGGATCTACGAGCATTTGGAGAAGTGCAGTCTACTCAAGGATAGTCAACATGGTTTTGTGAAGAGAAGGTCGTGCCTTTCGAGCCTAATTGAGTTTTTTGAAGAGGTAACAAAAGAAATTGATGAGGGTAGGGCGGTAGATGTGGTCTACATGGATTTTAGTAAGGCATTTGACAAGGTCCTCCATGAGAGACTCATCCAGAAAGTCATGAGGCATGGGATCAATGGAACCTTGGCTGGATAAAAAATTAGCTTACAGGAAGAAAGCAGAGGGTAGTAGTGGAAGGAAAGCATTCTGCCTGGAGGTCGGTGACTAGTGGAGTGCCACAAGGATCTGTCCTGGGACCCCTGCTCTTTGTGATTTTTATAAATGACCTGGATGAAGAGGCGGAAGGATGGGTGAGTAAGTTTGTGGATGACACGAAGATTGGAGGAGTTGTGGATGGAGCTGTGGGTTGTCGAAGGTTACAAGAGGATATAGACAGGATGCAGAGTTGGACAGAAAAGTGGCAGATAGAGTTTAATCCAGATAAACGTGAGGTGATGCATTTTGGAAGGACAAACCAGAAGGCTGAGTACAGGGTTAATGGTCAGTTACTTAAGAGTGTGGATGAACAAAGGGGCCTTGGGGTTCAAATCCATACATCCCTCAAGGTCACTGCACAGGTTGCTAGGATAGTTAAGAAGACCTATGGGATGCTAGGCTTCATTAATAGGGATATTGAGTTCAAGAGTGGAGAGGGCATGTTGCAACTCTACAAATCTCTGGTGAGACCACACTTAGAGTATTGTGTTCAGTTCTAGTCACCTCATTATAGGAAAGATGTGGAAGCTATGGAGAGGGTGCAGAGGAGATTGACCAGAATGTTGCCTGGATTGGAAAACAAGTCTTATGAGGCAAGGTTAGCAGAGCTGGGACTTTTCTCTTTGGAGCGTAGAAGGATGAGAGGGGACTTGATAGAGGTCTACAAGATTATGAGAGGCATAGATAGGGTGGATAGCCAGTACCTGTTTCCCAGGGCATGAATAGCAAACACCAGAGGGCATATGTACAAAGTTAAGGGAGAGAAGTTTAGGGGAGACATCAGGGGTAAGTTTCTTTACACAGAGGGTTGTGGGTGCCTGGAATGACTTGCCAGGGATGGTGGTGGAGGCTAAAACATTAGGGATATTTAAGAGCCTCTTGGACAGGCACATGGATGAAAGAAAAATAGAGGGTTACAGGGTAGTGTGGGTTTAGTACTTTTTTAAAGGAATGTATGGGTTAGCACAACTTTGAGGGCCGAAGTAGTATTCTAGTGTCTAGTGTCTTCTTTTCACAACTCTTGGGCAACTTTCGCTTTTTTTTCACCTGGAACTAAATAAAACCCCTTGCACTAACGTGCTGTTGCGACTTATCATCTGTTTTTCTTTAACTGATGATCCTTGTCAAGCACGCTTGCCTGCAATGGGCTAGTGCACCTTGATTCCTCTGAGCTTCACTAATGTGCAGTCTCTCTACATTTAGATAATAATCTGCCCGTTGACTCTGCTTAATGAAGTGCATGACCTTCCAATTCCCCACTTCCAATTGCCAGGTTTTTCCCCAATCATTTTGCCAATCTAAATCTTTTTGCAGAATCACAATATTCCCATCACAGCATGCCTTTCCACCCAGAATTCATACCATTGGAAACCTTACATTTCTCTCACTCTTTCAGGTCATTAATGTAAACAGTAGACAACTGCGGGCCAAGAAATATTTCCTATGGTGTTCCTAGTTACATCCCTCCAGCCTGGAAAGGACAAATGTATTCTAAATCTGTTTTCTATGTGACTGGCAGTTTCATTCTATGCTAACACTCCCTCACCAGTACTTTGGCCTCTTAAGTTATGCACCACCCTCGTATACAGCACCTTGTCAAAGGTCTTTTGGAAATCTAAATGCACAGCATCTACAGGATTCTGATGAAGGGTCTTGGCCTGAAAGGCTGACTCTTTATTCCTTTCCATGGATGTCTATAGAAAGGAAAGGACATAGAAGCAGAATTAGGCCTATCAGCCCATCGAGTCTGCCTTCTGTCATTTGATCTAGGCTGATTTATTTTCCCTCTCAACCCCATTCTCCTGCCTTCTCCCCATAACCTTTGACACACTTACTAATCAAGAACCTATCAACCTACATTTTCGATATACCCAGTGAATTGGCCTCCACAGGCATATATGGCACTGAATTCCATAGATTCACAACCCTCCGGCTAAAGAATTTCCTCCTTATCTCTGTTTTAAAGGGACATCCTTCTATTCTGAGACTGTGTTCGCTGGTCCTAGACTCCACCACTATGGGAAACATCCACTCTATCTAGACATTTCAATATTCAGTACATTCCAATGAGATTCCCCACTCATTGCTCTAAAGTCCACCAAGCACATGCCCAGGGCTCCTCATATGTTAATGCTTTCATTCCCTGGATCATTTCTGTAAACCTCCTCTGGATCCTTTCCAATACTAGCACATTCAATCCTAGATATTCAGTGGTTGGTAAGTTGATGGAAAAGATCCTGAGAGGCAGGATTTATGAACATTTGGAGAGGTATAATATGATTAGGAATAGTCAGCATGGCTTTGTCAAAGGCAGGTTGTGCCTTACAAGCCTGATTGAATTTTTTGAGAATGTGACTAAATACATTGATGAAGGTAGAGCTGTAGATGTAGTGTACATGGATTTCAGCAAGGCATTTGATAAGGTACCCCATGCAAGGCTTATTGAGAAATTAAGGAGGCATGGGATCCAAGGGGACATTGCTTTGTGGATCCAGAACTGGCTTGCCCACAGAAGGCAAAGACGGGTCATATTCTGCATGGAGGTCGGTGACCAGTGGTGTGCCTCAGGGATCTGTTCTGGGACCCTTACTCTTTGTGATTTTTATAAATGACCTGGATGAGGAAGTGGAGGGATGGGTTAGTAAATTTGTTGATGACACAAAGGGTGAGGTGTTGTGGATAATGTGGAGGGCTGTCAGAGGTTACATCAGGGCATTGATATGATGCAAAACTGGGCTGAGAAGTGGCAAATGGAGTTCAACCCAGTTAAGTGTGAGGTGGTTCATTTTGGTAGGTCAAATATGATGGCAGAATATAGCATTAATGGTAAGACTCTTGGCAGTGTGGAGGATCAGAGGGATCTTGGGGTCTGAGTCCACAGCACACTCAAAGCTGCTACGCAGGTTGACTCTGTGGTTAAGAAAGCATATGGTGCATTGGCCTTCATCAATCGTGGTCTTGAGTTTAGGAGCCGAGAGGTAATGTTGCCGCTATATAGGACCCTGGTCAGACCCCACTTGGAGTACAGTGCTCAGTTCTGGTTGCCTCACCACAGGAAGGACGTGGAAACCATAGAGAGGGTGCAGAAGACATTTACAAGGATGCTGCCAGGATTGGGGAGCATGCCTTATGAGAATAGGTTGAGTGAACTCGGCTTTTTCTCCTTAGTGCGACAGAGGATGTGAGGTGACCTGATAGAGGTGTACAAGATAATGAAAGGCATTGATCGTGTGGATAGTCAGAGGCTTTTTCCCATGGCTGAAATGGCTAGCACAAGAGGGCATAGTTTTAAGGTGCTTGGAAGTAGGTACAGAGGAGATGTCAGGGGTAAACTTTTTACGCAGAGAGTGGTGAGTGCATGGAATGGGCTGCTGGTGGCGCTGGTGGGGACGGAAACGATAGAGTCTTTTAAGAGACTCCTGGATGGATACATGCAGCTAGAAAATAGAGAGCTATGGGTAAAGCCTAGGTCGTTCTAAGGTAGGGACATGTTCAGCACAGCTTTGTGGGCCAAACGGCCTGTATTGTGCTGTATGTTTTCTGTGTTTCCATGATTCTATAGATATTGGGCCCAAACTGCCTAGAATACTCCAAATGTGGTCCGACCAAAGCACTTCCAAGTCTCAATATTACATCCTTGCAGAGCCCTTCCTCACTGCCGACTCAACCTGCAAGTTAACCTTTACAGAATCCTGCACTAGGACCCCCAAGTCCGTTTGCGCCTCTAATTTCTGAATTAGCTGGCCACTTAGAAAGTAGTCTATGCCTTTACTTCTTCTACCAAAGTGCGTGAGAGTACACTTCCCTCTACTGTATTCCATCTGCCACTTCTTTGACTATCCTCCAGGATCTTCTGTCCATTTCCTTCTGTAGATTCCCTGCTTCCTCATCACCCCTGCCCCTCCACCTTTGTATCATCTGTAAAGCTGGCCACAAAGCTATCAATTCCATCAACCAGATTTTTAACAAATATTGTGAAAAGTAGCAGACCCAATACTGGTCCCTGCCGAACACCACTAGTCACTGGCTGCCAACCAGGAAAGGCTCCCTTTATTTCCTCTCTTCTTTTCTTTTTAAATCTTTTTATTAATTTTTCCAAAATTATAAACAAAAATAACAATGTGATACAAAGAGATTGGAATAATCTTATTGTTAATAAACATAATATTGAAATTACATAATATGAAAATGTTGAATAAATGGTTTCCAAGTTTCTTCAAATTTAACCGAAGGATCAAAAATATCACTTACGATTTTTTCTAAATTTAAACGTAATATAGTTTGGGAAAACCATTGGAATGTAGTAGGAGGATTGGTCTCCTTCCAATTCAATAAAATAGATCTTCTGGCCATTAAAGCAACAAATGCAATCATCCGACAGGCTGAAAAAGACAAGGATCTATGTTCTACTATTGACAATCCAAAAATTGCCGTAATAGGGGGGGTTGTAAGTTATTCCCTCTCTTCGCTTTCTGCCGGTCACCCAATCTTCAGTCCATGAAACAGACCCTTCAGTCTGTCGTCTGCACCAACCAGCAGACACTCATCTACACTAATTCCATTTTCTCCTTCCCAGGATCTCTTCAACTCCCCAGAGATTGCACTGCCTACCTAGTTGCTGCCTGGCCTGCTGAGATCCTTGCAAATTTGTGTGCGCTACCTACAGGTGTCAGGTTGGAGATACATCTCTAACGAAGTAGTTGTGATGCACTCCTTCTCACCACTAGGCTGCAAGTCACCCTTGGGCAAGGTGTAGCCACCCCGATCAGCGTCACGTGAAGCCGTGGGATCAGGTGGTGGATGGTCGTACGAGTAGCTGGTGCATATCGCGAGTCCTGGTTATGCGACCACTGACGTCAGGCAGACCATCTCTGAAGAGTGTTAATAATGGCTGGGGTCACCCATCTTGTAAAGACACTGCCCAGAAGAAAGAAATGGCAAAGCACTTTGGTAGAGAAATTTGCCGAGAACAAACATGGTCATGAGACCGTGATCGCCCATGTCATACGACACGGCTCGTAACGATGACAATAACGATGATATCTACAGGATCCCCTGTGTCAGCTTTTCCTGAGCAGCAGAAATCAGCTGTATTGCTGTCATTCCCCAAAGCTTCACCGATAGGGAGTCTGTAACATTGTGGTTAAAACAGTGCAAAAATAGCAAATGTCCTTCTGAAGGAAGAGGTGTGAAGGGATGGACTTCTCATCACTGTCAGAGTGTATTGTTCATTGAGTGCTGTTTGACAGTACTGCAGTGCAAAAGGGAAGTCAGGTGAGTAAGTGCGAGCCAAAGGAACAGAAGAATGTGAGATCGTGGGAAAGGCTCACGTAGAGCATTGATCAAATGACTTCCACCTGTGCTTGTGTAATGTGAAATGTAATACATGAAGTGTTATGACTTGCATATGGACCTGTGTCTCCACAGCCCAGCACACCAACCACTCCAAACAAAACAGTAGCGCTTGTGGATTGGGAACCTGGACTGACACCAAAACCAGATCCCACCATCATTAACAAACATATCCGAAAGACAGTTGATGTAAGTACACTTAAATCAAACTCAGTTACAGTTATCTTCCTGCCCTTTCTATTGTAGAATGCAGCATTGTGCAGAGGTCCTAGGCACATTTATATGGCTTGGGTGCTGAAGACCTTTGCACAGTCCATAGTAATTCTATGTATTGCACTGTACTGCTGCCGCTAAAATAAAAAAACAAATTTCATAATAAACCTGATTCTGATATGGGTCTCTACTGTGGACTGAGAGTGGGAAGGGAGCGGGTGGGGGGGGAGGGATCATGGTTGGGGAGAGGGGAGAGAGCAGGATGTATCAGAGAGACATTCTGTAATGATCAATAGACTAATTGTTTGGAATCAAATGACCTTGCCTGGTGTCTCAGGGCTGGGTGTATCCGTACCCACGCCTCTCCTGCCCCTGGCACTCCTTCTCTGCCACCTGTCCCTCACTCCTCCCACAGTGCTCAACCCTCACTATTCCCAACATGCTTTGTTCCAGCGGATTTACAAACTCGCTCTTCGCTCCACATTGACAAATACAGTATTGTTCATAAGTCTTAGGCACCCTGGGTAGACAGACATTTAGCCTAAGACTTTTGCACTGTAGTGTATGTCCAAATTTCTGGTGCCACTGGTATGATCCATTGAAAGACCAGACTCTGTGTCAGAGTAAACATTCCTGCTTGAGGTAAAACCATGACGAAGTAGCAGACATCTTGCTGCGAGTTTGAAGGATTACTATTCATAGCCAGAATCAGAATCAGGTTTATAATCACTGATGTATGTTGTGAAATCTGTTGTTTTGCAGTAGCAGTACAGTGCAATACATAAGCAATACACTAAATTATAATAAAGTAGTGCAAAAAGAGAATGAAAATAGTGAGGTTGTGTTCATAGGTTAATGGACCATTCAGAAATCTGTTCCTGAAACTTTGTGTGTTCATCGTCAGTCTCCTGTACCTCCTCCTTGATAGTGGTAATGAGACGAGGGTATGACCAGGATGGTGAGGGGCCTCTATTACTGACGCCACCTTCTTGAGGAACTGTCTTTTGAAGATGCCCTCAGTGGTGGAGAAGTTAGTGCCTATGATGGAGATGGCTGAATTCACAAACCTCTGCAGCTTTTATCAATCCTATGCATTGGTGCCTCTATGCCAGGCAGTAAGGGAAACCAGTCAAAATGCTTCCCACAGTACATCTGTGGAAATTTGCTGGAATTTTTGGTGACATACCAAAACTCCTGAAGCTCCTAATGAAGTATAGCTGCTGGCGTGCCTTCTTCATGATTGCATCAATCAGGCCTGACTTAGTCGACTGGGCTTCTAAAGGTGCTGACACATCTGGAGCCATTGGTCCATAGCTATCAGAAGCTTTCCAGGGAATATATTTTAATGTGAGTGGAAAGAATAGCGTCGGTATAGTGAAGCTGGAGAGAAGGACCAGGGGTTGGTGTAGTAGCAAAACCCTGAACCCAAACCTGAGCTCACTTGATAAAACAACCTTCATTTCTTTTGTGTATTTATGGCACGGCATCAAATACAATTGGATGTCAAGCCACAGAAGCAGTTGACCAAAAGTTATTGAATATTGGAAGGCTTAAATGGGGTGGATGTGGGGAGGATGTCTCCTAAGGCGGGAGAGTCCAGGAGCAGAAAACACAACCTCAGAATACAAAGATGTCCCCTTAGAACAGAGATGAGGAGAAATTTCTTTAGCCCGAGGGTGGTGAATCTGTGGAATTCATTGCTACAGATGCCTGTGCAGGCCAGGTCATTAGAACATATTTAATGCAGAATTTGATAGGTTGTTAATTAGTAAGGGTGTCAAAGGTTACCGGGAGAAGGCAGGGTATGAGGTTGAGAGGGATAGTAAATGGATAGAATGGTGGAGCAGATTCGATGGGTCAAATGACCTAATTTTGCTCCTATGTCTTATGGCCTTATGGCCTATAAAAACCCAGTTTTTACAGGGTGGTGTCTTAAGGGAGGAAACTAAAAGAAAGCGGAGATATTGAAGGAAGGGATCCCAGAGAGTACCCACACTTCTTGGCTGTTTTTGACCTGGGATTTGTAGCCTTGATTCTAGAGTACTTTGATGAATTATTTAATAAGCTAAATGGATGAATCCTAATTATTGAACAGTCCTTCCTACTTCTAGATTATCCCACAAATGGAAACAGCATATCCAGGGTCCTTTTATTTGTGAAATTATTAGCCACTTTCTTCCTGTGGCTCCTGTGATTTTGTGAGCAATAATTCAGTTTCCTCTCTTCAGCTCTTCATGATTGTGGGGAAGAACTGAAAAAGAGACCATCTCATTAATGGCTTGTTTTTCCAATTTGATGGTACAATATCCTCTTCACACCCACTTTTTTCATCTGAGGGCTTCACTACCTTATATTTCAGTCTTGATCTCCTGTAGTCCTTGGGGGGAAATTTCTTTGGCACAGTGCTGAGACCCTGTCTTGTGACAAAGGGTCTCCGCTGCCAATCAAACACTCATTACAACTCCACACAGGATGTTTGTGGTCCTGAATATTGCTTCACCTTTTCTTAGGTGCTTTGTCGTTTACTTCAGCCAAGTGGCCGGTGCATTATTGCAGTGGAATTGTTTTCCTTTGTTTATTCTGTCTCTACCGAAAGCTCATTTTAGTTTTTAGTCTGTATTTAGGAACTATGATCATGATCATGATGGCTACATCTCCCAAGAAGACTTTGAAAGCATAACTGCCAACTTCCCATTCTTGGACTCCTTCTGCGTTTTGGACAAAGACCAGTAAGTGCATAAGAAATTGCCCTATTCTCTTTGCTTGGTTTTTAGATAAGTTGCTCGTAGTTATGATGTGAAAATTTTCGCAAGGAGACAACCTCATGCAATTACAATCACATGATCAAAGGAAGTTTCCTCCCAACAGTGCTTCACCTTTTCAACTTTACTTCAAAAGCATCTGGACCAGAATTTGAATGTTCAAGACATTGAGGGCCATGGATCTAGTGTGGGTAAATGCGGTTTGTGTAGTAATGGTAAATAAGTATAGTAATTATACATTAGCATGGTATAATGGTCCATGAGGATATAATGGGTTGAAGACCCTGTTGACCATTGAAGTTAGAACCAATACTCACTTGGAAAGGGTTTCTCACTCCATCTCAACCCTGCAAAAACCTGAGGTTGAGAAGTAGCACACCGAAGAGTAAATATACCTTTGGTCGACAGTACTTGAGAGAATAATAACCACTGACTATACTCGATAACCATGCAGTCCACCTGTGGGATCAATACCATCAAAGTTATTACCCTTCAACCATCAGGTTTCTAAGCCAGCCTGGAGAAATTCACTCACTTTAACACTGAACTGATTCCACAACCTGGAGGCTCACTTTCAAGGACTCTACAACTCATGTTCTCAGCAGTATTTATTCTTTTTCTTTTTCAATCTTTTTATTAGTTTTATAAAAATAAACATAACATGACAGTGGTACAAAGTTATTGGGGATACATTGTTATAATTAGCATAAGTGATTATAAAGCCAGTTGACACTTAAATGATAAAACTCCCAATCATATAGGATACAAATGAACAATATATAAAAAAGAAAAATATCTAAAAAAAATCATGAAAAAGGAAAAAAAGTTATAACACCCCCCCAAAAAAAACTAATCTAAACAGAATTAATCAACTAAACTAAAAAAAAAGACATGGGCTGTTTGTAACATCGTTAAAAAAAAGAGAAAGGAGAAAACCTCAGTATCAACGACTCCATTCCTCTCAACCAATATTACAAAGAAATAAAATAAGTTTGGAAAAGGTCAAATTACAACATATGAAAATGCTGAATAAATGGCCTCCAAGTCTTTTGGAATTTAATAGAGGGATCATAAACAACATCTCTAATTTTTTCCAAATTTAAACACAGCATAGTTTGAGAGAACCAATGATATGTGGTGGGAGGATTAATCTCTTTCCAATTCAGTAAAATAGATCTTCTAGCCAATAAAGTGAGAAATGCAATCATCCGACGAGTTGAAGAGGTTAAATGATTTGATTCTATCATTGGTAACCCAAAAATAGCAGTAATTGGATAAGGTTGTAAGTCTCTATTCAAAACCGTTGAAATAATATCAAAAATATCTTTTCAATATTTTTTCAACAAAGGACATAACCAAAACATGTGAGTTAAAGGAGCTATCTCGGAATGACATCTATCACATATAGGATTTATATACGAGTAATAACGAGATAATTTATCTTTGGACATATGAGCTCTGTGCACCACTTCAAACTGTATCAACGCATGTTTAGCACATATAGAGGAAGCAGTATTTATTTAGTTGTTTGTTTGGTTTATATTTGCACAGTTTGTCTTTGCACATTGATTGCTTGTCAGTCTTTGTGTGCAGTTTTCATTGATTTTGTTCTGTTTCCATTTTTAGAGTGAATGCTTACAAGAAGATGAATCTCAGATTGAGTTGTATATGTACTTTGATAATACATTTATTCTGAACTTTGAAGTGTTTGAGCTTTAAAAGAATGTAGGTGAAAACAGGTAGCAGTACATTATCTTGCAAGTGCATTGGCCATAACAGATTTTTCATCTTCAGCTTTTGTTTAAATAATGGCTCAAATTGACTCTATGGAATTTATAGTTTATTTGCTTTTATTTCTCATGTTCTTTCATAGAAAAATAAAATGACAGAAACAGAATCCCAAAAACTATTCATGTCAGAAAAAAATTACGTTCGGCTGGATTCTTCACTACAAAGCACACTCTTATTATATGGTCAACACTTCATTCCTTTTCTACCACCATGCCTGTGATCTAGAACTCACAATGTGTATGAGATACTCTAATTGACAAAGGACTTCCCTATTCCTCAACATTATGCCCAAATGTGACCTTTCTTATTGACTTTGAGATAAGGGCTTTCAATCAGTATCCTTGTGTAGACCATGAAGACCTAAAAAAGAAATTGCAGAACTTAAAAATGTAAAATAAAAACTGACAATATTGGATACATGTGGTTAAGAAGACGTACGGGATATTGTCCTTCATTATTCAGAGAAATGAATACAACAGGACGTGCTGACCAAGCTTTATATAACGCGTAAACTCAGCTGAAGTATTGTGATGACAGTCCTTGACGAGGATAGCTTGACCCAAACGCTGGAGTGTTGGAAGCAAGGCTCGAGACACGGTATCAAACTGGATCGAGAACTGAGCACAGAACAAATGCGAGATGAAATCACTAGTAAGGCTTACGACTGATCGCCAAACCTCCGTTCAGGTGCTCTTTAAATACTCATTTCTTGGTGGCCAAAACAAAATTGCCAATTAGCAGAACCGTCCGAAACCCTTAAAGTAGCTGTGCCAGCTAACCGTACTCTGGAGAGTTTGAGCGTCTAAATCCCAGAAACTGGTGTGGTTGGTAGCATCTTGTAACAGGACCCCTCCCCGATGGCTGACTCCTGACCTACCTGGCTGCTCCTGGGTGAGCACTTCTCCTCAGGTCCAAATCCTTCCCAGTCCACAAAGTATTTCTGAACACCCGGAACAGCACGCGGGTCCAAAAATCTTCTTACGATGAAGACCTGTTCCCCATCAATAAACCTGTGTGGTGGCAGGGCCAAGGGCGGTAGGGTTAAAGGGCTGGTGCAGACAGGGTTTAATTTAGAGATGTGGAAAGTGGGATTGATTTTTAGCATCTTGGGGAGCTGCAAGGCATAAGCCACCGGGCTTACTTTCCTCATGACTTTGAAGGGTCCAGTGAATTTGGGCACCAACTTTCCAGACTCCACCTGGAGAGGCAAATCGTGAGTGGAAATTCAGACCTGTTGCCCAGGCTGTAAAGTGGGTCCCTGTCTACTTCTTCAATTCACCTTGGTCTCCACCTTCTGGGTGGAGCCCAGCAAAATCATCTTGCGCTAATCCACTTTTGCTTGCACTTTGGCCTCCTGTTCTGGAAAGAGAGGTGGAGGATAACCAAACTGGCACCTAAATGGTGACAGCCCATACGCCGAATGCCGTAAGGTGCTGTGGGTGGCCTCTCCCCACATCAAGTGGTTGCACCACTCATCAGGTCTTTCAGAAACCTGGCGTCTTAAGGTAAATTCTAAATCTTGATTGGTCCACTCCATCTAGCCATTGGACTGCAGGTGACACCCAGAGGAAAGGTTTGCTGTTGACCCTGTCAGCTTACAGAACACCCTCCAGAAATGTGACGCAAATTGTAGACCACAATCCAAGACAGTGTCCACCGGGAATCCATGGATCCTGAAGACCTGGTCCAGGATAATTTCAGCCTTCGCCGCTGCAGATGGTAGCTTTTCCAAGGCAATGTACTTGCAGGCTTTTGAAAACTGACTGACAATTACCATGATGACCATCTTCCCTTTGGATGGCAGAAGACCTGTGACAAAGTCCATGGAGAAGTGTGCCCATGGTCTTTCCAGAACAGGTAGGGGGTGAAGCAGACCTTGAGGTCAGATACAGGGCTCCTTGTTCCGGGCGCACACCTTGCATATCTGCAGGTACTGTCAGACTACCTTTGTAATTTCAGGCCACCAATACCTCCTCTTGATAAACTCAAGGGTCCTAGCAATCACTGGGTGAGTTCTCCAACTTGACAAAGTCCACCAACCGGAAGCCTCTTCAAAATGTCTCTGTCATGAGCGACGTGCTCCTCCATGGACTTTGAGAAGATTAGGATATCATCCAAGTAGGCAAAGGCATACTTATGGAGAGTATCTCAGAGCTTGCTGTTTCTGCCACAGGAAACAGTTGAGGCCAGTTCATTGGCTATATTTAAGAGGGAGTTAGATATGGCCCTTGTGGCTACGGGGGTCAGGGGGTATGGAGGGAAGGCTGGGGCGGGGTTCTGAGTTGGATGATCAGCCATGATCATAATAAATGGCGGTGCAGGCTCGAAGGGCCAAATGGCCTACTCCTGCACCTATTTTCTATGTTTCTATGTTTCTATAAAGGCCTGGAACATGGCTGGAGCATTTGCAAGGCTGAAGAACATAACCAGGTACCCACAGTGCCATGTCAATGTATTGAATGCAGTCTTCTATTCATCGCCTTCCCTTATATGGACCAGATTGTGTGCACTCCATAGGTCTAATTCTGTGAATATTCTCGCTCTTTGGAGCATCTTGAAGGCTGTATTCATGAGTGGAAGGAGGTAACAATTCTTGGCTGTTATACAGTTTATCCCCCTACAGTCAATGCAGAGTCGCAGGCTCCTATCTTTCTTTTGTACAAAGAAGAAACTTGCAAACCTGACGAAGGGTCTCGGCCTGAAACGTCAACTGCGCCTCTTCCTATAGATGCTGCTTGGCCTGCTGCGTTCACCAGCAACTTTGATGTGTGTTGCTTGCAACTGTGGGTGAGGTAAAGGTCAGAAAGAAGACCATGGCAAGAACCTCCCTTATATACTCAACCATTGCATTTCTTCTGACCTGAGAGCACATACAATCAGCACTCAATGAACAATACATGCTGACAGTGATGAGAATTCCATCCCTTCACACCTCTTTCTGCAGAAGGATGTTTGCTATTTTTGCACTGTTTTAACCACAGTGATTCGACAGACCCTCAGAGTCCCCTCGCTAGCTTCACAAAACTAATTTGTAGAAGCAGTGGGCAAATCAGAGTCCAAATCCTTATCTGTATCCTCAGGCGATGACAGCGAGGTGTTACAAATGGTCCTTGTCTCCCCCTCTCAGTGTATTGGCTTCAAGGATCTGCATATAGGAGTCTTTTCCTTTCCTCGAGTTCAGGCTAGGGAATCCAGCCGCCAAAGCTGAAAGTTTTCCAGACTCTGGGTATTTCCTTGGTCTCCTCCTAAACAAGAGTTTCCCTCTCTAGTTCCCGTACAGTCCTGACAAGACAGAGTCAGAACACACACAGCCCCATGAGGGCAGGACAAGGTCTCCAGAAGGCCTCAGCTTACCTCACACTGAAGGCCCACAAATAAACACTCTTACAATGACTGGACCAAGAAATGATTCTCCCCTCCCCTCAGTCTACGGATGGGTTATGCTGAGGCAGCCAAGTGTACCCGAGGATCAGGGGTATGAGTGCAGAGTCAATAATATAGAAACTAATGTCTTCACATGATCCCCTATCCTCATCTGCAACACCACAGTCTGTTGCTGGATCGGCCTGGAACCTAGCCGTCCAAGATGGCTGTGGGGAAGGACTGGTTCAACTCGCGCAGCGTTATGTCGAACTGACAGGTGATTACAAGGTGCAGAAAATTACCCGTTGACCCAGTGCCCACACAAGCCTTCACCTGGCTCAAGTTCTTACCCCAGGTGAACTCCACCTTCATCGTGAAACCGGAATCCGTGGGATTGGGAATAGTGGCTAATTCCGTCACAGTCCTCCTTACACTGCAGTTCTCCAGGTGGCTGCAGACTTGGACATTCAGCCCGCAGGTGACTCCAACGCTGGGACCTCTCATCGGCAGAGAGTCGAGTGTAACCAACCCGCAGGGGTGCGACTGGATCTTGAGCAGGTGACAGGCTGGTCGTGGTCCGAGGCTGTGGAGCAGAACTGCAGTTTGTAGGCACGGGACTCGGAATGGCTTTCTTCGACCTCCTGAAGTAGTCCCACTTTCGCTCTGCCAGATGATTATCGAGACGGATGGCCTGGTCGATCAGAACCCCTAAGTTCTCGGCTGGCTTTCCCAAGGCGAGGGCATCCTTCAGTGATGGTGAGACGTGGACAAGGCCTCCCCGTTTCAACCACTCTCCTGGGCCAATGTCCGAAATTCAATCGAATGGCCGCTGACTGTTCCCCCCCCCCCCCATTGAACCTCCACCAGGTGGTCTGAGACTCGCCTGGCTCCGGTGGGGTGAAACACCTTCCTTACGGCTGCCATGAATTCCGCCAAATCCGAGCAACTCTTCGACCTGCGTTCCCAATGTGCGGTGGCCCAGGCCAGAGCTCTTCCAGTCAGAAGAGAGAGAAGGAAGGGCAACTTTCCGCACTCCGAAGGGAACTGGGACGGCTGGAGTACAAACACTAATGAGGACTGGATGTGGAAGCTGCAGCAAGAGCTCAGGTCACCGTCGAGTCTCTCTGGGGTCGGAAGATGGACGAGCTCACCAGAGGGACCGACTGCCTCAGCTGAGTAACTTTGGCTTCCCTCCTGCAACAGTTGGTAAACAGCAGCCTGGAGGTCGTGATCTCCAGGCTCTGTCTGGAAATTTTCTTGCTGTGGCTGGCTGCAGCTGAAATGCTCTGATACCTTGCTGGTTCTACTTTGACTCAATCGTACTGTGACAAGAGTCCTTGACGAGGATGTCTTGGACCCAAATGCTGGAGTATCTGAGGCAAGAATCGAGACATGGTATCAAAATGGATCGAGAACTGAGCAGAAAACAAACGTTAGACAAAATCATTAACAGGGCTTATGATTGAGCGCTGAACCTCAGTTCAGGTGCTCTTTAAATGCTCAACTCCTGGTGCCCAAAATAAGATTGCCAATTAGAGGGACAGTTGTGAAAACTTAAAGGGGTCTCGCCAGCTAACCATACTCTGGAGAGTTTGACTGTTTATATCCTGGAAGCTGGTGTGGTTGGGTGCAACTCGTAACTGTGTGCAATGCTGGTCATTAAGGCAGAGGAAGGGGTCTAGGACCAGTGGGTACTGCCTCAGAATACAAAGGGGTTTCAAAGATGTCAAACAGAGTCATCTCTTTAGAATACTTATACTTTATTATCACCAAACAATTGATACTAGAACATACAATCATCACAGCGATATTTGATTCTGCACTTCCCGCTCCCTGGATTAAAAATCGATAGTAAATATTAAATATTAAAAATTTAAATTATAAATCATAAATAGAAAATAGAAAAATGGAAAGTAAGGTAGTGCAAAAAAACCAAGAGGCAAGTCCGGATATTTAGAGGGTATGGCCCAGATCCGGGTCAGGATCCGTTCAGCAGTCTTATCACAGTTGGAAAGAAGCTGTTCCCAAATCTGGCCGTACGAGTCTTCAAGCTCCTGAACCTTCTCCCGGAGGGAAGAGGGACGAAAAGTGTGTTGGCTGGGTGGGTCGTGTCCTTGATTATCCCGGCAGCACTGCTCCGACAGCGTGCGGTGTAAAGTGAGTCCAAGGACGGAAGATTGGTTTGTGTGATGTACTGCTCCATGTCCACGATCTTCTGCAGCTTCTTCCACGTCTTGGACAGGACAACTTCCATACCAGGTTGTGATGCACCCTAGAAGAAGGCTTTCTGCGGTGCATCTATAATAGAAGCAAGGCAGAATTTCTCTAGCCAGAGGGTGGTGAATCTGTGGAATTCATTGCTGTGAATCACTTGTGGAGGCTGTCTTTGGGGAGAGACTGGTGAATATAGCTTTGTTCTCCCTGGGGGGGTGGAGGTTATGAAGACATGATAGAGATACGTAGCTAAGGTACGCAGCAGGAGACTTTATCCCATTGCAGAGAGGACTTAGGTTTAGGGTACGAGGTAAGAGTGACCGGAATGCACCATCTGAGAGAGGGCTGGAATTAGAGTTCCTGATAGCAGTTAAGAAGGACCAGTTGGATCACCGAGGCAAAGAAGGCTATGGGCCATGTGCTGGAAGATGGGATTAATTATGAGTGGTCTTCACTGGTTCACATGGACATGGTGGGCCAAGTGGTGTGTTTTAATGCTGAATGACTCTATCACTCAGCAGGGTGGACAGTACATGTAGAAATAGCCTGATTATTACCTTGTTTCTCTTACCACACATGCTGTCTGACCAGTTGAGTGGTTCCAGCACTTTATATTCCTGATCTGATTATCTTGCTTTGCTGTGCATCAACGTTCGGGGATTATTGTGCATGGATACCATTTACTTCTTCTCTCACCATTTTGATTAATCCTTCTTAAACCCAAATGTCTCACATTTTGCAGAAATAGAACATAGAACATTACAGAACATTACAGGCCCTTCGGCCTTTGATGTTGTGCTGTCATTTTAAGCTACTCCAAGATCATCTAACATTTTCTTCTGTCATAGCCCTCCATTTTTGTTTCATCCATAATTATGACTGCTTCTTTTGACTATGTTGCACATTATGCTCCCAGTTTTGTGTCATTTGCCGATTTGGTTATGTGGATGTCTAAGTCATTAACATGAAAGGGTAAAACTGAGGATTCAGTCTAGATCCCTGAGGAAACCTGACTTGTTACATCCCATCAATCAAGTGAACATTTATCTGTATTCTCTGTATGCTACCTTCTGAACATTCATCATCATTAAGTGCCATGTTGTATGACGTGGGCATTCATGATCTTTCCTTGATCATGACTGTTCTTGGCAAATTTTTCTACAGAAGTGGTTTGCCGTTGCCTTCTTCTGGGCAGTGTCTTTACAAGACTGGTAACCCCAGCCATTATCAATAGTCTTCAGAGATTGTCTGCCTGGTGTCAGTGATCACATAACCAGGACTTGTGATATGCACCAGCTGCTCATATGACCATCCACCACCTCCTCCCATAGCTTCACGTGACCCTAAGCAGGTGGTACACTTTGCCCAAGGGTGACTTGTAGGCTAGTGGAGGGAAGAAGTACCTTACACCTCCTTTGGTAGAGACGTATCTCCAACCTGCCACCCAGCCTAAACAGCTCCATAATCAGAAGTTTTTAATCTAATTTTCATTTTTGTATAATCCTATGCAACAACTTAACAAATGCTTTCTGGAAATCTGCGCAGATGATACCCATAGACATTCCAAGATTGACCACGATGATGACATCAGCCAGATGACTTACACATGATCTGTCCTTCCTGATTCTTTGGCCATCTGATAGCTCAGTCACAATCACCTGGCCTGCTGAGTTCCTTCGGTATTTTGTTTGTGTTGCTCTGGTAGCTAAATCAGACAACTTCTGACAAATTTCAGTAAAGGCCTCAATTCTTATGGAGTAATTGCCTGAACGTTTCTTTCCTCTTTTCTGGATAACTGAGTATAATTTTCTAAAGCTCTTGGAACATTGCTAGCGAACCTTGGAATATTATGATTCAAACAACTGCAATTTCTTCCCCAGGCTTTTTGATACCCTGGGACATTCAATCTTAGAGAGAGCAACTGTGTGCTATTTCTGTTAGCAGCATGACATACATGTGATGCTTTGCTTGTAAACAAATAGAGAGAAGGATTCTTCCCATGGACCCAGTGCCTCACTAAGCCTCATGAGCTACGTTTACGTTTTTTTCTGCATTTGGGATTATTTGGGGCCATATGATTGTTACCAGTTGCAGGAGGTGAGAAGCAAAATACTGTATTATTTGATCTCACTGGTGGGTTGAACTTCAAATTCAAAGTGCAAGGTAAATTTTATTATCGAAGTACATGTATGTCTCCATATACAATCTTGAGATTAATTTTTCTGCGGGCATACTCAACAAGCCTATAGAATAGTAACTCTAACAGGATCAATGAAAAGTCAACCAGAGTGCAGAAGACAACAAACTGTGCAAATGCAAATATAAATAAATAACAATAAATAATGAGAACGTGAAATAACAAGATAAAGAGTCCTTAAAGTAAGATCATTGGTTGTGGAAACATCTGAATGGAAGGGCAAATGAGTGTAGTTTATCCCTTTTTGTTCAAGAGCCTGATAATTGAGGGGTAGTAACTGTTCCTGAACCTGGCGATACTGAAGCTCTTGTACCTTCTACCTGATGACAGCCACGAGAAAAGAGCATGGCCTGGTTGTTGGGAATCTCTGACGATAGGTGCTGCTTTCCTACAACAGTGTTTCATGTAGATGTGCTCAATGGTTGGGAGGGCTTTACCCATGATGTATTGGGTAAATCCACTATCTTTTGGAGGATTTTCCATTCAAAGGTATTGGTGTTCCCATACCAGGCTGTGATGCTGCCAGACAATAGACCCTCCACTACACATCTCTAAAAGTTTGTTGAAGTTTTAGGTGTCGTGCCAAATCTCCGTAGACTCCAAGGGAAGTTGAGGTGCTGCCGTGCTTTTCTTCATAATTGTACTTAGGTGCTGGGTCCAGGATAGGCCCCCTGAAATAGTAACACACAGAAATTTAAAATTTCTAACCCTCTTCACTGCCGATCTTCTGATGAGGACTGGCACATGGACCTCTGGTTTTCCTCTCCTGAAGTCTATAATTCAGTTCTTTGATCTTTCTGACATTGGGAGAGAGGTTGTTGTTATGACCCAACTCAGCCAAACTTTCAATTTCCCTCCCGTATGCTGATTCAAATACACCACCTTTGATTTGGCCCACAACAGTGGTGTAATCAGCAAACTTGAATATTATCCCACCAAAAGGAAAAGGATGGTTGAAGATTCTGGGGGAGTGTAAGGAGTGGCATTATCTAGCTCTACTACCAGTCCGTCAACCAGTTCAAGAATTTTTATAAAATCATGTTCTTGTGTTATGAGAAAGAGTTGGTGTTGATAAAATGCCTTTTTAAGTAAATGTTGTTGAGCTCCTTCTCCCCCCGATCCTATTCGACACTAAAGCAGCAGAAGATCAGCATCCCTGCTATAGACAGGGTAAATGCAAGCAGGCTTTTTCCACTGAGGTCGGGTGGGAATACAACCAGAGGTCATGGGTTAAGGGTGAAAGGTGCGAAGTTTAAGGGGCACATGTGGGGAAATTTCTTCACTCAGAAGGTCGTAAGAGTGTGGAACGAGCTGCCAGCACAAGTGGTGCATGCGAGCTCGATTTCAATGTTTAAGAGAAGTGTGGATAGGTACACGGATGTAGAGGTGTGTGGGAGTAGGCAGTTTAAACATTTTTAGCATGGACTAGATGGACCAAAGGGCCTGTTTCGGTGCTGTACTTTTCTATGACTCTATGGCTACTCCATACTGATATCACTGTTAAAGTTGGGTACGACTGTTGAGGCTTTTTGGGGGTGTTTTGGGCTAGAAATCTCCCTATCCATGTTTGCTGCTGATGCAAAGATAGGCAGCATTGTAAACAGTGTGACCGGTGGTGTCGAATAATCAATGGATACAGATAACTAAGGGATATCAGGAGACTGAGAACCTGAGGAACATTCCAGCACTTGGCTTTCAGCATAAAGTGAGGTGAGTCCATTAAGTTGTGACCTTGGGGCATACAACAGAGTACCTCCCAAGTAGAATCAATGAATTCCAAAGAATCTTGGTGGCCCACTTCATAAATACAGCAGAATAGAGGCATGAAGCACTGTATCAGGCCCTTCAGCTCATCATGACCAGGCTAAACATTTAAACCTATCCCTCTTTCCAGCACTCAGTCCATTTCCTTCAGCCAAAGGGTGGTGAATCTGAGTAACTCATTGCCACTGGTGGCTGTGGAGGCCAACCATTGGGTATATTTAAGGCGGAGAATGATAGATTCTTGATTAGTCAGGGCATAAAGAGATGCCGTGAGAATGCAGGAGATTGGGGCTGAGGGGGAAATCGATCAGCATGATGAAATGGTGGAGCAGACACGATGTGCCAAATGGCCTAATTCTTCTCCTATGTCTTCTGGCATGTTCTGCTGTTTCAAATGCTCATCCAGACACTTAAATGTGAAGTCATTCCTCATAACTGAGCTGATTTCTTCTAGGCAACCTCCTCTCTACCTCTCTATTCACCAACCTAGCAATCTCCACTTTAAATATACCCAATGATGTGGCCTCTACAGCTATCTATGGCAATTAGTTCCACAGATTCACCACATTCTGGTGAAGAAAATTCATCTTCATCTCCTCCTCTGGGTTAGAACAGTTCAATGTTATGTCAGGCTAAGTTATATATGTAGATGATTGTGCATTTGTACGATAATTAAGTCTTTGTTCCCCCTTTTCTTTGACAGGGATGGGCGAATCAGTAAAGATGAAATGATGGCCTATTTCCTGAGGGCTAAATCACAGCTCCAGTGCAAAATGGGACCAGGCTTTATTCACAATTTTCAAGAGATGACGTACCTCAAACCCACTTTCTGTGAGCACTGTGCAGGATTTGTAAGTACATCTACTGAAATGATGGTTTTGCAGTGATTCTCCCTGAGCTTTCTCTAATGTGCTTCAGTCTAGACGTCTTCCCTTGGAAATTCTAAATCATCATAAATTCACACCTAAGTTTTGCTAAATCCCTGGCTGACCATGTCTAAACGCCTGGACACAACACTGGGCAAAACCAGAGAGTAGCTGTACACTATATATGTATGTGAGATCTCCCCAGCTAGATAAATCCACTACCTTTCTCTTCCCTTTAGCCACTTGGCCTCCTGTACCGAATACACTAAGTGTACTTCAGTAGTCTTTTGCTGCTGTTGCCCATCATTTCAGGTTTCGAAGTGTTGTGAATTCAGAGATGCTCTTCTGCACACCACTGTTGTAATGTGTGGTTATTTGAGTTATTGTCGCTTTCCTGTCAGCTTGAACCTGTTTGGCCATTCTCCTCTGACCTCTCTCATTAACAAGGTACTTCCTCCCACAGAACTACCGCTCACTGGATATTTAACACTTTTCACACCAATCCCTGTAAACTCCACAGTTGAGCATGAAAATCCCAGGAGATCAGCAGTTTCTGAGATACTCAAACCACCCCGTTTGGTATTAACAATCATTCCATGGTCAAGGTCACTTAGACCACATTTCTTCCCCATTCTGATATTTGGTCTGAACAATGACTGAACCTCTTGATCATGTCTACATGCTTTTATGCATTCAGTTGTTACCACATGATTGGCTGATTGGATGTTTGCATTAATGAGCAGGGGTGCAGGTGTACCTAATAAAGAGGCCACTGAGTGTGTATTGATTTGATCAGAGCATCAACAATATTTCTGATCTGGTGCTCATACATAGTGTACGGGGTCATTCTTAAATACCTGCTAGAAATATCACATAGATCTAACTCATTAGCTATTTTACCAACATGATATTCCACCCTGTCATAGAATCAAAGCATTGATTCAAGTGATAAATATTGTTAATCAACAGACTTTTGTACTAAATGTTCTCTTTCTCTGTGCAATGCTTTGTTCTACCAAAGTTTAATTGTACTGGAGAATATTACAAAAGACTTTAGAAGTCCTGACTGTGCAATTGGAGGAATCTAATGCTTCTTCGAGGATCATCATCTTGTCATGGAGGAGAGGCTTCAGAGTTCCTGAGATACTGTGAGCGATGTCGTCTGGAGTTTAGCCATTTGGCACTTACCTCCTGCAGGGATCACCCATGGTGGTAAGGGAGAGGTTCCAGACAAAGAACGATCCGAGCAAGCCCTCAGTGGTGGAGCTGGCAGAAGATGATGACGCAGTGAGATTGGAGGGAAGCTGCAGCGGTGATGGTCCCCCGGTCATCTTGCATTCCACACCACGGGACCCTGATCCCGGTCTGTCAAAGCAGTTGCTTGTGCTTCAGCCTACCCACATTTTTTTTAAGGCATCCATTAGTCTTGCGAGACCATGGATCTGCGCCTGGAAAGTCTTCACTCTCCAGGGGCAGGCCTGGGCAAGGTTGTATGGAAGACCAGCAGTTGCCCATGCTGCAAGTCTCCCTTCTCCATGACACCAATGTTGTCCAAGGGAAGGGCATTAGGACCCATACAGCTTGGCACCAGTGTCGTTGCAGAGCAATGTGTGATGAAGTGCCTTGCTCAAGGACACAACACGTTCCCTCGTCTGGGGCTCGAACTCATGACCTTCAGTTCTGTAGTCCAATGCCTTAACCACTTGGCCACATACCCATATTAAAAAAACCGATACAGAAGTGTTCTCCAGTAAGGGAGTTCACCGGCCTCTACATCCACCTGAGGACCCATCAATAGACAACCTCTTAAGAGAGCATCATACTTGACACGAGAGAATGCACTTACCAATCTCTACATCATCATCATCATCATTACATGCCATGTCATACGATGTGGGCCATTATGGTCCCATGACCATGATTGTTCTTGGCAAATTCTTCTACAGAAGTGGCATGCCATTGCCTTCTTCTGGTCAGTGTCTTTACAAGACGGTGACCACAGCCATTATCAATACGCTTCAGAGATTGTCTGTCTGGTGTCAGTGGTCACATAAGTAGGACATGCGATATGCACCAGCTGCTCATACAGCCATCCACCACTTGCTCCCATGGATCCATGTGACCTTGGTTGTGTGGGAGGGGTGGTAGTGTGCTTCACATTGCCCAAGGGTGTCCCACAGGCTAGCGGAGGGTAGGAGCACCTTACACCTCCTTTGATAGGGACGTATCTCCACCATGCCACCCTAATCTCGAAGTAGGTGCCCCAAAGATTAATACAGAATACTGGACATGGCACTGCTCTGAATGGAATCCCAGAGCCCGTGTGGGACAGTCCTGATGGTGTTGTTTCCTCTTGAGTTTGCAATCAGGAAGTGATAGGCTTACATGGCGCACACCCCTCTGTGGCCACCAGTGTGATTTAGATCAGGAATTTCATGAAGTTAGTCATTCATTCAAATTCCTTGCCCCATGTGCTGAACATTCTCATCACTGAACCTCCTCCATGGAAACAGGTTGTTCTGGATTGTCCAAAGCTACTGAGTGACACTAGAGGGCAAGAATTAAGCAGCCCATGCTAGAGGATGTGAAACAATGAACAAAAGGGCAGAAGTTGGCCAAAAGGCCTTTCAAACCTGCCCTGCCTTTCAATAGCTTAGCTCAGTGGTCCCCAACCACCGGGCCGCAAAACATGTGCTACCGGTCCGTGAAGAAACAATATGAGTCAGCTGCACCTTCCTTCATTCCCTGTCACACACTGTTGAACTTGAACATCGCGTTGCCAACTGTCCTGTATTTGCCGGGACATCCCGTATATCGGGCTAAATTGGTTTGTCCCATACGGGTCCGCCCTTGTCCCGTATTCCCCCCGCCAAGGTTGAGCGTTCCTATGAAACCTTTCGTGCCGAAATGGTGTAAAGCGAAGAAGGAATTACCATTAATTTTTATGGGAAAAATTTTTGAGAGTTCCTAGACCCAAAAAATAACCAACCAAATCATACCAAATAACAAATAAAACCTAAAATAACAGTAACATACAGTAAAAGCAGGAGTGATATGATTAATACACAGCCTATATAAAGTAGAAGTAATGTATGTACAGTATAGTTGGGAAGATTAGGCCAAAACCGATTTGTGGAAAAAAATCGTCATATATGCGCACGTCACTTACGCATGCGCACACAGGTGCCCGCGCAAGGCTTCATGGTCACGGTAGTCTTTCCTGGGGTAAACACAAGTGTCCCGGGATTTGACTGCTACTTTTGTCCCTTATTTGGAAGTGAGAAAGTTGGCAACCCTAACTGAAAAAGACATGTTGAGGTGAGTTTAACCCTACATGAACACCGCCCCCCCCCCCCCCCCGGTCGGCCGGTCCACAAGAATATTGTCAATATTAAACCGGTCCGCGGTGCAAAAAAGTTTGCGGACCCCTGGCTTAGATAGCCTTTGCTGGCCTCAACTTCTCTTTCTGCCACTTCTACATGGTCCTCAATTTCTCGATCTTTCAAATACTTATCTATTCAAAGACATTCAAAAGACATTTATCATAGTATGTCTGCAGTATACAAGCCTGAAATTCATCTTCTCCACAGGCAGTCATGGAACAATGAACCATGGACCCAAACTGTTCAAGGAAAACTGTCGAACTTCAAACTCCCTGTCCCCCACATGCAAAAAAAATAAGAAAATCATGCAAACAGCAACAGAAAAATGAGCAAAAACACAGAATATAAAACACAAAATCAAAAAGCATATTTCTGTACAGTTCAGCTCAGTGTTCGTTATCTGCAGGCTGTCCCAATTGAAAAATCACCCAAAGCAGAGACAAAAAAGAGCGACCAGAACTTTAACTGGAAACTAGGACACATCATAATCCTGAATTAGAGTCCAAATCTACAATCCCCATCGATTAAACCTTGCTCCGGCTTCATCCACTGAGAGCATCGAGGGAGAGAGAGATCACTCGAATGCAAGGACCTTCCCTTGGGGCAACGAGGGAGAGGGAGAGAGAGACCGTCACACACAGACACCTTACCCTGGCAACAGCAAGCAAGAGGCTGGTAGACAGCGCTGAACACTCGCTCGCCTTCCGCCATAAAATTTTAAGATTAGCTTTATTTGTCACATGTACATTGAAACAGACAGTGAAATGGTTCGCTTGAATTCTGGGCAGCCCACAACTGTCGCCATGGTTCCAGGCACTAACATAGCATGCCCATAACTGTCCAATCTTACCATTCAACTATGATCTTTGGAATCTTTGAAACCCTCTTCCCCTGAGAGTTACAAAGATTCACTACCCTCAAAGGAAAGAAGTTTCTATACACATCTTGCCAGAGATTCCTTTAAGTCTGCTGCTTCTGAAAAGCTACGATCAAAAACCATTTGTGGAGGGAGATCAGTTGATCCTCATTCTGTCACTCTGGGGCAATTTCATATTCTGCTACATTACACGGTAGCATAGTGGTTAGCACAACACCTTACATTACCGAGCACCCAGGTTCAATTCCCGCCATCGTCTGTACGGAGTTTCTCCTTGTGACCGCGTGCGTTTCCTCCAGGTACTCCAGTTTCCTCCCAGAGTTCAGAGACGTGTCGTTGGCAGGTTAATTGGTCGTTGTGAGTTGTCGTGTGACTAGGCTAGGGTTAAATTGGAGGGGAGGAGGGGAGTTGCTGGGTGGTGTGGCTCGGAGGGCCAGAAGGGCCTATTCCACACTGCACCTCAAAAAATGAGATTACAAAGCTTTGAGACGGAGATGACTTGTCTGTGCTGGTCTCTGGCACTTGGCTCCCTGCCAGTCGAAGCTGGCTGCCTTTAGCCTTGGCTGTGGCGTTCCCTGCATCTGATTTTACATCTCCCACAACACTACTTGCTTTGTTTCGTCCCAGCTTCACACCCCTCCTTAAGCTTTCGCTCCACTGCTGGAGAGAAGTAAACAGTAATCGTGGTCAATGGAAGTGGCTGCAATGAAGCAGATTAGGGTGTTAATCGTGACCCCGCCATATCACCCCATCACTCCCAGCCTAATGTGGTTCATCTGCCAGGTTTCTTTTAAATGCCGTTGACGCTTCACAGATAAATGTCGCCCCGTTCTGAGAGAAGTTAGCGAGCAATGGAGTGGACAGCGCAGGCCTGAAACAACGATTCCCATCTCCATGTGTCAGGAAGGGTGTTGTGAGCAGCTCCATCCTGTTTGTGTTGCTGCAGGCCACGGCTCCTTCCTCTTTCATTACTTCACCTTCCTTCCGGTTCCCTACCAACTCACTAACATTCTTCTGCTCTCTTTGCAGCTCTGGGGTATAATCAAACAGGGACACAAGTGTAAAGGTAAATAAGAACTCTTTCTTTTTTTTCAGATGGCTATTGTATTAATGTTGGCAGAGGAAGTTTTAGGGATATGCAGCTGAGGGATCTGGGGCCTTGTAAAGCAGGGCCCAGAAGGCAGTAACATCGACAGTCCGATAAAATCAGGCAAAGAGGCCAGTTTGCTTCTGCAGTAGCCACAATGGGTTTTTAACTTTCCCTGTGGAGACTAAAGGGGATGCGGTGATGTTGGTAAAGCAGCAGAGAATATTTTGAGCACCTTTCCCATCTTGGACAGTCTCCCAGTCTTGAGGATGACTTCCTTGTCCCCTAATTTTTTGGTTTCTAAGGTGGTAACCATGGACCCTTCCACAGATGGGATGGGCCAGTGTGTACTTTGGGAGGTGCTGTACTCCCTCTGTTGTCTGCACTGGGCTTCTGTGTGTGCCTGAAGAGGGAGATTCACCGTTCTACCTACCTTTGCAAATGCTCCTCCAGTTTGAATTTGTGGGCCAGACGCTGTCGCGAATCAGTGAAGATGTTGCACATTCTCAAGGGGGCTTTGAGAACTTTCCTGAACCCTTGTTGCATCACAGACCTCAGTGGACCGAGTGTCTGCAGAGCTCTGGCGTCAGACAAATGAACATTGTGGACCAACCATTGGTCCTGATTAGAGCTCGGAGATGCTGAGATGGGAGAGAATGCTGGAGTGTATAATAGGTACTCAGTGGTTTATGTGCACTTGGTCAGCCTAAGGTCCTGATTCGGTCCTGTATGACAGTGAATGCATGGATTTAGAAGACAGCATCTGTGGTACGTCTGTAGTGTCTTGCAGTATGTCGTCCAGGTCTCGGATGTGTTTAGGTAGGGATTCGTGTAAACACACTGTTGATGGCTCTCTGCACATCACATATACCTCCTCCAAAGTCAAGACTTGAACTGTGGACTCCTCACAAACTCTCAGCGAGAAGGCACCGACTTTGTCAATGCATGCAAAATGATGGAGGAACTGAGTAAGTCAGGCAGCATCTAAGGAGAGGAATAAACAGCTGACATTTTGGACCAAGACCCTTCATTAGGACTGAAAAGGAAGAGGGCAGATGCCAGAATAAGAAGGCAGGGTGGGGGAGTGTTGGCAGGGGAAGGGGTATACACTAGCAGGTGACTTCATCTGTGGTGAAGAAAGCTTTTGGTAAGCTTTTGGTATGCTGGCCTTTATAAATCAGAGCATTGAGTGTAGGAGTTGGGATGTAATGTTGAAATTGTATAAGGCATTGGTGAGGCCAAATTTGGAGTATTGTGTACAGTTCTGGTCACCAAATTATAGGAAAGATGTCAATAAAATTGCGAGAGTACAGAGATTTACTAAAATGCTGCCTGGGTTTCATCTCCTAAGTTACAGAGAAAGGTTGAACAAGTTAGGTCTTTATTCTTTGGAGTGTAGAAGGTTGAGGGGGGACTTAATAGAGGTATTTAAAATTATGAGGGGGATTGATAGGGTTGACATGGATAGGCTTTTTCCATTGAGAGTGGGGGAGATTCAAACAAGAGGACATGAGTTGTGAGTTAAAGGGCAAAAGTTTAGGGGTAACATGAGGGGGATCTTCTTTTCTCAGAGAGTGGTAGCTGTGTGGAACGAGCTTCCAGCAGAAGTGGTTGAGGCAGGTTTGATGTTGTCGTTTAAAGTTAAATTGGACAGCTATATGGACAGGAAAGGAATGGAGGGTTACGGGCTGAGTGCAGGTTGGTGGGACTAGGTGAGAGTCAGAGTTCGGCACCGACTAGAAGGGCTGAGATGGCCTGTTTCCGTGCTGTAATTGTTATATGGTTATATGACACTCAGCAGATGTCCCAGCTGAGCTTCAGAATAGATACAGTACAGATACAGGCCCTTAGGTTCAATGAGTCTATACTGAACTTCAACCACCTTTTTGACATTAATACCATTTTTTATTCTCCATAGTAGTAACATAGTAGTGGTGGGATTTTGTGGGCAACATCTGAGCATTAAATTTTAAATACTGAGAGACGTTGGCACTGGCGTTAATTGCACTGTCTCGCTTCTGTTCCTTGTTTGACAGACTGCGGTGTCAACTGCCATAAGCAATGCAAGGATCTGCTGGTGTTGGCGTGTCGGAAGCTGCGAAAGAGCACTTCTCTAGAGAGTCCTTCTCCACCTTCGCACAGCCACGGCTCCCTGCCCAGCAGTCCGGCAATCCTGTCCTGTGGAAATGGTAAGGACCACTGCTGTGATCAAGGGGACCTTGTTAGTGGGGAGCTCCCTTGTGATTTAACCCTTCATTTCATCCTCAACCCAATGGAAACTATGCCCTCTCTTTGCTAAATGGTGCGGTTAGAAGTGTGACCTTTGGAAACATAAGAACCATATCACTGCTTGCTATTGAAAAGCAGTTATTATTGTGTTTAGAGTGATTATATTTATGAGGACTTCCTTTGGCCTGGGTTGACCCATGGATATCGTGCCTTAACTGTCTACGTGATACAAAAGTCAGGGCAGTACGATGTGAAGAGGAAGCTGTTGTCCATGCAGCAGGCTCCTTCTCTCCACACATCTGATGAACCCAAAGGAACGGCAGAGACCGATACAGTTCGGTACCAGCAGCGTCGCAGGAGCTGCCAGTCAGCATTGGACTCAATGTAGGACTGCCTTAGCGACGGCAGCTCCAGATTTTTGCCTCGGGGTTTACTCCTGAGCCTTCCTCATGTGTGGGTATCGCCCCAAGGCAACGGTGATTTGAGATCAGAGCTTTCTTTCTGCCAACTATGAGTGATGAGCCCCTTCTGCAGTATTTATATTACTGAAACTATTAATATAGGAGAGAGTCAAAATCATGTTCCCATTGAGTCACTGATTAACTATATTAGTTATTTATAAGTAACAGATGAGCAAACCATGTTTAAATATCAGCCATGGCTCAATAGCAGCAGGGCCCCTCTTCACTCAAAAGTGTTGAGGTTCAAGTCCCATTCTAGAGAGCCGATTTCGAAGATCTGGGCCGGTGACCCAGATGCCACACTAGAAGGTCACTGCAACAGACATTTGACTGAAGTGGAGAGCCTGCTGGCCTACTCAGGGTATTGTTCTAACGTTGAAAGTCAATTTATTATCAAACTTATATATGGCACCACAGTCAACCCTGAGATTTATTTTCTTGCAGGCATACTCATAAGTCCATAATAGGATAATAACTATAATAGAAACAATGAAAGGCTGCAGCAGGAAGAGGCAAGTTACCCCAGGACATTTGTCTAACGTTCATCAGTGAAACTCTGGTCACGCACCCTGCCTCTCCCCTCATCTGCATCACTACAAACATACCTTATGGTCTGAAAAGTTCTGTGGGATATTGAAAGGCAAGTGAAAGGCACTACAGAAATACCAGTTACTTCCTTTTTCCCTGTTCCTAATCTTTTCACGAATAGCACCCGTAGAAAACTGCAAGTGATGTGCCGTCCATGCGCACCCCCGCCCCCCCCCAGCCCACAGTATAGTCACTTTGAAACACTCTGAGACGCCAGAGTCATTTTGTAGTGATTGTTCATCATAATTCCATCCGGATCTCCCATTCATCCCTGAAGTACCTGCCATAGGAATCCAGGCCACGAATAGAGTGAAGGCAAGGGCCATGGAACAATAGTTTAAACAGGGTTAGATTACAGCATGCGATGGCTTATGCTCCCTGTTTGGCTACTGAAATACTCTAAGTTCCCGTTTGAGAGCTACTCGTTGTTATCCATCCCTATGGTTTTCCTTCACTTTGATGGGTTCTTGAGCCCATTTTCCGTATTTTCGGAAAGGATTAACACTGCTTGGAATAAACTCAATTTTAAAGCACCAATTTAGTCCTGAGGACTAATCCACAATGGGCATTTCTTTCCTATAGCATCACAGAACTGGATATCAGCTCGACTGGACGGGCTCCAAAATCCATCCAAGGAAGCAATCTTTAAAATTCAAGGAAATTAGATCATTTCAGTTTTTTTAAAAAAATGATATTAGGCCAGTAAGGTTTTCCATTAGCAGATTAATTGCGAAAGTGATACAAGGGCTTATCATGGCTATCACATATCCTCCGTAAGGCCAGCTTTCGCCAAGCAGTTCCTGCTCCACAATTCACTCTCCATGTGAATTATTAGCTTCTTCGAACATAATAATACAGAACAGGCCATTCGGCCCATAATGTTGTGCCAACCTTTAAACCTAACCCTTCAATCTAACTCTTTGCTCCTACATAGCTGTCTATTTCTCTGTCATCCATGTATCTGCCACTGCCACCAGCCCTGTCAGTGTATTCTGTACCCAGCACTCTCGGTGAAAAAAATGTCCCTCTGACGTTCCCCCCCCCCCCCCCCAATACTTCCCTCCAATTGCCCTAGCATAATACCCCCTAGATTTAGCCAGTTCCGCCTGGGAAAACGCCTCTGGCTGTCCTATCAATTTCTCCCTCTTATCATTCTTCTTCTTGTCTTCTGCCTTTTATCATCTTGCTTCTCATTCAGTGACGTTATTGTTGTTGACTCGACAAAGGCATCCTACAGTAAAACAAAATGTCCTCCTTCATCAATGACTTGCATCCATTCCAAACAGCTTGCCTGCTGTTTACCATGAGACAAATAGCGCAAAACAATAACGCTATTGTGCTATTTGCCTCATGTTTATGCAGCTCATTTACAGTCAGAAGCGACCTGCGATCCTGAAGTGCTGCCTTGTACCCTCATTGCAAAGCCTTGAGCTACAGTTGCTGGTCACCGCGGTTGTATTGAATTGAATTGAATTGACTTCATTACTTACATCCTTCACATACGTGAGGAGTAAAACTCGTTACGTTACGTCTCCGTCTAAATGTACAATGTGCAATTATATTAATTTATAATATATATTATGTACAACAGGATAATCAATACAAAATAGAAATACAGTTGCATCAGCATGAGTTAATCAGTCTGATGGCCTGGTGGAAGAAGCTGTCCTGGAGCCTGTTGGTCCTGGCTTTTATGCTGTGGTACCATTTCCCAGATGGTAGCAGCTGGAACAGTTTGTGGTTGGGGTGACTCGGGTCTCCAATGATCCTTTGGGCCCTTTTTACACACCTGTCTTTGTAAATGTCCTGAATTGTGGGAAGTTCACATCCACAGATGCGCTGGGCTGTCCGCACCACTCTCTGCAGAGTCCTGCGACTGAGGGAAGTACAGATCCCAGACCAGGCAGTGATGCAGCCAGTCAGGATGCTCTCAGTCGTGCCCCTAAAGGAAGTTCTTAGAGTTTGGTGAGCCACACCAAACCTCTTCAACCATCTGAGGTGAAAGAGGTGTTGTTGTGCCTTTTCACCACACAGCCAGTACGTACAGACCACACGAGATCCTTGGTGACGTGTATGCCAAGGAACTAGAATTTGTTCAGCCTCTCAACCCCAGATGCATTGAAATCAATCGGGGTTAGCCTGTCTCCATTCCTCCTGAAGCCCACAACCAGCTCCTTTGTTTGTGCAACATTGACGGAGAGGTTGTTTTCTTGACACCACAGTGTTATGGTGGTGATTTCTCCTCTGTAGGCCGCCTGGCAATTATTTGAGACTAGGCCAATCAGTGTAGTGCCGGCCGCCCCAGCAAATTTCACCTCGTGTTAGACAGCCATAATAAACCTGGCTCGGATTCCATCCTGATCCTCTGTGCTGTCTATGTGGAGTTCACATGTTCTCCCTGTAACGTGAGTGCTTCCACTGGGTGCTCTGGTTTCCTCCTATAAGATCATTAGTTATTGTCGATCACCCCTGGTGTAGGTGAGTGGCGGGAAACTCGGGGGGAGGGTGGGGCGGCGCAAGGGGACGGATGGTTATGTAAGAACAACACGGTAGCAGGGCGATTAGTGCGATGCTGTGACAGCTTGGGCTATCAATGTTTGGAGTTCAGTTCCAAAGTCATCCATATGTCCAACATCATAAAACGTTTAGTAGGTTAACTGGTCCTTGTAAATTGTCCCATAATCAGGCTAGGGAAAAGTCAGGGGCTGCCAGTCGCTCAAGGGGCAGAAGGGCCTATTCCACTCTGTATCTCTAAATAAAAATAAAATGAAAGAGAGAATAGATGATTGGGCAGAAGGGGGCAGGGGATTGTTCTGAGAGCTAGCATAAACTTCCTGGACGGAACAACCTCCTGCATCACCAGAAGCGGGGGGGGGGGGGGGTGGGTGGGCGAATGCAAATGCCTGAGCCAGATTGATAACTCTGTATATTATTTAAAAGGAGAAAATTTCTAATTCCCCCCAATCCAGAAACACATTCGATTTGTTGTTCAGATATAGTGAGCCTGTGTTTTTTTGACTGGGTGGGTGGTCTGTTACGTGCCTGCTCTAGCAACAGTGAGAACATCAGTTGCTGTGCTCTCTCCCCGTGGGGCTGATGTGTCCCCTGCTGAAGCTGCAGCAGGAAATGCAAGCGTAACTGTTAAAAATCCCCGCTAATGAGGCCATTGTATTACTGGACATATCCAAAGGTATTGGAGGGTTCGCATTCATTTCCAGAGGACTGGAATATAAAAAAACAAGGAGGCTTTATAAGGCATTGGTCAGACCACACTTAGACAATAAGATATAGGTGCCGAATTAGGCCATTTGGCCCATCCAGTCTTTTCTGCCATTTCATCATGACTGAACCATTGCCCTCTCAGATGCCTTCTCCTCGTTACCTTTCATACATAGTCATATTTTATTGATCCTGGGGGAAATTGGTTTTCGTTACAGTTGCACAATAAATAATTAAATAGTAATAAAACCATAAATAGTTAAATAGTAATATATAAATTAAGCCAGGAAATAAGTCCAGGACCAGCCTATTGGCTCAGGGTGTCTGACCCTCCAAGGGAGGAGTTGTAAAGTTTGATGGCCACAGGCAGGAATGACTTCCTATGACGCTCCGTGTTGCATCTCGGTGGAATGAGTCTCTGGCTGAATGTACTCCTGTGCCCACCCAGTACATTATGTAGTGGATGGGAGACATTGTCCAAGATGGCATGCAACTTGGACAGCATCCGCTTTTCAGACACCACCGTCAGAGAGTCCCTGACTGATACCCTGACTAATCAAGAAATTATCAACCACTTAAAAGGAGGGAGAGAGAAACCGGGGAATTATAGGCCGGTTAGCCTAACGTCAGTGGTGGGGAAACTGCTGGAGTCAGTTATCAAGGATGTGGTAACAGCACATTTGGAAAGCGGTGAAATGATCGGACAAAGTCAGCATGGATTTGTGAAAGGAAAATCATGTCTGACGAATCTGATAGAATTTTTTGAGGATGTAACTAGTAGAGTGGATAGGGGAGAACCAGTGGATGTGGTATATTTGGATTTTCAAAAGGCTTTTGACAAGGTCCCACACAGGAGATTAGTGTGCAAACTTAAAGCACATGGTATTGGGGGTAAGGTATTGGTGTGGGTGGAGAATTGGTTAGCAGACAGGAAGCAAAGAGTGGGAATAAACGGGACCTTTTCAGAATGGCAGGCGGTGACTAGTGGGGTACCGCAAGGCTCAGTGCTGGGACCCCAGTTGTTTACAATATATATTAATGACTTGGATGAGGGAATTAAATGCAGCATCTCCAAGTTTGCGGATGACACGAAGCTGGGTGGCAGTGTTAGCAGTGAGGAGGATGCTAAGAGGATGCAGGGTGACTTGGATAGGTTGGGTGAGTGGGCAAACTCATGGCAGATGCAATTTAATGTGGATAAATGTGAAGTTATCCACTTTGGTGGCAAAAATAGGAAAACAGATTATTATCTGAATGGTGGCCGATTAGGAAAAGGGGAGGTGCAACGAGACCTGGGTGTCATTATACACCAGTCAATGAAAGTGGGCATGCAGGTACAGCAGGCGGTGAAAAAGGCGAACGGTATGCTGGCATTTATAGCGAGAGGATTCGAGTACAGGAGCAGGGAGGTACTACTGCAGTTGTACAAGGCCTTGGTGAGACCACACCTGGAGTATTGTGTGCAGTTTTGGTCCCCTAATCTGAGGAAAGACATCCTTGCCATAGAGGGAGTACAAAGAAGGTTCACCAGATTGATTCCTGGGATGGCAGGTCTTTCATATGAAGAAAGACTGGATGAACTGGGCTTGTACTCGTTGGAATTTAGAAGATTGAGGGGGGATCTGATTGAAACGTATAAGATCCTAAAGGGATTGGACAGGCTAGATGCGGGAAGATTGTTCCCGATGTTGGGGAGGTCTAGAACGAGGGGTCACAGTTTGAGGATAGAGGGGAAGCCTTTTAGGACCGAGGTTAGGAAAAACTTCTTCACACAGAGAGTGGTGAATCTGTGGAATTCTCTGCCACAGCAAACTGTTGAGGCCAGTTCATTAGCTATGTTTAAAAGGAAGTTAGATATGGCCCTTGTGGCTACAGGGGTCACGGGGTATGGAGGGAAGGCTGGGTTCTGAGTTGGATGATCAGCCATGATCATAATAAATGGCGGTGCAGGCTCGAAGGGCCGAATGGCCTACTCCTGCACCTATTTTCTATGTTTCTATGTTAACGTAAGCATACCCAAAGACTTGGCCTCCATAGCTGCCAGTCAGAATGAATTCCACAGATTCACCACTCTCTGGCTAAAGAAATTCCTCTTTCTCCCATTTCTAAAAGGACACCCTCTATTTCACAATATATTTCAGTGATAATAAACCTAATTCTGATTCTATTAGTTCCAAGACATTTCTCAAAACTTTCTTCAACATATAGGAAATGATAGAATCAGAATTTTGTGCTTGCACAAAGTTTTGTGAACTTCACTTGAGTAACAAAATGAATTTTCTGCCTGCTGTATATGAGAATAAATGAATCTCATGTAAAAACACTGTGTATTTGTAAGTATTGCTGACACACACTCCAGTTTCTACTTAATGGCCGGTTACCCACATGAAGCCGAGTGGCCCTCAGTTAGCTGTTGAAACTGTAGTGCAGAACGATGCAACCACTTGACATCAGAACACAACCAACTGGCATCAGAGAACAGGACCTTTGGGCCTCTGCTAAATATAAATTTGTATAATTGTATTGGCAGTGATATCTTCAAAAATTGCTGCTGAGAAGTAAATCTTTTTAGAAACCAGCTTTACTTTATGAAATGGTTGCCCTGCCTCAGTATTACGGTTTACTGCATGCTAATCAGTGCTTACAGGGTCTCCTTTCATCTCTGTTGCTGAGCTATTCTGTGAATGAATCCTTCGATTGAGGCTGGAATCTCAGTATTTGTTGAAAGATGGTTCATATGTTCACTGAAAAGGAGAAGTTGTGCTTGTCCGTGCAAGGTTATTAAAAGCCTAACATTGTTTCTCATTTTGATCTTATATCCTTGAGCTTGGGCTAAATAAATTCCTTGGCTTTTCCTGCCTTTTGATGTTCTGAATCCGGTTCTATGCTTAATCTTTGATTGCACAGCTTGTTTTTGAGGCGTCCTCCCTCGCAATTTGAAATCAGTTTTTTTTTCCATTCTCTCCCCCTGCAGTTCAAGATGGAGCTATGTTCAACTTCCCCCAGAGCAACAGTAACCAGGCCATTGATGGCCGCTCCATCACCCTAATGACTGGCTCAGCTCAGAAGATCTCGGTGCGCTTACAGAGGGCCACCGCCAGCCAGGCCACACAGACGGAGCCCCTGTGGCAGGAAAGCGGGTGGGCTGGCGCCGACTCAGGGTCACACACCTTCCCAAAAATGAAGTCGAAAGGAGGGAAGAGTAGGGGCTTTGCCAAGTGGGAAAATGAGAAGCCTAGCAGATGTGCTAAGACAGAGGAGGAGCACGAACCACTGCAGAATGGGACTGAGGTGAATGAGGAAGATGAGTGAGGGTGCATTCCTCAAGGCAAACTCCAAGTGTGCACGATGCATCATCAAATCTTATGGGAATAACAAGAAATTGGATATGTGCTCAGGGTTAATATTAACAGGATATTTATTCAATGACTGCCTCGTGTGTTTGACTATTTGTCATTTTTCACCCTGTACAAATTGCTCAAACCAGTTTCTGCCAAGCGTCAAAGTGACAAAGGTCTTGTATAAATCTGTGGCTCCTTCATGGCTTCTCCTATCAATCAAAATCTTCCAGGCCGCGAATACCAGCACCCATCAGATCCCAGCCATTACCCTTCACAAGCAAATTGTATATCGAGCTCACAACCAGTTGGAAGGTGAAAAACGGCCATGGAAAATCAAACCTCAGGACTGAAAAAGCAACAAATACGCAACGTAAGTGTGCAGATGGAACACTTTTGACAGGAAGCCACAAGCAAGCTGTTGCGTACTATAAGCGCTCAGCATCAATACACACGTGGCCAGTAGTAACAAGGTTAGCCTGGGAAATGCCTCCAGTTTGCTGGAAAGTCAAGCCTGGAGGTTGCCTGGAATGGCGCTTCCATTTCCAAGGCTTTGATATTGACAAAGTTCTTGTATAAAACTCAAAAGCCATGCCACAGACTTCTGAGACAATTCAGCTGGGACAAACAATAGAGACTACTTTTTATTCAAGTGGATGAAACTCTTCACTTTCCACACACAAGGTCAGGTAAAGGTGAGACCGATAAGGAACAATAAGCCGGTTGTCATCATCATAGTTGGAGCTTAAAGATTATCTCCCACCATCTAGCATACTAAACCTTTTAAATAAACAGTTGAGATTCAGCAGATGCTGGAAATCCAAAGGAACACACACAAAATGCTGGAGGCACTCAGAAGGTCAGGCAGCGTCTATGGAGATGAGTAAACAGTCAATGTTCCAGCCCATCAGGACACCATTGGGATTTGGTGTGTGTTAATCCTTTTACATGTATTTTGTCCAAAATTAATTGAGTTTCTTTGAAGATGTGGGAGCAGAGATTCCCCTTCACTATGGAAGCATGAAGTCATGTGACAAGCTGATCTTTGTTTCCCCTGTAATGAAATGTGGTATCATTGAGATGTTGTCCCTGGTGGTGAGGAGGAAAGATTGCTCTGTAATTGGATAAAAAGAATGTTATATGGGAATTTCCCGCTTTACCCAGTGCGTGTCCTTAGTGCCTGAATGTCCTTTGACCAATGACATACGGTAAGCATCCCTAGCACTAAGACAGCCTTATAAGATGGGATGGTTGCTCCCAATGTTTCCAAGGTACGAAACTTGGAAAATACAAGGTGTGTGACACACAGATACGGCACACCCCCTTGAACATATCAGGCAATTGTGAATTTTCAGATCCTTTCACACAGTGCGCGATTCGTTTCCATTGCTTCCATTGGTATCAGTTCCAGGGAGAATTCCAGCAACGCAGACCTGGAGGGAGAATCCTTTACATGACCCTCCTTTGCTGTCCCACCTAGCTTTCAGAGGCTCACTGATGTAATTGAAAAGGGAGGCCTGGCTCCTCACTGGGCAATTATCGCAGTGCCTCTGGGCCAGGCTGCGGGTTCACAGAAAGCGGCTGCATTATTGATTGCACTCAGACAGAATGTCTGAGGGAACACGACGGGCCAAATGCTTTAAACGAGGAACACGTCACAGAGAAATTAATCAATGTCACTTTCTGCTCAGCACAATTCCCCGGTGTGGACAGCGCCTGTCACCACCCCAAATCAAGAGGCTTCCACATGCCTTTGTGTTAGAGAGATAATCCTCCTGGCTGACTGGTTCTTACTGCCTTGTCAAGGACAATACATTGTAATCAATTATTCATTGAGGTGAGAAGTGCCTAGGTTGAAGGAATGGAATTTCTCCATTTCGGGTTCAAATCTCAAGCGTTGTAAATCAGGCAGGAGATAACCTGACGCAGATTAAGGCCTTATTCCACATTACGCTGTAGCCCTACTGGCCTAGAGTGCCACCTGCTGCACCATTGTGGTATTGTTTCTGTTAACCTCTCCTGCCATTTCGTGTCCCCTCAAACATTACAAATTGTGATATTTAGATTTTGCTTTTCTTTTAAAGGAAAATAACTGAATTTAATAATTTTAAGTCTTAAAAATAGCAGATGAGTTAGGATTAGAGCAATCTGGCCAAGTCAGATCTTCAAATGAAAGACCTTTACATAATGCAGCAAAATCTGATTTCCTCTAAACTGGATCCATTTGATATACAATTCTGTTTGGTGTCACCTTTTGGTAAAGTTGCTGCAGACCCTCAGGCAAACCTCTTTCCAAGGAAGTTCATATGGGACACATCAATAGATACCAACATGATGAATCATGTTCTCACTGAACTGGGATGTCCATTCAAACCTTTTGTTAAATGGCTCATGATTACTTCATATTAATAACCAACAACTTCAGTGTTTGGCAAGGCACAAATCTCATGTTAAAACCAATTTGCCCTGAAAGGGGAATATGGAACTAATGAATGAGTGGAGGAAGGTTTAGGGGAGATGTTTTTTTTTTTTACACAGAGTGGTAAGTGCTTGGCATGAACTGCTGAAGTGATGCTCGGGGCTGATGCATGGATGGGAGGTGTATGGAGGGATATGGTCCGTGTGCAGGTCAGTGGGACTAGGCAGAAAATGGTTCGGCACAGCCAAGAAGGGCCAAAAGGCCTGTTTCTGTGCTGTAGTTTCTATAGTTCTATGATACGTTAGAGATATTTAAAAGACACGTGATGAAAGTAAAATGGGGGACTACGGGCTATGTAAGAGAGAATGGTTAGATGGATCGTGGAAAAGCTGGTACAACACGGACCAAAGGGGAGTGTGCTGTGCTTTACTGTTCTATATTCACTGTAATGGGTAGAGTTTCAGAAAAAGAAGCCACCGATTGAAGATAGGTCCCCGAGGCCATGATGCTCTGTGTTTCTCTTCACCAGACAACAGTAAAAGCTGAACATCCCTAAGGCTGAATTAGAAGTTGTTTTGTATTTGTTTGGTGGATCAAGGCATCTTGTAATTGCCAAACAACACAAACTGAATCTTTAGAGGCTGGTAACTACATAGCATAAATAGAGCCCGACTTCCATTTTCAATGCCTGGTGCACAATGTGATCACCTCAGTGTAGTAACAACTGAACAATATACAGTACTACTACTGTGCAAAAGTCTAAGGTACATGTATATAGCTAGGGTGCCTAAGACTTTTACACAGTACTATAGTAATTTTATGTATTGCACTGTACTGCTGCCACTAAAAATAAAACAAATTTCATGACATGTGAGAGTGATGATAACCTGATTTCTCTTATGGGTCTCTATTGTGGACTGAGAGCGGGAAGGGGCAGGGAGAGGGGAATCATGGTTGGGAAAGGGGAAGGGAGAGGGGAGGGCAGGAAGCACCAGAGAGACGTTCTGTAATGTTCAATAAATCAGTTGTTTGGAATCAAAATACTTTGCCTGATGTCTCAGTTCTGGGTGTGTCTGCAGCCACACCAGCCGCGCTCCTGGCACCCCTTCTCTGCCAGCTGCCCCACACCCTCCTGCAGCGCTCCACCCTCGCCATTCCCAACACCTTTTGCTGCCGCCAGATTTACAAACCCGATCTCCACTCCATGTTGGCAGAAACAGTACTGTGCAAAATTCTCAGGCACCCTAGCTATAGTTATGTGCCCAAGGCTTTTGCACAGTACCACACCTCAGAACTATGTACAGTCTCTGAGGACATAAGAGTACAGCTAATTGAGTGGGGGGAGGCAGTAGATGTAGTGCATTTGGATTTTCAGAAGACTTTCAGTAAGGTCCCAAATAAGGGAACTGATCCAGAAGGTTCCAGCTTATGCATTTGGTCAACAGAGAGAAAATACAAACTAGAATAAAAAGGTTGTCAGGTTCTGATGAATAGGGAACTGCAGGGATGAATGATTGCCCCAACCCCAACCATTCACGATCCACACAAAATTTGACTGAGGAACTAAATATTTCTCCAGTTTGCTGATGATATAAAACCCGGTGTGATTATGAGCATGGTGGAGGAGGTAGGGAGTATCCAGGGGACAGGGACAAGTGCTCACATAATGTGTGGTGCACAAAACAGGAAGGCAGTGTCATCTCTTGGTGAGAGATTTGCTGGTTTTCATGTTCCATGAGACCGACGTATCTTGGCGTGCTTGTACAGAAGTAATTGAAAGCCAACGTGCAGGTGTAAGAAGTGATTTGAACAGAGGAGTAAAGAAATTTAACTGTAGTCACAATGGGTGCCTCAAAGTATTTTCCAAAGTTTTGTTCTTCTCAGCTAAGAAAGGAGCAATTTGCCATTGAGAGAGCCCAATGCATTCAGGACACTGATTTCAGGCAAGGCAGATTTGTCAAATGAAGAAATGCCCTTCAGACTGGGTGTGCAATCTCTAAAACTGAGAAACATGAGATCTCAGTGAAGCTTATGAGGCTTCATGGTGGATGCAGGGGCCATGTTCTTGGAATAAGGGGTAGAATGTTTCAAAGGTACATTTAGTGTCAGAGAAATGTATACAACATACATCCTGAAATTCTTTTTCTTCGCAAACATCCACTACAACAGAGTGCCCCAAAGAATGAATGACAGTTAAATGTTAGAACCCCAAAGCGCCCTCCCCAGCTCCCTCTCCCACGCATAAGCAGCAGCAAAGCAACGATCCCCCCTCCCTCATCAGCAAAAAAAAAGCATTGGCACTCCCCCCACCCCCACCGAGCACTCAAGCAAGCAGCAAAGCATCAATAAAAGCACAGACTTGCAGTACCCCAAAGGCTACTCGTTCACCCGGTACTTGACATACCACAGGCTCTCTCTCTCCCTAATAAAGGAAATAGGGGTGTCCCCGTTTCACAGCGAGAGGGGAGACATAACAAAACAACTCGCTGATTCATGATTTATGATGTTAAAAGCCTGTTGCGTCGCTTTTTCCAAGCTCTGTGCACACAGCCAGCAGCCAGCTTGCAGCTTTCGATCTTCTGTCTCCCGTGACACACCAGTTTCCTATGGCGACACCGACCTCAAGTCCACCCACCTCCAGAACCATGAAATCCCGGAACCCTGAAGGTGTGCTAGTCTTCTAGGCCGCATCCTTGGCATAGGGTTTTGATGAAGAGAGACTTTGAAGGAATCTCAGACACTGAGTTCATTCAGAAGGGATCAATAGATTTCCGGGTATTATGGGCAGGTCAGCCATGATCATAAAGAATGACTGAAAGATCAAATTCTTACTATTTTGGGGTGGTGATGGGAGGTGTTGATTGATGACTACATACTGCAAAAATGTTGCCTCATGTGAAGACATCTTGGTCTTGGTCTTTCACTGGTACTGCTGTCAAATAAAAGTATTGGGTTGTCAGAAGATGCTTGTGTTTTCAGACCATAAGACAAAGGAGCAGAAGTAGGCCATTCAGCGCATCAAGTCTACTCCGCCATTTTATCATGAGCTGATCCATTTTATCCTACTTAGTCCCACTGCCCCCCTTCTCACCATAACCTTTGATGCCCTGGCTACTCAGATACCTATCAATCTCTGCCTTAAATTCACCCAATGACTTGGCCTCCACTGCCGCCTGTGGCAACAAGTTCCAAAGATTCACCACCCTCTGGCAAAAAAAATTTCTTCACATTTCCGTTCTGAAAGGGCGCCCTTCAATCCTGAAGTCATGCCCTCTCGTACTAGACTCCCCTATCATGGGAAACAACTTTGCCACATCCACTCTGTCCATGCCTTTTAACATTCAAAATGTTTCTATGAGGTCTCCCCTCATTCTTCTAAACTCCAAGGAATACAGTCCAAGAGCGAATAAACATTCCTCATATGTTAACCCTCTCATTCCCGGAATCATTCTAGTGAATCTTCTCTGTACCCTCTCCAACATCAGCACATCCTTTCTTAAATAAGGAGACCAAAACTGCCCACAGTACTCCAAGTGAGGTCTCACCAGCGCCTTATAGAGCCTCAACATCACATCCCTGCTCCTATACTCCATTCCTCTAGAAATGAATGCCAACATTGCATTCGCCTTCTTCACTACCGACTCAACCTGGAGGTTAACTTAAGGGAATCCTGTATGAGGACTCCCAAGTCCCATTGCATCTCAGAACTTTGAATTCTTTCCCCATTTAAATAATAGTCTGCCTGTTTATTTCTTCTGCCAAAGTGCATAACCATACACTTTCCAACATTGTATTTCAAAGGTTCTGAACTTAAAGAGGGGTAACTTTGAAGGTATGAGACATGAATTAGCTAAGATAGACTGGCAAATGACACTTCAAGGATTGACGGTGGATATGCAATGGCAGGCATTTAAAGGTTGCATGGATGAACTACAACAATTGTTCATCCCAGTTTGGCAAAAGAATAAATCAAGGAAGGTAGTGCACCCGTGGCTGACAAGAGAAATTAGGGATAGTATCAATTCCAAAGAAGTAGCATACAAATTAGCCAGAGAAAGTGGCTCACCTGAGGACTGGGAGAAATTCAGAGTTCAGCAGAGGAGGACAAAGGGCTTAATTAGGAAGGGGAAAAAAGATTATGAGAGAAAACTGGCAGAGAACATAAAAACAGACTGTAAAAGCTTTTATAGATATGTAAAAAGGAAAAGACTGATAAAGACAAATGTAGGTCCCCTGCAAACAGAAACAGGTGAATTGATTATGGGGAGCAAGGACATGGCAGACCAATTGAATAATTACTTTGGTTCTGTCTTCACTAAGGAGGACATAAATAATCTTCCAGAAATAGTAAGGGACAGAGGGTCCAGTGAGATGGAGGAACTGAGCGAAATACATGTTAGTAGGGAAGTGGTGTTAGGTAAATTGAAGGGATTGAAGGCAGATAAATCTCCAGGGCCAGATGGTCTGCATCCCAGAGTGCTTAAGGAAGTGGCCCAAGAAATAGTGGATGCATTAGTGATAATTTTTCAAAACTCGTTAGATTCTGGACTAGTTCCTGAGGATTGGAGGGTGGCTAATGTAACCCCACTTTTTAAAAAAGGAGGGAGAGAGAAACCGGGGAATTATAGGCCGGTTAGCCTAACGTCGGTGGTGGGGAAACTGCTGGAGTCAGTTATCAAGGATGTGATAACAGCACATTTGGAAAGCGGTGAAATGATCGGACAAAGTCAGCATGGATTTGTGAAAGGAAAATCATGTCTGACGAATCTCATAGAATTTTTTGAGGATGTAACTAGTAGAGTGGATAGGGGAGAACCAGTGGATGTGGTATATTTGGATTTTCAAAAGGCTTTTGACAAGGTCCCACATAGGAGATTAGTGTGCAAACTTAAAGCACACGGTATTGGGGGTAAGGTATTGGTGTGGGTGGAGAATTGGTTAGCAGACAGGAAGCAAAGAGTGGGAATAAACGGGACCTTTTCAGAATGGCAGGCGGTGACTAGTGGGGTACCGCAAGGCTCAGTGCTGGGACCCCAGTTGTTTACAATATATATTAATGACTTGGATGAGGGAATTAAATGCAACATCTCCAAGTTTGCGGATGACACGAAGCTGGGTGGCAGTGTTAGCAGTGAGGAGGATGCTAAGAGGATGCAGGGTGACTTGGATAGGTTGGGTGAGTGGGCAAACTCATGGCAGATGCAATTTAATGTGGATAAATGTGAAGTTATCCACTTTGGTGGCAAAAATAGGAAAACAGATTATTATCTGAATGGTGGCCGATTAGGAAAAGGGGAGGTGCAACGAGACCTGGGTGTCATTATACACCAGTCATTGAAAGTGGGCATGCAGGTACAGCAGGCGGTGAAAAAGGCGAACGGTATGCTGGCATTTATAGCGAGAGGATTCGAGTACAGGAGCAGGGAGGTACTACTGCAGTTGTACAAGGCCTTGGTGAGACCACACCTGGAGTATTGTGTGCAGTTTTGGTCCCCTAATCTGAGGAAAGACATCCTTGCCATAGAGGGAGTACAAAGAAGGTTCACCAGATTGATTCCTGGGATGGCAGGTCTTTCATATGAAGAAAGACTGGATGAACTGGGCTTGTACTCGTTGGAATTTAGAAGATTGAGGGGGGATCTGATTGAAACGTATAAGATCCTAAAGGGATTGGACAGGCTAGATGCGGGAAGATTGTTCCCGATGTTGGGGAGGTCTAGAACGAGGGGTCACAGTTTGAGGATAGAGGGGAAGCCTTTTAGGACCGAGGTTAGGAAAAACTTCTTCACACAGAGAGTGGTGAATCTGTGGAATTCTCTGCCACAGCAAACTGTTGAGGCCAGTTCATTAGCTATGTTTAAAAGGAAGTTAGATATGGCCCTTGTGGCTACAGGGGTCACGGGGTATGGAGGGAAGGCTGGGTTCTGAGTTGGATGATCAGCCATGATCATAATAAATGGCGGTGCAGGCTCGAAGGGCCGAATGGCCTACTCCTGCACCTATTTTCTATGTTTCTATGTTTCTATTTGCCACTTCTCTGCCCATTCTTCCAATCTATCCAAGTCTGTCTGCAGACTCTCCGTTTCCTCATCACTACTGGCCCCTCCACCTATCTTTGTATCATCAGTAAACTTAGCCACAAAGCCATCTATTCCATAATCCAAATCGTTGATGTACAATGTAAAAAGAAGCGGCCCCAACACTGATCCCTGTGGAACACCACTGATAACCGGCAGCCAACCAGAATAGGATCCCTTTATTCCCACTGTCTGTTTCCTGCCAATCAGCCAACACTCTATCCACGTATGTAACTTTCCTGTAATTCCATGGGCTCTTATCTTGTTAAGTAGCCTCATGTGTGGCACCTTGTCAAAGGCCTTCTGAAAATCCAATTATACAACATCCACTGCATCTACCTTGTCTAGCCTACTTGTAATTTCCTCAAAAAATTGCAATAGGTTTGTCAGGCAGGAATCCATGCTGAGTTCTGCCCATCTTGTCATATGCCTCCAGGTACTCTGTAACCTCATCCTTGACAATCGACTCCAACAACTTCCCAACCACCGACATCAAGCTAACAGGTCTATGATTTCCTTTTTGCTTCCTTGCCCCCTTCTTAAATAGAGGAGTGACATTTGCAATCTTCCAGTCTTCCGGAACCATGCCAGAATCTATCGACTTTTGAAAGATCATCGCTAATGCCTCTGCAATTTCCATAGCTACTTCCTTCAGAACACAAGGGTGCATTCCATCTGGTCCAGGAGATTTATCTACCTTTAGCCTATTCAGCTTCCTGAGTACTTTCTCTGTTGTAATTGTGACTGCGCACACTTCTCTTCCCTGCCGCCCTTGAGTGTCCGGTATCCTGCTGTCTTCCTCAGTGAAGACTGATGCAAAATACTTGTTCAGTTCCTCTGCCATCTCCTCATCTCCGATTACAATTTCTCCAGTATCATTTTCTATCGGTCCTGTACCTGCTCTCACCTGTCTTTTACTCTTTATATACTTGAAAAAGCTTTTAGTATCCTCTTTGATATTATTTGCTAGTTTCCTTTCATAGTTAATCTTTTCTCTCTTAATGACCTTCTTGGTTTCCTTTTGTAAGGTTTTAAAAACTTCCCAATCCTCTGTCTTCCCACTAATTTTTGCTTCCTTGTATGCCCTCTCCTTTATCTTTGGCTTTGACTTCTCTTGTCAACCACGGTTGCATCCTTCTTCCACTCGAAAATTTCTTCTTTTTTGGAATATACCTGTCTTGCACATTCCTCATTTCTCGCATAAACTCCAGCCACTGCTGCTCTGCCGTCTTTCCCGCCAGTGTCTCTTTCCAGTCAACTTTGGCCAGTTCCTCTCTCATGCCACTGTAATTTCCTTTACTCCACTGAAACACCGACACATCAGATTTCGGCTTCACTTTTTCTAATTTCACAGTGAACTCAATCATGTTATCATCACTGTCTCCTAAGGGTTCCTTCACCTCAATCTCTCCAATCACCTCCGGTTCATTACACAATACCCAATCCAGTACAGCCGATCCCCTAGTGGGCTCAACAACAAGCTGTTCTAAAAAGCCATCTCGCAGACATTCTACAAATTCTCTCTCTTGAGATCCAGTGCCGACCTGATTTTTCCAATCTACTCGCATGTTAAAATCCCCCACAATTATCATAACACTGCCCTTCTGACAAGCTTTTTCTATTTCCAGTTGTAATTTGTAGTCCACATCCCTGCAGCTGTTTGGAAGCCTATAAATAACTGCCATCAGGGTCCTTTTACCCCTGCTATTCCTTAGCTCAACCCATAAAGATTCTGCACCTTCCAATCCTATATCACCTCTTTCTAATGATTTAATATCATTTCTTACCAATAAAGCCACGCCTCCCCCTCTGCCTACCTTCCTATCCTTCCGATACACCGTGTATCCTTGGACGTTCAGCTCCCAGAGACATGCATCCTTTAGCCAGGTCTCAGCGATGGCCACAATATCATACCTGCCAATCTGTAGCTGTACAACAAGATCATCCACCTTATTCCTTATGCTGCGTGCATTTAAGTACAATACTTTAAGACCAATATTTGATACTTTTTGCTCTGATTTCACTGCAACTTTATTGCACTGCAACTCATCCCAATGGCTACACATTTGCCCCATCACCTACCTGTCTTTCCTGACATCTTCACTACTCACTATCTTAGATTTATTTCTGTTTTCCCCTTCCTCCGCTCTATCATTCCAGTTCCCATCCCCCTGCCAAATTAGTTTAAACCCTCCCTAACAGCTCTATTAAACTTTCCCGCCAGGATATTGGTCCCCTTCGGGTTCAGGTGTAACCTGTCCTTTTTGAACAGGTCATACTTTCCCCAGAAGAGATCCCAATTATCCAAGAATCTGAAGCCCTGCCCCCTACTCCAGTCTCTCAGCCAGGCATTCATCTGCCTGATCCGACTACTCTTGCCCTCACTAGCACGTGGCACAGGTAGCAATCCCGAGATTACTACCCTGGAGGTCCTGCTTCTCAGCTTCCTTCCTAACTCCTGGAAATCTCTCTTCAGGACCTCCTCCTTTGTCCTATCTATGTCATTGGTACCAACATGTACCAAGACAACTGGCTGCTCACCCTCCCCCTTTAGAATATTCAGGACCCGATCGGAGACATCCCGTACCCTGGCACCTGGGAGGCAACACACCATGCGGGTATCTCTGTCAGGCTCACAGAATCTCCTGTCTGTTCCCCTGACTATGGAATCCCCCATGACTACTGCATTTCTCTTCACCCTCCTTCTCTCCTGCACAACAGCGCCAGGCTCAGTGCCAGAGACCCGGTCACCGTGGGCGTCCCCTGTCAGGTCATCCCCCTCAACAGCATCCAGAACAAGATACTTGTTGCTGAGGGGGGCAGCCACAGGTGTGCTCTCCACTATCCGGGCATTTCCCTTCCCTCTCTTGACAGTGACCCAGTTTTCTGACCCCTGTAGCCTAGGGATGACTACCTCCCTGTAGCTCCTGTCTATCACCTCTTCACTTTCCCTGATAAGCAGTAGGTCATCAAGATGCAGCTCCAGATCCCTAACACGGTCTCTGAGGAGCTGCATCTCGGTGCACCTGGCGCAGATGTGGCCATCGGGGAGGCTGGAGGTCTCCCAGGATTCCCACATCTGCCAGCCTGAACAAAGCACTAACCCCGCAGGCATGCTACCTAATTCTACAGGAATGAAACAGGAAAAATAAGTCTACTCACCCACTTACCTCGCCAAACAGACAAACTTTTTAAACCGTTAGCTGTGAGAGCCCTGCTGTTCCTGTCTGTCCGGGCCGATTCGCGAAAGGGGTGGGGGGTGGGGGGGGGGAGAGAAAAAAGAGTTGGCGCTTCACTCTCTCCTCTTCCTGTTTATCGCCGAAGCCCGTTAAAGCCAAAGCCCTACACTCTGCTACCGCTCACTCCACTGCCCGCTCCGACAGCTGCCCGCTGTATAGGGTGGTCGCCTTTTTAAACTCTCTGTGCAGTCCTGCTGACGTCACGCGCCTGCGCAGTCTCGCCCTTCTTGCACTCGAAGAAGTTTTAAAAAAAAACTGCCTTCCTTCACAATTCAGCTCCCACGACTCTCTGTAGTCCCGATCCAAAGGAGAGCCGTTGGTAGCAACCTGCCTTTTTAAACTCTCCGTGCGGTCCTGCTGACGTCACGCGCCTGTGCAGTCTCGCCCTTCTTGTACTGGAAGATTTTCTTTTGAAATCTTCAGCATCTGCAGTATTTTGCTTTCTTAGATGTTTATTCTCCAAGAGGAACCCATCTCAATGGGTGTGCTCGAGCTTGAGATACAATAGCCTGCTCGAATGGCTTACTGCAGTTGTTGTATGTGGTGTGCAATTGTTCAAAAGCCACATGCACATGACCTTACACTAATGTGTTCAACATTTCATATCAAGTCCAATGTTTTGTAAACATATATTGACTTTTTGTAGACTGATTTTCCAGAATGTAGTTGGCAACTGAGCCATTTATTGCAAGCTGACAATAAACAAAACCCCATTTCCACTTTCCATCATTATCCATCTACTTCTTATTTACTGATTGAGTAGTCAGATCGGAGAGGCATATACAATCTTATTTTTCTCCTTGGGAATGCATTTTATCAGCATGTATTGTCCCATCACAATTTAAGTTCAGGTCACACTGTTCAATGTTTGCATTGTGTTCACAGTAAATATTATTATCAAAGTACAGATATATCACCATATACAACCCTGAGATTCATTTACCTCTGGGCAAACTTAACAAATCTATAGAATAGAAGTTATAACAGAATCAATGAAAGACCACCCAGACAGGGTGTTCAACCAGGGTGCAGAATACAACCAAGTGTGCAAATGCAGAACAAATAATAATTATAATTAATAAATAATCAATAAATATTGAGAATTTGAGGTGAAGAGTTCTTGTAATTGAGTCCCTAGGTTGTGGGAATAGTTCAATGATGGGGCAAGTGAAGTTGAGTGAAGTTATACCCTTTTGTTCAAGAGTTCGATGATTGAAGGATAGTAACTGTTCCTGACCTGTTGGTGTGAGCCCTGAGGCTTCTGTACCTTCTTCCTGATGGCAGCGGCGAGAAGAGAGCACATCCTGGGTGGTGGGGGGTCCCTGATGGTGGATACTTTTTTGATGGATGCATTGGTATTTCCACTGGTGTAGTATTAAGTAGGAAGATGCAGGGTTTTGACAATGAGTGATAATGAGAACATGCAGTATATCTCCATGGCATCCCAACTAGTGATTACACTGCTGGTGGACATCACTGTTCTTCTCAATGTAAGTTTGTGAGATGCTAAAGAAGAAACGAATTGTCATGGAAACTCTTGCATCTGGGATACAACGGGACACTGATGCCTGCATTTGAGATTCCAATAAAACACTATTTTAAGCTGGAATAAACACAATAAATTCTGCAGATACTGGAAGTCCAGACCAACACACACAAAATGCTGGAGGAACTCAGCAGATCAGGCAGCATCTATGGAAATGAGTGAGGAATCGATGTTTTGGGCAGAGACCCTTCATCAGGACAGATGAAGTATTTCAGCCCAAAATATTGACTGTTTATTCATTTCCTTAGAAGATATCTGACCTGCTGAGTTCCTCCAGTATTTTGAGTGTGTTACTTTAAGCCAGAATCAGTTTGTGTTGTGACCACATTACCGGTGCAAGAAAAACAACCATTGATGTTGGAGGTTTGAAATAAAAACTGAAGTTTCAGCAGGTAAGGTAAAGTCTATGAGAGTTAGGTCAATTCTGATGCGAGATCAATGATCTAAAACATAATTCTGTTTCCTCCTTCCTTAACTGCTTTCTTGATCTGCGCAGTATTTGAATTTGAAAATCTTCTCCATTTACTCCCCACTATTCTGACTACTAAGGTTCCAATTACCATCAACTTTTAAAGATTTTACTATTCACTCATTCACTTGATTGGCCCAGTGAGATGGTCAATGATACCCACTGTACTGGGATGAAGAAATCTGTGGCAGTGATGCAATTGAACCCGAGGTTGAAGGTGGAGAATCTCTTTCTTAGAGATGGTAAAGTTTTTAGGTACAGTCTGTTTCAATGTCTGACAGCTGGTTAATAGAGCTAATTAGTTACATTGTCAGCCAACATTCCCTCTTTTGAGGGATGGTCATTGATGAAGCAGCTGAGGACTGAATTTAAGGAAAAGCAAACAAGTGATTTAGTGTTACTTTTCTGCTAGATTGTTCACAAGTGTCCAGGTGATTTGGCTTGCTTCAAAATAACATGGCAATCATGGCGACTGGTCATGTGATTGCAATCCAAGATTCCCCTCTCTTAATTGATTGGATTTACTAATGAAGGTGCAAGAGTCTTATTATTCCTTTTCTGGAAATTGAGTTACATGTGCATATACCATCTCCCCCACCCATCCAATCAGCAACATATGAAAATAGGACTGAGGGGACTCTTTTTAAAACAAAACCAAGTCTCTCTCTATTTCTTCTGCAAGAACTCGACTTCGTCCAGTTACGTCGGAAGAATACAAAGCCACTACACCTTACAGAAAGCTTTTGTTGCCCTACAATCTAACTAGTACAACACATTAAATGAAAAGGCGGTAAGACATGGCAAAACATGGACAGTACAAAAACATCCTGGAGGGGGCAGTACAGCAGCATAGCCATTAGTGTAACACTTTACAGCGCCAACAATCGGAAAATCACGGTTCAATTCCTATCACCGTCTAAAAAGGAATTTGTTGTTCTCCCCGTCATCATGCACGTTCATCTCCAAAAGATATATTGGTTAGGGATTAGTAAGTTGTGGGCACACTATGTTAGCGCTGGAAGCTTGGCAACACTTGCAGGCTGCCCCCAGCACATTTTTGGGCTGTGTTGATCATTGGCATAAATGAAATATTTTACTATACATTTCCATGAACATCTGACAAGTCAAGCTAATCTTTAAAAGTTGATGGTAATTGGAAACTTGCCATACTTTAACAAAGCTTCATGTAAATATTTTAGATAGCGTAAAGTTACTGGCAAGTTTACAACTGTCTAAAATTCAGTAAAAGAAACAATGGCCTGAGAAAGTGCCATTGTGATGTAAGACTGTAAGACCATAATACAAAGGAGCAGAAGTCAGCCATTCGGCCTATTGAGTCTGCTCCACCATTTTATCATGAGCTGATCCATTCTCCCATTTAGTCCCACTCCCCTGCCTTCTCACCATAACCTTTGATGCCCTGGCTACTCAGATACCTATCAATCTCTACCTTAAATACACTCAATGACTTGGCCTCCAATGCCGCCTGTGGCAACAAATTCCATAGATTCAACACCCTCTGGCTAGAAACATTTCTTTGCATTTCTGTTCTGAATGGGTGCCCTTCAATCCTTAAGTCATGCCCTCTCGTACTAGACTCCCCCATCGTGGGAAACAACTTTGCCACATCCACTCTGTCCATGCCTTTCAACATTCGAAATGTTTCTATGAGGTCTCCCCTCATTCTTCTAAACTCCAAGGAATACAGTCCAAGAGCAGACAAATGTTCCTCATATGTTAACCCTCTCATTCCCAGAATCATTCTAGTGAATCTTCTCTGTACCCTCTCCAACGTCAGCACATCCTTTCTTAAATAAGACCAAAACTGCCCACAGTACTCCAAGTGAGGTCTCACCAGCGCCTTATAGAGCCTCAACATCACATCCCTGCTCCTATACTCTATTCCTCCAGAAATGAATGCCAACATTGCATTCGCCTTCTTCACCACCGACTCAGCCTGGAAGTTAACCTTAAGGGTATCCTGCACGAGGACTCCCAAGTCCCGCTGCATCTCAGAACTTTGAATTCTTTCCCCATTTAAATAATAGTCTGCCCGTTTATTTCTTCTGCCAAAGTGCATAACCATACACTTTCCAACATTGTATTTCATTTGCCACTTCTTTGCCCATTCTTCCAATCTATCCAAGTCTTTCTGCAGACTCTCTGTTTCCTCAGCACTACCGGCCCCTCCACCTCTCTTCGTATTGTCAGCAAACTTAGCCTTGGAATGTATAGTATACATACTTCGATAATAAATGCACTTTGAACTCTTGCAGCAATATCTGCATTTAACGTGATTGTCAGTTGTTGAGGTACAACTGCAAGATGACAGTTTTGGTTCTTGGATTATTGGAATCACAAAGGGATACTGATGCAATAATTGAAATCAAGAGGTCACAATCCTTGCTTCATTATCGCTGAGATCAGGGCAAGGTCTTGATAGTGCCCTCTGCTGACAATTGCAGGATTTGCAAGTAGAACAGCTTAGTTACTTAATGCAGATTCAAACTTGTTGGTGTCCATCATCTTGTTTGAGAGCAATGTTCTCCACTATTGTTTGCTGTATTGCAGGACGGAAAGTGGTGGTGTCCACCTGTTGTATTAAGAGATGCAAGTTGCTTGTCTGCATGAGACAAAAGGGTCATTAAACTCATTTTTATTCCTCTTCATTGGTCTCCACACATAAGGTAACAGGAACTTTCCTCCTCAACTGACATCACAGCGTTGCATTGAAGCCCGCAATGCACTTTTGGAAGTGGTGCTATACAAGGCTAAATGTACTGCTGGAAGCTGCTCTAAATGCAGCATTAACAAATGGCATGCGGTATCACTAAACCGATACGTATAATCAGTATTGATAGTGTAGTGGTTAGCACAACACTTTACAGTACCAGTACCCTGAGATCAATTCTGTCCACTGCCTGTAAGGAGTTTATACGTTCTCCCCGTGACTGCATGGGCTTCCTTAGGGTGCCACAATCCAAATACGTACCAGTTGGTATGTTATTTGGTCATTGTAAATTATTCCACATTGTATCTCAATAAATAAATAAAAATGATCATTCTTCTGACCTTTGGTAAAGCATTAAAACAACAAATAAAGTCACAGCTCCAACTCATCTAAAAAGAAAATCTTTCACGCCTGAATGTGTGCATAAGGATGATCCCAGTAAAACACACAAACACATAAAAAGTGCTGATGCTGTGATTATTCTGTTCTTGCTGAACATGTGAACAAAGGGTTACATTCCATCATTGCTAATCAGCGTCTATTGTACCGAGAAGCCAGGATAACAGGGACCCAGGCTGAATTTATCTAACGTCCACAAGGATCTAAGTGCAGAAGCCACCAGAATCACAAATTAGTCAACCAGGGAGGATTCAATTGCAGGAGTTCAAGCAGAGAGATGGACAACATTGAAAGCATCAAACTGACAGAGAGTTTCAAGAGTTGCTCCTTTCACACAATAACCACATTTCTGGTTAGACTCCTCAAAGGAGAACTTGTCTGCAGAGGAAACAATGAATTAAAAAATTCTCCCCCCAAATTTAAAATTGCATCATTATAGTTGCCTAAATTAATAAAATATTTGTGTATGAAACAATGGCACGATTGTAATATTTTCATCATAATCCCATTAATGGGAAACAAAATCAATAAAACCACAGTAGTAAAAGTTCAAAGTTCAAACTTCAGAGGCTGAAGTTTTTAAGTGGATGATTTTACATCCCAGTCCATTGTCACCGATTGATGGTGAAGGAACAAATCTATCTCCCTTCCATTCACTAAACAGAGCAAAACCAGTTTTTTAATATAGTTAAATTAAATAAGTGCAAAAAAAAGGAAATAAAAAAAAAGTAGTGAGGTAGTGTTCATGGATTCAATGCCCATTCAGAAATCGGATGGCAGAGGAGAAGAAATTGTCCCTGAATCGCTGATTGTGTGTCTTCAGGTTACTGTACCTTCTCCCTGATGGTGACAATGAGAAGAGGACATGTCCTGGGTGGGTACTTCATTCCAATTTAAGACTGAAAAAGACCTGATGTACATGCAGATTAACCCACTGAAGTTTGCCTTTAATCAAATATTTCCAAATTCTGTAAAAAGTCCAGTAATAATCTAAGTTTTGTTTTCATCATATTTCATGGATTCTTAACCTTTCACCTTTAATTAGATAGAAACATAGAAAACCTACAGCACAACACAGGCCCTTCGGCCCACAATGTTGTGCTTAACATGTCCCTACCTTAGAAATTAATAGGGTTACCCATAGCCCTCTGTTTTTCTAAGCGGCATGTACCTATCCAAAGGTCTCTTAAAAGACCCTATCGTATCCGCCTCCACCACTGTTGCCGGCAGTCCATTCCACGCATTCACCATTCTCTGCGTAAAAAACTTACCCCGATATCTCCTCTGTACCTACTCCCCAGTTCCTTAAACCTGTGTCCTCTTGTGGCAACCATTTCAGCCCTGGGGAAAAAGCCTCTGACTATCCACACGATCAATGCCTCTCATCATCTTATACACCTCTATCAGCTCACCTCTCATCCTCCGTCGCTCCGAGGAGAAAATGAGCACAGTACTCCAAGCAGGGTCTGACCAGGGTCCTATATAGCTGCAACAAGATTAGTCCTAACTGCTGCTGAATGCATGTCTCGAATGAAGCTCCTATGTTTCAGCTTTTGAAAGAAGCCCACCTTTAAGGATTTTGAATGACAATACATTAATGACATGGAAGTGAATAAAAAACTGGCACCTTTCAAAGACCCCCTGTTTATCTGTCCATTTGATTTGTACTTACAGGTAAGCTGCATTCGTCAACCTGAAAATTTAGAAAAGTTCAAAAGGCACAGCTGGTCAGCTCCTTCATTTCCCATTGTCGTCCAATTCTGTGCTGCTAAAACAATTATGCTTGATTATGTGAAGCTGTGGTTTCATTAATTGTTCACCTGTTAAATATAAGCCTTCCTCAAAAGAGATGTGAGAGAAATTTTCTGTGCATTTAGCAAGTGGATGAGACCCTGATTTAAGATCAAAACAGAAGACACAATAACACTCTTTTTACCAAATTGCGGCTCCTTTGAAATAAAAATATTACTTGCTTTAATCTGGCATATTATTTACCATTTAGCTGTGGCATGACTGAGGGTAAAATCCTCACTAATAGTTTGCTGAAGTTTTCCAAGGTGCTAGCATCATTTACAAAGAACAAAAAAAAGGACAAAGGCTTCTTTTGCAATCTATTTTCATCTATGATTCCCTCAGAAATGCACAGGTTACAGATCTGGAAACTTTTGTTGGACTTAACACTCCCTCTTCAAGTTTTTCATAGCTCTCCATTGCAATTCACATATCCAGTGATCTAAGAAAACCTCAGTTAGATCTTCACTGACTAAAAGGACAAACCATTTGGAGGGAAGGCTGGGGCGGGGTTCTGAGTTGGATGATCAGCCATGATCATAATAAATGGCGGTGCAGGCTCGAAGGGCCGAATGGCCTACTCCTGCACCTATTTTCTATGTTTCTATGTTTCTATGAATTAGCTTGGCAGTTTTTGGAACAGAACCTGAAAGAAATTGTCACAAATAAATTTATAGCAATTTCAGCAACCCATTCTAGAATTCATAATGGATGTTATCTGTCAAATATGTGTCAAGGTAAGTCCAGCGAGGTTACTTGCTGGATGTGGATATGCAAGGCAAATGCTTTTGTGTGCACCATATGCACAGCAAATGCACAATAATAACACCCTGCTCTTGGGCTCATAGCTGGCCAGTGGTGTAGTGCCATCCACACTGGACTTTGAGGCAAGTGATCTGGGTTCAAATCCGGCCAGCACCTTGCACAGTTTCCATCTGTGCTGGGTTGAGCGCTGAGCTAGCAACTCGACCTCGTAAAAAAGACAGACAAAACTGCTAAAGAAACAGCAAGGTTGCCACCTGATGCAACACAAGGAATAAATTGGACTCATACAAAATTTGCTCATACTCTTACAGAAATTTTAATTGAGCATCAACATCAAGAGTATGGGTCAAAGACTATCTCTTCAAGACAGGGACTCCTGATCAGTTCTCACAACTCTAACTGATCTAGGCTCTACATGAATGATTCCATTTCCAGAGGACCTTTACCTTCTGCGAATTTGCAGATTGGACTCATAACTCAGCACGGGCTGGTGTAAGTAGGAATGGGATGATAGTGTGGATGAATGAGTGGCTGAGGAGAAGGTTCAAGCTGCAGGGTTTTAAGCCCTTGGATCACTGGAACCTTTTCTGGGGAAGGGGTAACCAGAACAAGAGGGATGGGTTGCACCTGAACTGGAGAGAAACCAATATCCTGCCGGGAGGTTTGCCTATGCTACTCAGGAGGGTTTAAACTAGTTTTGTAGGGGGCTGGGAGCCGTAGCGGAACGTTAGTAACTGAAGGATCGGACAGGAAGGTAGATGTCAGGGAAAGTATTGAAAGGCAAAATCAAAATAACAGGTATGATGGGTTGGATAGTTTGAAGTGTGTATATTTTAATGCTGAGAGTAGTATGGGTAAGGGTGCTGAATTTAGAGCATGGATCAGTACATGGAACTATGATGTTGTAACCATTACTGAAACTTGGTTGAGAGAGGGGCAGGAATGGGAGATTAATATACCAGGTTTTCGAAGTTTTAGGACAGATGGAGGAGAAGGTAAAAGATGGGGTGAAGTTGCACTACTAGTCAGGGACAATGACACACTGCATTCAGGGGAGATATAATTGTCCAGTGTTTCAACTTAATATCAGAGAATGTATATAGTATACAACCTGAAATTCTTACTCTTCGCAGACACCCACGAAACAGAAAAAAGAATGAATGACAGAAACCTCAGAACTCCAAAGGGCCCACCTCTGCTCCCTGCCCCCCTTGCTTCAGCAAAAGCACTGACCTTCTTCCCACCATGAAAGCAATGGCAAAGCCCACAAAGTGACCTTGATCTAGAATCCATCAAAACTACTGTCCATCCCAGCACTTTGGTATCTCAGACAGGCTCTCACTCACTAGCAAGGGCGAGAGAGGTTGCTCCTGCAACGAGAGCAGGAGACCAGCAGCTCACTGTTTTGATGTTACAATCTGCTGCGTCAGCTCTCCAAGTCCCCAAGCTCGAGGACCGATAGGTTCTTCCCTCCATCAAAGGGGGGGAGAGAGAGAGAGAGAGAGAGAGAGTCAAGTTTATTGTCATTTAACTATATACATGTATATGAAGTATATAATCATATAATGTATATAGAAATGAGACTACGTTTCTCTGAACCAGAGAGAGGGATTGCTCGAGTACAGAAGCCTTCTTCAACCCAGAAGCACTTTCCAAGGCCACCAGATAGTCATTCAGAGTGGCCAAAGGCTGGTTAACCTTCACGCCTCACACTACCCCAGCCGCCGCTCCCCGCAAGCTTTCAACCAATCTCTGTCGCTTTTCCTCATCCGAGCACTGCCGCTCACTTAACAACTGTGACGTCTGCTCTACCCATGTCTCATAATCCTCTTCACCGTCGGGGATGGGTGTTATCCCCAAGAAAATTGTTACCTTCTGGCGGGGCCCCTCTGCCTTTCTCGCCAGGGAGGTAATTGCAGATGCCAGCTCAGAACTCTCGCCTTTTGCTGGGGAACGGGAACTAACCAAATTTTCCAAACCTGACCACTCCTTCCCTTCATCCTTCCGTACTGAGAGAATTTGTTCCCTAAGATCCCCACCCTCATCTGCTGGGGACTCAGCTCACTGAGCTCTGGCCCCTCCCTCCCCAACAATCTGCAGGTGCCATGGTCCCGCCTCCCCTGGGATGCCAATCTCCTCGGGCAACTCCGCCCCCCTTATGTCCTCGCTTGTCTGCACCAACAATATGTCTGTACCTGTCTCAAAATCAAAGTTTCGTGATACAATCTCCACTTTGCCAACAGCTTCAACCCCACTCAAACCTCCAAGTAACACTTCATCCGATACACTAGTCTCCACCCCCCTCAGCACGCACACATTGCTCTCTGCCACACCCGCAGCCGCACACCATCGCCGAAATTCAGCTGTCGCCATCACAACTGTACTTTAAGCTGAGCGGCCACACAACATGAACAGAATTCAATCCCGGACCGGCCCCCACAAATGTAACTCAGCTCTATCAACCCACGTTGATCTAGGGGAAACCACCTTCTGCCCGTCAAACTGTGTCTCACATTTGCATAGATGCTGTGTATGCACTCCGGCACAAACCCACAACGTAAAATATCAGTCAGTACACAATATACCTTTAAACGATTACACTTTATAAATTTTACTGTGACTATGGGGTTAGTAAAATAAAAAGGTGCCAAGAATGGAGATTATACAGTTTGTGCACACATTGGAGCTCACGCAGTATCCTCGGTCTACCATACGATTTCCTCCGAACTCCACGACCCTCGGGCTGGGACCAACCACGGGTGGTCTACCAGAGCACTTCCCGCACGTCCTTCCTCTTCGCTTCTCCTCGGCAAACTTCCCGTGCACTCACTCAGGTTCCCACAAATACAGATAGAATAACATAACTTCCATTGGTTAATTCCCCGTTATCTACAATTATAACCCAAACATTTCAGCTACAATGAACTTTACCTCATCAGTTAACATTACAGAGAAGCCATTTCATTATAACACTTCAGAGAAGCCATTTTGTTATTAGCAATTAACAGTTAACATTACTGAGAACCCTACACTTCAATCAGTGACATCGGCCAAGAACCAAGTTGTCCAAGGGGCTGCACCCCAAAGAAGCACATCTTCCGAGAACAGGAACCCCCCACTCATGAGGAGAGCTGTAGTTTGAGCTGCAGCTGTAGATCACAGACTCCGACAGGACCCCAACTACCTTGAAAAGAAAAGAGACACATGAGAAAAGAAGAATAAGTTTTTTTTATTAAGTGCAATCGTGAACAATAGCCAGATCAGAAATGCTGATCAAGTCAACTAGTTCCCAAAGAGAACTCTGATAGGCAAATCAGATCGTTCACTGCTGCTCAGCGATAGAACACAAAAAAATCATACATAAAATTAAAAAATGGTAGAAATACTGGAGTCATGATGAAGTCTGCTGAAGAGAGACAGCATTTATACACATGCTGTCCTCCATAATTTAAAGAGATTGAAGGATAAGTTTGCAGGGTGACAAAACGTGGCAGGAGCACTTGGAACTAAAAATTAATCCCTACCTGGAGAAAACAGCACCTATTCTTTCGAGGACAAACTGGAAAATCTCGTGTGAGTCTGCAGAATCCTCTGGTACCATCTTTTTGGAGGGTTCAGACACTGAGTCTATTTTGGTAGGACTCAGGAATAGGAAGGGTGCAATTGCATTGATGGGATTGTGATACAGACCCCCAAATAACTTCTGGGACATTGAGGGACAGATTTATAAACAGATGAAGGAAATGTGTAAAAATAATAGTGTTGCATTCATGGGAGATTTCAACTTTCCTAATATAAATTGGGACCTTCTTAGTGCAAGAGGTTGAGATGGGGCAGAATTTGTTAAGTGTATCTGAGAGACTTTATTAAATCGATATGTGGATGGTCCAATAAGAGGGGGGGCTGTACTGGACCTGGAGTTGGATAATCAGCCTGGCCTGTGACTGACCTTTCAGTGGGTGAGCAGTTAAGGAACAGTGACCACAACTCCTTAATTTTCAGGATAGTGTTATGTACCCCGTAACTGGGTTGCCAAACCAGCAGAAATGGACCACTTAGTTGGAGTCTGGATTACTGGAACTAAGAAAGTTTTATTAAAGAAATAAGTAACACAGTACTCTAATAGTAAGGATATAAATGCAACAGGTTAGCAATGAATAAAGACACATGTGCACAGAACTAGGATAATAGGATCAATCAAGCTCTATCGCAATCTAGGGGTAAAATGATCAGTCTCAAGTGACACAGAGTTCAGTTCAGTTTCAGTTCGCAGTAATCGCTGTCGTGCCGTTGGGGAGAGAGAGAGAGAGAGAGAGAGAGAGAGAGCGAATGCTGATATTCAAATCGGATTCAACAGACTGACCTTTGTTCTTCGCAGTTAGCTATCGGCGCGAGCCCTTTTTAATGTCTTCTGAGGTCACCGACTGTGGCCCTTCCGTTCCGGATACAATCATTCTTCTGCGGTGAACCTGGCACCCAGGCAAGGGCGGACACACACACCAGGTTCCCACCGACTGTACCTTCTCACCCTGTGCGTCTCTGGTTGGTCCCGCGACCAGACCTCCAAAACTCCCACCAACTTGTGGGGGCACACCGCTTTTCCAGGGTCTCGTTATCTCATGGTGTCGTGTGTGTATTGCCTTAGCGAACCTGTTCCTTTTATCCCCCTGCTGGGGTATCGCCTGTCCATCAAACTTCAAACAGTTCAGGTTCAAAGCAACCGGTCTCTGACAATACTCGGAACTGTGTCTCCTTTTCGTTAATCCCTCTCGTCTCTCTCTTATTAGCATTTTGAATGTTTCCCTCATTTGTCTCTCTCTTATCGGCATCAATCTTCTGATAACTTGGTCACAATAGCTATAGATAGGGTAGGTATGGTAATTGTGGGAGAGTTTTAAATTGGAGTAGGGCAAATTATGAGGGTATTAGGCAGGAACTAAGAAGAGCTAATTGGAAACAACTTTTTTTCTGGCAAGTCCACATCAGACATGTGGAGGGTGCTTAAAGATCAATTGCAACAGCATCAATTAACTGGAAAGGTAAACTTAAAGCACACGGTATTGGGGGTAAGGTATTGATGTGGATAGAGAATTGGTTAGCAGACAGGAAGCGAAGAGTGGGAATAAACGGGACATTTTCAGAATGGCAGGCAGTGACTGGTGGGGTATCACAAGGCTCAGTGCTGGGACCCCAATTGTTTACAATATATATTAATGACTTGGATGAGGGAATTAAATGCAGCATCTCCAAGTTTGCGGATGACATGAAGCTGGGCGGCAGTGTTAGCTGTGAGGAGGATGCTAAGAGGATGCAGGGTGACTTGGATAGGTTGGTTGAGTGGGCAAATTCATGGCAGATGCAATTTAATGTGGATAAATGTGAAGTTATCCACTTTGGTGGCAAAAATAGAAAAACAGATTATTATCTGAATGGTGGCCGATTAGGAAAAGGGGAGGTGTAATGAGACCTGGGTGTCATTATACACCAGTCACTGAAAGTGGGCATGCAGGTACAGCAGGCGGTGAAAAAGGCGAATGGTATGCTGGCATTTATAGCAAGAGGATTCGAGTACAGGAGCAGGGAGGTACTACTGCAGTTGTACAAGGCCTTGGTGAGACCACACCTGGAGTATTGTGTGCAGTTTTGGTCCCCTAATCTGAGGAAAGACATCCTTGCCATAGAGGGAGTACAAAGAAGGTTCACCAGATTGATTCCTGGGATGGCAGGACTTTAATATGAAGAAAGACTGGATGAACTAGGCTTGTACTCATTGCAATTTAGAAGATTGAAGGGGGATCTGATTGAAACATATAAAATCCTAAAGGGATTGGACAGGCTAGATGCAGGAAGATTGTTCCCGATGTTGGGGAAGTCCAGAACGAGGGGCCACAGTTTGAGGATAAAGGGGAAGCCTTTTAGGACCGAGATTAGGAAAAACTTCTTCACACAGAGAGTGGTGAATCTGTGGAATTCTCTGCCACAGGAAACAGTTGAGGCCAGTTCATTGGCTATATTGAAGAGGGAGTTAGATATGGCCCTTGTGGCTAGGGGGATCAGAGGGTATGGAGGGAAGGCTGGCGCAAAGTTCTGAGTTGGAAGATCAGCCATGATCATAATAAATGGCGGTGCAGGCTCGAAGAGCCGAATGGCCTACTCCTGGACCTATTTTCTATGTTTCTATGTTCCTGTTAGAAGGGAGGACAGGGATGGAAAGAATAGAGAACTTTGGATGTTCAGAGAGGTGATGAATTTAGTCAAGAAGTAAAAGGAAAATTATGGAAAGCTTTGGAAGTTAGGATCAAATAGAGCACATGAGGGTTATAAAGAAGCCAGAAAAGGACGGACGGAGGGAATTAGGGAAGGCTGGAGAGTTGTGTTTGTTACTGAGGGACAGAGCAGGGGACACACCAGGAGACCAGCACCGCAGGATATCCAACTGAACTTTATTAAACTCCTCCCATGTGGGAGTGACTAACTGAATGACACTACCACAATATCTCCTCTTCTTGGAAAAAAAAGAAAAACTAGGTATGTCCTTCTTGTCCATAAAACTACATTGAAGTTATAGTCACTGAAATTGCGTGATTCAGTTCACTTTACCCATAGCACGTAACTTATGCTCCTTACATAGACATAAAAAAAGAAGTGCCAGTACTGTAACTGTCCCTCTCTTTATTTTAATGGTCTCTGTCTCTTTGTATTCCTCCTTTTTTCACCAATTCAGAGACTTGGATGGCTCAGGGGCAGGAATGGTTACTTCAAGTGCCAGGCTTTAGATGTTTCAGAAAGGATAGGGAGGGAGGCAAAAGAGGTGGGGATGTGGCACTGTTGATCAGAGATAATGTCATGGCTGCAGAAAAAGAGGAAGACATGGAGGGATTGTCTACGGAGTCTCTGTGGGTGTCTGCGAAGAGTAAGAATTTCAGGTTGTATGCTACATACATTCTCTGATATTAAGTTGAAACACTGGACAATTATATCTCCCCTGAATGCAGCTGTGTCATTGTCCCTGACTAGTAGTGCAACTTCACCCCGTCTTTTACCTTCTCCTCCATCTGTCCTAAAACTTCGAAAACCTGGTATATTAATCTCCCATTCCTGCCCCTCTCTCAACCAAGTTTCAGTAATGGCTACAACATCATAGTTCCATGTACTGATCCACGCTCTAAATTCAGCACCCTTACCCATACTACTCTCAGCATTAAAATATACACACTTCAAACTATCCAACCCATCATACCTGTTATTTCAATTTTGCCTTTCAATACTTTCCCTGACATCTACCTTCCTGTCCGATCCTTCAGTTACTAACGTTCCGCTACAGCTCCCAGCCCCCTACAAAACTAGTTTAAACCCTCCTGAGTAGCATAGGCAAACCTCCCGGCAGGATATTGGTTTCTCTCCAGTTCAGGTGCAACCCATCCCTCTTGTTCTGGTTACCCCTTCCCCAGAAAAGGTTCCAGTGATCCAATGGCTTAAAACCCTGCAGCTTGAACCTTCTCCTCAGCCACTCATTCATCCACACTATCATCCCATTCCTACTTACACCAGCCCGTGCTGAGTTATGAGTCCAATCTGCAAATTCGCAGAAGGTAAAGGTCTTCTGGAAATGGAATCATTCATGTAGAGCCTAGATCAGTTAGAGTTGTGAGAACTGATCAGGAGTCCCTGTCTTGAAGAGATAGTCTTTGACCCATACTCTTGATGTTGATGCTCAATTAAAATTTCTGTAGGAGTATGAGCAAATTTTGTATGAGTCCAATTTATTCCTTGTGATGCATCAGGTGGCAACCTTGCTGTTTCTTTAGCAGTTTTGTCTGGCTTTTTTATGAGGTCGAGTTGCTAGCTCAGCGCTCAACCCAGCACAGATGGAAACTGTGCAAGGTGCTGGCCGGATTTGAACCCAGATCACTTGCCTCAAAGTCCAGTGTGGATGGCACTACACCACTGGCCAGCTATGAGCCCAAGAGCCAGGTGTTATTATTGTGCATTTGCTGTGCATACGGTGCACACAAAAGCACAGCATCTTTGGAAACAGCTCTATTTCTATCTTTGATATCTCTTTTTCTCCTTTTCAATGTTCTTTTGAAGACCCTGACCTGGAGTTACACTCTGACTTTGGTTCTTTGTGGGAGCGGGACGCACGCTCAGGGCCTCATGACCAGTTGCTTTTTGATATCCCAAGGATGCAGCCTGGAAGGCCAGTGTGCTTTCTGGGTGCTGGATTTTCGTGGCTCTAGATATGGGCTGATTCAAGGCCAGTGCCCTTGACTGAGTCGTCCTGGGAGAACACGAAACATTGAGAGCTGTGTTTCCAGAGACCTGAGCCTTTCCAGGGCTGATTCTCAGCGCAGAGCTCGGAAAAAGTGATGCAAGACTTTTAATATTATAAATCAGTGAGTTGTTTGTTATGCCGTCCCTCTCACTGTGAAATGGGGACACCTCTTTTTCTCTTATTAGGAAGAGAGTGAGAGCCTGTGGTATGTCCAGTTACCAGATGAACAAGTAGCCTTTGGGGTACTGCAAGTCTGTGGCTTTATTGATGGTTTTCTGCACACTTGAGTGTTTGATGGAGGGTGGTGATGCTGTTTTGCTGGTGGGAGTGGGGGTCATTGCCTTGCTGCTGCTTGTGCATGGGAGGGGAAGCTGGGGGGAGGGCACTTTGGGGGTCTAATATTTAACTGTCATTCCTTCTTTGGGGCACTCCTCTATTTTTGTGGATGTTTGTAAAGAAAAAGAATTTCAGAATGTACATTGTATACATTTCTCTGACATTAAGTGTACCTATTGAACTTTATTGATAACCCTGCTTGTACAATATGAAAAATCCTTGAATGTGGGAGGGGATAACTGAGAGGCATAGAATTAATCCATTAACTACCCAAACAAGGAGGGCCCATGAAAAGCCCTTGGCAAGTAGGATTAAGGTGAATTCCCAAGCATTCTATACCAACATCAAGAGCAAGAGGGAGAGGCCACTCAAAGATAAAGAGGGGGACATTTGCTTGGATACGGAGAATATGAGTGAGGTACTTAATGAATACACTGCTTCAATATTTACCAAGGAAAAGGATATGGAGGACCAGGAGATCAGTGCTGAGTGTATGTTAGGGTTTTTAGGGATCAAAGAGGTGTTGGACCTCCTAATCAGTATTAAGGTGGATAAGTGTCCAGGGCCTAATGGGATTTACCCCAGGTTATTGAAAGAGGCAAGCGATGAGATTGCTGGGGCCTGAACCAGTATCCTTGTGTCCTCTCTGGCCACAGGCAAGGTCCCAGAGGACTGGTAAGTGGTTAATGCTGTACCACTATTTAAGAAGGGAACAAGGGAAAATCCTGGGAACTATAGACTGGTGAGGCTCACGTCAGTGGTAGGAAAATTGCTGAAGAAGATTCTTAGGGATAGGATATATGAGCATTTGGTAACAAATGGCTTAATTAGGGAGCACCAGCATAGCTTTGTGTGAGGTAGGCTGTGTCTTAACAAAACACAAAATAATCTGCAGATGCTGTGATCAAAGCAACACTTTCAGTACGCTGGATGAACTCAGCAGGTCGTGCAGCATCAGTTAGAAACGATGAGTCGACGTTCTTTCAACTGAAGCTACAAGCATTCTTCAAACCCTTCCCCATCTTTCATTCTTCAATCCAACGAAGGGTTCCAGCCCGAAATGTCGACTCATCGTTTCTAACTGATGCTGCCTGTCCTGCTGAGTTCATCCAGCATACTGAAAGTGTTGCCGTGTCTTAACAGCAATTTAGTTTTTTGACAAGGTGATGGGAGAGATTGATGAAGTGGATGTCAGTGGATGTTGTCCACATGGATTTTAGTAAGCATTTGACAAAGTCCCTCATGGGAGGCTAATCTAGAAAATTAAAATGCTCGGGATTCATGGTAAATTGGCTGCTTGGATTCTGAAATGGCTGACACATAGAAGGTCAGAGGGCAGTGGTTGAAAGGACTTATTCAAGCTACAGGTCTGTAATTAGTGATGTTACACGGGGATCAGTACTGGGACCTCCGTTGTTTCTGATGTATATGAATGAAAATGAAAATCTGTATAGAGGGGTTTGCAGATGATCCTAAGATTGGTTGACTTGTGGATAGTTTAGAAGACTGGCAAACATGCAATATAGATTAGCTGCAGATATGGGCAGAGAAATGGCAGATGGAGCTCTGCAAATATGAGGTGTTGCACCTTGTTAGGGCAAGGAAACAGTACTGAGCAGCGAGATCTTGGGGTCCAAGTTCATAGCTCCATGAAAGTAGCTACACAATTCAATAGAGTGGTTGAGAAGGCTTATGGAATGCTTGCTTTTGTTAGTCAAGGGATTCAGTTTGTAACACCCTGGTAAAGGTTTTACTGCTAATGTTGTAAGATATTCAAGTCTTTCTGTAGAAGCAGCGTTTGGGTTAGTTAGAGATAAGGGATGTTTAGGAACGCGGGTCGTCAAATCAGGAGAGTGGAACGGGGAAAGGGTCTAGAGAAGGCTGAGGGAGCAGCTTTGTAACTGACACCAGTGTGGGTCTTTGGCTTTGTTTGGCAGATAAGAAAGAAGATGCTGGAGAGAACCAGTAGTAAGGTTTGATCCGGTGGGAAAATGCGATTCAATGGAGCCAAGGCGCGGAGGTCTACCAAGGGTTGGTGATCGGAGGAGCCTTCACAGATATAGTTCTTTATAATTGTATGCAGCGCGCCGACGGGCTATTGCAGGGCAGTAAGCCACGCGGCATTCACACAAACCGGGGTTTGGGTGGGCGAGACATCCCCGTCTCGCCGATTTGGCGATACACAGCAGACGTATGAAGCAAAAGAAAGGTGGGTTTTCTCAGCCCCGAGTCCGGTGGCTGTTAGCCAGGGGCTAATGAGCCGTTTTTAAGAGTAAAAAGGGGTATGAAGTTTCAAAAGTCAAAAGGGTATGTTGCAAGTTTAGACAGGACGCATACGGAGTATTGCATACAGTTCTGGTTGCCCATTATGGGAAGGATGTTGAGGCTCTGGAGAGGGTGCAGAAGAGGCTCACCAGGATGCCTGGTTTAGAGGACAGTGCTTCATGGGAGGCTGGACGAACTTGGGTTGTCTTTGCAGCAGCAGAGGCTGGGGGGAGATTGGATAGAGGTTTATATGATTATGAGGCGCATTGCATTGGAGGTGAGAGGGGGTAGATTCAAAGGGCATGTAAGTTTTTTTTTACTCAGAGTAGTAGATGCTGCTTGATGTGGTGGTAGAGGCAAATGCATTAGAGGCTCTTAAGAGTTGTTTACAATGGGAGGAAGATGGAGAGATATGGATATTGTGCAGGTGGGGGGGGGTGGGGGATTGGTTTCTTGGGTTTCCTTGATTACGTTTTTGCTGATTTGGCACAACATAGTGGGCCGAAGTGCTGTATTCTATATTTTCTATGTTGTAACTCGATTCAATTCTCTGCACTGCACACAGAAGTTTGAATTGGTAGTGATTTCTGCAAGTCTCCAGCTAAACAGTGATTCTATAACAATGGATGGCTGCTTTGTACGCGTACTCTGAAGAAAAACAAAATTGTAGCTTCACAACTCCAGCAGCTTTAATGAGGCTCAGGTCTATAGTCAACAGACCCTAATTTAATATGATCCTTACTACAAAATTAATTTAGTAATATGGAAGACTTGGAAACAGCATCAAAAATATACTATATATAGAAGTTAATCACAACAAAAATTTAAATTTGACACAAGTATTTATACTAAATCATAAAAAAACAAATGTACTGCAAAAAATTACATTTCTCATGGGTATTTTAAATCATATACCTTCCATATTTTCTGTCAATACAGTTGACATAATACATCAATTAGCCCACTGGCCAACACAAATTCAGTTTCATGTTTATATCTTGGAAGACACACATTGTTGCAAGAGACAGAAGTGTTAAGATAGAGGGGAAATAATTCAAATATTTAAATTTTTAAAAACATGATTTTGCACTGGGATGAAATATCAATATATTAAAATTCTTTTTGAAATTAGAGTGCAATTAAAATTAAGCACAGTGTGAAATCTATTAAATAATTTTCTTAGCACTTATTTCTACATAAAAGCTATTCAGCAGAATTAAACGAGAAATTGGATGAGTAATTGGTAATTATCATGGTTTAATCCAACACTGATGATGTTCTATTGGCAAGTCAGACACTTTACAGTATGATACTTTCTACCTGGGCAGATAGTCAGGCATAGCCCCAAGCATTACGCATTTTGACAACGAATTAGGGTTCAAACTATTGCACAGGCAATACAATGCCCTGTACAAGTATTCTGCCTGCAACCCTTTGTTCACATAATTACAACCAGGGATTTTGATCAATTTAACTAAGAATTTTTATTCGTGAGTCACACGCCCCCCCCCCACAGTAGAGCCCAAAAAACAGAAAATTGTAAAGCACAAAAAACGAAAACTTCAAAAACTGTAATGTCAGCAGTTCAAAAGTATTCATTCTCCTTTGCTCAGTACTTAACTGAACCACCTCTTGCAACTATTACAGCCCATAGTTTTTTTGTACAAGTCTCTATTAGATTTGTCCATTCCTCCTTGCAAAATTGCCCGAGCTGTGCCAGGTTAGTTGGGAAGCGGCAATGGACAATGATCTTGAAGTCTTGCCAGAGCTGAAATCGGGTTAAGATTAGGACTCTGAATGGGCCACTCATGGACACCAATTTTCTTCATCTGACTCCACTCCATGGTTGCTCTGGCAGTTTTGGAACATTGTCCTGATGAAAGATGAACTTCCTTCCCAGTTAAAGCTTTCCAGCAGAAAAATCTCTCTATACTTAGCAGCATTCATCTTCCCATCAATACTGACCAAATTTCCAGTCCCTGCTGCAGAAAAGCAACTCCGCTTCATGATGCTACCTCCACCATACTTTACAGTAGGAACGGTGTTACCGGGCCGATGTGTAGTATTAGATTTACACCACACCTACCAGTTAGTATTGAGGCAAAAATGTTCCACTTTGGTCTCATCCAACCACTGGACCATCTTCATAGCATCTTCTAAGTGACTCTTCGTAGTCTTTTAGCGTACCAAAGACATGCTTTTTTTTAAGCCAGGGCTTCTTACTTGCCACTCTTCCATAAATACCCTTTTTGTGCAAGGCCTTAAGAGATTGTAGAGCCACGAACTTCAAGTCCAGTTGCAGCTACTGACTTTTACAGCCCACTCTGACTGTTGGTGTCACTGTAGCCTCCTACTAGCACCATTCTTTTCCAGTAACTAAGTCTAGAGGGGTGGTCTGACCTGTGGCTTCATATTTTTTTCACAATGAACCGCACTGAGCTCTGAGGTATGTTCAGTGCCTTCCTGATTGTCTTATACCTGTCTCCAAATTTATGCTTCTCTATTATCATTGTCTTGAATGCCTTTTTTTGTTTTCATTTTGGTTTGGTCTGTTAAAAATCTACCATACTGTTGGATCTTAGAGAGGGGGCATTTATCCCTACAAATTCATTGATCCTATTTTTTTTACATCAACAAATTGGATGAGTAGGTTAAAAAAATTGCACCTGACAAAAATTAGCATTGTAATTACAAAGAGGATGAATACTTTGAGCCTCAATTTTGGTTTTTAATTTTTGGCAAATTGTTGAGAGGTTTTGGAACTTTTCTTTTGATTTTCACACGATGCACAAGGTTTTGTAGATATATTCAAACCTATTTCAATACATTTTAAATTTAGAAAATAAGACAGTGAAATGTGAAAGTAATTGTGGGGTGGAATACTTTGTATATTTAACCCACACATTACTACAAGCTTTAAAGACCTTTTAGCAACTCATACATATATTCCTGCTTCATCCTGTTGCCAGTTCTAATGAAGTTTTTTGTACAACACTACAGGAACAATAGCGTACATGGGTATTTACAATAAAAGCACTGGAGCCCCTTTGTGCAAAGATGGTGACATGCCAGAAACTGGCTCTACGGTTGTGATCCCTCAAATACCATTCTCAACACAAATTAAAGAGAGGCTATTTATCCACATGGACATGGACATCAGAATACTTCCTGAACCTGTATACACAATTCCAGGATCTTTGTTCATTCCAGAATTACTAGATAACAATATGAGGGGCAAATCCTGGTTGATTTATTTTGCTTCCAGTTCAAAATTGCAATACCCCTACAAGCCACTATGCTGACATCAGTGAACAGCAGGACAAAATAAGGCAATGAATGATGCATTTCTGGAGCATTCAATACAACAGCATGTGCAAGGAAAAAGTTTCATTCAGTTATCTGTAACTCTGTGTTAGATTAAATCTACATTTGGATCTATATTGCAGGAGGGTTTACATTGTATTAGCCAAGCCCAATTTCCCACCCTTGAGTCAGTTCCTCAAAATGCAGGCCATCCAAATATCAGTTAGGAATTTCCACCCCCCCCTACAATCTCTTAAATGGCCGTTGGATCTTTAACCCCTTTTAATCCACACAGGAACAGTAAACTGGGACACTAAGCCAAAGTTTCATGGAAATAGTTAAAGTATAAAAAAGACAAACTAAGTAACAAATTATGCATTTAAAAGAAATACAGAACAAATTAGAACACTATAAATATTACTACAATACCATAAAACTATATTAATTCCTGATAGTTATTGATGGAGGAATTCATCCAGTGTATGTTGCTGTGTTCTTTTGATTGACTGTAAATGGCCCTAGTGCAGATAATGGAATGCCTTCATACAATGTTATTGCTGATTGCACCTTCTAAATCACTTTCATTGTAACTTTTAAAATGATTGTTGACAACTTTGAATTCTTTGTAGTTCCTAACTTGTTGAAGTAGTGAAATCATTTCTACTCCTGGCCACTTTTGCCATCTTCAAACCTGAAATCTTGAAATCGCAGCCAGTTGCTAGTCAGAAAATGTTCAGCAAGTCTCCTGCCCAATTAAATGGCATAGTGTCCCAAATAAACAAAGGGAATCTTGGCTAGTTTCTCAATTAGTTTTTGCTCATTAAGAATTGTCTCAAACAAGTGGCTGCCCCTGACTAACCATGTCCCAATTAAACAGAATCTTCTGTATATACTATTTATCTTAGTATGCTTTAGAGCATCCTTCTTGGACAAAATAGATAATTTGTTTAAATGAAGAGCCATTTCTTCCTTAAATAGCAACTTTACACACAAGGAAACAAAAGATGTTCATGATATTTGAATACTTTATACTCAGTTCATTTTAGTCATTACAAGTAAATCTGTGGAATATTAAGTAACTGCTTGAAGAGCAAAATACAATCTTTAAAGATTGAGAAGATCTCTTCACAATCAGCCACAACCACAAACTAGAGGTGAATTAAAGTGCTTCTTGCCTTTCACATCATTAATGTCCTGCAGCTCAAGTTGATAAAGGGCTGTTGCTATGTGATTACAAGAGTGAACTATAGTCAGTATACAAAAAGTGGTAAACTGCAAAGAAAAACTATTATAATTTCCATATCTGATCATGTAATCATAACCCATGACAAAAACACTTCTTAGCACCATTGTTCTTGGTTGAAACTACATTTAGGGCAGAGGTGACAAAGACTGTGACTCAGTAAGACAAAAAAAAAGAAACACTTTTGTTTGAATTAGATTACTGAAATCACAACGCAACAGCATGCATGAAGAATTACTTGTTTCAAATTTCCTTTTATTTCCAGCATTTTGACCACGGATTAATAAATATCCTGCAATCAGAAACCGACTCGATTTTAATGAAATACGTATGGAGTCGTCCATGCCAGGTTTTTCTTCCCACAATGGGAAAAAAATCACCGAGTTTTGCAATCAGCCCCACTTGGTCAATATTCTCCCTTGTCTGTAGATTTATAGGCATTGTGCATCATAGTTTAAGGCTGAATTAGTCAAACCCAACACTTAGCCCTTTCTGTGGTTACCATCTTCTTCAATTTTCAAATCACAAGGATTTGCAAATAGGACGATGCACAGTAAGCATCTCATGAATATTATAACTTAGAATGGGTGCTACCCAACCACAATTTCTCATTTCAGTACTTGGCATAAACACAAATACAACATACATATTTAAAGCAAAATTGTTGATGCTGAAATCTCTTTTGACTCAAAAGATTTCTCTTATCGCCTGTAACCTGAGTTCAGCAAAAACTCAACAATTCCAAACAATAAAACAGCATTCAGATACTTTATTGCTCACCTCCCATGCAGCTTCACCACATCATTCACCCTGCTTGTGAAGTTTACATATATGTACATTTACCAGCCAGCAAGAACAATTATGTGGCTTAACCTTGAGAACAGAAAAGAAAAAAGCTCTGCAAATCCTTTTGCTGAAAATGTTAGCCAGCGGAAAGGGGAAGGTAGGTTCAGTTTGGGCTCAAATATTCGGTTTGTAGTGCACTTTCAATAAACTAAAGAGTTTTAGTTGTGCCGTTGGCATTTACACATGCAGAAAAGAAAAACTTTCTTTTTTTTGCTGCGCTTCAAGTACAGTTTCACATTGTAAACCCTTGTGTGAGAAGTGGGGGTGGGAGGCAGGAAAAGAAAGAAATCACTTCTGATCGAGAAAAGGCTTGTCTGCATTCTGCTTGTTTAGACAACAAATCTGCAACACTGCTGATTCAATACAAAGTAGTGGCATTCCAGTTGGTAACTGGTACTTGGGCAAATCTGCGCCCCTTGCAGGATAAAGCCAATAGTGAAGACTATTAAGCATTAGCTGGAATACTGCCTACCTTGATAGTAACCAGCTGTATTATATTGTTGGCCTCCTTGCTGGAAATATTGCTCAAACTGTCCTCCCTGGTTGTAGCTTTGTCCACCTCTGCTGCTGCTCCACCCACCACCCTGACCCCCACGCCCTCCACGACCCCCACGGCCGCGGCCTCCTCGTCCTCCAGCTCGTCCTCCTCCCTGATCATGGCTACCATCCTGATACCTGTTGTCTTGATGTCCTTGGTAACCACCTCCTTGATAGCCACCCCCTTGATAGCTGCTACCACCTGCTTGGTAGCCACCACCTCGGTAGCCACTGGGCCCCCCATGGTAGCCCGAATCTTGATGACCACCTCCATCTGACCATCCGCCTTGAATTTTTCCTCTGCCTCCTCCACGTCCTCCTTGTTCTGTCCTATCATAGCCACCACGGCCCCCACTTCTGCCGCCTTGATCATATCCGCCTCTTCCACCTCCTCCGTAGGACCCTTGATCGTATCCACCTCTTCCTCCTCCTCCATAGGATCCTTGATCGTATCCACCTCTTCCTCCTCCTCCATAGGATCCTTGATCATATCCGCCTCTTCCCCCTCCTCCATAGGATCCTTGATCATATCCGCCTCTTCCGTAGGAGCCCTGATCATATCCACCTCTTCCACCTCCTCCATAGGAGCCTTGATCATATCCACCTCTTCCACCTCCTCCATAGGAGCCTTGATCATATCCGCCTCTTCCACCTCCTCGTCCACCACCAGACTGGACATTGTCTGGTCTCTTCTGCCACGGTGGCATCTCTGGTGGCGGAGCTTCAATTTCGTTTGGCCTGCCTCCTCTGTCTGGCACTCTTCCCATAAGCACCTGGAAAGTGAAGAGATCAAGGAACAGAAGAGTAATGATGTAAGGGTAATAACTTATTTTAAATATTTAAAAGTTACATTTTTGACACCTACAAACATTAAACAGTGCAGTCCATGATTCCAAAACACAACAAAAAACTCCAAGATTATTAAGATGATAAGTTGGAGAAACTCTGCGCCAATTGAACTCATACCAGGTCCTTGAGCTAGATAGGTAATCTCACTACCCACAATCCTGCAAATTTCCACTTCATGGATTTACCCAGCTCTGTTTTGATATTTATCAAATCTCCTTACACCAACCATTCAGGCTTTACATTGCAGATCATACAAATCCACTGCACCTTTTTTCCTCTCATGCTTTTCATTGTTATTGTAAGCGTGGCTACTTTTACAGACACTTCTGATAACTGCTGCCTTATCCACACTCTCAATACTCTTCAAGCCAATAATAACCACTGGTTCAAGCAGTGTGGGGAGGGATTCACTCCAATGCATCCTTATACACTTCCTCTGTTCAAGGCTATGACATTTTTCTGTCATTTGTACTTACATGTTTTATGCCTCTAATAATTAATTCAAGAATCTCATGCGATTTTTAAACTGCCTATCTAAACATGTTGTGCCACCAAAGACCCTCGGAGTTCCTTGTTACCACTCAAGCCAGCCCCACTTCTGTAAAATTGAGCTATTTATGATGTTCTCTTCATATCAACCAAAATTATCATTGCCCTTTGCTGTATCAATGTTATCATGTGTATCTGCCTATTTCTGTTTATCCATGTCCTCCTGGAGACTATCATCCACCTGTGCTTCCAAAATTTTGAAGGTATAACTTGCCCCTTGGTATTATATACAGTAATAATAATAATAGGCATCCGTTAGTCTCATGAGACCATGGATTTGCACCTTGTGAAGTTTCCAGGGCGCAGGCCTGGGCAAGGTTGTATGGAAGACCAGCAGTTGCCCATGCTGCAAGTCTCCCCCTCTCCACACCACCGATGTTGTCCAAGGGAAGGGCATTAGGACCCATACAGCTTGGCACCGGTGTCATCGCACAGCAATGTGTGGTTAAGTGCGTTACTCAAGGACACACACGCCGCCTCAGCCAAGGCTCGATCTAGCGACCTTCAAATCACTGGACGAACGCCTTAACCACTCGGCCACGCGCCAACACTATGGGTACTTATATACAGTACCCATATCAGCATTGGTGACTTCAGAGGAAATACACCACCATTAAGTTTTCATTGTAAGTACTGTATAAAACTTGACAAGCAGGAGGCCAGGCACTTCCATCCTGAGAGTTAAAACCTTCAATCTGGTGCAAATAGATAATACACAATTACCACTGAAGAGTTAACATGTGTTTGTTACAATGAACGACACACTGCAACATTGTTCAGAAAGGCTCCACTTTTGTCAGTACTGGCAGAGGCATAAATAACTGTACCTTATTGACAGCACATGCAGTCTTCTCTCGGATGATGCCACTGCTGGTTCGCAAAATCTTGGACAAGTCCTCTCGAGCAGCTAGTAGATGTGCAACAGAAATAGTGCTTTTTGGACTCAGGGTTGCACGCTTGGGCTGATAAACTTTAGCCAATTTTTCAACCTGGCTCTGTAGAGAGCAGAAAATATATAAATAACATCAGTATTAAATGTAAAAATACTGGATCACAATTCTGAAATCTGCATAAGATTGGAATCTTACCAATGATAGATTCAAATTATCTAACCTCTTCAGCACGTAGGATGATTGCATTTCTTACTCTAATGGCTAGAAGATCCATTTTGCTGAATTGGAAAGAGATTAACCCTCCTACGGTATTTCATTGGTTTTCACAAACTATGGTATGTTTGAATTTGGAAAAAATTGGAAGTGCAGTTTATGACCCTTCTATTAGATTTGAAAAAACTTGGAGGCCATTCATTCAGCATTTTCATCTGATGTAATTTGACCATTTCCAAACTTGTTTTATTTCTCTGTACTGTTGGTTGAGAGGAATGGAGTCGTCGACACTAAGGTTTTCTTTTTTCCCATTTTAAAGTTGTTAGTATTGCCCAAGTCTTTTAGTTTAGTTGACTAATTCTGTTTAGTTCAGTTTTTTTTGGGGATGGGGTTTGTTTTTTTTTCTTTTTCTTTTTCATGATTTTTCTTCAGTTTTTTTTTGCTTTGTATTATTCTTTATTATTCTGCATGATTGGGAGCTTTGTTAACTTTTACTATTTGGTTTTACAATTACTCATTTTAAATGTAACAATGTATCTCCTACTACTTGTATTTTTACTTGTTATGTTTTCATTCTACGAAATTAATAAAAAGCTTGAAAAAGAAAGAAAATTGGAACCTTCACCGTTACAGTTTTCCTCTGGCTACAGTTTTCTTAGCATGGGGAACCTGGGGATATTTTATAACCACAAGCTGTATCTAGCTGGTTTGTGTCCATCATTTGTTAAATTTAGCAGGTTCCTCCTAAACCTACAAGTGAACCATCAATGTATAAACGGAAGTGACAGGGAAAGACTTCTTTAGTAAAATCCCAAAAAACCTACTGCACTGCTTTGAAAGATGTGGTAAAATTAGTCTTTTTATCCATTTCTCCAATGGAAGTTTAAAACAAGCTTACGAAAAACTGACAATATTATATATAAATCTGTATATATCTGGAATGGTTCTGGAAGAATGGAAAATTGCAAAGGTCACCTCACTCTTCAAGAGGGGAGAGAGACTGAAGAAAGGTAATTATAGGCCAGTTAGTCTGACCTCAGTGGTTGGAAAGATGCTGGGAGTTGATTGTAAAGGATGTGGTTTTGGGGTACTTGTAGGCACATGATAAAATAGGCCATAGTCAGCATGGTTTCCTCAAGGGAAAATCTTGCCTGACAAATCCGTTGGAATTCTTTGAAGCAGGCTAGACAAAAGAGAATTGGTTGATGTTAGATTTTCACAAGGATTTTCACAAGGCCTTTGACAAGGTGCCACACATGAAGCTGTTTAACAAGCTTCAAGCCCATGGTATTATAGGAAAGATTGTCACATAGATAAAGCAGTGGCTGACTCGCAGGAGGCAAAGGGTGGGAATAAAGGGAACCTTTTCTGGTTGGCTACCAGTGACTAGTGGTGTTCCACAGGGGTCTGTGTTGGGACTGACTCTTTTTATTGAATTGAATTGACTTCATTTCTTACATCCTTCACATACATGAGTAAAAATATTTACATTACATCTCCATCTAAACATGCCATGTGCAATCATAGTAATTATAATAATTTATAATAAATAGAACAGTCAATGTAATATAGAGTACACTCAAATCAGCAAGTTCATCAGTCTGATGGCCTGGTGGAAGAAACTGTCCCGGAGCCTGTTGGTCCTGGCTTTTATGCTGCGGTACTGCTTCCTGGATGGTAGCAGCTGGAATAGATTGTGGTTGGGATGACTTGGGTCCCCATTGATCCTATGGGCCCTTTTTATACACCTGTCCTTGTAAATGTCCTGAATCATGAGAAGTTCAAACTACAGATGCGCTGGGCTGTCTGCACCACTCTCTGCAGAGAGTGTTACATGCTCATAATTTGGATGATGGAACTCATGGTTTGTAACAACATTTGCAGACGGTATGAAGACAGGTGAAGGGGCAGGTACTTTTGAGGAAATAGGGAGGTTACAGAAGGACTTAGGATAGATTAGGAGAATGGGCAAAAGAATGATAGATGAATACAATGTCGGGAACTGTATGGTCATGCACTTTGGTAGAAGAAATGAGGGGGTTGAATATTTTCTAAATGGAGAGAAAATACAAAAATCTGAGGCACAAAGGGATTTGGGAGTGCTTGTGCAGGATTCCTAAAGTTTAATTTGCAGGTTGAGTCTGTAGTGAGGAAGGCAAATGCGATGTTATCAATCATTTCAAGAGGACTGGAATATAAAAGCAAGGATATAAAGTTGAGACTTTATAAAGCTTGGAGTATTATGTGCAGTTTTAGGCCCCTTACCTTAGAAAGGATGTGCTGAAACTGGAGAGGGTTCAAAGGAGGTTCATGAAAATGATTCCAAGATTGAATGGCTTGTCATATGAAGAGTGTTTGATGGCTCTGGGCCTGTATTCACTGGAATTTACATGACCTAATTGAAACCCATGGAATGATGAAAGGCCTTGATATAGTGGATATGGAGAGGATGTTTTCTATGGTGGGAGTGTCTAAGTCCAGAGGACACAGCCTTAAAATAGAGGGGCATCCTTTTAGAACAGAGGTGAAGAAGAATTTCTTTAGTCAGAGAATGGTAAATCTGAGGAATTCTTTGCCACAGGCAGCTGTGGAGGCCAAGTACTTATGTATATTTAAGGTATGATAGATTCTTGATTGGTTAGGGCCTGAAAGGATACAGGGAGAAGGCAGGAGACTGGGGCTGAGAGGAAAAATGGATCAGCCATGATGAAATGGCAGGCCAAATGGCCTAATTTTGCTTCTATACCTTATAGTCTGAATAAATAGATTCTGAAAATGTACACAAATTATTACTATTTTTAAAAATTCTACCAAATTTCAAAGTTCCTGAAACGGTGAAATTTTTTTTCCACAAAACACATCTTAAAAGGCAAATCTAATGAAACTATGGAAATTATTCCAGCAGCTGCCTTTCAGTTAAGTGAAAGGAATATAGGGTACTCCAAGTCAGTTTACAAATGGCACACCCAGCTTACATCCATTACTTATAACCATACACGTACAGTTCAAAACCTTGTTCTGAAATTGATCTTGTTAGGAAATGATTTCCTTACAAGGGTCAATGTGTTTAGGAATAAAGGGAAAATCAATACAGATCTTAATCAATGAGTACTATACCTTAGCTCGGTCAGACCACCCAAATGACTGAATGGTTACATCCATACGTTTCAGCAACATCTTTCGTCGCACTTCATATTCATTAACAAGGATTTGATTGACGGTTTCTAGTTTTTCCTACAAACAGAGAGCAAATTACTTCAAAATTCCACTCTAACTACACCAAAAGAAAATATGCACAAGCCCAAATACTTAATCAATATGGTCTACATCACTAAGGTTCCCAAATTAGCCACCTACTGAAAGAATATCAGTTTGGTTTAACTTTAACAAGCAGACACTATTCACTTGTAACCTAGCAGCAAAACATTACAAAGTTTTAAATGGCTCTAAGATAGAACCAACTATAAATTTTGTTTCATGCAGAAGAATGCTGCTCCAATAAGATAATTAGCCATGGAAATACATTGTAGGGATCCACAAATGATCAGATGTTTCATCTTCAGACATCTTGGGCATGCACTTGTGCACGTTGAAATAAAATCATGCACTACAGTACAGAAACAGGCACTTTGGTCCTTCCATTCCATGCCAACCTGTTCTGTCTAATCCAATCAACCCACATATGGACCATAGCCCACTGCACCCTTCTCTTCCAAGTACTTACCCAAATATATAATTCTGTAATGTCCTAAAGGTTTAAATTTTGGCTCTGTAACTAAACAAACCCAATGGTGGAATACTAGCACAAAGAAAGGGGAAATTGCACAGCTCTATACTAACGAGGACTTCCATACAAATGACAATAGTACTCATTTGCATGATCAATTCTGTGGAAAATGTTAAGAGTAGACAAGTGCAAATAATTTTGCTAGCAAAAATTAAAAATAAGATTAATGTAAAACTATGCATTTTGAACTAAAAATTTTGAAAAAATACTTAATACTTATATTTAGACATTATTATTTGAAAAGCTATTAAATGTTTTGGTCTGTTAGAGCATCTTAAAAATAGTCCAAAAAAAGTTTTTGACATCACTGAGTTGTCAAGGACCATCAAGGCATTCAGGGGTGTCAGTTGTACACCACCAAGAGATCTAGTTGGTTAAGAGTCTGCTTTTTCTGTCAGACAAGTTTCAGGTGCAGAGATTGGGTTGCTTGGCTCTCCATATCAAAAAAAAAAGAAAGAGTAAATGAGGATTGTAAGTGGTGACTACATGTAGTAGGCTGAGTGCAGAACATTTTGACCGATTATAAATGGGAACAAGGAATCACTCTTTTATGAAACAGATCCAGTTAGCTGCAGTGCAACCCCCTTTGACCAAACGATGTACAACTCCTTCAATGCAACCCAACACTTAGCATTAAATTTATCATGTTATAGGTCCTGATGGTTGAAGTTGAGTCAAGGTCAGTTCAAATTAGCTTTCTGCAGCAAGCAGAGGAATTCATTACAATTAGGTGATTTTGAATCCTGTTACCATAATGAAAGATCGTGTCTATGTACTGCAACACTGTTCCCAACTAGGATTTCTTCCTATTAGTTGTACCAAAACTACAAGTATTCCTTCATCTTCTCTGCTATAAAGAGATCAAGCTCAGCTTCTGAAAAATCCCCAGGTAACAGAAACCCCTCATTGTTTGCAGCATTGAGACATAAGACACAGTACTCCATATTTCACCTGATGGCATTACAATGGAATTCTCCAATTTCAGATAATCTGCTCCCCGTCCCTTTCCTCTCTCGCTTCCTGATCCTGATTTGATCAAGGTAATAGGGATAATCTTGGGAATTATAGAGCAGCGAGTCTTACATCAGTGGTGGGCAAATTATTGGAGTGGATTCTTACAAGCATTTGAAGGGAGAGACAATATGGCTTTGTGAGGGTCAGGTCGTGTCTTAGAAGCCTAAAACAGTTTTTCAAGGAAGTGATAAAACAAACTGATGAAGGTAGAATGGTAGATGTGGTGTATATGGATTTAAGTAAAGTGACAAAGTCACCAGAACATGACACCACAGGATCCATAGAAACAGGTTTGCCTGAATTTGGAATTGGCTTGCCCACAGAAAGCAGAGGATGATAATAGATGAGTGTACTCTGCCTGGAGGTTGTCAACTAGGGATGTTCCATTGGGGTCTGTTCTGGTACCCCCAATCTTTGAGACTTTTTTTTCCCACAAATGTCTTGGATGAGGAAGTGGAAGGGTTGGTTAATAAATTTGCAGCTGACACAGAGGTTGGTGATGTTGCAGATAGTACAGAAGATTGTTGTAGGTTGAAGGCAGGATGCAGAAAAGCAGCTTATGGAGTTTAATCTTGAAAAATGTGAAGATATCCAAAGGGGATAAAGAGGATTGAACTTGAAGGCATTGTACAAGGTTAATGACATGATTCTTAGCAGTGTGGAGGAACAGAGGGATCTTGGGGTCCAAGTCCATAGATCCCTCAAAGTTGCCACACAACTTGCTAGGGTGGTTAACGTGGCTTATTGTATGTTGGCCTTTATTAATCAGAGGACTGAGTTCAAAAGCTGTGAGGTTATATAGCAGCTCCATAAAAAAAAATTGGTTAGACTGTGTTCAGTGCTGGTCACCTCATTATAGGAAGGATGTGAAAGCTTTAGAGAGTGCAGAAGACATTTACTGGAATGTAACCTGGATTAGAGAACATGTCTTATGAGGAAAGATTGAGTGAGCTCTTGCCTTTTTTTTGGCTGATGAGAGGTGACTTAATAGAGGTGTTTATAGAGGTTATTATGAGAGAGTGGTCAGCTAGCACTGTTTCCCAGGGTGGCAAAGGCCAATACCAGAGGTCATCTGTTTAAGATCAGTGTAGGAAAGTTTAGGGGAGAAACAAGAGAAAATCTGCAGACGCTGGAAATCTGAACAAAACACACAAAATGCTGGAGGAACTGAGCAGGCCAGGCAGCATCTATGTAAAAAAAAAAGCACAGTCGACTTTTCAGACTGAAAAAAAAGCTGAGGAGTAGATTTGAAAGGTGGGGGGGGGGGGCGCGGGAGAGAGAACACCAGGTTAGGTGAAACTTGGACGGGGAGGGATGAAGCAAGTTGATTGGTGAAAGAGACAAAAGGCCGTGGAAGAAAGAAAAGAAAAAAAGGTGGGGGGCAGGGGGAGGGAGCACCAGAGGGAGATGATGGGCAGATAAGGAGGTAACATGAGAGGGAGGGAAAGAGGATGGGAAATGGTGAAGGTAGGAGGGGCAGGGAGAGGCATAGGCACATAACTGGAGGTTTGAGAAATGGATGTTCATGCCATCAGGTTGGAGGGTATCCAAATGGAATACAAGGTGTTGTTCCTCCAACCTAAGTGTGGCCTTATCACGACAGTGGAGGAGGCCATGGATGGATATATCAGAATGGGAATGGGAAATGGAATTAAAATGGTCTTCTGGTGGACGGAGCATAGATGCTTGGCGAAGCCATCTCCTATCTACGCTGGGACTCTCTGATATACAGGAGGCCACACCGGGAACACCGAACACAGTATATGAACCCAACAAACTCACAGGTGAAGAGTCGCCTCGCTTGGAAGGACTGTTTGGGGCCCTGAATGGTAATGGGGGAGGTGGTGGAGGGGCACTTGTTCTGCTTGCAAGGCTAGGTGCCAGGAGGGACGAATGGACTAGGAAGCCGCACAGGAAGCGAACCCCATGGAAAGCAGAAAGTGGTGGGGGGAGGGAGGGAAAGATGTGTTTGATAGTAAAATCCAGTTGAGGTGGCGGAAGGGCAGAGGTTTCTGAGAATTATGAGCTGAACAGGGAGGCTGGTGGGGTGGTAGGTGAGGACAAGAGGAACCCTATCCCTGGTAGGGTGGCGGGAGGATGGGGTGAGAGCAGATGTGTGTGAAATGGAAGAGATCCGTTGAGGGCAGCGTTGATGGTGGAGGAAGGGAAGCCCCTTTCTTTGAAAAAGGAGGATATCTCCTTTGTTCTAGAATGAAAAGCCTCATCCTAAGAGCAGATGCAGCAGAGACAGAGCAAGTGAGAGAAGGGGGAGACATCAGAGGTAGGTTTCTTTTTAAACACAGAATGCTGAGTGCCTGGAACGCACTGCTGGGGGTGGTGTTGAAGGCTGATACAATATGAACGGTTCGAAGACTCTTAGACGGGCAGGTGGATGAAACATGAAGGGTTATGAGGTGGGTAGGAGGGAAGGGATAGATTAATCACAGAGAAGTTTATTTTGGTTGGTACAACTTCATGGGCTGAAGGGCCATACTTTGCTGCAATGTTCTGTATTCTACCCAATTCCTTCTACTCCCACCCCAACTCCTTATCACTCTGGTTCTCTTTTCTCCTCCACCCATTCCATCTGTGCACCACCCATACACTCCTACCACTACATTCCCTCCTTCTAACGTTCCCATCTGCCTACCTACCTCCCCTATTCGGTTCCTTGCTCTTCTTTCTTTGCCCAGATTCAATCATCTGCAACCTTCTGTTGACTCCACCAACTCCTCCCATCCTATTGGCATTTCCACTCTTCTCCCCTTCATCTGTCCAACACCCCTCTTCTGGCTTTACCAATTGCTCTGCCCCTTCCCCTCACTTGTTTATGCTGGCCATCATCCCTTCATCCCTCCACTGAATTAATCCTGTAAAGTACACATATCATTCTTCTGTTGCCTCTCCATGTACTTGACAACCTACTGTGTGTGTGGTGCCAACATATGCACAGCATTCCATCCAAGGTTTAACCAGGTGGCAGATAAAAGTTTAGTAAGATTTTACACTATTTATTTCCCCACATTTACTTCCTATTTATAAAGCCTGGATCCCAGTCAGATTTCAATTAAGTTAATAAAGTTAATGACTTGAACTTTGACACTATTTTCAAATAGCATGGTTGAAAACAGGATTTGGTATCAAAAGTGCTCAAAAAATTTTGCTGGTAATCTGAAGAACACTATTGTTGAGTGCATTAAAGCACTGGATAATTATCTAGTAAAAACTATTTATGGAACAAAATTATCAATCATTTATTCCATTCAGATTGAAAATGATCACAATTCATTACAATTATTTACATCACAAATAGTTAATAGGTAAATTACTTACCCAGTGAAGTGGGCCAAGTGCTTTTTTCATTAGAGGTTTACCCACATGATTAGGGGGTACTTTTGACAATGATTCTTTCAGCTGAAACAAACATATTTGAAATGTAAGCTTCGAAGTTAAAGCATAGACAAAGTAACTCAAAAGACATTATTTAAAGACAAGTCGTAAACCAACAATCATTTGAGAAATGGCATACAAAATTAAACAAGCAAAGCAATCCAAATTGTGAAATCATCCAGCTAGATACATTTATTTTTAAAGAGCCAATAAAATAAATTGGATTCCAACACAGAATGGATGTCTCAACCAAAGAGTTCTTGGGGATGCAACAAACAGGGTGACTAAAGGATAATGTGTGGACATGCCACAATTGGTCTGGTTAAGAACACGCAGGGTTGGGGGCTATATACATGGATAAGGGAGTGACTAACAGAAAGAGTCAAGATAAATGATTGTCAGTAACTAATAGTGTGCCATGGAGATCAATGCCAGGGCCTCAACTATTCATAAGTTTTGTTAATGGTTTGAAGGTATTGTAGCCAAATTTTCTGACGGTACAAAAATAGGTAGGTTAGCAGGGTCTGAGGACATGCAACATGAAAGGATATTTTGACATGTTAAGCAAATGACAAACATTCTGAAGGATAAATATCATATATCTACTTAAATGGAGAGAGACAACAAAATGCAAACACCAGGAAATCTGCAGAAGCTGGAAATTCAAGCAACACACACAAATTGCTGGTGAACGCAGCAGGCCAGGCAGCGTCTATAGGAAGTGGTACAGTTGACGTTTCAGGTTGAGACCCTTCGTTGCTGCTGTCTCCAAAAGTCTGTTTGGAAAAGGTTACTTAAGTTTTACCAGTGCTTTTGACAATCAAAGAGTTCCTAGACAAAACTGCTTAAAAGGTTATTTAATGTGAGCTTGGTTGTCTAAATTGAACTACAAGCAGTGCACCTAATATCTGTAGTCTCACTTTTTCCACTACATGACAACACAAGTATTAACGTAAATTTGAGCTCCTTTGGCAATTCAGTCCCCATTTGCTCACCACTAGACAAAACAAGAGCAAAACGTTATTTCTGAATTCTCAGCATTTCACCCTTCTGTTTTCACTTTAAGTGTGTCACTCCAAATGACATTATACACTCTGACTTCAATTAGATTATACTTTCCCTGTGGATGTTGGTGGCAGAGGTCAGGGTTTAGAAACTTGTAGAAATGCTGAAGGCCATGAACACTAGTAATTAAAGAATTCGAAGCTTAGCTACTAGATGGGTAACAAATCAAGCAAGTGTTTTGTCCTGAATGTTGATGAGCTTATCCATTCTGCTGACTTAACCAGTGTACATAAAGGGAGAGACATAACACGAGTCACATCCAGTTCTTGCGAGTAATCCAAATTAGTTTTTGGTTAACGACCTCAATCACCATGGGAAATTTGACAAAAATAATGCCATTCAATGCTGAAAGGAGATGGTCACATTTAGTTTTGTGAAGAGAGTCATTCCCTGCCATTTGTGGTGCAAATGTTCTCTGACAAATAATCAGCTCACAACTAAATTTTTTGCTACCAGTATCAGTATTGACTTTTCTGCAAACCACACATGATCGAACATCATCTGAAGAAACTCAAATGCAGAGTTCAAATCAAGTAAGTAAAATCTGTAGTTCTCGCCTTATGATAAAAGGAAGCTTCCTGATGCAGTAGCCATAATGGTTAGGCCTGGATTTATGAGCCAAATCACTTGACACTATCCAAAAAATGTTAGTCATTTACTTGTAAACAATACAAATTACAAATGCTCAGAATACAATTTCAAACAAAATGAAAAATATTAAAATCATATGCTTTGTATACGGAATTAAAACTTTCAAAGTTGCAGGTTATTTCAGAGAGATGCAAAGATAACTACAGTGCAGATTCTCAGAATTCCATATTCCACACCTTTTTAGCTTGAAAATGTAGAAATGTAAAAAGGTTTTCATCATTAACATTCACCTAACACTGTTTCCACATCTATGACAGACTCCTGACAGACTCCCTCTGTTGTTTCATAGTGTCAGTATAGACTCGTCAGCAACATAGACAATAATTTTAAGAATTTTCCAATTCCCCACCTATCAAAATGAATTACAGGACTTTATTCAAGAAAACTCATTCAACTTAATTGTCACAAAATAATTTTTGAAGATATCAACTTATCCTGAAAGTTCTCCTGGCTGCAATTCCAGTGGCATCTTATTGTTTTAGATCCCAGGATTTAAAATAAAATTCTGCAACCTGAGATTTGAATGTGAAGCGGTTGGTTTAGTTTCATTGTGAGAGTCTATCTGAAAGGGCCACCATATTTTGCATTGCGATCACAAAGACCAATGTGTTGGTGGAAACCTTTTCTACTAGAAACATTTCACTTAAATCCAGTTACGTCTGATGAGCAAGTTCCATTCAAACCCTAGTTCAGGTGCTGAAATTAAATTAACCTCAGTTGCTTCTGGAAAATGGATTTCATGACATTAAGAGTGGATTAGTTCTTTCAGTTGCCTGCACTATATTCCTGTAAACTCACATTTTCTCAATTGATCATCCTCATGTGTAACCAATGAGTATAACAGCTATAGCATGATCTTACCTTGTTTTTTTAAATAAAAAAATGTTCAAGTAAAAATGTAAGTCATCTTTAAGTTTCCTTGTAAGACAAATTTCTTCAAGGGGACATCAACATCCTTGAAGAATGAATTAATATTTAAATTTAAAAAGATTCCCTCAAACATTGAGATGGTCAAATAAGTCATAATTATAAAAAATGACCCTAAGACATAGGAACATTTGGCCTATCAACTATGTTCCACCATTCCATTTGGCTGATTTATTATCCCTCTCAACCCCTTTCCCCTGCCTTCTTCCAGCAACTTTTGATGCCCCAATTAATCAAGAACCTATCAACCACCACCTTAAACATACCCAATGACTTGGCCTACAGAAAGGAATTCCACAGATTCACCACCCTCTGGCTAAAGAAATTCCTCATCTCTGTTCTAAATGTACGTCCCTCTATTCTGAGGCTGTGCCCTCTAGGAAGCATCCTCTCCATATCCACTCTGTCTAGGCCTTTCAATATTTGATATGTTTCAATGAGATATCCCCTCATTCTTCTGACTCCAGCGAGTACAGGCCCAGAGTCATCAAACACTCATCATATTAACCCTTTCATTCCTGAGATAATTCTCATGAACCTGCTCTGGACCCTCCCCAATGTCAGTACATCTTTTCTTACACAAGTGGCCCAAAGCTGCTCACAATACTCCAGGTACAATCTGACCAATATCCTATAAAGCCCCAGCATTTCATCCTTACTTCTGTATTCTAGTCTTCTCAAAATGAATGTTAACATTGGATTTGCCTTCTTACCACCAACTCAACCTACACGTTAACAAGAACCTCCAAGTCGCTTTGCACATTTGAATCCTGCACAAAGACTCACGAGTATCTTTTCAACTTTGATTTTTGAATCTTCTCCCAATTCAGAAAATAATTCGTCTTTATTCTTTCTACCAAAGTGCATGACTATGCACTTCCCTACACTATATTCTATCTGTCACGTCTCTACCCATTCTCCCAATCTGTCCAAGTCCTTTTGCAGACACCCTGCTTCCTCAATATTACTGTCCATTCACCTGTCTTTGTTATCATTCACGAACTTGGCCACATGGCCAACGATTCCTTCAGCCAAATCACTGAATGTGAAAAGAAGTGGTCCCAACACCGAACCTTGTGGCAGACCAGTAGTCCATGGCAAAAGGTCAAAACTTAAGCAATTTTTTATGAAAGCAAAACAGTTTTGAAAGCTTTGCTCTAAAATAATGGGACTTCCATTTGTAGAAGGCAATATCTCCTATACAGAACTGGGTACTGAGATACAGAAATTGCAAACCCTGATGTGTGGACACCTGAGAATAAGGTACAGTGCAGTGAAACTGTGCCAGCCGCCAGTCAATAACACATCTAGAAGTGCAACTTTACATTAGCTTGAAACCTGCATTCCTCCTTATGGAACATAAACTTAAAAAAATCATGTTTTCTCTATTATTATTCACTTAAAAATATTAATATTACACCATGGGAGGATAGGAACTTCACTCAAGTTACAGCAGCTGTTCAGTTTCCAGGTCAAAATCAAATAAGCTTTCTGCTTATGTAATTTATTTGAAAATTTTTTTGAAGTGGGATTTCCATTATTGCATTTTAAAGATATTTTACTTGAACAGTCTAGCTTAATAAATCAAGTTTTAAATAGTGCTGTTTAGGACAATTTTATTGTCTGTACCTTTTTCTCAATCCCACTGAAGAACTGGAACATGGTGATGTTATCCGGGGGCTTGGACATACCCAGAGTAATGCATATAGTTTTCAACTCCACAAAGGATTGGCTTGGCTTGTCTGGTTCTTTCTTGGGTGGGTTGTTCACACCAAGCATCCGAGAAGATTCGAGCTCAGAGATCAGGTAAGCTAAATGAAAAATATACAGATACACAAAATGTCAGACGAGTTGGATTTTACCCCAACCTAATCCCATCCTTTCATGAAATCACTGTCTATTGGTGAAGTACAGTTTGAGTACCTACAGGACTCCTTTCAGTCAATCTTGCAACCTCATACATCATCAGGCTACATAATCTGGATAAAAACATAACATCTACTTCTAGCCCAAGTCCATCCCCAAGATCCAAATAAGTGCACATCTGGATTTCAACGAGTTTTGTTTCAATCCTGTTATTCAGTGATGCTGAAGTTAGGTATAGTTTGAGTTGCCAATGGTACTAAATAGTATAGAGCTTCCTGATCTGAAAAGAAAGTTGTGTATCTCGTGAACAGGACAAATGTGTTTTGAAGGTAAAATGGTAGAAAATACATCCAACTGTAATGCACAATTAGGAAATTGGATGTATTTCCTATCCGACTATTAGTTGGGGAACACTTTGGGCCATTCTATTAGTCTGAAGACAGAAATGGAAGAAGATCAGACTTATCCTCGAATTGAAGTTGAATTGGAGGAAGGCTAACTTCAATGACATCAGAACAGAACACATAAAAAAATGATTAGAGTATTTGTATGTAAAGGGATATCTAGCAAGTGGGAAGCTTTCAAAAGTGAGATAGAAAAAGCTCCGGACTAGTATATTTCTGTTAAGAGTCAAGGGCACAGACAGCAAGATCAAGGAAAGGTTAAACCAAGTTAAATAAGCGCTGAGAAGGTAAACAGCTTAAGTGGTAATACCTACCTCAAGTTCATTACAGTCACTGCCTTAAAGTAAAATCAATGAAAAAAACTGTCCTTGTACTCAGCCCAATTAGGCAATGGTTGCACAAATGCCTTTCAGCCAAGTGCCTGGGAATCCTAACATTATACTTTCTTGTTAAACTTCATAAGGTATTCAACAATGAGGCAAGTGATAACCACATTCATACAGAAATCTCACAGTTGCTAAAAGTAATGCCGAGGAGGAGCAATTGTTATATGGATAATTGCAGACATTTCCTTGTAAAAGCTGGTACACAAATCTAATTTGGGAATATTGATCACACCTTTGCAGCATGACAGATCTTTTCAACAATTAGCTGGACCGAGTGACCCCCGAGGCTGTGCAAATAAAGATTTAATTCCTAATGTTTGCAATTCAAAATGTGTCCCAAGGTATACACAGTTGAAAGTTTGGTCCAAGACCAAAAACAGAAAAAAACTGAAAATTTGATTTGAATTCATTGCAATGAAAAATACAAATAGATTGAAGTGTAGGCAGCAAACGTTTTTGAGACAATATCCAAGGAAGTTGTCCCCTTTTCCTGAGACCATCAGTTGTTTTTTTGATGACAATTTGTCAAACTATTCAGCCGACCAAGCTTGTGTCAGCTCTGTGAACAGCAACTTAAGTCCCTTTTTCCAGTGATTATAATATTTCCCCCCTTATGTAGCTGTTGAATCCCTTTTGGAAAACCATCATACTTTCAAGGCAGTCAATTCTGGATCATAATTCTTTGACAAGTTTTTCTGTGTCACCCCATGGTGTTTTTCTAATCACCTTAAATCTGTATCCTCTGGTCTTTGACTCGTCTGGCAATGAGAAGTTTTCACTTTGCTCAGAATATGCAAAACCAAGTCTAGATAATTTATAAAAAGAAAAACAGAAAAATAAAAGATCCCACTAATGATCTTCAAGGAAAAACACTGCTTACCTTCCTCCAATCAGGAAAGCAATAAAACACTCTCATTATTCTAAATATAAGGGCGAAAATATTGCTCAACGACAGGATTAACTGGATTGTTGTTTCTGAGAGCCGGCACAAGCCTCGTGGGCTAAACGCTTTGCCCAGTTGAGGGAATGTCCTAGTTAATCTTTTGTAATCATAAATCCATGATTTAATCAATTCAACCTAATGCACTAAAATAGTCAACTGCATCCAAGTTAGGATTGCTCATTCAGTACAAGCACTAATAGCTGCATCCATGCACATTCACAAATCTTTGAAGAGAACATGCACTCAGTGACCGCTTTACTAGGTACGCCTGCTCATAAGGCAAATATCTAATCAGTCCATCATGTGGCAACAACTCAATGCATAAAAGCACGCAGGCATCGCCAGGAGGTTCAGCTGTTATTCAGACCAAAAATCAGAACGGCAAAGAAATATGATCTAAGTGACTTTGACCACTGAATAATTGTTGGTGTCAGACGGCTTGGTTTGAATATCTCAGAAACTGTTGATCTCCTGGGATTTTCATGCAATACAGTCTCTAGAGTATACAGAATGGTGCACAAAACAAAAAAAACATCCAATGAGCATCATTTCTGTGGGTGAAAATGCCTTGTTAATTAGAGAGGTTGGAGAAGACTAGCCAGACTGGTTCAAGCTGACAGGAAGGTGACAGTAATTCTAGTAACCAAACATCCTTCTTCTTCTTCGGTTGTCCATCAAAATCCGATTACGACGTCCACCCCTTTAACGGTGAGATCTTTGATGACTATACAGTCCTATCCTGGATCCACAAGCTCTATTGCAGGTGGGACATGTATATGTAGTAGTGGTGGCAACCATGGCTGCATTTCTCCTGACTCTCATCTGGTTGTTCTTTCCATCTCCAGAATACGCACCCCATCCCTACACAGCTGTCGCCAAGTGGTACGGTCAGCAGCAACCTCCTCCAGGTCCTCGGGTCTGATCTTGCACTTCTGTAAAGCAGTCTTCATCTGATCCTTATAGCGTTTCTTCAGCCTTCCAGCTGAGCGTCGACCATGATGTAGCTGGCCCTATAACACTTGTGGGGTAGCCGACATGGAGGCATCCTTATCACGTGCCCCAGCCACTACAGCTGACGCTGGGTGATCATGGCCTCAATACTACTGTAGATGGTCTTTACAAGTATTTCAGTGTGAGGCACCCGCTCACACCAGGTAATTCCCAGGATGTGCTGGAGGCAGCTTATGTGGAAGCGCTCCAAGGGACTTGATGTGACAGCTGTAGATTACCCAAACTTCACAGCTATAAAGGAGGGTAGTGACACAGACCACCTGGTATACAGTGACCTTTGTGGAGGGACGAAGGCTCCTGTTCTGAAAGACTCTACGCCGAAGTCTCCAAAAGGCAGCTGATGCCTGTTTAATGCGGCTCTGGATGTCACTGTCAATGCCGCTATCCTCAGAGAGAACGCTCCCCAGGTATTTGAAAGATGACACTACTGACAGCTTTTCATCACCAACGGTGAAGGCAGGTAGAGTGGGTGGGACACAAATACTTCACTGGCAAACCACCTCTGTCTTGGTGGTATTGACGGTCAGCCCCATCCTGCTGTACACTCTCACCGCCATAGCAAGGACAGTCTGAAGATTCTCTGGAGTGTGGGCCACAAGAGCAGAGTCGTCTGCATACTGCAGCTCCAGGACCCGCTAACCAAACGTTACAAAAGTGCAGAACAGCTTCTCCGAATGTACAACATGCCAAACATTGAAGTGGATGGGCTACAGCAGCAGAAGACCACAAACATACACTCAGTGGCCTCTCTATTAGGTACAGGAAGTACCTATAAAAGTGGCCACTTTATTATCAGTGGTCAGTGGTGTAGTGGCATCTGCACCGGATTTCAAGGTGAGTGGTTCCCGGTTCAAATTTGGCCGGCTCCTTGCATGCCTTCCATCCGTACTAGGTTAAGCGTTGAGCTAGCAACTCGGCCTCATTAAAACAAAAGACAAAAATGCTAAAGAAACAGCAAGGTTGCTGCCCAATGCACCACAAGGTGTGAAAAGGAACAACAACTATTATTATCTTTAAACACATCAGCATAGCCAAAGTTTTAATTTTACTAAGTTACAAAGCTTTAATTTTAAAGTAGAAATTTTCCTGTAACTTACTAAGTAGTAAAAGGCAATTATTTTTGTTGAGAAGACGTTTAGTGACATCTCCAGTAGTTAGAACAGAATAGGGACACTGCATCTCAGCTAGCAAGCCACTCATTTCCAGTTGAAATTCTTCAGCTTCTGTGGGACCTACAAAGTTGACAAAAGTATACAAGTCACAAGTCCTAAAACTAGACATTTAAATATTTTTCCAATTGACCCATTAAGTTAATAGATTTACAGCATTTCTTCCATTGTTCCAGTTGTAAGATACAGACACGACCAACATACTAATCAAAGTATCATGGTTGAAAAATATTGTAGGCAAAAATGTAGCATTCTAGTTAAAGGTCGAGCACTCACTTTGAATATTAAAAAAACAAAATCAGACTACTGCAGAATCAAATGGAAGTAACAACAAATATTCTGAGGATGTGATTCACAAGACTTCAAATTACATTACACACACCTCTCGATAATGTCCCCACAACCAATGATATCACTTTAATGACTATCATTTCATGCTCTTCTTATTTATTGCTATTTATATTTGCATTTTGTTGTCTTCTATGCTCTACTTGATCTTTCATTGATCTTGTTTACAGTTATTATTCCAAAGATCTGCTGGGTATGCCCACAGGAAAAAGAATCTGAGGGTTTTATGTGATGACATATATGCACTCTGATAATAAAATTTACTTTGAACTTTAATGCAGGGGCACAACTAATAGAGCCACTATCTTTGAGTTCCATCACTCGGGTGACCAGGTGAACATTTCTCAGGTGTTCTGTTTTCCTCCTACATCACAAAGATGTATAGGATGTTACACTACAAATTCCCCTTCCTGTGCACTTGAGTGGTAGAATCTAGGGAGCAATGAGAATGTGGGGAGAATAAAAATGGAATCGTTGTAAATAGGTGCTCAATGGGCCTAAGGGCCTTTTTCCATCCTATGCTTATGTTCAAAGTAAATTTTATTATCAAAATACATACGTCTCCATATACCCCTCTGAGGGTCATTTTCCTGTGGGCATACCCTAGCAAATCTATAGATTGTAACTTTAACAGGATCAATGAAAGATCAACCAGAGTGCAGAAGACAACAAACTGTGTAAATGCAAATATTAGTAAATAGCAATAAATAATGAGAACATGAGATAACAAAGTAAAAAGTTCTTAAAGTGAGATCACTGGTTGTGGGAAGATCTCAATTGATTGGCAAGTGAGTGTAGTTATCCCCTTTTGTCAAGAACCTGATGATTGTGGAGTAGTACTGTTCTTGAACCTGGTGGTGTCCTACGATACAAATTTATCAATTGATTTCCTGTGATTTTATTAACTTGAACAAAGGCACAGTAAGTCAGACTGATAACTGTAAAAGTACAAGTGAGTAATGAATAAGCACAAAGGCCTGCAAAGTTATCAGAGTACCTACTCAACAAGTTAGTGCAAAATTACTACACTATTATTTTCCAATATTATTTTATGTACAATCTGGATTAAAATCATCACTCAAGTTTTACAGTTTGCAATTAATGATTAAAAAAATACTTACTAGTAGTTGCATTGACATTTTCAACCAGTTTGAAAAGAGCTTTCAGTTCCATTACAAGCCAGGCACATAGTTTAGTATATTCTGGAGATGCTGCCCCTTTAGTTGTTGCCAAATCCAGAGCTCCATTGTCTAGTAGTGGACCTTTGTATCTGCAAAATGAGTTATAACAGTGAACATTCAAGAAGTCTTTTATTCCCACATTTATTAATGAAGTCCTATGTATAGATGGATTTCCAACCCTACATTCTTTTCAAGCAAAGCTGTAAGCACAGATACCAATAAAAATATGAATTTGTGGAAATGTTTTGACATTATTTATTAACCCAACAGCTAAACAATTTATTAATTTAATCCACTGCAACTGAGAAGCATGCCTCAAAAAGAAAATAGACTCTCTAAATAAAATCCTGATGAAGGGTCTCGGCCCAAATCTGTTTATTCTTTTCCATATATGCTGCCTGGCCTGCTGAGTTCCTCCAGCATTTTGTGTGTTGTGTTAAATAAAAGGACGATTCTTTCTAAGCATAACTTTCACTTAAATACCTTTATTAATATCCAGTTTAGGTCTGCATATTCTCATTCACATCTTTGAAATGTTAATGAAATATAGTTTTCATTAAAAAAATAAAGAAATTCTGATAAATGGTCATTGAGCTGTTGATTTCTCTCCAGTGATGCTATTTGATCACCCGTGCATTTTCAACATTGCAACCTCTCTTTACACTTCCCACATCTATCAGATGTGTCCGTGTGCTAGATATATTGGGGAAAAAAAAATCAGAGATGTGCAGCATAAAAATAGACTCCGGTTATTACACCACTGCCAACATGTTTGCCCATTTACACTACTCACATCTGTGTATTGCTCTGCATTTATTTATGCCTTGCCTGTCTCATGCATATAGCAATTGTATATGACCCCCCACACCTCCTGTGGTGACAAGTTCCAGATATTAACCACACTGCATACAAGACTTCCCCTATCAATTCCCCTCTAAAACTCCTTCCTCTCACCTTAACATCTGCCCTCTCGTTTTTGAAAGGCCTACAATGGGAAAATTATTCCAACTATCTATGTTTTGTATAATGTTATATGCTTTTATTGCAGGGCTTCTTCAATCCAGGGAAAATGAATGCAGACTTTTCAATCTCTCTCCATAATTAAATTCTCCAATCCAAGAAATATCCCAGTGAATCCCCACTACACTTTCCAGAAGAACCACATCTTTTCAATGATGTGACAAATAGAAGTATGATCTTATAATATCTAATTGAAATGATGCAGTGTGTTGGCTTGAAACATAACCATTTCTTTGCCTCCACAGATGATGCTTGACCGAGAGTTCTTTCTGCAGTTTATTTCTAGCCTCAGATTCCAACATTTACAATCTCCATCTCATGTTCTATGCCCAAAACTATGAAAACAAGTATGCTGTTTGCCTTCTTCACCACCCTATCCACTGTTATCCCTTTCAGAGAACAAACTCAAATCTCAAAGTCACTCTATTCCTCAACATTCCTTAGCAGCCTACCATTCAGTATACACATCTACACACGTGACTTTGCAAAATGAATTGCCTCACATAACCCAGGTAAGTGTGAAGTGGTTCATTTTGGTAGGTCAAATATGATGGCAGAATATAGTATTAATGGTAAGACTCTTGGCAGCGTGGAAGATCAGAGGGATCTTGGGGTCCGAGTCCATAGGATGCTCAAAGCAGCTGCACAGGTTGACTCTGTGGTTGAGAAAGCATACGGTGTATTGGCCTTCATTAATCGTAGAATTGAATTCGGGAGCCAAATCTGGGTAAGCCTAGTAATTTCTAAGGTAGGGACATATTCCACACAACTTTATGGGCAGAAGGGCCTGTATTGTGCTGTAGGTTTTCTACAACTGTTAGGATTAAAACCCATCCATCAGCACGGCACCCATCTTTAATCTGAACTTTATCCTGCTGGAACCGAAGACAACTTTCCTCTCTATCCATGAAACAATTTTCATGTCATTTGCAAACTTATCATACCCCTTACATTCCCATTCATGTCATTAACATATATTACAAACCATAAAGGACGTCTTATTAACCATAGAGGATTGTCGAAGATTGCAGAGAGACACCGATAGGATGCAGAAGTGGGCTGAGAAGTGGCAGATGGAGTTCAACCCGGAGAAGTGTGAGGTGGTACACTTTGGAAGGACAAACTCCAAGGCAGAGTACAAAATAAATGGCAGGATACTTAGTAGTGTGGAGGAGTAGAGGGATCTGGGGGTACATGTCCATAGATCCCTGAAAGTTGCCTCACAGGTAGATAGGGTAGTTAAGAAAGCTTATGGGGTGTTAGCTTTCATAAGTCGAGGGATAGAGTTTAAGAGTCGCGAGGTAATGATGCAGCTCTATAAAACTCTGGTTAAGCCACAGTTGGAGTACTGTGTCCAGTTCTGGTCGCCTCTATAGGAAAGATGTGGAAGCATTGGAAAGGGTACAAAGGAGATTCATCAGGATGCTGCCTAGTTTGGAGAGTATGCATTATGATCAGAGATTAAGGGAGCTAGGGCTTTACTCTTTGGAGAGAAGGAGGATGAGAGGAGACATGATAAGAGGAATAGATAGAGTGGACAAGATATTAAGAGGAATAGATAAGAGTGGATAGCCAGCGCCTCTTCCCCAGTGCACCACTGCTCAATACAAGAGGACATGGCTTTATGGTAAGGGGTGGAAAGTTCAAGGGGGATATTAGAGGAAGGTTTTTTACTCAGAGAGTGGTTGGTGCAAGGAATGCACTGCCTGAGTCAGTGGTGGAGGCAGATACACTAGTGAAATTCAAGAGACTACTGGACAGGTATATGGAGGAATTTAAGGTGGGGGGGTTATATGGGAGGCAGGGGTTAAGAGTCAGCACAACATTGTGGGCCGAAGGACCTGTACTGTGCTGCACTATTCTATGTTCTATGACCGAGCATCAATCCCTGGACACAGACTTTTAATCAGACAAGTATCCTTCTACCATCACTCTCTGCCTCTCTCCACCAATTTGGATTCAATCTTGGATTGAACAAACTCATGTGCCTTAACCTCTTGGACTAGCCTACCATGTGGCATCTTGCTAAATGTCTTAATAAACATTAGCGAATGTCTACCTCTGTCTCCGTCAATCTCTCTTACTTACCTCAACTCAAACCCGAAGCAGCATTAGATAGTCTATCATGAATAATCTGTCTCTCATTGCCATCAATAAATGCCCATTCTTCAAATATGAACTTTGGGAATCCAAGTAAACACTACACTCTCCCCCTCCCCAAGCAGAAATTTCTCTTGCCTTCCACCCTCATACAGTCTTGTTTATTTCCTCCACTGATAATCAGTGCTGCCCCAAACCTAAATAGCTTTCACTCATAAAAGTTGCTGGTGAACGCAGCAGGCCAGGCAGCATCTCTAGGAAGAGGTGCAGTCGACGTTTCAGGCCGAGACCCTTCGTCAGGAAAGCTAAATAGCTTTCCCTGGTTCTCCACTTTATTAAAGCCAGTTACATCTCGAAGGTTTTGATGTACTATAATATCACTGAGTGACAAGGTATTTCATTGACATAAGAAATAGGAGCAAAATTTGGCAATTCAGTCCATCGAGTCTTCTCCGCCAGTCCATCATAGCTGATTAATTAACCCTAGCAACCCCATTCTTCTGCCTTCTTCCATTATCCTTTGATGCCCTGACTAATTAAGGACTTTTAACTTCCACTTCAAATATACTCAATGACTGAGCCTCCACAGCCTCTGGCAATGGGATTTCCATAGATTAACTACATTCTCACTAAAGAAATTCTTCCTCATCTCTGTTCTAAATGGATGTCCTTCTATCCTGACGCAATGTCCTCTGATCCTAAACTTTCCCACGATTGGGAACATCCTCTTAATGTGCAGTGTATCTAGGTCTTTTAATATTCAATAGGTTTCAATGAGAACCCTCCCCTCACTCATTTTTCTAAGCTCCAGCAAGTACAAGCCTAGAGCCATCAACTGCTCAGAGTCACAATGTAGAATGACTCCGTGTCCATTCCACCCTTCAGCTTGATTAGTAAGCATGTCAAAGGTTACAGGGAGAAGGCAGGAGAATGGGGTTGAGAGTACTAATAAATCAGGCATGATGATATGGTGGAGTAGGCCAAATAGCCTAATTCTGCTATTGGTCTTATGTTTTAATACTGGGAAAACAAACCCAACCAATTTGGTCTCTACTCATAGCCGAAATCACTTGACCAAAACAATGTTAGAATCAGAATTAGGTTTAATATCACTGGCCTATGTTGTGAAATTTGTTGTCTTTTCAGCAGCAGTACAATGCAACACATAATATAGGGGAAAAAAACTTGACTTAAAGTACGAGGAGTGATTGATAAGTTGGTGGCCTAAGGTAGAAGGAGTCAATTTCAGACAACCTAGCACATTTATTTTTCAACATAGTGCCCTCCTACATTTACACACTTAGTCCAGTGGTCCAGTGCCAACAATAGTTGTGTCATCAACAAATTTATAGACGGCATTTGAGCTGTGCCTAACCACAGTCATGGGTGTAGAGAGAGCAGGGCAGTGGACTAAGCACACATCCCTGAGGTGTGTGAGTGTTGAATGGCAGCAAGGTAGAGATGGTATTTCCAATCTGCACAGATTGTGATCTTCCAGTTAGGAAGTTGAGGATCCAGTTGCAGAGGGAGGGACAGAGGCCCAGGTGCTGCAGCTTATCGATCAGGACTGTAGGAATAATGGTGTTAAAACATTGTCCATAAACAGCATTTTGATACAGATATTAGTATTGTCCAGGTGGTCCAAGCCCATGTGAAGGGCCAATGAGCTGGCATTGGCCACAGACCTATTGTGGCCATAGACAAATTGCAGTGCATCCAGGTCCTTGTTGAGACAGGACCTCAGTTCTAGCCATAACCAACTTCTCAAAGCATTTCATCACCATAGATGTGAGTGCTACTGGATGATAAGGCAGCACACTCTGCTCTTCCTGGGTACTGTCCTTTTGAAGCAGGTTGGAACTTCCAACTATAGCAACGAGAGACTGAGAATGTCTTTCAACACACCTATCAACTATGAACATCAGTGAATCTTCTGTGTACCTCTTTTAAAGCAATTACTTACTTTCTACAGTGACCTGAACTACAAGCAGATCTCCAGCTGTGGTCTAATCATCTCTCTGATTTATGTTCAATGCCACAGCTAATGAAGACAAGTATCCTGTATGCTTTCTTAACCACCTATCTACTTGTGCAGCAGATTTCAGTGACACTTGACAATGTATACCTAAATCTGTCTGTCCCTTGGTTCATACCATTAAATGTGCATAACCAATATTATTCATCCTCCCAAAATGCATCACCCCATATTTTTCAAGATTTAATCCCATTTACTAATTCTCTGTCCATCTTTCTAATACTGCTCTGTTGCCAAAGATTATCCTCACGATCAACACCATCACCATGTCTTGGCAAACTTACCAATCTTGCCTCTACGAACAAATCCAAAATGTTAATGTAAACAACAAACAGCAAACGTTTCAGCACAAAACCCTGCAAACACCACTTGCCTCTTGCCCATCTTCTGGGTCCCCCCCCCCCACCTTGTCTTTCTTCCCGGACCTCCTGTCCCATGATCCTCTCGTATCCCCTTTTGCCTATCACCTGTCCAGCTCTTGGCTCTATCCCTCCCCCTCCTGTCTTCTCCTATCATTTTGGATCTCCCCCTCCCCCTCCAACTTTCAAATCCCTTACTCACTCTTCCTTCAGTTAGTCCTGACGAAGGGTCTCGGCCTGAAACGTCGCCTGCACCTCTTCCTACAGATGCTGCCTGGCCTGCTGCGTTCACCAGCAACTTTGATGTGTGTTGCTTGAATTTCCAGCATCTGCAGAATTCCTGTTGTTTGCATTTAAATACACCACAGGTCATAGGCACAATTTGCTAAAACAAGCCTCAACCATCACCAAACCAATTTTAGATCCAATTTGCCAAACTGCCCTGGATTCCATGAGATCTTACCTTTTGGTCAAGTGTCTCATATGGAACCTTGACAAAAGGCTGTAGTGAAAACCAAATAGACTACATCAACCACACCAGGCTAAGAGACAATTACTTGCTCTTCAAAAAAAAAATCAATCAGCAAGGACCAGCCCCTAAAGGAATGGAGAAGAACAGAAAACTATTTTGATGTTTGCGACTGCAGCACATTGTTTATGTGGCATACAGAGCAGCCAAGGTGAACTGATGATAAAGATAATAAACAATTATAGTACATGGCATTCATATAGGATCCAGTACAATGAGCTGCTTGAATGTTGCTGGAACATTCATCTAGACAAGTGAAGAGTACACACTAACCATTGATTTGTATCTTAAGAGCATCTGAGTTATACCGCACAGAAATAGCCTCCCTGCTCAAAGTCAATGATAAGCCATCCAGGAAATTTAATGGTAATACCATTGAATAGTTATGCAGCACAGAAACAGGCCCATTCTCTGGTAATTCGTTCTATATAACCACCGCTCTCTATCTAAAACCCTACCCGTCAGCTCTGCCTCACCATAAATCTATAGTGTTACAGATATTGAAGATCAAATAGGATGTTGAGTTTTCTCAGTCAGACTGCTCACAATCTATCTAGAAAGAGAATGCAATTAATATCTGGGCAATACAGCAAACCACTGTATTTAAACTTATTGCAAGCCTGTAATATACAACCATAAGGCATAGAAGGAGAATTACAGCATTCAGCCCGTCATGTCTGCTCTACTATTCCGTCATGGCTGATTTATCATCGCTCTCTCAACCCCATAACCTTTGATGCCCTGATAATTAAGAACCCATAAACCTCCATTTTAAATATATCCAATGACTTGGCCTCCACAGCCGTCTGTGGTATGAATTGCAAAGATTAGCTAACCTCTGGACAAAAATATTCCTCATCTCTGTTCTAAATGGACACCCCTCCATTCTGAGCCTGTGCCCTTTGGTCCTAGACTTCCCCACTAGAGGAAACACCATCTCCAAATCAACTTTCAATAGGCCTTTCAATATTCGATAGGTTTCAATGAGATCTCTCCTCATTCTTCTAAACTCCAGTGAGTAAAGACCTAGAGCCGTTAAACAGGCCTCATAAGTTAACCCCTTCACTCCTGGAATCATTCTCATGAACCTTCTCTGGACCCTCTCCAATGCCAACACTTATATTAGATAAGTGGCACAAAACTGCTCACAATACTCCGAATTCAACCTGACATATGCCTTATAAAGCCTCAGCATCACATCCATGCTTTTGTATTCCAGTCCTCTTGAAATGAATGCTAATACTAGTGCTCTTGAAATAAATGGTAACGCTAGTCCTCTCAAAATAAATGCCAACATTGCACTTGTGTTCCTCACCACTGACTCAACCTGTAAGTTAACCTTTAGGAATACTGCATGAGGGCTCCCAAGTACTTTTGCACCTCTGATTTTTGAACTTTCTCCCCATGCTAGTTTCTTTCCTGTAATACAATGAGTTCTTATCTTGTTAAGAGGTCTCATATGCAGCACTTTATCAAGGGACTTCTAAAAATCCAAATAAACAATATCCATTGGCCATCTATCCTGCCTGTTATTTCCTCTAAGAACTCCAACAGATTTGTCAGGCAAGATTTCCCCTTTAGAATACTATGCTACCTTCAGCCTATTTTATCATGTGCCTCCAAGTACCACGAAATCTCATCATTAATAATGGACTCCAACATCTTCCCAACCACTGAAGTCAGGCTAATTAGCCTATAATTTCCCTTATTCTTAAAGAGTGGAGTCACATTTGCAATTTTCTAGTCCTCTGGAAACATTCTAGAATCTAGTGATTCTTGAAAGATCATTACCAATGCCTCAACAATCTCTTCAACCACCTCCGTCAGAACTCCAGTGTGTAATCCATCCAGTCTAGGTGATCTATCTAACTTCAGACTTTTCAGCTTCACAAGCACCTTCTCCTTAGTAATAGTAACAACACTCACTTCTGCCTCCTGACTCTTTTGAATTTCTGGCTGCTAGTGTCTTCCGCAGTGAAGAATGACACAAAATACTTATTAAGTTCATCCACCATTACTGCCTCTCCAGTGTCATTTTCCAGCAGTCTGATGTCTGCGCTCACCTCTCTTTTACTTTTTAAATATCTGAAAATGCTTTTGGTATCCTCCTTGATATTATTAGTTTACCATCCTATTTCATAATGCATTTTTATTTGCCTTCAGTTGGTTTTTAAACGCTTCCCAATTATTGCCAAAGCTGCCCATTAATTTTTGCTATCTTACATGCCCTCTTTTTTGCTTTCATGCTATCTTTGACTTGTCAGCCATGGTTGCCTTATCTTCCCCTTAGAATACTTCTTTATCTTTGGGCTGCATCTTTCCTGCACCTTGAAATTTGCTCCCAGAAACTCCAGCCACTGCTGTTCTGCTGTTATCCCTGCTTGTGGTCCTCTTCCAATCGACTTCGGTCAGTTCCTCTCTTGTGCCTCTGTAATTCCTTTTACCCCAATGTAATGCCAATACATCTTAGTTTAGCTTCTCCCTCTCAAACTGCAGGGTGAACTCCATCATTTTCTAAGGGCTCTTTTACCTTAAGCTCCCTAATCAAATTTTATAACACTCAATTCAGAATTGCTTTCCCCCAATGGGCTCAACCACAAATTGCTCTAAAATGCCACCTCATAGGCATTCTACAAATTCCCTCTTGTGGGATCCAGCACCAACCTGATTTTCCCAATCTACTTATATCTTGAAATCCCCCATGACTATTGTAACATTGCCTTTTTAACAAGCCCTTTTTATCACCTGCTGAAATTTGATCCCCACATCTTGGCTACCGTTCAGAGGCCAGTATATAACTCTCATGGTGGTCTTTTACCTTGCATCAACTTCAAGTATAAGAACTCCACTGGATTATTAGTAATATAGTTAATTGAACATGACATGTGACCACTTCCAACCCAGACCAGATCATTGCTTTTCTTGACTTATGCGATTAAATATAATTAAGTAATGTAACACATCTATGAACTTGCATAAGTCATAGATCAAATCAGGGAGTGTGGTAGCAAAAACATTTAACCACTAATGCTGAAAAGTGATTCAGGAACTGTTTAACATCCTTCACCACTGTCATTTAGGGCAAGACCTTAAATAGGTCAGATCACCAGGCCTGCCATAGGCATCAGGTTTGTAAGGCCGACAAACTATTAAGTAAGAATAGCAGAATAAAATAATATAGCAAGTCAGACACTGCCTGGCCTGCTGAGTTCCTCCAGCATTTTGTGTGTGCTGTTTAGAATAAAATCAAGCTCGCCAGCCTTTCTGAGCAAGGCTGGTTACCACGAAACCTGTAGCATCAGCAAGGAGAGGATGGCGACCGAGTGGCCTCGGGGCCTTTTGCAACCCGCCGGCAGCTCGCGTCAAGCACGGGCCTCCAGTGAAATGCCGCTGCCTTCCAGCGGGCAGAGGAGGAAGGCTGGCCGCGCTCCAACGCCAAGTCGAAAGCACGACACCGGCCTCCGCCGGCGGCCCAGCTCGGTAGAAGCCCCGGGAAGGTACAGGGCACCCGAGCCCAGCTCGCCCCGACCCCAGCCCCCTCCATACCCCAGATCCTCCAGCGAGTCGAGGATGTCGTTCTCCATAGCGCGGCCGGAGCTGATGTCGGTGTCCGGTACCGCTGCCGGAGGTTTCTCAGCGCCGCCACCACCGACACCCGCCGCCTTGTGCTTGGTTGGCATGTCCGGGGCCTCGCACAAAGTGGCCGCGCAACTGCCTGCTAGTCTCCTCGCACGAACAGGTATCTCATTAATATTATTTTTCTTAAAAATTAAAAATAACCACAATATTACTTAATCAATCGCACATCAATCCACAAATAATTATTAACATAGCCTTATACAGGCAGTAGCCTATACGCGAAAGGACCCCTGGACCCGTTATCCTCATGGTGAAGTTCAAACTCTGATAGACCTTCATTCCGGTTTATTGGGACACTTTGGGACCAGAATATTGTGGCCCAATTAAGCGGATGCCCTAATTAGCTGAAGTTTCAAGGAAGTACTTCTAAAAGGTACAAAAAAGACAAACTACCTTTTAACTGAGTAACACATAGTCATAGTCATACTTTATTGATCCCGGGGGAAATTGATTTTCGTTACAGTTGCACCATAAATAATAAATAGTAATAGAACCATAAATAGTTAAATAGTAATATGTAAATTATGCCAGTAAATTATGAAATAAGTCCAGGACCAGCCTATTGGCTCAGGGTGTCTGACCCTCCAAGGGAGGAGTTGTAAAGTTTGATGGCCACAGGCAGGAATGACTTCCTATGATGCTCTGTGCTGCACATCTCGGAGGAATGAGTCTCTGGCTGAATGTACTCCTGTGCCCACCCAGTACATTATGTAGTGGATGGGAGACATTGACCAAGATGGCATGCAACTTAGACAGCATCCACTTTTCAGACACCACTGTCAGAGAGTCCAGTTCCATCCCTACAACATCACTGGCCTTACGAATGAGATTGTTGATTGTGTTGGTGTCTGCTACCCTCAGCCTGCTGCCCCAGCACACAACAGCAAACATGATAGCACTGGCCACCACGGACTCGTAGAACATCCTCAGCATCGTCCGGCAGATGTTAAAGGACCTCAGTCTCCTCAGGAACACATTATGTATTTAAATGAAATACAGAACAAATGAGAACACAACCAATACTCTATCAGTACTATACAACTGTGTATTAGCTCCTAATAGTTATCGACAAAATCAGTGCAGATAATGGACTGCCTTCATACAATGCTGTTGATGATTGCATCCTCCAAATCTTAATTTTCATTTTAACATTCAAGAAGATTGTTGACTCCTTCAAACTATTTGTAGTTCCTAACTTGGTGAAGTAGTGAAATCGTTTCATTTTTACTCCTGGTCTTTTCTGGCGTCTCCAAGCCTGAATGCTTGAAACCGCAGTGAGCAAAACAGTTCTGAATTGTTTTCCTGCCTATCCTTCGCCAACTATCAGTGACAAAAATTACTGCTTTTTAAACACAAGTACACACGACTGCCACTATTTAAAAACTGTTTGTTCAAAATCACACAAGTACATGCGACTGACACTAGTTAGAAACTCTTCGACGACAATCTCCTGTCCCAATTAAGCAACATAGTGTAGCAAATAAACAAAGGAAATTCTGGCTAATTTCTTAATTAGTTTTTGTTGTTTAAGAATGGTCCCAAATAAGCAGCTGCCCCAATTAACTGATGGTCCAATTAACCAGAATCCATTGTATTATAATTAGTTACAAGGTCATGTAGAGGGTTTTTGAAGGATTGGCCTTGTATTTTTTGAGCTTCAGTCGGGAAATTGATGAAACAAATGTCTGATCTTGGACAATTCTCCATCTTGTGGACATTTCTTGTACAAATGAAGTATATAACACAGCAGAGAGTGACTGTGGTCAGTCAGAATCCACCCTTTGGTGCAGAATGCCTCTGTCTGAACACACTTCGTTGGTATAATTTATATTATGGACAATGCTGCAAGGGTTGTGTCATTGCCCACCCAAAACTGCCCATGAGAACATGGCAGTGAGCCAGTTTCTCGAACGGCTCCGGCCCTCACAGTGATTGTACTCCTACGTTGGGAGTAACTTCTTGCCTCAACTTAAGAACATGGGAAATCAACATGGAAGAGGGACATTCAGCCCCAAAGTGCCTGCTTTATTATTCAGTATGATCATAGCTTATATGTTCCTTCGTATCACAGCCACAAACTCATCCCATGTGCCTTAATTCCCTCAGCATTTAGAAATCTATTGATCTGTACAGAAAGACGTTCAGTGACTGTGCTTGCATAGACTACATATTTACTATCTTCAGATCTCAATCCTGCATAATCAACCCCATATTCTAAAACTGTGACTCTGTATACATGAGTCAAGGATACATCTTCCCTGAAACTACATTGTCAAACCTAACAACAATAATTTTGAATGTTTCAAGGTGATCATGTCTCATCCTTCTAATTTTGAAATACTGCTTAATCTCTCCTCAGAGGATGTATTACCATCCCTGAAATAAATCCATTGAAGCTTTGTTGCATCTAGATCGGAAGAGAATATTTTAAGTAATGACTTGCTTGTGTCTTATACAATTACAGAAAAACGCATTATGATTATGATTATGAGGACATGCAGTCCCCTTTTATTGTCATTTAGTAATGCATTCATTAAGAAATGATAAATTGTTTTTCCAAAATGATATCACAAAAACACATGACAAACTGACTTAAAAACTGACAAAAACCACATAATTATAACATACAGTTACAACAGTGCAAAGCAATACCGCAATTTGATAAGAACAGACCATGGCACAGTAAGAGTCTCAGAGTCTCTCGAAAGTCCCATCATCTCACGCAGACGGTAAACCTCCAGCACCGCCAACTTGCCGATGCAGCATCCCGGAAGCATCCAACCACATTCCGACTCCGAGTCCGTCCGAAAAACTCCGAGCCTCTGACCACCTCACGACACCGAGCACCGAGCACCATCGCTGGCGAGCGCTTCGACCCTGGCTCCGTTAACAGGCGATACACAAAGCCGAGGATCTGGGGCCTTCCCCTCCGGAGATTCTCGATCGCACAGTAGCAACGGCAGTGAAGCAGGCATTTCAGAAGTTACTCCAGATGTTCCTCTGCGCTTCTCATGGCTGTCTCCATCAAATCTGGATTGTGCACGGCACCCCTAGTTACACATATCGATATCATTCAGAATGGCCGCGCGCGCTGCAGAAAAAAGCATATCTTCTCATCTTAAAATTTTGCTATAAAGACTAACGAGCCATTTTCCTTTCCAGTTGCTTGATATACCTACACATTTCAATGATTCATGTACAAAGACACGTAGGTTCCTCCAAACATCAATATCTTTCAACCTCACCATCTTAAAAAGTTTTATATTTACCCTGCTGTCCGCACTTTGGCAAGTCTGATGACCTAGCTGTACTTCTACTCCTGGCATTCAGGCAGAGACTGAGAACCATTTATTTTCATTGATGCACATTTAAATCCAACCTACATTCTTCAAACAAACTTAAAACTCACAGAGGATTTTTATCTTAAAACATTTCCAAATTATAAGCAATTCCTAAAACACAAGGGATTTCCAAAACACAGGTACAATTCCTATAAACAAGAGACGACTTACAGTATAAACGATACAGATTGTTCATCACAAAAATCAAAGCCAGAGGAGTGGATTCTAGTTCACCCCATGTTTCTTTCATTCTTCCTGATGTTCCTTACCGCATTCCAGCATTCCAAATAAGCTTGAATTTTCACAGACCTGATATATTTCCACAGATACCTTTTCCACAAAGATTCTAAAAACCTCTTGGAGACATAAATCCCAGCTACCTACAATTAATGCTGTGAAGCTAACTTTCTAGGATACATAAAACTTCCAACATTAATAGACCAGTTATTGATAAGCTAAGTGTTAGTTTCCATCTAGTCTGCAGGCTTCTTTGGATTAAGCAACTTAGTCATCTTGTCTGTTTGAACCAAGCCAAATTAACTAACCTATTGACTTATACTGCACCTCTTCCAGCAGTTAGACAAGGGTTATGGGCTAGCAGTCTGCTCCATAGACAGAACGTGTTTGCTAATCTGAGTGTTTTAACTTCAAGCTGATTACTGTTTGCCATTTACATTTTAAGAATTGAAGACTGGTTCATGTTTACGACCAGAAGCTTAACCATGTTTGTTGGAAGTTTACTTACAACTATTTGATCTTACAAGTGGCAGCTGCTGTGCTTAGAAAGCCAAGCTTGGCAAAGCATGAGGCACATTGGCCCAGGAAGCAAAGTTCCATTACAACCCACTTACTTGCTAAGTGAAGATTTATAACCCAACTTTTTCCTATGGATATCAGCTTCAAGATCAAGACTCCCACCAATACTACTCTTGGTGAAACCCGACGAAGCGGTCCCCCAATCTGCGTCAGGTTTCACCGATGTAGAGGAGGCCGCACTGGGAGCACTGGATGCAATAGGTGACCCCAACAGACTCACAAGTGAAGTACCGATGTAGAGGAGGCCATTGTATTTGTACAATTGTATCTGGCTGATAAGTTTATGGCCTAAGGTAGAAGGAGATGAGTTATACAACTCTTGTTACATGTACATGCAATTCAACTCTTTGAGTTATTATGCAGAAAGCTTGAAGTTAATAACTCATCTCCTTCTACCTTAGGCCACAAACTTATCAATCACCCCTGCTGTGGACCACTTTCTGGAAGTCCAAGACGCCGACTTCTACAAAGAAGGGATCCATATGCTCCATGACCGCTGGACTAAGTGTGTAAATGTAGGAGAGGACTATGCTGAAAAATAAATATGCTAGGTTTTCTAAAATTGAATCTTCTACCTTAGGCCACGAACTTATCAATCACCCCTCGTATGTCCTGTACAAAAATCAATTATCACAAGAATATGCTTATTAGGTTTCCAATAAGTTAGGCTGCCTTTGGATATTTGAATAGACCTATATAATCAACCTGCCACACCTGCATTGGTGCTGCTGGTTTGGTTTGTCTTATAGGAAGTAGTTATGTGACCGCTCTTTTATTATCAGCCAGATACAATTACAATTCGTTACAATCACTCAATATGTAAGGACACCAGTATAGCACAGCTAATTTTGCATGAGTGGCTTTTCGCCACCATGATTGTGTTTCAATTCTTGTGGGCTTCTTGAATCAGTGCTTTCTGCATGTGGGCAGAAGGTATTTGCTTCTTATTTTTTTTAGGGGGTCAATCCCAAACCTTAGTTTTACCATCAGCTTCATACTTGTACCTTGTTGGAAACCCATTGGAATTGGATTCAGTCATATCCAGGAGAATTCTTAGAAATAATCATCCTGATTATTTTTTAATTGTTGCTTAGTTACTACCAAAACTCTGGCCTCCCTTACCACAGTGAGGTCCATCCTGACAGCTTGCTTTGCTTGTTCATTACTACAGTTGTGTAAGAGGCCTGCAGTATGTCCCGGGATATGTAACACGTGTACTAATAGTCTAGTCAATATTAATTCATAAATGTTCTTCCACATGGAATATTTCCATCTGGTAGTTAATCAGATGAGAAGATGTCTTTCTACTGCATTCGAAACATAATTGGCATCAGTACATATCAAAACTGGTTCTGTTATAGTTATTTGTTTTAGACTTAATCCTAGGGCTTTAGCCTCTGCAAATTGATCTGTATGATTCCCTAAAAGATGCGCTTGCAACTCATGTGGTTCAAATTCAGTTTCTGATACAAAAAAAAACCCTTTTGTAATCAGCAGCAGGGATTACAATTGAGTGGATCTGTCTTTCTGGATTTTCATTGCTGTTCCATCACAGTACCATACGTGAGTAGTGCTCTAAAACAGGGTCCATGGACCCTCAGTTAATGGTAGGGAGCCTCTTATTTAAAGAATGTGATAGTATATTGGGTCATGGAGAAGATTATTCTGCATCTTCCATGACAGGGAAGGATTATAAGTCATAGCTCTCGGGAATGTATTCCCATTTTAAGGTGTTGTCTTGCAAAGGAGTTTGCCACTTCCCTTATCTAGTTATTGTAGCTCATTCATTTGTTGGTAATTTACTATCATTTTTATAAAGCTGCAAGCTCTTTTTGTATAATAATTGGTTTGTCCTCTTGCCATGGTCTTACTCCAATAAGCATATGAAATACCATAGTAAGACATCGCTCTAAGGAAATAACTTTCTGTTTTGTTCTGTTATATGAGGCATTCTATATGGGTCTTATGTTTCTTCACCCTGATTATAGCAGATGGCTACTGCAGTTTTTGGAGGAACACAACTTCGCAGAACAAGAGACTTTTTAGGTCACTTGCCCAGGGGTCAAGGACCCTTGCTGAAATTCTGCTGCACAGCTTTTATTATATTAACGTTGGCATTCCCCTTCTTTATGTTTTGTTTTCCCCAAGCTGCAGGGAAGAGAGGGGATGGCCCCAGTCCCTTTGTATACTTAGAGGGTGAAGGATGAGGTGGGCCTCATGCGCGGCAAGCACTCAGTTACATACTCTGCTTCATACTAGCGATAGGGACGCTGAATGTTCCCTCCATCCTGGAAGGAGGACCTTCTTCCACAAAGAAAGGGGTCAGAGCTAAAGATCATGGCCTATACCTAGTGTCCAGCCATCCAGGTAGTGGGGGAATATCTCTTCCTAAAGCTGGCGATCTCCAGGGAACTTGTTTGATTTGTTTCTTCCCTGCTGAGAAGCTGGTGTAGGTGATCACTGTGAATGCAATCGAGGTTGGTTTGGTGACAGTGTTACTGACCCTACATTCCCTTTAGAAGGTAAAGAGGAGGACCCAGGGCCAGCACTTCATTGCCATTGTGTGAGATTGATCAGTAATCTTGCTACCACCATATGGGTGTGCAGGATCTCTTCAACAACCTGACTAAGGGCTATTCCGCACAGGGTGCGGTGGTTTTCACTAGGATAAAGGGGTAACATTATGGAATGAACTAGGTCCCAGTCTGCCTTTGCCATTTATTCTCTGATATTATATGCTGTTATCAAGCCCTGATTTTTGACTATTTTACTCAATCCAGTACTAAATCCTCTGTGTACATCTCTACCATTTGTTTGTAAATCCATGCATATATCTGATATGGATTTCCACACACATGTGGAGTTGATAACAAAGCTATGGGAATAACATTAATAAGAATTGGTGAATACGTTGGGGAGTGTGACTGGCCCAGAAGGCCTGTAACTTCCCGGCATTCTGAAATATCCATTCAAGAATTCCTTCTGCATCAGCCGGAGGTGCACCACATACTGCCTGCAAACTCTGAAGAGTCAAAGGTCCAAAACCTTGATAGGATGTCTGTACTTGGGACAATCCCGAAAGGTGGCGGTGTGTTCAGATGCACCGGCTTCTCTGAGGCAAAGCAAAGGTGTTTTTGTCTTTTTTATGATTGCAAGATACTGCTGGGCATTCTAGTTATGGTAACTTCTCACACTTCATGACCCCGACACCTGGAACTTCCATCATGCTGCTAGTTGCGTCCACTGTGAAGACTGACACAAAATACTTATTCACTTCATCTGCCATTTTGTTGTCCCCCTTTACTACTTCTCCAGCATCATTTTCCTGCAGTCTAATATCCACTCTCACCTCTCTTTTACACTTTGTGTATCTGAAGAAACTTTTGGTATCCTCTTTAATATTACTGACTAGCTTACTTTCATATTCCATCTTTACCTTCTTAATGACTTACTTAGTTGCCTTCTGTTGGTTTTTAAAAGCTTCCCAATCCTCTACCTTCCTACTAATTTTTGTACTATTATATGCCCTCTCTTTTGCTTTTATGTTGGCTTTGACTTTACTTGTTACCCATGGTTGCATCATCTTTCCTTCAATACTTTTTCCTCTTTGGGATGTATATATCCCGTGACTTCCAGATTGCTACCAGAAATTCCAGACATTGCTGCTCTGCTGCCATCCCTGCCAGTGTTCTTTTCCAATCAGTTCTGGCCAACTCCTCTCTCATGCCTCTGTAATTCCCTTTACTCCACTGTAATACTGATACATTTGACTTTAGCTTCTCCTTCTCAAATTTCAGGGTGAATTCGGTCATATTATGATCACTTATCCCTAAGCGTTCCTTTTACCTTAAGCTCTCTAATCAGTTCTGGTTCATTGCACAACAACAAATCCAGAATATCTGATCCCCTAGTGGGTCAGCCACAAGCTGTTCCTAAAAAGCCATCTCATGGGCACTCTTGAAATTCCCCCATGCTTGGAATTACTACTGTTTGGGGTTGTGTATACAACCCCATCTGGGTCTTTTTACCCTTGTAGTTCCTTAGCTCTATCCACAATGATTTAATACCTTCTTACTAATGTCACCTCTTACTAATGATTTGATTTCATTTTTTTTTACCAACAGAGCAACGCCGCCCCTTCTGCCTTCTTGCCAGTTCTTTCAATATAATGTGTATCCTTGGACATTAAGCTCCCAGCTATAATCTTCTTTCAGCCATGATTCAGTGAAACCTACAAAATCATACCTGCCAATCTGCAACTGTGCTGCAAGTTCATCTGCCTTATTCTGTATACTACACGCTTTCAGATACAGCACTTTCAGTCCTATATTCACCCTTTCTGATTTTGTCCACCTTTTACGTTGCAACTCATCCTGTTGTCTGCAACTTTGCCCTATCAACAACCTCTCATCACTACACATCACCTCTGTCTGCAAACCAGCTACCTCATCTCCAGCACTATTATCTGCCTTTGCTATGATACTTCTTGCATTGAAATATATGCAGCTCAGGACTCTAGTTGTATTATGCTCAACCTTTGGATTCCTAACTTTGTCTGAGGTCTTACCAACATCTGCCTCCACAACCTCTCCACCAACTGTGTCACAACCACGGATTTGGCAGCTCAGTAGATACGGCCATTGTGCTTGTGAATTTGCACGTGTCAGGTAATTGTTATTTAATTGTGATAGTATTTAACTCCATTCTTGTTGTCGTAGTGCTTGTTGAGACTTGGACAGAGCATAGCAATGCTTCGCTGCTGTTTTGTATTCCGCCTTTCCTGAGATAGTGGTCTTTCAAATCAACTGACTCTGAAGGCTGGTGGTGTTTGTTTAATGGTTAGATGCTCTTTTCAGCCACAGTGTCGGCCTCGTTTTCCTTTGAGAGTTTTAGTTAACGACCCAGTTTGGCCTAGCGTTTATTGTTTTATTTTCCCTTTACCACTGTTCATATTAAAGTCTGTGAACTATCGAGCTGCTTCGGTGTCTCTCACTCTGCACACGGGCCATATCCGAACCCCGGTGACAAACTGTTCTGGCACTGTGATTCCAATCCCCCTACTACTCCAGTTTAAACCCCATTGTGCAGCATTAACAAAACTTCCCACTAGGAAATTAGTCCCCCTTCAGTTCAGAAGCTGTCCCTTCTGTACAGGTCCCATCTTCCCTGGAAGAGAGTCCAGTGATCCAAAAACCTTATACCGTCCCTCCTACACCAACTCCTTAGCCACATATTTCACTATATAACCTTCCTAGTTCTGGCCTCACTAGCACATGACATGGGCAGCAATCCTGAGATCACAACCCTGGAGGTCCTGCCCTTTAACTTAGCACCCAACTCCCTGAACTCCCCATACAGAACCTTGTCATTGGTACCTACATGGACCACAACTTCTGGCTGTTCACCCTCCCAATTAAGAGGGGCATTCAGCTATCCTGCCTGGCATCTCTACTGTCCTAGCTGAGCAGATATAAAGAAGGTCAGGAAAAAAATAACTTAACCTAGAGCTTTTCTTTTCTTTTCTTTTCTCTAACTGAAGCTTCTCCTTGCAGAAGCCTCAACGAGCTATAGCCTCAAGACCACCCACTCTGATGACGGTCGCTGCAAAGACGGTCACTGCGCTTGCTCCTGCCTTCCTTTAATTTACTCTTGCTAATTAATCACAAATGTCGAATGGCCACTGGCCAAAGCTCTTTTTCACTGTGCTGCCTTTTGTACTGGGGTAGTGGACCAGATTGAACTCTCCTCCTCTCAAAACTTCTGATGTCTGGATTGGTTGCTGGTTAAAGTTTGATCTTACTAGTGGCATCTGCTGTGTTTAGTTAGCTGCATTTTGAAAAGCACAAAGCCCCCTGGCCCAGAAAGTGAGTGTCCATCATAACAATAGAAAATTATTCTTGTCAGTGATCCCTCACAAGGCATCTGAAAACCTATGCCATCCAACTGGCTGGAGTGTTCAAGGACATCTTCAATGTCTTAATCTGTCTGAACTTCAAGAAGAACAGGGTGAGTTGTCACCCAGTTGCACTCATACCTATTGTGATGTGATGCTGGAGAGTTTAGCCATGGTTAGAATTAACTCCTGCTTGAGCACAACAGTTCATGCAATCTCACTTGCACTTTAGAGCAATACCTACATCAGGCTGCTGTTTATTGACTACAGCCCAGTGTTCTACACAATCATGCCTTCGGTACTAATCAACAGCCTCAAATCTGGGCCTCTGTACCTCCTCTGCAACTGGATCATTGAATTCCTCACCGAGAGATCTCAATCTGTGCGGATTGGAAATAACATCTCTTCATCACTGACTATCAACACAGATGCACCCCAAGGATGTACACTTAGTCCACTGCTCTGCTCTCTCTATACTTTCGACTTTATGGCTCGGCACAGCTCAAACATCATCTATAAATTCACCAATGACACAGATGTTATCGGCAGAATCTCAGATGGTGATGAGGAGGTGACCAGGAATGAGATAGATCAACTGGTTGAGTGATAGTACAACAATGTCCTTGTACTCAATGTCAGTAAGACCAAGGAATTGCTTGTGGGCTTCAAGAAGGGGAAATTGAGAGAACACACATCAGTTCCCATTGAGGGGTCAGCAGTGGACAGGGTGAGCAGCTTCAATTTCAAGTTCTGGTTTAATTGTCACTCAACCATACACGTGAATAAGATCAAATGAAACAGTGTTCTTCTGGAAACAACAGGAATTCTGCAGATGCTGGAAATTCAAGCAACATACATCAAAGTTGCTTCGTCAGGACGAAGGGTCTCGGCCTGAAACATCGACTGCGCCTCTTCCTATAGATGCTGCTTGGCCTGCTGCGTTCACCAGCAACTTTGATGTATAGTGTTCTTCTGGAGCCAAGGTGCAAAACACAATACACAGGGTCACTCACAACACAAGGCACATATAACACATATAATTACGATCCCAGAAAAACAGACACAAGAACAATAATTTCCCCCGGGATCAATAAAGTATGACTATGACTAATAATCTAGCCCAAGTCCCTGAGCACCATGACATCTAGAATGATGGTGCAGAGGATGTTGTCCTAGAGCCACTTTTCTGAAAAAGCAGGAATACTGCAGTCCTGTTCAGGTGCTAGTGCAGCCAGAGATGAATGAAATTCAGCTTGTCTTTCACTGAGTGAACACTGGAGACCAGCACGGATGGGAGAGGCCAGTTCCCCCATCCCAGCAAGGACTCCAGCATTTTCCAACACCTCCTTTCACATCTCCTCTCCTGGGGGGCTGCAGCAGGTGACCCCACGGCACAAGGGCCTGGTTTGCGTTACAACCGAGGCCTCGCAGCTCCCCTGCCATTGTTCTTGCCAATGAACCAGTGAACCGGGTTTGTGGTATTCTACATTACCAATGATAGATAGATAGATAGGTAGATAGATATACTTTATTGATCCCGAGGGAAATTTGGTTTTGTTACAGCCGCACCAACCAAGAATAGAGCATAAATATAGCAATACATAAACCACAAACAATCAAACAACAAAATACAAACTATGCCAGACGGAAAATAAGTCCAGGACCAGTCTCAGGGTGTCTGACCCTCCGCGGGAGGAGCTGCACGTTCGATGGCCACAGACAGGAATGACCACCCGTGCCGCCCAGTGTTGTATCTCGGTGGAATATGGCCGAGTCCAACAGTAAAAAGTTCAATATCCAGTCTATAAACATGTTCCTCAATCGTAATATGACCCGCATTGCACCATCTGTTGTTAACCAGAACAGTAAGCACCCAACTCCTTTACGCTTACCGCTCTCTGTGCACTTCCGGTCAGCCCGAACGGTCTGGAAGCCGTCCATGGAAAAGACTTGATCGGGTATGTCCTCGTGCAGCCCCATTCCAGTGAAACACATAACACTGCACTCCTGAAATGTTCTCTGATGTCTGGCTAGCGCCTTGAACTCGTCCATTTTATTACCCACCGAACTCCTCTTCTCCATAAGTCTCTGTTGTCTCGACCCGGTCCTCTTTCCTCGCCTTTGTGATCCCCCCTGCATCCTCTGTGTGTTTTCCTCCAGATTTCAGCAGGGATGTCCGCCGCTCTGCTCGCTAAACCGGCCGGCATAAGCGCAAGCAGCTAGTCCCTGGAATACACAATGCGACCATGCTTCTGTCCTGCTACTGAGATGTGTCGGCATGTCCCAGCGCTAAAAACCCAAATAAAACTCTCTCTACCGGCATGTTAGAGAGGATGCAGCTTCGACGTGTTACCGTGAAAAAAAAATACAAAAAATAACGTAAGTTAAAAAGTAAGAAGAAAAAAGTAAGAATACTGATCGGAACGGCTGTAACAGGCTGCATGCACGACCGGTGCATGTGCACTTGAATGCAGGTTCATGTAGAATGCAAGTTCATGGGTGTTAACACCCCTGAAGATGCAGTTATAAAGAAGGCACACCAGTGGCTGTATTCCATTAGGAGTTTCAGAAGGGTCACCAAAGATGATGGTAAATTTCTACAGATAAGTCATGAAGACCATTCTGACTGGTTGCATCTCCATCTGGTATGGAGGCGCAAGTACACAGGATTGGAAACATCTGCAGAGGGTAAATTCAGCCGGCCCCATCATGACTACTGGCCTCCCCACCTGGGCGAGCAGGTCTAAAAATCTCTTCTGGGAAGAGTGAAGGAGTGGGGTATGCTTCATGGTCAATAATGCTCGGTGTAACCCTCAGAATGTTCATGCCCTCAAGCCCTTTCTTTCCTTGGATCTGGAGTACCTGGTGCTACTGTGTAGACCTTTCTGGCTGCCTAGGGAGTTTGCGATGGTTATTATCACAGCTGTGTATGTTCTGCCGCAGGCTGATACTGACCTGGCTCTCAAAGAACTATGTAAGGCCATCAGCACCCTGGAGACTGTACACCAAGGGGTCCTTTCATCATCGCTGGAGACTTTAAAAGAGCGTGGCTGTTGGAAGTTTCTCCGAAGTTTTGTCAATACATCCAGGCGAGCACACGGGGAGATAGCATACTTGATCACTGCTCCTCTCCCTTCCGCAATGCTTACAAAATGCTCCTCCATCCACCATTTGGGAAGTCGGATCACTCCTTCATCTTGCTTCTGCCCATATACAGGCAGAAGCTGAAACAAGAGGCGGCCATAGTTAAAACAGTCCACTGTTGGTCCGACCAATTGGTCACCATTCTACATGCTGTAGGTCTTGTCAAACCCCAAATGACCTGAAGCATCATGAAGTACACCAGTAACTTAACCAAGTTCATGTCCCAAACAGTCTTCTCTATGACACATTCTTTCAAATTGAAAGAATCCAAGTGGACAGATAAATGCCATCTTCCCTTTCTCAGCTTTACTCATGGATACCTGATAATACTCACTCCTTAGGTCCAACATACTGAACTACTTTGCTCTACTCAGGCAGGCCAGAGCATCCTTGATCTGTGGAACAGTGTATTGGTCAGGGACAGTATGTCGGTTCAGTGTCTGATAATCAACACACATTCATCCCTTCCCATTCTTCTTCCTCACCTCCACTATGGGTGACGCATAGGGACTCCTTGATTCGGTGATAATTCCAGCTTCCTTCAGCTTCAGCAGATGCTGCCAAACATTTTCCACCTCTGCTGGTGCTAACTGTTGAGACTTTACTCTGAAAGGGGTGTCCTCTGTCACTTGGATAGTGTGGTGAATACTCTTGGAGCAACCCACATCAAACTCATCAGGAGAAAAGACATCTTCAAACTTCAACATCTTCTGTTAGTCTCCTTTTCCATCCCTTGGATATTGGGGAGTCACTAAGGTTGAATGACTTTGCTGTTAACTTTCCTAACCCAGGAGATTGTCTCTCTCCCAGATTCTCACCGAAAAACTAGACACTATGGTCGCTGGGAAAAGAGGTGCCATCGGCATCCCACGTCTGAGGGTGGCCTCTCCCTCCGAGGTGTTCCTGACAATCACTGTCATCCTGTTATGTGTACAGCTGAAGGTTTCTGCAGTTCAGATCTCACCTCCATCCCAGCAGGTAAGCATGCCTCTTCTTTCTGATCCTCCAGAGCATCCCACCAGAAGGGCTTCGGCATCAGGCATTCTGGGGAATGTAGGGTTTCCCATAACTCTAGCTACTTCTCCAGGACGTAACATGATGGGTTTGGGCTAGGTGTACCATACAGTTCCTCATTTATGCTTATATTTTCTAACATTTGCATGTAGTCCTTGGATGTGACCAATGGATTCTCTGCATTTAGAGACCTCCCCACCTCAGAGCTGGACCAGTTGCTGTCTTTTCACATTATCTAAGCACTGCCACTTATCCAGTGACTGAGATGTTTTCTCCGCTCAAGTCTCATATTCCTCCTCCCCATCAGGGATGGGCTTGACTCCTGAGAACATTCTCAGCCTACAATAACTTTGACTCTCTGCCGGCACCCTTTGGCATTTACCTATCAGTGATGTAATCGCTGAAACCAGCTCAGAATTTTCACCACCCACTGAAGAACCCATAAGACCTTTAACACCAGACAACTCCTTTCCCTCACTTTGCAGAAATGAGGACAACTTGTCCCTAAAGTCTTCACCATCAGCTACAATTTATTTTTAACATCTTCACAATCAGTTACATGCCACCTTTCTTGAAAAGAATGGATTACCCTTGGCCCTGGCTCTCTGGGTGTCCCTACCTTATCAGGCAGCACAACTTCAGTCTTGTCTCTGCTAGTCTGGACTAACACGACATCTTTACCGGCTGATTGGTCAAATCACCATTCAACCAACATAACTTTCCCCAATACTTTCACAGAACTTAGTACTCTAATCAACAATTCATCCAGGCTGCGGACATCCACCCTGCTCAGAACGCAAACATTTTTTGTGGGTATTCTCTTTGAAATCACACCAAAGCTTAATCTCTGCAGCATCCGTAATTAAGCACTTTAATTACTTTCCCTGATACTGGTTTAAAGACATGCTTAAATACAAAAACTACTTGATGAATTCTTAACAGCAATTACACAGCATTCAGCGAATTGCTGGAGGATAGCCCCGACAAATGTACCACCCCTCACCAAGTTCCTATGCAAACTTGGCTTGTTAGCCGACTCTGACAACAGCCACTGGACTCAACAGTGAGAAGGCCATCTTTCTTAAACAATGTATATCTAGGGTCAGTATGATTTGGGCCCAACAAACAGGAAAGTTGGGATAGACAATAGACAATAGGTGCAGGAGTAGGCCATTTGGCCCTTCGAGCCAGCATCGCCATTCACTGTGATCATAGCTGATCATCCACAATCAGTATCCAGTTCCTGCCTTATCCCCATAACCTTTGATTCCGCTATCTTTAAGCGCCCTATCCATCTCTTTCTTGAAAGCATCCAGAGACTTGGCCTCCACAGCCTTCTGGGGCAGAGCATTCCATACATCCACCACTCTCTGGGTGAAAAAGTTTTTCCTCAACTCCGTTCTAAATGGCCTACCCCTTATTCTTAAACTGTGGCCTCTGGTTCTGGACTCACCCATCAGCGGGAACATGCTTCCTGCCTCCAGCGTGTCCAATCCCTTAATAATCTTATATGTTTCAATCAGATCCCCTCTCAGCCTTCTAAATTCCAGAGTATACGAGCCCAGTTGCTCCAATCTTTCAACATGTGACAGTCCCGCCATTCCGGGAATTAACCTTGTGAACCTACGCTGCACTCCCTCAATAGCAAGAATGTCCTTCCTCAAATTTGGAGACCAAAACTGCACACAGTACTCCAGGTGTGGTCTCACCAGGGCCGTGTACAACTGCAGAAGGACCTCTTTGCTCTTATACTCAATTCCCCTTGTTATGAAGGCCAGCATGCTTTCTTCACTGCCTGCGGTACTTGCATGCTTACTTTCAGTGACTGATGTACAAGAACACCTAGATCTCGTTGTACTTCCCCTTTTCCTAACTTGACTCCATTTAGATAATAATCTGCCTTCCTGTTCTTACCACTAAAGTGGATAACCTCACATTTATCCACATTAAACTGCATCTGCCATGCATCTGCCCACTCATCCAGCCTGTCCAAGTCACCCTGCATTCTCATAACATCCTCTTCACATTTCACACTGCCACCCAGCTTTGTGATGTTTTGATTAACGAAATCGTGATTTGAGTAAATACTGCCCATACACAATTATCCGTTGGAAATAAATGACAGATCGTACGCTGCATACAATTATAAAGGAAGTTTATTTACTAATTTCAGCTTTAGCAAACAGTTATTAAGAAGAATAAAAAATAACAAAAATAAAAGGGCTTATTACAATTAAACCAGTCTAATTGTGCACATCATTGGAGTTTGTATTGTCGAAAAGCTGGGTATGACCAATACTCATGGTGCTCAATTTTCATCACTTCCCATCTTGAACTCCTTCGTCTCGCCAAGCACTCCTTGTAATCACATCTTCCTGTTGGATAGAATCCTATGGCTATCTCTCCCGATTTTCTCCTCTCTGCATCTCCTGCCAAAAAGACTATGAACCCCAGGGCATTATACCCATCTCATGAACATCTTGGCACTGTGATAGGACCTCTGGCAGATACATGTCATATTCCAGTCCAAGGTTAATTGAAATAGGTAGATATCTTGCAAATTAAAATGAGCCCATTATTCCTGATAGAGTCATACCATTATAGAATACTACAAAGCAGAAACAGGCACTTCAGACCATATCCTTGCCTGCACATCCCATCCATGAACCTATCCAAGTTGCTCCTAAGTGTCGAAATCAAACCTGAATTTCCACTTCTGCTGGCAGCTTGTTCCACATTCTCACCACCCTCTGAGTGAAGACAATTCCTTCTCATATTGCCCTTAAAATTCCACATTTCACCCATAAACTAATACCTCTAGTTCTAATCTCTTTACTTGATCTTTGCTGCAAGTAAATAAATATTCTAACAAAATACTGATGAAGGGTCTCGGCCCAAAACATGAACTGTTTGCTCTTTCCCGTAGGTGCTGCCTGACCTGCTGAGTTCCTCCAGCATATTGTGTGTGTTGCTTTGGATTTCCCGCATCTGCAGATTGTCTCGTGTTTGAAATAAATATCCTCTATTGGTAAAGGCAGTAAAATATTGATAAAGGCAGTAAAACTGGCCCCGTTATTTCATCTCTAATACAAATTTAGCTGATCACTTGGCATTTTCAGGATTACCACAGAGATTCAGAGCATTAATTACATTGATGCAGACAGAAGAGCACTGAGTTGTGGTAATGCAGCACATTGTCTGATACTCCGGTCTCTTGAATTGAATTTATGGGATTTTTTCATCCTGATATGCTAATCAACTCTGAATGTTCACTGAATCTATTAATACGCAATAATATTGATAGAGATTATACTTTCAGAGTAGAATCTCTCCTATTTTTGACTATTATCAGATGTAATTCGCTATTTCTACTTGGTCAATAGTTGCTAGAGGATTTGGTGTCATATTTTGTGATAATGGAGAAAGAATCCTTTCCTATTGAGGAAATCTCTTATCCAAATAATAGCCTTTGGTTAACCTTCAATCCAATGAGAGTTTTAATAAATCAAGTCTAGAGAGTGCAGGCTTACTATATTTCCAAGGCAGCCTTCAGCAGGCCAAATCCTTTTCTAAATTTGATTCTTTGGCCTCTTTGCTTGAGAAACCAGTAGCTAAAATGACAGATTCAATCTTTTACTTACAAGTACAATATTAACTATGATTTTAGTAGCACGAAGAATTTCACAGCTTTTACTTATCTCTGTGAAGACAGGTGGCTCGAAATCTCTGCCTGGCATAAAGAAAAAGCATAAGATTTTTTTCATTGTATTTGTGGAACTAGTTGACTGGGAAATGATGTCTGTACGTTTTCCTAGACCTGTGGATCCTAAGGTGGGTAATATTGCCCTCTTCCCCCGCGAGCGGTAGGAATTTCTAAGGGATGATAAAGATAAAGGGGGTAGTGGGGGCACTCAGTAGCAAGAAGGCAGCTGAGAGATTGGGGACTTAATTTAAGAAATTAATTACTTATTTTAATCATTTGATGCTCGACTCATAATTGATTACAAAGATCACGTAACACCTCATCTCTTGCTAACCCACTGTTCTCTCAGACTTTGCTCAAAGCATGTTATAGTTGTTGAAAAGAGTGTGACTCTTCTGTATTTGGTATATCATGAGAAAACTGGGCTGAAGAAATGGTGTAATTTCTCGGCCTGGCCCAGGTATTATTGCCCTTCACTATGGTAGGTTAGCTAGTATGATTCCCCACCCTAATCATGCAATGATACAATTCCTGAGAATTAGGACCTTGTGTTCAATGGGGCAAAGTTCTGAATGGTCTTGACTGCATTTCTCTAACCCACAGCCCAACTGAGATATGGCTACCCCATTTTATGTACCTTTTGGCAGAGAGTCAGGTTTTGCCTGAGCTATAATGTTGCCATAACTTTCCCCTTAATTAATCGCGGCACTTGAGGTTGGACATAAACAATAGCTGATTGACTGTGGTCATTAATCCATAATGAAAATGACAGAAGCTGACTAAATGAAACAGAAGTGCAGACAGTATAGTCTGGACCATCCGAAATATGGATTTATACTAGCTCAAACAACCAATGTGTCTGTTGTATAAAAAAGTTTTTTTCAAATGAGGCAGTGAAGCTGACCAGGCTCCTTGAACATTTGAAGAGAATATACTCTGATTAAGCAAACAGGAACTTAGTTTATTTTCAGTCACTTTGTGAAAATTTTCAGAAATGAGAAGCATGCTTGCCAGCACTTCACAACAGAGCAGTGAAGGTTTGCGTGCTTCCTGCAACGTTTTATTACTCATTGCTAAATCTGGAAAGCCCATACAATTAGGGAAGAACTGACTCTGCCAGCAGTAAGGGAGATTCTGAGTATAATTTTACATAAGTCTTGAGACCAAATAATTAAAATGATTTTGCTCAGTGACAGCTCTGTTCAAAGATGAATAGATGAAATGTCTGAGAATCTGGAAAACACATTTTGCAATATACTTAGGACAACATAATTTGTTCTGCAGTTGGATGAGCCAACTTTACCAGGCAATAAATCATTGCATTTTGGTTGTGTTCACTCATAAAAAATGAAAGAATGGTTCAAGATTTGAAATGGGCTAGAAATGGATTGAAGGGGGAGTCAAGCAATTTTTCAAACAGAAAGATATTTTGTTCAACAACATTATTGATTGACAGGATGCCACCATAGGGTTATCACTTCCTTGTGAAAAACTGCACTTATATATTTACCATAGATTGTGTAATTCACAGATAGTATCTTGTTGCAAAAAATCCAAGTGACCGGCTGCACAAATCATTAAATACTGATATCACAGCAGTAAATAAAATCAAGCCCCATTCCCTCAATTCCCGACAATTTCAAAGGGTTTGTACTGAGAGTGATGAATAGTTTGAATGCTTGCTCTGGCACATAGAAGTCAGATGATTCGCAAAAGGAAACCGTCTGAGGCGTTTTTATGCTTTTTTTGAAACTGTGATAAAATTATTTGAGGACTCATTGCTTCATTCAGCAATCATGACAAGAATTTTAGGCCTGTCATTGCTTATTTTTCAGATTTATTAGCAAAGCTTAGTGAAATCAGTTTTTAATTGCAAAGAGATGATGTGCAGCTTATCAAGGTCAATTCCACATTTCTGTCCAAGTTAACCCTATTTAACTGCAACATTGGCAATTTTCTAATTTCTGAATCTCCCGGAGTTGAAAGAGAAAGAAAGAATACCAGATGATGATCTTGAAGTACATTGTGCCCAGCTGGGTGAGCTGCATAATAACATGTCAGGGAGATTTCAGGGTCTTCTCTCGATCCAAATTCCAGACTGGTAATAAGTCCATTCCTGAACACCTGTAATGAGGAATTACAGGAAGGTTGGAGGAAGAACTAATCTTGCTACAAAGTGACTTTGAGATGAAGCCAAAGTTCAAAAAACTCACCTCAAGACTTTTGACTGCAGAAAGAAATCTCTGAATGTTATCTTGTACTGTGGAAAAAGGTCAAGATGTTCTTTATTGCCTTCACAACATCATTTTTAGTGAGTGCGTGTTCAGTGTAGTTGCCCTAATTATTTGAAAGCAATGAAAAAGACTGCAACGTGGGGACCCGAGACTCCTTCTGAGTGACACTCAGCCTGATGTTGAGAAGCTGATATCCCTGCACCAAGCCAGCCCATCCACCTCAGTGAAAGGTGTAAAAGCAATGAAGTAGTGAATAGTTGGATTACTAATGTTCATTCTAAAATTGTCGATGAAGAATTTTTTTACTGTAATTAAATAAAGAAATAATTTTATTTGTAGATTTAAATAGATTTGAATTTTTTTGTGATTATTAGTCACTACTTTGAATTTGCAGTTCCTATTTTAAATCAAAATTCTTTATACTTTTTTATGTAATGGCCAGAAAGGGATGTGGTCTGGGAGCCAAATGGGCGGTAACCAGAAAAAAGTTTGGGAATCACTGTGCTGGACTATAGGATCCTAGATTTAGCCATCGCAACAGACCCTCATTGCAACACACATCGAATTTGCCGGCGAACGCAGCAGGCCAGGCAGCATCTCCAGGAAGAGGTACAGTCGACGTTTCGGGCCGAGACCCTTCGTCAGGACTAACTGAAGGAAGAGCTAGTAAGAGATTTGAAAGTGGGAGGAGGAGGGGGAGATCCAAAATAATAGGAGAAGACAGGAGGGGAGGGATGGAGCCATGAGTTGGACAGTTGATTGGCAAAAGAGATATGAGAGGATCATGGGGCAGGAGGCCCAGGGAGAAAGAAAAGGGGGGGGGGAATCCAGAGGATGGGCAAGGGGTATAGTGAGAGGGACAGAGGGAGAAAAAGGAGAGAGAGAAAAAAAATGTGTGTATATAAATAACGGATGGGGTACGAGGGGGAAGTGGGGCCTAGCAGAAGTTTGAGGTCAATGTTCATGTCATCAGGTTGGAGGCTACCCAGATGGAATATAAGGTGTTGTTCCTCCAACCTGAGTGTGGCTTCGTCTTTACAGTAGAGGAGGCCGTGGATAGAAATGTCAGAATGGGAATGGGATGTGGAATTAAAATGTGTGGCCACTGGGAGATCCTGCTTTCTCTGGCGGACAGAGCGTAGATGTTCAGCGAAACGATCTCCCAGTCTGTGTCAGGTCTCGCCAATATATAGAAGGCCACATCGGGAGCACCGGACGCAGTATATCACCCCAGCCAACTCACAGGTGAAGTGTTGCCTCACCTGGAAGGACTGTCTGAGGCCCTGAGTGGTGGTAAGGGAGGAAGTGTAAGGGCATGTGGAGCACCTCATTGTAGTCCAGATTTGCAGCATTGATCTTGCTCATTTCTTCTGTACCAGCGCCAGATTACTGGTGTTTTCTACTCTTCTATGTTAGCAATAACCATTTTGTGAAATTAGTATTGTTGGCCTTGCCTATATATTAGAGTCATAGAGTCATAGAGTCATACAGCATGTAGACGGCCCCTTTGGCCTGACTCATCCATGCCAAGCGAGTTAGTTCCATCATTTGCATTTGGCCCATAGCCCTCTAAACCTCTCCTTTCCAAAAAAAAAATTATCAGGGTGGTTTTTAATTTTTGCTAATGTGCCTGCCTCAACCACTATTTTTGGCAGCTCGTTCCAAAAATACCCTATCCTCAGCATGAAGAAGCTTCCTCTGATGTCCCTTTTAAATCTCTCACCTCTCATCTCAGCAACCCCTCCCTGTGGGAAAAAATCTATAGTCTTTCACCCCGTCAATGCCCTCATAAATTTATATACTTCTATCAGGTCACTCTTCAATTTCCTGCATTCCAGGGAATAAAGTGCCAGTCTACTAATTCAGGCCCCCAAGTCAAGACAGTATCCTCTTTCAATATTTTTATTATATAAATTGCATGAATACAAATACAAAATTCATAAGGATACAAGTAAGTAATGCGAATTACATTATATTTAAATCACAGTAATATGATCACAGTATCCCATATTCCAAATCAATCATGTAGAAAAAAAGATTGAATTATGAAATGATTTATCCTGATAAATCTTTTCTGCAATCTTTTTTAAATAACGTCTTTCTATAACACGATGACTGAAATTGTACACCACACTCAAAGTGTGGCTTCACCGATATTGGTATTGATATTGGTTTATCATTGTCACATGTACCTATCAATATATGGTGAAAAAGCTATCTTGAACTATTGAACCATTGTGATATCTGGGGTGCTGGAAGAAAGCCAATGTCTCACTCAAACAGAACACAACAATCTCTCATTTCCCTGTTGTACAGCAACCTTGCCCTTTGGCCCTCAGTTCTGTTGTCCAGTGACTATGCATTTGCTAGTAAGATGCTGGGTGGAGGGGGCCTCATCCCTCTACATTTCAGTCTGGCTTGGAGTCCCCCCCACCCTTTTTGCATAGTAAGGGAATTAAGGGTTATGGGGAAAAGACAGGTAGATGGAGATGATCCATGGCCAGATCAGCCATGATCTTATTGAATGATAGAGCGGGCTCGACAGGCCAGATGGCTGACTCCTGCTCCTATTTCTTTTGTTCTTATGAACCTTTATTTGCTTAAAGCTGCCATGCCTGCTTGGTCCATCAAGTCCTTCAGAAGATCGTGATATCTATAGATTATTAAGTTGATCTAAAATCTGTTGTGAAAGTAATTCAAAATAAGTATTGTACGTAGCCTGCAGACCATTGTCCTGGTTCACCTGTGCCATCTTCCACGAGAATTCACATAATTGATTCCCAGTAGATCAATAGGCACCTTTTGAAGCTTGCCTGTGGTGCCTCACCTTGTGGTATAGGTGCAGTCATGCCACATGTTATGAGTGATGGAAATGATCGTTGCATCGCATTCCCTACAGCTGCAGAAAAAAATTACGCAGATTGACAGAGAGACCGTGAGTCTGGTTGGGGGGTGGGGGTAAGAATGTTTCAACCAGTACCTGTATGGGAGAGAGTTTACCTTCATCACTGATCATCAATCACTAGTGTCCATTTTCAATCCACAGTTGAATGCTCCACTAGCAGCAAATTGCAGAGATGGGCTCTGTTTTTTGAAGGACACAATTACAAGATCGAATTCAAGAGGACAACTAATCATGGAAATGATAATTAATTGTCCTGCTTACCTTTAGATAAGATAATACCTTAAGAATTTACAGAAGAGGGCACTCCTCTTGTTATATTCTCCTAAATGCAAATCAAGAGTCTCCTTATTACAGCAGAGTTGATTCGAAGGGAAAGCTGGAAAGGCTCCGCACTGCCTGAGGTCTACATGGCCACTCAAAATTGCTGGAATGTGGAGCAGAATTCCAAGTTCCCCATTGCTGACAGTGCCGGGATGAATTTGCCCTTGACAGAGTGTACCTTTTGTGGGGATTGAGAATTAAAGTGTTGGGGCACCTACGTGCCAGTCATCTAAGTGTGGTCAAAATGAAAGTGTTGGCTAGAAGCTTTGTCTGGCGGCCTGGGATAGATACGCAGATAAAGCAGCTCTCTGAGTACTGTTTGCGATGTCAGCGCATCCAGACAAAAGATGTCCAGAGCTGTCAGAAGCACTTCCTGCAGTCACAGAGTCAGCTCCTACAACCACCACGGAGAAGGCCTCAGAACCTGAGTTTGTTTCGCAAATACAAGTCTCAAATGCCAACACGTGACAACTTCATCAGGAAAGGTGTTATCCCACAAGAATATGAAATCCTCTGCAGTAATTAAATCTTTAGACCTAAATGGGTCAATTTAACATTTAGACATAGACATAGAATAGTACAGCACAGTACAGGCTCTTCGGCCCACATTGTTGTGCCGACCCTCAAACCCTGCCTCCCAAATAACCCCCACCTTAAATTCCTCCACATACCTGTCTAGTAGTCGCTTAAATTTCACTAGTGTATCTGCCTCCACGACTGACTCAGGCAGTGTATTCCACACACCAACCACTATCTGAGTAAAAAACTTTCCTCTAATATTCCCCTTGAACTTCCCACCCCTTACCTTAAAGCCATGTCCTCTCGTATTGAGCAGTGGTGCCCTGGGGAAGAAGCGCTGGCTGTCCACTCTATCTATTCCTCTTAATATCTTGTATCCCTCTATCATGTCTCCTCTCATCCTCCTTCTCTCCAAAGAGTAAAGCCCTACCTCCCTTAATCTCTGATCATAATGCATACTCTCTAAACCAGGCAGCACCCTGGTAAATCTCCTCTGTACCCTTTCCAATGCTTCCACATCCTTCCTATAGTGAGGCGACCAGAACTGGACACAGTATTCCAAGTGTGGCCTAACCAGAGTTTTATAGAGCTGCATCATTACCTCGCGACTCTTAAACTCTATCCCTCGACTTATGAAAGCTAATATCCCATAAGCATTCTTAACTACCCTATCTACCTGTGAGGCAACTCTCAGGGATCTGTGGACATGTACCCCGAGATCCCTCTGCTCCTCCACACTACCAAGTATCCTGCCATTTACTCTGTACTCTGCCTTGGAGTTTGTCCTTCCAAAGTGTACCACCTCACACTTCTCCAGGTTGAACTCCATCTGCCACTTCTTAGCCCACTTCTGCAACCTATCAATGTCTCTCTGCAATTTTCAACAATCCTCTACAATATCTACAACACCACTAACCTTTGTGTTGTCTGCAAACTTGCCAACCCACTCTTCTACCCCCACATCCAGGTCGTTCATAAAAGTCACGAAAAGTAGAAGTCCCAGAACCGATCCTTGTGGGACACCACTAGTCACAACCCTCCAATCCAAATGTACTTCCTCCACCACGACCCCCTGCCTTCTGCAGGCAAGCCAATTCTGAATCCACCTGGCCAAACCTCCCTGAATCCCATGCCTTCTGACTTTCTGAATAAGCCTTCTGTGTGGAACCTTGTCAAATGCCTTACTAAAATCCAAATAGATCACACCCACTGCACTACCCTCATCTATCTACCTGGTCACCTCCTCAAAGAACTCTATCAGGCTTGTTAGACACGATCTGCCCTTCACAAAGCCATGCTGACTGTCCCTGATCAGACCACGATTCTCTAAATGCCCAGAGATCCTATCTCTAAGAATCTTTTCCAACAGTTTTCCCACCACAGATGTAACGCTCACTGGTCTATAATTACCTGGACTATCCCTACTACCTTTTTTGAACAAGGGGACAACAGTCGCCTCCCTCCAGTCCTCCGGTACCATTCCTGTGGACAATGAGGACATAAAGATCCTAGCCAGAGGCTCAGTAATCTCTTCCCTCGCCTCATGGAGCAGCCTGGGGAATATTACGTCAGGCCCTGGTGACTTATCCGAACTAATGTATTTCAATAACTCCAACACCTCCTCTGCCTTAATATCAACATGCTCCAGAACATCAACTTCACTCATATTGTCCTCACTTCCTCACTGTCATCAACTTCCCTCTCATTGGTGAATACCGAAGAGAAGTATTCATTGAGGACCTCGCTCACTTCCACAGCCTCCAGGCACATCTTCCCACCTTTATCTCTAATCGGTCCTACCTTCACACCTGTCATCCTTTTGTTCTTCACATAATTGAAGAATGCCTTGGGGTTTTCCTTTACCCTACTCGCCAAGGCCTTCTCATGCCCCCTTCTTGCTCTTCTCAGCCCCTTCTTAAGTTCCTTTCTTGCTTCCCTATATTCCTCAATAGACCCATCTGATCCTTGCTTCCTAAACCTCGTGTATGCTGCCTTCTTCCACCTGACTAGATTTTCCACCTCACTTGTCACCCATGGTTCCTTACCCTACCATTCTTTATCTTCCTCACCGGGACAAATTTATCCCTTACATCCCGCAAGAGATCTCTAAACATCGACAACATGTCCATAGTACATTTCCCTGCAAAAACATTTACTGTGCTGTGGTTGTCTATATTGCAGATACATTACAGTATACAGTCTATGGTATATAGTATGGTGTGTATATATATATTTGAAAATTTCATATGTCACTCCACTCTTTAAGAAAGGAGGAAGGCAGCAGAAAGGAAATTAACCTAAGCTCAGTGAATCAGAAGATGTTAGAGTCAATTATTAAGGACGATGTTATGGAGTACTTGGTGACACAGGACAAGATAGGACAATGTCAGCATAATTTCCTTAAGGGAAAATCCTGGCTGACAAACGTGTTGGAATTCTTTGAGGAGATTACAAGTAGGATGGATAAAGGGGATGCAGTGGATGTATATTTGGACTTTCAGAAGGCCTTTTACAAGGTTCCACACATGAGGCTGCTTACCAAGTTAAGAGCCCATGGTATTACAAGAAAGTTTCTAACATGGTTAGAACATTGACTGATTCAGAGAAGGCAGTGAGTGGGAATTAAAGGATCCTTGTCTGGTTGGCTGCCAGTGACCAGTGGTGTTCCACAGGGGTTGTTTTGGGACCACTTCTTTTTATGCTGTATGTCAATGAGTTAGGTGATGAAATAGATGGCTTTTTTGCCAAGTTTGCACATGATACGAAGACTGGTGGAGGGGCAGGTAATGTTGAGGAAACAAGTAGGATGCAGAAGGACTTAAGCAGATTAGGAGAATGGCAAGAATGGGTTTTAGGTGTTTCAGAAAGGACAGGGAGGGAGGCAAAAGAGGTGGGGGTGTAGCACTGTTGATCAGAGATAGTGTCACGGCTGTAAAAAAGGTGGACGCCATGGAGGGATTGTTTACGGAGTCTCTGTGGGTGGAGGTTAGAAACAGGAAGGGGCCAATAACCTTACTGAGTGTTTTTTATAGGCCATCCAACGGGGTTATCAAGGAGCAGATAGGGAAACAGATCCTGGAAAGGTATAACAATAACAAGAGTTGTCATGATGGGAGATTTTAATTTCCCAAATATCGATTGGCATCTCCCTAGAACAAGGGGTTTAGATGGGGTGGAGTTTGTTAGGTGTGTTCAGGAAGGTTTCTTAACACAATGTATAGATATGCTTACAAGAGGAGAGGCTGTACTTGATTTGGTGTTGGGAAATGAACCTGGTCAGGTGTCGGATCTCTCAGTGGGAGAGCATTTTGGAGATAATGATCACAATTCTATCCCCTTTACAATAGCATTGGAGAGAGATAGGAACAGACAAGTTAGAAAAGCATTTAATTGGAGTAAGGGGAATTATGAGGCTATCAGGCAGGAAATTGGAAGCTTAAATTGGAAACAGATGTTCTCAGGGAAAAGTACGGAAGAAATGTAATGTTCAGGGGATATTTGTGTGGAGTTCTGCATAGGTACGTTCCAATGAGACAGGGAAGTTATGGTAGGGTACAGGAACCGTAGTGTACAAAGGCTGTAATAAATCTACTCAAGAAGAAAAGAAAAGCTTACAAAAGGTTCACAGAGCTAGGTAATATTAGAGATCTAGAAGATTATAAGGCTAATAGGAAGGAGCTTAAGAAGGAAATTAGGAGAGCCAGAAGGGGCCATGAGAAGGCCTTGGCGGGCAGGATTAAGGAAAACCCCAAGGCATTCTACAAGTATGTGAAGAGCAAGAGGATAAGATGTGAAAGAATAGGACCTATCAAGTGTGACAGTGGGAAAGTGTGTATGGAACCAGAGGAAATAGCAGAGGTATTTAATGAATACTTTACTTCAGTATTCACTATGGAAAAGGATCTTGGTGATTGTAGTGATGACTTGTAGCAGACTGAAAAGCTTGAGCATGTAGATATTAAGAAAGAGGGTGTGCTGGAGCTTTTGGAAAGGATAAGTCACCGGGACCGGATGAGATGTACCCCAGGTTACTGTGGGAGGTGAGGGAGGAGATTGCTGAGCCTCTGGCGATGATGTTTGCATCAACAATGGGGACGGGAGATTTTTCGGAGGGTTGGAGGGTCCGGATGTTGTTCCTTTATTGAAGAAAGGGAGTAGAGATAGCCCAGGAAATTATAGACCAGTGAGTCTTACCTCAATGGTTGGTAAGTTGATGGAGAAAATCCTGAGAGGCAGGATTTATGAACATTTGGAGAGGTATAATATGATTAGGAATAGTCAGCATGGCTTTGTCAAGGGCAGGTTGTGCCTTACGAGCCTGATTGAGTTTTTTGAGGATGTGACTAAACACATTGATGAAGGAAGAGCAGTAGATGTAGTGTATATGGATTTCAGCAAGGCATTTGATAAGGTACCCCATGCAAGGCTTATTGAGAAAGTAAGGAGGCATGGGATCCAAGGGGACATTGCTTTGTGGATCCAGAACTGGCTTGCCCACAGAAGGCAAAGAGTGGTTGTAGACGGGTCATATCTGCGTGGAGGTTGGTCACCAGTGGATTGCCTCTGGGACCCCTACTCTTCGTGATTTTTATAATTGACCTGGATGAGAAAGTAAAGGGATGGGTTAGTAAGTTTGTTGCTCACACAAAGGTTGGAGGTGCTGTGGATAGTGTGGAGGGCTGTCAGAGGTTACAGCGGGACATTGATAGGATGCAAAACTGGCTGAGAAGTGGCAGTTGGAGTCAACCCAGGTAAGTGTGAAGTAGTTCATTTTGGGGGGTCAAATACGATGGCAGAATATAGTATTAATGGTAAGACTCTTGGCAGTGTGGAGGATCAGAGGGATCTTGGGGTCCGAGTCCATAGGGCGCTCAAAGCAGCTGCGCAGGTTAACTCTGTGGTTTAGAAGGCATACGGTGTATTGGTCTTCATCAATCGTGGAATTGAATTTAGGAGCTGAGAGGTAATGTTGCAGCTATATAGGACCCTGGTCAGACCCTACTTGGAGTACTGTGCTCAGTTCTGGTTGCCTCACTACAGGAAGGATGTGGAAACCATAGAAAGGGTGCAGAGGAAATTTACAAGGATGTTGCCTGGATTGGGGAGCATGCCTTACGAGAATAGGTTGAGTGAACTTGGCCTTTTCTCCTTGGAGCGACGGAGGATGAGAGGTGACCTGATAGAGGTGTATAAGATGATGAGAGGCATTGATCGTGTGGATAGTCAGAGGCTTTTTCCCAGGGCTGAAATGGTTGCCACAAGAGGACACGGGTTTAAGTTGCTGGGGAGTAGGTACAGAGGAGATGTCAGGGGTAAGTTTTTTACGCAGAGTGGTGAGTGTGTGGAATGGGCTGCCGGCGACGGTGGTGGATGCGGATGCGATAGGGTCTTTTAAGGGATTTTTGGATAGGTACATGGAGCTCAGAAAAATAGAGGTCTATAGGTAAGCCTCGTAATTTCTAAGGTAGGGACATGTTCAGCACAACTTTGTGGGCCGAAGGTCGTGTATTGTGCTGTAGGTTTTCTATGTTTTCTATGTTTCTATGTTTCTAAAGTGGCAAATGAAATATATGGCTGGAAAATGCATGGTCATGCACTTTGGTAGTGTGCAGACTATTTTCTAAACGGGGTGAAGATCCAAAAAACTGAGATACAGTGGGACTTGGGAGTCCTTGTGCAGAACACCCTCAAGGTTAACATGCGGGTTGAGCTGCTGGTGAGGAAGACAAATGCAATGTTAACATTCATTTCAAGAGGTCCAGAATACAAGAGCAGAGGTGTGATGATGAGGCTTTATAAGGCACTGTTGGGGACTCACCTTCAGTATTGTGAACAGTTTTAGGCTTCTCATCTGAGAAAAGATGTGCTGGCATTGGAGAGGCTCCAGAGGAGGTTCACAAGGATGATTCCAGGAATGAAAGGGTTATCATACCAGGAACGTTTGATGGCTCTGGGTCTGTACTCGCTGGAATTTAGAAGGATGAGGGGAGATCTCATTGAAACCTTTCGAATGTTGAAGGGCCTAGACAGAGTAGATGTGGAATGGATGTTTCCCATGGTGGGACAGTCTAGTACAAGAGGGCACAGCCTCAGGATAGAGGGACGCCCTTTCAAAACAGAGATGCAGAGAAATTTCTTTAGCCAGAGGGTGGTGAATTTGTGGAATTTGTTGCCACATGCAGCTGTGGAGGCCAGGTCGTTGGGTATATTTTAGGCAGAAATTGATAGGTTCTTGATTAGACATGGCATCAAAGGTTACGGGGAGAAGGCTGGGAAATGGGGTTGAGGAGGAGAAAAAAAAGGATCAGCCATGATTGAATGGCGGAGCAGACTCGATGGGCCAAATGGCCTAATTCTGCTCCAATGGAGTTTATAGCGAAGCAGGGAGGAGTATTGTGTATTTAATATTTCAATAATATTGAATGATATTGTAAATATATTTTTTGTATAATCATTCTTTTTTTGTTCACTATGCATAATGCACTGTGGATTATATGTAAAAGTACATGAATGGCATACCTCATTACGCCACCACATCATAAGTACACTCCTCGCAACAAGTAAAATACAAAGCATACCTGTTCTCACGGTCTCCCATTGTTTTTCTTTCAATTAGTTTTATGTTTTGGAGTTACAAATCATAATACTTAGGAAAGCCAAGATCCTTGATAAACTGACCAATGTCCGTGATAGAAGTGGCTTAGTTCTAACCAACTAGAGCAGGAGAGAGATTTTGGACTAATATGGCTGCTGTGGGAAATTCAATCAGAAGTACAAATGGAATGTGAAAGCCAAGAACAAGAAAACTAAGAAGTTAAGTAAACAATTTGGATGACAGAATTAATGGTTTGTGGCCAGGTTTTCGGACAATACAAAGATAGGTGGAGGGCAAGTAATGCAGAGGAAGCAGAGAGTCTGCAGAAGGACTTGGACAGATTAGGAAAATGAGCAAGGAAGCAGCAGATCGAATATAATGTAGGCAAGTGTATGGTCATGCACTTTGGTAGAAGGAATAAAGACATAGACTATTTTCTAAACAGAGAGATAATTCAAAAGTTAGGGGTGAAAAGGGACTTGGGAGATCTTGTGTATGATTCGCTAAGGTTAACTTGCAGGTTGAGTCAGTGGTCAGGAAGGCAAATGCAATGTCAGAATTCATTTCGAGAGGACTAGAATATAGACCAAGGATCTGGTGCTGAGGCTTTATAAGGCCATCCTTGGAGTATTTTGTGCAGTTTTGGAACCCCTATCTAAGAAAAGGTGTGCTGGCATTGGAGAGGGTCCAGAGGAGATTCATGGAAATGATTCTGGGAATGAAAGGGTTAGGATATGAGGAGCATTTGATAGCTCTGAGCCTGTGTTTATTGAAGTTTAGAAGAACGAGGGGGAATCTCATTGAAGCCTTTTGAATATTGAAAGGCCGAGATAGAGTGGATGTGGAGAGGATATTTCCTATAGTGGGTGACTCTAAGACCAGAGGGGACAGCCTCAAAATAAAGTGACGTTATTTAGAATAGAGATAAGGAGGAATTTCTGTAGCTAGAGGCTGGTGAATCTGTAGAATTCATTGCAGTGGATGGCTGTGGAGTACAAATCATTGGGTATATTTAAAGTGGGGGTTGATAGGTTCTTGGTTAGTCAGGGTATCAAAAATCAGGCAAAGAAGGTAGGAGAATGAAGTTGAGAGGAGTAATAAATCAGACATGAGCAGGACAGAGCAGGTCTTGAGGGGCCAAGTGGCCTAATGCTTCTCCTATGTCTTATGGTTTTATGATCTAAAGAAATGAAGAACAGGTGAAAAAAAGGTTGAAATATAAAAACAAAAATTTGTCAAATAGACAACAGATTTGTGTTATGAGCGTTGTAAATAGCAGAACAATATAATCATACAACTTGCTTGGAGAGTTATAATTCAATAGGGAAATAAGCAGCAGACAGTGCCCATAGCATTATTGTTTTGCTTTAATAACTGAAAAGAGAGGGATTAACGAGAAGAAGACATATATTGTTGAAAAGGCAATAAATTTCAGTTGATCAAATAAAAATAAAAGTTCAAAATAAAATTGCAAATGAGGCAACATGAAATTTATTATTGGGAACTGATGATAGTCTGATCGCTTTTCTTGCTATTAACCAAACACTAGGTGGCTCTCCAGTGACACTAAAGAGATTGCAGCCATGTTCTTTGTGTTATTTTTGCTCCTTGACAAAATCATTTAGAGGACTGGAATGTAAAGCAGTGAATGAAGGCCATTACCCGAGATTACACTCGATATCCTATCATGAGAAATAAAGAGTGCAACAAAGCCTGCAGTTGTGTTATGAAGCAGAGAGGTTAGATTTGACAAAGGTTCAGAAGTAGGCTAAAAATCAAAACCAAAGCTAAAATAAGAAAATTAAGCAAAATGTAGAGGATAATGAGAGTGGGTGGTGATGATGAAATGAGCCCAGAGCAACGGAGGGACAAACTAAAATGAAGAACAGTGTCTGAGTATCAGAAGTAACAGGAAAAAGCCTCACAGCCCATCGAGATTCTCGATCAATTTTAGTCTTATCGTTTGTTTCTTCTTAAAATTCTTCCAATGCTCATGTTCCATTATGAGCATTATAAATCTCTCCTTTTCAGATAGCCACTGATGGATTACATTCCTTTTGGTGATTTAACTTCTCAATGGAATATACATTATGTAAGGATTTTAGACAATAAGACATAGGAGTAGAATTAGGTCATTCAGCCCATCGAGTCTGCTCTACCATTCATAACTCATTTATTAACCCTCTCGACCCCATTCTTCTGCCTTCTCCCTGTACCATTTGATGCCCTGACTAATCAAGTCCATAAGACCTAGGAGCAGAATTAGGCCATTCCGTCCATCGGGTCTGTACCACCATGCCATCATGCCCGATTTATTATCCTTCTCAACCTTCCCCCCGTAAACCTTTGACGCCCTGATTAATAAAAAACCTATCAACCTCTGCCTTAATCATGCCCAGTGACTTGGTCTACACAGCTGTGTGCGGCAAAAAATTCCACGGATTCATCACCCGCTGGCTAAAGATGTTCTTTCTCATCTCTTTTCCAAATGGATGTTTCTCAACTCTGAGGCTATGCCCTCTGGTCTGATCATCGTCATAGCTTGTCACACCAGACAGCCAGCCACTCTAGTGTTGTTTGGTTGATGTTGAGTAGGTCAGTGTCAGCTAAATCATGTGAGAGTGGGCAGTTGCGCAGAACGCGTTCAATGTTCTGCACCCTTTCGCCACACTCACAGGATTCGCTGGTCTTTAAACCCCACTTCACCATATTGTCTCCCGTCCTACAAACTCCCGCTCTCGCCCTGTTGAGAGTGCACCACTTCCATCTGTCAAGCTGTGCTCCGTCTGGTAACATTTCCGTGGGGTCTTACTCTGTATTGTTTGGTGGCTTCTGGCTTCTGTTTGTTGCCAGAGGTCAATCCTGTATATTTGGGGGGATGTTCCGTGAGGTAGTTCCTTCACTGTAGCAAAGCTTTTCCTCGATTTTAGGCAGTTGGAAACTGGCACATGATGATGTAGTGGGTGCCGTGGATCCGAGTTCTGTTTACCTTTTTCAATTTTTGCTGTAGTGTATCTTTGGATCTCTGGGGGAGCAATGCCTGCAAGTCTGTAAATGATGTTAGTGGGTGTGGGGCGCAGTGTGCCCGTGATTATTCGGCAGGCTTCGTTAAGCAACAGGTCTATTTTCTTCACATGGCTGATCTGCCCCACACAGGTGCACAGTATTCTGCAGGTACATAGCAGAGTGCTAGGGCAGTTGATCTAAGTGTGTGAGCATTAGCTCCCCATTTCGTTCCTGCTAATTTTTTCAAGAGAGGATTGTAAGAGCCAACTTTTCCTCGGAGTTTTTGGATGTGAGTGGCAAATGAGAGCGTCCTATCCAGTGTCACGCCCAGGCAAATTGGAGTCGGATGGTATTCAAACTCCTTCCCACACCAGAAGATCTTGAGTTTCCGAGCTACTTCTCGATTCCTCAGGTGGAATGCACACACTTGACTTTTTGATGGATTTGGGTTCAGAGACCATTTTTCATAATACTACTTCATTGCTTGGAGGACTGCTGTAAGTTGTACTTCAAGTTCTTGGAAGGAGTTAGGTTGTGTTGCTATGCATAGGTCATCTACATAGATAAACCTGCATGTGTTAGGAAAGGTTGGTTGGTCGTTTGTGTAAACATTAAATAGTAGAGGTGCCAGGACTGATCCCTGTGGTAGTCTGTTCTTTTGTGGACGCCACCTACTCTTAATTCCATTCATTTCTACATAAAATCTATGATTTTCTAGGAGGCTTCTTATTACTTTGACTGTGGTTTCGTTCTTTAACATTTTAGATAATTTCAGTAGAAGGCCTCTGTGATTCACAGTGTCATATGCTACTGTTAAGTCAACGAATACTGCCCTTGTAATTTGTCGATTTCAAAGCCATTCTCAATATACTGAGTAAAGTTCAGAACTTCAACGCAGCAAGAGTGGCCTGGCCTGAACCCGGCTTGGTCTGGTGTTAGAAGATCTTCGACTAAGGGAGATATTCTTTTCAGTATGAGTCTCTCATAGAGTTTATAGAGGGTGCAGAGTTTACAGAGGTCTGATACTCACCCACTATAGGAAATACCCTCTCCATATCCACTCCATCCAGACCTTTCAATATTCATTAGGTTTCATTGAGATTCCCCTCATTCTTCTAAACCACAGTGAGTACAGGCCCAGAGCCATAAAACACTCCTCATAAGTTAACTCTTTCATTCCTTTGATAATTCTCATGAATCTCTTCTGGAATCTCTCCAATGCCAGCACATCTTTTCTTAGATAAGGATCCCAAAATGGCTGACAATCGTCTAAATGTAGTCTGACCAATGCCTTAGAAGCCTCAGCATTATATCCTTGTTTTTTCATCCTAGTTATTATTTGATGGACCTACTGCGTGCTTTTATATTCTAGTCCTCACGAAATGAATGCTAACATTACATTTGCCTTCCTTGCTATCCTGCAAGATAATCTTTAAGGGTTCCTGCGTGATGAATCACAAGTCCCTCTGCACCTTGATTTTTGAATTTTCTCCCTGTTTAGAAAATAGTCCATGCCTTTGTTCCTTCGGCCAAACTGCATGATCGTGCACTCCCCTACATTTTTCCAAACACTGAAGTCAGGCTAATTGCCCTATAATTTCCTTTCTCTGTCTCCCTCCCTGCTGAAAGAGTGGAGTGCCATTTGAAATTTTCCAGTTCTCAGGAACCATTCCAGAATCTAGTCATTCTTGAAAGATCATTACTAATGCTTCCACAATCTCTTCAGTTACCTATTTCAGAACCCTGGTGTGTAGTCTGTCCAGTCTAAGTGACTTATCTACCTCCAGACCTTTCAGCTTTTCAAGCACCTTCTCCCCAGTAATAACAGCGACACTCATTGTTGTCCTCTGACATTCTTGCAATTCTGCCATACTGCTATTGTCCTCCACCATGAAGACTGATGTAAAATGCTTATTAAGTTCCTCTGCCATTTCTTTGCCTCCCGTTACTACCTCTCCAGCATTATTTTACAGCGGTTTGATATCTATTCATGTTTCTCTTTTACTCTTTATAGATCAGAAAAAACTTTCTGTATCCTATTTTATATTATTGACTAGCTTACCTTTATATTTCATCTTTCTCTCCTTATGGCTTTTATAGTTATCTTCTGTTGGTTTTTAAATATCTCGCGGCCCTCTACCTTCCCACTAATTTTTACTATATTGTATGAACTCTCTTTTGCTTTTAAGCTGTCTTTGACATCCCTTGTCAGCCACGGTCGCCTCATCCTCCCTTTTGAATACTTCAACTCTGGGATGTATTTTTCCTGCACCTTCGGAAATTCCAGCAAAAACACCAGCCATTGCTGTTCTGCTGTCATCCCTACTAGATTCCCCTTCCAATCAACCTTGACCAGCTCCTCTCTCATACCTCTGTAATTCCATTTACTCCACTGTAATACTGACACTTCAGATTTTACCTTTCCTTCCTCAATCTGCAGGGTGAATTCTATCATACTACGATTACAGTCCCCTATTTGTTCCTTTACCTTAAGCTCTCTAATCAAATCTGGGTCATTACATAACACCCAATCCAGAATTGGCATTTCCCTCGTGGACTCAACTACAAGGTACTCTGAAAATCCATCTCATAGGCATTTAACAAATTCCCTCTTTTGGATCCAGCACCAACCAGATTTTCCCAATCTAACTGCATATTGAAAGCCTCCCTCTCTATGATAACATTGCCCTTATGATATGTCTTTTCTATCTCCCATTCTAATTTCTAGCCCACATCCTGGCAACTGTTCAAAGGCCTGTATATAACTCCCATCAGGGTCTTTTTACTGTTGCAGTTTCTTAACCCTACCCACAACAATTCTACATCATCTTTCATTTTTTACCAATAGAGCCACCCCACCCCTTCTGCCTGCCTGCCTGTTCTCTTGATACCTTGTGTAATGTTGGATGTTAAATTCCCAACTATGATCTTCTTTCAGCTATGACTCAGAGATGCCTACAACATCATACCTGCTAATCTCCAAATGATCATTTACCTTATTCTGTATACTGTGTACATTCAAATATAACAACTTCAGCCCTGTACATGTTACCCTTTTTGATTTTGTCCCTGCGTTGCACTTCAACTCATCCCACGGACCGCAATTTTGCCCTATCACCTGCCTGTCCTTATTCACAGTCTCACATCTAGTTGTATATCAACGTCCCCATCCCCAGCCCTATCACTCCAGTTCCCATCCCCCTGTCAAATTGGTTTAAATGCTCCCAGAATGCTCTAGCACATCTGCCCACATGGATATTGGTCTCACCTTGGGTTCAGGTGTAGCCTGTCATTTATGCACAGGTCCTACCTTCTCCAGAAGAGATCCCAATGATCCAGAAGTCTGAAACTCTACCTCCTGCACCAACTCTTCAGCCACACATTCATCTTCCAAATCATCCTATTCTTACTCTCACTGACGTGTGGCACTGGCAGTTATCCAGAGATTACTGCTTTTCAACTTTCTACATAACTCCCTATATTCTCTCTTTGGAACCTCCTCCCTTTTCCTACCTATGTTGCTGGTACCATGTTCAAAGTAAAATTTATTTTCAGAGTACATACAACCTTGAGTTTCTTTTTCTGTGGGCCAAACTCAACAAATCTATAGAACAGCAATGTTAAACTGTAAACACCAAGAAACTTAACTCAATAAACTGTGCAAATGCAGATATAAATAAATAGCTATAAATAATGAGAATGAAATAACAATATATTGAGTTTTTAAATTAGATTAGATTAGATTATGAGGACACGCAGTCCTTTTTATTGTCATTTAGTAATGCATGCATTAAGAAATGATACAATATTCCTCCGGTGTGATATCACAGAAACACAGGACAGACCAAGACCGAAAAACTGACAAAAACACATAATTATAACATATAGTTGCAACAGTGCAAGCAATACCATAACTTGAGAAAGAACAGGCCGTGAGCACGGTAAAAAAGTTCAAAGTCTCTCGAAAGTCCCACATCTTACGCAGACGGGAGAAGGAAGAAAACTCTTCCTGCCATGCCCGACCACAGTCCGACTCTGAGTCGTGCGAAAACTTCGAGCCTCCAACACCAAGCACCGAGCACCATCTCTGCCGAGTGCTTCGACCCCAGCCCCGGCCGCCAGCAGCAAGCAAAGCCGAGGATTTTGCGGCCTTCCCTCTGGAGATTCTCGATTGCACAGTAGCAGCAGCAGCGAACCGGGCAAATGAGTCCTTGGATGAGTGTAGCTATCCCTTTTTGTTCAAAAGCCTGACTGTTGAGTGGTAGTAACTGTTTTTGAACCTGGTAGTGTGAGTCCTGAGGTACTTTTACCTTCTACCTGATGGCAGCAGTGACAAAAGAGCAAGGTCTGGGTGGTGAGGATCTTTGACGATGGATGCTACTTTACTATGGCAACGTTACAGGTAGATGTGCTCAGTGGCTGGGAGGGTCTTACCCGTGATATACTGGACTAAATCCACTACCCTTTGTAGGATTTTCTGCTCAAAGGCATTGGTGTTCCCACACCAGGCCATAATGCAGCCAGTCAGCACACTTTCCACACACATCTCTAGAAGACTGCCAAGATTTTCAATGACGTGCTGACCCTCCGCAGACTCCTGAGGAAGTAGAGGCACTGTTGTGCTTCCTTCCCAATAACATTTATATGGTGGGTCCAGGACAGGTGTTCTGAGATAATGACACCCAGGAATTTAAAGTTACTGACCCTCTCCACCTCTGATCCTCCGAGGATTACTGGCTCACGGACCTCTGGTTTCCCTCTGCAGAAGTCTACAATCAGTTCCCAGGTTTTATTGACATTGAATGAGCGGTTGTTGTTATTACACCACTCAGTCAAGTTTTCAATTTTCCTCAGCATGTTGGTTCAGCTTCCCCTTTGACACAGCCCACAACAGTGGTGTCGGCGGCAAAACTGTATATGGTTTTGGAGCTGTACTTAGCCACACAGTCACAGGTGTAAAGTGAGTAGAACAAGGGGATAAGTATACATCCCTGCGGTGCTCCTGTGCTGATGGAGGTTGTGGAGGAGATGCTTTTGCCAATCTGAACTGACTGCGGTCTACAAGTGAGGAAATCCAGGATCCAATTGCACAAGCGGGTATTGAGGTTGAGGTCTTGGAGTTTACTGTTTAGTTTTGAGGGGATAATGGTGTTAAATGTTGAAACGTAATCGATAAAGAGCATCCTGATGTATGCATCTTTGTTGTCCAGATGTCCCAGAGTTGCGTGAAGAACCAACGAGATGGCATCTGCTCCCAACTTTGTTGCTTCGTTAGGTGAATTGGAGCGGATCCATGTCACAATTCTGACAGGAGCTGATATGCTTCAACACCAGCCTCCCAAAGCACTTCATCACTGGGGACGTAATTGCCACTGGGAGATAGTCATTTAGACAGGCTACTATGTTCTTTTTGGGCACCACTACGATTGAAGCCTGTTTGAAGAAGGTGGGTATCAAGATATCCGGGAATACACTGGCCATTTGGTCAGCACAGCTCTTCAGTACTCAATCCAGACTAAATGCAAGACTCCGGGCTGTTCACCCTCCCCCTTCAGAATGCTCTGGACCCTAATTCTGCCATCTGGGAGGCAATATACCATCCAGGTATCTCTTTCACATCAACAGAATCTGCAGTCTGCTCCTGTAATTATGAATTCCCCTATCACCACTGCACTCCCCTTCTCCCCGCTTCCCTTCTGAGCCACAGAGCCAGACTCGGTGTTAGACTTCTGGTCACTGCGGCTTCCACCCACAGTGTCCAAAGCGGTATATTAGTTATTCAGGGGAACAGCCACAGGGGTACTCTGCAATGGCTGCCTATTCCCTTTCCCTCTCCTGACTGCCAGCCAGGGACCTGCCTCCTGCCACTCAGGGGTGACTATCTCCCTGTAGCTCCTATCTATTACCTCCGCGTTCTCCTGTATGAGCCCACGGTCATCCAGCTGCAGTTACACTTCCTTAACGTGGTTTCTAAGGAGCTGAAGCTTGATGTATTTCATGCAGATGTAGTCATCAGAGAGATTTGAGGTCTCCTGAAGTTCCCACATCTCACACAAGGAACATACCTCTACATCCAGATCCATTTTCAGCGCACTAGCTATGTACTAATAGAGAAAAAGCTTACTAGACACTCTGTTTATGCTTGCCCAAGCATGTTCTTGCCTCAGCCTATTGAACCAAACATGGACCACTCTAACATTGCCCCACTCCAACAATGGCTGCTCTGCTTACAGCTCCTTTCTTTTTATTGGCACCGTGCTGATTGCCGCACTCCAAGAAATAAACCCAAGAATCACCCTAGTTCTTTTTAAACCTTGGGCTGCGTCACCAACAACCACTCATGCTGATTGCCGTCTGCTGGGAAAAAAGAACTGAAGAAACAAGAACATATCAATCTCCATTTAAATTTACCCAATGGCGTCCTTCACAGCTGTCCGTGGATGAATTCCACAGATTCACCACCTTCTGGTGAAAGAAATTCCTCCTCACCTCTGTTCTAAAGGGATGTCCCTCTATTCTGAGTCTGTGCTCTCTGGTCCTTAGACTCTCTCACTAGAGGAAACATCCTTTTCATGTCCACTCTACTGAGACCAGGGGTTCCCACCCTGGGGTCCATAGACCCCTCGTTTAATGGTAGGGATCTATGGTACAAAAAAGGTTGGGAACCCCTGATCTAGACCTTTTAATATCCAATAGGCTTCAATGAGATTCCCACTCATTCGTCTAAACTTCAGCGAATACAGGCCCAGATGCTCCTCGTACATTAGCCCCTTCATTCCCATCCTCATAAACCTTGTCTGGACTCTCTCCAGCTCACACTTCGATTTCTGTTCATTTTCCTCGTTCTGATATTAGATGGAGGCACTTCTGGTTTCTAGGCACATTTAAAATCAAGTCCCTTTGATTCTCCAGGTGAATTTTGGTGGAGTCACGGGTAAAGATCTGAGGATGGGGTAACCCTGCCTAAAACTCCTCTACTCCAGTCTCCCCCTCAACCTTGTAAAATCTTTTCCAAGATCAAAGATTTAAGAAATAGAGTGGTTTATAAGTTCATAAAGGCAGTTGTAAATATCGGACTGCAGTTATATAAATTAGATATACAGTCTACAAAGACTGGAATAATTAAAATTAATGAGCAATGAGGTTGCTCAATCATGGCTGCCTGCAGATGCTGTGCTTCTAGCTGGTTAAAGTGTTAAATTAAGGCAAGCTAAGGTTAACAGCCTTCTCTTTGAAAAGTCTCTCTGTCTCCCTTTCTTCTTTCATTCTTCACCTTCACTCAGAGCAGACTGCTTTCATGGTTAATATTAGAATGCAGGGAAGGTCCCCAAATCAATTGCTGATTTAGATACAACACAAAACTCACCCATCCAGTTGTAATGAGATAGACAGCAAGGTGGACTTCTGTAAGCTCAGATACTTGCCCTTGAACATTTATCATTTCACTTAGATGTCTCACTTTAGAGGAGCATTAAATTAAGCAAAAAAAGTGCAATCGGCAGCAGCCCGAATGATTTACCAGCCCTATTATGCTACACTGTGCCTGTTTTCTGATCTATATCCAATGATAATTTAAAGAATGTGCATCTTATTTTTCCAAGGCCATGCTGGCTCTTTGTATGGAAAGGCATAGAATGGAAATGGCCTCCTCACTCATCACAAACTTTTAATTGATTCTAAACTTATTCACTCTGATGTTATTTCTTACACTGCCATTGCAAATACAGAAGTTTGAGGCCTTGAGAACAAAACAAGGGTTTAGGAAGCTTCAACAAGAATGACTTGGAATGGAAGAATTCATAATAATATTTTAAGGTGTTATATATCAAAAAGCTCATATAGAAAGGACTTTGGAAAAGAACTAAATGGTTAGCTCTTTTGGGCCACAGTCAACAAACCTGCACAGCTTTTGTGCTGCAACAGTTGATGACTTTACAAGATCAGTATTTACAGGAAACCTGCCCAGTTTCACATCTGGAATGTTGTTGAAATCATCTCATTACAACAGCTTTGAGGAAATTGCTTTTAATTTTTCCTGAAGGTTCTAATAAATCTCCACTGTGATTTACAGTGATACTCAGCATAATTAAAACTGTTTAGTTTTTGAAAAGCTAAAGGAATCTCATGTAAAATTAGGGAGTGACATAATAGGCTATAATTTAATTTGAAGGCTCAGAGGGTTTCATAAACTGTAAGAGTGATGTCTGAATGTTTTATAGCCATCTGCTGAACGTGAGATTTTTGAATTACTGCCTCAGCATTACTATCTATATTTTTCACGTTATGCATTAATTAAGTGAAGATGGGACCAAGGATCATTAAAATTAGATTTAGACCATGAAAGGCTTTTGAAATGTCTTCAGTACAGATGAACAGTATCACCCTATTAGTAGAAGGTTATAAGGCAGAAATAATGATGATTCAAGTCCCATTGCAAAGACTTGAACATAAAAAAAATGGACTGGCAATGTAGTGTGGGTCTGAGGCTGGAGTTGCCACCTGTCAGGTATATCAGACATTAAACAGAGGCATTGTCTGTTCTATTAGAAAATGTAAAATCTCCTCGGTAGTATATTGATGAAGGGTAGGAATGTTATCCTTGATGTCCAGGATAATCAATCAGTCACTGAAACTGATTATTGCTGTTTGTGGGAAGTTACTGTGCACAGTTATTCTGCATTTTCCACGTTACGACTGCGACCTCACTTCAATGCTCCTTAATTGGGCTGTAAGGCATTCTTGATCGCTTTCACGGTGCAAAAAGCACCATGTAAGAAAAAGGGTTTGATTTTTATTTTGCTTGACAATGTATCATAAGGTTGAAAGACGAATGTAGGCTAAGTCCATTTTAACTAATGACTGTCTCATCAAGTTTAAGTCTTAGGATAGTTTATTTATTTAGAGATACAACGCCGAATAGGCCCTTCGAGGCACATTGCTAACAAACCCCAATTTAATCCTATCCTAATCACGGGACAATTCGCAATGACCAATTAACCTACTAACTAGTACGTCTTTGGACTGTGGGAGGAAACCCACTCATTCCAGAGGGAGGATGTACAAACCCCCTTACAGAGGACGCAGGGATTGAACTCCGAACTCTGATGCCCCCAAGCTGTAACAGTGTCGTGCTAACCGCTACTCTACCGTGTCATACATCAGTACACAAGTGCAAAGAAGAATGAAATGATTGTTACTACGGATCCGATGTAGCAGTGAGAAAATACAATAAGCATAAAGAACATAATAAAAAAACCATAATAAGTATAAATAGATAATATTAGCTTATTGTATGTTCTGTGCACAAAATGACACTAAGTACAAAGTGACTCTGAAAATCCTCTCATTTATTTATTTATTTAGAGTCAATCGTCAATTAAGTTTGAAAAGGGTTTATCAAGGATACCAACAAATGCCACACATTCAACAAATAACTTCTACCATAGCTACCACAGCTCTTTACACCAGCCACACCAACATCACCGAAAGAGGTGAATTCCAGGAATTCCGGTCTCCATAAATAAAGAGGATGTACTTGATACCTGGCAGGCTTAAAGGTGGATGAATCCACAGCACCGGATGGGATCAATCACACACTTCTGCGGAAGATGAGAAGGGATTGCTGGGGTTCTGGCTCGGAATTTTATATCTTTGCCAGATACAAATAAGGTACTAGATAACTGTAAGGCACCAAATATGGTCCCCTTTTTCAAGAAAAGCCAGCAGGGAAAAGCCTGATAACTATAGACCTGCCATCCTACTGGGAAAAAATTTGAGAGAGAGAATTAATGATCACTTGGAAAGGCAGGGACTTATCAGAGATCAGCACGTAACAGTTACAAAATAATGTTAGCACAAGTATCTGATTAGCTTGTCCTGAAGATTACCAGGTTGACATAGAGTGCGAGGTGCGTGTTTATGTAAGACAGTATAATGTTACTAACACTATTGTAGTAAAACAAGCCGTTGTGTAAATATGTGAGACAGCAGCAATAAAAGATGAAATGTGACAAGTTGATCAGTGACCAGAGGATTCAGAGAGGGTGTACATGTGTGCTGGGTGGCAGTAGGGTGTTAACAAGTCTAAAAGCCTGGGCGAAGAAGCTGTTACCCAGTTGACCATTCTGGTTCTTATGCTGTGGTCCCTTCTGCCTAATGGCAGGAGGTCAAAGAGCTTGTGGGAAGGATGGGGGGATTGGTAACATCAGTGATGTCTGAGGAGATAATCACATTATTACCAATATACAAAGAAAGGTTTGTCAAAAGCTTAACTCATTAATCCTACATGTGGCGTAAGTATTTGATTATTTACAGTGCAAATCGTTTTAGCTGCTCGTAAAGACTGTAGTTAGGATTGCCACTGTATATTTCAATGCAAAGTCATTACAGTTGCATTTGTGATAACTTGCCGGGTCTATTTTTTACTGTAATGAATTTGCTGTTGCGAATTATTAGTGGAATTAGTTTCTCTCCACATAGTGCACTAATTCATTGCTGCAGGTTCATAAAATTACTCCAAGACTCTTACCATGACTACCACCACCACAACAATGTGTCCAGACACTTCACCGATGGCCGGAAAATGGACTCTGAACCAAAGGAGTAGATAAGAAAACTCGTGAACGTGACGCTTTGAGAGAAGACATTTTCTACATGAGATATTCAGCTGAGGCCTAGTCTCCTCTCTCAGCTGGGCACAGATATCAGAAGGAATTTTATGAAAGAATAGCAAAGGGATCACATCCTGCCCAAATCCACCCTCTTCTCTCTCTCTCACTGCACTCTCCACAGCATCAACAGCCCCATCCTCCCCTGACCAATGGAGGTTGTCCATCATCACAACTGTACAAGTAGGCGTCACAACTGGGGTCTTCCTTAGTTATGGTGGATGACCATGACTTCTGTGCCTTATCATGCCCTCTGCTCTCCACGGAGTGTTGCAGAAACACCTTGGATCTCACTGTAGGTCTCATCTGCCCCATCTGCTGGAACTGACCTCCCGTGCTAGGACAGGCTCGCCCCTTTCTCACGGGGGTCTGAGGCCCATTGGCTACCCTTACTTGGGTTAGGCCGTCTGTGAAAGCAGAGTATTGGGGTGCAGCTGCTGTCGCATGCAAACAGCAACCGAAGCCACGGTGAGAGCTGAGCACCTGGAAGGAACCAAGGTTGAGTGATCTGCCCCATATTCGACACAACAGGCCCTTTCACCTGAGGCACTACACTTCCCTGGACTCCCCACACACCCCAACATACATGTGACCAATACGTATAATTAAAACAACCCACCCCAGCAACAGATAATGAGGTATTGCTGTTTGTGGGAGCTTGTTCAATATAAGTAGACTGCATTTTTTCCTACAGTACAACTGTGAGAAAACTTCAAAAGCATTTAATTAGTTTGAAATCATTGGCATGTCTGGAGATTGTGAAAGACGCTATGGAAATACTGATCTGTTTTACATTTTCCATCCTTGATAAACAAGCTTGCAAACTCTAAAAGGATTATTGCTGAAGTGCCATCAATAATATTCTACAAAATAGGTGATCTTTAAAATCCTGGCCTTTTTCTTATATTGACTGATAAACATAACTTTTTTCTGAGCAATTTTGCAGAGCATCTGAATTAGTTATTACGGAGCATAGTTACACAAGTAGCACATGACAGGAATTGCGCATTGCTTATGTTAGAATAAAAGCTGATAAGCAACTCATGCCATTTAAGCATTAAGCAAAAATCCCAAATATGCCTCTTATTATACTGTGAGGAAATACTAGTTCAGTCAGGGTGCCAAAGATGGATTTGATCCTGCTTGCAATAGTCCTCAAGTAATGCTGTTGAGACACGTCCTAAAATGTGCTGGAACACATTATCAATGATGTAACCTGGGGTTGTTGGGTGTCTCGAGTCTTTCAACATCAGATACACTTGCCCAAGTGACCCAGCCAGGGTTAATCCTAGTGTCCTAGCAGCATTGGTCTATAGGTCACACCTCTTGATCCACAGCCACCTGGAGGCTCGCTCAGCTGCCTCTGTGATGGTCTTGATGGCTGTTTTCTATGCAGCCCCTGTAATGCCAAGGAGAAAGTAGGTTCTGCAGAACAAACAGCCAGCAAAACCTCTATACCCCACCTCTACAGCACGCATTGTGCTCTCCACCTCTGTATCTGCCTGTATCTGACAATAGGCCTCAAAATTATTAAATGTAATTCGAATTCTATGAATGTTCCACATAGGTTGGTGACTGATAAGTATGGGTCACGAGAAGCCATGGGAGCAGGTGGTAGATGATTGTCTGAGCAACTAGTGCTTATCTCAACGCCTGGTTATGTGACCACGGACGCCAGGCAGATAATCTCTGAAGAGGCTGCGGTTACCCTTCTTGTAAAGACATTGCCCAGATGAAGACAAAATTTGTATTGAAATATTTGCCAAGAGCAATCATAGTCATGGAAAGACCAAGATCACCCATGCCATATGGCACAGCACATAACAAACTAACGAATACTGATATATCTGACTTTATCTTTTCCCTCTCAAACTGTAGGGTGATTTCTATCATATTATGATCACTGCCTCGTAACGGTTCCTTTAACTTAAGCTCCTTAATCAAATCAGTTTAATTAAACATTCAATCCAGAATCACCTTTCCCCTATTGGGCTCAACCACAAGCTGCTCTAAAAAGGCATCTTGTAGGCATTCTACAAATTCCCTCTCTTGGGATCCAGCACCAACCTTTTTTTTCCAAATCACCTGCATATTGAAGCCCCCATGACTGTCATACATTGCCCTTATTCTATTTCCCATTGAAATTTGTATCTCACATCCTGAGGACTTGTCGGTTGGGTGCACTCCTGCTGATGTAGTCATTAGGGAGACCGTTAGGTACCCTGAAATCCCAAATCTCACAGGAGGAGTGTACGGCTGCGTGAACTGCCATTCTGCCTACGCTCATTATACTCCTAACTTCTCAAACTTAATTTCTTGCTTTCGCCTATTGATCAAAAAATGGTCCACTCTAACACTGGTCTGCTCCAACAATTGCTGCTCCATTTAAACCTCGTTTCTTTCTATTGGCCCTGGTTAATTTACTTTTAACCCAAGCAATATCTTTTTCGGCAGACAAGTCCAAACCTTGGTCACTTTTTAAAACCAGCATGCAAAGTCCACGAGGAAATGTCTCCAAATCTCTCCACAATCACCCATTTTGCAGTGAAGTCCTGACAGGCCCAGCTCACTTTTTACAAATGGAGGGATGGATTGGGGTAGGGTTGGTATAGTGTAACAGCTATAAGTGCTGCTCTCTCACAGCTCCAGAAATCTGAGTTCAGTCTTAACCCTGGGTGAAGGGTTTGCATGTTCCCTCAATGGCTGTGTGGGGTTCCTCCACTCATGGTTTCCTTCCAAAATCCCAAGGGCAGGACAGGATATACCCCAGGTTCCTAAGGGAAATGAGGGAAGAGATTGCTATTGGCTACGGTCTTTGCAAACTCACTGGCCATAGGAATAGTACCAGAAGACTGGAGGATGGCAAATGCTATTTCTTTGTTCAAGAAAGATCTTAGGGATAATCCTGGGAATTATAGATTAGTGGTCTATATACTTCAGTTGTGAGCAAATTATTGGAGAGGATTCTTAAAGAAAGGGTTCACAATAATTTGGAGAAACATTGCTTCATTAGGGATAGTTAGAATCATAGAAAACTTACATCACAATACAGGCCCTTCGGCCCACAAAGCTGTGCCAAACATGTCCTTACCTTAGAAATTACTGGGGTTACCCATAGCCCTCTATTTTTCTAAGCTCCATGTACCTATCCAGGAGTCTCTTAAAAGACCCTATCGTATCTGCCTCCACTACCGTTGCTGGCAGCCCATTCCATGCTCTCGCCACTCGCTGCATAAAAAACTTACCCCTGACATCTCCTCTGTACCTGCTTCCAAGCACCTTAAAACTGTGCACTCTTGTGCTAGCCATTTCAGCCCTGGGAAAAAGCCTCTGACTATCCACACGATCAATGCCTTTCATCATCTTATTCACCTCCATCAGGTCATCTCTCATCCTCCGTCACTCCAAGGTGAAAAGGCCGAGTTCACTCAACCTGTTCTCATAAGGCATGCTCCCCAATCCAGGCAACATCCTTGTAAATCTCCTCTGTACTCTTTCTATGGTTTCCACATCCTTCCTGTAGTGAGGCGACCAGAACTGAACACAGTACTCCAAGAGGGGTCTGACCAGGGTCCTATATAGATGCAACATTACCTCTTGGCTCCTAAACTCACTCCCACGATTAATGAAGGCCAATGCACCATATGCTTTCTTAACCACAGAGTCAACCTGCGGAACAGCTTCGAGTGTCTTATGGACTCGGACCCCAAGATCCCTCTGATCCTCCACACTGCCAAGAGCCTTACCATGAATACTATATTCTGTGATCATATTTGACCTACCAAAGTTAGCATAGGTTTGTGAGAGGTAGGTCTTGTCTCCTGAGCCTAATTTATTTCTTTGGGGAAATGACAAAGCGAATTGATGAAGGTAGAGCAGTGGATGTTATTTACATGGATTTTAGTAAGCTGTTCAACAGATTTCCCATTGTAGGCTCATTCAGGAAGTATGGGATCCAGGGAAGCTTTGATGCATGGATTCAGAATTGACATGTCCACAGATGGTACAGGGTGGCAGTAGATGGAACATATTCTGCCCAGAGGTTGGTGACCAATGGTGCTCCACAGGAATCTGTTCTGGGTGATTTTTATGATCTTTGTACTTTTATAAATGACTTAGATGAGGAACTGGAAAGGTGGTTTAGTAATTTTGCATATGACATGAAGGTTGGTGGTATTGTGGATAGTGTAGAAGGTTGTCATTGTTTACAATGGGATATTTGTAGGATGCAGAGCTGGGCTGATTAGTGGAAGATGGAGTTCAATCTGGAGAAGTGTGAAGTGATCCACTTTGGAAGGTTAAAATTGAAGGCAAAATACAGGGTTAATAGTAGGATTCTTAGCAGCGTGGAAAAATAGTGGGATCTTAGGGTCTGCGTCCATCGATCCCTCAAAGTTGACACACATGTTGATAGGGTGGTTAAGAAGGTGTGTAGTATGTTAGCCCCCATTAGTTGAGGGATTGAATTCAGGAAAATCTCAGTAATTTTGTGTCTTCATGAAACTCTGGTTGTATTGTGTTCAGCCTCATTATAGGAAAGATGTGCTGAACTTTTCCATGACTCTATGAATCAAGCAAGAAACTTTAGAGAGGGTGCAGAAATGATTTACCAGGATGCTGCTTGAATTAGAGATTATGTCTTATGAGGATAGGCTGAGAGAGCTAGGGCTTTGTTCTTTAGAGTAAAGGAGGATGAGAGATGACTTGATAAATATGTATAAGATAACCAATGCCTTCTTCCCAGGGCAGAAATGGATAATACGAGAGGGCGTAATTCTAAGGTGATTGGAGGAATGTGTAGAGGGAATGTCAGAGGTAGGTTTTTTTGACAGAGGGAGTGGTAGGTGCACGTGCTGCACGGCCGGGGATGGTGGCAAGTGGCAGATACATTAGGGACATAGATGAAAGAAGAATAAAAGGTTATGTGGGAGGGGAAAAATTAGCTTGATCTTGGTTCTAATGTGAAAGTTCAGCATGACATTGTGGGCCAAAGGACCTGCACTATGCTGTGTTCTATGTTCTAAAACATGCAGATTGGTAGGTTAATTGACTTTTATAAATTTGCCCTATGGGTGGAATTGGGAGTAGATGGAGGAAATGCAGGGATGATAAAATGGGTTAGGGTAGGATTGCTGTAAAATTGGGGTAGGCAAGGACTTAATGGGCTGAAGGGCCCATCTCTCTCTACTGCATCTCTCTTCCTGACTCTATAGCTCTAACTCCTTGAACTTTGTCCTCAGTGATACTGGGATCTAACACTGCAGTTTGGAAAGGCTGCACACCACCACCTTCAGAAAAAAAAATGTGAATAGAAAGGTGCCTTAAAAGCAACATGTCACAAAAGATGTTTCAACGGTGTAGCTAAGATGAATCCACTAACTTTCCTTTCATTATTACAAATCTTGCAACAATCGGGACCATGCTTTTTTTTGTTCAGCTGCATTAACATCAAAGATGTTAAATAATTGATTTATAAATCTTTGACAACCTTGTGTGTGGAATACAATGGGAATTGAAAATTAGCAATCGCTCATAGGGAAGGAGGATCAATCACTTACATTTTTTTGTGTAAAATGTTTTCAAGTTAAAAAGAATTTGATGAGAGGCAGGTTGGCAGTAACTGTCAATGGAATGAGAACCAATGCAGTGGTGTTTCATGTCTACATGTGCAATATGATTATTTACAATGTTAGCACATTATTTACAATGTTTAAAATGTAGCTCCCCCATTTCCCTGATTTCCATCCATCGCCCAATCCCATTTCAATTATGCAGAGGAATTACATTTTTAATAAGCCAGGCGCTACAGAAAGGATTATGTTTGTTTTGCTGTTGGGTCTGGAGCAAGACACACTCTACATGAGAGCTATCACTGAGCAATCAGTAATTTGTTTGAGAGAAGCTGAGAAAAATTCTCCTTTGCTGGAATTTAATTAAATCTGTCACTATTTGAAGCTGCCTTAGGATAGTATTTTTAGTTTAAAGTATCCCCTTGTAAATGTCATAATATATTTATATCTACTGCCTGAAAGAGCAATTCATCTTGTCATCTTGGAAAGGCTGCTTACTGAACATCTATTGGAATGAAATTGGTCTTGGGCAGAAGTGCAAAAAATTGGCTGATTTTCTTTTCCTTTGAAGTCATCCATTTTCTGTTATTGCCCAATCTTATTCCCACCATGTCCAGGTTGAAAGAAGCCATTTGATTGATGCATGAGACTGCCAACTGATAGGATGGCCTTTGGCTTGTTCATTATTGAGTAAGGATGAACATCAATGCCAATGTCAGGCACTCCAACGCAATAAAATATAGTACAGCAATATGCAAGACCCTTATTTCTCTTGCACTGAAAGAAGCTTGGCAGAAAAAAATTGCTATTAAAAATGGGATGCTTTCAAAGTGTTGATGTTTCATCCACAGTTTAGGTACTTCCCCATGAGGCAGAAGGTGAGGAAAATCAAAGCCAAAAGGGACTAAAAAGATAGAGCGTAGAATCGGACTGATAAAAAAGAGCAATTGACAGAAGTGAGAACAACATTGATTATGCAAGTAGAGAGGGAGAAAAAGAAGAGAAGACATAAGAAAAGGCTAACAACAAACATGAAATGAAGCCAGAAATGTTTTATAGATTGGTGAACAGGAAACCAGTTGTATGGGGAGAGATGGGGATGTTCAAAGATCAAAAAAAGGCAATTTACTCAGGCAGAAGGAAAGGCTGAGATAGGAAGTAAGACTAAACATATTGCTTTATATTGGTTCATAGTCTCCTTTTAATGGAAAATAAATTAAATTTTTAATGGTTCCCATTCCCCTCTGTCTGAGTGACTAGATAGATGTTAAAATATTTATTTTATGCTGAAATTTAAAAAAAATCTGGTGAGTTTTCAATGTGTGTTAGAAGCTTATTTTGCTATGAAATATTATTTACACAAAGTTGTTAAAATAGTGTTGACAGTCCCTCTGAAGAGTAAAGTTACCAAAGCAAATAGCACGGCCAGAATTTTGAAAGGTTTTGTCACTGCAGCAAGGGGCTGTCAAGTAGCTTATTGAACATTACATCTGCTGCAGTGTGACCTTTTGCAAAGACCTTTCTGTTAGCTTTGCTTCAAATCTCGATGTAAATGTAATGCAGGTGTGTGCAGCTGACGCTACTGTACATTCTTGTTTCTGCCACCCTGTTCAAAAAAAGGCCCTGTGTTATTGCAAGACCGTAAAGTGCATTTTAAGAAAAAAAGAATAACATTTTTTTGGACTGTATGGTGGTGAAACGTTTCTTTTCCTTCCAGGAGATGGAGCCAGAACACCAACTCTTGAAGCTCCCTGCCCCTGTTGCGCGCTGAGTGTATTTGAGATCCCCATCACAGTTAGATGCCGAATGGCACCAGCAGAGGGCGAAATGGAGCCGTGATTTAATCCATTCACAACAGCACTGTCCTCACTTCAGAGTCAGGTTTAGTTATCAATGGCATATGTTGTGAACTTTGTTGTTTTGCGGCAGCAGTGCATTAGAAAACATAACAAAAACAATAAATTACAAAAAGAATTATATATAAAAGCGAAAATTAAATTGAATAAGTAGTGCAAAAAGAGAGGGAAAAATACAGAGTTAGTGTTCGTGGGTTCAGTGTCCATTCAGAAATCTGATGACACAGGGGAGGAAGCTGTTGATAAAAATGTTGAGTGTGTGTCTTCAGGCTCCTTTACCTTCTCCTTGTAGGTAGCAATTAGAAGAGGGCTTGTTCTGGGTGATGGGGGTCCTGAAAGATGGCTGCTGCCTTTTTGAGATATCGCCTTTTGAAGAAGGCTCCCGGATGCTGGGGAGGCTGGTGCCCATGATGGAGCTGGCTGAGCTTACAAGTTTCTGCAGCTTTTCCCAGTCCTGTGCAGTGGCCCCTCTGTACCAGTTAGAATGCTCTGCTTGGTACACCTGCAGATGTTTGCGGAAGTCTCGAGCCTTGAGGGAGTGGTTGTGCATAAACATGGATTACATTGTTATTTTTAGGGATCATAATGCAATGAGCCAGCCCCAGGTAATGTGAGTGGGAGTTGAATCTATCTACCAACAAGCACTGGCAAAGCCTTCTCCTGAAGACTTAATGCCAAACAATGGATTTTATACAAAATGAGGGGACATGACATGAGACTGTGGTATTCCTGTATGTAAGTAAATCATATGTGTATATATAATACTGCGCAAAAGTCTATACCTAGGGTGCCTAAGACATTTGTACAATACTGTAGTAATTTTATGTATTGCACTGTTCTGCTGCCACAGAAAAAAACACATTTCATTGCATATGCGAGTGATGATAAACCTGATTCTGATATGGGTTTCTGTTGTGCACTGAGGGTGGAGAGGGGAGGGAGTGGGAAGCACCAGAGAGACATTCTGTCATGGTCAATAAACCGAGTCTTTGGAATCAAGTAACTTTGCCTGGTGTCTCAGGACTGGGTGTGTCTGCACCCATGCTTCCCTGCCCACCCCCGCCCCCCAGCCATCCCTGGCACACCTTCTCTTCCACCTGTCCCACACCCCTCTGAGGCACTCCACCCTCCCCATTTCCAACATCCCCTGCCAGATTTACAAACTTGCTCTCGGCTCCATGTTGGCAAATACAGTACTGTGCAAAAGTCTTAGGCACCCTAGCTATATCTATGTGTACAGTATTCCAAAGGAATAAAATCATAATGCAGAGTCATAGATTCATGTAGCTGTGCAGCATAGAAAAAGGCATTTCTGCCTATCTCTTCCTTAGGCAATTCACACTAATCCCATTGGTCTGCATTAGGCACGTATTCATCTCTTCCTTCTTTTTTGGTATTTGCATCTGTCACTTCCTCTGTTATCTTCTTCCAGACCTTCTCCATCTTCTGTGTGAAGAAGTTACTCAATGTTGGATTCCACTGTAACAATTTACGCTTGCTTGTATTTTACATGACTACCTATATATATGTAACCGTTTAGTATGTTTCCTCGTGGTCACAGTACGTACATGCAATTGTTCATTATGGCCCCAAGTGCTTCTGTCTCTTTCTAGAAGCTTCTTGGTATCACATTATTTGGATAGGGGCTATCTGATTGGTTAACACTTGTCTACAAATTTGAATGGAATGTCTCTTATCTAGGCAGTATAAGAAAGGTCGAACACTTTGACTGTCATCTTTGCTTCTTCTTTCCTTCCTCCATTAGACCACTGCTTCTCTCTGTTTCCAATTCTTTTTGTTTTATTAACGCTTAATAAAATGGTCATAAAGCAACAACTTTGCGCCTCTTTCTTAACTCTTGAAAGAACTTTGGATCAAGAACATCAGAGTTCAACAACATCAGGTGTCTTAAAATTTTTCCCTCTCTAAACATATGCCTCTAGTATTAGATTCCCTTATCCTGGCAAAAATGTCTCTAACTATCTACGCTATCTACTCCCTCGTGAAGGTATCCGCACAACTTCCTAAGCTCTAATTACAATCCTCCCACATCCCTTTTGTAGCATGGAATCCATAACTATACCCCATACTGCAAGTGCAGCCTAATTAATGTTTTGTTCAGCTGCAACATGATACTCCAACAGCTCTACATGATTCTTATAAATGACCTGGATGAAGAAGTGGAGGGATGGGCTAGTAAATTTGCTGATGACACCAAGGTTGGGGGTGTTATGGATAGTGTGGCGGGCTGTCAGAGGTTACAGCGGGACATCGATAGGATGCAGAACTGGGCTGAGAAGTGGCAGATGGAGTTCAACCCAGATAAGTGTGAGGTGGTTCATTTTGGTAAGTCAAATATGATGGCAGAATATAGTATTAATGGTAAGACTTTTGGCAGTGTGGAGGATCAGAGGGATCTTGGGATCCGAGTCCATAGGACGCTCAAAGCACCTGCGCAGGTTGACTGTGTGATTAAGAAGGCATACGGTGCATTGGCCTTCATCAGCAGTGGGATTGAGTTCAAAGAGCTGAGAGGTAATGTTACAGCTATATAGGACCCTGGTCAGTCCCCACTTGGAGTACTGTACTCAGTTCTGGTCACCTCACTACAGGAAGAATGTGGAAACTATAGAAAGGGTGCAGAGGGGATTTACAAGGATGTTGCCTGGATTGGGGAGCATGCCTTATGAGAATAGATTGAGTGAAATTGGCCTTTTCTCCTTGGAGCGACAGAGGATGAGAGGTGACCTGATAGAGATGTATAAGATGATGAGAGGCATTGAATATATGGATAGTCAGAGGCTTTTTCCCAGGGCTGAGATGGCTAACACGAGAGGGTAATTTCTAAAGTAAGTACCTGTTCGGCACAGCATTGTGTTCTGAAGGGCCTGTATTGTGCTGTAGATTTTCTATATTGCTATGTTTCTATATTTTAAGTCCACATGTTGTTTGTTCCTAGTATTCAATAAAATATTCACTCCTGTTTTGAAGCTCTTGAGGTTGTCTAGACATTGGGATGGATGGTCTATAACCTGTTCCAAATGACTGGCACAAACACCACCTCCAAGTTCTCTACAGCTGGGATGTTAGGGTAGTCACAGCAACTGACATATATTGGCTCTGGGGAAAGAGGAACAGCAGTTTGAAGAACATCTTTGAAAACACCTACTCAGCTTTACTGATCCATAGCACTGACCATAGGACCTCATAACGCTGTAGACAGGTAGGTTAATATGCCTTGGGTTTTCGAGACTCTGCAGTGAGCCAGTAGAGCTGCAGGGGGAATTAATGGAAAAGAAGGCTACAGCAGACTCTAGCATGAAGACAAATCTGTAGAAGGATAATCAACTATGAGGGAGCATTAAGCACAGAGAAGAGAAGCCGTGAGGAACTTCATATAACGACAGCTCTTACACACACAGGCTAGAGGACAGTCGAGTCGAGCATGTGACTTCTTTATAGTACACATGGAGAGGACAAAATGTTCTTGATAACTAACAATATTGTTGAATTGGTGGATCACATTGAAAACCATAAGAGAGTCAGAGGAGATTATTCCCTTGATGTTACTAAAGATCCTCCAATTCAACAATATTGTTAGTTATCAGGAACATCTAAAATCGGCTCTGATAGAAATTGGCCCTGAGACCTGTTGCATACAAATTAATATGCAGTGTCACAGAAAGCCAAAGATATTCACTTACAGAAATAGCTCAGAAATCAGAGGATTATTTCAATCTACTGCCATTTATTTGAAATAGGAGAGAATTATAATCCTGGCACAAGAAATCCAAGTGCGGAGAACAGTTGAGAAACGTCAAAGTTGTAATACATGCCAGACAGAAGCAGGCCCTTGTGTGATTTTTATAAATGACTTGGAAGTGGAAAATGTGGTGAATACAAAAAGTAGCGGATATGGCCCAGTCCACCACAGGAAAAGTCCTCCAACCATCGAGTGTCATAGAAGAGTCATAGAACACACCAGCAAAGAAATGGGCCCTTCAGCCCATCTAGTCAATGCCGAACCATTAATCTGCCTAGTCCCATCAACCTGCACACCAGACCATAGCCCTCTATACCACTCTCATCCATGTGCCTATGCAAATTTCTCTTGAACATTGAAGTTGACCCCACATTTACCACTTGCACTGGCAGCTCATTCCACACTCTCACCACCCTCTGAGTGAAGAAGTTCCCCCTCATGCTCCCCTTAAACATTTCACCTTTCACCCTTAACACATGGCACCTCGTTGACCCACCCAGCCTCAGTGGAAAAAAGCCTGTTTGCATTTACCCTATCTATAGTCCTTATGGTTTTGTATACCTCCACCAAATCTCCCCTCATTCTCCTGTGTTCCAGAGAATAAAGCCCAAACCTATTTACTCTTCCCCTATGCTCAGTTTCTCAAGTCCCAGGAACATCCTTGAACATTTTCTCTGCACTCTTTCAAACTTAAGTACATTTTTTCTTGTAGGTAGGTGACCAAAACTGCACACAATACTCCAAATTTGCCCTCATACAAATTGTCCTATACAATTTCAACATAATATTCTAATTGCTATAGTCAATACATTGATTTATGAAGGTCAATGTGCCGAAAGCTTTCTTTACCACCCTGTCTTCCTGTGACACCCTTTTCATAGAATTAAGGACCTGTATTCCCAGATCTCTCTGTTCTCCAGCACTTCACAGTGTGCTCACCATGTAAGTCCTACCCTGGTTTGTCCTCCCAAAGTGCAACACCTCACACATGTCTGCATAAAGTTCCATCTGCTATTTTCAACCCATTTTACAACTAGTTGAGATCCCGATGCAAGCTATCAGACTCTTCCTCACTATTCACTACACCCTTAATCTTGGTGTCCTCCACAAATTTGCTGATCCAGTTTATCACATCATCCAGATTGTCGACATAGATGGCAAACAATAACAGACCCAGCACCAATCCTTGCAACATGCCACTAGTCACAGGCTTCCAGTCAGAGAGGTAACTACCTGGCTTTTGCTACAAAGCCAGTGTCTAATCCAATTTACTACCTCATCTTGAATACCAATAGACTGAACCTTCTTGACTAACCTCCCATACAGGACCTTGTCAAAGGCCTTGCAGACAACATCCACTGCCTTGCTTTCATCAACCTTCCTGGTACCCTCCTTGGAAAACTCTATAAGATTGTTAGACATGACTTAGCATGCACAAATACCTATGACTATTCCTAATCAGTCCTCGTATATCCAAATACTTATATATCCAGCTCTTAGAATACTCTCCAATAACCTTTCCATTAGATATCAGGCTCACTGCCCTAAAATTTCCTGGCTTAATCATAGAGCCTTTTAACATTAGCTATCCTCCAATCCTCTGGCACCTAACCCATGTCTAATGGTGTTTTAAATATCTCTGCTAGGGCTCCTGAAATTTCTGTACTGGTCTCCTACAGGGTCTGAGGAAACACTTGTTAGGCCCTGGGGATTTATCCACCTTAAGGCAGCAAACACCGACCTCCTCCTCTGTAATCTGTATAGGGTCCACAATGTCGTTTCTGCATTGCCTCACATCTATAAACTCCTTGTCCATCTCCCGAATAAATACAGATGCAAAAATCTGTTTAAGACCTCCCCCATCTCTTTTGGCTCCACACATAGATTACCCACTCTGATCTTCTGGAGGACTAAACTTGCTCCAAGCTATCCTTTTGCTCTTAATATATTTGTAAAAGCCCTTAGGATTCTCGTTCATCCTTTCTGCTAGAGTAACCTCATGTCTTGTTTCAGCCCTTCTGATTTCCTTGTTAAGAGTTCTCTTGCATTTCTTTACTCCTCAATTATTTCACTTGTTCCTGCCTCCTCATACAGTACCTGCTATGCACGTCCTTCTTTCTCTTAACCAGGGCATCACTATCTCTTGAAAACCAAGGTTCCTTAAAACTGTTTATCTTACCTTTTTTTTTCTGACAGGAACATACAAACTCTGTACCCTCAAAATTTCACATTTGAAAGCCTCCTACTTACCAAGTATACCTTTGCCAGAAAACAACCTGTCCCAACCCACACTTGCAAGATCCTTTCCGATACCATAAAACTTGGCCTCTCTCCACTTTTGAGTCTCAACTTGAGGACCAGACCTATCCTTTTCCATAATTACCTTGAAACTAATGGCATTATGACCATGAAATGAAAAGTGTTCCCCTACACAAACTATTGTCACCTGCTGTGTCTCATTCATAAATAAAGTTATTTCTTTCTTTCTATATTGTTATGTATTGCATTGGACTGCTGCTGCTAAGTTAAGAAATTTTATGACACATGATGGTGATAATAAACCTGATTCTGATTCTAGTTCCGATTCCCTTATAAAAGAGCTAGTATCGCACTCTCTCAAGTTGGGACTACTATATACTGATTAAGGAAACTTTTCTGAACGCATTTGACACTCTCTTTCCCACCCAGCCCTTTTGCAGTGCAGGAGACCCAGTCAAAATGTGTACATTCACAATCACCTAATATCATAAACTTATGTTTCTTGCAACAGTCTGCAATCCCTCTACAAATTTGCTCTTCTACATCCAGCAGACTGTTGAATGGTCCATAATAGAGCCCCATTAATGTGGGCATACCTTTCTTATTTCTCAGCTCTACACATAAAGCCTCACTGCATGAGCTTGCCAATCTCTGATTGAGCACTGCTGTGACATTTTCCCTGACTAGTAATGCCACCCCTACCCCTTTAATCCCTCCCTTATCACATCTAAAACAAGGAAAGCCCAGGATACTGAGCTGCTAGACCTGCCCTTTTTGCAACCAAGTCTCACTAATGGCTACAAGGTCATAATTCCATGTGCTGATACATGCCCTGAGCTCATTTGTCTTTCCTACAATGGTCCTGGCATTGAAATATACACAATTCAGAACATTAAAGTCACCTTGCTCAACCTTTTGGTTCTTCACCTTGTATGTAGAGCTAACAACACCTTTCTCCATGGCCTGCCCACTATCTTTTCTGGCACTCTGATTCCTAACCCCCTGCAACTTCAGTTTAACCACCCCCCGTGCAGCACCAGTAAACCTTTCCACTGGAATATTAGTCCCCCTCCAGTTCAGGTGCAAACTATCCGTTTGGTACAGGTCCCACCTTCCCTGGAAGAGAGCCAAAAGTCTGAAGCCCTCTTTCCTACAACAACTCCTTAGCCTTGTGTTAAGCTGTTTGATCTTCCTGTTTCTGGCCGCACTAACATGTGTCATGGGTAGCAATCCTAAAACCATAACCCCCTGTTCTGTCCTTTAACTTAGCACCTAACTCCCTGAACTTACTTTGTAGGACCTCATCACTCATCCTACCCATGTCATTGGTAGCAACATGGACCACAACCTTACCCTCCCACTTAAGAATGCTGTGGACTTGATCTGAGATGTTGCTGACTCTGGCACCCGGGAGGCAACAAACTATCCTGGAATCTCCTTACCCACAGAACCTCCTTTTTGTTCCCCTGACCAATGAATCTCCTATCATTACAGCTCGTCTCTTCTCCTCGCTTCCCTACAGAGCCACAGAACCAGACTCAGTGTCAGTGACCTGCTCACTGTGGTTTCTCTCTGGCAGGTCAATCCCAACAGTACCCAAAGGGGTTTGCTCATTGTAGAGGGGAATGGCCACTGCAGTACTCTGCACTTACTGCTTATGCCTTTTTCCTCTCCTGATAGTCACCCAGGTACCTGCCTTCAGCAAAATAGGGGTGACTATCTCCCAGTAGCTCCTATCTATCACCTCTTCATTCTACCTTATGAGCCAAAGATCACTGAACTGAAGCTCCAGTTCCTTTACACAGTCTCCAATGAGCTGCAGCTCAGTGCTGTTTGTGCAGATGTAGTTATCAGGGAGACTGGAGCCCTTCCGAAGTTCCCACATTCACACAAGGAACACACCATTAACTCTGGACCCATGCACAGTGTACTAGTTTTATGCTAACAGGAAAACAAACTTACTTCGAGTCTGCATCTGTGCGTGCCGAAGCCCGATCCCATCTGTTGAGGGGAAGCCCGATCTCTCTAACACTGCTCCACTCACACAATGGCTGCTCCACTTGCTCCTCCTTTCCTTTTATTGGCTCAAACAAGACTCACTTCCAATGAGACGCGGTTTTCAAATGGCTCCCGCCCTGCACAATGTTGATCTCTCACTCGCTACTTCAAACAGTGTCGCCACAGGAAAGTGGCTTCTTGCATCAAGAACCTTCACCATCCAGGCTATGCTCTCTTCCCATTGCTCCCACCGGGAAGGAGGTACAGGAGCCTTAGGTCCCACATCACCTGGTTTAGAAAGAGTTATCATCCTTCAACTATTAGGCTCCTGAACCAGTGTGGATATCTTCACTCACCGCGACACTGAACTGATCACCGAACACAACCTATGGACTCACTTTGAAGGACTCCACAACTCATGTTCGAAGTACCTATTTATTCATTTGTTTGTTTGTTTGTTTGTTTATTTATTTATTTATTATTTTTTATAGCTGCACAGTGTGTCTTCTTTTGCACACTGGTTGCTTGTCAGCCTTTGTTTGTGAGTAGATATTCGCCAATTCTGTTGTACAGTATTTACGTATTTGTTCTACTGCAAATCCCTGCAAAATGAGTCTCAAAAGTCCAAAAATGGTGGCATATAAATACTTTGATAATACACTTCCTTTGAAATGTGAACTTTGAAGTGGAAGTGTGGATTAGTAAGTTTGAAAGGTTTGGCGGTGTTGTGGATAGTGTAGAAGATTGTCATAGATTATAACGGATCATTGACAGGATGCAGTGCTGGGCTAATAAATTGCAGATGGAGTTCAATTTGGGAAAGTTTAAAGTGATCCTCTTTGGAAAGACAGAATATAGGGTTATTGGCAGGATTCTTAGCAGTGTGGATGAAGAGAAGGTTCCATATGCATAGATCCCTCAAAGTTGTCACACAAGTTGATAGGGTTGTTAAGAAGGTACATACTTATACTTTATACTTTATTGTCACCAAACAATTGGTACTAGAATGTACAATCTTCACAGCGATATTTGATTCTGCGCTTCCCACTCTCTGGATTACAAATATTAAATATTAAAAATAGTAAAAACTAGTAAATATTAAAAATTTAAATTATAAAACATAAATAGAAAATAGAAAAATGGAAGGTAAGATAGTGCAAAAAAACTGAGAGGCGGGTCCGGATATTTGGAGGGTACGGCCCAGATCCGAGTCAGGATCCGTTCAGCAGTCTTATCACAGTTGGAAAGAAGCTGTTCCCAAATCTGGCCGTACGAGTCTTCAAGCTCCTGAGCCTTCTCCCGGAGGGAAGAGGGACGAAAATCGTGTTGGCTGGATGGGTCAAGTCCTTGATTATCCTGGCAGCACTGCTCTGACAGTGTGCAGTGTAAAGTGAGTTCATGGACGGAAGATTGGTTTGTGTGATGTGCTGCGCCGTGTTCATGATCTTCTGCAGCTTCTTTCGGTCTTGGACAGGACAACTTCCATACCAGGTTGTGATGCACCCTAGAAGAATGCATCTATAAAAAATAGTGAGGGTTTTAGGGGACAGGCCAAATTTCTTTAGTTTTCTCAGGGAGTAAAGGCTCTGGTGGGCCATCTTGGCAGTGAACTCTATATGTTTTGTTGGCTTTATAGCATCATGCCACACAGAAGCAGGCCTTTTGGCCCACTGCGTCTGTACATAGGAATACTAATTGCACTTTCCAGCACTGAGCCTTGTAGCCTTCTATGCCATTGTTCTTCTGTAGCTGTCAAAGGTTTATCCAGGCATCTCGACGTTAGTGAATTCAGAAACTGTGTGTAATGGAATGGACCTGTGTGTGGTTTAACTGATGAACGATTCAATTCAAGTTGTTAAACACACTGAATCTTACATTTGACCTGACTTGTAAGATTGCAGTTTTGATGGAAATGGCAGCAAAAATTGTTGAGTAGTTTCATCCATTACCTGGTATGTACATGGTGAGAGCTTACACTCAGAAGGCAGTAATAAAAGCTCCATTTCTTTATCAGTCGGCAGCACGAGTGCAGGTGCACTGCATTCATGATAAAGATTCATTGCATGTCAGTTTCTTGAAGGGGGCAAAGTGTTATATATGTCAAAAGCAGGAATAAATATCAGCAGTATGTAAGTCCAATCCCAAAACAACTAACCATTGCACAGAGCAGTCAGCGTTACTAGATGAGCTGAGAAAAGCAAACAGCAATTGGAAAATGGTTTTACTGGTGTTACAAGGCACACAGCCCTGATGCTAAGGTGGAATATTGTTGGTTCTGACTGTTTAATTCTTAGATTAAACTGTTTAGTTGTTGTTTTCTTTGCATCTTAACAATTAATTATCTGCTTGTATTTTAAGTAGTTCTTACACGCCTATAACAGTTTAATATGCCTCTGGTGGTTATATAAAGTTGTGGCTATGAAGTGATCCCTGCACAAGAGGATGAAAAGCGAACCTTATTAACATCGCATGACCTTTAGGCAGAGCTCTAGAAAATTAGACTTGCGGTGTATGTAGTCAATTGATTAGAGACAAAGAGAATCAGTATTTTTCACTGTAACAGGGGTGTTTTGCAGACTGGGTTTGAACAGGATTGTTATGGTGAAGTTTCACATCTCTAACCAGTGGACCTCCAGGAGACTTAGACCAGGTGGATCCCAGTGCAGAGGAGATCAGAGACGAGGATGGGGTTGAATGAAGTCTCTTCACTTCTGGTTTGTTTAGTCGGAAACACAGGCTAGGACTCGCAGGTGAACTCAAGACTGAGCAGAGTCAAACAAAACAGAGGTAACTTAAATAGAGAAATAAAACAAGGCACATATAAAAATAATCAACTAGTATTCAGGGGAGGAGCAGAGGAACATGGAGGACTCTGGCGCCCCCTCATGATCAGGCTGAAGCATGAAAGGACACCCTTCCAATGGCTGGCACCTGATGGCCCAGGGTGATCCCAGATGACAACAGGAGAAGTCTTGGATCAAGTCCGCATTTCCTCTGGGCTGTAACCCTCCCAATCCAAGGGAAAATGAGGCTGGAGGGGCTTGGAGACTGGCAGCCCTAGAGGAATCACTGTTGTACTCTCTTCTTCTTTTCCAGAAACAATGGTCAACCCGGATGGGAGTCAACCCAATGAGAGCCCTGAGACCCTCAACTGGGTCCTTGGCTGCCAATCCATCTTTATCTTTATCTAATACCCCACGGTGGAACACGGCCATTAGGACTCCAGTGTTGTAACCACACTTTACCGCCAGAGTTTGCGTAGTCAGCCACGCTATGGGTATGCTGACTGGGTGATCAAACACACTATTCACCTCCCTGCTGAAGAGACATTAGTCTGTACAACTTGGAGAGCTCTTCTCTTAGAGTGCTGGAGCGGAGGCGGGAGCCCTGCCAGAGAGGAGAGAGATGATAAACAGTAGGCCCCGTTGCAGTGGTTGGAGGGGAACTTGATGAGTTGCAGCTCAGACGCCAGAGAACACAGTAAGAAACCCTCTACGTGCCATCAAATTGCTTGGACAGTGGCAGCTTTGAAAGCACAGGAGGCCAGGTGGCAGCCGTGGTTTGCCAGCTCAGCAGGATGACCTTGGTGAGTGTCGGCAAGAGCATACGCTCATGCCCACTTTCCATCACTTCCTTGCTGGCCAGCGTTGATCAGAGATTCTCATACTTTCTTTGGTCGATGAATGGACCAGTCTTGCGGTAAAAGAGGTCGTTCCCAGGCTGGGTTTGAACTGGGGTTGTTATGGTGAAGTTCCATACCTTTAACCAGTGGACCTCCAGGAGAAAGTTAAACTAGGTTGACCCAAGTGCAGAGGAGACCAGAGGCGAGGATGAAGTTGGAAAAAGAATCTTCACATGTGTACTGATTTGTAGAGAGCACATGCTAGGATTCAAGAATCACTACACACAGGGTAGGTAAACTCAAGACTGTGCAAAGACAAATGAGCAGAGGGATCTTGAACAGATAAACAGGTACACTGATAACTAAAAGACACAGGTGAAAATAAGCAACTACTAATCAGGGGAAGAGGACTCTGGTGCCCCCTGGTGATCAGACAGAAGCATGGCATTTCACCATGGATATGCACTAGGTTCTGTACAGTTACACCAAATTGCCAAAAGAAGCGAAATCATCATTAAATTTGCCAGTCAGCAATGGACATGACTTTGCAAGGCATGGACTATGGCCTATTTGATAGCTTATTCTCCACAGTGCCATTATTGATCGGAAGACGAACTTCATATTTTGGACACAAGAGATTCTGGAGATGCTGGAAATCCAGAGCACTGAACATGGACTTAGCCTGAAATATTGTCTTCTTATTCTTCTCCATAGATGCTGCCTGTGTGTGTGTTGCTTCATATTTTGGAAGAGGTTCCAAAGTGGTTATATTGCCACTGTTGGATGGCAGGGTGGAGATACGTCTCTACCAAAGGAGGTGTAAGGCACTCGTTCTCTCCACAAGCTTGAAGGTCACCCTTGGGCAAGGCGTAGCACCTGTTTAGCCCCCCACCCCCGATCAGGGTCACATGAAGCCTTGGGAGCAGGCAGTGGATTGTCACATGAGCAGTCGGTGCATATCACAAGTACTGGTTATGCGACCACTGGCACCAGGCAGGCAATCTCTGAACAGTATTGATAATGGCTGAGGTCACCTGGCTGGTAAAGACACTGCCCAGAAGAAGGCAATGGCAAATCACTTCGGTAGAAAGAATTGCCAAGAACAATCTTGGAAAGACCATGATCACTCATGGCAGATAATGAACCTAAGAGAAGTGAATGAACTCCCATGCAATCAGAAGTTGTCTGAAGATTAATAGATGGGGAAGTTGGGTTAAGGAGCCTGTTTTGATGCTGTATAACTCTATAACCCTATTCTAGCACAAGTAGTATTAACAAAATTTCTACTTTACAGCTAGGAATGATGACTTTCCAATCACAGCTGCAGAAGCTGCTGAGGGAACACAGCCTGGCAGGCTTCTGAAATGTGTCAGACCATAAAAGGGAAAAGATCAAATAAATCTCCAAAAATGAATGTGCAATCTCTTTACAATGGAAGATCTGAATTGTCCACAGATTAAGTTTATGTGTGAAAGTGGGATATAAAATAGTCTTCCCCAATAGCAGAGAAGATAAATCTTCGATGAATTGCAGACAGAAGATACCAGCATCATAAATATGAAGACTAATGCCAGAAGTCTAGGATGTTCAAATAAAATCAGAGAACACGAAATAATCAGAATATATGGAAGGAGAAACATCCCAAAGGGATTTGGAAATACAGATCCATAATTCCTTGTAAGTGGCATCACAGGTAGATAGGCTGTAAAGGGAGCTTTTCACACATTGGCCTTCATAAATCAGGGCTCTGAGAACAGGAGTCAGGATGTTGAAGCCGTATAAGGAATTGATTAGGGCAAATATGGAGTAGTGTGTGCATTTCAGCTCACCTACCAACAGGAAATATATCAATAAGCTTAAAAAAGTGCAGAGAAAATTTACATGGATGCTGCCACTACTTAAGGACCTGAGTTATTGGGAAAGGTTGCATAGATTAGTATTTTATTCCTTGGAGAGCAGGAGAAAGAGGGGAGATCTTACAGATGTATACAAATTATGAGTACAGATGGGGTGAATGACTGCAGGCATTTCGCCCTCATGTTCGGTGGGACTAGAACTATAGATTTAGGATGAAAGGTGAAATAATTAAGAGGGAACTTGTTCTCTCAGAGGGTGGTGAGACTGTGAAGTGAGCTGCCAGTGAAAGGGGTTGATGCAGTTTCAATTGTAGCATTTAAGAGAAGTTTGGATAGGTACATTACATGGATGAGAGGGGTATGCAGAGCTATGGTTCAGGTGTAGATAGATGGGACTAGGCAGTAGACCAGGTTGGCATGGATTAGATGGGCTGAAAAACCTGTTTCTGTACTGTCATACTCTATGATTCTATTAATGTTCCATGTGGAAGACCTTCCACTTATAGTCCAACTATGTACAGTATAAGGTTTAGAAGATTCATCATGGAGTCACAGAGTGACGTAGCACATTGCGTTGATGTCAACCAACAACTTTCACACTTATTCTGCATTGAACCCTTTTTATTAGCTCCGCCTATTCTCAACGTGTGCAGTCCATCACGAGCATAGACCAAAACCATGAAAGGTGCCCTACCCAGGGGTTCCCACCTTTTCTCATGGCTCAAACCCCTACCATTAAGCAAGGGGTCTGTGGTCCTACAGGAATGGGGGCAATCGACACAATCATTTCAGAGTGTCCATATTGACTCCTGATGAAAAGGGAATAGGAATGTTCTAGTCCTTTTTGATGCCTGTTTTATAAGGATTGAAGGTAAATATGTAAGAGTCATGCTCACCAGTAAAGATGACAGCTGAGCAGTTGAGATTGATTTTTGCAATGCAGGGTATTCCTGGTGTCAGAAAACAGGCCTCAATTCAGGTCATATCTCAGCGCTTGATGATCTGTAATGGTGTGAAGTATTCATTAATTCTCTCACAACCTTTACCAGAGCAGCTGATAGGTCTATTGGTACTTTTATGCAGCATTGAAGTATCAAGTTTTCCAGGTTGCTTGGATTTTACATCGAATTATTACTTAGCTAACTTCTTGTTCAGTTATTGCCCAAAAGCACATTCTACCACACAATTCACCCTGCAGAGATGGTGATGCGCCGTAGACTTCAAATGCATTTGAGGTTATTCCAGCTTGACTTGAGAGTGGAGGAGCAGTGGTTTACACCAAAGCAACACCACAGTTTAATTCTACCAGATCATTGGGAAGAGGCAATGAAATGCAATTCGGACAACATGACAGAGCAAGAGTATTAAGTTCAAAGGAGAAACAGCACTTGTAAAAGAGAGAAACTGGTGAGATGGCATGCAGAGTGAAACTTCACAGGGCTCCATTTTCATCAAGTGATTGCAAAGGGAGATAGATAACAACGTACTGAAAATTGTATGATGATGCATATTCAAACAAAAACAGTGGGTACTGTACAGTATTTTTTTGTTACCAAATATGTTCATCCTGAGTGAATTTCTCGGTCATTGTTACTCTGCGATAAAACACACACATGTTCCGAAGGTTCTGACAAAAATTTTTAAAGATAGTCCTTATCAAAACAGAAAGACTGGAAAGTCTGGGCAGACTAACAAGGACTAGGTTTAATACCAGCTGGGCACAGGCTAGATGGGCCAAATGGCCTATTTCTGTGCTGTAGTGCTCTACAGTAAGTCATCTCCAGACAGACTCCAGAGTAAGCACTGTGGCTGGTAGGAATACGTTGTGCTGCACTTTTAGTTTTAACCAAAATGGAAGATACTAGAACTTGGGAAAGGTGGTGCCAGTCAAACACTTTAGCACTGGATAGCATCCAAGGTGGCACCTGAAGTTATACAATATTTAAATTGTACTTACTGCTATCTTAGTAAAGGTGATGAACAGTGCTAAAAATATACCCAAGGGATTGTTGGTAACTTAAAAGAGCTAGTAGCTATTGTGAAAAGGGCTGCAAAAGCTTTTGGGAATCAGTGCTTACTCTAGCTCTTCTATTTTCTTTCACAAGCCTTCCCTGACAGCACTCAACACTTCTGGAATATGGAGGGCTTTGATGTTCGTTTCAAACACTATTTAAAGGGACACTCGGTGTTTCATGGTCATGGCTTCTGGTGTTGGAAAGGACTTCTGAAGTGCGATGGGAATCTTTCTGGAAGATGTTGTTAAAGCTTCAGCAGTGCATAACCAAATTCCCAAAAGGAAACCCTCTGAAGTGAGTAAAGTCAACAGCATTTCACCTTGTTGGAAATATTGTTAAATTCAAAAGAAGAAAGGAAGTTCCATGTCAAAGACATTGGATAAGATCCCCCCTTTAGGAAGCCATGGAGAACAGTAATGTCTACTGGATAAGACAGGAACGCAATAACAAGGTAGCGTTTGACCCTCCAGATGACATCAACTCTTTGCTCTGGTACGGATTGGAGCTATAGGGCACTCCTTTTCAACTGTGTTTCATAAATAAGACCTGTGAGAAACAGCATACCCATTTCCTCCCAAGTTATCAACCCACTAACGTATTACTATGTGCCAGCTAGAGTATTCCATATCTCCAGTGGAAATGGATGTGAAGATGCCCCATGTATCACTCCATGAAAGCCAAAGTGGATCAAAAACCGAACTAAACTGGCAGATTGTTTGTTTAATCCTTCCAACCAAATTTACAATAAAAGTACTCAGGACCAACAGTATTGGCCAAATTTAGACTTATTTAGTTAGCAATACCCCATTTCTGGTGTGTTTTCTGGTTGAGTGGTTGAAATAAATCAGCTGGTTGAGTGGTGTTGCACCATAGCCTTGCACTCAATGTCAGTAAGATCAAGGAATTGACTGTGAACTTCAGGAAGGGGGAGTCGAGGGAATACACACTAATCCTCTTGGAGGGGTCAGCAATGGATAGGGTGAACAATTTCGAGCTCCTGGCCGTCAACATCTCAGCAGATCTATCCCGTGCTTAACACATTGATGTAATTATGAAAAAGGCATGCGACAGCTATATTTCAGTAGGAGTTTGAGGAGATTTTGTATGTCACTATAGACTAGAAAATTTGTACAGAGGTAATATGGAGAGCATTCTGACTGTTTGTATTACCATCTGGAATGCAGGGGCCACTGTGCAGGATCGGAAAAAAGCTGCAAAAGGGTTGTAAACTCAGCCACCTCTACTGAGGACATCTTCAAAAGGTGATGGCTCAAAGCAGTAGTATTCATTATTGAGGACTGCCACCACCCAGGGCGTGCCCTCTTCCCATTACTACCACCAGGTAGGAAGCACAGGAAGCTGGAGGCTCAGTGTTCTAGGAACAGCTTCTTCCCTTTCACCATCAGATTTCTGAACAGTCCACGACCACTACTCCACCATTTTTCTCTTCTCTTTTTGCACTACATTTTTAAATTTTTCTTTTTGTAACTTATGAATTTTTATGTATTGCACTGCACTGCTGCCTCGAAAGCAACACATTTCACCACATTTGTCAGTGACGATAGACCTGATTCTAACTACGGTGTGTTTTCAGCATTCACAAAACACCCCCTAACTTGACTAAGGTTCTGACTCCTATTATTCTGTAAAGTTGGCTTGCAGAGTTATGGCACAACAATTTTGGATGAGCCATCAGTTAAAAACAGTCTCAGAATTAAATACAAACCAAATGAAAGCTCTGGGCGCATGAGAGCTGATAACATGCCGTGCAATATTAATTATGAATGCATTGTTGAACTGAAGTAAAAATTTTGTGACTGCTTTTAGTGAATGTTTTAACCTCTATAAAATGGCTAAAAATAAAATGTTTGTTCTACTTTATTTAATTTCTAATATTTTGCACAGTTTTTGAAAGCATAAAGGTATGGAAAGGGTCCCTCAGTGTGTCTCTCAGCTTGTTCCTTGCTAAGACTAGTAGGCTTCCATTCGTTACCACAGATACAAAAGCAAATTGATGCCAAGTCACATATCGAGTCATTAGGGCAAAAGACTGTAAATTTAGTCAAAGTTTGGATTCATGGATTCATATTTATACAGTCTGGAAACTGGGCCTCTTGGTCCAACTCGTCCATGCCAGTCTATGCTAATCCCATTTACTTTAATTTGGCCAACATCACCATTCCTATCTAAGTACCTATCTCAATGTTGTAATTATAACAGCCTTTGCCACCTCTTCTGGTAGCTTGTCTCACATATCTACCACCCTCAGAGTGAAATACATGTCCTTTAGATCTCCTTAAAAGATTTTCCTTCTCAACTGAAACCCATGATCTCCACTTTTAGATTTCCCTACCCTGAGAGACCCATTTTTGCACTTTCTTCAACAACTATATCAATTAAGTCTTCCTCCGTACTTCCTCCGTACTTGCAATTAACACAGTGTCATCCGCATATCTGAAATTATTGATGTTTTCACCACCAACGGGGAAGAGATAAAACAAGTACAGAACTTTTGCTACTTAGGAAGCTGGGTAACATCAGATGGCAGGTGCGGCATGGACATCAAAAGAAGAATAGAGATGGGAAAAGACACCTTTACGAGAATGAAGAGTATACTGACCAACACCGAACTAGGCATGACAACCCACCTCAGAGAACTGAAATGTTATGTTTATCCAGTTATGTTATATGGATCAGAATGTTGGACAATATCTATTAATATGAGGAAATGAATTGAAGCAGCAGAGATGTGGTTTTTGAGGAGGATGCAAAGAATTTCATGGACGAAACGAATATCTGATGAAAATGTCATGAACAGAGCAAACACAAAAAGAGAAATAATGTATGAGATCATGAAAAGGCAATGTAACTTCATTGGACATGTGATTAGGAAAGAGGAGTTAGAATGCGCGGTAATTATGGGAAAGATTGAAGGGAAGACAGCAAAAGGAAGGCAAAGACAAATGATGATGGAGACAGCAGCCAGAGAACTGGAAATGAATACCAATGAATTGATCCACTTGACCCGAAACAGGAGTGTGTGGGCCATGGCAGTCAAAGCTCAAACTGGGCACGGCACCTGATGATGATGATGACCCTGAGAGAAAGACTGTGACAATCTACCCTGCCTTTACTCCTTAAACTAAAGGTCTATAAGATCACCTCTCATCCTCCGTTGCTCCAGGCAAAACAGTCCCAACCTCTCCTATCTCTCCTTAGCAAGTACGCATGAAAATTTAAAACCTGCAGATGTTGGAAATCTGATATAAGAAAGGAATGCACGGCTCATAACTGTTGCAGGACTGGAACCCAAAGGGAGAATGGTGGGAATGTCAGTAGATCAGGCGGTGTGTGTGCGCGCAGAGAAAAGAAATTGCGTTACTAAAGCAGATGGATAACTGTACCACAGAAATGCCAGTTCTAATACAGACGTAGAAAGGTAATCAGAAATGATTGAATTCAGCTCAAGTCTCAAAGGCTGCGGAGACAGACATTGCACTTGTTCCTGGATTGATGGATATGTTCCTATATTCAGGTTACTCATTTTTCCTCACTGCCTTTGAGCAGTTTGATTGGGGCGATCGATGCGGACTGGTGCACTTTGGCAGAGAATGGCACTGCTGCCTGCGTTGGCTGGTGGTGCGGTGCTACACGGAACACGGGGGCCCAGTCACAGCCACAGACTCTGCTGCAGGATCTACACGCCCTCACAGGCGGCCTGTGGAATGGGTTCAGCAGTTGTGCTCATTGCAGACAATTAGTGTTTCATTGTGATTGTACTCAACTACTTCCCTCTCATTTCACCTTGTCAGGGCTTGACCAACAGCAGAGCAACCTCTACGCTTTCTGCTTACCATTGTCCTCGTCCCGGGAAAGAAGACTACCATTCAGACTGATGCTGTTAAGGAATGGTATTTATTTAGTATTAAGCTACTGTGGCTGAGCTGCTGAATCGGTGTTAGCTTTAGTTTGACAGTTCTAGTTAACAGTCCAATTGGCCTAGCGTTTATTGTTTTTTGCCCTCATTTACTGCACAGTTCCCATTAAAGTCAGTGAACTGTTGACCCTCTTCAATGTCGTTCTCTCTCCACACATCTTGTCAACAGCAGACAAGAGTTAACACCCAATATACCATGAACTTTGTACCCAGTTTGATGTTTAAGTTTCAAGTATTTTTTCTTTTAGATAGCCAAATGCTATACAGGCACATTAAAGGAAACTCCCAAGACGCAGGAAGAAGTCCATGTTTTTAAGGTTCTGGATTGAACTTTTCTTGTCAGAAGACAGTGATAGCAGTGGTGGTAGACTGGTAGAGAACCACTGACTTATGGATACTGTGTATAAGGACTATTGTCTTCTATGCTATAGTGAACAAGTTGACAGTGATTGGGAAATTGGCCTCCCAACATGCATAGTGTGTCTTCAATTTGATTACTGAGGTTGGGGTGAAGTTGGTGCTGGAGTAGAGGTAGTTTCTTTTCTTTCTTTTTAAATCTTTTTATTAATTTTCCAAAATTATAAACCAAGTAACAATGTTGATACAGAGAGATTGGAATAAACTTATTGCTTATAAGCATATACAAAAAAGATTTCAAATAATACAAGTATAATAGACTTCCAAACTCTTGCTATAACTAATCATAGAGAAAAAAGAAATAAAAAGAAAAAAAATACAAGGAACCCCCCCCCCAAAAAAACCAAAAAAAACTAAATACTAATCCCAAAAAAAAGCAAATGGAACAAAACAAGGCTAGACCATAATCTTAAATTGAACACGTTCAGTAATGTCATCAACTCCGCTCCTCTAGTCAAATATTTTAAGTTAATAAGAAAGATTCGGAAAGGTCAAATTACATCATATGAAAATGTTGAATAAATGGTTTCCAAGTCTCTTCAAATTTAACGGAAGGATCAAAAATGTCACTTCTGATTTTTTCTAAATTTAAACATAATATAGTTTGGGAAAACCATTGAAATCTAGTAGGAGGATTGGTCTCCTTCCAGTTCAATAAAATGGATCTTCTGGCCATTAAAGTAACAAATGCAATCATCCGACAGGCTGAAGAGGATAAAAATCTATGTTCTACCATTGGCAAACCAAGAATTGCTGTAATAGGATGGGGTTATAAATCAAAATACAAAACTGTTGAGATAATATCAAAAATATCTTTCCAAAATTTTTCCAAAAAAGGACAGGACCAAAACATATGAGTTAAAGAAGCCACCTCAGAGTGACATCTGTCACAAATAGGGTTTATTTGGGAATAAAAATGGGCTAATTTATCTTTAGATATATGGGCCCTATGCACTACTTTAAATTGTATTAGTGTATGTTTAGCACATATAGAGGAAGTACGAACTAATTGAAAAATTTTATCCCATTTCTCTATAGGTGGGCAAAGTTGAAGTTCCCTTTCCCATTCATTTTTAATTTTATCAGATATACCTGGCTGTAATTTCATAATTATATCATAAATAGATACTATTAATCCCTTCTGAAAGGGATATAAACCTAAAATTTTATTGATGATATCAGTAGGGTAGGAAGGTAGGAAGCATGGTATTTAAAAAGTTTCTTATTTGTAAATATCTAAAAAAAAATGGGATCTGGGCAAATTAAATTTATTAGATAACTGTTCAAAAGACATGAAACAGTTATCCTGATATAAGTCACAAAAACAAGTTATACCTTTCGTTTTCCATATCAAAAAGTTTTGGTCCATAACCGAGGGTTGAGAAAAAAATTAGATATAATAGGGCTTGATATTATAAATTTGTTCAAACCAAAGAATTTATGAAATTGAAACCATATTCGTAATGTATGTTTAATTATTGGATTAACTATTTGTTTATTCAATTTAGATAATACAAAAGGAAGTGAAGTTCCTAAAATGGAAGCTAAAGAGAACCCTTGTACGGATTAACCTTCAAGGTTTACCCAATGTGGACTTGGAATTATATTTCAATCTTGTGTCCAAAATATTAAATATCGAATATTAATTGCCCAATAATAGAAACTTAGATTAGGCAGTGCTAAACCACCATCTTTCTTGGACTTCTGTAAATATTTTTTACTTAACCTGGGATTTTTGTTCTGCCATATATAACAGGAAATTTTAGGATCGATAGTATCAAAAAAGGATTTAGGAATAAAAATTGGTATCGCTTGAAATAGATATAAAAATTTAGATAAAATAATCACTTTAATGGCATTAATTCCACCAATCAGTGATAATAGTTTCATGATTATCTCCATACCAGTGATAAGCTGATGGAAGATAAGAAAACACAAGAAATTCTGCAGGTGCTGAAAATCCAAAGCAACTGGAACTCAGCAGGTCAGGCAACATCTATGGAAATGAAAAAACAAGTCAATGTTTCAGGCTGCGACCTGAGGAAGGATCTCGGTCTGAAAGGTCAGCTGTATGGAAAATAATCGAAGCCTTGCAGTCAGGGAAGCAGAGAAGCATAGTCAGATGTTAGTGCAGTTTTACAGATGGACTGACATGCATGAAGATGTACAGAGGTTGCATCTGATGTGAATCAATTGGTTTAAGTTACAGCTTACATACCATAGAAGCAGAAGCAGAATTACTGTCACCGACAAATACAACATTTATTGTTGTTCAGTAGCATTGTAGTGCAGTACATAAAATGAATGTAGTTTACAATATGAAGTACAAAAATAAATATATAAATAAATAGTGTAAAAGGAGAGTAAATGAGGGAGGTCATATTCATGGGTACACGGACCATTCCAAAATCAGATGCTGGAAGGAACGAAGCTGTTCCTAAAACATTGAGTGTGTGACTTGAGACTTCTGTCTCTCCTCCCTGATAGTAATATTCAGAAGAGGGCTTGAGTCTACGAACCACTGCAGCTTTCTTCGATCCTGTGCATCGGAGCCTGCATGTCAGATAGTGATGCAACAAGTCAGAATGCTCTCCACAGTTCATCTGTAGAAACTTAGAGAGTCTTTTGTGACATACCATATCTCCTCAAACTCAAATGAACTAGGGCCAATGCTGTGCCTTCCTGGTGCTTTTGTGACACGGCTCAGCCAGGCCATCTATCTCCTTCTTATACGCTCCCTCATCGTCAATCTGAGATTCTGCCATCGGCCGTGAGCCTGTAGTACTTGAGCTATGCCTAGCCACTCAGTCAAGAGTGCAGAAGGAGTACAGCACTGGGCTAATCCTTGAAGAGTGCCTGTATTGATTGTCAGCAAGGGGGAGATGTTATTCCGATCTGCACTGACTGTGGTCTCCTGATAAGGATGTTGAGGGTCCAGTTGCAGAGGGATGTACGAAGGCTCAGGTTTTGAAACCTGTTGATTAGTAATAAGAGGGTGATTGATTTGAACACTGGACTACCATGGCTAGAAAGTAGCCTGGTGTATGTCTAGGTGCTCCAAAGCTGAGCGTGGTGCCAGTAAGACCATGTCTGTTGTAGACCTGTCATGGCGTTAGGCAAATTGCAGTAGGTCCGGGTGCTTGCTCAGGCAGGGGTTATGACAGACGAACCATAGACTGGTTGTCTGCTTTGAAATGTACCCCTCCAAAGAATGACACTGACTGTTTGATTCTCTGTCGCACTCCCATTCTGCACCACCTCTTACGACATTGGTGAGACCTAACGTAGTCTTGAGCAACGACAAGCAAAACAAAAAAAAAACAAAGGAAGTATGTTTACTATCAAAGCATGAGCACAGAACACAACTTTGAGATTCGACCTCCCACAGGCAGCCACGAAACAACGAAAGACCATGCAACTTGTTCACGATCCTTCTGGTGAGATGGCAGCACATTTGATCACAGCGGCTTCTATGGGGTCAATAAAAGGTGCTATTACCCTTTTTAAACGTACTTTTTATCATCACAAGATCCTGCCATGCATTAAGAACTTAAACTGCTGCAGGTCTACGTTATCAGCATGTTGCTCATTGGCGGTGAAAATGAAGGAGCTGCGCTTTGTGCTGCTCCCTGAGTCGGAGGAGGCGTACAGACTAATAGCCAGTGACTGTCATGGTCACTGTTCTTGAGATCGGAAGACATGCTGAACATGTTCCTGGTGAGAGCAGGAGAGAATAAGAATGTCATCCAGATCCATGAAAACAAACTGATTCAACATGTCCCTGAGCACATCGTTGACTGGGGCCTGAAATGCAGCAGGGACATTGGCCAGATCAAAGGTCATTATGAGGTACTCATAGTGGCCAGTGGAGGTGTTGAATGTTGTCTTCCATTCATCCCCTTCTCATATGTGAACGAGGTTATAAGCATTGTGCAGATCTATCTTGGAAAATATGGTTGCTCCCTGGAGATGTTTGAATGCAGAGGCTGTTCTTCACTGTGGTGTTGTTTAGGGGCCAATATTCGATACAGGAATGGAGCTTAACATTCTTCTTGCTCATAAAAAAGAAGCCTACTCCTGCTGGTGAGATTAACAGGTGGATAAAACCCAAGGCCAATAACACCTTGATGTCTTCTTCCATGGCCACCGTTTCAGGATGAAAGGGGGAACAGAGCTGGCCCCAGGGAGGAGTGGTAGTGGGTAAGGAGTCAATGGCACAGTCATATGCTGGTGTGGAGGCAGGGAGGTGGCCTTCAATTTACTGAAGACCTCAAGAAGGCCAGCATATTCAACCAGACGGGTCAACACTAGCAGTCGACACAGGAGGAGATTCGTGGACAGGAGCTTGAGCTGGACCCAGACAGGTAGAAAGGCATGCTGATCCCCACTCTTGAAGTGCCTTTAGGGACCAATCAATCCTTGGGTTTTGTCGGGATAACCAGGAGGAGACCAAGCACCAGTGGCAGTTCAGGTGAATCAACCATACAGAAGGAGAGCTTTTCCCTATGTTTGCCTTCCAGCAGAAGTTGGAAGGGATCTTGCTAATGTCCAGAGGACCATCATCCAAGGCCATAATGTCGATATTTTCTCTCAATTGCCGAGTCAGAACTCTCCATTTTTGAGCCAGAAAGGTCTCAATGAGATTCCTGACTGCCCCAGAGTTGATAAATGCCTGAAGCTCCTCCACGATTAGGGGAAGATGCTTGCAGGGAGAACCGACCCATCAGAACTCCGCTTCCTGCTGATGGGTATCCTCTTTTACCGGGCAATTGGGACATGAAGCCGGGAAGTGTCTTGGATTGCCACAACAGAGGCAGGAACCAGTCCTCCTGTGCCGTTCTCATTCCTCCTGAGGGAGGCATATGTGCCCCACTTGCATCGACTCCTCTGACTGGGCACTGGGTGATGAGGGAGAGGATGAAGACAGATGGTGATCTGAAGAGTAGGAAGCTCGAGGTATTCTTTGTCCGGTTGTCAACTCAGTTAGCCAGGTTATTCAGTCACCCAGGCTGTCGTGCTTGTCAGAAACTGTGATCTTGCGCTGGACCCTTGCATTCAGTCCCCGGTGGAAGGCAGTGGTGAGGGATGAGCATGCAGAACTTTATTGCATAGTCCAGCACTGTCCCTCTACCTTGGTGCAGGTGCAGGTCCAGGAGTCGATGGGCAGCCTCCTGACCCCATACGGGAATGTCAAAAGCCCTTTTGAACTCCAACAACAAATTGTCAAAACATTTGGGCTGCAGGGGAACCTTGTTCGCTAGAGCATTGAATGGGCTGAGTGGGGGTCTGAAAAGAGTTTCACCATGTACACCAGATTATGCTCATCAACACTGAACTGGCCAGGCTGGGCTTGGAAAGTAAGTTCACACTAGGTAATAAGATTCCTGCAGCTGTCAGGGTCACTGGAGTATCTGCCTGGTGGAGGAATACTCAGTTTTGGTCTGGATGCGATTACAAAAGTCGGAGCATTAGTGGCCGAGGTTGATGAAGCTGTTGAAGAGGAGGATCTGGGAGATGCTGGGAGTGGGACTGTCATGGTTAATGTGGCTGAATTGCGTTTGAAAGAGCAGTAGTGATTGTCATCTGACTCTGGCTGTCGGTAGTAAGCTGCTGTACCGCGGCCATGAGAACAGCAGTAACTGCCACTTGAGTCCAGCTGTCTGCAGTGAGTTACTGAACGGCCACTGTGAGAGCTGACACCCGCTCTTACAGCTGAGATTGGGCTCACCACTCTGAAAGCAGCTGTTGCACTGAGGGAGAGACATCAGCTAATTCAGCTTCTACTGATTTTAGCTTCTCCTCCATGAACTTCAGCTTGCACTGGGCTTTTCATTCCGAAAATATCTGCTACACTGATTTAGTCACTTCTCCCAACGCAGCTTCAACTGACTGTAACTTATCTCCTACGTGGCCAGTGAATGTCAGTCCCAAGGTCAGCTGTTCTCCCTCTGCTGGGTGCATTTTGTTTGGTCAAGGATTGCTGACAGGATGTGCAGTTATGACCCAAATGAGTAGATCAGCAGCTCATTAACCTTCACTGGAACTGTGCAGAAAATAAGGGAGAAAGACTATAAATGCTAGGCCAATAAGGCCATTAACTAGAACTGTCAAGCTAAAGCTAATGCTGATTCAGTGGCTGGGCCATTGTAGTTTAATACTAAATAAACACCATTCCTTAACAAAGTCAGTCCCAGGACGAGGACAACATTAAGTAGGGAGCATAGATGTTGCTCTGCTTTTGGTCAAGTCTCAACAAGACTGAAATGAAAGGAAGGGAGTTAAATACCATCACAATGAAACACTAGTTAGCTGGAATGTGTATACTCATGAGTGAGATTGCCAAACTCACTCTGTAGCCCACCTGCGAGGGCATGCAGACCCTCCAGCAGAGACCCTGGTGGTGGCATCTGTATGGTTGTGAAGTGTGGACTATCTATGTAAGGCACTTCAAATTGCTGAAACATACCATTATTATTTTCTCTGTGAAATCCTCCAAATCCACTGGCAGGAGAAGCTGCCAATGTTAACTTTCAGACCAATGTCCTAGCCCTCAGCTCGCAGTTTCACTTGCTTGGCTCCAATGGGTAGGTCAGGACATTTGTAAGCCTGACGCTAGATACGTAGAACAGAATTCTATTCTGAGATCTGTCACAGCTGGAAATGACTTAAAGATGTCATCAAACCAAAAAAAAATGCAACATTGTCATTGGCTCATGGGAATCACTGGCCACGCCCCTCTCACAATGGAGAAGGAGGAATTGGGATGGGGGTCCCATTAACAGAAGGACACAGACACCCATCTGAACAGTGGAAAAACCCACTATTGTCTCCCAATCATATTCTTCACAACTTATGACAGAATCTACGGGAGCAATATTGCCCTTATCATCCCCTTCAGAATCCACTGAACTGGGATGGAAGCACGTAAGTTGATTGCCTTATAGAGATGTTATAGGCAAGGACAGCTTCTGGATGGTTTTCATATTATCAGAGGGAAATCTCTTCCATAATATTGTATATGTTATAGATTTCATTTATTGCACTGGGAGTGTTTTAGTGTGCACCTTTCTAATGTCAAGGAAGTCTGACTGTTCAATGAAATAAGAATCCTGCTTTTTGAGAAGGCTTGTAGGTTTACAATCATTGCAAGTATTATTAAGAGATCCCTTATGATATGACTTTTGTGAGTAACTGGCAAGGCAGTTCAAAGGTCCTCAAGGCTTCATTAGTAACTCAGAGAAAAACAAATCCCTGTCCAGACCAATAACATGGAGAGAATTACACCACATTTCCATTACGTCACTTACTGGAGCTCCTGTGAGGAAGGAAACCTCAATATGAACATTAGTGTATTGTTGCGCAGAAATGTCTAGTGTTAGACAGGGCTATTCTCAGAGAGAGAAGGCTGCCAAGCCACTATTCCAGCACACAAGGGTGGGTCCTGATCCTCCAAATTATAAAAGCATCTCCCAACAAAGGGCCCATGGAGATACTTTTCAGGGATCACTTCTCAGCTAGGCTAGATGATCGCTTGGACAGTTGGAATTCAGATCTGCATTGACAGACAGCAGGGGTATGGTTTTCATGGTGATACTCTGATCCTGAAATTAAACTGGAATGCTCACTTCATGTGAGCATCTCCTGGTACATACACACTAGCTTATATATCTTCAGCCCCAGGATGCCCATCATCATTCATGCTGCCACTACTGACTTTGAGAGTATTTTGCCTTTGGAAATCAGGAGCAATGGCAGACCTTCTCAGGACCCATTTACAGCAAGATACTTAAGGAAGGTTCCCTGAGGAAATTCCCAACACTGAGATACAACCTAGAAAGGCCATGCTCTGGCCAAACAAGTTTCTTTGGAGATGAAGTTCACGTGTTTTAAGCACGTATTCAATGAATAGGAACTCTGTGGGTGGGAAGGGAATTTCAGGACTTGGGTTCTTGTGGAAAATGGGCTTCTGGAAAGTAGGTACTGTGATTTCCCAAGCAACATGCAGGAGGTCCACTAGGAAAAGAGAAATGGAAAAGAGGAATGGTGTTGGCTCTTTGCTCTGGGTTTCCTTGAAATTATTTACGATTCTAAAGAAAATTCCATATATTGCTTTTACAGAAGAGTGGTCAGGCCATTGATGCTATTAAAAAGCTACGAGTACTTTAAAGCAATATTGATGCATCAAGGTGAGGTATTACTCATGGCACTGAGTTCAAGAGCCAAGATATTATGTTACAGCTTCATAAAACTCTGCTTAAGCTGCATTTAGAGTATAATGGTTGGGTCTAGTTGCCTCATTATTGGAAAGATGTGGACAGTCTGGAGAAGGTGCAGAGGACGTTTTGCAGGATGCTGTCAGATTTGGATGGCACGTGCTATGAGGAGAGGTTGGATAAACTGAGCTATTTTCCCTAGCATGGCGGAGGCTGAGGGAAGATTCGATAGACATTTATAAAATTACGCGAGGCATTGAGTAGATGGAAAATATCTTTTCCCCGTGATTTAAAAGTCGAATAAATGCAGGCACTCAAGGAGAGAGGGTGAAAGGAGATGTGCAAGTTATGTCCATTTACACAGAGGGTGGTGAGGGCCTAGATGCTTTGGCAGGGGTGACGATAGAGGCAGTTAGCACAGGAGCATTTACAAGACTCCTAGATAGATGCATGAATATCCCGAGATGAGAAGAATATGGTTAATATGCAGGGAAGAGGGATTAGATTAACTAGTTTGGCACACCATGAAGTGAAGGGCCTGTACTTCCCTATGTTCTATGTTATATGATCTATATATGTTTTATGTTCCATGTTCTATGTTAGGTCTTTGCACAATTGCACCACTGAAACTGACTGCTTTCCTGTGCCCAGCAGATCTATGTAACAGAAGCACTATCTCATCACCCACCTAATTATATTCTCCAGTGGCAGCCCAAGGCAGCAGCTGTTGAAGGTTTTGAAGGTTGATGACCTCCTCAAGCTCTTAGATATGATGGAATCTGTTGTTTCATTAAACTGAAGCTCCTGCTGGCAAAAGTTGTTTGCTTTTAAGAGGTCTACACCTTTCTGTCATTTACCGGCATGTGGCTGGGGTCTGTGGGAGGAGAATGAGACAGGTGATGGTAGTGTGGCACACACAAGGATTTCTGTAATAATACAAAAAAAGGAAAATGCTGGAAAAACCTCGCAGATCAGGCAGCATCTCTGGAGAGAGAAACAATTATTATTTCAGGTCAATGACCCTCTATCAGAACTGAGAAAGGGAGAGTATAAATTTGTCTACCTAGCGGGGAAGGTGACAGAGGGAAATGGGTGGGACAAAAGGAATATCTGTTACATCAAAGTCACAGTAAATTTATTATCGAAGTACATATATTTTACCATTTACTACCCTGAGATTCATTTTTTGCAGGCATTTTCAAAGAAAAGAAATACAACTAAATTTATGAAAAACTACATCAACAAAGACTGACAACCAGTGTGCAAAAAAAAAGACAAATTGTGTGAATAAAAAGAAATTAAATAATGCTGAGGACATGAATGGTAGAGTCCTTGAAAGAGAGTCTGCAGGTTGTGGAATCAGTTCATTATTGAGCTGAGTGAACTTATCCACTCTGGTTTAGGAGCCTGATGGTTGTAGAGTATTAACTGTTCCTGAGTCTGGTAATGTGGGACCTAAAGGCTCCTGTACTTCCTGTCTGACAATAGCGGCAAGAGGAGAGCATGGGCTGGATAGCGCGGTCCTTGATGATGGAGGCAGCTTTCCTGTGACAGCGCTGTATGTAAATGTGTCAGACAGTGGGAAGGACTTTGCTGCGAAGGACTGGGCCGTATCCCCATTCTGTGGAAAAACATGAGGGTTGCGTGGGAAAAGCAAATTATCCCCAAAGCCTGGAGAAGAGCAGGGGGAGTTCTGATCCCAAAAGAAAAGAATTCGTCCACCATCGAGCAGTTTCGCCAAATAAACCTTCTGAACATAGGGGGCAAGATCTTTCTCAGCGTGTTGGCGCAAAGACTTACAAAGTATCTCAAACAAAATCATTTCATTGATATGTCAATCCAAAAGGCTGGCATAGCAGGCTTCTCGGGATGCCTTGAACATACCAGCGTAATATGGCATCAAATCCAGATGGCTAAGAAAGAATCTGCATGTCTTGTTCCTCGACCTGACCGATGCCTATGGATCAGTTCCTCATTCCCTACTGTGGACTGCATTTGAATTCTTTCAGGTGCCTGCAACAATAGCAAATCTGGTAAAACACTACTTCCAGGATCTACAAGTCTGTCTCACAACATCAGACTTCACCACAGCGTGGCAACCACGGGAAGTAGGCATCATGGCAGGGTACACCATCTCCCCATTGGCCTTCACTATGGCAATGGAGCTCATTATCAGAGCCTCAAAATGGGCTGCGGGAGGAAAAGGGCTACAGTTTGGTCAACGGTTACCACCAATACGAGCCTATATGGACGATATAACAATACTGACGACAACTGTCCCCTGCACTAAGAGACTTCTGGGAAAGCTTCATCAAAACATCACATGGGCGAGCATGAAGATCAAACCAAGAAAGTGCAGAAGCAGCTCCATTGTCAAAGGTGAAGTCACGGATAAAAGATTTCAGATTGACGGGATACCTGTCCCAACTCTTTCAGAAATGCCAGTGAAGAGCTTGGGCCGATGGTATGATGCTAAGCTCAAGGACACTGAGCAGTTTGAACAACTCAAAAAGGATACCATCATGTAGGTAGCTCGCATCAACAAGACCTGGCTGCCAGGAAAACTCAAGCTGTGGTGCTTCCAGTTCGGCATACTCCCAAGACTCATGTGGCCTTTAACAGTGTATGAAATCCCCATCAGCAAGGTTGAAAAGCTTGGAAGAGTGATCAGCACACATGTAAAACAGTGGCTTGGACTTCCACGATGCTTAAGTCCTGTTGGACTGAACGGGAATGGCAAATTGGAATTACCAATTGCAAGTCTTGTGGAAGAATTCAAATGCACCAAAGCAAGGTTGGTCATGACCCTCACTGAATCTGAAGATACTGTTATTCGAACAGTGACCCCCTGTGTGGTAACGGGGAGGAAGTGAACCCCATCTGAAGCCGTTCAGAGTGCTAAGTCTGCTATTCGCTTCAGGGATGTGGTTCGCCAAGTCCAACATGGGAGAATCGGGCTCAGTTTGTCCCAAAGGCTCCTCAATGGCACAAGGCAACATCAGTGCAGAAGAGACGACTCGTGGTGGAGGAGTTGAGAAGACAGGAGGAGGCAGAGCGGCATGCCAGGGTGATCTCAATGACCAAGCAGGGCCACTGGACTAATTGGGAGAGTCTAGAAAAGAGGAAACTTAGCTGGCGTGACATCTGGGAGAAGGAAGGATCTCGGCTAAGTTTTGTCATCAGAGCCACTTCTGACCTCCTACCCACACCCCAGAACCTGAACCAGTGGTGGGGAGAAGACCCCGCTTGCTCTCTTTGTCAAGCACCCAGATCACTAAGGCACATCACCCAGGGGCGGTACACTTGGTGGCATAACCAAGTTCTCAGACAGCTGGCATCAATCTTGGAACAGAGGCGAATCATCACAAATGCTCTCCCACAAACATCAGCAGGAAATGTCCACATTACACGATTTGTACCAACAGGCCAATCTCCAGAGCACCATATAACATCAAAAGATGTAAGCGTTCTGCAGGTTGCTCGGGATTGGAAAATTGACGTGGACTTGGAAAAAAAGCTTATGTTTCCCCCAGACATTACAGCTACAACACTCCGGCCAGACATGGTCCTGTGGTCCACAACAGCCAAGCTGGCATATATTGTGGAATTGACAGTACCATGGGAAGATGGTGTCGAAGAAGCTTATGAGAGAAAAAAGACCAAGTACTCTGAACTGGCAACTGAAGCTGCCCAGAATGGCTGGAAGACCAAGATTTTCCCTGTAGAAGTGGGATGCAGGGGATTGGATGCTACATCTATTGAAGAAGATGGGGGTGAGGGGTCCCTCCCTCCAATAAGCAATCAAGTCCTTGTCAAATGCAGCAGAAGAAAGCAGCAATTGTATTTGGATTAAAAGGAAAGACAACAACTGGGCTGCAAGATGAAGACAGGAGGGTATGGAACTGAGGGGGGTGTATCTGGGACACCAGGTAGCACCTTTGAGCCCTCTGGAGATGTCGTGGGCTTATCAACGAAACGTCAAAGAAGGAGGGTGCCCACCTGATAACCCCGATGACGTACCTACCCTCCCTCTTTGTCACTGCTCCAAACCCACTGCCAACATCGAGAGTGCCAACTTACCATAGGGATTGAAACATGAAGTCCTAGTAACTCTACTCTACTGTGCAGTTTTCTGTTCCTGGGCATCGGTGTTTCCAAATCAGGTCATGATGCAACCAGTCAGGCCACTCTCTACTGTGTATCTATAGACGTTTGTCAAAGTTTTAGATGACACGCCAAATATATACAAACTTCTAAGAAAGTGGAGCCGCAGGTGTGCCTTCTTTGTGAAGGCAGTTAAGTGCAGCGAAATGATGGACAGCCATGGAATGAATATTCAGCAGGTCCATGTAATCTTTTACTGAAATTGCCGAATCCCTTTTGTTATGTATGGAAATGGTAAGGGTAAGGGTGTCAATGGCTATGTGGTGAAGGCAGAAGAATGCGGTTGAGAGGGATAATAAATCAGTCATGATAGAATGGTGGAGCAGACTTGATGGGCTGAATGGCCTAATTCTACTTCTATGTTCTTATGATCTTCCCACCAGCTTCAATCATACCAGTGCCCAAGAAGAGCAGGGCGAACTGTCTCAACAACTATTGCCTGGTAGCACTCACATTTATTGTAATGAAGTGCTTTGAGAAGTTGGTCATGGCTAGAATGAACTCTTGCCTGTGCAAGGACCTGAACCTGCTGCAGTTTGCCTACTGACACAACAGGTCTACAGTGTATACAATCTCAATAGCTCTCCATTGGTCTTTGGATCGCCTAGAGAGCAGCAATACTGATGTCAGGCTGTTGTTTAATGATTTCAGCTTGGTGTACAACACCATCATCCCCTCAGTGCTAATTGATAAGCTTCAAAACCCGGGCCTCTGTACCCCTCTTAACTTTCTCACTGAGAGACCACGGTCGGTATGGATTGATGATAACATCTCCTCCTCACTGAAAATCGATACTGGTGCGCCTCGAGGATATGTGCTTATCCCATTGCTCTACTCCCTCTACAGCGGTGGGGTTCCAAGCACTTTTATGCCATGGACCAATACTATTAAGCAAGAGGTCCGTTGACCCCAGGTTGGGAAACACTGCTCTATACTCATGAGTCTGTGGCTAGGTAGAGCACAAATGCCACCTGGCCTTTCTTTCTGAAGGTTTCCATGCATTTCAGCAATTCTCTTATGGGTCTGACATTTCTTTTAATGTTCCTCTTTTTCATAATTCATACTTACTTCTCACAATTCCTTGCAACATAATAGGGAGCTGATCATCCCATTGAGTTTATATTGGCTCTCAAGTTAATCCCATCAGCCCCAATCTCCCTTTTATTTCCCCGTAACCATTCTCTCTCACAGGCTTATTAATTCCACCCTGATATCCCTCCCACCCACCTACACCAGGATCACTTACAGTAACCAACTAGGAAGTCGTGAGGAAATGGGAAGAAAGTAGAAACGCCCAGGGAGAGTGTGCCAAACACCACATAGATACCACTGACAGTCAACGTCTATCCTGAATTGTTGGTGTGTGAAGCACCAGCAAAATTTGCTGTAGCATTTCTTTATCCAAGTAAATCCACAATGTTTCATTTTATTTTGTAAGACCTGACGGAATTACTTATCTTTTCATCACAAGTCTGTGAGGTTGGGCGAGGTTTTGCTTGTCTTAAATTTACCAGCACTATCTCAGCACTTCCATCTGCTATCAGATGCACTTCTGCTACAATGAGCACTGAATTTCCTGCCTGCACCGTTTACCAAATTATATCACCTGCTGTGTTATCGCTGCATTCATTTTGCAAGTGTCAAGTGGTTCATTTTAGCTGTGAGCCTCAATATAGAGCTGTTATTGCATTTGTTTCATTTGACACTTCCAGCCAGAGAAGGCTTTATAAATGTAGGAAGAAAGCTTCTGAAACTTAGGAAGAACACACACCAAATGCTGGAGGAACTCAGCAGGTCAGGCAGCATCTGCTGTGCAGTTCATTAATCAGAATCGGAATCGGAATCAGATTTAATGTCACCAGCATATGTCTTGAAATTTGTTAATAACATAAATCTCTCTGAAATCAACCCTTTTTGTTAATTATTATGGAAGATTGTTTGAATAAATTTAGATCTCATATCAATACAAAATGAATAACCTTACAGTGAACAGTAGGACCCTGAGGAGTGCAGTAGAACAAAGGGATCTGTGAATACAGAACCGTAATCCCTTGAAAGTGGCACCATTGGTATAAATAGTCGTAAAGAATGCTTTTAGCACAACAGTCTTCGTAAATCAAGAGAACAGAAGTTGGGATGTTATATTGCAGTTGTATTAGACATAGTTGAGGCCAAATTTGAAGTATTATGTGCAGTTCTAATCACCTACCTACAGGAAAGATAGTAATAAGACTGAAAATGTACAGAGAGAATTTTCAAGCATGTTCCTGGGACTTGAGGACCTGAGTTATAGGGAAAGGTTGGAGTGTAGCAAGTTTTTACCTTGAAGTGGAGCAGATTTTTTCCACTGAAGTTCGGTGAGACTAGAACTTGAGGTCATAAGTTAAGGTTGAAAGGTGGAAATATTTAAGGGGAACATGAGCGGAAACTTCTTTTCTTTGAGGGTGGTGCAAGTGTGAAACAAGCTGTCAGCAGAGGTGGCGGATGTGGGTTTGATTGAAACATTTAAAAGAAAGTTGGACAGGTACATGGATGAGAGAGGTATGGAAGGCTATGGGCCACGAGTGGGTCGATGGGGCGAGGCAGAATAAGAGTGCAGCACAGACTAGGTGATCCAAAGGGCCTATTTCTCTGCTGTAGTGCTCAATGACTTTGTGATTCTGACTTTTGCTTTCTCATTCTCTTCAACTTACCAAAAAAAAGACTTCAGACACATTGTACCATTGAAAGCCTTTCTAAGTTTTCAACTGATTTGCAGTAGGTTAAATATTTAAAGTTAGTCACTTTTGCAGTGTAAAAAGCAGTCACCAGTTTGTTGCAGCAAACTTTCGTAGTCAGCAACATTAAACTGACCAAATAGTGCTGACATTTAGGAGATATATTTTCAGCAAGATGCTGAGAGAACACTCTCAATTTTCTTTAAAGTAGCTATAGAACCATAGAGCACAGAAACAGGTTTTTCAGCCCATCATGTCCATACTATCCATCAGATACCCATCTACACTAAACTTATTCCCGACACCCATTTATGCAGTGTGTTCCAGATTTCAACCACTGTCTGGGTATGAAAGTTCTTCCTCAGATCCCCACTAAACATCAAGGTCTGCATCTAGTTCCTTACATTTTTGTAATGCAGGATTGAATCATATTATCTACCTTGTCAATGCTCCTCAGAATTTTGAATACCTCTATCAAGTCCAATCTCATCCTCATGCACTCCAAGGAAAACAAACCCCAGCAAATGCAGTCTCTCCTTATAACTGAAACAGTCCATCTCAGTCACCCTCTTCCGTGCCTCAGCAGTTCCTGGATGTTCTACCACTGCTTGCAGTTGTCCTAGCCTTATTAGTCCTCCCAAACTGCGTCACTGCATCCTTATCAGAATTAAATCTGATCCTTCATTGCTCTACGCATCTGACCAGCTGATCAATACTGTCCTGTAAGCTAAAACCATCCTCCTCACCCTTAATGTTTGTGTCAATCATGCCTCCGATATTCCTAGCAGTATCATGAATATATGCCACAAAGAGTAGGGATCCCAGCACTGATCCTTGAGGAACACCACTGGCGAGAGACATCTAATCACCAAAACATCCCTCCACTATCACCCTCCTTAGAACAGAACATAGAACATAGAACAGTCGAGCTCAGGAACAGACTGGCCCTTTCCCCCATGATGTTGAGCTGAACTAATTTATTTATTGGCCATTGTCTCCCACACCATCACCGACTTTATCCGCTCAGGGGATCTCCCATCCACTGCTACCAACCTTATAGTTCCCACACCTCGCACTTCCCATTTCTACCTCCTACCCAAGATCCACAAACCTGCCTGTCCTGGCCGACCTATTGTCTCAGCTTGCTCCTGCCCCACCGAACTCATTTCTGCATACCTCGACACGGTTTTATCCCCCCTTGTTCAATCCCTTCCTACCTATGTTCGTGACACTTCTCACGCTCTTAAACTTTTCGATGATTTTAAGTTTCCTGGCCCCCACCGCTTTATTTTCACCATGGATGTCCAGTCCTTATATACTTCCATCCCCCATCAGGAAGGTCTCAAAGCTCTACGCTTCTTTTTGGATTCCAGACCTAATCAGTTCCCCTCTACCACCACTCTGCTCCGTCTAGCGGAATTAGTCCTTACTCTTAATAATTTCTCCTTTTGCTCCCCCCATTTCCTCCAAACTAAAGGTGTAGCTATGGGCACCCGTATGGGTCCTAGATATGCCTGCGTTTTTGTTGGCTTTGTGGAACAATCTATGTTCCGTGCCTATTCTGGTATCTGTCCCGCACTTTTCCTTCGCTACATCGATGACTGCATTGGCGCTGCTTCCTGCACGCATGCAGGGCTCGTTGACTTTATTAACTTTGCCTCCAACTTTCACCCTGCCCTCGAGTTTACCTGGTCCATTTCCGACACCTCCCTCCCCTTTCTAGATCTTTCTGTCTCTGTCTCTGGAGACAGCTTATCCACTGATGTCTACTATAAGCCTACTGACTTTCACAGCTATCTGGATTATTCCTCTTCTCACCCTGTCTCTTGCAAAAACACCATCCCCTTCTCGCAATTCCTCCGTCTCCGCCGCATCTGCTCTCAGGATGAGGCTTTTCATTCTAGGACGAGGGAGATGTCTTCCTTTTTTAAAGAAAGGGGCTTCCCTTCCTCCACTATCAACTCTGCTCTTAAACGCATCTCCCCCATTTCACGTACATCTGCTCTCACTCCATCCTCCCGCCACCCCACTAGGAATAGGGTTCCCCTGGTCCTCACCTACCACCCCACCAGCCTCCGGGTCCAACATATTATTCTCCGTAACTTTCGCCACCTCCAACGGGGTCCCACCACTAAGCACATCTTTCCCTCCCCCGCCTCTGCTTTCCGCAGGGATCGCTCCCTACGCGACTCCCTTGTCCATTCGTCCCCCCCATCCCTCCCCACTGATCTCCCTACTGGCACTTATCCGTGTAAGTGGAACAAGTGCTACACATGCCCTTACACTTCCTCCCTTATGATCATTCAGGGCCCCAAACAGTCCTTCCAGGTGAGGCAACAGTTCACCTGTGAGTCGGCTGGGGTGATATACTGCGTCTGGTGCTCCCGATGTGGCCTTTTATATATTGGCGAGACCCGACGCAGACTGGGAGACCGCTTTGCTGAACACCTACGCTCTGTCCGCCAGAGAAAGCAGGATCTCCCAGTGGCCACACATTTTAATTCCACATCCCATTCCCATTCTGACATGTCTATCCACGGCCTCCTCTACTGTAAAGATGAAGCCACACTCAGGTTGGAGGAACAACACCTTATATTCCGTCTGGGTAGCCTCCAACCTGATGGCATGAACATCGACTTCTCTAACTTCCGCTAATGCCCCACCTCCCCCTCGTACCCCATCTGTTACTTATTTTTATACACACATTCTTTCTCTCAGTCTCCTTTTTCTCCCTCTGTCCCTCTGAATATACCCCTTGCCCATCCTCTGGGTCCCCCCCCCCCCGTCTTTCTTCCCGGACCTCCTGTCCCATGATCCTCTCGTATCCCTTTTGCCAATCACCTGTCCAGCTCTTGGCTCCATCCCTCCCCCTCCTGTCTTCTCCTATCATTTTGGATCTCCCCCTCCCCCTCCAACTTTCAAATCCCTTACGCACTCTTCCTTCAGTTAGTCCTGACGAAGGGTCTCGGCCTGAAACGTCGACGGTACCTCTTCCTAGAGATGCTGCCTGGCCTGCTGCGTTCACCAGCAACTTCGATGTGTGTTGCTTGAATTTCCAGCATCTGCAGAATTCCTGTTATTTATTTATTTACTTTGGAAAAGTCTGAGGCATGTAAGTAAATATATCCAAACAATTGGTTTACTGATCATGACAGAATGTCTCTCTAGTGCCTCCTGTTCCCTCCCCTCTCCCTTCCCCTTCCCACTCTCAGTCCACAATAGAGACCCATATCAGATGCAATGAAATGCATAAAATACATAAAATGACTACAGCAATACATAAAATTACTACAGTACTATGTAAAAGTCTTAGGCACCCTAGCTGCAGGCAGCTGTAGAGGCCAAGTCTTTATGTGTATTTAAGGCAAAGGTTGATAGATTCTTGATTGCCCAGGACATGGAGGGATACGAGGAGAAGGCAGGAGATTGCGGCTGGGAGGAAAATGGATCAGCCATGATGGCCTAATTCTGCTCCTATATCTTATGGTCTTATATAAATACTATGTGCCCAAGACTTTTGCACAGTACTGTATATATTGAGATACAATGGAGTATAGGCCCTTCCGGCCCTTCGAATCTTCCAGCAATCCCCAGATTTAATCTTACCCTAATCATGGGACAATTTACAATGACCAATTAACCTATGAACTTGTGCGTCTTTGTACTGTGGGAGGAGACCCACGTGGCTATATAACCATTTAACCATTTAACAATTACAGCACGGAAAAAGGCCATCTCGGTCCTTCTAGTCCATGCCGAACGCTTTCTTTCACCTAGTCCCACTGACCTGCACTCAGCCCATAACCCTCCATTCCTTTCCTGTCCATATAGCTATCCAATTTTACTTTAAATGACAACATCGAACCTGCCTCTACCACTCCTGTTGGAAGCTTGTTCCACACAGCTACCACTCTCTGAGTAAAGAAGTTTCCCCTCATGTTACCCCTAAACTTTTGCCCCCTAACTCTCAACTCATGTCCTCTTGTTTGAATCTCCCCTACTCTCAATGGAAAAAAGCCTATTCATGTCAACTCTATCAATCCCCCTCGTAATTTTAAATACCTCTATTAAGTCCCCCCTCAACCTTCTAGGCTCCAAAGAATAAAGACCTAACTTGTTCAGCCTTTCTCGGTAACTTAGTTGCCGAAACACAGGTAACATTCTAGTAAATCTCCTCTGTACTCTCTCTATTTTGTTGACATCTTTCCTATAACTCGGTGACCAGACTGTACACAATACTCCAAATTTGGCCTTATGCCAATGCCTTGTACAATTTTAATATTACATCCCAACTCCTATACTCAATGCTCTGATTTATAAAGGCCAGCATACCAAAAGGTTTCTTCACCACCCTATCAACATGAGATTCCACCATTATTCCTAGATCCCTCTGTTCAACTGCATTCTTCAATGCCCTACCATTTACCATGTATGTCCTATTTTGATTAGTCCTGTCAAAATGTAGCACCTCATATTTATCAGCATTAAACTCCATCTGCCATCTTTCAGCCCACTCTTCTAACTGGCCTAAATCTCTCTGCAAGCTTTGAAAACCTACTTCATTATCCGCAACGCCACCTATCTTAGTACCATCTGCAAACTTACTAATCCAATTCACCACCCCATCATCCAGATCATTAATGTATATGACAAACAACATTGGACCCAGTACAGATCCCCAAGGCACACCACTAGTCACCGACCTCCAATCTGACACACATTTATCCACCACTACTCTCTGGCATCTCCCATCCAGCCACTGCTGAATCCATTTTACTACTTCCATATTAATGCCTAACGATTGAACCTTCCTAACTAACCTTCCGTGTGGAAACTTGTCAAAGGCCTGACTGAAGTCCATATAGACAACATCCACTGCTTTACCCTCGTCAACTTTCCTAGTAACCGCTTCAAAAAATTCATTTAGATTTTTCAAACATGACCTTCCACGCACAAATCCATGTTGACTGTTCCTAATCAGATGCTGTCTATCCAGATAATTATATATACCATCTCTAAGAATACTTTCCATCAATTTACCCATCACTGACTTCAAACTCACAGGCTGATAATTGCTAGGTTTACTCTTAGAACCCTTTTTAAACAATGGAACAACACAAGCAATACGCCAATCCTCCAGCACCATCCCCATTTCTAATGACTTTTGAAATATTTCTGTCAGAACCCCTGCTATTTCTACACTAATTGCCCTCAAGGTCCTAAGGAATATCCTGTCAGGACCCGGAGACCTATGCATTTTTATATTCCTTAAAAGAGCCAGTACTTCCTCTTACACGGGGAGAATATACAAACATCCTACAGGCCGCAGTGGGAACCGAACCCCGGGTAGCTGGTACTGTAAACCATTGTGCTAACTACTATACTACTGTGCCACCCAACTAAACTAGTTAAACTAGTAATTAAGCCCAACTAAACTACTTTCTTCTGCTTACACTAGTTTATATCTCGCCATTCTCTGTTTTTCCAGGTGTATGAGAGGCTTTTAGATGCCGATATCATATTTAAATGTAAATTCATTATCAAAGTACATACATATCGCTATTCACACTCCGCGATTCAGAAACAGCTTCTTCCCCTCTGCCATCCAATTCCTAAATGGACATTGAACTCATGAACACTACCTCACTTTTTTATATTATCTTTGTTTTGCACTATTTTAATCCAGATATTTAATGTGCAGAAATATATATATACTGTAGTTGACCTACTTAATTATTTTTTTTCTTTCTATATTATCATGCATTGCATTGAGCTGCTGCTGCCAAGTTAAGAAATTTTATCACCCGTGCCAATGATAGTAAACCTGATTCTGGTACAAAGCTGAGATTCATTTTCATGCAGGACATTCACAATATAAAGAAACCCAATAGAATGAGTGAAAAACTGCACACAACAAAGAGAGACAAACAACCAACGTGCAATAGGCATCAAATTGTGCAAATATGAAAAATAAAAAATAATAATAATACATTAATAAATAAATAATAGGTGTCGAGAACACATTGTAGAGACCTTGAAAGTGAATCTATAGGTTGTGGAACCAGTTCAGTGTTGGAGTGAGTGAAGTTATCCATGTTAGATCAGGAGCCTCCACTATCACCTTCTAGATAGATACCCACCATTCTCTGTGAAAAAAAAATCGTGCTTTTCATATCTCCTTTGAACTTACCTCCTCTCACCTTAAATGCATGCCATCTAGTATTAGATGTTTGACCCTGGGTAACAGATACTGGAAGCCTGTATCTATGCATCTTATAATTTTATAAATCCCTATCAAGTCTCTCCTCAGTCTCTGCTGCTCCAGTTGAGAGCTGGATAAGCAACCCAAGTTTGTCCAACCTTTCATGATAGCCCATGCCCTTTAATCCAGGCAGCATCCTGGTAAACCTCTTCTGCATCCTCTCCAGAGCCTCCACATCCTTCCTGTAATGGGGTGGCCAGAATTAAATGCAGTACTCTAGATATGGCATAATGAAGACCTCAAGACAGAAGACATAGCAGCAAAACTGGGCCAATCAAGAACCTATCAGCCTCTGCCTTAAATAGACCCAATAACCTGGTCTTCACAGCCACCTGAAGCAATGAATTCCCCAGACTCATCACACTCTGACTAAAGAAATTTCTCCTCTGCTCCGTTTTAAATGGATTTTCCTCTATTCTGAGGCTGTGCCCTCTGGTCCTAGACTCTCCCACTATAGGAAACATCCTCTCCACATCTACTTTATCTACTCCTCCAGTATTTGATAGGTGTCAATGAAATTCTTTCCTCATTCTTCCAAATTTCACTGAGTACAGACCCAGAGCAATCAACTGATCCTCGTATGATTTTCCTTTCATTTTCGGAATCTTTCTCGTGAGCCTCCTCTGAATCCTCTCCAACGTCAGCACATCCTTTCATAGATAAGAGGCCCAAAACTGCTTACAGTACTCCAGTGCCTAAGAAATCCTCAGCATTACATCCTTACTTTTATATTCTAGTCCTCTTGAAATGAATGCTAACATTTCATTTGCCTTCTTCACCACTGACTCAACCTGCAAATTAAACTTTAGGGAACTCTGCACAAGGGCTCTCAAGTCCCTTTGCACCTCCAATTTTTGAATATTCTGGTCATTTTGGAAATAGTCTATGCTTTTGTTCTTTTTACCAAATTGAATGACCATACACTTCCCAACATTGTATTCCACCTGCCACTTCTTTGCCCATTCTTCTAATCTGTCTAAGTCCTTCTGTAACCTCTCTTCTGCAGCCCCCCTGCTTCGTCAACACTACCTGCCCCTCCACCTATCTTCATATCATCTGCAAACTGAGGAGGAGGAGGAGAAGATGGCGGTACGACGCAGCGCGCAGCGGCCACTCTGGTGAATGATATCTGTTATTTGTCAAGTAGGGTGCCGTGCACAATCCTGATTTGATGGAGACAGACGTGAGAGCATGGAGGAACATTTGGAGAAACTTCTAAAATGCCTGCTTTGTTGCCGCTACTACTGTGTGATGCAGAATCTCTGGAGGAGAAGGCCCCGAGTCCTTGGCTTTGCTTGTTGTTCGGTGGCCGGGGCAGGGTCGAAGTGCTTGGCAGAGGATGGTGCTTGGGAGGCTGTATCGGAGGGGCTGATCGGAGGCTTGAAGTTTTCGGATGGACTCAAAGTCGGCCGTGGTCGGGTGCTTCCAATGCATCGGCAGTTGACGGCGCCTGGAGGTGTATGGCAGGGAGAGTGTCTCCCTTCTGCTGCCTGCTATCAGGACTGTCGGGAGTTGATCGGAACTTTGAGACTTTTTTTTTAAACTATGCCCATGGTCTGCTCTTTATCAAATCATGGTATAGCTTTGCACTGCTGTAACTATATGTTATAATTATGTGGTCTTGTCAGTGTTAGTCTTTGGTTTGTCCTGTTTTCTGTGATATCACTCTGGAGGAACATTGTATCATTTCTTAATGCATGCATTTCTAAATGACAATAAACGAGGACTGAGTGTCTTCATAATCTAACTTAGCCACAAAGCCATCAATTCTGAAATCCAAAACATTGACATACTATACAATGTAAAAAGAAACAGTTCCAACAACAACACCCGTGGAACACCACTAGACACTGGCAGCCAACCAGAAAAGGCTCCCTTTATTCTCACTCTTTGCCTCCTGCCAAACAGCCAATCCTCTATCCATGCTGGTGTTTTTCCAGTAACACCATGGATTCTTGGTAAGCAGCCTCATGTGCAGCACCCCGTCAAAGGTCTTCTGAAAATCCAAGTAAACAACATCCATTGATTCTTCTTTGTCTGTCCTGCTTATTATTTCCTAAAAGAACTCCAGTGGATCTGTCAGGCAATATTTTTCCTTAAGGACACCATGCTGACTTCAGCCTGCTTTATTTTGTGCCTCCAACCTGAGACCTCATTCTTAACAATCAACTCCAACATTTTCCCTACCACCAAGGTCACGATAACTGGCCTGTAAAGCTGTAGTTTTATAAAGTTGTATCATAACTTCCTAACTCATTGTCTCACCTTCTTTACTACCCTGTCAACCTGTGCAGCCACCTTCGAGATCTATGGACTTGGACTCCGACAAATTGCATTGGAACATCTGCCTGGATCATGTATCTGTGGTTGCATTTATTCCTGGAACATTGTCAGCAGTGGGTCATGCCTCTCATAATTAAACTCCCTTTGGAAACATAACAGTAGGATCTTAATGAAATGAAATTATTTTTAGTAGTACTGTCACTACCACTCAGCCAAATATTTATTGCACAAGTTGGAGTGGACAGACTGCGAGTAGAGGGTTTGCTACTGTGGAGCCCTGATTTGGCAGGGAGCATTGTTTTGGAGCAAGATCTCAGTGAAGAGCAGAAACAAGCAATTTTCAAGTCTTTGTACTGCAGCCACTCAGCCAGAAATTCAATCCAAGCTCAAACCACTGAAAATAGATAATAACAAGAGCGTTTATCCCAGATGTGATCAGATTGCTGAAAAGAGCTGCTGTCATTAGGTGACATTTGACAAAAGTGTGGAGAGGGGAAACGTTCTCTATAATTAGCACACAGAGTGGTTAGGAACAGGTAAACGGAGGGTGTTTCTGCTGGATCAGAGAATTACTGTTTTGAAGTCTGTTATGTTTGGATGAAGGAATGGGGGGAAAACGGAAGGCAGTTTGCTGCATCGGAATTCTACACTGAGATCAGAGTTATACTTGGGTTAGGTATGTGCTTAGCAGAAGTTTAAAGAGATTACTAAAATCACACTTCAGTGTGGTTTAAATCTCTCAATTTATGTAGTATTGAATCATTAATCTAACATAATCATGTCTATAATTGCTGATGGAGAAAGAATAATCAAAGTAGTACTTATCATAAATGCTCTCCTAAATCTAAGTAATTTGCACTTCTTTTGTATAATTTTCCTTGATAAGAAATTTGGACTTGTTGTTCCTATAGATTTAACAACATCACTGCTGAGTGAACGAATTTGTTGATTTGTATTGGGGGACTGTCTGATACTGGGGCGCTGAAGATAAGGGTGTGGGTCTAATCATTTGAGAGAGGTGAGCAGCTCCACACTATCCGGCACAAGTAGGACTTCCCACTGGCCAAACATTTTAATTCCAATTCCCTTTCTTGTTCTGATGTGTCGATCCAAAATGAGGCCACCCTCAGGGTGGAGGAGCAAAAACATCTGGGTACCCTCCAACTCGATGGCATAAATATCGATTTCTCTTTCCAGTGAAATATTGCCCCCACCCTCCCATCTATTCTTTACTCTGACCTTTCATTTTTTTCTCACCTGCCAACTTCTTCCCCCTGGGTCCCCCCCTCCTTCCCTTTCTCCTATTGCCAACTCTCCTTCCCTATCAGATTCTTTCTTCTACAGCCCTTGTCCTTTTCCACCAACCTGGCTTCACCTATCACTTTCCAGCTAGCCTCTTTCCCCTCCACTCAACTTTTATTCTGGCATGTTCCCCTTTCCTTCTCAGTCTTGGTTTACAAAACGTCATCTGGAACATTCTGGGGTTTGATGTGCTGACTTTTCCCTCACAAAAAGACTGCATTTACATTATCTGAAAAGGGCTTCCCTCTTACTTCAACTGTTTTCCATACTGAGTCTGAATTGAGACTGTAAAAGCAGGCCAGTGAAACTTCTAATGCAGTGCATGGTCAGAGAAATTCCACTTACTCACCAGAACCCAGAAAGGTCACGGTAATTCATCTTGCTTGAAACATAGTTTGCAGACTTCATAAAGTTCACACTAGGGTTGCTTCTCCGCTGTTATTGTTAAGGCGCATTGTCTCTCTGCTTACTCAGACATCTCAGACGTTCAGTGTGGCTTTTGTCAAGTTCGACAGCACAACCTCTTTGTATGCTCAGCAGATGCTTAAACGGGCACACCGGCAATATAATGCACATCATATTGGTAAGGTGCAAATGAAGTAGCAGAATGCGGCTTGGAATTTGTGAGTTGCCCTCCGCAACTGGATGAGCCACCCTGTTCTCATGGTCTTATTTTTTTGTGAAAATGGGATTCTGAAGGCTTTCAGCACAACATGTACCTTGTAAAGTAGAATCCTGAAACATGTTTCAAACTCTCTAGCCCTGAGGAAGAAATAAAATGAAACTTCAGAGTCCAAAGGAATCTCTCCCTCTCCCTCCCCACTTTCCTACACCTCCACTCTCCCCAACCCCTTCCTACTCCATCCTCCCTGTTTTCCTATTCCTCCACTCCCCCAAACTGTTCCTACTCCCTCTCCCCTCCCTCCCACCCTCTCTCCCTTCCCCCATCTCCCCATCCCATTTTCCTCCGTTTATTTCTCCTTTTATGTTTGATTTAACCTTTTTTTAATTTTCTTCTTTAATCTTTGAATCACTTTGATGTTACAAGCTAGGTATCAATCACCAAGGTCTCTGGCTCTGCTATTGTCAGCTTGTACTTACTGCAATCTTCACTCCAAGAACATTTCCAGTGGTAGGGTGAGGGAGAAAGATTAACAACTGGCCTGACTACGGCAAACTCTAGATCATAATTCTTTGCACTCAAACAGTAGAAGCATTACCAATGCCAAGGTCTTGTCTAAGCTGTGTAGTTGCCATTGATTCAGTGACTAGGGTGTACCCTGTTCCCCCATCATTAGGCTGGTGGAGATCCTGCCCCAGCATACTTACAACAGCAATTATGCCTCCATGGAAAATCTAATTCTATGGCTAATAACCATAATACAATAACCATAAGACATAGGAGCAGAATTAGTCCACACGGCAGATTGAGTCTGCTCTGCCATTCCATCATGGCTGATTTAATATCCTCTCAACCCCATTCTCCTGCCTTCTCCTCATAGCCTATGACACCATTATTAAATAAGAACTGATGTAGTTCCACTTTAAGAATACCTAAAGACTTTACTTCCACAGCTGTCTGTGGCAATTAATTCCACAGGTATACTACCCTCTGGATAAAGAAATTCCTCCTCTAATCTATTCTAAATGAACCTCCCTCTATTCTGAGGCTACACCCTCTAGTCCTAGACTCCACCAATAAAGGAACCATCTTCTCCACATCCACACTATCTAGGCCTTTCAATATTTAAAAGATTTCAATGAGATCCCCTCTCATTCTTCTGAACTGCATTGAGTACAGGCCCGGAGCCATCAAGAGTTCTTCATAAGTTAACCTTTTCATTTCCAGAACCATTGTTGTGAACCTTCACTGAACCCTCTCCAATGTCAGCCATAAAGCACTTGATATGAAACCTTTGGATAGCTGGATTTAGAAGATTAAGGCACATATGATTCATGGAGTCTTGGTAAATTGGGTTCAAAATTAGCTTGGCCATAGAAGATGGAGGGTCGTGACGAAGGAGTGTTATTCTGTCTGGAGGTCTGTGAACAGCGGTGTTCCATATAGATCAATGCTAGGGCCACTGTTGTTTGTGATTAGCTGAAAGTGTTGGAAGGCTGATTAGTAAGTTTGCAAACAGGAGGAAGTTTGCACAAGGATTCAGTAGGATAGGTTCTGTGCTTTGGTCCTTCTGATATAGAAATGAAAACAAGATTTCAGACTCCACTTCTATTAAGCATGAGTATTGAGCTAATTTTATATTAAGAATTTAAGAACTGGACAATTTCACTTCTTCAACCAGCTAAAAATGCTGACTAAGGATGCTCTCCAAGGCTGCTAATGCAAACTCTTTCACCAGCCACTGTAGCAACAAGTGTATCCACAGTTAATTGTTGAATAATTACTTCATGACTAACCCAATCACATATTGACAAAGACGGAACTGAATCACACATTAATGAGTGAAGGCTCCATTTGTGCTAATGAGTGAAGGAGACCTCATTCAGTGGAGATGGCCAATCCCATTGATAGCCCAATGGCCCAATCACATATCAACAAAAAGATGGAGCCAGTCATAAATCCACAGACAAGAAATCAATGTCAAAAAGAACTTCATTAGCCAAACTTTCAGCAACTTAGTTGAAATTAGGTTTAGCTCACATTTATTAAAAAAAACATATAATCCTTTGAATTCACACATTTCAAATAGGGGAATTTGTATGTTGCATAAGAAACAAAGGCTGTGGCTTAACGATGAGCCAGAGCATGGCTAGAACTGGTCCTACTGTGTAATGAACAATGAACCTTATTTGCAAGCAAGGAGGCCCAGTCGTGTGTAAAAGACTTGTGGCATCAGTGTAGTCTGCCAAGAGCTTCACTACGCAAAGAACAAAAAGATTACAAGGTGTGGGCATTCATGGCTGTTAATTGCTGTATATACTCGTTACCACGGCACGGGCAAAATATCCTACACTGAATGGCACGAGATTCAGGTGCACAGCTGAAATTTCAGTTGGTGATGATTTTAATGAAGCTGCTATTATGATCAATAAAATTAAGTTCTGAATAACTTATGCGGTCATCTGATCTCAATCACTGAAATTCATCAAAGTTGGGACAGCACCAATTAAGTTACCAGCAATGTGTGTCATCTACTTGGTCCCAATACATGCAATTTATCAAAACAATCTGTAGACAAAGGTGATGAGGGCTCTGTAATAGATGGAGTCTCCTTGAACTTTATGAGAAATGAGAGAAACTCTGCACGAATGAAACATGAGAAACATCGGAATATTCCATCAATAGACTACAGCCTGGTGCTACAGACCTGCAGTGGGATGTAGATAACTTTACATGTTTTTGTTTTGAGTAAACTTTTTAAAGTGGGGTGTAAACAATACTGGCCAAGTATAGAATTATTGAGTCATAGAGTTAAATTATACAGATGGAATCATGCCCTTCAACCCAATTAATCCATGCTGACCAACTTGTTGACCTGATCTAGTCACAATTACCTGCGTTTGACTCATTTCCTCTAAACTTATCCTACCTGACCAAATCTTTTAAACATCGTAACCGTGCTTGCCTCTATCACTTTTCCTGACAGCTCATTCCCTCTGTGTGAAAAGGTTGCCTCTCAATCTTCCCTTTAACTCCTCCCTGCTCACCTTAAACCAACTGTATGCACTCTAGTTTTAGATCCCCCTACCCTGGAAAAAAGACACCCACCTTATTTATACCCCTCACAATTGTAGATACCGCATATAAAGTCATCTTATACACTAGGGAAAAAAATTCCCAGCCTATCCAATCTCTCCTAATAATTCACTCATTCCAGTCCCAGGATCATCTTTGTGAATCGTTTTTTGCACCTATCCCAGCTTAATTATATCTCTTCTACAGCATGTTGACTGGAACTGTGCACAATATTCTAAGTGTGGTCTCACCAATGTCTTGTTATGCTGTTAAACGATGTTCCAACCCTTGAACTCATTGCCCTGACCAGTGAAATCAAGCACGCTAAACACCTTCACCAATGACTAGCTATGTCACCACTTCCAGAAACTATGTTCTTCTGCATGTAGATCTCTTTGTTGTGCATCTGATGGTGAAGGGATAGTGGGAGACTGAATGTGGCATTGATTAGATTGTCCTTATCTTCTACTTTATCTTGATCAAGTTGGAGGGCCAGCTTTGCTTTGGGGGTATATTAGCCTATTCATTGTAGTCCTGGAATGCACAGGTAAATGGCCCCCAGGGAAGTTTCCATTATGTTTTGTAATTTAGGGATAATTATTAGTAAATAATCACCAAATTTCAACAGCTTTGCCATTATCTTTCATGGAGGCAGAATACCACTACTGCCTTGTCTTATCTACATTCTACAAGTTCCACACTGTGTGATTGATGCTTAATGCTATTGGAAGCAATCTGGAAAATTGCATATAAGTAGCAAAAGTTTGGATAAACTATTGGCAGCCAGCCAGTATTGTATCAGATGAATAATAACACATTTTCAGCCCAGTCATACATCAGATTCATCTTTCCTAACACCTGGAGCTAATGCTTAAGTTGGAAGAGCTATCAAACAACAGCTGACATAACCATACTCACAGAAGCATATTAATCAGCAAACACATAGGCCCATCCATCATGCTCTCTGGATATGCTTTGTCTCACTGGTGTGATAGCTCCACCAAGAGAACTGAGAAATCTTGACATGGACAGGAGATCTCATGAAATCTAATTGTTTTGGGTCGAGCAAAGTTAACAGAATCTCCTGCTGATCATCATCTGCTAGGCCCCCAATAGTAGATCACCCAATTGTCCTCAACACTGACTGTTACCTGGAAGAAGTTTTGAGAGAATATATTTCAGGAGGACACAATATGGTACAACAATGCAAACACCTATGGTCTGTCTGCCAGAGAAAGCAGGATCTCTCAGTGGCCACACATTTTAATTCCATGTCCCATTGAAAGCAGGGTCTCCCAGTGGCCACACATTTTAATTCTACATCCCATTCCCATTCTGGTATGTCTATCCACTGCCTCCTCTACTGTAAAGATGAAGCCACACTCAGGTTGGAGGAACAACACCTTATATTCCATCTGGGTAGCGTCCAACCTGATGGCATGAACATTGACTTCTCAAACTTCCGCTAATGCCCTACCACCCCTCTTACCCCATCCGTTATTTAAATATATACACACACACACATTCTTTTTCTCTCTCTCCTTTTTCTCCCTCTGTCCCTCTCACTATACCCCTTGTCCATCCTCTGGGCTTCCCCCCTCCCCCTTTTCTTTCTCCTTAGGCCTCCTGTCCCATGATCCTCTCATATCCCTTTTGCCAATCACCTGTCCAGCTCTTGGCTCCATCCCTCCCCCTCCTGTCTTCTCCTATCATTTTGGATCTCCCCCTCCCCCTCCCACTTTCAAATCTCTTACTAGCTCTTCTTTCAGTTAGTCCTGACGAAGGGCCTTGGCCCGAAACATCGACTGTACCTCTTCCTAGAGATGCTGCCTGGCCTGCTGCATTCACCAGCAACTTTTATGTGTGTTGCTCACAATATGGTACAGCTGCCTGTCTGGGATTGTAGCAGTGAGGAAAGTGACATATGGAGGTAGATTATTTCAACTTATTCTTAAGCAGTTCATTGGGGCTGTCGGTGACTTGTTTCATCTTCAGCTCGGTAGATTCTGAGGCTGCTAGTATTGGACCCCTAAAATATGCCGCAGGTGGGGCAGGCGGTATTTTCCATTTTCGTAGAACTGCTGGGTGTTTCCAATGAATAGAGTCAAAGATATTTTGACAGATTTGAAACCTCCTCCATTTTAAGTGGTTAAGGGCTAGAGGTTTCCATGAGTCAATGGGAGTGTTGCACTTCTTCAAGGAGCCAACAAGAAACATCCTTGCTCTGTACTCCTGATAATCCTGTCAAAATGATGTCAGGCATGCAAATAACTCGGTCTGCCTACTGGAGCTGACCAAGTTGAACAAGCGTGCCAAGACTGGGAATCCTGGCCTTGGAGAGGGCAGGAGAACATTTTGACTGGTGTGGAGGCTCTAATGCACAAGAAAGCAAGAGGCTGCAGAAGATTATAGACTCAGACAGCTCCATAACTGGCACAAGTCTCCCCACCATTGAGGATGTTTTCAAGAGATGGTGCCTCAAGAGGGAGCATCATTAAGGATGCTCACCATCCAGGAAATGTCCTCCTCTCATCACTACCATCAGGGAGCAAGTACAGGGGCCTGAACACCTACACTCAATGATTTGGGATCAGCTTCTTTCCTCTCAGCTGTCAGATTTCCAGATAACTACATCGTTATTATTTTTTTTTAACACTACTTATTTACTTGTATCTTATGGTAATTTTTATGTCACTCTGTAGAGCTGCAGCAAATTTAACAGCGTATGCCAGTGATTATAAAAACCTAATTCTGATTTATAGATTTTCTTTATTATTTTTCCTTTTATTTAGAGATACAGCATGGAATAGGCCCTTCAAGTTGTGCCACCCAGCATTAACCCCTGGGATTCAGAGTTCAATTCCGGCACTGCCTGTAAGGAGTTTGTACATTCTCCCTGTATCTGTGAAGGTTTCCTCCGGGTGCCCTGGTTTTCTCCCACAGTCCAAAGACAGACCAGTCAGTAGGTTAATTGATCACTGAAAATTTCCTGTGATTGGGCTCGGGTGGATTGCCGGGCGGCGTGGCTCATTGGGCTGGAAGGGCCTATCCTCCTGCATCTTTAAATAAAGAAATAAGATCAATTAAATACTATGCTGTCACATGGCTGTGATTGGTGCCTCAAATATTAATGTGGGATTGATTGATTGCTCCTTATTTATTTACCCTTGATTTATTTTATGGTTGAACCCACCTCTTCCCCTCGCTGTCCCTTACAGCCAAGCTCAGTTCAACATGTAAAGCAAGAGAAAAGCTGCAGGTGCTGGAAATCCGAGCCACACACACAGAATGCTGGAGGAACAGCCAGCCAGGCAGCATCTATGGGAATGAGTACAGCCGACACCTCAGGCCGAGAACCCCCAGCAGGACTGAAGAAGAAAAGCTGAGGAACTGATTTAAAAGGTGGGGGAAGGGAATTCCTCACATTGAATATGTTCAATATGTGATTGGTTTCCATGTGATTAATTATTTAACTTTGCATGTATAGATCAATTTTTTTTGCTAAAATCTGATTGGTTCCCAATGTACTGAAAGACAATTCATTTATCTTATTTTAACACTTCAATTATGCTTTTATTTGATCATTTATGATTAGTTGCCTCATTTGTTAATGTGTAGATGGTGTCATTGTTTTGTTAATGTGGGTTGGCTCCTAATTTATTAGTTAGTAATTCCACTCCATTCATTGCAGCCGTGGCTTTTTTCTCATGCATTCTGCAAGCGACAGCAGGAAATTCTGTCCATGGCATTGATTACTCTTAGTAGCCAAATGAATAGAATTATTTAGAGGGGGGAAATGCAGATCTGTCTTGGCTCCCCTGAATCACTGAACTAAAATTAAAGAAACATAGAAAATTCTGGAAAATCTTAGGTCATAAGAACATAAGAAATAGGAGGAGTAGGCCATTTGGCTCGTCGGGCCTGCTCCAGCATTCAATAAGGACATCGCTGATCTGACCATGGACTCATCTCCACCTACCTGCCTTTTCCCCATAACCCTTAATTCCCCTACTATGCAAAAATCTATCCAACCTTGTCTTAAGTATATTTACTGAGGTAGCCTCCACTGCTTCATTGGAAAGAGAATGCCAAAGATTCACCACTCTCTGGGAAAAGCAGTTCCTCCTCATTCCTGTCCTAAATCTACTCCTTTGAATCTTGAAGCTATGTCCCCTAGTTCTAGCCTCACCTACCAGTGGAGACAACTTTCCTGCCTCTATTTTATCTATCTCTTTTCATAATTTTATAAGATCAGTGAGAATCTGGAGAGAGGGAAACAGAGCTAGTGTTTCAGCTCCAAGAAACAGAATTATTCAGTGAGTAGTAATGAAATGTAAAAGTCAAAGTTGTAGTGAGCTCTTCAGACCTGTGAGCGGAGCCAGAGAGCATTGGGCCTGGAGGATTTTAGAGCACCTGAATTGGTTAATTGTTGTTTAATGAGAGTCATTAATCAATTAGAGTTCCTTGCATTTGTTCTCAAGTAACTCATTCTTTGTAATGTGGTCTCCTGGTGCTTTTTGCTTAAACTGGTTAAGTTCATTTTGATAGGCTCATGGATTCTGTGTTACTTATGTTATTTGAGTGGACACCCCAATTAGTACTAATTGTGGAGTCCCAATTTTGAAAATGTTACATCTCGCGGTGTCACTCTACCGAGCTACCAATGCTCTATTGGAATTCTTATGAATAAACTCTCTACATTGGAGGCTGTCTTTCCACTGCACTTGGGTTCCGACATTGCCAGCACTCATCATGACAAAAGGAGGAGAAGATGGCGGCGCGATGGCAGCACGCCTCTCCGGTGAATGATATCTGTAATCTGTCAAGTCGGGGACCGTGCACAATTCTGACTTGATGGAGACAGACGTGAGAGTACGGAGGAACATCTGGAAAACTTCTGAAATGCCCGCTTCGCTGCGGCTGCTGCTGTGTGGTAACCAGAGCCTCCGGAGCAGAAGGCCCCGAAATCCTCGGCTTTGCTTGTTTCAGCGGCTGGGGTTAGGTCGAAGGCATTCAGCAGAGGATAGTGCTCGGGAGGCTGTATCGGAGGGGCTGGTCGGAAGCTCAAAGTTTTCGGACGGACAGATTCAGTGTCGGCTGTGGTCGGCTGCTTCCAAGGCATCGGCAAGTTGATGGTGCCTGGAAGTTTATGGCAGGGAGTTTCTCCCTTCTGCTGCCTGCTATCGGGGACTCGGGGACTTTGAGACTTTTTTTTACTGTGCCCATGGTTTGTTCTTCATCAAATTATGGTATTGCATTGTACTGCTGTAACTATATGTTATAATTATGTGGTTCTGTCAGTGTTAGTCTTTGGTTTGCCCTGTTTTCTGTGATATCACTCTGGAGAAACTCTGCATCATTTCTTAATGCATGTATGCATTTCTAAATTACAATAAAAGAGGACTGAGTATTCTCATAATCTTGATATTTTAAAAAAAAAGGCATTAGGGTCTTAAAATGGTTGTTGAGCCAAAAAAGGCACTACTGGAGAAGATGATCAGTTGCTTTGTCTAGGATGGACAATAGCAACCTTGTATTCAATGTCAACATGGCAAAGAAAGAGATTTTGGACTTCAGGGGAAGTCAGGAGAACAACACATCATTCCTCTTCGACAGGTCAGTGGTGGAAAGGCTGAGAAGCCTCCTGGCGTCCATAATTCAGAGGGGCTATCCTGGGTCCAACACACTGATACAATCACGAAGAAGACACGCCATTGACAGACTTCATTTGGAGTTTGAGCAGGTTCAGTATGTCATCAAAGAGTCTTACAAGTTTCTACAGATGTGTGGTGGAGAACATTGGGACTGGTTGCATCACAGCCTTCTGTGGAGCTTCCAATGCACAGGTTGGCAAAAGGCTGCCGAGGATTAGAGGATTATAGACTTGGGCAGCTCTGTCGTGACCAAAATCCACCCCAATACTGAGCACATTTTTAAGAGGTGAGAATTTTGCCTCAAGAAAGCAGGGTCCATCATTTCAGGCCCTTACCATTCAGGACATGGCCTCCTGTCATTCCTGGCCATCCAGGAGGAATTCAGGACCCCGAAAACACATACTGAATGTTTTCGGAACAGCTTCATCCTCTATGCCGTCAAATTTCGGAATGGCCAATGGATCCATGAACAAAACCTCATAATTCCATCATCTTGCACTGTATGTTTTGTACATTTTGACAATTTTTAGATATTATGGCTGCCGTAAAACAACAAAGATCATGCCATATGCTGGTAATAATAAATCTAATTTTGAATCTCTTTCTAATGGATTTGACGCAGGAAATAAGAAGGAAAAGATGATCTAAAAGATGTTTGTCCATAAAGTAACTTGATTCATTATGTATTGTGTGTATCAGCGTGCAAGTTATTTGAAATTTTTTATTTTTTATTATCTCAACCCTGTAAAATTTATTAGAAAGAACATATTAACAGGAGCTGCCAGATACATAAAGTCACAAATGGATTTAATCAGATTTAGAATGGCAGGATGTTAGACTATACCTATAACTATGCCATATTTAAAATAAATTGATCTTATCTGCATTAAAGCATTAGAGGGAACTCCAGTTCACTTAAAATCTGGATGCAGTCCTAGGAGTGGGAAACCTGAGTGAATCGACTCTAAAAGGGGACATCATTGGTTGTCTGTCGACAGTGTAACGCATTCCCATTGGCTGAGTGAATTAATGATTGGTAATTAGTTTCCGCTTGCCATGTCAAGTCACTTTTTATTGTCATTCTGACCATAACTGCTGGTACAGTACACAGTAAAAATGAGACAATATTTTTCAGGACCATGGTGCTACATGAACAATACAAAAACTACACTGAACTACGTAAAACACAAAACTACACTGGACTCCAGACCTACCCAGGACTGCATAAAATACACAAAACAGTGCAGCCATTACAATAAATAATAAACAAGACAATAGACACAGTAGAGGGCAGTAGGTTGGTGTCAGTCCAGGCTCTGGGTACTGAGGAGTCTGATGGCTTGGGGGAAGAAACTGTTACATGGGCTGATCGTGAGAGCCTGAATACTTCAGTGCCTTTTGTCAGATGGCAGGAGGGAGAAGAGTTCGTATGAGGGGTGTGTGGGGTCCTTCATAATGCTGTTTGCTTTACAGATGCACCGTGTGGTGTAAATGTCTCGAAGGGCGGGAAGAGAGACCCGGCCGATCTTCTCAGCTGAGAAGTCTCACATGTATGGATGAGATGTCTCACAAGTATGGAGAGACAGTGGAAAAACTATGAATAACATCCATACAGATCATCCCATACATAAGTACATTGAGTTAGTACAAGAGGGGAAAAAATATTGAGAAGATGCACGAGGAATCATAAGCACGAGGAAGTCTGCAGATGCTGGAAATCCAAAGCAACACACACGAAATGCTGGAGGAACTTGGGTCAGGCAGCAAATAGTTGATGTTTTGACCAGAGACCCTTCCTCAGGACTGGAAAGGAAGGGGGAAGGTGCAGAAATGTAGAATATAGTCAAAGAGAAAGTGCAGTGCAGCCAAGCCCAAGGCCATAGAAAGATAAATTGAGAGATTTGTTGTTTTTTTAATTATAAAAGAAGTCAGTTCAAGAGTCTTATGACGTGGGGTGCAAGGAATATGGCTATCCTTGGCAAGCTGTCTGGAGATGTTTGGCAAGTGAGCACATTTTGATAACTTTCACTGCTTTCCAGTATTTGTTAGTACAAATTATTTTACCCTGGACCAAAAGCATAATTATGGATCAGTGCTCTGTCAAGTGGCACCAAAGAGAGTACCAGTGTTCAAAGCAGATTTATTATCAAAGTACAAGTATGCTAGCATATACAACCCTGAGATTCAGAATCAGAATCGGGTTTATTATCACTGCATGTGTTGTGAAATTTGTTAGCTCAGCAGCACCAGTACAATGCAATACATAATAATATAGCAGACATCGCACCTCTCCCGGAAGTTCCAGAAGTCTCCTGCATATTGATAGTGGCTCCCTGACACCCGGAAATCGATTTTTTTTTGAGAGGGAGAGCGAGCATTCTGATTGGTCTCTCTTCGTGCTAAGAGTGGTCCTCAACCACCAGGCTGCAAGGAAACAATATGATTTGGCCATATGAAACAATATGAGTCAGCTGCACCTTTGCTCATTCCCTGTCACGCACTGTCGAACTTGAACGCACACGGGGTCATTACCCATGCGTCATCCATGTCAGTGGGGGAAGAACATCAACTGCTCGAGCTTGCAAATGACGGTGGCCTGAAAAGTATGTTTGACATAACATCTCTGCCGGCATTCTGGATCAAAGTCAAGGCTGAGTATCCTGAGATAGCCACGAAAGCACTGAAAATGTTGCTTCCATTTCCAACATCATATCTCTGCAAAGTGGGGTTTTCTGCAATGAATGCAACGAAAACTAAATTGCAGAATAGACTGGACATAAGGAACCACCTTCGAGTATCGCTGTCTCCCTTCACCCCTCGATGTCGCAAGGAAACAAGCCCAGGTCTCCCACTGATTCAATGATGTTGGTGTGTTGCAATGATTTTATATGTTCATACGAAGAAAATATGTGCTATGTGTTTAATATCCAAACGTTACTTAAAATGTTGTGATGCTATTGACTTATAAGTGACTTATAATTGACTTATCACTATATTCATGCGAGGAAAATATGCGCTGTGGTTTAATATTAAATTCGTTAGATAAACCCTTTTAGAAACAAAATTGAGTGTATTAGCCACTTATAAGTGACTTATTGTTGACTTATCACCTATATTCCAGTCATGATTAACACCCCGCCCCCCCCACCATCGGCCGGTCCTCAAGAATATTAAACCGGTCCGTGGTGCAAAAAAAGGTTGGGGACCCCCCGCTAAGTAGACCTATCAGTTTTCTCTGTGCGTAGCATTTACAGTCAACCTCAAAAATAATGTCAGTATTGCTCGCTGCACTGTTTGCAACAGTGACTTTTCTATTGCCCATGATGGGTTAAAATGTAAAAGACATATTGAAGTGAGTTTAACAGGTGTCATTCATTCATTAGCATAGTTAACGTTATTTAAACTAGTTGGCTGGTTGCTAAGGAGCTACGCTATTGATGTCCTATGTGATGAGGCCAAACTCCCTGTAGACTTGCTTGAAGTTGTAATAGAATAAACATGATAATATAAGTACATATTTTAATGTCACATTTTCTGCAATACCCAACTTGGTTTACAGATTAGACAAAATCACTAAACAAAGTATTACATACACCCTTGGAGGTCGACCCCACGGGGGTGGGGGGGGGATATGGGGTTGTGGGGGACAGGGGTGCTACCTCCCTAAAATGAGTTTTTGCAGGGTGGGATGTCTGATATAGAAACAAGAAAAAGAAAGAAAGTCATTTACAGTAAGTATATATGTATATTGAATAGATTAAAATAGTGTAGAAACAGAAATAATATACATTAAAAAAAAGGCAAGGCAGTGTTCATGGGTTCAATGTCCATTTAGGAATTGTATGGCAGAGGGAAGGAAGCCATTCTTGAATTGCTGAGTGTGTGCCTTTAGGCTTCTGTACCTCCTTCCTGATGGTAACAGTGAGAAAAGGCATGATCTGAGTGATGGGGGTCCTTAATAATGGACATTGCCTTTCTGAGGCACTGCTCATTGAAGATGTGTTGGGTACTATGGAGGCTAGTACCCAAGATGGAGCTGACTAATTTTATAATTTTCTGTAGCTTATTTCGGTCCTGTGCAGTAGCCCGCACCCCTCCCAATACCAGACAGTGATGCAGCCTGTCAGAATGCTTTCCATGGTACATTTACAGAAGTGTTCATGTATTTTAGTTGACAAAACAAATCTCTTCAAACTCCTAAAGAAATATAGCTGCTGTCTTGCTTTCATCATAGCTGCACCAATATATTGAGATGTGGTTAGATCCTTAGCGATCTTGACACCCAGGAACTTGAAATTGCTTACTCTTTCCACTTCCGATCCCTCTATAAGGATTGGTTTGTGTTCCCTCATCTTACCCTTCCTGAAATCCACAATCTGCTCTTTCGTCTTATGCTGACATTGAGTGTAAGGTTGTTGCTGCTGGTACATCTCACCTCTGTATGTTTTCTCATCTCCATCTGAAAAAGATTCATTTTCTTCTGGGCATTTACACAAAAGACAAACAAATATAACATAATTTTCCAAAAAAACTATACATGAACAAAGACTTAAAAAAAACAATGTGCAAAAGAAAAGAAATTGTACAAAGAAAAATAATAGTGATAACAAAAGAATCCTTGAAAGTAAGCTTGCATTGTTGTAGAATAATTTCAGGGTTGTGGTGAATGACTTTATTCATGCTGCTTCAGGAGCCAAATGGTTGTTGAGTAAAACTGTTCCTGAAAGACTTCTGTGTGTGCCATAAGAAGAAAAGAAAGCAAGAGTGGGTAATTTTTGAGGGGTAAACAAGATGTCATCAGGAGGGAGAGTTGGCAGAGGGTGGTGAGTAATCAGAGCCAATGAGAAGGTGGAGCAATGAAGCAGTTTTTAAAAGACTAGTCCAAAGCTAAAATCCTGCAGCTGTTGGAAAGGTGAAATAAAAACAAAGCAGTTAGAATTACCCAGGCAGCATTTGTGGAGAGTGGTCAAAATTAAGATGCTATGGCAGAGAGAGATTTAAATTAACGTACCTTGTTGGACCTGGCCACTCTTACTCTTGCCAGCACCTGGTCTTTCTATAAAAAGAGAGCCCAGTGACCTGAATAGCATCCCTCAATTTGGAGCAAGTTCCAAGAGGTGATTAGACTGCAGGCAGTGTGCCACATGTCCCTGGCCCCAGAAGCTCCTTGGTGTCTAAGAACCTGTTACTGACACTTAAAAGCTATTCTTATATGAAAATATGTATACAAAATACAAACAAATAAAGCATTAAAATAACTCAGCATTCCCCAGAGATATGACTACCCAGTATGGTCATCAGCTATCCTTGGTACGAAACAATGGAGCTCAGTCTAGCCTCTGTGCTGTGAATTTCAGGGCTCCATCACTGACTCAGTGGTGAGTCTAACAGCAGCATAAAAGCTCAGCTGCCCCAGCAGCCTTTCCTGACCTCTCAGCTTGTTAGACCGATCAGGAAAGGCAAGTTCAAGTGGAGCTGAGTCACAAACAGCCGATGGATGGAGGCAAATTTCGAAACAGTGGGCACATTTCGGCCCATTTGTTTCTGTTCATAGGACTTTCATGGGACATGGATTAAGATTGTTTGGGTTGGGAGGGGTCTGAGAGATGAAGGCTCCTCAACACTGATGGAACCAGGGAGAGACTTGGTGATCCTATGCACAGCATCACCATCTATTACAGCAGTATGATCCCAAGCTTTCAGTTGCCTGTCATCTTCATTCTGCTCCCCTGACCTCCCCACATTAGGCATTCCACGTTGCTCCAATGAAGCTCAATTCAGACTGGAGGAAAAGCACCTTATTAAGGACCTCCAGCACCCAGGGCATCCCCTTTTCTCATTGTTACCATCAGGTAGGAGGTACAGAAGCCTGAAGGCACACACTCAGCGATTCAGAAACAGTTTCTTCCCCTCTGTCATCCGATTCCTAAATGGACATTGAACCATTGAACACTACCTCATTTTTTTTTAATATACAGTATTTCTGTTTTTTGCACGTCTTTTAAACTATTCTATATACTGTATGTATACTATAATTTATTTATTATTATTTTTATTTTATTTTTTTTTCTCTCTGTGCTAGATTATGTATTGCATTGAACTGCTGCTGCTAAGTTAATAAATTTCACGTCACATGCTGGTGATAATAAACCTGATTCTGATTCTTCCAACTGAACACGATGCAGAATTCAGGACTCAACATTGAATTCAGCGTTTTCAGGTAATTAGCACATCACAGTTCCAGCACTTCTTTAGAGAATTCTAGGTAATTATTTTACTTCTTTCCTATTTGGTCATTGACAGGTCTGAGTTTCTGTTGTTCACTCATTCATTTCTCCCTCTCTCATTCAGAAGTACTTCTTTCTTTTGTTATTTCATCTCAACGTCCACCCTGTTGCAAGGTTTCCACTCTGCCCTCTGCAACTTATTTCACTCCCAAAACTCGAAGTTCAAAGTAAATTTTATTATCAAAGTGCAGGTACGTCACCACATGCGACGCTGAGATTAATTTTTCTGTGGGTAGACTCAACAAATCTATAGAATAGTGACTGTAACAAAATCAATGAACGATTGTCCAACTGGGGCATTCAACCAGAGCGCAGAAGATAACAAACTGTGAAAATGCAAAGATAAGTAAATAGCAATAAATATCAAGAACATAAGATGAAGAGTCCCTGAAAGTAAATATATTGACGACAAGCTGGAGGAACTCAGCAGGTCAGGCAGCATCCATGGAAACGATCAGTCAACGTTTCGGGCCAGAACTCTTCATCAGGACTGTCCTGATGAAGGGTTCCAGCCCGAAATGTTGATTGATCATTTCCACTGATGTTCCTCCAGCTTGTTGTGAGTGTTGCTTTGCTTTGACCCCAGCATCTGCAGAATATTTTGTGAAGTAAATATAATGGTTGCGGCAACATTTCAATGATGAAAGGCCATTACCTTGAAACATTATCTTGTTTGTTTCTCTGTAACTGCTGCTGACTTTGAAAGTGTGCATTGCATTTTCTGATGAAATTATTGGATTGGGGTTCTAAACCAGGAGTTCCCAACCGTGGTAGGGGTTCATGACATAAAAAAGGTTGGGATCCCCTGTTCTAAACCAAGAGGAGCAGGACCAGGTTGCGGGATGGGGCGGTGTAATTTCCACAAGGAGGCCTTCTTACACCAGACATCAATGGCAGCAGTGGATCTATAAAAGCAAGAGCTTCTGCAGATGCTGGAAATCCAGAGTAATGCATACACAATGTGGATGTGGATGCTTTGGAGAGAGTGCAGAGGAGATTTACAAGGATGTTGCCTGGATTGGAGAGCGCGTCTTAGGAGAACAGTTTGAGTGAACACGGCCTTTTCTCCTTGGAGCGATGGAGGGTGAGAGGTGACCTGATAGAGGTGTATAAGATGATGAGAGGCATTGATTGTGTGGATAGCCAGAGGCTTCTTCCCAGGGCGGAAATGGCTAAGATGAGGGGGCATAGTTTTAAGGTGCTTGGAAGTAGGTACCAAGGGGGATGTCAGAGCAAGTTTTTCACACAGAGAGTGGTGGGTGCATGGAATGCACTGTCAACAATGGTGGTGGAGGTGGATACAATAAGGTCTTTTAAGAGACTTTTAGATAGGTACCTGGAGCTTAGTAAAATAGAGGGCTCTGCAGTAGGGAAATTCTAGACAGTTTCTAGAGTAGGTTACATGTTCTATGTCCTAAAATGCTTGAGGAACTTAGCAGGTCAGGCAGCATCTACAGTGAGGAATAAAGAGCTAATGTTTCAGGCCAAGACCCTTTTTGAAATTGGAAAGGAAAGGGGAAGAAGCCAGAATAAGAAGGTGGGTAGTTGGGAGACTACATTGTCGAGCACCTTCGCTCCGTCTGCAACAAGTAGCATTTTCTGGCAGCCATCCATTTTAATCTCGTTGCCTATTCCCATTTCAACATGTCGGTCCATAGCCTCCTCTACTGCCATGATGAGGCCACCGTCAGGTTGGAGGAGCGACACCCCATATATCTTGGAGAAAAGGACAATAGTTGTAAACAATCTCAGTCAGTTTAAATATTAGATTCATGGAGGGGTAGGATAGATGAACACAGAGTTTATTGGAGGATTGATACAAAGACTTTGCCACTTCTAATGGAGAAATAAGAAACTGCAGATGCTGGAATTAGCCCCTCCTCACCTGGACCCACCTCTCACTTTCCATTTCTGAAACCCCACCCTATCCTGGCTACTTCTCTTCTTCCTTTCAGTCCGGATGAATGGTCATGACCCAACATGTTAACTACTCATTTCAAGTTCAACTTCAACTTTATTGTCATTCATGTATACACATGAATACAGCTAAACAAAGCATCATTCCTCTGGGGTAAATCACAGTACATTTAGTCACACACAGCATGTATAGTTACGATCCAGCACATACAGTCCCAAAATAGAATTGGCACAAGTCCCTGAGGGGCATGACCTGAAGGTTGACAGGTGGACATAAAGTGTGAGGTGCGTGCATATGTTTTGGGCATCTGTTAGTCTCGTGAGACCATGGATTTGCGCCTTGGAAGGTTTCCAGGGCGCAGGCCTGGGCAAGGTTGTATGGAAGACCGGCAGTTGCCTATGCTGCAAGTCTCCCCTCTCCACGCCACCGATGTTGTCCAAGGGAAGGGCATTAGGACCCATACAGCTTGGCACCGGTGTCGTCGCAGAGCAATGTGTGGTTAAGTGCCTTGCTCAAGGACACAACACGCTGCCCCAGCCAAGGCTCGAACTAGCGACCTTTAGATCACTAGACAAATGCCTTAACCACTTGGCCACATGCCAATATATAAGACAATATGTAAGACATACGTCAGAGTAAGTTTTTCCACACAGAGAGTTTTGGATGCGTGGAATGCACTGCCAGCGACGGTGGTGGAGGTGGATACAAAAGGGTCTTTTAAGAGACATAGTCAGTCATACTTTATTGATCCCAGGGGAAATTGGTTTTCGTTACAGTTGCACCATAAATAATTTAATAGAAATAAAACCATAAATAATTAAATAGTAATATGTAAATTATGCCAGGAAATAAGTCCAGGACCAGCCTATTGGCTCAGGGTGTCTGTCCCTCCAAGGGAGGAGTTATAAAGTTTGATGGCCACAGGCAGGAATGACTTCCTATGATGCTCGGTGTTGCATCTCGATGGAATGAGTCTCTGGCTGAATGTACTCCTGTGCCCACCCAGTACATTATGTAGTGGATGGGAGACATTGTCCAAGATGGCATGCAACTTGGACAGCATCCTCTTTTCAGACAGCACCGTCAGACTCTTAGATAGGTCTGCATATGTAAAACAGTATAATGTTACTGACAGTGCTATCATCAAACAGGCAGTCATATAAGTTGAGGAATTGGCGGTTGGGGGGGGGAATGGCCCATTCAGACAGGCTGTGCATGTGTGCTGGGTGGCAACAGGGTGTTACGTAGTCTAACAGCCTCGGGGAAGATGCTGTTTCGCAGCCTGACAGTTCTGGTTCTTATGCTGTGCTACCTTCTGCCTAATGGCAGGAGGTCAATGAGATGGTTTGAAGGATGGGAGGGATCTTTGAACAGATGCTGCCTCATCCATTGGGCTCCTCCAGAGTCTTGTATATTTTTTTTGGCATTTCTAGTGTTCATATAGAGTAAACTGCTTTATTAATTTGCTGCTGTTTTCATTCATTAATTCATGTTGGCAGTGATTTGTGGTAGGCTGTACTTTATTAATTGCTTTGCTTACAACCTCCCCTCCATTTAATTTAAAGACTTGTTGCATTATTCACTCTTCTGATCATTCACGTGTTCACTAATGCTTGCTGCCCTATCAATCTATGAATGCTGTTGGCACCGATTCATTTATTTATTATTTTGTTGAAATACTTGCAGCTTCATTAATTGACCCACTGCTCTGAGAATTCATTGACTCAACATAGTATTTTCTCACCTACCAAGCAGATTGATAAAGTTACCACAGATCTGTCTGTTCGGTTGAAGAATAGATACGAACGTTTTGCTTCAGGCCTGCAAATGGACCTGAGGATATTTTGTGCTAGTCTCTGAATGGAATTACAATGAAAAGCAACCAGTCCCTAGGGATTCATAGCCTATTCTAGGCTGTTAGTATAGATAGGTGTAGAAATGGTGCATACATTGCTTTTTATCTCTCAGAAGGCCCCAGACTCCAGAATTGGAAGAACATACAAGAGTGGAGCAAAAGAAGGCTACCCCGTCTGTTTAACTTCTACACCAAATTGTTTCATCCCCATCTTGCTCAACTCCTTCTCCATCCAGATATCTATCAACCTCAATTTGAACACAATCAGGGACTGGACCTCGGCAGGTTTGTGGGGTAGAGCATTCAAACATGAAGTCAAACTCAAAGTTAAGTTTATTGTCACATACTCAGGTATGCAAAGGTAGAATAAAAAACTTACTTGTAGCTGCATCAAGTGATAGACATACAGTAGACAGTATTCAAATAATTCATGAAGAATCGTCTCTTCACTTTATTTATAATATATTTATTAAGTTATAAATGTATTATTTTCTTTTGAGACTGTGACCAGAAGAACTGAGCCTCTGTTCAGGATTGTTCAATCAGTGGAAGTGCCCTTCCCTTTCAGAATGTTTCCCTGAGACTGTAATTCTTCTAAACTCAGGCGAAGCATTTAACTGAAATGACAACTGTTCATTTTCATCAACAGATGCTGCCTGACTTGCTGAGTTCTTCCAGTATCTTATGTGTTGCTCCAGATTCTAGCACATACTATCTCTCTGTATCACTGGAGAACAGAGTCCTAGCTTAATCAATCTCTCTTCGCATAACAAACCACTATCTCAGGAACTATTAGAACCATAGAACCAGAGAACATTACAGCACAGAAACAGGCCTTTTGGCCCTTCTTGGCTGTGCCGAACCATTTTTCTACCTAGTCCCACTGACCTGCACCTGGACCATATCCCTCCATATACCTCTCATCCACGTACCTGTCCAAGTTTTTCTTAAATGTTAAAAGTGAGCCTGCATTTACCACTTCATCTGGCAGCTCATTCCACACTCCCACCACTCTTGTGTGAAGAAGCCCCCCCCCCCAATGTACCCTTTAAATTTTTCCCCCTTCACCCTTAACCCATGTCCTCTGGTTTTTTTCTCCCCTAGCCTCAGTGGAAAAAGCCTGCTTGCATTCACTCTATCTATACCCATCATAATTTTATATACCTCTATCAAATCTCCCCTCATTCTTCTACACTCCAGGGAATAAAGTCCTAACCTATTCAACCTTTCTCTGTAACTCAGTTTCTCAAGTCCCGGCAACATCCTTGTAAACCTTCTCTGCACTCTTTCCACTTTATTAATATCCTTCTATAACTTGGTTAACAAAACTGTACACAATACTCCAAATTCGGCCTCACCAATGCCTTATACAACCTCATCATAACATTCCAACTCTTATACTTAATACTTTGATTTATAAAGGTCAATGTACCAAAAGCTCTCTTTATGACCCTATCTACCTGTGATGCCACTTTTAGGGAATTTTGTATCTGTATTCCCAGATCCCTCTGTTCTACTGCACTCCTCAGTGCCTTACCATTAACCCTGTATGTTCTACCTTGGTTAGTCCTTCCAATGTGCAATACCTCACACTTGTCTGTATTGAACTCCATCTGCCATTTTTCAGCCCATTTTTCCAGCTGGTCCAAATCCCTCTGCAAGCTTTGAAAACCTTCCTCACTGTCCACTACACCTCCAATCTTTGTATCATCAGCAAATTTGCTGATCCAATTTACCACATTATCATCCAGATCATTGATATAGATGACAAATAACAATGGACCCAGCACTAATCCCTGTGGCACACCACTAGTCACAGGCCTCCAGTCAGAGAAGCAATCCTCCACTACCACTCTCTGGCTTCTTCCATTGAGCTAATGTCTAATCCAATTTACCACCTCTCCATGTATACCTAGCGACTGAATCTTCCTAGCTAACTTCCCATGGGGGACCTTGTCAAAGGCCTTACTAAAGTCCATGTAGACAACATCCACTGCCTTTCCTTCATCCACTTTCCTGGTAACCTCCTTGAAAAATTCTAATAGATTGGTTAAACATGACCTACCATGCACCAAGCCATGTTGACTCTCCCTAATAAGTCCCTGTCTATCCAAATGCTTGTAGATCCTATCTCTCAGTATTCCTTCCAATAACTTACCTACTACCGACGTCAAACTTACCGGCCTTTAATTTTCCTGATTACTTTTAGAGCCTTTTTTAAATAACAGAAAAACATGAGCTATCCTCCAGTCCTCCGGCAACTCACCCGTAGATACTGACATTTTAAATATACCTGCCAGGGGCCCTGCAATTTCAACACTAGTCTCCTTCAAGGTCTGAGGAAATACCCTGGCAGGTCCTGGGGTTTTATCTACTCTGATTTGCCTCAAGATAGCAAGCACCTCCTCCTCCTCAATCTGTATAGGTTCCATGACCTCGCTACTTGTTTGCCTTATTTCCATTGACTCCATGCCAGTTTCCTTAGTAAATACAGACGCAAAAAACCCATTTAAGATCTCCCCCATTTCTTTTGGTTCCATACATAACCACTTTGATCTTCAAGTGGACCAGTTTTATCCCTTACCATCCTTTTGCTCTTAATATACCTGTAGAAGTTTTTTGGATTATCCTTCACCAAAGCAACCTCATGTTTTCTTTTAGCTCTCCTGATTTCTTTCTTAAGTATTTTTTTGTACTTTTTATACTCATCAAGCACCTTATTTGCTCCCTGTTTCCTATACATGTCATACATCTCTCTCTTCTTCTTTATCAGAGTTCCAATATCCCTTGAGAACCAAGGTTCCTTATTCTTCTTCACTTTGCCTTTAATCCTGACGGGAACATACAAACTCTGCACTCTCAAAATTTCTCCTTTGAAGACCTCCCACTTACCAATCACATCCTTGCCAGAGCACAGCCTGTCCCAATCCACGCTTTTTAGATCCTTTCTTGTTTCTTCAAATTTGTCCTTTTTCCAGTTTAGAACCTCAACCCGAGGACCAGATCTATCTTTATCCATGATCAAGTTGAAACTAATGGTGTTATGATCACCGGAACCAAAGTGTTCCCCTACACACACTTCCGTCACCTGACCTAACTCGTTTCCTAGTAGGAGATCTAATATTGCATCCTCTCTAGTTGGTACCTCTATATATTGATTTAGAAAACTTTCCTGAACACATTTTACAAACTCTAAACCATCTAGACCTTTAACAGTTTGGGAATCCCAATCAATATGTGGAAAATTAAAATCCTCTATCACAACTTTGTTTCCTGCAGTTGTCTGCTATCTCTCTGCAGATTTGCTCCTCCAATTCTCACTGACTTTTGGGTGGTCTATAATACAACCCCATTAATGTGGTCATACATTTCCTGTTTCTCAGCTCCACCCATATGGCTTTGGTAGACAAGTCCTCTAACCTGTCCTGCCTGAGCACTGCTATAACATTTTCCCTGACTAGCAATGCCACCACCCCCCCCCCACCCTTCATTCCTCTCCCTCTGTCACGTCTGAAACATCGGAACCCTGGAACATTAAGCTGCAAGTCCTGCCCCTCCTGCAGCCAAGTTTCACTAATGGCTATAATGTCATAATTCCATGTGTCAATCCATGCCCTCAGCTCTTCAGCCTTCCCCACAATACTCCTTGCAGTGAAATAGACACACCTCAGAAGATTATTACCACCACACACAACCCTTCTATTTGTGACTTTGCATGAACTTTTAACATCATTTATTTTCACCCCCGCTCCACTATCTGCTCTGGTGCTCTGGTGCTCTGGTACTCTGGTTCCCATCCCCCTGAAAATCTAGTTTAAACCCTCCCCAAAGGCACTAACAAACCTCCCTGAAAGGATATTGGTCCCCTTGTAGTTCAGGTGTAACCCATCTCACTTGTACAGGTCCCACCCGCCCCAGAAGAGGTCCCAATGATCATGAAATCTGAAACCCTGTGTTCATCTGCCAGAGCATCCTATTCTTACCCTCATTGGAACGTAGCACAGGTAGCAATCCTGAGATTACCACCCTCGAGGTCCTGCTTTCCAACTTCCTACCAAGCTCTCTATACTCACTCTCCAGGACCTCCTCACTCTTCCTTGCTATGTCATTGGTACCGATGTGTACCACGACATCCGGCTAATCACCCTCCCACTTCAGAATGATGTGCACGCGATCAGAGACATCCCCGAACCTGGCACCATGAATATTCATGATACTCCCTGTTTCGCAGCCATCTCAGCTAAGGAGACCAGCACTGTACTCACTAGTCTAGGTATCCTCTCACCACAGCCCTGTATCACTGCAGTAAGACATCCTAGACCCCTTTGCAAACAAGGACAATGTACCATTTGTCCTCCTGATAGCCTGTCGTAGGCCTTTGTACAAGAATTCCATTATCATCAACATTTTCTATCCTTGCTAACACATATAAAATGCTGAAGGGACTCAGCAGGTCTGGCAGCATCTATGGAAAGGGGGAAAACAGTCCCGATGAAGGGTCCCAGCCCCAAACGTCAGCTGTTTATTCCTTTTCATAGATGTTGCAGGACACGTGGAGTTCCTCCAGCATATTTTATGTGTTAGTCTGGATTTCTAGCATCCTCGGAATCTCTTGTGCTTATGATTTCCTATTCTTAGCATCTTTTTTTTTCTATTTTCTGTAGAAATGGTTAAAGTGAGGTTCCTCCATTTCTATTACTGATGTAATCCCATCTCCCAGGAAAGAGAAAACTCGATTTTAGTGCAAGTATCCTTTATTATGGATATCACAGTAAAAATGTACTTAAAAATTGTAATACTGCTAACCCATGTGAAAATTATTATGTGGAAAGAAAAAGTGGTTAGTTAATCAATTACAACTTTTTAAAGGTCTTTCAGGCAGGTAGATAAGGAGGAATTGGAAACATATAATGTATTGTATTTTCAAGAAGCATTTATTAAGGTGTAAAGGAAAGCTCTGTTTCTTGACATTGAGATGAGTCAGCAGCAATGACTGACAAGTTAATAGGTAGTTAACAGTGAACCAGAAAATAGCGCATTTAGATTCCACAAAGTCATTTAATAAGATGACCAAAGAAGGAGTTATCATGAAGGATTGGGTTTATGAGATTCAGAATATTTTGTCCTACAGATTATTGGACAGAAAACAAATAAAAAAGGATACGAAAGGATATGACATTTTCAGATGGGGAGTGGGTGGTGTAACTGTTACAAGGATTAGTTCCTGGACCTTGGTTATTTCTAGCTTATATGTGGAGAAATTGTGTGATGCAGGTAATTTGTGCTGGATGTCAAGCTAGGTAGGAACAAACTAAGTAGTTAGCAAATGTACTTACATCTTGAAATGATCAGTACAGATGGCATGCACAACAATGTTTTTCACTGTATATGAAGATCCGTGACAACAGCAAACTAATTATCATTTACTAAGTGATTGAACAAAAGGTGGCACTTGGACTTCTGGGGTAAGATATGTGAAAATATCCACTCTAGAATTAAAATGCAGAAAGGATGGGATGTTTTTAAAAACACAGATTAGTTAATGTTGATAGTTGGGAGATTTGAGTGACATTTATAAATCACAGGAAGTTAACGCGCAAGTACGTATAACAATAATATGTTGGTTTTAGTTGCAATGTTGTTGGAGCAGCAGAAGGAGGAAATCGTATTTCAGTTATATGGGGTCTTCTGGAGATTACACTGAGTGTACAGTATTCAGCTTGGTCTCTGTCGTCTGCTTATTCATTTCCGTAGATGTTGCCTGACCTGCTGAGTTCTTACAGCATTTTGTGTGAGTTACTCTGGATGTCTAGCATCTGTAGAATCTTTTGTGTTTAGGGTGTGATGAAGGTTTATTAGGTTGATTATAAGACTATTAAACATAGGAGCAGAATTAGGTCATTTGGTCCATCGAGTCTGCTCCACCATTCAATCATGGTTGATCCTTTTTTTTTACCCCTCCTCAGCCCCACTCCTCACCCTTCTCCCTGTAACCTCTGATGCTGTGTCCAATCAAGAACCAATCAAGCTCTGCCTTAAATACAGAACTTGATTGGTTCTTGGTTAAATACACCAAACAATCTGGCCTCCATAGCTGCCTGTGGTAATAAATTCTACAATTTCACCAAACTGGCTAAAGAAATTTTTTCGCATTTCTGTTTTAAATAGACAATCCACTATCCTGGGGCTGTGTCCTTCTGTCCTAGACTCCCCCACCATAGAAGTCACCGTATGTTCCAAGCCTACACTGGTGACCGCCCTGCCCCGCACTTTTCCTACTCTACATCGCCGACTGCATTGGTGCTGCTTCCTGCTTCATCCACTTTGCCTCCAACTTCCACCCTGCCCTTAAATTCACCTGTTACCATTTCTGACGCCTCCCTTTCCTTTCTCAATCTCACTATCTCTACCTCCAGATGGTTTATCCACCAATATTTATTACAAACCCACAGACTCTCACAGCTACCTAGACTACACCTTGTCCCACCCTGCTACTTGTAAAAACGCCATCACCTTTTCTCAATTCCTTTGTCGCCACTGCATCTGCTCTCAGGATGAGGCTTTTCATTCTAGAATGAAGGAGATGTCCTCCTTTTTCAAAGGAAGGGGCCTCCCTCCCTTCATCAATAATGCTGCTCTCAACTGCATCTCTTGAATTTCATGCACGTCTGCTCTCCCGCCACTCTACCAGGGATAAGATTCCTCTTATCCTCACCTACCTCCCCACCAGCCTCCGCGTCCAGTATGTCATTCTCTGAAACTTCCGCCACATCCAATGGGATCCCAACACCAAGCACATCTTTCCCTCCACTCCACTTTCTGCTCTTCGCAGGGATCGCTCCCCTAGGCAACTCCCTTGTCCATTCGTTCCTCTCCACCGATCTCCCTCCGGTACTTATCCTTACACCTCCTCCCTCGCTATCATCCAGGACCCTAAACAATCCTTCCAGGTGAGGTGACACTTCACCCGTGAGTCTGTTGGGGTCATTTACTGTGTTTGGTGCTCCCGGTGTGGCTTCCTGTACATTGGTGAGACCCAACATAGATTGAGAGACCTCTTCACCAAGCCTCTATGCTCTGTCCACCAGAACAAGCGGGATCTCCCAGTGGCCACCCATTTTAATTCCGCTTCACATTTTGATATGTTCACCCATGGCCTCCTCCACTGTTGTGATGAGGCCACTCTTAGGTTGGAGGAACGACACCGTTTGGGTAGCCTCCAACCTGAAGACATGAACATGGATTTTTCAAACTTCCAGTAATGCCCTGTAATTCCCCCCCCCCCTCCATATCCCAACCCCTTTCCCCTCTCTCACCTCATCTCCTTGCTGCCCATGGTCTCCCTCTGGTGCTCCTTCCCCCTTTTTTCTTTCTTCCATGTGCATTCTATCCTTCACCAACTTCACAGCCTTTTACTTAATCCCTCCCCTTCCAGGTTTCACCTATCACCAGGTGGTTCTCTAACCCCTCCCCTCACCTTTTAAATCTATTCCTCAGCCTTTTTTTTTTACTCCAGTCCTGCTGAAGGGTTTCGGCACAAAATGTTGACTGTCCTTTTTTTCCATAGAAGCTGCCTGGCCTGCTGAGTTCCCTCCAGCATTTTGCGTGTGTTGCTCGGATCTCCAGCATCTGCAGATTTTCTCTTGTTTGTGAACATGGGAAATACCCTTTCCACATCTACTCTGTCTAGGCCTTTCAACATTTGAAAGGTTTCAATGAGATCCCCCCTCATCCTTCTAAATTCCACTGAGTACAGACCTTGAGCTATCAAACATTCATTGTATGATAACCCTTTCATTCCCAGAATCATCCTTGTGAACCTCCCCTGGACCCTGTCCAATGCCAGCACATCTGTTTTTAGATGAGGAGCCCAAAACTGTTCACAATACTCAAGGTGAGGCCTCACCAGTGCCTTATAAAGCCTCAGCAGCACATCCCTGCTGTTGTATTCTAGACCTTGAAATTAATGCTAACATTGCATTTGCCTTCCTCACCACTGACTCTGCATGGAAGTTAACCTTTAGGGTATTCTTCAGAAGTGCTCCCAAGCACCTTTGCACTTCAGATTTTTCAATATTGTCCTCATTTAGAAAACAGTCTGCACATTTATCTCTACTACCAAAGTGCATGACCATGCATTTTCCAACATTGTATTTCATTTGCCACTTTCTTGCCCATTCTCCTAATCTAGTCCTTCTGCATCTACCTGTTTCTTCAACACTACCCGCTCCTCCACCAATCTTTGTATTATCTGCAAACTTGGCAACAAAGCCATTTAGTCCATCATCTAAATCACTTATATACAGCATAAAAAGAAGTGGTCTCAACACCAACCCCTGCGGAACACCATTAGTCACTGGCAGACAACCAGAAAAGGATCCTTTTATTCCCACTCGCTGCCTCCTACCAACCAGCCAATGCTCTAACCATGTTAGTAACTTTCCTGGAATGCCATGGTCTTTTAGCTTGGTAAGTAGCCTCATGTGCGGCACCTTGTCAAAGACCTTCTGAAAGTCCAAATATACAACATCCACTACATCGCCTAAATCTATCCTATGTGTTATCTCCTCCAAGGTTTGTCAGGCAAGATTTTCCCTGAAGGAAGCTATGCTGACTTTGTCCTCTCTTGTCCTGTGTCACCAAGTACTGCATCATCTCATCCTTTACAATTGACCAACATCTTTCCAACCACTGAAGTCAGGCGAACTGGTCTATAATTTCCTTTGCATAATATGAGAGGCGTATTGTCATGAGAACGAGCTATGTAGCAAGGTTTGAGACTGTGTGGACTACATAGAGGGCTTGACAGGGTAGATACCGTTTGCTCAGGTTGTAGAAATCACAGCCATTGGTCAGAGACTGAGTGAGGGATCCAGCCATTTGGAACTAAGATGAAAAGTGATCTTGTTACTCGAGAGAATGATGAATCTGGTATTCTCTGCATCAGTGGACTGTAGCTGCTCACAGCTGAGTGTACACATGAGACAAATCAATGGTTTTTCAACAACAATGGGGATAGGGTGGGAAAATGGCACTGAGGTAGAAATTTACTTATAACTTTAATGACAGAGTAAGTTTGAAAGACCGAGTGGTTAATCCTTACTTCTATTGCTTCTGTGAAAAGACTATATAAAAGCCTGGTTTTAAAGTAAAGGCAAGGAATAAAGTCAATGATTGTTTATTTCTCAGTGCATACTTTCTGAATTACTGGGTTTTTCAAGTGTTATTCATTTACAATTCAGATTTCCTGCTGTGTTTTTTCTCTATACATTTTATAGTGTTAATATTTTCCCCCCTCTGTTCACCAAGTCCATAAAGCGTAGCAGAATTAGACCGTTTGGCCCATCGAGTCCTCTCTGCCATTCCCTATTATCCCTCTCAACCCCATTCTCCTGTTGCTCCTTATAACCATTGATGCCCTGATTAATCAAGAACCTACCAACCTCTGCCTAAAGTGTACCCAAGGACTTGGCCTGCGCAGCCAACTGTAGTAAAGAATTCCACAGATTCACCACTCTCTGGCTAAAGACAATTTTTCTCATCTCTGTTTTAAACAGATGCCCCTCTATTCTGAGGTTGTGCCTTTTCATCCTAGACTCCTCCACTATAGAAAATATCCCCTCCACATCCACTCTATCTAGGCTTTTCAATATTCATGGGCCTTAGCTACAGACCAATTGATTTGGAGAGAGAGAGAGAGCTTCACACAGGTCAGGGCGAAGAGTTAAAAAAGGAGCGTTTTGTGGGGCTTGGCGCATTAGCGGCGGACCGTGTGTGAGAGTGAGAGTGAGAGAGAGAGATATTGAGATTCGCACATGCCAGGGAGAAGAGATTAAAACAGTAGTATTTTGTGGGGCTCAGCAGTGGACCAATCAATTCGTGGTTCATTAGCAGGAGCAAATAAAAGTAAAGCAGGGTCAAAGCAGAGCAGCCATTGTGTGAGAGGACCAGCTGAGTGGGAACTTGAGGCTTTGGCGAGGAGGCACAGGTAAGTAGCAAGAAAGTTTTTGTAGTTGTTGAATAAAAAGTCACTGAATTACAGCAAATTAAATAAAGGGATGATGCAGGATCAGATGATGTGCTGTAGCTGTATGATGTGGGAGCTGGTGGACCCTGTTGTGGTTCCTGATGACCACATCTGCAACAAGTGTTGGCTGCTCGAGGAACTCGGGCTCAAAGTTGATGACCTGGAATCTGAGCTTCAAACACTGCGGCACATCAGGGAGGGGGAGAGTTACCAGGATTCTCTGTTTCAGGAGGTAGCCACACCCATTAGGTTAGCTTTCCCAGATTCCGTCTGTAGTCAGGTACAACATGGTGTGACTGAGAGTGAGGCAGGTACTGGGATCCAGGAGACAGCGTTGGAGGAGCCTCAGCCCTTGAGCTTGTCCAGCAGGTCTGAGATTTTTGCTTCCTGTGCGGATGAGATTGGGGGCTGTAGGATGAGCAGCCTAACTGTGGCACCGTGGATCAGGGAGCAATTCAAGAGCAGGGAAGAAAAGAAATGTAGTGGTAATTGTAGATAGTATAGTCAGGGGAATAGACAGAGTTCTCTGTTGCAAGGATAGAGCATCCTGAAGGCTGTGTTGCTTGCCTGGTTTCCGGGTTCAGGATGTCTTATCTGACCTGCAGAGGAATTTGCAGTGGGAGGGGAAAGATCTGGTTGTCATGGTCCATGTGGTTACCAACGATATAGGTGGAATGAGGAAATTTGCTGAGGGAATTTGAGCAGCTTAGAGACTAAATTAAAAAGCAGAACCAAAAAGGTAGTATCTGAGCCATGTGCAGATTGGCATAGGGTCAGGAAGATTAGAGAGTTAAACGCATGGCTCAAGGATTGGCGTGGGAGAAGTGGGTCTGAATTCATGGGAAATTGGCACCAGTATTGGGGAAGGAGGAGGCTGTTCCAATGGGACGGGATCCACCTCAACCGTGATGGGACCTTGATCCTAGTGAATCGCATAACTAGGGCTATGGATAGGGCTTTAAACTAAATAGTAGGGGGTGGGTTTCACAGATTGGTGAAGTAAGGGAGATGGGGAAGCACTCTTAATTAAAGATGCGATCAGGGTGATAGTGAGAGATGATATAAGATCTAAGGAGCAGAATGTTGAATCCATCTGGGTAGAGATTAGGAATAGTAAAGGGAAAAAAAAATCACTGCTGGGAGTTGTCTATCAGCCACCGAATAATAACATTACAGAGGCACAGGCAATAAACAGAGAAATATCTGAGGCATGTAAGAATGGAACAGCAGTTATCATTGGGGACTTTAACTTGCACATAGATTGGGTGAATCAAATTGATCGAGGCAGTCCTGAGGAAGACTTTGTAGAATGTATCCATGATGGTTTTCTTGAACAGCATGTTATTGAACCTACAAGGGAACGTGCCATCTTAGATTTGGTCCTGTGCAATAAGACAGGTAAAATTAGTGATCTTGCAGTTAGGGATCCTCTTAGGAAGAGTAATCACAGTATGATTGAATTTCTCATACAAATGGAGGGTGCAATAGTTCAGTCTAAATCCAGTGTATTATGCCTAAACAATGGAGACCACAATGGGATGAAGGAGGATTTAGCTGGTGTAGACTGGGAACACAAGCTATATGACGGGATGGTTGAGGAACAGTGGAAGACTTTGAAAGAGATCTTTCACAGTGCTCAACAAAAGGATATACCAGTTAAAAGCAAGGACAGTAAGGGTGGGTAGAGCCAGCTTTGGATAACTAAGGAAATAAAAGAAGGCATCAAACTAAAAGCTCGTGCATACAGTTGTAGTGAGAAACTGGAAGACTGGAAAAACTTTAAAAAGCAACAAAGAACCACTAAGCGAGCAATAAAAAAAGGGAAGCTAGATTATGAAAATAAACTAGCACCAAGTATAAAAATGGACAGTAAAAGTTTTTATATTTATATAAAGCGGGAAAAGGTGTCTAAGGTGAATGTAGGTCCCTTGGAGGATGAGAAGGGGGAATTGATATTGGGTAATGAGAAAATGGCTGAGGCTTTGAATGACTATTTTGTGTCGGTCTTCATGGTGGAGGACACATCTAACATGCCAAAGAGAGATGTTGTAGAAGCAATGGGAGGTGAGAACCTTGATACAATAGCTATTGCTAAAGAGGTAGTGCTGAGCAAACTTGTGGGCCTGAAGATAGATAAGTCCCCTGGTCCTGATGGAATGCATCCCAGCGTACTGAAAGAAATGGCAGAAGCTACAGTAGAGGCTTTGGTGATGATTTACCAAAATTCTCTGGACTTATTCGCAGGTTCCGATGGATTGGAAGACAGCGAATGTCATGCCATTGTTCAAACAAGAATGTAGGCAAAAGGCAGTAAACTATAGAAGGGTCCAGAACGAGGGGTCACAGTTTGAGGATAGAGGGGAAGACTTTTAGGACCGAGATTAGGAAAAACTTCTTACACAGAGAGTGATGAATCTGTGGAATTCTCTGCCACAGGAAACTGTTGAGGCCAGTTCATTGGCTATGTTTAAGAGGGAGTTAGATATGGCCCTTGTGGCTACAGAGGTCAGGGGGTATGGAGGGAAGGCTGGGGTGGGGTTCTGAGTTGGATGATCAGCCACGATCATAATAAATGGCGGTGCAGGCTCGAAGGGCCGAATGGCCTACTCCTGCACCTATTTTCTATGTTTCTATGTTTCTATAGACCAGTTAGTTTAACATCTGTAATTCGGAACCAGTGCTTGAAGCTAGCATTAAAGAAGGCACCTGGAAAGAAATGGATCCATCAGGGTGACACAGCATGGATTCAGCAAAGGAAGGTCCTATTTGACAAACTTACTGGAGTTCTTTGAGGATATATTGAGTGCAGTCATTAGAGGGGAACAGGTGGATGTTATTTAATTGGATTTCCAGAAGGCATTCGATAAGGTGCCACATAAAAGACATCCATAAGATAAAGATGCATAGAGTTGGAGTGATGTATTAGCATGGATAGATTGGTTAACCAACAGAAAGCAGAGAGTTGGGATACATAGGTGTTACTCTGGTTGACAATCAGTGGTGAGCGATATGCTGCAGGGTCGGTGCTGGGTCCGTAACTGTTCACGATATACATTAATGAGTGTAGCATATCTAAGTTTGCTGATGATACCAAATTGGGTGGAAAAGCAAAATGTGCAGAAGATACAGAGAGTCTGCAGAGAGATATAGATAGGTTAAGTGAGTGGGCAAGGGTCCGGCAGATGGAGTACAATGTTGGTAAATGTGAGGTCATCCACTTCGGAAGGAAAAATGAAAGAGCAGATTATTACTTAAATGGTAAAAAATTGCATTGTGCTGCTGTGCAGAGGGACTTGGGAGTGCTTGTGCATGAATCACAAAAGGTAGGTTTGCAGGTGCAGCAGGCTATCAAGAATGCAAATGGAATGTTGGCCTTCATTGCTAGAGGGATTGAATTTAAGAGCAGGGAGGTTATGCTGCAACTGTACAGGGTCCTGGTGAGGCTGCACCTGGAGTACTGTGTGCAGTTCTGGTCTCTTTACTTGAGGAAGGATATACTGGCATTAGAGGCGGTGCAGAGGAGGTTCACAAGGTTGATTCCAGAGATGCAGCGGTTAGACTGTGATGAGAGATTGAGTCACCTGGGATTATACTCACTGGAATTCAGAAGAGTGAGAGGAGATCTTATAGAAACATATAAAGTTATGAAAAGGATAGATAAGATAGAGGCAGGAAAGTTGTTTCCACTGGTAGATAAGACTAGAACTAGGGGACATAGCCTCAAGATTTGGGGGAGATGAGGAGGAACTGCTTCTCTCAGAGAGCAGTGAATCTGTGAAGTTCTGTGCCCAATGAAGCAGTGTAGACTACCTCAGTAAATATATTTAAGGATAGATTTTTTCATAGTAGGGGAATTAAGGGTTATGGAGAAAAGGCAGGTAGGTGGAGATGAGTCCATGGTCAGATCAGCCATGATCTTATTGAATGGCGGAGCAGGCTCAATGGATCCGATGGCCGACTCCTGCTCCAATTTCTTATGTATTCACTTGGTTTCAACGAGATCCACCCTCATTCTTCTAAACTCCAGAGAATACAGGCCCAGAGCTATCATACTCCTCTTATTTTAATCCTTTCATTCCTTGGATCATTCTGGTGAACCTCCTCTGGATCCTTCCAATGCCAGCACATCTCCCCGTAGATAAAGCACCCTCAAAACTGCGCACAGTACTCCAAATGTGGTCTGACCAATGCTTAATAAAGCATCAACATTACATCATTGTTTTTTTTCCATTCTATTTCTCCCGAAATGAATGCTAACATTGCATTTGCTTTCCTCACCACCAGTTCAGCCTGTATGTTAACCTTTAGGGACTCCCAAGCTCCTTTGCACGCTTTTGTTCCTTCTACCAATGTGCATGGCCATGCACTTCCCAACAATATTTTCCTTCTGCCACTTTTTTTGCATATTCTCCCAAATTGTCTCAGTCTTTCTCCAGACACTCAGCTTTCTTAACACTACCTGCCCCACTACCCTATCTTCGTATCGCCCGCACATTTGGCACAAAGCCCTCAATTCCTTCATGCAAATCTTTGACATATAATGTGAAAAGAAGTAGTCCTAACACCTCCCCTGCAGCATACCACTTGAATCAACCAGAAAAGGCCCCCTTTTTTCTGACTCCTTGCCTCATGCCAAGCAGCCAATCTACTATCCATTGCAGTATCTTTCCCGAAATAACATGGGCTCTTAACTTGTTAAGCAATCTCATGTGTGGCACATTGGCGAAGGCCTTCTGAAGACCCAAAGAAAGAACATCCACTGGCTCTTCTTTGTCTATCCTGCCTGTTATTTCCTGAAACAATTCCAACAGATTTGTCAGGCAAGATTTTGCCTGAAGGAAACCACGTGACTTTGGCCTATTTTGTCAAGTGTTTTCAAGTACTGTAACCATTAAACCACATTCTTAATAATAGATTCCCACAATTTTCCAACCATTGAAGTCAGGCTAACTGGCCTATAATTTCCTTTCTTCTGCCTACCCCCTCCCTTCGTTAAGAGGGGTGTGACATTTGCAATTGTTCAGTCCTCCAGAAACATTCCAGAATATCATGATTCTTGAAAGATGCCTCCACAACCTCTTCAGCTACAGTATCTCTTTCCATCTGATCCAGATGTCTTATCTACCTTCAGACTTTCAGCTTCCCAAGAACTTCCTTCTTGGTAATAGCAATGACACTCACTTCTGCCTCCTACCATTCTCGCGTTTCTGGCTTTCTGCTAGTGTTCTGCACAGTGAAGACCGTGCAAAATACTTATTAAGTTTGTTCACCATTTCTTTGTCCCCTATTACCACCTCTCTAACTTCGTTTTCCAGCAGACCAATATTCACTTTCTTCCCTGTTTTACACTTTATATATCTAAAAAATCTTTTAATCCTCTTTTATATTATTGGCTAGCATTTACTTATCTATGGCTTTTTAGTTGCCTTCTGTTGGTTTTTAAAATCTTATTTCCCACTAATTTTGGCTGTGTTAGATGCCCTCTATTTTGCTTTTATGCCGCCTTTGACAGGCCATACCTTCCACAGAAGTGATCCCACTGATTCAGAAAATTAAATCTGTACCCTCCGCACCAATTCCTCAGCCTCACATTCATTTATTCTTACCCTCTCTGCCACGTGGCACAGGCAGCAATCTAGAGATTACAATCCTGGAGGTCCTGCTTTTCAGCTTTCGACCTAACTTTTCAGCACCTCCTCCCATTTCCTTCCTATGTTGTTGGTACCAGTATGTACCATGATTTCCAGCTGTAAACCCTTTCACTTTAGAATGGTATGGACCTGATCCGAGACATCCCTGATCCTGGCAACATCTGGGTGTCTCTTTCACATCTACAGAATCTGCTTTCTGCTCCTCTAATTATGGAATCCCCCATCACCACTGCTTCTCTCCCCTTCCCTTCTGAGCCACTGAGACAGACTCAGTGCCCGGGGTCAGGTTGTTGCGACTTCCCTCTGGTAGTTCAGGCCCCCCCAACAACAAAATCTAAAACAGTATACTGATTATTGAGGGTAATGGCCTTAAGGGTAGTCTGCACTTGCTGTATTTGCCTCCTGCACCTTAGGGGTGATTACCTCCCTGCAGCTCCTATCTATCACCTCCTCGTTCTCCTGTCTCTGCTGAAGGTCATCATGCTGTAGCTCCAGTTCCTTAACATGGTCTCGAAGGAGCTGCAGTTCAGTGCTTTTCGTGTACACGTAGTTATCAGCCTGTTGAGCCAAAGCCCGACCACTGACAGAATCCACTCACACAATGGCTGCTCTGCTTACTTCTTATGACTGGCCCCTACTGAGTGTCTAATAGATCATTATGATTGTAGCCCACCGAAAAGTCCCAAAAGCACCCGAGCTCTTTTCAAACCTTGCGCTGAGTCACCAATGATTGACGACTTGTGCTGATTGCAGCCCACTGAAAGATACGCCACCAGCATGGAGATGAGTAGAAATGTATCTGCTTGTGATGTGCAGCAGTGGCTCACCCTGCAGCACAGGTAATTGAGAAGACAGAATACTCACATACTAGCAAAGGTTTAATTTCAATGAAACAGATGAATTAACCTCGTACAATAGGCAGTCACACAATGCATGTAGTGAAAGCTGAGATATCATTCTCAAAATTATTGGATATTACATCAGATTATTGAGTTTTGTCTGGTCCTATTAGTTCTGGAAACTGAAATTGTGCTTTTGGAATTTGATCTTTTGTAAGAGTACAACATAAATTTTGCTTTTAAACCATTATCAATAGGAAATGAGGAGGTAGAACACTGACCGAACAACTTTTAACATTATCTTTATATAGGAGATTTATTCCTATTAGTCGTGAGTTCGAGCCCCAGCCAAGGCAGCGTGTTGTGTCCTTGAGTAAGGCACTTAACCACACAGTACTCTGTGACGACACTGGTGCCAAGCTGTATCGGCCCTTGCCCTTCCCTTGGACAACATCAGTGTCGTGGAGAGGGGAGACTTGCAGCATGGGCAACTGCCGGTCTTCCATATAACCTTGTACAGGCCTGCGCTCTGGAGAGTGAAGACTTTCCAGGCGCAGATCCATGGTCTCGCAAGACTAACGGATGCCTTAAATTCCTATTAGTAGAGTTGAGGGGGTAAGGGGATAATCCCTGTTTAATTAGATATTATTCTTCTGACCTTAATTGTTGTTTGCATTTACTGTATATATTCCAGATACTGCACGTATATCAATGTAAATCATTTTTATTAATTATATATCAAACCCCCAGTGTCTGTAGAACTATAGGTAGTTTTAGTGGTCGAAGTTATAAATGGAAAAGTGTGAAGATTAGATCCTCCTAAGCTTCCATTTTCTTTAAATATACTACATGAAAAGATGGCAGAAGCAGTTCCACAGGTAACTTTATGAACAAAATTTGGAATTAGTCAAAGGGGAAATTAGGGGTGTGTGAATCATTAGACTGGGCTTACCAGCAGGGGTATGAGAAACCTCCTTATGAGGTGCAAAAGTTAACTTCCACCGAGGGGATGGAAGTGCCCAGTTGTCCTGAAGGAACAGAAGTAAAGGAAGTCAGAACCAGCCTAGGGGATAAAATTGCACTGACTGCATTGTGCACCAACATTATAAACACATTCAGGGAAAACAATTCTGATTTTACCACGTGAAGAGCATAAGCAAAGCTGCCTGTATTCCGAGCTGATGTTAATTCAGATCGTGAAATGATACTGTATGATTTCAATGGAAATTTAAATCACACAGTATGGTTTCACAATCTAATTTTGGTTGTGAATATTTGTTTTCAGTATCTGAACACTGTTGTCAAGGCCACATTCAAAATATATCTGAAAATACCCCCCCCCCCCCGACACTTCCACTGTCATGAGGATCATGGTACGCACATGTTGCTCTTGTCTCACTGTTAGATCAATGATTTACATCCAATTAAGGATGGTATGTAATTTGGAAGACAAAAATAGAATCAGAATCAGGTTAAATATCACTGATGTATGTCAGAGATTTGTTGTTTTGGGGCAGCAGTACATTGCAATACATAATCATAATAAAAAACTAGAAATTACAAGAAGAAATATATATACACATGAAGAAACTGACAGCATTATATTCACGGCTGGCAGCCCAAATGAACCAGCTGCTTGAAGCAGGCTGTCACCCTGACTGGCTAACTCAAGGAGGGACAGTACTCATAATGAAGGGTCATCACAAAGGAGGAACACCATCAAACTACTGGCCTATAACCTGCTTGTCAACAACATGAAGATCAGCCACCAGGCTGAAGGAACAAGCAAGTAACTTCCTAAGCTTTACTCAGAGGTGATTGGTAATGGAACTAGAGGATCGAAGCACCAACTACTGGTAGACAAGGTAGTCATCTGAGACTCCAAGACCAGGCAAATCAACCTAAGCACAGTCTAGATCGAATACAGCAAGTCATACGACTCAATGCCCCACGCATGGATCCTGGAATGCCTGTCTCTGTACAAGGTCAACAAGACACTAACGACCTTCATTAAGAACTCAATGGCCCATGGGAGGACAATGCTAGAAGTTAACTCAAAGCCAATAGCACAAGCGTCCATCAGATGTGGAATATACCAGGGTGATGCACTATCCCCACTGCTGTTCTGCATAGGCCAGATCATCTCTTTGAGAGTGGAGTGACCATCAGCCACCTCCTGTACATGGATGACATCAAGCTGTATGCCAGAAGTAAAAGAGACATTGACTCACTAACCCACCTGACAAGGGTATATAGCAGAAACATCGGGATGTCATTTGGACTAGAAAAGTGCAGCTGGATGGTAGTGAAAAGAGACAAACTCATCAGGACTGAAGGAGTCGAGTTACCTGAAGGTTGGATGTAGAGGACAGCTACAAATACCTGGGGATCCTGCAGATGTATGGAAGCCCTGATGAGGACACAAGGAAGGCTGCAACATCCAAGTATCTCCAAAGAGTGAGCCAGGTCCTAAAAAGCCAGCTGAATGAGAAGAACAAGATCAGAGCCATCAACACATTTGCCCTACCAGTCATCGGATACCCAGCTGCAATAGTGTGCTGGCCAAGGAAGGAACTGGAAGCTGTTGACATCAAGACCCAGAAACTACTAACAATGCATGGAGGATTCCATCCAAAATTCACATCGAACAACTGTACACCTGCCGGAATAAAGGAAGATGGGGACCTGGGAGTGTCAAGGCCACAGTCCCGGAAGAAATACAAGACACTCACGAGTATGTCAGGAAGATGACCCCAAGGATGACCTGCTAGGAGAATACGTCAGACAGCAGGCAGGGGATATGGAAATGGAAGTGGGTGAAGCAGAGCCAGAGGACCAGAGGCCATGGCAGGACAAGCCACTGCACGGGATGTACCATCGTCAGATATCAGAGGTGGCGGACAGAAGAAAGTCCTACCAATGGCTGGAAATGGCTGGGCTGAGATACAGCGCAGAGGCACTGCTCATGGCTGCACAAGAACAGGTGCTGAGCACAATGGCAATAGAAGCAGGGGTCTATCACACCAGACAAGGCCAAAGATGCAGACTCTGCAAGAAATCTGAGAAACCATCCAGCACATAGTAACAGGATGCAAGATGCAGGCAGAGACAGCATACACTGAACGGCACAGCCAAGTTGCAGGAATTGTGTAGTGGAGAATGGCAGAGCTAAGATCCTGTAGGACTTACAAATATAGACTGATAAGTGGGTACTGGCCAACCAACCAGACATAGCAGTACCGGACAAGGAGCAGAAGAAAGCAATGGTAATAGAACTGGCAATCCCCAATGGCAGTAACATCAGGAGGAAAGAAATAAAAGAGACATTGACTCACTAACCCACCTGACAAGGGTGTATAGCAGAAACATCCGGAAGTTATTTGGACCAGAAAAGTGCAGCTGGATGGTATTGAAAAGAGGCAAACTTTTGTACTCTATTCTTGGTTGGTGCAACTGTAACGAAACCCAATTTCCCTTGGGATCAATAAAGTATGTCTATCTATCTATCTGTCTAAAGAATATAAGCTGGAGAAATACCAGAGCTTGAAAGAGCAGATAGAAAGGATGCAGGAGGTTGAAGCCAGAGTAATCCCAGTGGTGATAGGAACACTTGGGACTGTGACACCTGGACTGGGAGAGTGGCTCCAACAAATCCCGGGAACGACATCTGAGATCTCGGTCCAGAAGAGCACACGACTAGGTACAGCAAGGACTCTGGGCTGAATGCTCAAGCTCCCAAGGCCTCTGGTAGAGGGCCTGAGATTGAGAGAGAAACACACACACACAACGCCCATAAGGGGTGAGGAAAAATATATAATTGAATTAAATAAATAGTGCAAAAGAAGAGCAAAAAATCATGAAGTGGTGTACATGGGTTCAATGCCCATTCAGAAATCTGATGGCAGAGGGGAAGCTGTTCCTGAAATGTTCAGAGTGTGTCTTTAGGTTCCTGTACCAGCTCCTTGATAGTAATAATGGGTGATGGGGATCCTTAATGATAAATCCTGCCTTTTTGAAGCATCACTTTTAGAAGACGTCCTAGCTGCTGTGGAGACCAGTGTCCATGATGGAGCCAGTTGATGGATAATGGAACTTACTGCAGCTTTTTTCCAATCTTGTGCAGTGGGCCCTCCATACCAGTTAGAATGCTCTCCATGGTACATCTGTGGAAATTTGTGAGACTCCTTGGTGACATACCATCTGCTCAAACTCCTAATGAAACATAGTGTCTGTCATGCTATATTTGTAAATTGCATCAGTCTGTTGGGCCCAGGACAGATCTTCAGAAATGTTGATACCTAGGAACTCAAAACTGCTCACCCTTTCTACTGACGTGTGTTCCTTGACATTCCCTTCTGAAAGTCCACAATCAGTATTAATGAAGTTGAGTCAAAATCATGGAACTCCCTTCCTAACAGCACTGTAGGTGTACCTCCACCTCAGGGATTGCAGCAGTTCAAGAAGGCACCTTCTCAAGGGCCACTAGGGATGGGCAATAAATGCTGGCTTCGCTGACGGCGCCCACATCCCGTAAATGAATACATTGTTTAAAAATTGAGCTCTGCTGAACAACACAGTCATGGGTGTAGAGGGAGAGGGCAGCGGACCAAGTATGCATCTTTCAGGTGCGCCAGTGTGGGTCATCAGTGAGGAGAAGATGTTGTTTCTGATCCTCACTGACTGTGGTCTCTCAATAAGGAAGTCAAGGATCCAGTTGCAGAGGGAGGTACAGAGACAGATAATGCGTTATGCAGGGATAGAAGGCACTTCCTGCAACGGATCCTGCAAATATGCGGTGGTCACTTTGGATTAGTAGTGAAGGAAAAGGACTCTCAGTGGATGTATTACCTACTTAAGTCCATGACCATGGCTTATTTCAACTAATCTGTTTCCATTGAGATCAGCCACACTCTCATTATTTTATGTGCAAGGCATTTTCTCCTTGTCATTAACAAGCAATTCTATCAACCATTTCGCTGAAAATAGAATTCCTCTGATCATCTTCTCAGCCACCTCTAAACCTTGTTCAAAGCATTTAAAGTCTTGGGAGAGTGACAGGGCAAAATATCTAAATATGGGTTTAACAGCAATTCAGAAAAATTGTGTTCACTTGGAGTTGAATACAACTGAGAGGTATTTGGATCAGATTAGCTAAGAATTTAATTATGAAAAGGGAATCTTAACATCAGACAATTACAGTATAAGCAGAAAGTGATCCAATGCAAGAATAGTCCTCACAGTGCAATCACTCCTGCTTCCTGTTAACAATTTATCTGACAATTTGACTTGTTAAACTGTATTAACATTTATTCCTCTAACTCTTTTCCTTCCTATTCTGCTTCTCGTAGCCTGCCTCTATGACTATCTTTAGGCGATCTGAGATTTGTGCAACATTATATATATATATATAGAGAGAGAGAGAGAGAAAGCTTCAGCGGCAAACTTCAGATAACCTACCTCAAAGACTATTGTCCTGTTCCACTTATGTCCACTGTGATGAAGTACTTCAAGAGGTTGGTCAGGAAGCATATCAACTCCTGCCTGAGGAACATGGATCCACTCCAAGTTGCCTACCAGCACAAGTCAACAGCAGGTGACATTTCATCTGCCCTTTATCCAGCTGTGGAACAGCTGGACAATGAAGGTGCACACATCAGGATGGTCTAATGACTACAGCTCAGCATTTTCTTTAGAAAACCTGTTGTACTGATTGAATTCCTCCCCAGTTACAGTTTAGCTTAGTCAGTCACAACATTTGGGGCTTGTCCCGGATACATTACATGGCCAGCAACCTCAGCAATCTAAAGGGGCAGACCACGGGACCAAGTCCACCCAATAACAATGTCATCACAAAGAATGTAAGTGATAAACACCAGCCTGCTACTTCACATCTGACCATTCCTGATGGAAGCAGATCTGCTAATGATAATGTGAATCAAGTTGTCAGTAAACCGTGATGAAAGCGTTAGAGAATAACAGAAAATATGCATTATCACATGAGCCGCCCTGGTATGGTGAGTCTGTGAGGCCATTAGGGAAGCCAGACGGTCCATGATTACAAGTCCACCAGTTCACTGGAGACAGTAGGCCTAGAGGTGGCTTGTCCTGGGCTGGGGGGCTGTCTGGATGTGTGAGTGGCTGGGTTGGAGGTGGGAAAGGGCCTTGTTTTCCTATTGGTGTTTGGTTGCTGTTGATTTTAGTGTTGCTCTGTTGACCACTGTGGGCATGCTATGTTGGCGTTGGGATGTGTGGAGACACCTGTTGGCTACCCCCGGCACATCCTCAGGTAGTGTTGGTTGTTCACACAGACAATGCATTCCACTCTGTGTTTCGATGTACGTCTGAAAAATAAATGAATGTATATCTAAATCGGAATTAGAGGCATGTGCTTTCTGGAGGGTGATGCGAGTATGGAATGAGCTACCAGTGGTAGCGGTGAATTTAAGAGAAATTTAGATAGGTACATACGGTAGATGCAAGGAGTATGGAGAACTATGGTCCAGGCACAGTCTATGGGACTAGGCGGGTCAATGGGATGAGGCCGAAGAATAGTTTGGCACAGATTAGATGGGCTGAAGGGCCTGGAGTGGCAAAACTAAAATCAAAACAATTTGCCTGCATCCGCCACGGGGCTGTTATTCTTACATGATGCACCCTCAGCTCCAGTGAAATGATTGTTCCAAACAGTCAAATTCCTTATTTTGATCCTTTATCAGCAATTAGCAAACATACAATCTTGTAGCGATATTAAGTGACGAGCAATGACGTGACCTCTACAGGTCCCAAGCTACAAACTGTCACAAAATAGGCAAGAACACGTAACTTATTCCTTTCGCTCTTACAACCCCCTCACTCATGTGATTAGTTACATAATAAACAGGCAATATAGAATATAAGGCAGATAGAGAACTGATACATGGCTGCTACATTCCGACCCCTAATTATTATATTAGAATAATTACAACTACATGCTACTAAGTCACAGGAGAAATGAAATCTCATTATTTACACAAATGTCCTCTTTCGGTAACCAGTCTATCCTGAATTGTTCTTTTCCTGACAAACCAGGTTGTTCCTCTTGACTACGTTCAGGAAAATCAGTCTTGAATTGCTGCCGGCCAAATCTCATCCAAGCAAAAAACTGAAGTCACATTAACTGTCTGCTCTGTCCGGGCATAATCCCTTCCGCCACCACGGTTTCCATTCAATGGTCCATTATCAGTCCAACCCATCATTGTTCTGGCTGCATCGGGTTCATTATTAACACTATGAATCACTTGCAATGGCTCCAATGCCTTAGGTACATTGTCTCCTATCAGCAGTTCGAATTCCGACTCGGTTTGCAGAAATAAACATGCTTTAGGTGAGATCACTCCTGAAGACTTATCTGACGAGGAATATTCCCTTTGTGGACAGGCAGAGGTTCCTGTCTATGGATGTTAGGCAGTTCACAATAGTTTTCACTATCTAAGCCAGATACCTCCAATTCTGAAATGGCATAGCTACTCACGACCTGCTCTTGACCCGTGGTGCATAAGAGAACACAACTTCCTATTAGGTTGAGTTGTTCATGAGGGCTCACTGTACTTTCTTGATCTAGGAAAGCATAAGAAACCACTTTCTTGTTACCCTTCTTAGGCTTCACTGGAACTAGAATTATAGGAAATTTACAATCCTGATCACCATTGGATACCAAGGCGGTACTCACTGCTGTGTTCATTTAACGCTTGTTTCGAGTCTGCACCCTTTTCGTCAGCTCTGGGCTCAGTTTCACTTTCCACAGTTGCCACAGCACTGGAAAAGCTACATCTTGAGGTTGAGAGTGAATTTCTGATCCAGTTTTGTTCACGTCTTTAATTACTGCTGGCAATGTAGTCTTGTATACTATCCTAAACACTGGGTGTGTAACAATCTTTACTTGCCTTTCAAAAAAATCAGCAATGTCAGTGAAAGTAATCTTATGGTTGTGCCTTTTTTGCAGTTCATACAGCACCGATTTTCATTCTTTTCCAAGTTCATTGGGCAATTTATTTCCAACAATCTTCATATTAGCAGGCATGTTCAACTCATGGATGGCCTGCACTTCCTCCATTGCTCTGTAACAACTTCTACGAAAAAGACTGCAGTCTTGAAAAGCTTTCATGTCTTCTGATTTAATATGCCGCCAAGAAAGAGCCTTTTTCATCTAGGCTGCCACAATTTTGTGCACATCACCAAAATACTCCTGCTTTGGCTCTCAGATATCCTTCTATCAGGCTGGCTCAATTGTAACCCTTGATAAGCTCTTGAGGGTAACCTCAGGTGTACTGTTCGAGAAAATAAAGATGGTCACCATAATCATCAGTATTACTTTCAATGCTGTTCTTGAAAGCCTTCACAAATGAATGGCACTGCAAAGGATTGCTGTTGAAGATTTGAACTTCTCTTCGGGTAGCGATGCAATGCGGTGCTGTTGTATCACGGTGCTTGTTATTTCCTTTCACGCTCTTATGGCCTCCAGTGCAACATTCAGACCTTTATCACCTGAAACAGGAGTGTCATCGTTCTGTAAATCAATGTTTTCAGAAGCACCTTGTGCTTTTGGATATGGCATAGATTCAGAGTGCCTGCTTGGTGCAGGCTGAGAGTGAACACCCTGAACCTTGGGGTTCAAACTTGTGACTCATAGACTTTTGATTCTCAAATGTATCCACGTTGACATCAAGTAGGCTGGATTTTCGCTGTTCCATGTCAACATAGGAACCCTCACCATATAACTGTCCCGCTGGAGCATGTTCAGATCCCCAGTACGTGAAGCCCTTAGCACTTTAACTCTGGCCATCTTGGCCGCAATTATTATTATTATTATTACTCCTCCTCTTCTTCTTCTTCTTCACCTCTTTGAGGGTCTTCCACATTTTCTTCCAAGCCTTGCTTATCCCTCAGTATTAATTGTCATGCATGTAACTCAACTAAATCAGCCTCCATTCTAATGTGGTATCAGATGCACAGGACATCGATCTGTGAGCAACTAACGGTAGACACACTGTCTTCAGTGCAAATATCATCTTGTAACACATCATCTTTATACGTTGTCACAGCCTGTTCTTTGTCTTCATAAATATTTTCATTCCCCCCCCCCAGGGAACTGACCTTCAACGTCACATGATTGCTTCAACCATTGTTCAGCCTCTGTTGTGTCTGTACTAATAAAGTGCATCAACGTTCACAAAGTCTTCAACATGTTTATCCCGCTCAGAGATAGGCACTGAAAAAACAGCATGTTATGTTAAGCTAGCAGCATCTTCACAGAGATCTTAAATCATCTAAATGAGACTGCACTCCTGAAATATCTTCTTGTTCTTCCTGCAACAGGTTTCTAATTGATGATATTAAATCTTTAATCCTCTTAACAGCTTTATTACAGTTCTTTCAAAGGCTGTCAACTCTATTCACCAAAGCTTTCCCAGTTAGTTTTATTTGTCTTTTAGTTCTGCCGTCAAAGTCATGTTGCCTTCCATGTGTGCAAGACAGACATAACAACGGCAGTTTCAATTCAGCTTTTCAACAATGGAAATTCAATACTTCAATTCTTCAGCATTTCAACAGAATTAAGGGTCAAACACTTCAGGCAAACATCACTATAGACTCAGCTTTCCAGTCTAACCCAGCTGGACATGGCAACATTGCCCACTTCAAAGCTTTGTTTCAAATCCAAAACACACAGAGTGAAACAACGAAAAAGGTTGTTACTTGCCAAAAGCTGCTGCAGGCTGGTGCATCCAACTTCTTGGGCACATCAGAGTGCTGCCATACATCTGCCATAAATGTTGAAATCTTCGCTGATAAAATGTAGCAGCAAAACAAATCCAAAATCAAAACAGTTACCGCTAGCCTGTAACAGCCATTGTTATACTTGCATGATGCACCCTCTGCTCCAATGAAATAATTGTTCCAAAGCAATCAATACTTTATTTTTATCCTTTACAAACAATTACAAGACATACAACCTTGGTCTCCAACCACGAACTGCCACAAAAATAAGCAAGGATACGGAACTTATTCCCTTCACTTTTATCACACACACACTGTGATTAGTTACCATAATAAACCCTGCAACACAGAATACAAAGCAGATGGAGAACAGATATATGGCTCCTACAGGGCTTATTTCTGAATTGTAGTGCTCTATCACACTGTGACTCTCTGAATCTGAATCCAGCACTATCATCCCCTTGAAGCTTATCACTAAGTTCCAAGACCTGGGCCTCTATGCTTACCTGAGGAATTGGATCTTCGATTTCTTTACTTACAGACCCCTTAGCAACAACATCTCCTCCACACTCACCATCATCTCAGGTATACCTCAAAGCTGTGTGTTTAGCTCCTGCTCTACTGACTGTATACCCATGATTGTGTGGCTAACCAGCTTCATGCTGTGCTTAAGTTTGCTGACCACACCATTATTGTGGGCTGAATCAAAGATTTTGACAAATCAGCATATAGGAGGGAGATTGAAAATCTGGTTGAATGATGTCACAGCAACAACCTCTCACTCAATGACAGCAAAACCAAAAAGATGTTTATCAACTACAGGAGGAAGAAGCTCGATGTCCTCATTAGGGGATCAGAGGTGGAGGGTGGCAGTAGCTTTAAACTCCTTGGCATTATCATTTCAGAAGATCAGCACACAAGTTCCATCACAAAGAAGGCATGACATTACCTCTACTTTCTTTGAAGTTTGCATAGATTTGGCATGTCATCAAAAATGTTGACAAACTTCTATAAATGAACAGTGGCGAGTATCCTAACTGGTTGCATCATGGCCAGGTATGGAAACACCAATGTCCATGAATGAATGAAAAAGTTTACACAAAGAAGTGGATACAGTCCAGTCTATTCCAGGCAAAGCCATCCCAAACAATGAGCACACTAAGCACATATACATGGAGCACTGGCACGAGAAAGCAGTAATCGTCATCAAGGACTTCCACCACCCTGGCTATGCTCTCTTCCTGTGACTATCATTGAGCAGGAGGTACAGAAGCCTAAGGTCCAGACCACCACTTTCAAGAACAGTTATTACCCTCAACCACCAGGCGCCTAAACTGGCATGGATAACTTCATTCATCTCAACTCTAATTGATTCTACAACCTACAGCAGTGGTCCCCAACCTCCGGGCCGCGGACCGATACATTGCCGCGAAGCATGCAGAGGTGCAGCGGTGGCCGGTACACACCCAGCACACCTTTAAGAAAAAAGCCGAAATAAACAAGCTAATTAATTAGGTGCCACCCGGCCCGTAAATGTCAGCCCAGATCAGGGGCGATGCAATCGGCAATCACCTCTGATCTGGGCCGACATTTACATGCCAGGCAGCACCTAATTAAATAGCTTGTTTATTTTGGCTTTTTTTCTTAAAGATGTGCTGGGTGCGTTCCAGCCACCGCTGCACCCCTGCATGCTTCGCGGCAATGTATCGGTCCGCGGCCCGGAGGTTGGGGACTACTGTCCTCCAGATTCACACTGAAGGACTCTTTACGTCTCGGGTGGTCAGCATTATTTTTATTTGCATAGTCTGTTTTATTTTTGCACATTGCTTGTTTGTCAGTCTTTGTTTATATAGTTCTGGTAATTTCTATAGTATTTCTTTATTTTCCTGTAAATGCCCACAAGAAAATGAATCTCAAGGTAGTATATGGTAACATATATGTATCTTGATAATAAACTTGACTTTGAAACAGATTTGCACTGTAAAAACTTCTATGTTGGTGGAGAAGGATGATTGATGTGGGAAACAATCTTAAGTTTTTGACGAGTGTGCATTCATATTACATCTAGATGCCAATTCAATGCTCTTGGTGTCATTTGGTTACATGATTTATTAACTATTCAGTGTGTGACCTTCTGAAAAATTTGAACATTTCTTCTCTCAGAATTGCAAGCAGATACATGGTATATTATTGAATGGCTGAACTTTTGCACTACATTGGAGTTTTAAAGAGCTGGAGATTTGTGCAACTATCTTTATTTTTCCCTTTCAGGGTTCTTTTGAGGACTCTGGGCTCTGGAGATGGGCAGACTGAAGGTCGGTGTCACGACAGGAGACCTGTGTGTCATCAGGGGAGTCAGAATATCTGCCGTTGTCTGCCCAGATTTTTGGGCACAGAGCTCGAAAAAAGCGATGTGGCGGACTTTTAACATCATAAACCAGTGAGTTGTTTGTTATGTCTCCCCGCTCACTGGGAAAATGGAGACATCTCTTTCTTCCTTATTAGGGAGAGAGAGAGAGCCTCCGGTACGTCAAATACTAGGTGAAATGCAAAATCTTTGGGATAACTGCAAATCTGTATCTTCGCTGTTGCTTTGCTCACGCTTGAGTGACTGGTGGCGGGTGCCGATGCTTTTTTTTGCCGGTGGAGGGAGGGGGGATTGTTGCTTGCTGCTGCTTACGCACGGGAGGGGAGAGCTGGGGGGGTGGGGGCGGGGACCTAGGGATTCTAACGTTTGACTGTCGTTCATTCTTTGGGGCAATCCTCTGTTTTCATGGATGGTTGCAAAAAAAAAAACATTTCAGGATGTATACATTTCTCTGACATTAAATTGTACCTTTAATGTTACTTCTTATTCTCTGCACTTTCTCATCAACTCATAGTTGCCAACTAACCTATGAATTCATTGGTTGGAATGAGGGCGGAAACCAGAGCACCAAGAGGAAACCTATGCAGAAAAACGAGGAAATCTACAGATGCTGGTAACCCAAAGCAACTCACACAAAATGCTGGAGGAACTCAGCTGGTCAGGCAGCATCTATGGAAAAGAGTAAACAGGCAATGTTTCTGGCCTAGACCCTCTCCCGGACACTGTTCTATAGATGTTGCCCGGCCTGCTGAGAGAATGTGCACACTCCACAGAGACACAGCACTCAGATCAGGAGAGAACCTGGGACACTGTCTCTAATGGCTGTCTCATCCTCTTGTGCTGGGAGTGCAGCCAGGAAGAGATTCAAAAATAAGGATGAAAATGTTACATTACAGGTCTTTCCCGAAAAAAAAATGCACAGCGGAAAATATTAGGGTTAAGTTTTTAAAAAGTCAAGGGAGGAAAAGTAGACTACACTAAAAATATAAATGATCAAATTTTGTTCAGGTCTGCCTAAAAACACACTCCTATGATTGGTCTGGTGGGATTCTGTCATCATATTAACTATTCTAAGGTGGTCCAATAGAATCCAGCCAAGTACACGGTGCTTGGATAGTGAGGCCACCCAGTGCAAGTTGGTGCAGCTTGCTAATGTGTTCTCTACAGACAGAAGGCTGCTTGAACCGGTAGTGAAGCAGCTATATATAAACCTCAGTGCCGGGGAAGGAAAATTCCGACATTAGGTGGAAGTGGAATTTCTGCGGGGATTGCCAGCTGCACAGTTGGTTCGACTTGCTCTGAACTATAATGTGTCAGTTATGTCAGGTTCCACGGCTGGGTGGGGCTCGCGCAGCTGGGTAAAGAAACTACCGCTGTCACTTCTCCTGGCAGCGAAACGTCCCAGAAGTCAACTTCCATCTATGCAGGAAATCAACCCATTTCATACGGAAAATTACTTTGACAAGAAAAATGAATGAAGAGGCAAAATGCAGCCCTGCACAAAATCTGCTGACGAACAGCACAGAAACAGGCCTTTCGGCCCACCGATTTCATGCTGACCATCTAGCATTGATTTACACTGATCTCTTTATTCTCCCTACACTCCCATCTGCTCCTGTCAGAGTTACCACGCATCTAACCACAATGACCATTTTACAGTGGGCAACTAACCTGTAGGATCTATGTATTCTGTATTGCGCATTTACTCTGTGTATTATGGTAGGGGGAGGGGAGGGGGGAAACTAGTTATTACTGTAACTAGTCACATTAGTGTGGGTATAGTAAAAGCGAAGGGAATAAGTTTCATATTCTTGCTTATTTCGTGCAGTTTGTAGCTTAGGACTGCGGAGGTTATATCTTTGCTGATAACTTCATACCATTTAATATTGCTTCACGATTGTATGTTTGCTAATTACTATTAAAGGAACAAAATAAGGAGTTCAACTCTTTGGAACAATTATTTCATTGAAGCTGAAAGTGAGTCACGTAACTGTAGTAACTGTCTGATGTTGCAGGCCAGTGGTAATTGTTTTGTTTTGATATTGAATCAATATTTTTGCCACTACATACCTATCAAAGTCGATGTCTTTGAGACGTGGGCGGAATCTTGAAAACCTGGAGGAAACCCATGTGGTCACAGGGGGAGTGTGTAAACTTCACATAGATAGTACCTGAGGTCAGGGTTGAAACCAGGTTGCCAGAGCAGTTTGACAGTAGCTCTGCTGGCTGCACCCCTGTGCCATCCATTCCTGAGGAAGGGGGGTATGTCTCAGAGACTATTATGTCATACTTGGGTAATATCAGGAAAATAAGATGAATACTAAGTGTGTTCTTAATAGTGTGCTGCTTCACACCTTCATCCTGTTTAAGGTCATCAGCAGCTTTCTATCACACGCTTTGGCCACATACTTGAAACAACCTCAGATTGCCCTGTCTCACAGCCTACTTGTTACCTGCAAGCCTAATCCTCGATTCCTTATTGTTGCAGGAGAGGTCACTGATCATTTAGAAGCAGAACATCTGCAGAGACATGATGGTAAGCTTTTGCAGCTTTTGGGAGGCATCCAAAACCTGCAAACTTACAATAGAAGATGGTCCTCATCATCATTAGGTGCTGTGTTATATTGATATGGGCAATCTTTTTTTTTTTGGCGTGTGCCTGCGTCCGTGATGATGTCTTTTTCATAGTTTTTTTTTGGAGAGACAGAGAGACACCACTCCCCACACAGACATTTTCACAGCATTTTCCCTTTATTTTACGAGGTCAAGTTGCGATCTCGACACTCAACCCAGCACAGATGGAAAGTGTACTGGGGAGCGGACCCAACAGGTTTCGAACCCGGGACCTCCGCCGATGTCATTGCGCCACCAGCCGGCCCAATATGGGCAATCAGGTTCATGATTGTTCTTGGCAGATTTTTTGACAGAAGGGGTTTGCCATTGCCGCCTTCTGGGTAGTGTCTTTACAGGACATGATCAATACTCTTCAGAGATTTTCTGCTTGGTGTCGGTGGTCACCTAACCAGCATTTGTAATATGCTCCAGCTGCTTTTCTGACCATCCACCACCTGCTCCCATGGCTTCACCTGACCTTGATCGGGTGGTGGGGGGGAAGCTAAGCAGGTATTGCACCTTGCCCAAGGGTGACCTGCAGCCTAGTGGAGGGAAGGAGCACCTTACATCTCCTTTGCTAAAGACGTTCCTTCACCCTGCCACCCACAATAGAGATAGTGTTGTCTCTAAAGATTACACATTGAGTTGACTGGTTTGTAGAAGAATAGCGGAAGGCTTGTGTATATTGTGCAGTTTGCTTCGGGGTTTTGACTGCCTAGAGACCATCTCGGATGAGCTCAGATGTGAGGGAATATCCTTGAGAAGGTGTAGGCGATTTTCATTAGTTATCTGTGACAGTCCTTGTGACAACGGTACTCCCACACGGTTTCAGTCAGGCAGTTTGTTTCTTTTGATTGGTTTAGTGAAACTGAAGGATCCTGGCTCAGGATCAGTAACTTAGGCCTCTTAATGTCCAGTAACATATTCACTGTGCTATCCTACCCTTTAAAGAATCTGGGGAGAGCAAAGAAACAGGTTAGCTCTAAATACTGTAATAGAAATTGTGTTTTCTTTTCTACTTTCAACACTTAATCAATTTAAACGATGTCTATGTTCAGGCTTGACAAGGGAATATTTATCAGCTGGTAACACAAAATGGAAAATGAGGTACCCTGAAACTCTAGCCTGTACTCACTCCCACTGCTGTTTGCACTAATGGGGATGTGATAGTTGAACTAATCTGTGGGCTTTGTAAAAACAGAATGTGTATTACTTATCTATTATTATTACTTTGTGTTTCTTTTTGTACTTGCACAGTTGGTTGTCTTTTTCACTTGGATGTTTGTCCATTTTTGTGTGTGGTTTTTCATGGATTCTATCGTGTTTCGTTGTATTTACTGTGTATGAGAAAATTAATCCCAGGATAGTATATGGTGACATATACTGTATGTATTTCAATGAGTTGAACTTCGAACTTTTTCTACCCAGTAATAAGGAATATGATGTACAAGCGACACAACCTGAAACAGGCTTGCTTATGAAAATATGGTTTTCTCTTTAACAATTTATGTCTCACAGGGACCAGTGAATCTGAATTAAAGGGTCTAATCATTATTTTCGGCATTTACTGTCTTTAGTTTCAACACATGTAGATTTATTTTTAATACCATCACCTCTTTCAATTTCATTTCTCCTTTCATCTGAAGTATGTCAAATTTCTTTTCAAAAATTTTAACATAAGGATCTATGATTGAAATGAGGCAGAAAATTTACCGGTAAATGGATCAGCGTGAGCACACATTCTCCTGCGCTCAGAAACTTCACATCCAATTGGTGAAATGGCAGACAAATTCAAATGAAATCAAGCAGCAGAAAAGCTTGAGGGGCTTTTGTGATTTTCAGATCCGAAAGGTCCTTTGTTCCGTCTTTGATGTGAATAATATACTTCTTTGGATGTATGGCATTTTCATAAACACAAGCTCACAACCCATTCAAACATCCTTGCAAATGTCCTTAAGCCCGTGAGGAATGTCACAATTTTATATTCTTCTCTGGCGATTAAAATATTGCAAGAACCAGATTCTTCATAGGAGAGTAATTTATTGGGATTACTTGTCAGTACAGAAAAATCCAAAATGACGCACAATACTGATTGCTTTATTTTATGGTCTACTTCTGTGTTTATGTATTGGACGACTATGTCTGAGGTCTGTGGACTTCTTCAGACTTACAGTTTTTATATTCTATGTTTTTTATTGCCTGTTCATTTTCCATTTTGTTGTGCAAGGGGGAAGTGTTAGGGGGTTGATGTCCTGTTTTGTTCTATTAGCTTTTTTGTGCGGGGGAGGGGTTGTTTTTGGGAGTTGATGTTCCTGTTTTGTTTTGTGCAGGGAAGGGGTGGGTTGATGTTCAGAATGCTATTCTTTTTTGTGCAGGGGAGAGGTTTTGATGTTTCTCTCTGAACGACTTTGTTGTTTTTTTTCTTTGTTTCATGGCTACCTGGAGAAGACAAATTTCAGAGTTGTATATGGATACATGCTTTGATAATAAGAGAACCTTTGAAGGTTTTTTCTTGAACCTTTGAAACAAGCCCATAATGTTCCAGCTTGAGACTAGACTACATCCCATATCATTGCCAAGAGAAGCAGGAGTAAGCCATCGAGCTCAGTGAGGAGTGAAGATGAAAGGGCTTGATCTGAAACATCAACAGTCCATTTCCTCTCTCAGATGCTGCTTGACCTGCTGAGTCCATCCAGCAGTTTGAATTTGTTTTGCTCTTAGTTTTCTGAGTAAACTGCATTATTTAGAAATCATGGCTGAACTTTGACCTCAACCCTGTACCTGTCCATATGCACCCAATGTTTGTTTATTCCTTTAATATCAACAGTTTAGTTGATTCCTATCCTGAATATCCTATATAATGGAGTATCCTAATTCTCTAGGGTAGTGAGTTTGGATTCTCATTACTTTGACAGCACATATTTTACTTTATCTCACCCATGGCTAGCCCTTTATTCTAGTTCTTGTCTCCACAATAGGGGAAACATTTCCCTGCAACTCATTAAAAAAAAACATTATACACTCAGTGGACACTTTAGTAAGCATGTCCTGTACCTAATAAAGTGGCCATAGAGTGTATGTTCATGATCTCCTGCTGCTGTAGCCCATCCACTTCAAGATTTGGTGAGTTGAGCATTCAGAGCTGCTGGCTATTTGAGTTACTGCCACTTCTGTCAGGTTAGACCAGGATGGTTATCCTCCTTTGACCTCTCACAAGGCATTTTTTCCCCACAGACTTGCCACTCACTGGATGATCATTGGTTTTCCCACCATTCTCTGTAAACTCCACCGTTGTGCATGAAAAGTCCAGGAAATCAGAAGTTCCAGAGATACTCTAGCCACCCGGCTGGCATCAACAATCATTCCACATCAAAGTCACTTAGATCACACCTTTTGCCCATTCTGATGTTTAGTCTGAACAGCAACTGAACCCCTTGACCATGCCTACATGCTTTTATCTATTGAGATGCTGCCACATAATTGACTGATGAGATATTTGCATTAATGAGCTAGTGTACAGGTGTACCTAAAAATAATAGCTACTGAGTATATGTTTCAATGAGTTTACTCTTGTTCTTCCAAATTTTAAGTCCTAGTCCCCTCAATTTACCTCAGTGACATGTCAATCCATGAATGGAAGAGCCTTGTTTCTCCCTTTGTCATGCGACTGTGATTTACTGATCTCTGGCCTAGATTCCATCCACTTTAAAGCTCAGCTGACCCACCGAGACTGTGCTCATTATCCTGCAGTAGACAGGCACACACCAACAACTCAAACTGTTCATTGTCAGTCTTTGATTTAGAATCCCTTCAAGGCTAGGTTCCCCTCTTTTTATTTAACACTCTAGTTCTACAAAGAGTTTATTGAAATCTATTCTGGTCTCCTATCCACCAGTATCTTTCCATCTGTAGCAGTCTTGCCTTCAGCCATTGTGGGTGAATGGTGGCTAATTTCCCCTCAGTCACATCACATTCCTCCCTTAAAGCAGCCCTTGAAACATTACTTTATCTGGCCGCAACTCCTAATGCCTTCTACTTGGCATCCTCTCCCTTGATCATCTGCTTTGTTGGGATATTTTACCCTGTTAAAGATGTTCTTTCAGTTCCAAAACAAAAGTGATCTTGCAGATGCTGGAACTTTAGAGTAATACACAGAAAATGCTGGAAAATCTCAGCAGGTCATCCCGTATCTATGGAAATCAATAAACAGTCAATGTCTTGGGTCAAGACGCTTCATCAGGACTGGAAAGGAAGGGGGGAAAAGCTAGAAGAAAAATGTGGGGGGGGGGGGGAAGGGAAGGAGTACAAGCTGGAAGGTGATAGATGAAGCCAGGTGTCATGCCAGGGTTAAAATGGGAAAAGCTGGGAGGTGATAGGTGGAAAAGGTAAAGGGTCTGAAGATGAAGGAATCTGATAGAGGAGAGGGGACCATGGAAGAAAGAGAAGGAGGAGGGACACCTGGGGAAGGTGATAGGCAGGCGAAGAGAAGAGGAGGGCTAAGAGGGGAGCCAGAGTGGCGAATTGTTGTGGGAGGGGGAAAATTACTGAAAGTTAGAGAAGTCGATGTTCATGCCATCAGGCTGGAGGTTACCCAGATGGAATATGATGTGTTGCTCCTCCCAGCCTGAGAGTGGCCTCATTGTGGCTGTAGAAGATACCGTGGACTGACATGTTGGAATGGAAATGGAGACGGGATTGAAATGTTTGGCCATGGGTTGTTAATTGTACTTAATTGACTTAATGACACCATCACTGTCTGAGTCCCAAAGAACATGGCTGCCAGACTGAGTCTGTGGTAGTTAGCAGCTGAAGGAATAACTTACTTCATACTCTCCAGTTTGATTGTGGAAAATCCATAATTCACAACAGCATTAGTGGAGGTGACAAATGTGCAATACTGTGGCAACAAAGTCCTGTTTTTCTGACTGCACCATCCATCATGTTGTGTGGCACTGGAATTGTACTAACTGTGATAGACCTAGAATGGATCTGGCATTACAGTCTAACACTGGGCGTCTATGAGGCACTGTGGCTCCTCAGCAGCAACCAAGTCAAGGTTATTGTCTTTTAACTATATACAGTACATGTATACCATCAAACAAGACACTTCTCCAGACCACGGTGTAAAACACTAGTACGCATAACACACATATTACAACACCATAGAAGGCAGGAGGGAGGAGATGATGGCGGCACGACGGCAGCACGCGCGGCCACTTCGGTGGTGATGTCGGTTATCTATCAAGTAGGGGACCGTGCACAATTATGATTTGAAGAAGACAGACATGAGAGTATGGAGGAACATCTGGAAAACTTCCGGAATGCCCGCTTCGCTGCTGCTGCTACTGTGTGGTAACCGGAATCTCCGGAGAAAAAGACCCCAAAATCCTCGGCTTTGCGTGTTTCAACGGTCGGAGCGAGGTCGAAGTCGCTCAGCAGAGGATGGCGCTCGGGCGGCTGTATCGGAGAGGCTGGTCGGAAGCTCGAAGTTTTCACACAGATGGACTCAGTGTCGGCTGTGGTCAGCTGCTTCCAAGGCATCGGCAAGTTGACGGTGCCTGGAGGTTTATGGCGGGGAGTTTCTCCCTTTTGCCACCTGCTATCGGGGACTTGGGAGTCGATCGACTCGGGGACTTTTGAGACTTTATTTACTGTTCCCATGGTTTGTTCTTCATCAAATTATGGTGTTGCTTTGCACTGCTGTAACTATATGTTATAATTATGTGGTTCTGTCAGTGTTAGTCTTTGGTTTGTCCTGTTTTCTGTGATATCACTCCGGAGAAACACTGCATCAATTCTTAATGCATGTATGCATTTCTAAATGACAATAAAAGAGGACTGAGTGTTTTCATAATCTAACTTAGGGAAGTAAGAATTAAGTCTACAAATGAATTATGCATAAATAAATGCAGTAAAGTTAATAAATTAAATATTGTAGGGTACAGAACAAATTAACCGGTGGCACTTTGAATGTGATGCAGCAGGGAGTTTCGAAGCCTAATGGCCCATGGCTACTTAGACAGCACCTTCCAAATCTAGAACTTGTCCCATAAAGGAGGACATGGTTTCAGGTACATGAAAACGTTAGTGACAGGATTTCCCCCAAATTACACACAAAGCTAACTAGTATTGCTGTACCAGTGGGAGTTCCTTCGCCAGAAGGACTGCAACAGTTCAAGAAGGGAGCTCACCAAAGATCTGAAGATTTAAAGTACATTTATTGTCAAAGTATGTATGTCGTATACAACCCAGAGATCCGTCTTTCCGCAGACACTCACGGAACAAAGAAAACTTTGGAATCCACTCAGAGAAATCATCAACCCTCCCCCCACGGGACAAAAAAAACAAAGCACATTAACACAGAAGGTAAAACACAAAAACAAAAGAATCCGGGCATGTTCAGTTCCATTCAGATCAGATCAATCTAGCGCTCTGTCGTTCGTTATCTGCAGGCTGCCCTGATCAAAATCACTCAAAATAGCAACATAAAAAAGAGGCGACCAGATACCACCACATACGCAATGGCAATTATGGATGGGTAGTAACACACTCCGTGCTATTGCACTCAATCCTTAAACTAAGTAAAACAGCAAAATATCAATAGAATAGTATGTATATTTACAGCAGTGGTCCCCAGATACCGGGCTGCAAAGCATGTGCTACCGGGCCGCAAGGAAACGATATGATTTGGCGATATGAGTCAGCTGCACCTCTCCTCATTCCGTCACGCCCACTGTTGAACTTGAATGCATGTGAGGTTATTACGCACGCGTCATCCATGTCAGTGCGGGAAGAAGTTCAACTCCTTGAGCTTGCAAATGACGGCGGGCTGAAAAGTATGTTTGACATAACATCTCTGCTGGCATTCTGGATCAAAGTCAAGGCTTAATATCCTGAGATAGCCATGAAAGCACTGAAAACGTTGCTTCCATTTTCAACATATCCCTGCGAAGTGGGGTTTTCTGCAATGAATGCAACGAATACTAAATTGCGGAATAGACTGGACATAATGAACCCCCTTCGAGTATCACTGTCTCCCATCACCCAATCGTCTTGTTGCAGGGAAACAAGCCCAGGGCTCCCACTGATTCAGCGATATTGGTGTGTTGCAATGATTTTATATGTTCATATGAGGAAAATATGTGCTGTGTGTTTAATATCCAAATGTTACTTAAAATATAATGATGCTATTGACTTATAAATGACTTATAATTGACTTATACACTTCCATCTCCCATCAGGAAGGTCTCAAAGCTATACGCTTCTTTTTGGATTCCAGACCTAATCAGTTCCCCTCTACCACCACTCTGCTCCGTCTAGCGGAATTAGTCCTTACTCTTAATAATTTCTCCTTTGGCTCCTCCCACTTCCTCCAAACTAAAGGTGTAGCTATGGGCACCCGTATGGGTCCCAGCTATGCCTGCCTTTTTGTTGGGTTTGTGGAACAATCAATGTTCCGTGCCTATTCTGGTATCTGTCCCGCACTTTTCCTTCGCTACATTGACGACTGCATTGGCGCTGCTTCCTGCACGCATGCAGAACTCGTTGACTTTATTAACTTTGCCTCCAACTTTCACCCTGCCCTCAAGTTTACCTGGTCCATTTCCGACACCTCCCTCCCCTTTCTAGATCTTTCTGTCTCTGTCTCTGGAGACAGCTTATCCACTGATGTCTACTATAAGCCTACTGACTCTCACAGCTATCTGGACTATTCCTCTTCTCACCCTATCTCTTGCAAAAATGCCATCCCCTTCTCGCAATTCCTCCGTCTCCGCCGCATCTGCTCTCAGGATGAGGCTTTTCATTCTAGGACGAGGGAGATGTCTTCCTTTTTTAAAGAAAGGGGCTTCCCTTCCTCCACTATCAACTCTGCTCTTAAACGCATCTCCCCCATTTCACGTACATCTGCTCTCACTCCATCCTCCCACCACCCCATTAGGAATAGGGTTCCCCTAGTCCTCACCTACCACCCCACCAGCCTCCGGGTCCAACGTATTATTCTCCGTAACTTCCGTCACCTCCAACGGGATCCCACCACTAAGCACATCTTTCCCTCCCCACCTCTCTCTGCATTCCGCAGGGATCGCTCCCTACGCAACTCCCTTGTCAATTCGTCCCCCCCATCCCTCCCCACTGATCTCCCTCCTGGCACTTATCCGTGTAAGCGGAACAAGTGCTACACATGCCCTTACACTTCCTCCCTTACCACCATTCAGGGCCCCAAACAGTCCTTCCAGGTGAGGCAACACTTCACCTGTGAGTCGGCTGGGGTGATATACTGCGTCCGGTGCTCCCGATATGGCCTTTTATATATTGGCGAGACCCGATGCAGACTGGGAGACCGCTTTGCTGAACATCTACGCTCTGTCCGCCAGAGAAAGCAGGATCTCCCAGTGGCCACACATTTTAATTCCACATCCCATTCCCATTCTGACATGTCTATCCACGGCCTCCTCTACTGTAAAGATGAAGCCACACTCAGGTTGGAGGAACAACACCTTATATTCCGTCTGGGTAGCCTCCAACCTGATGGCATGAACATCGACTTCTCTAACTTCTGCTAAGGCCCCACCTCCCCCTCGTACCCCATCTGTTACTTATTTTTATGCACACATTCTTTCTCTCACTCTCCTTTTTCTCCCTCTGTCCCTCTGAATATACCTCTTGCCCATCCTCTGGGTCCCCCCCCCACCCCGTCTTTCTTCCTGGACCTCCTGTCCCATGATCCTCTCGTATCCCCTTTTGCCTATCACCTGTCCAGCTCTTGGCTCTATCCCTCCCCCTCCTGTCTTCTCCTATCATTTTGGATCTCCCCCTCCCCCTTTCAAATCCCTTACTCACTCTTCCTTCAGTTAGTCCTGACGAAGGGTCTCGGCCTGAAACGTCGACTGCACCTCTTCCTACAGATGCTGCCTGGCCTGCTGCGTTCACCAGCAACTTTGATGTGTGTTGCTTGAATTTCCAGCAGCTGCAGAATTCCTGTCGTTTCTAATTGACTTATCATCTATATTTCGGTCATGATTAACACCCCGCACCCCCCCCTCCCCAGGGTTGCCAACCATCTCGTATTAGCCAGGGCATCCCGTATATTGGGCTAAATTGGTTTGTCCCATCCGGGACCTCCTTTGTCCTGTATTTCCCCTGCAAAGGTAGAGCGTTCCTATGAAACCTTTCGTGCTGAAATGGCGTAAAGCGAAGAAGCAATTACCATTGATTTATATAGGAAAAATTTTTGAGCGTTCCCAGACCCAAAAAAAACCTACCAAATCATGCCAAATAACACACAAAACCTAAAATAACACTAACATATAGTAAAAGCAGGAATGATATGATAAATACACAGCCTATATAAGTTAGAAGTAATGTATGTACAGTGTAGTTTCACTGAATAGAATCGCCAAAAACGATCTGTAGAAAAAAATTGGCACGTACACGCATGTGCACACAGGTGCCCGCGCAAGGCTTCCATGGTTATGGTAGTCTTTCTCAGGGTAAACACAACGTATTTGACTGCTACTCTTGTCCGTTGGCAACCCTATCCCGCGCTCCCCCCACCCCCCCCCCCGCCGGTCAGCCGGTTCGCAAGAATATTGTCAATATAAAACCGGTCCGCAGTGCAAAAAAGGTTGGGGACCCCTGATTTACAGGGTCTTTTATCGATATTTCTCTCCCATGTTTGCTGCACTCAGTACTATTAAATAATGGATTGTGAACTTACTAAACATTGAGTCATATAATTAATGTATTTACAACACCCTTATCGGGAATATATTGTACAAATACTTGCAATACTCATGGTTATATTTAATTTTTGTACATCTTCCTCTTCATGTGCCTTGCGCGTTATACGCTTGGGCGATCATGACTTTCCACATCGAACGATCCCAAGCAGCGTCAATGATATCTCGCACACTTGGATCTGTTAGTTCTTTCACAGTGTCCATATAGTTTCTTCTTTGCCTTCCCCTTCCGCATTTCCCAGGCATACGGCCTTGTAATGTAAGGCAGTCTATTTCTCCCTTTCTGATGACATGGCCCAGGAATTTAAATTTCCTCTCATTTAATGTTCTCATTTTAGTAGCCTCAGCCTTGTTGTTATAGAAATGTGTGTTGGTAAAAATGGGCTTCATTTTTGGGAAGTTGGTTTTGGCAATGGCAATTCTTCTTTTTATTTCTACTTTACTTATAGCATCTTGTGATATAAAGCTACCAAGGTAATTAAAGCTGGTCTTTTGTTCAATCTCTTGGTTACCGATGTGCTACTGGCAGTTGGGAGTATCCTGCTGTTTTGATATTACCATACATTTTTTAAAAATATAAAAACAGTTGATGGTTAGACCAAAATCTGCACTTGTTTGTACTACTTTGTCCAGGAGGATTTGTAGGTTTCCTGCAGCACTTGCTGTTAGGGTGGTATCGTCTGCATATCTTATATTGTTGATGTTAACACCTCCAGTTTTTATCCCATCTAGGTCTTCTATTTCTCTGAGAATCATTTCACTATAGATACTGAATAATTCTGGTGAGGCAACGCATCCCTGTCTAACTCCTCTTTGAACTTTAGTCCAACTGCTTATATTATCATCAACTTTTACCGCCGCTGTTTGGTTCCAATTTGAAGCAGTTGTTGGTCCCTTCTGTCAATGTTTAGTTTAGCGAGAATTTGAAATAATTTTTCATGTTGCACTTTGTCAAATGCTTTAGTGAAATCAATAAAACATAAAAAGTCATCATTTTGATATTCAATTACCCTTTCTAAAAGCATTCTTGGTTGGTAGAAGCTATATAATCACTATTGGCATATCCTGATATTTAGTCAGGACCCAACCACCCCATACATCCCTTTTGTACATATAGCACTTAAAACAACATGAAAAATTCAATACCAATAATCCACCATTTATAACTGCATTATGCTCTGTTTGGTAACACATCTGCAAATTGTATTGTACAACAACTATAATTGAAGCACCTACAAAATGCACAATTTCTTTCATTGCTGTTCCAATATAGAATTAACCTTGGATTAAAATAGCAGACAAGGATACTTAATACAGAAATATTGTGTGAGTACACTATCTTTTCTGAAATGTAATCTTGAGGCCAATTTGCCTTATTATGATGCACAGTACGTGCACTTATGCTCCTTTTTAATAGTTCTCAGACAAAAAGCAGCTCAGTCAGCTGTTGTTAGTGCTCACTTCTGCTTTTCTGAATATTGACAGGCTGCAAATAGCCATTATCACACCACTATGTTCTTCACTGATGCATATTCCTGTTTATATCTCATTTCAGTCCTCATTCCAACATGTTTGTGAGATCTGACACCAAATTGAAAGAGATGTTTTTCATCAGACAGCAATTTCCCCTCATTATACTATTGATGCTTTTTTAAACTATTGCAAAACAATCCACTGATCTACACAATGTTTAATCCAGCTGACCCATTGTAACTTTATTTGTCTCTTCTGCCTCCAAAACACCTTTCCACTCAGAGATCTGACCCTTGACCTGCTTCATTGCATAGCACCAAATCCAATATGGCCTCTCCTTTTGTTGGCCTGTCTACATATTGAGTCAGGAATTCTTCCTGGACTCAGCAAACAAATTCCATCCCATCCACCGCTTTCGCACAAAGGAGTTGCTGATCAATGTTAGGGAAATTGAAGTCCCTCATAACAACAACCCTGATATTTTTGCAACTTTCCAAAATCTGCCTCCTGATCTGTTCCTCAGTCTCCCAGCCTCCCGGACAGCCATATCTGCGTCTGGTGTGTCGAGCTGCAGCTCCTAAGGGAGCGCGTTAGGGAACTGGAGTTGCAGCTCGATGACTTTTGTCTGGTCAGGGAGAGACCAGACAAAGGTTATCGAGCTACAACTCCACCAGAGGAGGTGATAGAAAGGAGTTATCTGCAGGTGGTCACACCGGGGCCACGGGAGACAGGTAAGTGGGTAACAGTCAGGAGAGAGAAGGGGAAGAGTCAGGTACTCGAGAGTACCTCTGTGGCTGTCCCCCTGAACAAAAAGTACTCCTGTTTGAGTACTGTTGGGGGGGACAGCCTCCCTGGGGGAAGCAACAGTGGCCGTGCCTCTGGCACAGAGTCCGGCCCTGTGACTCAGAAGGGTAGGGAAAGGAAGAGGAAGGCAGTAGTGATATGGGACTCTCTAATTAGGGGGTCAGACAGGCGATTCTGTGGACGCAGGATAGAAACTCGGATGGTAGTTGGCCTCACAGGTGCCAGGGTCCAGGGTGTTTCAGATCGCGTCCACGATATCCTGCAGTGGAAAGGTGAACAGCCAGGGATCATGTTACATATTGGTACCAATGACATAGGTAGGAAAGGGAAAGAGGTCCTGAAAACAGACTACAGGGATTTAAGGAAGGAAGTTTAGAAGTAGGACTGCAAAGGTAGTAATCTCGGGATTATTGCCTGTGTCACGTGACAGTGAGTATAGGAATAGATTGGGTGGAGGATAAATGCGTGGCTGAGGGATTGGAGCAGGGGGCAGGGATTCAGATTTCTGGATCATTGGGACCTCTTTTGGGGCAGGTGTGACCTGTACAAAAAGGACAGGTTGCACTTGAATCCCAGGGGGACCAATATCCCGGCAGGAAAGTTTGCTAAGGCTACTGGGGAGAGTTTAAACTAGAATTATTGGGGGGTGGGAACCGAACTGAAGAGACTGGGGAAGAGGTGGTTGCCTCACAAATAGAGAAAGCTTGGAGACAGTGCGAGAGGGAGGATAGGCAGGTGATAGAGAAGGGACACGCTCAGACCAACGGTTCGAGGTGTGTCTATTTTAACGCAAGGAGTATTATGAACAAAACGGATGAGCTTAGAGCGTGGATCAGTACATGGAACTATGATGTGATGGCTCAGGGACAGGAATGGTTACTTCAAGTGCTGGGTTTTAGATGTTTCAGAAAGGACAGGGAGGGAGGCAAAAGAGGTGGGGGCGTGGCACTGTTGATCAGAGATAGTGTCACGGCTGCAGAAAAGGTGGAAGTCATGGAGAGATTGTCTACGGAGTCTCTGTGGGTGGAGGTTAGGAACAGGAAGGGTCAATAACTCTACTGGGTGTTTTTTATAGGCCGCCCAATAGGGATATCAAGGAGCAGATAGGGAAATAGATCCTGGAAAGGTGTAATAATAACAGAGTTGTTGTGATGGGAGATTTTAATTTCCCAAATATCGATTGGCGTCTCCCTAGAGCAAGGGGTTTAGATGGGGTGGAGTTTGTTAGGTGTGTTCAGGAAGGTTTCTTGACACAATATGTAGATAAGCCTACAAGAGGAGAGACTGTATTGATTTGGTGTTGAGAAATGAACCTGGTCAGGTGTCAGCTCTCTCAGTGGGAGAGCATTTTGGAGATAGTGATCATAATTCTATCTCCTTTAAAATAACATTGGAGAGAGATAGGAACAGACAAGTTAGAAAAGCGTTTAATTGGAGTTAGGGGAATTATGAGGCTATCAGGCAGGAAATTGGAAGCTTAAATTGGGAACAGATGTTCTCAAGGAAAGTTATGGAAGAAATGAGGCAAATGTTCAGGGGATATTTGTACGGAGTTCTGCACAGGTACGTTCCAATGAGACAGGAAAGTTATGGTCGGGTACAGGAACCGTGGTGTACAAAGGCTGTAGTAAATCTAGTCAAGAACAAAAGAAAAGCTTACGAAAGGTTCAGAGAGCAAGGGAATGTTAGAGATCTAGAAGGCTAACAGGAAGGAGCTTAAGAAGGAAATTAGGAGAGCCAGAAGGGGCCATGAGAAGGCCTTGGCGGGCAGAATTAAGGAAAACCCCAAGGCATTCTACAAGAATGTGAAGAGCAAGAGGATAAGACGTGAAAGAATAGGACCTAGCAAGTGTGACAGTGGGAAAGTGTGTATGGAACCGGAGGAAATAGCAGAAGTATTTAATGAATACTTTACTTCAGTATTCATTATGGAAAAGGACCTTAGTGATTGTAGGGATGACTTGCAGTGGACTGAAGAGCTTGAGCATGTAGATATTAAGGAAGAGGATGTGCTGGAGCTTTTGGAAAGCATGAAGTTGGATAAGTCGGCAGGACCGGATGAGATGTACCCCAGGCTACTGTGGGAGGCGAGGGAGGAGATTGCTGAGCCTAGTGTAGAGAGTCTGTGGAGAAGGATAGACAGCTGATTGGGCAAGATTGCAGTCAGTGGGGTGAGTATGCATTTTATACAAGTAATATCAGGAATAAGGGTGATGAACTTGGATTAGTACATGGAAATATGATGTTGTGGCTGAAACAGAGACTTGGTTGTCACAAGGACAGGCATGACTGCTAGATGTTTCAAAAGGGACAGAGTAGGAGGTAAATGAGGTGGGGGAGTGGCATTGCAAAACAGGGGTAGTATCACAGTTGTAGAAAGGTATTGTTTATCAAGTTGGCGGAGGTGGAAGTCAGAAATTGGAAGGGAGCAATCACTATATTGAACCTGAATCTGTACAAGTCATTTGCTAGTCACACTAGGAATATTGCGTATAGTTCTGGTAATGCCATAAGTGTTAACGCGACACTATTACAGCTTGGAGCGTCAGAACTCAGTATTTAATTCTGATGTCATCTGTAAGGAGTCTGTACATCCTCCCCATGGAAAGCATGGGTTTTCTCCAGGTGCTCTGGTTTCCTCCAACAGTCCAAAGACATATTGGATAGTAGGTTAATTGATCATTGTAAATTATCCCATGATTAGGCTAGTATTAAATCTGGGGTTGCTCGGCGGTGCATCTCAAAGAGCAGAAAGGGCCTAGTCCGCGCTTTAGCTCAATAAACAAATAAATAAAGATAGAAGATATTCACCAGGATGTGGGCTTGAATGGAGGGCTCTAGTTACAAGGAGAGTTTATGTAGTCTGGGATTGTTCTCAAAGGAGTGAAAGTGGAGAGGGGTGACCCTATAGATTAGTAAAATTATGAGGTGAATCGATAGGGTCAGCAATGGCAGTCTTTACCCAAGGGTGGCGGAATCAGAAATTAGAATCTAAAGTAATCTTGCTATGCTGTAGGTATTTCATTTTAGCATTTTTTGCGAAAGTGATGTGTCTTGCTGGTAGAATGTTTTGGTTTCATCTAAAGATAAGAAGCCCTCCTGTTTAGCTTAGAAATGTTGTGTCCCCCAATCAGCATGGTGGAATCGGGAGAAAGTTCTTGAGGGAGCGGGGCAGAGAGAGATTTGTGACGGACAGTAGTCTGGTTTGGGGTCTTTCTTGCCGGAGCTGCGGAGAGGACAGGAGAGAACATGGCTCAGAATGCCGTGGGAAGGAGAGTCCCTGTTGCAAGAAGTGCTTTGTGCAGATGAATGGTTCCGAGGAGGAAGGGCAACAGTCCTGAAAGAGGGAAAGCCAGTTTGCTTGAGATGGTTTTTGAGGGGAGTTTGAAAATGTGGCAGACTGTGGGTCTAGCACCTGAGTAGGAGATACATCCCCAAATATCCAGTTTTGGAAGATCTCATATCATTATCATTTCCAACATTATGTGCACATTTAGACTGGTTTAACTGTAATGGGCCCTTTTATTTTTTTTTTCTTTTCATAACTGTTTGGTAAAGCTGAAACCAATAGTTAGATGAAACCAATAATTGTGTATGGACAGTATTTAAATGGCATTTGTTGAAATCGAGATTTCTTTAATCAGAACATCACAATGTTCCTGTTTGATTGAACCTGAAATCATACCGACCCTAGACGTATATTGTTTATGAAAGGTGGCCTTCTCCCCACTGTTACTTACGAGCCCGGTGAGGGGGCTACACTTTCTTTTAATCATTTTAGAAGAAATTAGTTTACACTGAGAGGGGGAGTGTTTAAAAGAGGTCTGAGGGGCAAGTTTTTCACACAGAGAGGGTGGTGGGTATATGGAACAAATTGACATAGGAGGTGATAGAGGCAAGTACAATCACAGTGTTTAAAAAGTATTTAGACGAGTGCATGGCTGGGAAAGGATAGGAGGAATATGGGAGAAATAAAGGAAAATGTGATTGGCATGGACAGGCATCTCAGTCACTAGACAGGAGCCAGGGTGAAGGGCCGGTTTCCAATTCTGCACAACTCTGACTCTGTGATAACTGTGCTCTCATCTCAGTTAGAAAGAGGTTCAAAAAGTAGGCATGTGGATCATTATACATGATTAAATTGAGCCTCATGATCAAAAAGTTCAAAAGTACATTTATTGTCAAAGTACATGTGTCACCATATACACCCCGAGATTTGTTTCTTGCAGGCATTCGCAGTAAGTACACAATAGAATCAATGAAAGACCACACCCAATAGAACAGACAAACAACCAATGTACAAAAGACAACAAAATGTGCAAATACAAAAGGTAAAACAAATAAAGAATAATAAGACCATAAGACATTGGAGCAGAATTAGGCCATCTGGCTTATCGAGTCTGCTCTGCAGTTCAATCATGGCTGATCCTTTTTTCTTCTCCTCCTCAACCCCAGTTCCCAGCCTTCTCCCCGTAACCTTTGATGCCATGTCCTATCAAGAACCTATCAATCTTTGCTTTAAATACACCCAATGACCTGGCCTCCACAGCTGCATGTGGCAACAAATTCCACAAATTCACCACCCTTTGGCTACAGAAATTTCTCATCTCTGTTTTGAAAGGGCGCCCCTCTATCCTGAGGCTGTACCCTCTTGTCCTAGACCCTCCCATCATTGGGAATCATCCTTTCCATATCTATTCTGTCTAGGCCTTTCAACATTTGAAAGGTTTCAAGGAGATCCCCCCTCATCCTTCTGCATTCCAGCGAGTACAGACCCAGAGCCATCAAACGTTCCTCATATGATAACCCTTTCATTCCTGGAATCATCCTTGTGAACCTCCTCTGGACCCCCTCCAATGCCAGCACATCTTTTCTAAGATAGAGGGCCCAAAATTGTTCACAATACTCAAGGTGAGGCCTCACCAGTGCCTTATAAAGCCTGAGTATCACATTCTTGCTTTTGTATTTTAGACCTCTTGAAATGAATGCTAACATGGCATATGCCTTCCTCACCACTGACTCAAACTGCAAGTTAACCTTTAAGACGTTCTGCACAAGGGCATCCAAATCCCTTTGCATCTCAGATTTTTGGATTTTCTCCCCATTTAGAAAATAGTCCGCATATTTATTTCTACTACCAAAGTCCATGACCATGCATTTTCCAACATTGTATTTTATTTGACACTTTCTCACCCATTCTCCTAATCTGTATAAGTCCTTCTGCAGCCTACCTGTTCCCTCAGCATTACCTGCCCTTCCACCAATCTTCGTATCATCTGCAAACTTGGAAACAAAGACATCGATTCCATCATCTAAGTCATTTATATACAGCATAAAAAGAAGTGGTCCTAACACCGACCCTTGCGGAGCACCACTAATCACAGGCAGCCAACCCGAATAGGATCCTTTTATTCCCACTCGCTGCCTCCTACCAATCAGCCAATGCTCTAACCATGTTAGTAACTTTCCTGTAATCCTATGGATCTTAACTTGGTAAGCAGCTTTATGTGTGGCACCCTGTCAAAGGTCTTCTGAAAGTCCAAATATAAAACATCCACCTCATCCCCTTTATCTATCCTACTTTATCTCCTCAAAGAATTCCAGCAGATTCATCAGGCAGGATTTTCCTGAAAGGAAACCATGCTGACTTCAGACTATCTTGTCCTGTGTCACCAGGTAGTCATCACACGTCCTTAACAATTGACTCTAACATCTTCCAAACCACTGAGGTCAGGCTAACTGGTCTATAATTTCCTTTCTGTTGCCTTCCTCCTGTCTTAAAGAGTGGAGTGACATTTGCAATTTTCCAGTCCTCTGGCACCATGCCAGAGTCCAGTAATTTTTGAAGGATCATTTCTAACGCCGCCACAATCTCAAACGCTACCTCTTTCAGAACCCTCGGGTGCAGTTCATCTGATCCGGGTGACTTATGTACCTTTAGGTCTTTCAGCTTTTTGAGCACCTTCTCTCTTGTAACAGTAACTGCACCCACTTCACTTCCTTCACACACTACAACATTCTGCTAGTGTCTTCCACAGTAAAGACTGACACAAAATAATCATTTAGTTCATCTGCCAGCCCCTTGTCCCCTGTTATTATTTCTCCTGCCTCATTTTCTAGTGGTCCTATATCCATTCTCATTTCTCCTTTATTTTTAACATACTTGAAAAAATTTTTACTATCCACTTTGATATTATTTGCTAGCTTGCTTTCATATTTCATCTTTTCCCTTCAAATAATTTTTTTAGTTGCTTTCTGTAGATTTTTAAAAACTTCCCAATTCTCTATCTTCCCTCTAATTTTTGCTTTGTTATTTGCCCTCTCTTTTGCTTTTACATTAGCTTTGACTTCCCTAGTCAGCCACGGTTGTACTATTTTACCATTTGAGTATTTCTTCATTTTTGGATGCACATGTCCTGCACCTTCCTCACTTTTCCCTGAAACACACACCATTGCTGCTCTGCTGTCATCCCTGCCAGCAGCTCCTTCCAATTTACTTCAGCCAACTCCTCTCTCATACCACTGTAATTTCCCTTACTCCAGGGAAATACTGCTACATCAGACTTCACTTTCTCCCTATCAAATTTCAAGTTGAACTCAATCATATTGTGATCACTGGTTCCTAAGGGTTCTTTTACCTCAAGCTCCCTAATCACTTCTGGTTTATTACATAACACCAATTCAGTATAGCTGATCCCCTAGTAGGCTCATGAAAACTGCTCTAAAAAGCCATCTCTTAGGCATTCAATGACTTACTCTCGAGGTCTATTACCAACCTAATTTTCCCAATCGACCTGCATGTTAAAATCTCCCATGACTACCATAACATTGCCCTTTTGAGATGCCTTTTCTATTTCCTGTTGTAATCTGTGGTCCACCTCCCAGCCACTGTTGGGAGGCCTGTATATAACTGCCATCAACATCCTTTTAGCCTTGCAGTTCCTTAACTCAACCCACAAGGATTCAACGTCTTCCCAACCTATGTCATATCTTTCTACTGATTTGATGCCATTCTTTACCAGTAGAGCCACACCACCCCCTCTGTCTACCTTCCTATCTCTCCGATATAATGAGTAATCTTGAACATTCAGCTCCCAACCACAACCATCCTTCAGCCATGATTCAGTGATGGCCACAACTTTATACCTGGCAATCTGTACTAGTATAACAAGATCTTCCACCTTATTTCTTATACTACGTGCATTTAGATACAACACCTTGAGTACCATTTTGCTATCCTTTCTGGTTCTTCATCGCTAATGTTTTGATACTCAGCCTGTTGGTTGCAACTAAGTCCTATCACCTGCCCGCCCTTCCTGTCTGTCTGACTGCATGCTATCTGTATTTTTTTTTTACCATCCATCCTATCCTGAGTCTCTTCATTCTAGTTCCCATCCCACCCCCTGCCAAATAAGCTTAAACAGCTCTAACAAACTTGCCCGCAAGAATATTGGTCCCACTCAGGTTCAGGTGCCACCTATCACTTTTGAACAGGTCATACCTCCGCCAGAAGAGATCCCAATGATCCAAGAACCTGGAGCCCTGTCCCCTGCACCAGCTTCTCAGCCACACATTTATCTGCCAAATCATCCTGTCTCTACCCTCACTGGTGCGTGGCACAGGTAGCAACCCAGAAATTACTACCCGAGATGTCCTGCTTCTCAGCTTTCTACCTAGCTCTTTAAATTTTCTTTTCTGGACCTATTTGCTTTTCCTTCCTATGTCATTGGTGCCAATATGTACCAAGACATCTGGCTGCTCTCCCTCCCTCTCCAAAATGTTGTGGACGTGATCTGAACATTCCTGACCCTGGCACCTGGGAGGCAACATACCATCCGGGTGTCCTGTTCACGTCCACAGAATCTCCTGTCTGTTCCCCTCACTATTGAGTCCCCTATCACTACCACTCCCTTCTCTCTCTTTTTCCCTCTGCACCACAGACCCATGCTCAGTGCCCGTAACCCAGTCGCCATGGCATCTCTCGGGAGGTCATCCCTCACTAAAATATCCAATGCATATACTTATTTTTGAGGGGAATGGCTCTGCTCTAACTGCCTATTTCCATTTCTTCTGACAGTCACTCAGCAAATAATAACAAATAAACACAGAATATATTAGATTAGATTATGACGACGCGCAGTCCTCCTTTATTGTCATTTAGTAATGCATGCATTAAGAAATGATACAATATTCCTCCAGTCTGATATCACAGAAACACAGGGCAGACCAAGACTGAAAAACTAACAAAAACCACATAATTATAACATATAGTTACAACAGTGCAACAATACCATAACTTGATGAAGAACAGGCCATGGCACAGTAAAAAAGTTCAAAGTCTCTCGGAAGTCCCACATCTCACGCAGACGGGAGAAGGAAGAAAACTCTCCCTGCCATGCCCGACCACAGTCCGACTCTGAGTCGTCCGAAAACTTCGAGCTCCGATCAGCCCTCTGACACCGAGTACCGAGCACCATCTCTGCCGAACGCTTCAACCCCAGCCTCGGTCACCAGCAGCAGGCAAAGCCGGGGATTTTGGGGCCTTCCCTCTGGAGATTCTTGATCGCACAGTAGCAGTGGCAGCGAACCGGGCATTTCAGAAGTTTCTCCAGATGTTCCTCTGTGCCTTCTCACGGCTGTCTATAGGTTATGTTAACAGTTCAGTGTTAGAGTGAGTGAAGTTATCCCCTCTGCTTCAAGAGCCTGATGGTTGAGGGGTAATGACTGCTCCTGAACCTGGTGGTGTGAGTCCTGAGGCTTTATTCCTTTTACCTAATGGCAGCAGCAAGAAGAAAGTATGTCCTGGATGGTGTGGGTCATTGATGATCAATACTATTTTGCTGTAGATGTGCTCAATGGTGGGGAGGGCTTTACCCACGATGGACTGGGCCGTCCACTACTTTTTGTAGGACTTTCCATTTAGGGGCATTGGTGTTTCCATACCAGGCTGTGATACAAACAATGAATATACTCTCCACCATGCATTGTTACATATACCTAGATGGTCCATGTTGGAGGAACAATAATGCAACAAGATGCACTGCATCTGGGCACCACAAGGAGCTTAGTCATAAAATATAGAACCCCACCTTTGGCCTTCTCTGTATCAGCAGTCCAGTCCATCCTGTGTATCAAAAAGTCCTCAGATCTGATTGCTGAATCTGGTGTGTTGTGAGTGAGCCGTGTCTCTGTGAAATGCAGTGTGCAGCAATTCCTCATTTCCCTCTGATACAGCAACCTTGACCCCAATCTTGTTCTCCAGCAACTGTACATTTGCTAACAAGATGCTGGGTGGAGGAAGTTTCATACACCTTCATTTCAGTCTGGTTTGGAGTTCTCCCCTCCTCCCTCTCTTTCAGTCATGGCAATGTATCTCAGTACAATCCAGTCTCTATGAAGAATTCGGCATCCATCCATACTAAGATCGCTTTGTTGCTTGTTTTACAACTAAAGTTTCTGGATAGATTAGTACCACTTCAAGATGATTGCAATGCCCTGAACCAGCGTTATAAAAGGGAAATGCTTTATCACCTCACCAAGGTGGTAGATGCCATTTTGGGGGCGATGAAGAGATGGTGCAACACCAGAGGAAGGAGGCTCCATAGTTTAGGCCTTAGTGGAGAAGAGAGGAAACATAACATTCTCTTTTCCATGGGATCCAAGAGATGAGAGAAGGTAGCAGAGACATACCTACAACAGCAGCTGTGCTGTCATAATGATTTTGACACAGTACCATAAAACGTTTAATGACTGAGCAAGGATGGCCAAGGTCAGCAAATAAATCTTCAAACATCTTGTTCTCCCAGTTCTCAGGTTCATCAATGCATCACAATCCACTGTGATGCCAGTCTGACCATTCCTGCTCATGGTGCATGTCCCTCTCTCTCTAAATCCCTCTTACTGAAATTTGGAATTCAATCCCAATGGCCTCGGTATCCCCTGTGGAATGTGTGTGCTTTCTCCAGCTGCTCTGCTTTCCTCTCACTGTCCAACAACATACCGGTTAGTAAGTTAATTGGTCATTGTAGAATGCCCCGTGATTAAATTAAGCATTGTCAGGAGCTGCTGGCCGGCTGGGCTGGAAGAGCCTATTCATGCTGTATCTCTAAATAAATAAATAGATAGATGTTGCTATCACATTTGTTTCTACTACTTCCCCAGGTTTTGCATCCCAAACACTTGCCTCATAATTCTCGTTTAAACTTACCCTCCTCTAATCTTAAACGGACATATTTTGACAGTTCCACTCCAGGCAAGAGACTCCAACTAGCAGGAGGTTACTAATAAAGTGGTCACTGAGTGTTTATAAACTACATACCACAAACATCAGATGTCCCAGCACTAATCTTTGTAGGATACCACTAGTCACAAACCTGCAATTAGAGAAACACTCCTCAACCATTGCTGTCTGTCCTCTATGACCAAGCCATACTTACCAACTCAACATGAACCATGTGTGACTTAATCTTCTGGACAGCCTATCATGAGGGACTTTGTCAAATGTTTTACTTTAAGACAACATCCACTGACCTACCCTCATCTATCATTGTCATCAACTCTTCAAAAAACTCAGTAAAATTTGAGAGACTGGACCTTCTTCACACCAAAACTACAAAGCATGTGAGAATGGACTTACTGAATTGCAAATGCCTTATACATACCACCTTGAAGAGGTGGGTATAGAAGAATTTCTCCCTAAATTTCTCCCTAAATGTCCAAGGAGGCTTTCTTCTCCTATCTTGTCTTCACTCTTCATGATAGAAGGAATCCTATCAGGTTCCATCACAGCCTTGGATGACAACTGCTCTGCCCAAGACCAAAATAAAATGGTATGTGTCGTGAACTAGCCTCCCCTTCATTGACTCAGTCTACACTTCCTGTTGCCTTATGGAAGCAATCAATGTAGTCAAGGAGACCACCTGCCACAGTCATTCTCTCTTTTCCCTCTTCCCACTGAGCAGAAGATACATAAAATGAAGAGTACATACCACCAGTCTCAAGGACAACCCCTATTCCATTGTTAACAGATGCTTGAACAAACCTCACATTCCCTAAAAGATGAATGCTTAATCTTCCAATTTACCTTCTCAACTCTTGCACTTGATTTGCTCAGCTGAACTGCACTTTCTCTGTAACTGCAGCATTATATTCTGCATTCTGTATTCCAATTCTGTTATGTTGATGTACTTATACACGACTTGTCCAGATGGCATATAAACAAAATGCTTTTCATCGTACTTCAGTACACCTGACAATAGTAAAGCAATTCAGTTTCCAATTCCCATCTCATTCTTGGGTGGTGGGGGTGGAGATTGAAGATACCGTACGTCTCCACCAAAGGTAAGGCACTCTTTTCCTCTGCTATCCTGCAGGTCACCTTCGGGCAAGGTGTTTAGCCCTACGATCAGGATCATGTGAAGCCATGGGAATGGGAGATGGATGGTTGTACGAGCAGCTGGTGCATATCACAAGTCCTGGTTATGCGACCACTGATGCCAGGCAGACAATCTCTGAAGAGTATCAATAATGGCTGGGGTCAAAACAATCTCCTATAAATTTAATCCCTTTTTGGTACCAATTATATAAAAGTTGATTGTCCATTGTAAAAGGAATAAGTCTGTTCTGAAACAAAGGTCTCCTTGCTAATAGAGATTTCTGCGTTTCCTTATCAACATTTATCTTATTCCATAGATCAATCAAGTGTGTTAATATAGGAGATTCTTTCTTTTCCCGTATCCATTTAGATTCCCATTTATATATAAAATCTTCAGGTTTATTTTCTCCTACCTTGTCTAGTTCTATTTTAATCCATGCTGGTTTTTGATCATCGAAAAAAGATGCAATAAATCTAAGTTGATTTGAACAATTAAAGGATAAATATAAAATATCTAATAATACTTTCTTTTGTTATTTTCAGTTAAGGGCTTACTTGATAGGTAAACTGGGTCAAACAATGTTTTTGCCAAAAGCTAATGAAATTGAAATTTTAATTCAAAAAGGAAAAATTAAAAAATTTGTTTCTTGTATGTATAATTTGATTCAAGAACAGACAATTAAACAAGGAACCCATAAGTCAAAGCAAAAATGGGAAACAGATTTGAATATTAATATTGATGAAATAAATTGGTCAAGACTTTGTCTGGATAGTATGACAAATACAATAAATGTTCGACTTAGATTAGTACAATATAATTTTTTACACCAATTATATATTACACCACAAAAAATAAATAGATTAAACTCAAATCTATCTGATAAATGTTTTCGGTGTAATCAAGAAATTGGTACTTTTTTACATTCTACTTGGTCTTGTTTTAAAATTCAACCTTTTTGGATAAATTTAAGAATCTTATTGGAACAAATTACTGGAATTCAACTTCCACATAACCCTGTATTATTTCTATTAGGTGATATTGAAGGGATAAAACCGAAACTTAAATTGAATAAATATCAGAAAGAATTTATAAAAATTGCATTGGCAGTAGCTAAGAAGACTATAGCAGTTACTTGGAAATCTGATTCGTGTTTAAGTATGGATTGTTGGAATAATGAAATGGCTAGTTCTATTCCACTTGAAAAAATTACTTATAATTTAAGAGATAATTATGTAACATTCTTGAATATTTGGCACCCTTATTTACAAAAGATAGGATGTCATATTTAAGTGCTCCGACAAAGAATTTGGTTACTTGGGGAAAGTAACGAATAATTATACCAAATTTATTTTGAATCCCATGGAGCATGTGGAAACCTTCCAATATCCAGGCGGCTTCTTTTTTTTTCTTTCTTTCTTTTAGGTAGGACTACATATGGGGGGGGGATGGTTAAGGGGAGGGGGGGTAGATTTTATCTTTTCATGTATTCTTTTTGAAAATTTAATAAAAATTATATATAAAAAAAAATAATGGCTGGGGTCACTCATCTTGTAAAGGCACTGCCTAGAAGGCGGCTTCTGTAGAAAAATTAGTAAGAACAATCATGATCAAGACCATGATCGCCCACATCACATGACAGGGCACATAACGAGCAAACGTATGATTCCTATTCTACGTGATGTGTATTGCTCCAACTGTAAGTGCTACCCAAGAAACACATCTTGCAGCAGCTAGTTATTGCAGTCGAGAAAAAACTCCCTGGAGATTCTGTCATCTGTAGATATGCTATTGCAGTTTGAAGCAACATACAATATTTTGGCTTAGATTCTGAACTTTAGAACATAGAGCAGCACAGTACAGGTCCTTCAGTCCATGATATTGAGCCAATCTTTTAACCTACTCCAAGATCAATCTAACCCTACCCTCCAAAATAGTCATCTATTTTTCTTTTATCCATGTGCCTATCTATCTCAGACTTTCTTAAAGGTCCCTAAGGTATCTGCCTCAGAAGTGCGTTCAATGTACTTACCACTCCTTGTGTAAAAGATCTTACTTCTGACATCCCCCCCCCCCCCCATACTTTCCTTCAATCATCTTAATTCTTCCCCTCATATTAGCCTTGCTGCTCTGGGAAAAAGGTGCTGTCTGTCCACTCTTTCTATGCCTTTTGTAATTTTATACACCTGTATCAAGTCACCTCTCAATGTCCTAAAATGCCTTTTCCTACACAACAGAAACGTGAAGCAACTGAAATGCACCATGTTGAAGAATATGAGATAAATGCAAGTATTAAAATGCAGGTTCTTATAGGTTTGTAAGCTGGAATTCCAGCCAATCAACAATTGATAAACATGCAATTTAACAATAATCGACCTAAAGAATTGCATGAGACATAGACTGACCCGACTTGCTTGCTAGAGTAGAATAGGAACGCAACTGTAGAGAAAGAGAGGAAACCTTGCCGAGTACATAAGGAGTCAATGAATGTTTGTAATTGGCTGCTGATTCAGATGTTCTAGAAATTACAGTAATCAAACCAAATTTGGCTCTTGTGACATTTATTCCATTTTTGGCTCATCCAATGAGTAAAATTTTCCAGTTATCAAAATCTTTTTAAATTCTGTGGAGAGTTGAACAAACTTCTGTGACATACAGATCCTCATTAGAACTAGTAACTTGACCTTCCAGCTCAAACAAGCACATTTTGATACCAAATGTTCTCAAAAGATTTGCGCATCAGAACTTGATCCTTAAACACATAATGAAAAAATACTTGCTCTTTTGTACCTTCCCTATTCCTGTCTGGCCACGATCAGAAACTATTTGTGTGTGGGACTGTTGCAGGTATAACCCCTTGAATTAGCATACATTAAGTATCAATGGATATTTGGCTAGCCATTACAATCACTTAGAAGGTCTATCAAACTACAGGAATACAATCACTTCAGAGAGAATTTACCAACAGCATTTTGTATACATTCAGAAGAAATTCATATATTTTTTCAATGATCATCTAAATTGAACCATCCTACTGGAAGATGATAGAATAGTTTTTTCCAACCATTTATATGCTCCTTACTTTAATCAGAGCAATATTTTTATACATTTTACTTATTTTGAAAAATTGTTACATTTTTTCAATTATTTAAAATATTTCAACTGTGATCAGATTCACTGAGAAATAGTTGGAATAATCCTGGCCAGCTCAAGCTACCTCAAGGCCAACAGGGCAGTAAAGTAGCAGAGATCTGGGATCTGCCCGAGATTAATTTTTGTCGGGCACTAGCAAAATGAGGCTTACAGTTCAGTGGGGGCAACATGGTCGCAACTATAGCAGTAACAAATGGGGAAAATTTGAGGTGTGGAGTGCTTCAAGCTAATTCTGGCCCAATATGTATGGAATGATTGCTTTATATAACCTAGTTTGGGGGCAGGGGGCATTCCCCTGGTTCTTCACCATTTCATCACGTGTGTTGGGCCAGCTATTTCTGAGCTGGCCAAACCTTAAGTTCATCTCAGATCACCAAGGTCAATATCTGAATAACTGAACATAGAAGATAGAATAGTCAGGCTTTTCAGCTCACAATGTTGAGCCAACCCTTTAATCTACTCCAAGTTCTATCTAACCCTTCCCTCCCAATTAGTTCTTCATTTTTTCATTCACTCGTGTGAATATCTAAAATGTCCCTAACATTTCTCCCTCTACAAGTAACCCTGGCAGTGCATTCCACATATTTACCACTCTCTGTGCAAAAATCTACCTCAAGCATTCCCCCTATACTTTCTTCCCATCACTTAAAATTTATATAGTCTTGTATTTTCCATTTGCATTCTATTATTTTTGTATACAATTATATCAAGTCACCTCACATTCTTCATTCCAAAGAGAAAAGCTTTAGCTCACTGAAGCATTTCTCATAAGACATGCTGTCTAACCCAGGCAGCATCCTGGTAAATCCCCTCAGAACCCTCTCCAAAACTTCCACATCTTTCCTGTAATGAGGTGACCAGAACTGAATACAATACTCCAAACTAGAGTTTCATAGGGCTGCTACTTACCTCACGGTTCTTGAACTCAGTCCCCAGATTAATGAATGCCAGAACACCATATATCTTCTTAATCACTGGATAAAGCTCTACCAAATTGTACATCCCAATACACAGGTATTCTCAAGGGAGGAGGCTCAGTTTGCTGTGGGGATTAGAGAAAGAAGACAGAAAAGAGAAATCAGTGCACCACATGGGCAGATGGAATCCAATGAGGGAAAAGGTGAGGTCATTGCAATTTACATTCAACAAAAACAACTCAAAATAATTTTTTAATAGTTTGAACCTTGGAGATTTGGAAGGACACAAATATTTTGATAACCATATTCATAAATTAAGTGAGTTAGTCTGCAAGGACACAAAGCAATCTAAACAGCTCAATGAACATTGGTTTTCATCTCAAGGTGATTCAGATGAACACTTAAGGTCAGATCACATCTGTTTTCACTCATATACAGTTAATAAGGAATGATATTGGCCCATCAAGAGGAAACAGCAGATTCACTGGGATTATAGCAGGGTTTAAAGTGTTAAACTATGAGGTAGTTGTACAAACATTCCCATTTGTCTCATAACCATGGGATGACCCAGTCAAAGTAGTTAAAAGATTGAAGTACTTGATTAGATGTAGAGCAATTATTTCCTCTGGTAAGGAAATCCAAATCAAGAGGATGCAATCTTAACATTAAAGAGAGCCCATTTAAGTGCGAAGTCAGAAAGCAGATTTTCACACAAAAGTTTAGTGAAATCACGAACTTTCTCCCCCTACAGACTAGGGAGAGGAAGTGATTTGAGGCTTTCGAGAATAAGATTAACTGACTTCTGTTAGGCAAGAATACCTAGAGATTTGGAATAAAAGTGGGTAGATGGAGGAGCAATTCACATCAGATGTGATCTTAATGAAAACTAGACAGAGTGGAGGTTAAAATGAGCTACATCTGCTTCTCCTGTTCTAATGTACCCAGACAACACTGCTCCATTATCAGGATAAAAAGGTGCATTTTATACATTAAATTAGATGAGCTTCACAGTTCTGTGACGTAACTGGTGTCTCAGTCATTACTGAGCAGTGAATTGTTTCCAGTCGGATGGCGCAATGTTTGAACGCAGTAGCCTCTCTGGGTCCAACCAAAGGCATTTTTAAACAATTATTTTTATGAAAGCAAGACAATGCTTGACATTAAGAACTTCAAGTTCTGTAGGTCTACCCCATCTTAAATATACAGCCTCCTTGGCTGCCTGTGTCAATGAATTCCCCAGATTCACCATTCTCTGGCAAAAGAAATTCCTTCTTATCTCTGTTTTAAAAGGATGCCCCTCTACTCTGAGGCTGTACCCTCTGGCCTTAGATTCTCCCACTTTAGGAAACATCCTCTCCACATCCACTCTATCAAGGCTTTTCACCATTCGATAGGTTTCAATGAGGTCACTCCTCATTCTTCTGATTTCCAGTGAATACAGGCCCAGAGCCATCAAACGCTCTTCATAAGACAAGCCATTCAGTACTGGAATCATTTTCATGAACCTCCTTTGAACCCTCCCCAGTGTCAGCACATCCTTTCTAAGATAAGAGGCCCAAAACTGCTCACAGTACTCCAAGTGAGGCCTCAACATTGCTTTATAAAATCTGAACATTACATCCATGCATTTATAATCTAGTCCTCTTTAAATGAATGATAACGTTGCACTTGCCTTCCTCACCACAGACTCAACCCGCAAATGAACTTTTAGGGAATCCTAAGCAAGGACTCATGTCCCATTGTGCCTCCATTTTTTGTATTTTCTCTCCATTTAGAAAATAGTCAACCCTTTCATTTCTTCTACCAAAGTATATGACCATACACGTCCCCACACTGTATTCCATTTGCTACTTCTTTGCCCATTCTCCTAATCTGTCCCAGTCCTTCTGTAGCCTCCCTACTTCCTCAAAACTTCCTGCCCCTCCACCTATCTTCATATCATCTGCAAACTTTGCAACAAAGCCATCAATTCCATCATCCAAATCATTGACAGATAATGTTAAAAGAGTCAGTCCCAATACAGACCCCTGTGGAACACCACTAGTCACTAGCAGTCAACCAGGAAAGGCTCCCTTTATTTCCGCTCTTTGCCTCCTGCCAATCAGCCACTGCTTTATCAATGCTATAATCTTTCTTGTAATACCATGGACTCGTAACAGGTTGAGCAGCCTCATGTGTCAAAGGCCTTCTGAAAGCCCAAGTACACAACATCAACCAATTCTCCTTTGTCTATCCTGCTTGTTACTTCTTCAAAGAATTGCAACAGATTTGTCAGGTAAGATTTTCCCTTGTGGAAACCATGCTGACTGTGGTCCATTTTATCATTTGCCTCCAAATACCCTGAGACATCATTCTTAATAGCTGACTCCAACATCTTCTTAGATTCCTTTCTTCTGTCTCTTCTCCTTTTGTGAAGAGTGGGGTGACATTTGCAATTTTCCAGTCTTCTGGAATCATTCCAGTATCTAGTGATTCTTGAAAGATCATTACTAATGCCTCCACAATCTCTTCAGCAACCTCTTTCAGAACTCTGGGGTGTATACCGTCTAGTCCAGGTGACTTATCCACCTTCAAAACTTTCCATTTCACAAGAACCTTCTCTAGTTATGGTAGCTTCACACACTTCATGTCCCTTGACACCTGGAACTTTCACCATACTGAGAGTGTCTTCTACAATGATGACTGATGCAAAATACTTATTCAGTTTCTTTGTTATTTTGTCGTCTCCCATTACTACCTCTCCAGCATCATTTTCCAGCAGTCCGATACCCACTCTCACCTTTCTTTCACACTTTATGTATTTGAAGAAACTTTTGGTATCTGCTTTAATATTATTGGCTGGCTTTCCCTTGATTAACTCTTGTTTATTGGAGGGAGAGATACAGTGGGGGAGCTGCATGACCTCAGTTGTGGTGAGGAGTAGGCCTCAGGCTATGGGCTTGCCTTTTGCAGCAGTCCAGGATTGGAGACACCAAATGCGGTGCAGTGCAGAGTTCATATGGGCTGGGGGCTGTTCCTCCCTATCGGTACTACTCTCCAGTGTTTGTTTTGTGGAAGACAAACTGGATTGTGTGCTTGTGTTCTTCCATCTGCGTACTTCTGAGAACTGCTTGTTCTTTCCGATAATACCCATGCACCATCAATTTCATCAGGGACTTGGACTGGACATTTTTTGTGTGACTGTATGTTTACTGCTATCTTATATGTGCTATACGTGCCACGTGCTGTGTGTGACTGTTGTTGCTGTACTTGCACCTTGGCCCCAGAGTAACGCTGTTTCATTTGGCTGTATTCATGAGTATTCATGTATGGTTGAATGATAATTAAACTTGAACTTGAATCTGAGCAGATTAAATGAAACTATCATAATCATTACTCACTAGATTCACTGTTGTTGCTTTTGGAATTGCATTCAATACCCTGCACATTACCAAATTAATGTATAAGCAAATGCATGCTACGTATTTTTCAGTAAATTCTGTGATCCACTCAACCAGTAAAGAACTACTTACATGCTGTAATCCCTGGACGATTTAAGGATTTCTAGTAGCAATTTTATGAAAGGAAAAGAGCAAAAGTGAAATAAAGATCCAGGCAAGTCACAGAACAGTACAGCACAGAAATAGGCCCTTTGGCCCATCTGACCAGTACCATTGACCTGCACCTGGACCATAGGCCTCCTATATATGCTCCTTACAGTAATTTACAGATTTTATTATTAAGTATTGCAATGTACTGCTGCCACTTAACAGGAATTTTCATGACATACGCTTGTGATATTAAACCCGATTCTGAATTGAATCCACATTCATGACTTCCACTGGCAGCTCATTCCACTTGGGGGAGGGGGGAAGAAGTTCCCCTCATATTCCCCTTAAACATTTCACCTTTCACCTTTAACCAATAACCTCTAGTTCCAGTCTCACCCAACCTCAGTGGAAAAAAGCTGCTTGCACTTCCCCCTCCCCTCATAATTTTGAGGGCCAAGTTTCTACATACCTCATATTCCAGCTGGATAACCTCCAACTTGATGGCATGAATATCGATTATTCCTTCCAGTAAACAAATACCCACCCACCATCTTTTATTCCGCATTCTGACCTTTTACTTCTCTCACCTGCCTATTAGTTCCCCCTGGGTTCCTTCCTCCATCCCTTTCTCCAATGATCCACTCTCCTCTTCTATCAGATTCATTCTTATCCAGACCTTGACCTTTCCCACCCACCTGGCATCACGTAAAGCCTTCCAGCTCGCCATCTTCCCCTCCACCCCCCTTTTCATTCTGGCATCTTCCCCCTTCTTTTTCAGTCCTGAAGAAGGTTTTCAGATGAAACGTCAACGATCTATTCATTTCCATAGATGCTGCCTGAGTCCCTCCAGCATTTTGTGTGTGTTGCTTAAAATTTCTATATTCTTAGTTCATCAGAAACCCTCAATCCCAATACTAACTGGTTAAATTATCAACAATAAAAAAACCTAGTAAGTATCAATAATGGTGAAAAAAACCCATCATATTGTTGTTGAAAATACTTTGGCACATTAATACCACTTCAGGATGGAAATCAACCACTCCAGTAATCACTCAGCATGAACTAAGAAAAAATAAATAATAATACAAATACAAGCCTGATCCAGTTTTAGAACTGGAATACTACAAATTATATTATGACCACTCCATTATTACAGATAGGATGATCCATAGTAACCATCCAGATTTAATAATACAGGATAAACAAGCAGGAACAACTTACTTAATAGATATAGCCATTCCAAACACACATAACATACAGAAATCAATAAGTGAAAAACACCAGAAATATGCTGAATTAAAAGAGGGAAATTGAAAGAATTGGAAGACTAAGGAACATGAACGGGATATACATTGTTCCAATAGTAGTATCTACAACCGGTATCATCCGGAAGGCACTATACAGTAGCATTAAACAATTAGGGCTACATAGTAATATCTATGTAAATCTTCAGAAAGCCACAATATTAAACGCCACTAGAATAGTCTGAAAGTTCCTAGCAGTTGACAAGTGTCCCTGCTTGGCTATGCCCCTACCTCAGGTTTTACCAGCTTGAGTTGAGAAAAAATAAATAATAATAATAATAAAAACAAACAAACAAACAAATAAATGAATATCGAGAACATGAGATGAAGAGTCCTTGAATGTGTGACTATAAGTTATGGGAACAGTTCAGTGATTTCGAGTGAAGATCTCCGCTCTGGTTCAAGGGCCTGATGGTAAAAGGATAATAACAATTTAACCATTCCCTCCACTGCCTGTGAGGAGTATCTACATCTCCCTGTGACTGTGTGGGTTTCCACCGAGTGCTCAGGTTTCCTCCCACAGTCCAAAGAAGTACTGGTTGGTAGGTTAATCGGTCATTTTAAGTTGTCCCATGATTAGTCTAGGATTAATTCGGGACGTGGCCAAGTGGTTAAGGCATTCGACTAGCGATCTGAAGGTCGTGAGTTCGAGCCCCAGCCGAGGGAACGTGTTGTGTCCTTGAGCAAGGCACTTAACCACACATTGCTCTGCGATGACGCTGGTGCCAAGCTGTATGGGTCCTAATGCCCTTCCCTTGGACAACATCGGTGTCGTGGAGAGGGGAGACTTGCAGCATGGGCAACTGCCGGTCTTCCATACAACCTTGCCCAGGCCTGCGCCCTGGAGAGCGAAGACTTTCCAGGCGCAGATCCATGGTCTTGCAAGACTAATGGATACCTTTACTTTAATTTGGGATATTGCTGGGTGGTGCAGCTCGAAATGCCAGAAAGGCTTATTCCATGCTGTTTCAATCAATAAATAAATTGTTCCTGAATTTGGTGGTGTGAGTTCTGAGGCTCCTGTACCTTCTTCCTGATGGCAGCAGTGAGAAGAGAGCGTGACTTGAGTGGTGAGGATCCCTGATGAAGGATGCTGCTTTCCTGTGATAGTTCTCCATGTAGATGTGCTCAATGGTGGGGACAGCTCAACAGTGATGGACTGGGCCGTATCCACTATCTCTGAAGCACAGACTTCAGAGGAGAATCTCAGGTTTGTCCCATCTTCTGGAGGTCCATGAGGATGCGTTCAGTAAAATAAAAGATGAGGGAAGCCAGAGGATGTGGTTAATCAGCTTTCAATAAGTTGCTCAACAGAGGATTCTGAAGATCTTCAAACACGAAATTGGGGAAAAATACCAACCTGAACTGAGAGTCAGTTTACAAGTAGCAGATAAAAAAATAGAAATAAATATGTCCTCCTCCAATTGGCAGAAGGTTGGCGTTTGGATCACAGCTACTTACTATCTATATTCACAACATGTCTGAAAAGATCCCAGTGCTAATGTTTCCACGCTTGCAGATGAAGGTGAGTTGTGAAGAGACATGAGGGGGATATAGACAAGTTGAGTAAGTGGGACACAATATGGCAGATGGAATATAGCGTGGGAAAAATGTGATGTTATCCAATATGATACTGAAAGAAAGCAGAAATGCTAAGTATGCAATGTTGGGAAATGTTAATCTAGTTCCTTTGCCTGCATTTAGCCTATATCCTCTAAATCATTCTTCTCTCTAATAAGTTCAAATTCCACTCCAGTGAAGACAAGCACTATGTCCTCAAGAGTAACAGCTGTGTCGGGCAGGGTGTCACTTAGAACATAGAACATAGAACAATACAGCACAGTTTGGGCCCTTTGGCCCATGAAGTTGTGTTGATTTTTTAACATACTCCAAGATCAATCTAACCCTTCCCTCCCATACATCTTATAAGCCCTCACTTACCTTTCATCCATGTGCCTATCTAAGAGTCTCTTAAATGTCCCACTGCCCCTGAGAAACACTGTCTCATTCTGCCCTGCAGAGCTGATGTATGGTTAGAATGACAATAAAGTTTTTGAAACTTGAATCTTGAAATGTATCAGCTTTCACCATCATCTCTCACAGTGCATTCCAGGCAATCATCATCTTCTGCGTAAACAACCTATCTCTGATATCCTTCCTAAAGTTTCCTTCAGTCACCTTAAAAGCATATCCCCTGGTACTAGCCATTGCTGCCCTGATAAAAAATAAGTATTAGGTGTGTGTTCTATCGATAAATCTTATCATCTTATACACCTCTGTCAAGTCTCCAGTGATCCTTTGCTCCCAAGGGAAAAGTTCTCGCTCCGCAGTGGGGTCCACGTGCCCGCACAGATGGGCTACACAACAAGTTCAGCAATCGTGCTCGTGAGTATGCAAGTTCTAGTGAATTACTGTTTCATTATGGTGGTATTTCACTCCCTTCTTTTTGTTCTAGTCTTGTAGAGACTTGACCGAATAGTTTCCATGTTTCTGAAAGCACAGCAACGTTTATGCTCCCTGCTTACCCTCGTCCTGGTGCGGAAAAGAGTACCATTGCTTTTACTGACGCTGGAAAGAAGCAGAGTTCATTTGGTATTTAGTTATTGTTTCCAATGATGGCACTTAACTTTCAGTTTAAGAGTTTTAGTTAATGGCCAGGTTGGCCGAACATTTATTGTTTTTCTTTTCCTTTAAGTTCTAAAACAATTCTCATTAAAGTCATTGAACTGTTGTCCCACATCAATGTTTCTCTCTCTCTCTGCACTTGGCCCCTATCCAAACACCCTGACGCTAACTTGCTCAAAATGGGCATCAGAGCTGAACCAAATGGCACTGGGAGGGCCCTAGGCAGACTCCTATTTCCAGATCATCAGCAAATGGGCATTAGAAGACCAGTCATCATACACCAGCTATTCAGTTGCCTCCAAGGCATCGTGGAGCCTGTCTTTAGCACAAAGTATTGGTTAAGATTAGTTGGCCAAGCCACATAAGATTTTAAAAAAAGGATGGAATTGATACAACTTATTGCAAACAAAGTGTGCTTGCAGGGATAAAGTGAGTATTTAGAATTGAGCCATCAATTAAGTATTTTCCAAGGTTATTACTGGTAAATGTCATTAAAACAGTGTTAAGGTTTCCAATCCATGCAGCGAGGGCTACAAAATTTAAATGAAAATCATATGTCTTTTATAAATGTATTTTAAATAGTGGAGGCTTTCATAAAAATCTGCCGGGAGAACACATCGGTTTTCATGGAATAATATAGCGAAACACCAAACATTTAAGCATGTACTGCAGGGTACGTGAGACAGCCAAACTTTGGGTGTTTGGTTTGGCCAAGATCTCCTTGGCCAGTTGTAAATCATTCCAGTTCCCAGAAAGCGTTGCCCTTTGGATTAACCTGCCTTAATCAGAATTTTAATAAAAACTACCACACTGGAGATGGCAGATCACTGAAGCTGGCACAAAAATCCACACATTCAAAATGCTAGCTGTTCTGTCAGAGCTAACCTAATGGGCTTGGCACAAGTCTGAGCCATTCAGCTCCTGTCTACCCTGCTACTTTGAAAATTGTTGCCGGATTAACACCAGACCATAAGCACATGTCGCATTATTGTGCGAGATTCTCTTTGTCAATAGATTCATAGAGTCATAGAGTCCATTCTCATGTACGGATGCGAGACTTGGACACAAACCAAGACTATGCGGAAGTCTCTAGATGGTTGCTATACACGAATGCTCCGGATGGCTCTTGACGTGAGTTGGCAACAGCACATGACGAACGTCGAGCTCTATGACAACCTACCGATGCACTCCACTAAAATCGAGGCGAGAAGACTGCAACTTGCGGGGCACTGTCTACGCCACCCCGAGCTACCTGCCAGCCTAGTCATCATGTGGGAGCCCAAGCACGGGAGGATGAACCCTGGGCGCCCTCCCAAGACTATGGTCAATACGTTCCTAGAAGACAGCGGCGCGGCTAATGTAGATGAACTGAACAGATCGATGAGGAAGAGGGAGAAGTGGAGAGTCCGTCATCGTGCCCGACACCGGCCCCCTAGGCCTGAGTCGACGTAGTAGTAGTTGTAGTACTTCTTGTCAAAGAAGATCCAGTGAAGTTTGAGTCTGACCTTTCATGCTACTTCGGAAAGAGCCTTGGGACCTGTAGAATCTCAGGTAAGGTGCATAAAGCTCTACTTTTCTGTGGGTGGACCTGGAAGCTTTAGAGAAGGTGCAGATGCTGCTTCCTGGGCTAGAGGATAGGTTGAGTGAGCTAGGAACCTTCTCGTTGGAGCGAAGGAGGATGAGAAGTGATTTGAGAGAGGCATACAAGATAAGAAGAGGCATAGATCGAGTGGATAGCCAGAGGAATTCTTCCTGGGCAGAAATGGCTAATAAAGTGGTTATAATTTTAAGATCATTGGAGGAAAGTATGGGGAGGGGTCAGAGGTAAGTTCTTTACACAGAGAGTGGGGGAGGCATGGAATGCCCTGCCCTGCCAGGGGCACTGAAAGAGGCAGATATATTAGGGGCATTTAAGAAACTGGATAATAGAAAAGTGGAAGGCTATGTAGGAGGGAAGGGTTAGATTGATCTTAGAGTAGGTTAAAGCTTGGCACAATATCGTGGGTCACAGTTTTACATACTGTGCTGTAATGTTCTGTGTTTTATCTGGCATCCCTGTGTCCTGGAGAACTGTTTGGATATTTTGACACAACGGCTATCACTATCCAAGGAGTCTATGCTTTTGGGGCCTAGCCAGAGTAATGCTAGGATATTCATGGAACGTTGTCAAGCCAAAATCTGACCAATTTACGGACATTTTTATGCAATACACCAATCAAACCCCAAGTGGTTCTCACTGGCAGATGAACTTTGAGGTGGCACCAGTGACCCAGGTTCAATTCCCACCACTGTCTGTAAAGAATTCTCCTCCCACAGTCCAAAGCCATACTGGCTTGTAGGCTAATTGATCATTGTATATTGCCTCATGATTGGACTAGGATTAAATTGGGGGGTTTGCTGGGTAGCGTGGCTTGAAAGACCTATTCTGCACTGTATCTCAATAAATTATAAATAAATAACTTGCACCCATCCAGAATTCTTTGTGTGATTCATCTACGTGCAGCTGAGACCTGTTTGGAGTCAGTCTTGCACCTCGGGACATCACAGGCAGGGCAGAGCACATTGTTCTCCAATCTCATCTGCCCCGTTCAATGGGTGAGATCGCAAGTATGGGGCCGGGTACTGGTCACGTTGCACAAACCTGCCAGCCACACCTCATAATAGCCGACATTACTCAAGATAATTTACTGGACCTACTTTCACTGTCCACAGCCTCTTTATTCACAGCACTTCCGAATGCACATGTTGAGAGCCAGCCCCTGAAATAACCAGTAGTTTGGGGCCATTCACAGTGTAAGAGTTGAGTGATGCAGTGAAGAGGTATGCCAGAAAGTCCTGTGCATCCCCACCCCACCCTCATCTCCATCTATACTGTGTTCCTTAAGGGCTGACTAGCTTCCCTAAAGTGACAAAAGCACAGCAGCTGCCGACAGGAATCCATTTTAGCGCACGGCCCTATATGTAAAATCCCACTGAGATTGCTTTTTGCCTGATTTCACAATTGTGTTTTCAAATGGTCTGAATATGATTTACTACTAAATGCAGTGCATATGAGTGCACCAAAAGTGGTTGAAGCCCAGTTTCCGGGGAATTAATTTAAACTGATGAAAGAACCTCGACCTTGGTGTAATAGGTTGTGGATAATGCGACAGAACAAGGGCAGTCACTCACGAGCATCCACCTGAGTTTGAACAAACCTGCTATTCAAGGGGATGCATTACTTATTTCCTCATCTGCATTTAAATCAAATCTTCGCGGTCATACGTGGTCAACAGTTTACTCTCCTGCTTCTGTTCTTTCAGGTGTAGGCAGTTACCTGCCTCAGCCTGTGAGATCTGGGGTGTTTTGGGTTGCAATGGGATGACAAAGCGGGGTGTAGGGAAGGGTTGGATTCGCAGTCACCTGCTTTATAATGTACACACCGTCACAGACGAGCCCATCAAGTGTTGGTACCTCTTACAAATGAAGTGGGGCAACGAATGTAGCTCCAGTGTCACTCCTCATTACTAGAGGGAACAAATTTGTGGTGAACAACAGCAGGGTGTCTCTGTTTCTGTTTTTATTTCAGGTTGTGAGCATTGGTCCAGGTTCATTTCCCACCGCTTGTCTATGAGGAGATTGTATGCTCTCCCTGTGAAAGTGTGGCTTTCCTCCGGGTGCTCCAGTTTCCTCTCTCAGTCCAAAGACGTACCGGGGGTTAATTGGTCATTGTAAATTGTCCCATGTTTAGGCTAGGGTGAAATCCCGGGTTGCTGGGTGGCGCTACAGAGGATGGGGAGGAGGTCTGGTCCCTGCACACATAGCACGCAGGCCCACCAGCGTGTGAACATGCCCTGGCACTCGTGAACCAGATCCACAGCCATGGGCAGCCTCAGGAGAGACGAAGGCTACGGGACTAAACCCAGACAGCAAATCCGGAGTGGAGCCCCCTAAGGCGGCTGGGCGTCACTGAACATCGTTCCGGCAGCTCCTGCAGCCAAGCTGCTGCTGAACGTATTGCTTCATGAGCTTTCCTTTGGACTACAATGGTGAGGCCGAGAGGGGGATCTTGTTGACTGGACATCTCAGGATCTCCATACCTTCTGCCCAGGCTTGTGATGATGATCATCATCGCCCATTGTCCATCGAGACAGATGGATGCCAATGAACGAATGGACTGGGTCCCAGAGGGGCCTATTCTGCATTATAGCTCAATAAATAAATAAATAAATTTGCTTTTTTCTTTTCGTTTTAATTTGCTGCTGAGAAACCGCACATGGATTCTGACTCCGCCAGCTCCACACCGTTGAGGACATTTTCAAGAGGAGGAGGTGTCTTAAGAAGTTGATATCCGTCAGCAAGTGCCTTCACCATCCAGGACAAGCACTCTTCTCCATGCTGTTCTGTCACTGGGGAGGATGTACAGGAGCCAGACGACCCACACTCAATGATTTAGAAACAGCTTCTCCATCCTCTCTGTCACCAGATTTCTGAACGGCCATGAATCCATGACGCTACCTTGTTATCCCTTCCTTTTACACTATTTTATTTATTTAAAGAACTTATAATAATTTTATGTCTTTTCACTCAGCTGTTGCTGCACAGCAACAAATTTCACATAATCTAAGCCAGTGATAATAAATCTGATTCTCAATAAAGGGAAATGTATAGTGATGCTTGTTAAAGGCAAAGACTAACGTTAGTGAGCCTAGAAATGGCACGTTAAGAGGATGATCAAGTGCTTAGACAAAATGGTGATTTTTAACAGAAAGGAGGGAGGGAGAGCGACCGACAGAATCTCAAAGAGTGAGCTGGGAAAACAGAAGGTGCCATTACCATTGGAGGAACAATGGCGATGAGAGAGAGTTGGATCTACTGGAGAAGTAGAGACATGGAAGAAAATGTAGAGCTAGACAAAGGAGGGGCAGCAACGTCAACATAATTGACCGTGAGAGCTTTATGTATGACAGGCTGGGGAATTGGGAGGGGAACGATGATGGGTAAAATTGCTATGGGAGAGCAAACCTAGAAGCGTTTCAAATCCCACCATGACAGCTGGGAAAAGGTTCAGTGAGCAGTGCTGGCAAGGTTCCAAACCTGACTCAGAGGCAGGATCGACGGCAAGGGTGGGGAGTGATGTGAGGGAACCAAAGATGATGTTTCCAATCTCAATAATGCACCAAAGTATCAGCTGGTCAGTTCTGGGTGACAACTAAGCAGTTCAACGTCACAGGCACAGTGATACATTTCCGAGAGAGTCTGAAGAGATAGAAGTAGGATTCTTCAATATATAGAGTTCAACGTTCAAAGTAAATTTATATGTCACCATATTCTACCTTGAGATTTCTTTTCTTGTGGACATTCAGAGTAGAACACAAAAGTACAATAGAATCAATAAGAGGTTACATATAAACAAAGACACACAGACAACCAATGTGCTGAGGAAGACAAACAGTGCAAATAAATAAATAAATAATTTTGAGACCATGAGTTGTAAAAGGACGTATAGGTTGTGGTATCAGTTCCGTGTTGAGGTGAGTGAAGTTATCGATGCTGGTGATAAGTGAAATTGCAACAGTCTTTGACAGTGCTCAGCTCTTGTTCTGGCAAGTCCATCTGCCGTTGCCTGATTTCGAAGCACTTCCCAAATCACTTCCTTCAGTTTCTTGGCAACTAATTTCATTCTTGATAATTTGTGTCTACCTTAAAAGGCTTAGCAATTTACTTCAAAAGCAACTTTTGTCACAATGCAATGATATAAGGGCTGAACTTAATTCCAAGTTGTGTTCTGCCAGCTGGCAACATTTTGATCTCATAGCAATTTTAACTGTAATTTTAACTTCAACAACACCCTGCCAACTTTCGTCCTAACCACTCTCATTGGTACTGTGTGCTGCTTTGTGACCCTTGGACTAAGAAGTGCAGCGGTTATGGTTCTGGGAAGCAGAAGTGTGTTGGTGGGGTAAATGCTTCTGGTGGAACTTGAACTTCTCCGGCATTCAAGAGCGAAGTTTTTAAAAGTGAGGGTCATCTGTTCAGGGGGACTTCATGGTGGTTTTCTGGCTCTGGCTGGAACTATCATTTTAACCACTGTTCCACAAGTGCAGTTAGTGGGTTAAGGAAGGACGACCTTTTAACTTATTATTTTATCTATTTGCACTAGGAGACTATTTTCTCCTACCATCAATGAGAGAGGAGTAACCCATTCCATAAAATCCTGGAAATACTCTGTAGGTCAGGCAGCATCTGAGGAAAGAGAAACCGTTTAAGTTCAAGCTTGAAGACACTCTGTCAGAACAAGGAAAGAGAGAAAATTGAAGAGAAAGTGATGGCTAGAGATGAAGTCCAAAGGGAATACAGTATCAGTGATAGGGTAATGTCAGGTCAAAGGGGTTAATGGGGGCAGTTAGATGGTGATTACATTTCTTTGTCTGTATTATATGTTGCTTCTATTCAGGATTTTCTATACACTACATGTAGAGCATACAGTAGAACAAATAATGTGGTGGAGACAATTTTGCCCTTCAGTAGCAGATTCCTGTCCCCAAAATCTAGGAGCTGTCAATCAAGGCTAGTTCCTGATTGACAGTGTTTCCCATCTTAAACTGACAGCGCCTTCGCCATCCGGATCACAGTTGCTTCACCCCTCCCTATCAACTCCACCAATCCGCAGTCCTGGAAACAGATGATTGTCCTCAAGTCAATCCTACTTAATTCTTCATTTTGTAGCTGTCTGTGGGGCAACAAATATCAGGGTTGTATACTGCGTACATACTTTGGTAATAAATGTCCAGTACTTTGAATCTGGAATTTTATTATAACCTTGGGCACAGCATTCAGTCTTATAACTGTGAGGAAGGACAGGCAGATGACAGGGCTGAATTGCAGTCAGTAGGATGAGTTGAATTGTAAGATGGAGGCTTACAATTTAAAAGTGTGAAGAATACAGTATGGAGAGCGTTATATTTGAATGCATGAAGTGTATGGAACAAGGTAGATGGTCTTGTAGCACACTAACAGATTGACAGGTATTATTTTGTGGGCATCACTGAGTCATGCCTGAGAGAAGATCATAGTCGGGAGCTTAACATCCAGGGATACACATCCAGGACAGGCAGGTAAACGGAGGGTGTGGGGTAGCTCTGTTGATAAAAAAATGAAATTAAATCCTTAGAAAGAGGTGACAAAGGTTCAGAAGATACTCAAAGTTCAAAATTCAAAGTAAATTTATTATCAAAGTACATATATGTCACTATATACAACCCTGAGATTATTTTTTGTGGGCATTCACAGTAAATACAAGAAGCACAAAAGAATCAATGAAAGAATATACCCAACAGAATGGATGAGCAAGCAAAGTGAAAAAGACCACAAACCGTACAAGTACCAAAAAGAAAGAAAATAAATAAGAATAGTAAGAAATAGGATAAATAAGCAATAAATATTGAGAATGTAAGATGAAGAGTCCTTGAAAGTGAGTCCACAGGGAACAGTTGTGCGAACAGTTCAGTGTTGGGATGAGTGAAGTTCAGTGAAGTTACCCCCTCTGGTTTAAGGGGTAATAATAGTTCCTGAACGTGGTGGTGTGGATTCTGAGATTCCTGTGCCTCCTTCTTAATGGTAGCAGAGAAAAGAGAGCATGGCCTGTTTAGTGGGGGGTCTTTGATGATGGATGCTGCTTTCTTGCAACAGAGGCCCATGTAGATGTACTCAGTGGTGGGATGGGCATTACGTGATGGACTGAACTATATCCACTACTTTTTGTAGGCTTTTCCATTCAAGGGTATTGGTTTTCCATTCCAGACTTTGATGCAACTAGTCAATATATTCTCCACTACACATATATTGAAGTTTATCAAAGTTTTAGATGACATGCCAAATCTTTGCAAACTTTGAAGAAGGTAGTGGTGCTGGCTTGCTGTCTTCATAAAGGCACTTGAGTGCTGGACTTGCTGAAATGATTACACCAAGGAATTTAAAGTTGCTGACTCTCTCCACCTCTGATTCCTCAATAAGGAAGTCATGGACCTTCGGTTTCCTTCTCTATGATGTCAATAATCAGCTCCTGGTCTTTGCTGGCATTAAGTGAGAGGCTGTTGTTGTGACACCACTCAGCCAGATTTTCAGTCTTCCTCTTATATACTGATTTATCACCATGTTTGATTCACCCATTGACATTGGTGTCATGAGCAAACTTAATTATGGCATTGGAGCCTGGCAATCATAAGTACTGTCTGAAGTGAATAGATCAGGGGGATAAGCACATCGCTGTGTGGTGCACATGTGCTGATGTTGATTGTGGAGATATTGTTGCCAATCCGAACTGACTGGTGTCTGTAAGTGAGGAAATCAAGGATCCAGTTGCACAAGGAGGTATTGAGGCCAAGGACTTGAAGCTTATTGATTCATTTTGAGAAGATGATTGTATTGAATGCTGGGCTGCATTTTCACTGATTAGGTGTTCCAAGGTTGAGTGAAGAGCCAATGAAATGGCATCTGCTGTTCAGTGTTGTGACGGTAGGCAAAATGAAGCAGATCCAAGTCGATTCTCAGGCAGCCGTTGATAGGTCTCACCACCAACCTCTCAAAGCACTTCAACACAATGTACATAAGTGCTAATGTACGATAGATGTTAGAGATCTCAGTGAACACTCCATCCAGTTGATCAGCACAGGTCCTAAGTACTCAGCCAGGTAACCCGTCTGGGCTGGATGCTTTCTGTGGGTTCATCGTCCTGAAGGATTCTCTGAGATCGGCCTCAGAGACTGAAATCATAGGGTCATTGTGGGCTGTGGGAGTCTGTGAAGTTGCCTCCATGTTTTTATGGTCAAAGCGGGCATAAAATGCATTGAGCTCATCTGGGAGTGAAACCTTGTTGTCACCTATGTCACTTGGTTTCACTTTGTAAGAGGTGACAACAAGCCCTTCCACAGCTGTCGAACATCCTTCAGTGATTCAAGTTTTGTCTGGAATTGCCACTTTGCATGTGAGATGACTTTCAGCAGATCATAGCTCGACTTCTTAAATTTTATGTAGTCGCCAGACCTGAATGACACCGATCTGGCCTTTAGCAGATTGCAGATCCCATCGTTCATCCAGGGCTTCTGGCTGGCGAAGACTCTGAATGATTTTGTGGGGCCACACTTGCCTTTGACTGTTTTTATAAAGTCTGAAACAACCATGGTGTATTCGTTCTGATCCTCTGAGAAGCCCTTGAACACAGCCCAGTCCACCAAAGCAATCCAGTAGCCGCTCCTCTACCTCCCACAACCAACTTCTCATTGTCCTTACTTTGTAGCCTTGCTCTTTAGCCTCTGCCTGTCTGCAGGTCAGAGGAAGACAGCCAAAAGATCAGATTTCCCAAAATACAGTCCAGAGATTGAATAGTAGGTATTCCTTATCAAGTCAAGTCAAGTCAAGTCACCTTTTATTGTCATTTCGACCATAACTGCTGGTACAGAACACAATAAAAACAAGACAATGTTTTTCAGGACCATGGTGCTACATGAAACAATACAAAAACTACTCTGAACTACGTAAAAACAACACAAAACTACACTAGACTACAGACCTACCCAGGACTGCACAAAGTGCACAAAACAGTGCAGGCATTACAATAAATAATGAACAAGACAATATACACAGTAGAGAGCAGTAGGTTGGTGTCAGTCCAGGCTCTGGGTATTGAGGAGTCTGATGACTTGGGGGAAGAAACTGTTACATAGTCTGGTCGTGAGACCCCGAATATTTCGGTGCCTTTTGCCAGATGGCAGGAGGGAGAAGAGTTTGTATGAGGGGTGATGGGGTCCTTCATAATGCTGTTTGCTTTACGGATGCAGCATGTGGTGAAAATGTCTGTAATGGCAGGAAGAGAGACCCCGATAATCTTCTCAGCTGACCTCACTATCCGCTGTGGGTCCTGCGATCCGAGATGGTGCAATTTCTGAACCAGGCCGTGATGCAGCTGCTCAGGATGCTCTCAGCACAACTTCCGTAGAATGTGGTGAGGATGGGTGGTGGGAGATGGACTTTTCTCAGCCTTCGCAGAAAGTAGAGACGCTGCTGGGCTTCCTTTGCTATGGAGCTGGTGTTGAGGGACCAGGTGAGATTCTCCGCCAGGTAGTGTATGGTAGTGTAGCAGTGGTTGAATGTGTTGGGACCCCTGCTGCTGCAGAATCTTTGTGGGTAGAGTTAAGAAGCTGCAAGTGTAAAAAGAACTCTGATGGGAGTAATATACAGACTCCAAACAGTAGCCAGGATGTGGGCGACAAATTACAACGGGAGATAGAAAAGGCATGTAATAAAGGCAATGTTACTATAGTCATGGGGGATTTCAATATGTAGGTAGATTTGGAAAATCGAGTTGGTGCTGGATCCCAAGAGAGGGGATTTGTAGAACGCCTTCAAGGTGGCTTTTTAGAGCAGCTTGTGGTTGAGGCCACTAGGGGAATGGCAATTCTGGATTGGGTGTTTTGTAATAACCCACATTTGATTAGGGAGCTTAAGGAAAAGTAATCCTTGGGAGACAGTGATCATAATGTGATAGAATTCAGCCTGCAGTTTTAGAAGGAGAAACTAAAATTGGATGTATCAGTATCACAGTGGAGTAAAAGGAATGAAGGAGCATGAGAGAGGAGCTGGTCAAAGTTGATTGCAAGGGGACACTGGCAGGGATGATGGCAGAACAGCAGTGGCTGAAGTTTCTGGCAGCAGTTTTGAAGGTGCACATCAAAATACACCTGGAAGATGAAGAAGTATTCCAAACATAGGATGAAGCAACCATGGCTGACAAGTGAAGTCAAAGATAGCATAAAAACAAAAGAGAGGGTGTGTAATACAGCGAAAGAAAGGGCATATAATACAGAAAAAAATAGTGGGAAAGTGGAGGATTGGGAAGCTTTTGAAAACCAACACAAGACTAAAGAAAACATAACAAAGAAAAGATGAAATCTGAAGGTACACTAGCTAATAATATCAAAAAGAATACCAAAAGAGTTATCAGATATATCATATAAAGAGTAAAAGAGAGGCAAGAGTGGATATCTGATTGCAGAGTAGAGGAACATCCATTTCGAACAGAGATGATGAGCAATTTCTTTCACCAGAGGGTAGTATATCTGTGGAATTCATTGCTGCAGATGGCTGTAGAGGCGAAGTTATTGGGTACATTTGAAATGGAAGTTCATAGGTTTTTGATTCGTCAGGGTATCAAAGATTATGGGGAGAAGGCAGGAGAATGTGGTTGAGAGGGATAATAAATCAGCCATGATTCAGCAAGTCAGGCAGCATCCATGGAGGGGAATAAGCAGTTGATGTTTTGGGTTGAGATCCTCCATCAGACTGCCTCTTATTGAGCATGTATTTGGACCAAATTTATGAGCTGAGATCAAAGGATATTCTTCTTTAACTCAAAAGCAGCTTCTTTTTGTGATGTATTAATATTGCTCCAATCTAGAGTGATATTATGACATGAATTTACAAATTTTAAGGCACTATCCAAATTTTGAAAATCCACACCATAAAAGCGAAGGGCTTAGAACTAATTAATTATTCCTTCAAATTTCTGGCATGGTCACAACTGAGATGTGGAAGAATTGAATATTATGTACACTTCATTTGCAAAACGTAGATTATACAATTAGGACTTTCCCAAAAAAAGCAAAGCCTCAGAAATATAAATAGACTCCATTTCAGTTAAATAAAATCTGTATGTGTACAAAGTAGGTCTTTATTTTTCTCAGATAGAAGGTTTTCACATGGCAGCTGGTGTAACTGATGCTTTTTCACCCTTCACCGAAGTTGTGCTGAAGATAAAGCACTGGATGTGACAGGTTAAAAAAGCCACTCATTCGACGCGAAGGTGCAATTAATCACAATGTGTCAAAACTATTCAGAACCTGGCTAACATCTGTGCAAGTTCATACAAATGAATGCAAGATGTAATTTATTCAACCCACCCTTACCCCTGTGTAAAGAAAGCTGAGCTGAGGAACTAATGCTAATATTTTTTTTTTGTGTAATGCTTGGTGTATTTAAAACCATTTCTCTTCTGAAAGCTGGTTCACAAGAGGCCACAGGACTTCCAACATAATATTGGCTTCACTTAATGTGCCCGTGCCCAGAGAGTGGATCTGAATATCTGCTGAGTTCTGATTACCTTCATAACTTTAGTGCCAACTACAAATCATGGAGAAGGAAAAGAGCTATTTCTGGGTGGAAACTAAGCAGTATACTTCCTGACCTTGTGATATCTCAAAGCATGTTAAAGGCGATGTTTTGAAGTGCAGTCACTGCTATAACTGAGGAACAGAAGCAGACTATTTGTACCCTGCAAGCACCCATCTTCAGAATAACGACCTGAGCATGTTTTTCAGTGATATTGTTTGGGAGTTAATTATTGACCAGAAAGAAAGCTTCATGTCTTCTTTAAATTATGGCCTTTTGCACTCCTTCAAAATAGAGGCTTTCTGCATAGTGTATTCAATATTTCAGTAATATTTGAGTCATATTGTAAATATATTGGTCAAATTTTAAAGTTCAAAGTAAATTTACTATCAAAGTACATATGTCACCACAAACAGCTCTAACCCTAACCCTAACCCTATGTCACCACAAACAGCCCTGAGATTCAGTTTCTTGTGGGCATACTCAATAAATCCATAATAGAACAATAATCATAATAGAAACAATGAAAGACTGAACCAACAGACCAGTGTACCAAACACAACAAACTGTGCAAATACAAAAAGAGAAATAATAACAATAATAATAATAATAAATAAGCAATAAATATTGAGAATATGAAATGAAGAGTCCTGGAAAGTAAGTCCATAGGTGTGGGAACAATTCATTAATGGGGCAAGAAAATTTGAGTGAGGTTATCGCCTCTGGTTCAGGAGCCTGATGCTTGAGGGGAATTAATTGTTCCTGAACCTGGTGGTATGAGTCCTGAGGCTCCTGTACGAACTTCTTGATGGCAGCATTGAGAAGAGAGCATGTTCTGGATGGTGGGGTCCTGATGATGGATGCTGTTTTCCTGCAACAGTGCTCTATGCAGATGTGCTCAGTGCTGGGGAGAACTTTACCCACGATGGACTGGGCCATATACACTACTTTTTGTAGGATTTTACATTGAATGGCATTGGTGTTTCCATACCAGGCTGTGATACAACCAATGAATATACTCTCCACCAAACATCTATAGATATATATTGTTATATACACATACACATGTATATTGTTTGATCAAACATAATTCATTACGGGTTATATGTAAGAAGTAAGTGAATGACATATGTCATTATGTCATCATGTCTTATGTGAGCGCCTTACAAAAGTAAAGAAAAAACTAAGTAGGCAAGTATCCTGGCTCCTGTGTTTTTCATTCAATTAGTTTCTGGAGTTACAAAACATAACAGTCTGGAGCAATGGAGACACGCAACTTACAGTCGATCCTTTCAGTAAACTTCTGGGAGAATCCATAATCTAATCTACCGGTGATCAAGGTGGGATTTTAACAGTAGCTGTTAACTATAGAGTATTTCATTTAATGTTACAGTGAGGAAGTAAATTCAAAACGGCACTGCCTTCATACCCTTTTTTAAACTTTAATGCATAGTATTTGAAAGACAAATCTCATGCATCATTTTAAACATCCCAGTCTTTCCTGATCTTTTATGAAGGGTGGCACTGTAGTATAGCAGTTAGCGTAAGTGCCAGCGATCACCGACTGGGGTTCATGTTCCACCATTCCCTGTTAGGACCTTGTACGTTCTCGCCATGACCACGTCTGTTTCTTTCAAGTGCTCCAGGTTCCTCCCACAGTCCAAAACATATGGTTATGGTTTGTAAATTGTGGGCATGCTACGTTGGTGCCAAAAGCATGACAACACTTGCGGGCTGCACCCAACACCACCCTTGGACTGTGCTGGTCGTTTTCACCACTGACACATCACACCGTACGATTTGATGTTTTGATGTATGCGTGACAAATAAAGCTGTGTACATACATCTATTGATGCTTCTGGACACATCTTCAGTGATGTTCCTGGAATCATCGGGTGTTTCAGGTCTTTCAACATCATACAACCTCCTCCAGGTGACCCTGCCGGGGCTGATCAGACCCCAGCTTGTGTCCAGATCGCTGGCTACTTATGACTCCATGGCTCCCCTCTTTTGAGCCACAGCCATCTTGAGGCCCTCTCTGCCGCATCGGTGGTACTGCGGATGGCTCTCCTCTTCCTCTCTCCCTCGATGCCCAAAATGCTGAAGGCTCTAACTAAAGAACGGGCTACGAATCCCCTACAACCAACCTCCACTGGGAGACACCTCGCTCTGCATCCAGCCTGCTGACAGTTGCTGACCAGTCCTGCGTACTTGGAGAGCTTCCTTTCAAAGGCCTCTTCCAAGCTATCTTCCCATGGGACTGTCAGCTCCAGCAGCACCACTTGCTTAGTAGGCTCAGACACTAGGACAATGTCTGGTCGCAAGGTGGTGGCTGCGATATAGTTGGGGAACTTCAGCTGCCCTTTGAGGTCCATCAACAGCTGCCAGTCCCTTGCAGAGGTCAGAATGCCTGCAGATGTTCTTTTGGCAGGTATTGGCTGCTCCCCAGCTCTGACAAAGGCAATGGTCTGCTTGGAGGGTCAGGACCACCTCGCCCACTCAACTCCTAAATCTTATACTTTAATTACACCACTGATGCGCAGGAATTTCTGCACTGAATGCTGTGAACTTTTCATATAAATCTCTCTTAACATATTCCAGATTAGTGTGTGAGTAGTGATCTAGTAGTGAGTTGAAAAGGTTAATATTACCTCATTGGTCCAATTTCTCTGTATGCCCTGAAGCAGTCATTTCACATTTCTCTGATGAATGGATTCTGAATGTCAGCTGCCCCAATTTGACGACTTGACATTTATAATCCAATCTAATCTTATATATTTGTAGTGGATTATTTTACAACATGGTACTCTACGGTTTGTGCTTCATGAGGAGGAACTCAAACAGTTAAGTTAATCTCTGTTTTTGGTGAACTTACATCTCATGGGACTTGCAACAGAGCATTATAAGCCATCAGAGGTTTTGTGCGTTATTCCCTGGTAAGTCATCCACACATTTAGTCCGCAAATGATTCAGTCTAAAAGTTAGGGCTGCTTTTCAGAGTTTATGTTGTCAGTATATCATTTCAATGGAAAATTCAGCAAATCCTCCGTGACTCTGTCATTCCTATGGAGTCATTCTTTGTGGTGATGAAAAGCCAACAGTACGGTCAATTTCTGTCCACTTGCCTGGAGTTTGGTCAGGAGCTACATACAGTGTGTTGGGGTACATTGAGCTGGTCAGAAAGTTCATAAAGGGAAACAAAAGAGAAACGCTGGTTGAAGACATGGCACATCGATTACCTTGGAACAGAGAAATGACAGCTTGCCATCTCAGATGCAGATGAAGGATAAAGTCTCTCCATTTCTGATCTGGTGAATTTTATATCTAGGATGCAGAGAAATGGACAAGAAAACTCTGGCGTTTCACCAAAAGTCACCAGAAAATTGATGCGCCTTCTTTAATCCCCCAGCAGGTTGGAATCACATGGAAGTTTCCATGTTATGGAATACTTGGATTCATGGAAAATTTCAACTTCCTCAAAACAGCTGCTAAAAATTTGCTTCTAGGGCAGTTCTGTGCAATAGTTTCCCAATGAATTGGCTTCACTGTTGCACATACTTGTGCTTGTACTTAGGTTATCCTTAAAATATTATATATTATATATATATTTCTTATTGTAATTGAATGCTTTTTCATTACATATAGCACTGTACTGCTGCTGCAGAGCAACAACTTTCACGACAACGGTATGCAAGTTATATTGAACCTGATTCCTGTTCTGAAATGGTCCCTCTGCCTTCCTTTTGAGTCCTGTCAAAGATCTTAAGACTTTGATTCCACAGGACGGCGACAGAAAAAGTATAAGCAACAAGTCCGTGACCGGATTAAACTTCAAAGTCAGATCCATCCACCCCATGACAGTAAAACTCTATTCATCCAGTGTCTTCAGGACTTTGGCAGTGCTGAACCAGTGAATTTCCTGGGTCCTTGGGTATTTTTCCTACTATCACACAACCACGCATTTATAAGTTAGAGTCATAAAATATATAGCAGAGAAGCAGTCCCATCTACCTACACCTCCAATCCATGCACATATCAAACTTCCCTCAAAACCCCATCTACCACTTCCTTAAACAACTCATTCCACACTCACAACACCCTCTGAGTGAGGAAGCTTCCCTTCAGATTCCCCTTGAATATTTCGCCTTTCACCCTAAACAAATGACCTCTAGCTCTAATCTCACCCAGTCGGGGGGGAGGGGTGGGGAGCCTGCATACACTCACCTCTCTATACCCCTCATAGATGTGTATATAATCATTCTCCTGCGCTCCAGGGAATAAAGACCTAACCTATTCAATTCAGGTAAGTCCTCAAGCCCTGGCAACATCTTTGCACTCTTTCAAGTAGGTGACTAGAAATGCACACAATACTCCAAATTCAGTACCAGCAAAGTTTTATATAACTTCAACACAACATAATATCGGCATGTTATGTCCTGATGAAGGGTCTCAGCCCGAAATATCGACTATTTACTCTTTTCCATGGATGCTGCCAGACCTGCTGAGTTCCTCTAGCACTTTGTGTGTATGCCGTTTAACATTTATTTCCCATTTTTACATTTTGCGCAGCAGTATGATAAATTTCCCATTAAACACAGTACATTTAAAGGGAGTAGGAAATGTATAGGAAATCTGTACCCTGGTTGCAGTCCCATCCATGTTCCTGATCCTGACCCTACCCAGGCTGAAGGCACACACCCTTGCTCGCTGTCTGGACTCCAGCCTCACATTCCAGACGGTAGACACCACAGACTGCAGATGCTGAAATCTGGAGCAACACATGAACTGCTGGCAGAGCTGAGCAGATCCAACAGCTGAAGCTCAACTCAGCAGGTCAGCTCTGGGGTGACTGTTTCATGCACCCATCCTGTAATGTAGATCCATGGTTGCTCTACACACCGTAGTTTTGGTCACCATCTTCTTGGGTCACAGGGGAATGGACAAGAAAACTCTGGCATTTCACCAGAAGAGAATGGAAAATTGAAGCGCCTTCATTAATTACCCAACAGGTTGCAATCACAAACTCGATAAAGACTGTATGCGCTGGAAATCCAAAGCAACAGACACAAAAATCTGGAGGAACTCAGCAGGTCAGGCAGCATAGATAGAAATGAATAAACGGTGAATGTTTTGAGCTGAGAGCCTTCTTCAGGACTGAAAAGGAAGGGAGAAGACACCAGAACAAAAAGGTGGTGGGAGGGGAAGGGGGCTAGCTGGAAGGTGATGGGTGAAGCCAGGTGGATGGGAAAGGTAAAGGGTCAGAGAAGAAGGAATCTTCTTCTCCAGATGGCTTATATCTTCACGTGACCTATATGGAGATTGATTTTTGTTGCTTGTTTTCACCCAAAAGTTCAAAATTATCAGCACCTCTTCAAACTCCTGTGGTTCCGTTTAGGCTGTCCACCATGCTTTACTGGTCACAGCACAGAAAGGTTCTTCCATTTGAAACCATCTCTCCTGCTCCTGCAAATAACGTCACCCCTTCTTTACCTCCAACCTTCCTTCCAGGTAAGGCTGCACCCGGCTTAGCCATGCTCACAGTTACACCACAAAACTGCTCTAATTATAACATCATTACGTCAGACCAGCCTCTTAAAATAAACCCCTAACTCAATGCCAGTGGGTGCAAATTATGTACATTACCCTACAGTATCTCAGCTGGCAATACCATTCCCTCAAATGAGAGATGGTTCTGTACTCATAGGTTACAATGGAACGTAGCACCCTGGTTACGATTTCTACTGCTATGCTGTAAGTATTTCATTTTAGCCGTTCTGCAAGAGTAGCCTGTTCTGCTTTTAGCATGTTTGGGTTTGAGCTAAAGATATGGAGCCACATTGTTCGACTTAGGAATGTTGTGTCAGCCAATCAGGGTGGTGGAAGTGGGAGAAGGTTCAGAAAGAACACTGGGCAGAGAGGTTTTTGTGACGGACACTGGTGTAGGTTGAGGTCTTTTTGGCGGGAGCTGGGAGAAGACAGGAGGGAAGATGGCTGAGGATGTCGTTCCTGTTGCACAAGATACTTTGTGCAGATGAATGGCTTCAACGAGGAAGGACCAATACTCCTGTGGGGGAGCCCTTTTGTTCGAGATGGATTTTGAGTGACATTCGGAAAGTGATGCATGCTTTCATGCAGACTGTTGGTCCAGCGTGTGAGTTAAAGACAACTTCAGGATCAGCTCCAACTAATGTGCACATTTGGACTGGGTTAACTGTAATGTGCCCTTTTTATTTTTTTTTTCCTTTTCTTTTTCCTACTATCTCTTTGATAAAGCTGACATTTGTAAATATACTTTCTTTAAAATTGTATGCAGTGTAAGATCTGTTATTTCTTGCCAATAGCTAACTGCATCGGGGGTTGTATTTACACAGTATTCACACAGATCAGGGTTCCAGTGGTCAAGACATCCCAACTTCCCAGATTTGGTGGGACCCAAGTCATACTGACCCTAGACTTAGGGAGTTTGTGAAAGGTGGTTTCCCACCACTGAGTCCAGTGGCTGTTAGTGAGGGGCTAATTTGCCGCATCTCTAGAGACACCCTGTAAAAAGGGGTTTCTGTACATAGTTACCTTGCAGAGCTGGACAGAGAGATGGCAGCTGGAGTTCAGTCTGGGAAAGTGCAAAGTGATCCACTTTAGAAGATCAAATTTGAAAGCAGAGTACAGGGTTATTGGTAGGATTCTTAGCAGTTTGCAGGAACGGGGGGGGGGGGGGGGCCCAGGTGACCTGGGGTCCAAATCCAGAAATAGCTAAAGTTGTCATGCAAGTTGATAGGGTGGTCACACCTCCTGGGACATTCCCCCTTCACATTGTTACCATCCGGAAGGAGGTAAAGAAACCTGAAGGCACACAATCAGCGATTCAGGAACTGCTTCCTCCCCTCTGTCATCCAATTTCTAAATGGACATTGAACTCATGAACACTACCTCACTACTTTTTTATTTCTGTTATTTTGCACTACTTATGTGTGTGCTTTATGGTCAATTCTCATTGGTGCTCTGACATGGCAGTTCTGTTGAATTCGAGCCCCTCCAACTTGGAAAGCCAAACTGTCAAATGCCGTCCATTTTATTTATCTCGGGAGTTCTCCTGTGTAATCCTGACACCAGCCGCTGACTACAGTAAGCACTCATGACTTGCATGATGTCGTCTACAGATGGTGAATTTGTGGAATTTGTTGCCACATGCAGCTGTGGAGGCCAGGCAGTTGGGTTTACTTAAGGCAGAGATTGATGGGTTCTTGATTGGACATGGCATCAAAGGTTACGGGAGAAGGCCAGGAACTAGGGTCGGAGGAGGAGAAAAAAAAAAGGATCAGCCATGATTGAATGGCAGAGCAGACTCGATGGGCCAGATGGCTTAATTCTGCTCCAATGTCTTACGGTCTTATGGACAAGAATCAGCCTATCCTGATGCATTTCTAATCATAGTCTGAGATTTCAACCAGGTTTGTTTGAAGAAAACCCTGCCCAATTATCACCAGCACTAGAGGTCCCAACACACTAGACCACTGCTACACAATGATAAGGAATGGCTACCATTCCTTACCGAGACTGCATTTTGGTAAATCGGACCACTTGGCTTTCCTCCTCCTACTTGCATACAGGCAAAGCCTAAAACTGAAGGCTTCAGAGATTACAACAAATAAGGGGTGGTCATGGGAGGCAGAAGAGCGATTTCAGGATTGCTTTGAGTCAGCGGACTGGGCCGTGTTCAAGCACTCATGTAGAGATCTGAAGGAATACACCATGGTTGTAATGGACTTCATTAAAACCGTCACAGATGAGTGTGTCCCCACTAAGTCATTCAGCGTCCTTCCCAGTCAGAAGCCCTGGATGAACCATGAGATCTCAAATTTGCTGAGGGCCAGATCAGAGGTATTCAAGTCTGGAGACCAAGAAAGCTACAGGGGGTGCAGACGTGACCTCCAGAAAGCCATCTCATGGGTGAAGTGGAGATTCTGGAGCAAGCTTGAATCAACTAGGGATTTACATTAGCTGTGGCAGGCCTTGAATGTCACCATCTCTTAAAAGGTTAAATCAAACAACATGGGAGACAGCAGATGAGCTCGATGCCTTCTATGCTCACTTTGACCATTAGAACATGGAGAAGCCATTGTGAATCCTCACATCTCTCAATGATCCTTTGATCTCAGTATTTGAAGTTGACATGCGGGATACCTTCAGGAAGATGAATTTATGGAAAACATCTGGACCAGAAGGGGTACCTGGTCACATTCTAAAGATCTGTGCTGTCCAACTGGCAGGTGCTTTCACTGAACTCTTTAACCACTCATTTTGGCAATGTGTAGTACCCACCTGCTTCAAGCAGGGTTCAACTATACCGGAGCCCAATAAGAAGGTGGTGACCTGCCTCAGTGACTATCTCCCAGTTGCACTTACATCCACAGTGCTGAAGTGTTTTGAGAGCCTGGTGATGAAACATATCAGCTTCTGTCTGACAGATAACTTGGATCTGCTCCAATTTGCCTACCAGACCAACAGATGCACAGCTTATGCCATTTTATTGGCTCTTTACTTAATCCTGGTACATCTGGAGAGCAAAGATGTTGTTTATTGATTACAGCTGACATTCAATACCATCATCCCCTCAAAACTAATCAATAAGGTCCAATATCTTAGTCTCAATACTTCCCTGTGCAATTAGATCCTGGATTTCCTCACTTGCAGACTCCAGTCAGTTATGATTGGCAGCAACGTCTCCTCCATGATTTCTATTCAGCACAGTTGCACCACAGGGCTGTGTGCTTAGCCCCCTGCTCTAGTCGCTTTACACCTATGACCGTGTGGCTAAGCACAGCTCCAATACCATGTTCAAGTTTGCTGATGACACACCACTGCCATGGCCGAATCAAAGATGGTGAGGAATCATCATCCAGGAGGGAGTTTGAAAATCTGGCCAAGTAATGTCATAACAATGACCTCTCACTCAATTTACATTGTCAATCTCACTCAATGTCAGCAAGAACAAGGAACTGATTATAGACTTCAGGAGAGAGAAACCTGAGGATCACATGCCAGTCCTCAAAGAATCAGAGGTAAGGGGGGGTTAGCAACTTTAAATTCTTGTGTGTTATTATTTAAGAGGACCTGTCCCGGACCCAGCACATAAATGCAATTGTGAAGAAAGCACGGCAGTGCCTCTGCTTCCTTAGGAGTCTGTGGAGATTTATCATGGCATCTAAAACTTCGACAAACTTCCATAGATGTGTAGTGGAGAGTATATTGACTGGCTGCATCATGGCCAGGTATGGAAACACCAATACCTTTGCGTCATGCATGGGGGTGCTGGGAGCAGACCCAAATGCAAGACACAGACACTGAAGTACTAGGAACAGGACAAGGTTTATCAAGAAAGCAAGGGGAGTCAGGAAGAAATGACGCTGAACATGGACACAGGCCCTGGATGAGACAAAGACACCGACAAGGACTGAGACTAGGAAAGCCAGACCAGGACAAGGAACTTGGAACTAGGAGCCTGGGCTAGGACTACTGAACCCAGACGGGGAACTAGGAACAAGCAGCCTGGAAAAGGACTCCAAGCCAGAGACCGGACAGGGACCTGGAACCTGGGTCTTGACTCAGGCTCGGACCCCTGATCTAGGTGGACAAGACGTGGCTACAGGACTGGATGAGGTACTTGGACATGGCTTGAATTGAACGAGGGAACTCCAGCGCAGGCCGTGGCTCAGTTCTTGGACTCGGCTTGGTTAGGCTCTTGGGTACGGAGCCGGGATTCCTCCTTGGAGCGCAGGGCTGGGATCCTTTCTAGGACGTAGGGCTGGGATGACTACCGAGGTAAACTGCCAAGGATTCGGATGGGGATGATCCAGCACAGGGTGAGAAATCTCCTGTGCTGGGTGAGGAATCTCCTGCGAGGCACGTGGACTGGAAGAGGACATGAAGCCAGACTTGGCCAGGGCTGGTACACTGCACATGGACTTGGTCTAGGAACACAGGAACACAGAAGCTTGGACTTGAGCACAGGAACACAGAACACAGAGCCGGGACCCCTCCTTGGGAACAGGACTTAGGGCCAGGGCTCTACACAGAGTCAGGACCCCTCAATGGGAACAGGACCTAGGGCTGGTACTCTTCTTTGACATGGACACTAAACACAGGGACACAAAGAGACAGTTCCAAACTCAATGATAGATAGTTCCTTATCTTGGTATGGCAAGGCTCCGGTCTCACTCCAGCGGTTGAACTAGACGGCGATACAAGTGAGGTCGCAGGCGAGGTTGCAGGCAAAGGTAACAGATGAAGATTTCAAACAAAATAACTGTTGAGATAAACTGCCAAAGTAACTGCCAGGGATTCAGATGAGAAGGGGAAGGAAACAGTCCAGCCCAAAATCCTTGGTTTGCAGAGGTATTTATGTGCCAGCCCGAAATGAGAATCAGCTGCCTCAATTAAGGCATCCAACAGAACAAGGGAGAAAACAGGAAAATCCAGAACAAAGATTGATGGACTGGACCGTGAACCAGAATGCAGACTTCACGGACCAGACCATGACACTTTGAACAGAAAATCCTACAAAACATAGAAACTTAAAAATCCTATGGTACGATGCTGTGCCAAGCATGTACTTATTTTAGAAATTACCTAGGGTTACCCATAGCCCTCTATTTTTCTAAGCTCCACGTACCTGTCCGGGAGTCTCTTAAAAGATCCTATTGTATCCGTCTCCACCACCTTTGCTAGCAGTCTATTCCATGCACTCACTACTCTCTGCGTAAAAAACTTACCCCTGACATCTCCTCTGTACCTACTTCTAAGCACCTTAAATCTGTGCCCTCTCGTGCTAGCCATTTCAGCCCTGGGAAAAAGCCTCTGACTATCCACATGATCAATGCCTCTCATCATCTTATACACCTCTATCAGGACACCTCTAATCCTCTGCCACTCCAAGGAAAAAAGGCCAAGTTCACTCAACCTATTCTCATAAGGCATGCTCCCCAATCCAAGCAACATCCTTGTAAATCTCCTTTGCACCTTTCTATAGTTTCCACATCCTTCCTGTAGTGAGGTGACCAGAACTGAGCACAGTACTCCAAGTGGGATCTAACCAGGGTCCTATATAGCTGTAATGTTACCTCTCGGCTCTTAAGCTCAATCCCACGGTTGATGGCTAATGCACCATATGCCTTCATAACCACACAGTCAACCTGCAGAGCAGCTTTGAGTGTCCGTTGGACTCGGAGCCCAAGATCTCTCTGATCCTCCACACTGCCAAAAGTCTTACCATTAATACTATATTCTGCCATCATATTTGACTTGCCAAAATGAACCACCTCACACTTAACTGGGTTGAACTCCATCTGCCACTTCTCAGACCAGTTTTGCATCCTATCTATGTCCCGCTGTAACCTCTGACAGCCCTCCACACTATCCACAGCACCTCCAACCTTTGTGTCATCAGCAAATTTACTAAACCATTCCTCCACTTCCTCATCCAGATCATTTATAAAAATTATGAAGAGAAGGGGTCCCAGAACAGATCCCTGAGGGCACACCACTGGTCACCGACCTCCTTGCAAAATATGACCCATCTGCAACCACTCTTTGCCTTCTGTGGGCAAGCCAATTCTGGATCCACAAAGTAATGTCCCCTTGGACCCCATGCCTCCTTACTTTCTCAATAAGCCTTGCATGGGGTATCTTATCAAATGCCTTGCTGAAATCCATATAAACTACATCTACTGCTCTACCTTCATCAAGGTGTTTAGTCGCATCCTCAGAAGATAGTGGATTCAGTCCAGTACATCAAGGGTAAATTCCTCCAGTCCACTGAGCACATCTACATGAAATGTTGCCATAGGAAAGCAGCATTCATCATCAGAGATCCCCATCACCCAGGTCATACTCTATTCTTGCTGCTGCCATCAGTTAGAAGGCACAGATACTCAAAACGCACTCCACTAGATTCAAGAACAGTCACTACCCCACAACCATCAGGCTCTTGAGCAAAATAGGATAACTACATTCATTTGACCTTCCATTGAGAGGCGCCAACAGCCAATGATCTCACTGTAAGGACTCTTTATCTTGTTATTTCATGTTCTCATTATTTATTGCTATTTATTTATACTTGCATTTGCAGTTTGTTGTCTTCTGCACTCTGATTGATCTTTCATTGATCCTGTTATAGTTACAATCTGTAGCTTTGCTGAGTATGCCCGCAGAAAAATGAATCTCGGGGTTGTATGTGGTGACATATATGTTTTGATAATAAAATTTACTTTGAGCTTTGAACTCATTGTAAAGTTCTGCGTTCAAAGTAGTTTTATTATCAAATAATGTATACTATGTATACAAGCTTTCTTACAGGCTGCCACAAAAACAAAGAAACCCAACAAAACCCATTTAAAAAGACCGTCAAACACCCAATGCATGAAAAAAGAATAAGTTGTGCAAACACTGAAAAGTAAACAAATAAAACTCAGAACTAAAGTTCACGAAAGTGAGTTCAGAGCCACGAAGACAGGTCACCGCAGCAGCCAGTCCAGGAGCCCATTAATTACAGGACACAGCCTCAGTTCAGTGCAGAGATGAGTAAACCTCACAAGCAGTGAGCTGAACACTGACTCGTCTCTCACCTCTAGCCCCAACACCCGAACCTTCTCAGTCTGGTCTGGCACTTAATTGGCGGGACATCAGCTCATACGCCACTCTCGGGCCTGGGCCCTGCTGCTTTGATTCAGTCCCACGTCCACTCCAGCAATGACTAAGCATGGGCTTGTTCTTTGCTCTCGGGCCTGGGCCGCAATGCACCGCTGCACTGCACCTTAATGCGGATTAATAAACAGGAAAAGTATGCAGTAGGTCTACAATTGTTTTTCGTGGCATTAACAATTGATTCCTTTGCCTTACAACCTTTGAAAACCAGCCACTTACTTGTCTTTCCAATGAGTCACAATCCTCTCTTTTGCTAAGTGTTTAGTATCCACACAGCCAGGAGTGAAGCCTCCTGTCCTCTCCAGCAGATTTTTGTGGAGACTTTGTCTGCTGTGGTGCTAAACTTCTGCAAAAATAAAACTGAGTAGGAGGTTTATAAAAATACAGGACATTCTGAAGTACAGAAGGAGCCATCTGCAGCCCAAACCATATTTTAAGCTAACACAAATAAGGCTTAATATTAAAGGAGGACGGGATTCTCACTGCTCTCTGCTGTAGTACATTTTAGCTGCACAGCTACAAAGCATCCCATTCAGCTGGAGCATAACCCATCGCTGTTGCTGTGTGTAAACATTTAGTGAAAGAGTACACAGAAGAGTGATGTCTACACACCAGACCCTCAGCTCTCTTTGAAAGGCAGTAGATCTAGCTGAAAAATGAAATAGCCAAGTGCGTTTTGCGGGATGGTCTTGCGTGCTGCTTGGAGGAGCAAGTTCTGCAATCGTTGCAATAGATGTTGAAGGACTTTCCGGTCAGCTCATCGCAGGTCGGTCCACTTAATCCAGCTCACTAATAATTGACTCTGCCTCTGAATATTTTTTGTTTTTGTTTCAGAAGAATTTACAGAATTATTAGTTAAACAATGTTCACAGCCATTAAAACAAGTAAGTTAGTCAGTCCATTAATTTTTGTTCTTATCCTGACATCTTTCCTGTGTAAATATTAAATTCTGACACATTCTGTAGAAGCTGCCACAAGGGGGCAAAATGGGACCATCTTCCTCAGGGACCCTGTGGGTACTGCATTGCCATCTGAAATCCACTTTGATGCACTTCTCAACACATCTCATCCTGCAGCGGGAGCAGGTTTTAAGCCTTCTCTTGTAAGTACCTAGTTTTGCTGTTCAGATATTTAGAATATTGTGAAGCTTGTATTACCTTTGGGAGTAGACAATGAAGTTCTGTGAAGTGAAACAGTCTGCAGAAGAGCTTTTGCCATCTGAATTTTCCATTGAACACAGGCATGCATGTATAAGGTGATCAGAAATTGCAGCCCAGGTGTTTGTCCATCTCAATGAGCCCTAATCACATGAGGATCTTATTAAGACCTCTCGGCACTAAACCCTCTTTCTTGTTCCAATTTTATACTACATCTACTACAATAAGACCAACTGCAGAATTAGGCCAACTGGCCCACTGAGCCTGTACCACCATTTCATCAAGGCTGATAGATTTTCCCTCTCAGCCCCAGTCTTCTGCCTTCTCCTCATATCCCTTTATGCCCCAACCAATCAAGAATCTATCAACCTCTGTCTTAAGTACACAGTGGTTCTAGAAAGTTTGTGAACCCTATAGAATTTTCTCTGTTTCTGGTGTTGGTGTGCAGTGCCCTTTTTCTTCCAAACATAGCAATCTGCATAAATATGATCTGAAATATGATCAGATCTTCAAGTAAGTTCTAAAACTAGATTAAGAGAATCCAATTAAATAAATAACACAAAAACATTATGCTTGTTCATTTATTTATTGAGAAAAATGATCCAATATTTACATGTATTTGTTGGAAAAAGCATGTGATCCTTTACTTTCAGCAACTGGTGTGACACCTTTGTACAGCAATAACTTCAACCACAAGTTTCCAGTAACTGTTGATTAGTCCTGCACATCAGCTTGGAGGAATTTTAGGCCATTGCTCCTAACAAAACTGCTTCAACTCTGGGATGTTGGTGGGCTTCCGTGCATGAACTGCTTGCTTCAGGTCCTTCCACAACATTGCTATAGGATTCAGGTCAGGACCTTGACTCAGCCTTTCCAAAACATGTATTTTCTTCTTTTTAAACTAATCTGTTGTTGATTTATTCTTGTCTTTCTAATCATTGTCTTGTTGCATTATTCAAATTCTATTAAGCTTCAGGTGATGGACTGCTACCCTGACATTCTCCTGTAAAATGTCTTGATACAATTTTTGAATTCATTTTTCCCTCAACAATCGCAAGCTGTCCAGGCCCTGAGGCAACAAAGCAGCCCTAAACCATGACGCTCCTTCCACCATGCTTCACAGTTGGGATGAGGTTTTGGTGTTGGTGTGCAGTGCCCTTTTTCCTCCAAACATAGCAATGTGCATTTCTGCCACAAATTTCAACTTTTGTCTCATCTGTCCACAGAACATTGTCCCAGAAGTGCTGTAGAACACCTGGGTGGTCTTTTGTAAACTTGAAATGTGCAGCAATGTTTCTTTTGGAGAGCAGTGGTTTCTTCTGTGGTGTCCTTCCATGAACACCATGCTTGTTCAGTTTTTTAAATTGAATTGATTTTACTTCTTACATCCTTCACATACAGGAGGAGTAAAAATATTTATGTTATGTCTCCGTCTGAATGTGCAATGTGCAATTATAGTAATTTGTAATAATTAGTACATACAACAGGATAGTCAATATAACATAGAAATATATGAGGGGTGATTGATAAGTTTGTGTCCTAAGGTAGAAGGAGATGAGTTATACAGCTCTCGTTACATGTGCATGCAGTTCAACTCTTTCAGTGAAAAGGCAGAAAGTTTGAAGTTAATAACTCGTCTCCTTCTACCTTAGGTCACAAACTTATCAATCACCTCCTGTGGACCACTTTCTGGAGGTCCAAAACGCCAACTTCTAGAAAGAAGGGACCTGTATGCTCCATGACCGCTGGACTAAGTGTGTAAATGTAGGAAAAATAAGTGTGCTAGGTTTTATAAAATTGACTTCTTCTAGCTTAGGCCACGCACTTATCAATCACCCCTTGTAATTGTATCAGCATGAACTAATCAGTCTGATGGCCTGGTGGAAGAACTACTACTACGTCCACTCAGGCCTAGGGGGCTGGCGCCGGCTTGAGCACCTCCGCTCCGTCCGCCACAACAGACAGGAACTCCCGGTTGCCACCCACTTCAACTCTGCTTCACATTCCCATTCGGATATGTCCATACATGGCCTCCTCTACTGCCATGATGAGGCTAAACTCAGGTTGGAGGAGCAACACCTCATATAGCGTCTAGGTAGTCTCCAGCCCCTTGGTATGAACATAGAATTCTCCAACTTCTTGTAATTCCCTCCCCCTCCCTTCCCCTATCCCTGTGTCACTCTGTCCCCTCCCCCAGCTGTCTACTACCTCCCTCATGGTTCCGCCTCCTTCTACTACCCATTGCGTTTTCCCCTATTCCTTCCTCACCTTTCCTGCCTATCACCTCCCTGCCTCCCTTCCACCACCCCTTTATCCTGCCCCTTACTGGTTTCTCACCTGGAACCTACCAGCCTCCTCCTTCCCACCCCCGCTTCACCTTCTTTATAGGGCCTCTGCCCCTTCCCTCTACAGTCCTGACGAAGGGTTCCGGCCCGAAACGTTGACTGATCGTTTATGCGAATGCTACCCGACCTGCTGATTTCCTCCAGCGTGATGTGTGTGTATTTGTAAATGCCCTGAAGAGTGGGAAGTTCCCATTACAGATGTGCTGGGCTGTCTGCACCACTCTCTGCAGAGTCTTGAGATTGAGGGAAGAACAGTTCCCATATCAGACAGTGATGCAGCCAGTCAGGATGCTCTCAATTGTGCCTTTGTAGAAAGTCTTTAGGATTTGGAGGCCCATATCAAACTTCTTCAACCATCTGAGGTTAAAGAAGTGCTGTTGTGCTTTTTTCACCACACATTAGTATGTACAGACTATGTGAGATCCTCAGTGATGTGTATGCTGAGGAACTTGAAGCTGTCCATCCTCTCAACCCCAGAACCATTAATGTCAACAGGGATAAGCCTGTCTCCACTCCTCCTGTAGTCCACAATCAGCTCCTTTGTTTTTGCAACATTGAGGAAGAGATTGTTTTCTTGACACCACAGTATGAGGGTGATGACTTCTTCTCTGTAGGCTGCCTCATTATTATTTGAGATAAGCCTTTTAGTGGACACATGAACAGAGACTTTAGCAAGTTCTAGAGATTTCTACAGGTCTTATACTGTTACCCTTGGGTTCTTTATCACCTCCTTCAGCATTGTACATTGTGCTCTTGGTGTGATCTTTGCAGGATGCCCACTTCTAGGGAGACTAGCAACAGTACTGAATTTCTTCCATTTGTAGACAAATTCTCTTACTATGGACTGATGAGCACTCAGGTCTTTAGTAGCATTTTCCAGCTTCATGCTTCTCTACAAATCTTCTAAGGTCCTCTGAAAGCTGTTTTTAACAGGGTATGGTGCACACAAAATATCTTCCTTGAGAAGAGCATGCTCTGTCAGTAACCTGACTTTGTGTGTGTGTTTTTATAGGCCAGGGTGCCTCTACAACCCACACCTCCAATCTCATTTCATTTATTGGAACAACTGATCCAAATAGTTTTTGCAGAAGGCATTTCCCCAGAGATTCACATACTTTTTCCAACAAATACATGTAATATTGGATAATTTTCCTCAATAAATAAACAAGTATAAATGAACAAGTAAAATCTTTTTTTTTGTGTTATTTACTTAATTGGGTTCTCTTTATCTAGTTGTCGGACTTACGTGTAGATCTGATCACATTTTAGGTCAGGTTTATGCAGAAATAGAGAAAATTCCACAGGGTTCACAAACTTTCTAGCACCACTATACATACATAAAGACTTGACCTCCACGGCTGCCTGTGGCAATGAATTCCACAGATTTGCCACTCTCTAGCTGAAGAAATTCCTCCTCATCTCCATTCTAAATGGATGCCTCTCTATTCTGAGGCTCTGCCCTTTGGTCCAAGACTAACCCACTACAGGAAACATCCTCTCCACATCCATTCTATTGAGGCCTTTCAACATTCAATAGGTTTTAATTTGGTTGCCCCTCATTCTTCTGAACTCCAGTGAGTACAGGCCCAGAGCCATCAAACACTTTTCACAAGACAAGCTGTAATTTGGGAGGCACAGTGACTCGGGTTGTAGTGCCTCTCCCTCACAGTACCAGAGACCCTAGGAGGGTTGTGGTATTCAGGGGTGACTGAATAGGTATAGTCTCATTGGAATGTAGGTGACTGACGTCTGATTGAAAAGAGATTTATAAGACTGTGAGAGACATAGGGTAAATAATCAGAGTCTGGAACAAGGTGAGAGGGCAGGAAATGTAAGGGTTTTAAATTTGAAGGAGACCTGAGGGTTAATTTTTTTAGATAGATACTGGTGGATATCTGGGGTGAGCTGCTGGGATAGGTAGTAGACACAGGAGCAATTACAAAGATTAAAATTCATGTGGATAGATACTTGGGTGGGAAGGACACAGAGCGATATGGACCTAATACAGACAAATGGGATTAATGTAGTTAGGCATAATGGTTGGCATGGATAAGGTAGAATGAAAGGACCCATTTCTTTGCTGATTGATTCTATGATTTTAGATTTAGATTCAGTCCTGATCTCCAGTCCTATTTGCGTAGTGTTTGTACACTTTTCCTGTGATCGTGTGGACTTCCTTGCCATACTCCATTTTCTTCCCACACCCAGAAGATAGTAACTAGTAGTGTGAGTCTGGGAAAAAGACTCTCTGCATATGGGATGAGTCACTCCCTGGCACTTTCATTGCGTGAGAATTGCCTACTATTTCTGCTTGAATAATTTCTAGATTTTGCAGCATTGATTGCCGAGTTGAGAATGGAATTGAACAATGTGTAAGCTGTAGCCAATAGACTCTGACCCCCACTACTCTGTTTCAATACTGTCACCTCCTGGTTTTTCTAAATTCTAAAACAGTTAGCCTCAGCCTGCTCCATCTTTCCACATGTAAAATCCATTCCTCAGGAATTAATATGGCCGACATCTCCAAGCCGTGCATCCCTTCTTAAGTAAGAATTGTTGCATGGACGTGGCTGGGAACGAACCCAAGTGCAGGACACAGATGCTGAGGCAGAGTCATTAGGCGTAGCACCACTGCGAATGGGGAGCCGATATCCGGGAGACGATGCAAAGCTTAGAACTAACAGTTCTCAGGAATAGGAAACAAGGTTTACTCTCACAAGAGTCAACCAATGAACTGGCGGCTTCTTGCTGTGGTCACAGGGTTTTTATCCTGCCATTTGATGGGAAGCAGGTGCGTGTAGTTAGTGGTACCCGGGAATGATTAGAATCTAAATGAGGTGATCGAGGCCCAAATCTTGAGGCAAATGGCAAGGTGGGGGATTGCCAGAAGGGACCATGACAAGATTAGTGAAAACCGTATGCAGTATTCCAAGTGTGGTTCTACCAAAACCTTGTACAGTTATAGCAAGGCTTCTTACCTCCTGAAATATAAAAAACATTTCACTCGCCTTCCTTCTTATTGTCAGGGCCCTGTCATCGGCTCGCCCGGGGGTTAATATCAATGATCGACGCCAAAAGGTCAGTCGGATGTCCAGAAGTCGAAGCCTAATGGCCAAACCTGGAGACAGGAGACCTGGACACCTATCCTGCAGTTAGAGGACTGTCTGTGTGTGTTGTGGATGGGAGGGAGGAAAGGGACTTACCTTACTGTTGTTGTTGAGCCAAGCATTGTTGGCACCGGAATGTGTGGCGCCAGTTGGGCGCTGCCCCCAGCACACACCTTCATTGTACATTTTGATGTATATGTAATAGATAAATAAATCTGAATCTGAGTTCCATAAACTAATAGATTTTGCCATGGTGGCCACATAGCTTCTTTGCTGGGGTGGGTTGCTTCCAGAAAACGAGGCAACAGTTACTCTAGGCTTTTCTGTACTCTTGTTTTTTATCGTGTCATGAGTCACATGGAATGGGGACAAGTCTATCAGACCGCCAACTCAGATCCAACCATTGACCAGTTGCATTAATCTCCCTTCATTCTCACTACATGTTTGTGAAGTATTGATAGAGATTGAGTGAAAACTCTTCAGAAAATCAATTGTCTATTGAAAAATCTTCTCGTCCTCATTCTTCATGATGATTGTTTCTTCTGTTGCTCTTGGTTTCCAGCTACCAGGTAACATGTCTGAATGACTGGCGTCCTGTTGCATTCACCTCATTAATAAGCAAATGCTTTGAAAGGCTGGCCAAGGACTACATCTGCAGCATGCTGCCACCCACACTGGACCCTCTACAGTTCGCCTACTGACACAACTGATCGACAGATGATGTGATAGGCACAGCTCTACACATTGTCCTTACACATCTGAAGAAGGACGGTTATGTGAGAATGCTGTTCTTGGACTACAGTTCAGCATTCAACAGCATAATTCCCTCCAGGCTCGACAAGAAGCTCTGAGACCCTGGCCTTCACCCTGCCTTGTGTAGCTGGATCCTGGACTTCCTGTCAAATCACCGGCAGGTGGTAAGAGTGGGCTCCCTCACTTCTGCCTCTCTGACCCTCAACACAGGTGCCCCTCATGGCTGTGTACTAAGCCCCCTCCTTTACTCTCTGTATACCCATGACTGTGTCGCCACCCACAGCTCCAATCTGCTAATTAAATTTGCTGACGATACTACATTGATTCGCCTAATCTCAAATAATAACAAGGCAGCCTACAGAGAGGAAGTCATCACCCTGACATGGTGGTGTCAAGAAAACAACCTCTCCCTCAATGTTGCAAAAACATGGGAGCTGATTGTGGACTACAGGAGGAATGGAGATAGGCTAACCCCTATTGGCATCAATGGATCTAGATTTGAGAGGGTGAACAGCTATAAGTTCCTTGGCATACACATCATCGAGGATCTCACGTGGTCTGTACATACTGGCTGTGTGGTGAAAAGCACAACAGTGCCCCTATCACCTCAGATGGTTGAGGAAGTTTGGTATGGGCCCTCAAATCCTAAGAATTTTCCACAGGGGTACAGTTGAGAATATCCTGACTGGCTGCATCACTGTCTGGTATGGGAACAGAACTTCCCTCAGTCGCAGGATACTGCAGAGAGTGGTATGGACAGCCCAGCGCATCTGTAGATGTGAACTTCCACTATTCAGGACATTTACAAAGACAGGTGTGTTAAAAGGGCCCGAAGGATCATTGGAGACCCGAGTCACATCAACCACAAACTGTTCCAGCTGCTACCATCTGGGAAACTATACTGCAGCATAAAAGCCAGGACCAACAGGCTCCGGGACAGCTTCTTCCACCAGGCCGTCAGACTGATTAATTCACACTGATATAATTGTATTTCTATGTTAAATTGACCGTCCTGTTGTACATACTAATTATTACAAATTACTATAAATTGCACATTGCACGTTTAGACAAAGACTTAACGTAAATATTTTTACCCCTCATGTATGTGAAGGATGCAAGTAATAAAGTTGATTTGATTCAATGTCTAATCAGAAACTTTCAGAATTATGGTAATGCCTGTTGGATCTCCTCCTTTCGATATTTTGTTTGAGTGAAAGAAAATCACCATTACTGGCTCTCAGTCATGGGGCTTTCAGCACATGGAGATGACTCGGTCCATCATATTTGTGCTGACTCCTTGAAGGACCACTCCGTTTTTAGTCTGAAAGCAGCTCTTTCCAGCAACCTATTTGAATCATCATCCAATTCCTTTCCGAAGGTTTCGGTTGATCACAGAAATTCAGCAGTGAACTCCTGGGTTTTTGCATAAAAATAAATCCCTGCTCTGGATCCCCTGCTAACAATGTTGAACCTTTGTCCACCAACCACTGGCGTTCTGGCCTGTGGGAATGTTTCTCCGTATTGAGCCCCTCATCACGGTGAGCATTGAAGATAATCTCCAGGCCTGATATGGAAATGTGATGCTCATATTGGAGTGAAAGCAAATGAAAACAAAAAGCTGAGAGTTATTTTAGAATGCAGCTTCATTCCATTTTCTGAGGTCTAAGGCTCTCAGTGGAAGAATGTCTCCTCTGGAATTCTTTTCAAAGTGTTGTTAAACTCTTTCCCACACTGCCAAAATTATATCCTAATAGAGAAATTCCTGCAGACACAAACTTCCTGAGCATGGCCATAAACGTCTCATTGCCATTGAGAATTTTCCAGGGTCACCAAATCATGAAGGTTGATTAGGTCAGTATTGGTGGTTAATGCCCCTCCTCCCCTTCTTACCACATCCCTTATTTATTTATTTATTTGGTTTTTTTTTCTCTCTCTCTTTTTTCTCCCTCTGTCCCTCTCACTATAACTCCTTGCCTGCTCTCCCTCTTCCTCTGTGCTCCCCTACCCCCTTTCTTTCTCCCCAGGCCTCCCGTCCCATGATCCTCTCCCTTCTCCAGCCTCGTATCCCTTTTGCCAATCAACTTTCCAGCTCTTGGCTCTATCCCTCCCCCTCCTGTCTTCTCCTATCATTTCGGATCTCCCCCTCCCCCTCCCACTTTCAAATCTCTTACTATCTCTTCTTTCATTTAGTCCTGACGAAGGGTCTCGGTCTGAAATGTCAACTGTACCTCTTCCAATAGATGCTGCCTGGCCCGCTGCATTCCTCCAGCATTTTGGGTGTGTTGCTTGAATTTCCAGCATCTGCAGATTTCCTCATGTTCCCGTTACCTGTTTTTTATTCAACCTCAAATACGCTTGCTCTAATTATCAACCTACCTCCCAATGCAGTTTTAATATTTTTATTTTTTTTTAATTTCGAGATACAGCACGATAACAGGCCCCTCTGGCCTAACAAGCCCATACTGCCCAATAACACCCATGTGACCAATTAACCTCTGAACCCACAGGTTTTTGGTATATGGGAGGAAATCAGAGCACCCAGAGGAAACCCACACGGTATTGGGGTGAAGTTAGAAACTTCTTACAGACAGTGCTGGAATCGAACCTGGGTTGCTGAGGCTGTGTTAGTGTTAGCTGACCGCTACACAATCATGCCATACCTCCTAATTTCCTTTGTCAAAATCCCTCATAGTTCATTAAATCTCAATAAATTAGTAAATAAATCTTCTGTCAAATCTCTCTCCTCTGGAGAGGTCAGTTCCAGCTTCTTTGATCTCCACACATAACCTTATTAGAACATAGGACATAGAACATGGAATAGTACAGAACAGTACAGGCCCTTCAGCCCACAATGTTGTGCCGACCCCTAAACCCTGCCTCCCATATAACCCCCACCTTCAATTCCTCCATATACCTGTCTAGTAGTCTCTTAAATTTCACTAGTGTATCTGCCTCCACCACTGACTCAGGCAGTGCATTCCACGCACCAACCACTCTCTGAGTAAAAAACCTTCCTCTAATATCCCCCTTGAACTCCCCACCGTTTACCTTAAAGCCATGTCCTCTTTTATTGAGCAGTGGTGCCCTGGGGAAGAGGTGCTGGCTATCCACTCTATCTATTCCTCTTAATATCTTATGTACCTCTATCATGTCCCCTCTCATCCTCCTTCTCTCCAAAGAGTAAAGCACTAGCTCCCTTAATCTCTGATCATAATCCATACTCTCTAAACCAGGCAGCATCCTGGTTAATCTCCTCTGTACCCTTTCCAATACTTCCACATCCTTCCTATAGTGAGGCGACCAGAACTGGACACAGTACTCTGGCCTAATCAGAGTTTTATAGAGTTGCATCATTACATCGCGACTCTTAAACTCTGTCCCTCGATTTATGAAAGCTAACATCCCATAAGCATTCTTAACGACCCTATCTACCTGTGAGGCAACACTCAGGGATCTGTGGACATGTACCCCCAGATCCCTCTGCTCCTCCAAACTATCAAGTATCCTGCAACTTAATCTGTACTCTGCCTTGGAGTTTGTCCTTCCAAAGTGTACCACCTCACACTTCTCCAGGTTGAACTCCATCTGCCACTTCTCAGCCCACTTCTGCAACCTATCAATGTCTCGTTGCAATTTTCAACAATCCTCTACAATATCTACAACACGACCAACCTTTGTGTTGTCTGCAAACTTGCCAACCCACCCTTCTACCCCCACATCCAGGTCGTTAATAAAAATCACGAAAAGTAGAGGTCCCAGAACCAATCCTTGTGGGACACCGCTAGTCACAACCCTCCAATCCAAATGTACTTCCTCCACCACGACCCTCTGCCTTCTGCAGGCAAGCCAATTCTGAATCCACCTGACCAAACCTCCCTGAATCCCATGCTTTCTGACTTTCTGAATAAGCCTTCTGTGTGGAACCTTGTCAAATGCCTTACTAAAATCCATATAGATCACATCCACTGCACTACCCTCATCTATATACCTGGTCACCTCCTCAAAGAACTCTATCAGGCTTGTTAGACACGATCTGCCCTTCACAAAGCCATGCTGACTGTCCCTGATCAGACCATGATTCTCTAAATGCCCATAGATCCTATCTCTAAGAATCTTTTCCAACAGCTTGCCCACCACAGACGCAAGGCTCACTGGTCTATAATTATCCGGACTATCCCTACTACCTTTTTTGAACAAGGGGACAACATTTGCCTCCCTCCAATCCTCTGGTACCATTCCCGTGGACAACGAGGACATAAAGATCCTAGCCAGATGCTCATCAATCTCTTCCCTCGCCTCGTGGAGCAGCCTGGGGAATGATTAAATCTGCTATTTTCCTCGAAGAAAAAACAACCTTCCTCCTTAAACAGTACCTGCATCCCTGGTGCCCAATATTGTATGCAAGTCTCCATGTGTGGTCTCAAATAATAAACATTTTCACCTACAACTACAGAAACATTGTGATTATAAAACGTAGGGTAGGTGACATAGCAGTTTTCATGTTATGACATTAATGTTAAAAGAAAGATTTAATTGGAAAAATAGAAAGCTAATTTAATGTTCAGAATTCTAGTGCATATTATGTATTACTGCTTAAATTTGGATTTGTAAACTATTTTTACAGCCTAGTGTAACATGAATACCATAGTGTTTGGAAGATAAGCTTTCAATGTGCAGAACCTTCTCATATCTAGATTGGAGCCTGGTGTTCCTCATTATCACCGTGTATAATTACATCAAGACCTTGAATTATTGTGGCAGAACGTATATCATTAAAGATATGACTGTCTGCAAGTGACACCCAAGAATTGTCTGGAAGTTGTAGAATTTATTGTCCGACATAGTAGTGCTCTGGCAGTCTAATGAGATTAGTGGGAATGACAGAACCTCTTCGTTTCATTTGGATGTGCTGCTGACAGCATATTAGAGATTAATCTGTATAAAAGGAACTATTTTGCTATGCTGATGGCCACTTGTAAGGAGATTCAGTTTACGATGTGCATTTAAATAGCTTTCAGTACTTTAGGCATTCCTCCCTTTCTAATAAATCTCCTGATCTTTAACTCCCACCTGTTCTCTCTTTCTAACCTTCATCCTCCCGAGAAATAAATCAAATCTAATAATATTGCAACCTGAGAGAAAGGAAAAAAGAAATTGTCTTTGTTGCATCTCAGAATCCATTTAAACGCCTCGCATACAATTCACCATTGAGGCTGGTGCTTCTTGTTAAAAAGGCAGCCATTTCCTGCATTGTACAATCACATAAATGGTACTGAGAAGGCCAAAAATGTTAGTGATCTAATTGTGTTGCCTGGTGATGTCGGCTGAGAAAGGGACGGTGGGCCAAACACCGGGACAATAATGCTGATCTTTCTTGAATGAGGCCATGAAACCAGTGATACCAGTTGAAGAGTGACAGCTCAGGAACGCATGTAGATCTGAGGCAGAAACTGTGATACTGAGTTTGGCCTGAACTCCCCTGGATGTGGGGCTCATAGCACAGCACACACAGTCTATTTAAAAAAAATTAAATCTCCATAAATAGCTTGAATAAAATAATATAAATACGAAGACTGCAAATTAAGTGACATACAATGCTGCATGACAACCCTGCTATAAAATTGTACTGCTGTACAAAAAGCCATTAGACATTGAAATTCACATGTCTGTACACTGCAACAGAGTCATAACGCAAAGATTTTTACTCCCTCATGTTGTGGGATGGATGTAAGATTTAAATAAATTCTAATTCTACAGACTAGTATGACTTCTGTATTCAGTACCATACCTGCTTTAACCCTTAACAATAATTCCTGGTTTTGTGTGTGTGTGTGTGTGTGTGTGTGTGTATCTCTCTCTCTCTCTCTCTCTCTCTCGCTCTCTCCCTCCCTCCCCTGACCCAAGTGGTAATCCTGTTTGCAGTTTTTTTTTGCAAGTCACTCTAATTCTGAACATTATTTATATAATAACTCTCCATGCTTTTAGGTTATTTCACAAGGGAAAACACTCTCATGTTCTGCTCATGACTTCTTGTAGCTTCCTTCCACTTTCTTTGAGCCCTGTTATGATTCATAAATCACAACTGTGAAATTTTGGGTATATCATCTCCCTCTTGTTTGTTCAATATAGAAGTATTTGATGTCCAACTAACGGTTCAACAGTGACAGTTTGATGAAGAGAGGCTTGTTTATTTCCGCTGATATAATTGCTTGTTCAGGACAGAGCTAGCCTCATTGGAATCTCTCATCATTTATCCAGTAACTTGTTACTTGGGTGACATTATCACATAGCGGAGGTCTAGAAGAAAAGCTTATCTTTGCCTACAATACTGTGCAAAAAGTCTTAGGCACATATATATAGAGCTGGGTGCCTAAGACTTTTGTACAGTACTGCAGTCATTTTTTGTATTGCACTGTTACTGCTGCCACAAATACAAAAAAACAAATTTCATGACATATGTGAGCTATGACCAACCTGATTCTGATATGGGTCTTCATTGTGGACTGAGAGTGGGAAGTGGGCAGGGAGAGGGGAATCATGGCTAGGAAAAGGGGGGAAGATGGGGGAGCAGGAAGCATCAGAGACATTCTGTAATGATCAGTAAACCACTTGTTTGGAATTAAATGACTTTGCCTGGTGTCTCATGACTGGGTGTATCTGCACCCCCGCCATCTCCTGCCCCTGGAACTCTTTCTCCCCTACCTGTCCGACGCAGTGCTCTACCCTTGCCATTCCCAACATCGTTTGCTCCCGCCACATTTACAAACTCGCTCTTCACTTCACGTTGACAAATAAGGTACTATGCAGACGTTTTAGGCACCCTAGCCATATGTATGCACTAAGACTTTTGCACAGTATTGTATTTACAGCATATATGAAATATTCAGCAGTGACAGTGCTCAACACAATACCTAGGGTTCAAGAACTGAACTGGAATAGCTACAGAGGCTGACAAAGCAGGTTAGACGCTGGGGACCCTGAAGCAGGTACTTCACCTGCTAACATCCAAAAACCCTTCCACCATCTACAAGGCTGATGACTGTAATGTGAGGGAAAACTCTTCACTTGCCTGGGTGCGTACAGCTCCAAAAGCACTCAAGAAGCCCGACACCATATAGGATATGGCAGCCTGTTGGACAGGCACCCACACACAACTCTAATTGATTGATTTTTACATGCCAGTGATAATAAACCCATATCTGTTTCTGTTTCCCAGACTGCGCTCTATCCTGGTAGCTGTCTCTTAAATCCTTTCTGAAAGGGCTGAGCAAGCCGTTCTAATCGGAGAGTAATTGAAGATGGGCAATCACTGGTGTCCCAGCCTGGCACTTTTGTTCCTGTAAACAAATCACAGAAATAACTATTGTCATTAATGGACTGGGATTTGAACTCGGAAAAAAATAATCGAGTTTCAAAGTTATCAGGAGGCGCAAACTGAGTTGCAGTCACTTAAGTGGTTTTGAACCAAACAACTTAATAGATTCAGCATGCATATGGATGTTTTGGATTCCTTGCAAAGGTATCCATTATAACCTGCAAGCAGGGACTTGCATGGATGGGGTGGTACCAGCTGGGGCATTGAGGACATGCAGATATGCACAAGTGTGTACAATGTGGGTCTGTTTAACATTTCTCTCCCATCCAGCAAGTTAAAGCACAATGTTTTTCTACCTGCAGTGTGATCGCGGTAGAGCTGCTGGCTCATAGCCTCAGCAACCCTAGATGCAATTCCAACCTCTGGCGCTGCCTGTGTAGTGTTTCCATGGAAACAGGCCTTTCAGCCCACCAGGTCCACAAGGAGAATTCTTGATTGTTTGGTCCAGCTCATCAGAACCTTTGAAGCTTATTTATCCACCGGAAATGCACTTCTCTGTAATTGCAACACTATTCTGTATTCCGCCATTTTGCTTTCCTTTTTCACTGCTTTTCCGTACCTACAGTACTCTGCAAATGTCTTATGCACATGTAAAGAAGTTCTCAAAAGCAAAGATGCTTTCAAAAATTATGAAATGAAAAGTTTCTAAATATCAAAAAAATTCTATGGAGAGCTGTAAACAGTAAAAAAAATACCTAATCAAATCAATATTTGGTGTGTCCACCCTTAAAATTACATCAATTCTCTTAGGTACACTGTTGCGTAGTTTTATAAGAAAATCGGCTGGTAGGTTGTTCCAAACATCTTGGAGAACTTGCCACAGTCCTTCTGCAGACTTTGGCTGTCTCGCTTGCTTCTGCCTTTCCAGGTCATCCTAGACTGTCTCAATGATGTTGAGATAAGGGTTCTGTGGAGGCCATAGCATCTGAAACCAGATAAAATAAAACCCAAGGTGCCTAAGACTTTTGCAAAGTACTGTATGTACAGAATTATCTGTCTCGTTGGCATGCAAACAGAAGTTTTTAGCTGTATCCTGCCACTGTATATGTGACAAGAATAAACCACTAACCAATTACAAGTGGGTGTGCTTCCAATACTTGGCTAACAGTCTTCAATGCCTGGGTGATTCCACTGTTTTTGTAGACACTCCTTGAATGCTGTAAGAGACCATGCTTCCCCCTGCACTGCCTGGCAGCACCATCCACATGCCCTCCCTGTGACTGTGTACTGGCTTCCTCCACGTTCCCATGATGAGCAGGCTGGTAGGTTATTTGGACATTGTAAGTTGTCCCTAATGGGTAGGTGAGTAGCAGAGTATGGAAGCAATTAATGGGAACTTCATTTCATGGGGAGGCGGTACATACTCCTTACAGACAACGTTGGAATTGGACTCTGAACTCTGACGCCTACCACGGGACAACTTACAATGTCCAATTAACCCTTTATCTGGTACGTCGTTGGACTGTGGGAGGAATCCCAAGCCCCCGTAAGAAAGCCATACCTTCCACCAGGCCTGGACGTATAAGCTCCTTACAAAGGATGCTGAGATAGAACCCCGAACTCCAGCGCCCCCTAGCTGTAATAACGTTGAACTAACCGCTGCATTACCATTGTGGCTGTTATATCTCACTGCTTTACATATTAACGCCCATATTCCACATTTCTTTATGACACTGAATGGGGCCACTTTGGCCCATCATTCCTCACCATGCCTTCCTCTGACCTATTCTTCACATATTTCCATGAACTTATCCAGGGTCCAGGGCGACTAAATAATCTACCAACCTGCCTTTTGGACGTGGGAGGGAGATGGAACTCTGCTGGGGAAAGTCATGAGATGACAGAGAAGAAGTATAAACTCTACTCCGACAGCATTTGGAGGCTGCGATTGAATGCTGGACTTGGGAAGCAGCAGCTCCATTAACTGAGCTGTTTTTGCATCCCTCTAAACCTCACTGAAAATATCTCAAAGCAGTGTGATACGTTGGGATGGAATTTCCCAGACGGAATGTCTAGAGAGTTGGACCGGCTCCTGCACCTTTCACTTTTAGGATTTTGTCCTGGGCATTTTGCTGATGCTGGGAACGGATTCTGAGTTGATTGCAAGGGAAACAGGGTTTCTGGGATCCTACACCACTATGGGATGAGCGACGAATCTTAAACTAAAGGCATCTAAGGACTGAGAAATAAGGGAGAATCAGAGAGAAAGGGTATAGTAGAATGGGGAACTCTAAGGTGTAATCATGTTCAGAAAGGAGGGCGAGAAAGAGAGGGTTATAAGAAGAGAAAAAAAGACTGAAAGGAATAGTAACAATGAAAGACAACATTTTAAATATCTCCAACAATTATTCACCTCCATACTAAGAACTGACCTTAGGAAGAGGAGAAGATGGCGGCGCGATGCAGCGCACGGCAGCCACTCCGGTAAATGATATATGTTATCTGCCAAGTAGGGTGCCATGCGCAATCCTGATTTGATGGAGATGGACGTGAGAGCACGGAGGAACATCTGGAGAAACTTTTGAAATGCCTGCTTCGCTGCTGCTGCTACTGTGTGGTCCAGAATCTCCGGAGGAGAAGGCCCCGAGTCCTCAGCTTTGCTTGTTGCTCGGCGACCGGGGCAGGGTCGAAGCACTCTGCAGAGGATGGTGCTTGGGAGGCTGTATCAGAGGGGCTGGTCGGAGGCTCGAAGTTTTCGGACAGACTCCGAGTCGGCTGTGGTCGGGTGCTTCCAATGCATCGGCAGTTGTCAGCGCCTGGAGGTTTATGGCAGGGAGAGTTTCTCCCTTTTGCCACCTGCTATCGGGACTATCGGGAGTCGATCAGAACTTTGGGCCTTTTTTTTTACCATGCCCATGGTCCGCTCTTTGTCAAATTATGGTATTGCTTTGCACTGCTGTAACTATATGTTATAATTATGTGGTCTTGTCAGCGTTAGTCTTTGGTTTGTCCTGTGTTTCTGTGATATCACTCTGGAGGAACATTGTATCATTTCTTAATGAATGCATTTCTAAAAGACAATAAACGAGGACTAGTGTCCTCATAATCTAATCTAATCTAATCATTTTTATGGGCAGGTTTAGCAGTCCTTAACAATTATCATGCACTTAGGGACACTTTATTAGGTACTTCCTGTACTTAATGTACCATACTCACAGTGTAAGATTGTGGTCTTGTTCGGCTTCAAGCTTCGTTGTGCTGTGCATTCAGAGATGCTCTTCAGCACAGCACAGTTGTTCTGAGTTACTGCCTTCCTGTCAGCTTGAACCAGTTTGTCTGTTCTCTTCTGATCTCTCTTGTTAACAAGGTGTTTTCTCCCACAGTACTGCCACTCACTGCATTTGTTTTTTGCTTCTTGCGCCATTCTCTGTAAACTCTAGAGACTGGTGTGCGTGAAAATCCCAGGAGATCAGTGGTTTTTAGGATACTCAAGCCACACCGTCTGGTACCAACAATCATTCCACAGTTAAAGTCGCTTAGAACACATTTCTTCCCCGTTCTGATGTTTGGCCTGAACAATAACTGAACCTTTTGACCATGTCCGCATGCGTTTAGGCATTGAGTTGCTGCCACATGATTGGCTGATTAGATACTTGCATTAAAGAGCAGGTGTACCTTATAAAGTGGTCAATGAATGCAGCCTGAGGCCATGTACCTGCACTGTCTGGCGTATGAGGCTTACTTTCTGCGGTGAATTTACTGGGCAGTTAAAGGGCAAATGCAGTAATTTCAAGGGAACCATTGAGAGTTAAGGTGCTGTTTTTCCAGAACTGATGGCAGAGCAAGACATCCAGCAACATGTGGCAACATGAGGATCATGAGCTATCTCTTCCTCGCTGCAAATTGCCAGACAAATTCGCACACTAATAAAGGCATGCGTTCAGATGCCATTATTTTTTCTGGTTCGGTGCACTGGTTCTGTGACATGCAGAAAAACAGGCCAGACTTTTGAACTGAAATGAGTCATTTCTGTCCCTGGTGACTGATGCTTGGCAGGTCTGCGCAATGGAGCCAGCAGCTATCGCGCCGCTGCATAATCATTACAGAGGCCAGCATTTAACTGGTGAGATAAAGAAACAGTTGCCAGTATGTAAGTATGTGGTTTGGTCACTCAAGCTACCCTAGGCAACAACTTTAAAAGCTGATAATGCAATCCCTGTTGGCTACCTTGGGCTTTATTCACTTAATGTTTTAAGCCGAAATCCCTTTCAATCATTGTGCCTGTCTAATGCATCAAACAGTATGGGAACGTAGTAGTTGGCATTGTTTTATGGTGCCAGTGACCACTGATCAGAATTCAATTCCTTCTGCTGCCTAAAAGGATTTAGGATGTTTTCTGTGTGACCACATGGGTTTCCTCTGGGTGCTCCAGTTCTCTCCCACAATCCAGACACACGGTCAGGGTTAGATAGATAGATAGATAGATAGTCATACTTTATTGATCCTTAGGGAAATTGGGTTTCGTTACAGTTGCACCAACCAAGAATAGAGTATAAATATAGCAATATAAAACCATAAATAATTAAATAATAATATGTAAATTATGCCAGTAAATTATGAAATAAGTCCAGGACCAGCCTATTGGCTCAGGGTGTCTGACCCTCCGAGGGAGGAGTTGTAAAGTTTGATGGCCACAGGCAGGAATGACTTCCTATGATGCTATGTGCTGCATCTTGGAAGAATGAGTCTCTGGCTGAATGTACTCCTGTGCCCCCCCAGTACATTATGTAGTGGATGGGAGACATTGACCAAGATAGCATGCAACTTAGACAGCATCCTCTTTTCAGACACCACCGCCAGAGAGTCCAGTTCCATCCCCACAACATCACTGGCCTTACGGATGAGTTCGTTGATTCTGTTGGTGTCTGCTACCCTCAGCCTGCTGCCCCAGCACACAACAGCAAACATGATAGCATTGGCCACCACAGACTTGTAGAACATCCTCAGCATCGTCCGGCAGATGTTAAAGGACCTCAGTATCCTCAGGAAACAGAGACGGCTCTGAACCTTCTTGTCGACAGCCTCAGTGTTCTTAGACCAGTCCAGTTTATTGTCAATTCGTATCCCCAGGTATTTGTAATCCTCCACCATGTCCACACAGACCCCCTGGATGGAAACAGGGGTCACCGGTACCTTAGCTCTCCTCAGGGCTACCACCAGCTCTTTAGTCTTTTTCACATTAAGCTGCAGATAATTCTGCTCACACCATGTGACAAAGTTTCCTACCGTAGCCCTGTACTCAACCTCATCTCCCTTGCTGGTGCATCCAACTATGGCAGAGTCATCCGAAAACTTCTGAAGATGACAAGACTCTGTGCAGTAGTTGAAGTCCGAGGTGTAAATGGTGAAGAGAAAGGGAGACAAGACAGTCCCCTGTGGAGCCCCAGTGCTGCTGATCACCCTGTCGGACACACAGTGTTGCAAGCACACGTACTGTGGTCTGCCAGTCAGGTAATGAAGAATCCATGATACCAGGGAAGCATCCACCTGCATCGCTGTCAGCTTCTCCCCCAGCGGAGCAGGGCGGATGGCGTTGAACGCACTGGAGAAGTCAAAAAACATGACCCTCACAGTGCTCGCTGGCTTGTCCAGGTGGGCGTAGACACGATTCAGCAGGTAGACGATGGCATCCTCAACTCCTAGTCGGGGCTGGTAGGCGAACTGGAGGGGATCTAAGTGTGGCCTGACCATAGGCCAGAGCAGCTCCAGAGCAAGTTTCTCCAGGGTCTTCATGATGTGGGAGGTCAATGCCACCGGTCTGTAGTCATTGAGGCCACCGGGGCGCGGTGTCTTCGGCACAGGGACAAGGCAGGACGAGGCAGGACAAAATATTTATTATTTTTATTATTATTATTAACTATTCCAGGCCTTGTGGTGTGAGTGCTGAGGCTCCTGTATTTTCTTCCTGATGGTAGTAGCGAAACGAGAGCGTAATCTGGGTGGTGGGTTTCCTTGACTTTTTGTGATTCATGCACAAGCACTCCTTAGTCCCTCTGCACAGCAGCGTGCTGCAACTATTTTACCACTTAAAAAATAATCTGATCTTCCATTTTTCCTTGCAAAGTAGATGACCTCGCATTTACCAATGTTGTACTCCATCTGCCAGACCCTTGATCACTCACTTAACCTATCTATATCTCTCTGCAGACTCTCCATATCTTCTGCACAATTTGCTTTTCCACTGAATTTAGTATCATCAGCAAACTTAGATACACTACACTCGGTCCTCTCTTCCAGATCGTTAATGTATATCATGAACAGTTGCAGGCCCAGCACCGACCCCTGTGGTACACTGCTCACCACTGAAGAAAACACATGATAAGCAAACATCCTTCATCCTGAACAGTCAGCTGTTTATACTGCAACATTAAAACCAACTGCATAAACAGTCCAAAACAGTACAAGACTTGTGAGGGATAGGTTTCCAAATGATTTGGGGAGGCTATCACGTCTAGTACAGTTTTCAGAAAGGCTGAAGTAGTAGTGAAGCAACATTTTGGAGAGCTGAGTCAAATAAACATACTTTATCCACACAGATCCTTGCTTCGTAGGATTGTTGGATTCTGATGTTTTTGATGTTGAGGTTCTTCAGAAGTTGGAAATGAGGCATAATCGTTTATTAAGAGAACAAAGAGGTTAGGAAAGGAGAAAGAAAGTAATGGCAGGAAAAGAGAACAACCAGAGCTGGAACCTACAGTATGTGCTCTCTCTTCTTATACCAGAGATAACAGATATTCCATTCAAATTTTTAGATAAGAGTTAACCAATCTGATAGCTCCTATTAAAATAATGCAATAGCCAAGAAGTTTCCAGAATACAGGAGAACTGTAATTAATAGGAAGCACACTGATCAACTGCATATACATAGGTAGCTACTCTATATAAAAACACAAACAGGCAAAGGAAGTTAAATTGCAAAATAATAGCAATTATCCAGTCTAATCCAACAGGGTGTTCCAAGGCATTTAGAGGGTTATGATTGCTGCATTTTCCCAGTAATAATGTGTTTGGTGATCAGCTCAATTCATTAGTTATGAACAGAGTATATTACACATTGTGACCTTATGTGCTGCACAGACTTCTGTCAACAATACTTATCATTTTAACTTCAGTTTGAATTCACTATCATTAACAAGTTGCATTGCAACGTTTATGGGTCTGAATACTGTGCAAGTGCAGGAGACAGTTGAAAAATTGATGAATTCAAGGCTCTAGGAGTCTACATGGGACCTTCCACTCCCCTGCCATTTCCAGCCACCCCAGCAGTTTCTGCTGATGTGATCATTTGAGGGTAACAAGAACCTCTGCTGGATTTCAGCACCTGTAGCACTATTTACTTGGGATATGACTGCATTTGCGTCCTGCCCTACTCCCATTAGCCTGGTGAAGTTCATTAAGTTCAAGAAACTAGCACATTACCAAAACTGACATGAAAATTGTTTGGTTCTACCCTCCAGGTTTCAATTCAGTTGACAATGGAAAATTGGCTTTGCCCACAAGATGCTGTGTGTTGTACCCATGGAACCACCAAAGTTGTTTTTTCTTTCAGAGTACAGAGTAAATTTATTATCAAGGTATATATATGTCAACACATATACCACTTGAGATTCATTTCCTTGTGGGTATTCATGGTAAGTACAAGAAACACAATCAAATCAATGAAAGACCGCTGCCAACAGGATGGACAACCAATCAATGTGCAAAGGACAACAAACTGCAAATACAAAAGGCAATAGTAATAATAATAATAATAATAATAATAAAATAAGCAACAAATATCGAGAACATGACATGATGGAAGCTTTTCAGGCAACACTAGAACACTAGAATACTACAGCACAATACAGGCCCTTTGGCCCTCGATGTTGTGCCGACCCATATATTCCTAAGAAAAAAGTACTAAACCCACTCTACCCTGAAACCTTCTATTTTTCTTTCATCCATGTGCCTGTCCAAGAGGCTCTTAAATACCCCTAATGTTTTAGCCTCCACCACCATCAAGTCATTCCAGGCACCCACAACCCTCTGTGTAAAAAACTTACCCCTGATGTCTCCCCTAAACTTCCCTCACTTAACTTTGTATATATGCCCTCTGGTGTTTGCTATTTGTGCCCTGGGAAACAGGTACTGGCTATCCACCCTATCTATGTCTCTCATAATCTTGTAGACCTCTATCAAGTCCCCTCTCATCCTTCTACGCTCCAAAGAGAGAAGTCCCAGCTCTGCTAACCTTCCCTCATAAGACTTGTTTTCCAATCCGGGCAACATCCTGGTAAATCTCCGCTTCACCCTCCCCATAGTTTCCACATCCTTCCTATAATGAGGTGACCAAAAATCAACACAATACCCTTAAGTGTGGTGTCACCAGAGATTTATAGAGTTGCAACGTGACGTCTCTACTCTTGAACTCAATCCCCCTATTAATGAAGCCTAGCATCCCATAGGCCTTCTTAACTATCCTATCAACCTGTGCAGCGACCTTGAGGGATGTATGGATTTGAACCCAAAGGTCCCTCTGTTCATCCACACTCTTAAGTAACCTACCATTAACTCCGTACCCAGCCTTCTGATTTGTCCTTCCAAGATGCATCACCTCACACTTATCCAGATTGAATTCCATCTGCCACTTTTCTGCCCAACTCTGCATCCTGTCTATATCCTCTTGTAACCTTCGACAACCTACAGCTCCATCCACAACTCCAATCTTTGTGTCATCTGCAAATTTACTCACCCATCCTTCCGCCTCTTCATCCAGGTCATTTATAAAAATCACAAAGATCAGGGGTCCCAGGACAGATCCTTGTGATACTCCACTAGTCACTGACTTCCAGGCAGAATACTTTTCTTCCACTGCAACCCTCTGCTTTCCTCCTTTAAGCCAATTTTTAATCCAAACAGCCAAGGTTCTACTGATCCCATGCCTCATGACTTTCTGGATGAGTCTCTCATGGGGGACCTTGTCAAATGCCTTGCTAAAATCCATGTAGACCACATCTACCGCCCTACCCTCATCAATTTCTTTTGTTACTTCTTCAAAAAAGCTCAGTTAAGTTCATGAGGCACAACCTTCCCTTCACAAAGCCATGTTGACTATCCTTGAGTAGACTGCACTTCTCCAAATGCTTGTAGATCCTATCTTTAAGAATCCTTTCCAATAGTTTTCAGACCACTGACGTAAGACTCACCGGTCTATAGTTCCCAGGATTCTCCCTATTACCTTTTTCAAACAAGGGAACTACATTTGCCTTTCTCCAATTCTCCAGCACCTCCCCTGCAGCTAAAGAGGATTCAAAGATCATAGCTACTGCTCCAGCGATCTCTTCTCTCACTTCCCACAGCAACCTGGGGTATATCACGTCCGGCCTTGGGGACTTATCAATCTTGATGTTTTTAAGAAGATCCAACACTTCTTCTTCCTTAATCGCCACATTGTCCAGCACATAGGTTTGTTCTATTTCAACCTCACCCTGATCAAGGTCCTTCTCACTTGTGAATACTGAAGCAAAGTATTCATTTAGGACCCCCCCAACCTCCTCCGCGTCCAGGCACATGTTGCCTTCTTTATCCTTTAGCAGCCCCACCTTCATTCTTGACATCCTTCTGTTCTTCACACATGCATAGAATGCCTTGGGGGGGGGGTTCTCCTTAATCCTTCATGCCAAGGTCTTTTCATGCCCCCTTTGAGCTCTCCTAAGTCCTTTCTTAAGCTCCTTCCTGGCTATCCTATAACTCTCATGAACCCCTCCTGCTTCCTGCTTCTTATATCTAACATATGCTTCCTTCTTCCTCTTGATGAGTTGCCTCGCGTGTTTCGTCAGCCAAGGTTCCCTTTTCCTACCATTTTTCCCTTGTCTCAGTGGAACAAACCTATCCTGAACCCAGCACAATTGGTCCCTAAACTTCCTCCACATTACTTCTGTGCTTTCACCCTTGAACATCTGTTTCCAATTTACTCTCACTAGTTCCTGCCTCATCCCTTCATAGTTATCCCTTCCCCAGTTAAGCACTTTCCCACTTTGTCTGTTTTTATCCTTTTCCATAGCTGTGCTGAATCTAAGGGAGTTGTGGTCACTCTCACCAAAATGCTCCCCCACCAAGAGGTCTGCCACCTGACCAGGTTCATTACCCAGAACTAGATCCAGTATGGCCTCTCCTCTCGTCGGCCGGTCCACATACTGCGTCAGGAATCCTTCTTGAACACACCCGACAAGTTCAGCCCCATCTATCCCCCTTGCAGTCAGGAGCTGCCAGTCAATATGAGGGAAGTTGAAGTCACCCATAACTACAACCCTGTATTTCCTGCACTATTCTAAAATCTGCCTGCTTATCTGCTCCTCGGTGTCCCGAGGGCTATTTGGGGGCCTATGGACTACTCCCAGCACAGTGATTGATTCTTTCCTGTTTCTGACTTCCACCCACAATGACTCAGTGGACATTCCCTCTGCAGCGTCCTCCCTCTCTATAGCTGTGATACTATCCCTGACCATACTATCCCTGACCAGTAATGCTACTCCCCCCCCCCGCCTTTTCTACCTCCCATCCTATTCCTCTTAAAACACCTAAACCCCAGTATCTGCATCAGCCAATCCTGCCTCTCCTCCAGCCAGGTTTCAGTAACGGCCACAACATTGTAGTTCCACGTACTGATCCATGCTCTAAGTTCATCCGCTTTATTCCTAATACTCCTAGCATTGAAATAGACACATCTCAGCCCCTCTAACTGGCTACATTTATGTTTTGTCCCCTGCCTGTCCTTCCTCACCAACTCAGAACACATAGCATCATGCCCTTGTCCTTCTACCCTAATCTCTACACTCACATTCTGATTCCCACCCCCCCTGCCAAACTAGTTTAAACCCTCCCCAACAGCTCTAGCAAACCTGCCTGCCAGGATATTGGTCCCTTTCCAGTTCCGGTGCAGCCCGTCCTTTTTGTACAGGTCAGACCTTCCCCAGAAGAGATCCCAATGATCCAGAAATATGAACCCCTGCCCCCTGCACCAATTCTTCAGCCTCACATTCATCTGCACGTACATTCTGGACTCTGCCCATTCACTGAGGGACACATACACTCACAGCACATGTAGGCACATGCATGCGATTACACACTACTGTACACACCCACACACACACACACACACACACACAAAACAAACTTCACCTATACACACATACATATACACACAAGCCCGCATTCACATCCTTGACACCCCCCTCCTGTACCCTGACCCATTTAACCCTTGTGTTTCTGTAGCGCTGAGAGCTGTACGTTGTTATTGGTCAGAGCGGTGCAGTGTAATGGCACTGGACTTTTTAAAGCCAGTCTGGAGTGATACATTAGAAATGTTGTGAAAGTTAGAAGGAAGCAACACGCACACAGTGAGCTCCCACAGAGAGCAGTGAGGCAGCATTTTGCACTCATTACCTAGGGTGACCTGACAATGGTTTGCCTGCTACTCACTCACAACTAGAGGTGGCCGGTTGTTATATTCTCCACTGAGCACTGAACTTCGGCAGAACGTTATGAAGTTAACTGGATTTTCTTTGACGTTTATGTGACCGGCAGGTGGTTTATTGGTGGCTGCTTTGGGTTCAGTGGCAGAAGCCAATCATGAGAAAATTCAGCACTTTCCCACAACAATGGGGGATTAATAAAGTGAATGCCAAGCATTTCAGGCAAAATCAAGACCATGAGGTCCAGCAAATAGCTTGATCGGCATCAAGAATAACATTTGCTCAGTTAGGGCTGTCAGTGTGAGTTGGCACATCGAGTAAATACTCTTTCTACTCCAGTTCTGGCTGACTTCCAAGTTCAACAGGAAATCGAAGATTATGGTTTTGGGTGGGAAAAGAAGTGGATGTTGATTGTGAACCTGGGAGATGGAATATCCTCATCTGGTTGAGTCAGCCCTTGTTCTCTGTTGTATTCCTGTGGCAGAATTGCCTTTTTGTAAGACTTTTACTTCATCTGGTTTTGACTTCAGTTTAGAGGCTGGAAAGCAAAAATGACAGACAAGCGTGGAAATTGGATACTTAAGTTGCTCGATTGCATCTGTTGACTAAACTTGGAACTTTTCACTGACTTGGGCGAAAACCAGTGAGGAAGCATGATACTGTTTTTAAAAAAATCAATTCCAGTCATAATGACCATCCATCAGGAGAAATAGCATCTCTTTCATTCAACAGTACCACTGCATTTTCTCAAGTCACCTTGATGGTGGCAAAAATGACAAAGACAGTCAAAGAGTCGTCATTATTCACCAATTACTAATACACAGTTGTATATCAGGATCTGTCATAACTGATCTGTGGTTATAATTCTCACCCCTACCCAATCCGTTTGCCAGGCAATCTAAAATAGCTACGAATTAGTTTGATAGACATCACTGATCCATCCTCCTCAGCTCGCTAAGCCCCAAAGAGCTAAGTTATTTCATGCTTCAAATCTAATATTGCCAGCCAGTGACATGGACGTGACTAAATGGATTCATCAAATTGCAATAGCATATTTCTTATCAACAAAGATTGCCATCACTTGCCTGAATTCAGGTATACATTTTTGACCATTATTTTTAACCGTGCCAATCAGAGTCGTCATGTCGGCTTAGTGGCTTAAACTTTTGACCCCTGCGCTATCTGCACAAATTTTCAGAGCTCCCTTGGAAATCGTATAATGGTCTTTCTAAGCAGCCGTGCATGACTGATGTTGCCTGTGACTGACTGACCCAGGTTCAGGGGCTTTATTAGGCACTGTATCAACGACTGAGCTGGTCCTGATGGCTATCGAAGGAATGCTGTCAACACCCTCCATGTTTCGTAAACACTGCATGCAACGCCTCAGGCAACCAAGTGAAATGAAAAAAAAGGATCAAGTGTGTCCAGCTCGCATTAGACCCAATGTTGCTATATGGGATCTGGATTCCACTATCAGTGGATTATATTCTGAGTTAGAGGTTACTCTCGAGACTTAGCCCATCATCCAGGTTGATGTGCAGCATCAGAGTCTCACCTTTCCAATGTGACGTTAAGCTAACACGATAAAAAGGAATGCTTGAAGAAAAGTTCCTCAGGTATTTTGGCAATATGGAATTGACGAGCATATAGCATGGTAATAGGCCTTTCGGCCCATCTCATCCATGCTGACCATGTTGCCCACAGACTAGTCCCATCTGCTTACGTTTGGCCCGTAGGCCCACTAATCCTCTCCCATCCATGTACTTATTTAGGTGACTTTGATCTCAAACAGCACCAACAGAACAGAGATGAGGAGGAATTTCTTCAGTCACAGGGTACTGAGTCTGTGGCAATTACTGCCACAGACAGCTAGGGAGGCCAAGTCACTGGGTATGTTTGAAGTAGAGGTTTATTGGTCCTTGATTAGTGAGGGTGTCCCAGGTAACAGGGAGAAGGCAGGAAAATGGGTTTGATAGGGATAATAAATCAGCCGTGATTGAATGGTGGAGCAGACTCAATGGGTTGAATGGCCTAATTCTGCTCCTGTGTCTTATTGTCTAATGTTGCCATTTCTGCATACGTGGAATTGTTGCCATGTCCAAAATTGCAGTGGCTATACCTCAAATGTCAGTGCTAGGGAAAGACACAGTACGAATGTAATTTATTCTTTCATATACAAGCAGGACAACATTAGTTCATTCTGGCAAAGTGTTAAGACCCCAAGTCCCCTACCTTAGGAACTATCCTCTCCACATCCACTCTATCTGGGCCTTTTAAAATTCAACAGATTTCAATGAGACTCCCTCCCTGCCCCGCCAATTTGTCTAAACTCCAGTGAGTAGAGGCCCAGAGCCATTAAATTCCCCTGGTAGGTCATCCACCCCCAGCGGTATCCAAGGCAGTATGCTTATTATTGAAGGGAATGGCTACCTACTCCCATTTTCACAGGCTGCCTACTCCCTTTCCCTCTCCTGACAGTCACCCAGGTACCTGCCTCCTGCAACCGAGTGGCGGCTACCTCTCTGCAGCTCCTACCTATCTCCTGTATGAGCTGATGGTCTTCATGCTGTAGCTTCAGTCCCTTAACAAGGTCTCTAAGGAGCTACAGCTTGATGCACTTCATGCAGGTGTAGTTATCCGAGACTGGAGGTGTGGTAACTTCTGCCTTGAAAAAGGCACACTCGACAACTTCATGCCAAAGAAGCAACTTTATCTCGAACATCAAAACCGTTATGTATATACAGAGGCTTTCACAACCCGTACGCATGGCGGGAACACTATACCCAGGGCACACCAGAAGCAAAAAGAACGGAAGTAAAACCCCCCATTATCCTAATTAATATTAACTTACTTTTAATAATGCTCACATTACAATACTTCTCCCTCTTTAAAATCCAACATTCCCCAAATGTAAAAACTAGGAAGTAAAAACAGTGGTGTTATTAACTTGCCTACCCCTGAAAACTTATACTAGTATCTCAGCAACAGTTTACCAATACAAAACATCTGGAAAACATGACAGATTCAACATTCAATCTAACAACAACAAAATAAACTGTCCCATCAAAGATTCAGTCTGTCAGGAGGTTTACGAGTGCGCTGTGATCTGCACACTACCCCCAGTGACCCAGCAGGCACCGCTGGTGAGGGTGTTTTGGGTGGGTCTGGTGTTGGGGGCATGAGAGGGGTCTCTGTGTCTGCGTGAGAATGTCCATCCTCCTCAAGGGACCCCGATCCCTCTGCCAGCGCCTCGCCCTCTGGCAAAGTCACTGGTGGACAAGCTTCCGCAGTAATCTGTCTCACTTTTGCCTTCATGTCCGGGTGCAGCAGGTCCAATCTTGACTTGGACCTACGCCCCATCAGCATCTCTGCTGGAGTGTGGGCAGTCGTAGTCTGTGGCGTGAGGCGGTATTTAAGCAGGAAACATGAAAGCCGAATGCTAAGAGAGTCCCCCGTCATCTGCTTCAGGCCTTCCTTCACTGTCTGAACAGCCCGCTCAGCCAAACCATTGGAGGCTGGGTGGAAAGGGGCCGTTCGAATGTGATGAATGCCATTCTGCTGCATGAACTCACTGAACAGCTCACTGGTGAACGTCGGGCCATTATCGGTGACCAGAGTGTCAGGCATCCCGTGGACTACAAATACTTGCCTGAGTTTGTCTTTGGTTGAGGGGGCTGTGATGTTGCTCATGATGTAAGTTTCAATCCATTTAGAATGTGCATCTACCATTCCAAGAAACATCTGCCCCATAAAAGGTCCAGCAAAGTCCAAATGTAGCCTAGACCAGGGGCGGTCTGGCCACTCCCATGGTGCAAAGGAGCTGGTGGTGGCATATTCTGATTAGTCTGACATTGCATGCATGATTTTACCTTGTTCTCCAGATCCTGATCCATTCTTGGCCACCAAATGTAGGATCTTGCAAGGCTTTTCATTCGAGACACTCCTGGGTGAGCCTCATGAATTTCCTCCACAATCTGTGAACAGCCAGGGGGAGGCACGATGACCCTCGACCCCCAGAGAATGCAGCCATCCTGCAGACTGAGTTCTGTCTTGCATTTGGCATAAGGCCTCAGTTCCTCTCCTTCCAGGACTCTGGGCCAACCTTGTAAAAGAAAAGTCTTGAATTGGGACAGGACTGGGTCCCTCTCTGTCCACTGCTTGATCTGGGTCACCTTTATAGGTGTCTCTGACAGCCTCTCCAATGAAAACACAGTTTCTGGAGGCACATGTGTAGTAACAGATGTCTCAGGTAAAGGTAGTCGACTCAGTGCATCAGCATTTGCATTACTCCCACCCGCTCTGTACACTATAGTGTACTGGTAAGCTGACAATGTAAGAGCCCAACACTGTATCCTGGCTGAGGCTAGCGGTGGGATGCATCTAGTCTCACTGAACAGGCTCATCAGTGGTTTATAGTCTGTATAAATTGTAAATGCACGTCCATAAAGGTACTGATGAAAGCGTTTGACCACAAAAACAATGGCTAGACCTTCTTTGTCTAGCTGTGAATATCCCTTCTCAGCAGCTGTCAGGGTACGTGAAGCAAAACCAATAGGCTTCTCTGAACAGTCCTCCATTACATGCGAGAGAACTGCCCCGACTCCATAGGGCGAGGCATCGCATGCCAGGGTGATCTCCTTGTCTGGGTCATAGTGAACAAGCAGCTTCGCTGAGTGGAGGAGTTCTTTCACTTCCTTGAAAGCTTTCTCCTGCTTTTCACCCCACTGCCACTTAGTGTCATTGTGAAGCAGCTTATTCAGCGGGGTCAAAACCCTTGAGAGGTCAGAAAGAAACTTGCCATAATAATTCACCATGCCCAAAAATGATCTGAGTTCCGTGATGGTCTTAGGGCTTGGGGCTTCCTTAATAGCTCTCACTTTGTCCTCCACAGGGTGAAGCCCCTCAGCTGTGATCTTGTGTCCCAGGTAAGTCACACTCGATGTCAGGAACACACATTTTCTGCATTTCAACCACAGCCCTGCGTCTGAGAGCCTCTTCAGCACCCGTTCTAAGTTAGCCAGATGCTCCACCTCCATAACCCCCATGATCAATATATCATCAAGGTACACTGCTACGTGCAGGATCCCCTGCAGCAAGGTGTCCATTGTCCTTTGGAACATGGCAGGGCTGGATGCCACTCCAAACACCAGGCGATTGTACTTGAATAATCCCCTGTGCGTATTAATTGTGACGTACTCCTTTGAATCCTCTTCGAGCAGCAGCTGTTGGTAGGCGTGGCTCATGTCCAGCTTTGTGAACAGCTTACCCCCTGACAAGCCATCCACCCGTGGCAATGGGTACTCCTCCAGCCTAGAGACCTGATTCACCATAAGCTTATAATCCCCACATATCCTCACCGTTTTGTCTACCTTCAAAACTGGAACAATGGGAGCTTCCCACCTTGAAAACTGGACGGGCTCAATAATGCCCAGCCTCTGTAAACGTTCCAGCTCCTCCTCGACTTTGCCTTTCATGGCACAGGGCACCAACCCAGGTTTAAAAAAACGTGTTGTAGCCTCAGGGTCGACATGGAGTTTCACTGTCACACCCTTCAGTGTTCCCAGCTCGTCCCTGAAAACGTCACTGTACCACTGCAGAATGTCCTCCGTCGTGTGTGCATACTTAATTTCATGCCAGTTTAGCCAGATTTTTGCAAAGCCATTCGCAACCCAAAAGACTGGGCCCCCTGCCCTTAGCTATCACTAGCCTGGCTTCAGCCTTCTGACCCCCAGCTGAAATGTCCACATATAACACCCCTAAATGAGGTATGGGCTGCCCCGTATAGGTCCTGAGTTTCTTTGACAGTCTAATGGGAGGCAGGTTGGACTCCGATGTCCTCCTGTAGGTCTCCTCACTAATGACTGATGCAGTAGCCCCTGAATCAATCTCAAACTTAATGTCCTTTCCCCTGACAGTGACTGTGGCAGAATATGGTTCAGGTGGTTCCTCATCTGTTTCCACTCCAAACATGTTGTGGGCACACGCTGCCTCTTCATCTGCTTCTTCTAGATGGTGTGTGGCTGCCTGATCCTGTTGAGCTTTCCCCCTGCCCAGGATTAATCTTACCCTTTGAACTTCTGCACTTTTGAGCTAAATGTCCCTTTTTGCTACAAGCATGGCAGACGGTATCTTTGAATTTGCAATCATTTGTATAGTGCGTCCCTCCATACTGGAAACATTCCACCCGCTTTGCCTGTTTACCAGTCTCCCTCCTGACTTGGTGCACTGCTGCCAACTGCGACCCCCCCATGTCCTTTCTGGATATCCTTGACATTATTAGCAGCCATCTCCACACCTTGGGCAATTTCTAAGGCTTTCTTGAAAGTCAATGGTGGGGTTTCCCCTAACAGGCGGTGTTGTATGCTGTCATTATTAATGCTGCATACCAATCTGTCATGGAGCATGTCTTCCAACACCACTCCAAAATCACAATGCTCCGACAGCTGCCGAAATTGGCCACAGACTGACCTGGCTTCCTGAAATGGCTGTGAAACTTACACCGTTGGACTATCACAGAAGGTTAACTCGACAATCCAATTTCTCAGGCAAGGCAGAATGGAGATAACGAAATGTAGCTATAACCAAGTCTCGACAAATACTCTGATGGAATGAATAGAGTTGAGTACTATCACAATGAAATAATAATTTGCTGACACATGCATATTCACAAGCGCAATTGCCGTATCTGCTACACTGCCGAATCCGTCGTTGTGACAGATCCTCTGTAAGGTTGGTGAGGTTTACTTGTCAGATTCCCTCATTGTATGAGCTCAGTCCTCTACCCCAGACGTCAGTGGTGATCTCTGCCCCTACCCACCTCTATCTACCTCCATTTCATCCACAGCGTTTTCCTGTTACCTTCTCCCAGGGGTGAGTGCAAAAATAAGGGGAGTAAGGCTAAGGCACAGGACCTCAAATAAAACTCCAGTAAAATTGGATGACAGGGGATTAAAGATACACCACTGTTTATCTCACAATGTTAAACGTGTGCATATGTGCTCTTCCTTAAATTCCTCAGCAACACTGACGAAATGTTGAAAAGCTGAGCAAGCCAGGCAGCATCTGTGGAAGAAAATGAACAGTTGATGTTCTAGGTTGAGATCCTTCATCAGGACCCATCAATGTTGCCTGACCTGTGGAGCTCCCTCAGCACTTTCTGTGTGTTGCTCAAGAACTTCTAGCAATTGCAGAATCTCTTAAGTCACTTAAATTCCTGACTGTCCCTGAAAACCTTTCCTACTCCTCTCTCAGACTTTTAGTTCAGCATGTTATGTACACGCAACCCTGGGGAAAGTACCGGTTACATGCACGCAACACTGTAAAAGTATCAGCAGCAATAGAAGACAGCTGGAGTCTATTTTTGATGTTAGAATCCACTATCTTTATTAGTAACTACTAAATATAGTAATTTAACCAGGTGATCAAAAGTTCGCAGTGTTTTGTATTTATAGGTGTACAGATAAAGTTCTGACACTTCTTCAAGCTCAGGTGGCAAGAGTTACAATCTTACCATGGTATGTAAGAAAGTTCACTTCAATCCTCAGATTAATTAATGCGAGATATTTGTAATCCAAAGGCGAATGTTGTGAAAAGGGAATTACATCGATATTCCACAGATTCCACGACAGCAACACAAAATAACAATAGCAGTAGGTTTTATCTTCGAAGTTGTTCCACTCCCTGACAGTGATCTTCAACGAATATCCTTTCAACACAAGTGGTACCACACCTGAATTCAGCTACAAAACATCCCAAAGTGGTGGCCACAGGATACGCAAACAGAATCCACGTATGGATTATCACCAACAGTAGTTTATCACAAAGGGGACCCTCTTCCAGGGAAAACTACCACCCAGAAGAGGGTAGACACACCAGTAGATTCCACACGGTTATCCCAGACACACAACGTGATAGCCACTTATCCCGTCCCACAACATACGAAACAACTCCAACAGTGATTTGCCACAGGGGCTGTCTTCCAGTGAAAAACCACACCCAGACAAAGAGTAAACACGCACGTGGTATTCACAAAGGTCTCCCCTCACCAGGAACCCACTGTTGTGGATTAATTATGTGACAATCATACTTTCGGTATTCGAATGGAATCAATCTCACCCCTTACGGGCTACTTAGAGAGACAGAGTCCAAACAGTGACCTCTTTGTCACTAGGTTTCTTCTGTTTCAACCCTTTCTCTCCCTTCCCCTCTGCCAACTTCCTCTAGTTGCAGCACTTGTGAGAGTCAATTATCAATACTCTGGATCGATCTCAACTCACCCCTTTTGGGCTACTGAAAGTTTAAACCAGTGACCGACTCACTGGTGTCTTCCACTGACCGAATCCATCTTGACTCTGAGCATGTGTGTCTCTATGTGTGTCTGTGAGAGGATCATCTGACCTTGCTTATTCAAAACAAGCCGCGAGAAACCATAAACATTTATTGTCCATCAAACAACTCTACCTCTCTCACCATAGTAACCAAGCAATTTTGTAGTCAGTAGAAATCCAACAGCGTCCAAAAGTCAGTCTCATTCTCTCAGCATTTTAAAGCTGCAGTCTTCACTGCCATGTTCCTCTTTTTCCAAATTCTTTGTGTTTGCTTGAGAAGAGCACTGATTTCATGGCAGGGTGTTGTTATGTTTTGGAAGTCCAAAACATAGCACCAATTGAAAGGAAAAGACAGGAGCCTGGAGATAGTGTGATATAGTTTCATTTTTATTTTAAGTGAGGTGTGCACATCTGATGTGGTGGCATGGCGACTTATGGTCATTCATGTATTTGTACATATAATCCGTAATGAATTATTTAAAACAAGAATACTTAATCGATCAATATAGTTACAATATTACTCAAATATCACTGAAATATTAAATACATAACAGGTTTAATTGCATTAGAGTGGAGAGGGGAGATAGCCAGTATAAAATGGAGTGGTGAGACAGGGGCCAGAGGTGAATTATCATACAGAGTTCCTTCAAACTTTGGCATCTTCAATCTCATATATCTGAAGAAATGATGCTCCTTTCTAGGGGGTTACATGGGGTTTACAGGAAGAAATGAAGCCATTCAGCTCTCCGCTCTTTCTGAAAGTTCAAAGTTCAAAGTCAAGCAGTCTGGTTTCCCCCTTTTGAGGACAATAATCAGCTCTTTGGCTTTTCTGACTTTGAGTGGGAGGTTACTACTATGGCACCATTCAGCCAGAGTTTTAATCTTCCTACTACTGTATATGCTGATTCAATGCCACGTTTGATTCAACCACCAACAGCAGTGTCATCAACAAACCTGAATATGGCATTGGAGCTGTACTTACCCTCACATGTACTCATCTAATTTCTTCTTTTAACACATCTTGCTTCTTTCTCCCTACTTAGCCTGCCATTGGAACTAGTTGAGTAGTACCATAGCAACAACCTTGCACTTAATGTCAGTAGAACCAAAGAGCTGATTCTGGACTTCAGAAAGCGTAAGATGCGGGAACACGAACTAATCCTCATTGTGGGATTAGAAGTGGAGAGAGTGAGCAATTTCAATTTTCTGGGTGTCAAGATCTCTGAGGACCTAAACTGGTCCCAACATATCGATGCAGCTAAAAAGAGGCAAGACAGTGGCTATACTTCATTAGGAGTTTGTGAAGGTTTGGTTTATCACCAAATACACTTGAAATCTTCTACAGCTCTATTGCAGAAAGCATTCTGACGGGCTGCATCATTGTCTGGTATGGGGGGTGGGGGCTACTACACAGGATTGAAAGAAGCTATGGAAAGCTGTAAAATTAGTCAGATTCATCATGGGTATTAGCCTCCATAGTATCCAAGACATCTTCAAGGAGCGATGACTCAGAAAGGCGGTGTCCATAATGAAACACCCCCATAATCTAGGACATGCCCTCATCTCATTCTTACTGTCAGGAAGGAGGTACAGAAGCCTGAAGGCACACACTCAGCAATTCAGCAACAGCTTCTTTTCCTCTGCCAGACAATTCTTAAATGGAAACAGAACCCATGAACATTACCTCACGTTTTAAAATTATTTCTGTTTTTGAACTACTTTTAATTTTATCTATTTAACACACATATGTATACTTCCTGTACTTGATTTACTTTTTTTAATATTCTCATGTATTGCTGCTGCTCAGATAAAAAAAAATTCACGGCATATGCCGATGACATTAAACCTGATTCTGATTCTGAAATGCATTTTGCTACTGAACTCCAAAGGGAAGGGAGGCCTCACATCTAATATCTACCTCAAATTCTGGACGGCTGCAAACAAGATCCGTGCGACTAAATGGAGAATTGACACAGAAGTTAACCATGAATTTAATCCAGAAATGTGGAATCTTGAGTCTCATCATTTCCAGTGATCTTCATCTCTCATTAATAAGCTTTAGAGTAGTTCCTGTCACTGCTTTAATCATAATTGATATCGGTCTTTGGTGCATTGTCCTTAGTCTGCATCGTGCGCAGATAGTAGAGAAAGACTTGAAAGCTTATCCTTATTTCCCTCTCCAATGATGCATACTGATTCCTTCCAACAGTTTCTGTTTTGTTTTATATTGGAATAGATATTGCAGGCTGTTCTATCCTGAACCAGTATTGACCTTTACTAGCCTATTATGATAGAGAAGAGCAATGTCATCAGTCTCACTCTCCCTGCAGCTCTGCAATGTATTCTTTCTCCAATACCCATCAATTTCCTTCTTACACTAAAGGGCAATTTACAATAAATGATTAACCCATGTAGAGTTAACTTGCTCAAAGTTCAAAGTTCAAAGTAAATTTATTATCGAAGTATGTACTTGTCACTATATACACCCCTGAGATTCATATTCTTGCAGGTATTCACAGAGGAACAAAGAAATACAATAGAATAAATGAAAACTACACACTAAAGACTGACAGACAACCAATGTACAAGAGAAGGTAAACTGTGCAAATACAAAAATAACAAGTAATAAAAATAATAGCAATAATAAATCATCACCACTCACTTAGATAACCACAAAATACTTACTGAAGATCAGAAAGGATACCGTAAGGGTATGAAAGAATGTAAAGAGCAACTGATAACAGATTCCACAATTCAAAATCAAGCATTTGATTCTGTCTCAGACTCAGTGGTTAATAGAAGTTCTTAATATGTATAAAGTGCACCCAATACTTGTGAAATTTCTTCAACATCTGAGAAGCGTTGGCGTCACTCTATCAATTAACAACCGAGAAAGGACAACCACCATTATCAAAATAAAGCAAAGCACTTTCCAGGGCAACTCTCTAAGCCCACTATGGTTCTGTCTAGCTTTAAACCCACTGTCTAATTTACCGAATCAGACAAGAATTGGGTATTAAATCAGAAACAATGAAAGGAATTATACCTTGACACATCTTCTATACATGGATGATTTCAAATTATACGCTCCATCATCAGTAAAGCTAAAGCAATTAATTCAAATAGTTGAACTATTTTCAAACGATGTAAACATGAATCTTGGACTAGATAAATGTAAAACATAAAACATAAAGCAATACAGCTAGTATATACGGACATAAGAACATAAGAAATAGATAAGAAATAGGAGCAGGAGTAGGCCATCTGACCCGTTGAGCCTGCTCGTCCATTTAATAAGATCATAGATGATCTGACCATAGACTCATCTCCATCTACCTGTCTGTTCCCCATAACCCTTAATTCCCTTATTATGCAAAAATCTATCCAACCCTGTCTTAAATATACTTACTGAGGTAGCTTCCACTGCTTCATTGGGCAGAGAATTCCACATCCTCTGGGAAAAGTGGTTCCTCCACACCTCCATCCCAAATTTACTCCCCTGAATCTTGAAGCTATGTCCCCTAGTACTAGTCTCATCTACCAGTGGAAACAACTTTCCTGCCTCTATCTTATCTATCCATTCATAACTTTATATATTTCTATAAGATCTCCTCTCATCATTCGTCTAAATTCTACTGAATACAGTCCCAAGTGAATCAATCTCTCCTCATAGTCTAATCCCCTCATCTCCGGAATTAACCTGGTGAACCTCCTCTACACTGCCTCCAAAGCCAGTATATCCTTCCTCCAGTAAGGACACCAGAACTTTGCAAATAGAGTTCAACCCAGATAAGTAAGAGGTGACATACATCAAAGTTGCTGGTGAATGCAGCAGGCCAAGCAGCATCTGTAGGAAGAGGTGCAGTCGACGTTTCAGGCCGAGACCCTTCGTCAGGACTAACTGAAGGAAGAGTGAGTAAGGGATTTGAAAGTGGGAGGGGGAGGGGGAGATGCAAAATGATAGGAGAAGACAGGAGGGGGAGGGATAGAGCCGAGAGCTGGACAGGTGATAGGCAAAAGGGGATACGAGAGGATCATGGGACAGGAGGTCCGGGAAGAAAGACGGGGGGAGGGGACCCAGAGGATGGGCAAGGGGTATATTCAGAGGGACAGAGGGAGAAAAAGGAGACTGAGAGAAAGAATGTGTGTATAAAAATAAGTAACAGATGGGGTACGAGGGGGAGGTGGGGCATTAGCGGAAGTTAGAGAAGTCGATGTTCATGCCATCAGGTTGGAGGCTACCCAGACGGAATATAAGGTGTTGTTCCTCCAACCTGAGTGTGGCTTCATCTTTACAGTAGAAGAGGCCGTGGATAGACATGTCAGAATGGGAATGGGATGTGGAATTAAAATGTGTGGCCACTGGGAGATCCTGCTTTCTCTGGCGGACAGACCGTAGATGTTCAGCAAAGTGGTCTCCCAGTCTGCGTCGGGTCTCGCCAATATATAAAAGGCCACATCGGGAGCACTGGACGCAGTATATCACCCCAGTCGACTCACAGGTGAAGTGATGCCTCACCTGGAAGGACTGTTTGGGGCCCTGAATGGTGGTAAGGGAGGAAGTGTAAGGGCATGTGTAGCACTTGTTCCGCTTACACAGATAAGTGCCAGGAGGGAGATCAGTGGGGAGGGATGGGGGGGCCGAATGGACAAGGGAGTTGTGTAGGGAGCGATCCCTGCGGAATGCAGAGGGGGGGAGGGGTACCCCATCTGTTACTCATTTTTATGCACACATTCTTTCTCTCACTCTCCTTTTTCTCCCTCTGTCCCTCTGAATATACCCCTTGCCCATCCTCTGGGTCCCCCCCGTCCTTGTCTTTCTTCCCGGACCTCCTGTCCCATGATCCTCTCGTATCCCCTTTTGCCTATCACCTGTCCAGCTCTCGGCTCTATCCCTCCCCCTCCTGTCTTCTCCTATCATTTTGGATCTCCCCCTCCCCCTCCAGCTTTCAAATCTCTTACTCACTCTTCCTTCAGTTAGTCCTGACGAAGGGTCTCGGCCTGAAACGTCGACTGCACCTCTTCCTACAGATGCTGCCTGGCCTGCTGCGTTCACCAGTAACTTTGATGTATGTTGCTTGAATTTCCAGCATCTGCAGAATTCCTGTTGTTTAAGTAAGAGGTGGTTCATTTTGGTAGGTTAAATATGATGGCAGAATATAGTATTAATGGTAAGAACCTTGGCAGTGTGGCAATCACTCCCAAGTCCCTCTGCAGAGCAGCACGGTGCAATTTTGTACCATTTAAATAATGATCTGCTCTTTCATTTTTCATTCTTCCAACTTGAATGACCTTGCATTTACCAACATTATACTCCATTTGTCAAACCCTTGCCCACTCAATTAACCAATTGAAACCTCTCTACAGACTCTCCGTATCTTCTGCACAAATGCTTTTCCACTCAATTTATTATCATTAGCAAACTTAGATGCACTACACTTGGTCCCCTCCTCCACATCGTTAATGTATATTGTGAACAGTTGTGGGCCCAGCACCGACTCCTACGGCACACCACTCACCAATAATTACCAGCCAGAGTAACACCCGTGTATCCCAATTCTCTGCTTTCTATCAGTTAACCAATCCTCTATTCATGCTAATACATAACCTCCAACTCTATGCATCCTTATCTTATGAATAAGTCTTTTATATAGCACCTTATTGAACGCCTTCTGGAAATCCAAGTAAATAATGTCCATCTGTTCTCCTCTATCTACTGCACTCATTATATCCTCAAAGAAATCCTTTAAGTTTGTCAAACAGGACCTGCCTTTGCTGAATCCATGCTGCGTCAGCCTGATGGATCCATTTCTTTCCAGATGCCTTGCTATTTCTTCTTTTAATAATAGCTTCAAGCATTTTCCCAACTACTGATGTTAAACTAACTGGTCTATAGTTATCTGCCTTTTGCTTACATTCTTGTTTGAATAGTGGTGTGACATTTGCTATCTTCTAATCCTCCGGGACCTGCCCAGAGTCCAGAGAATTTTGGGAAATCATCACCAAAGCCTCCACTATAACTTCTGCCATTTCTTTCAGTACCCTGGACCAACAGAACCAGGGGACTTACCTGTCTTCAGGCCCACAAGTTTGCTCAGCACTACCTCCTTAATGATTGCTATTGTATCGAGGTCCTCATCTCCCATCGCATCCATAACATCTCACTTTGCCATGTTAGGTGTGTCCTCCACCATGAAGACTGACATAAAATAGTCATTCCAAGCCTCAGCCATTTCCTCATTACCCATCCTCATCCTCCAAGGGACCTACATTCACTTTAGACACCTTTTACTGCTTACATAATTATAAAGACCTTTACTACCTGTTTTTATATTTTGTGCTAGTTTATTTTCATAATCTAGCTTCCCTTTCTTTATTCCTCACTTAGTGGTTCTTTGTTGCTTTTTAAAGTTTTCCCAATCTTCCTGTTTCCCACTACTCTTGGTGACTTTGTATGCACGGGCTTTTAGTTTGATTCCTTCTTTTATTTCCTTAGTTATCCAAGGCTGGCCTTCCCCACCCTTACTGTTCTTGCTTTTAACTGGAATATACTTTTGTTGAGAACCGTGAATAATCTCTTTCAAAGTCTTCCACTGTTCATCAACTGTCCCGCCATATAGCCTTTGTTCCCAGTTTATCCTAGCCAAATCCTCCCTCATCCCATTGTAGTTCCATTGTTCATGCATAACACACTGGTTTTAGATCAAAATATTGCACCCTCCATCTGTATGAGAAACTCAATCATACCGTGATCACTCTTTCCAAGAGGATCTCTAGCTACGATAACTAATTTTACCTGTCTCATTGCACAGCATCAGATCTAAGATAACACATTCTCTTGTAGGTTCAGTAACATGCTGTTCAAGAAAGCCATCATGGATGCATTCTGTGAAATCCTCCTCAAGACTAACTCAGCTAACTTGATTCACCCAACCTATGTGCAAGTTAATGTCCCCAATGATTACTGCTGTTCCATTCTTACGTGCCTCAGATATTTCTCTGTTTATTGCCCGTGCTACTGTAATGTTATTCGGTGGCCAATAGATAACTCCCAGCAGTGATTTTTTCCCTTTACAATTCCTAATTTCTACCCATCTAATGGATTCAACATTCTGCTCCTTAGATCTTATATCGTCTCTCACTATCAACTTGATCTCATCTGTAATTAAGAGCGCTACCCCACCTTCCTTACCTTCCTGCCTATCCTTCCGTATTACCTGATATCCTTGAATACTTAATTCCCAATCTTCTCCACCATGCAACCACATCTCTGTAAAGGCCACTAAATCATACCCCTTTATACTGATTTGTGCCACAAGTTCACTGTCCTTGTTTCGAATACTACGGGCATTCAGATAAAGTGCCCTTACATTCATTGTACTTTTGAAATCTTGTAATCTTTTACTCTTTAGCACTTAACATTTCTTCACTCCACTCTTACTTTTCTCTTTTTTGTATTTTGATTTTCTTTATCTTTATCCACACTTTTCCTTTTTATCTTATCCATACTTCTCCAATCTGTTGAACCCACCTCCCTACTATTTAGTTTAAAGCCCTATCCACAGCCCTATTTATGCGATTCGCTGGGATCCAGGTCCCATCACAGTTCAGGTGGAGCCCGTCCCATTGGAACAGCTTCCTCCTTCCCCAATACCAGTGTCAATTTCCCATGAATTCAGACCCACTTCTCCCACACCACTCCTTGAGCCACGCATTTAACTCTCTAATCTTCTTGACCCTGTGCCAATTTGCACATGACTCAGGTAGTAATCCAGAGATTATCACCTTTTTGGTTCTTATTTTTAATTTAGTCCCTAGCTGCTCAAATTCTCTCAGCAGGACCTCTTTCCTCGTTCTACCTATATTACTGGTACCCACATGGACCACGACAACTGGATCTTTCCCCTCCCACTGCAAATTCCTCTGCAGGTCAGATAAGACATCCTGAACCCGGAAACCAGCCAGGCAACACAGCCTTCAGATCTAACCTGGTCCCAACATATCGATGTAGTTATAAAGAAGTCAAGACAGAGGCTATGTTTTATTGGAGTTTGAAGAGATTTGGCATGTCAACAAATACACTCAAGAAATTCTATAGTTGTATTTGTACCATGGAAAGCATTCTGACAGTCTGCATCACTGTCTGGTATGGAGGGGCTACTGCACAGGACTGAAAGAAGCTGCAGAAGGTTGTAAATCTAGTCAGCTCCATCTTAGGTACTAGTCTACAAAGCACCCAGGATATCTTCAGGGAGTGGTGTCTCAGAAAGGCAGCATCCATTATTAAGAACCTCCAGCACCCAAGACATGCTCTTCTATCACTGTTACCATCAGGTAGCAGGTACAGAAGCCTGAAGGCACACACTCGGCGATTCAGGAACAGCTTCTTCCCCTCTGCCATCCGATTCCTAAATGGACATTGAATCTTTGGACACCACCTCACTTTTTAAAAAATTATACAGTATTTCTGTTTTTGCACGTTTTAATCTATTCAATATACATATACTGTAATTGATTTACTTACTTATTATTATTTTATTTATTATTTTTTTTTCTCTTTGCTAGATTATTCTGCAGATTGAACTGCTGCTGCTAAGTTAACAAATTTCACATCACATGCCGGTGATAATAAACCTGATTCTGATTCTATCCTTGTGACAGAGAACTCTCTCTATTCCCCTGACTATACTATCCCCAATTAGCTCTACATTTCTCTTCCTTCCCCCTTCTTGAATGGCTCCCTGATCTACGGTGCCACAGTTAGGTTGCTCATCCTTCCTGCAGCCCTCACGGTCATCCACACAGGGAGAAAAATCTCAGACCTGTTGGACGAGCTCAAGGGCTGAGGCTCCTCCAGCACTGTCTCCTGGATCCCACTACCCGTCTCACTCACAGTCACACCTTATTGTCCCTAGCCACAGACTGAATTTGGGGCAGCTAATCTAATGGGTGTGACTACCTCCTGAAACAGAGAATCCAGGTAACTCTCTCCCTCCCTGATGTGCCGCAGTGTTTGACACTCAGATTCCAGGTCACTAACTTTGAGTCTGAATTCCTCGAGCAACCAACACTTGTTGCAGATGTGGTCATCAGGAACCACAACGGGGTCTACCAGCTCCCACATCATGCAGCTACAGCGCATCATCTGATCCCTACTTTATTTAATTAGCAGTAATTTAGTGAGTTTTTATTCAACCACTACAAAAGACATACCTGCTGCTTACCTGTACCTCCTCGCCGAAGCCTTTTGATCCAAAGCCTCAAGTTCCCACTCCTACACCGGTCCCCTCACACAGTGACCCTGCTTTATTTTCATTTGCTCCTGCTAATGAATCGCGAGTCAAGAGTAGAATACAAAACAGAGCAGCGCGATACAATACAACCAACAGATGAATATGAAACATATAAATATCTGAGATATCAACCAGCAAAGAAAATAGATCATAGTGCGAAAAAGGGAAACTTTTGACAGAATTTACTTCAAGGCTTAAGAAATTCTGCCAAGCAGAGCTCAGCAGTAAAAATATAACAAGGGCAATAAATACTTGCCCTATACCCATATTAATGTATACTTTTGGCATAATCTTGAAAATTTACAAAGAAAAATAAGAACTGAAATGACAAATTTTAGAAAAGACTGTGTACACTCGAATGCATTTAGATTAACACCATCAAGGACAGAAGGGGGAAGAGGAAAAACAGACTTAAAAAAATTACATGAAAGTCAGATAAATCTTCTAAGGATATGTTTTCATCAATGAAAACAGGATTTAGCACTCCATGTGAGCATATGCAATTCTGAAAAGAAATACACATCACTAAACGTAAATGAAAGCACAACCTAGAAAAAAACCTACCAAAGAGAAAGTTAACCAATGGAAGATCTGAGCAGACTAGATGTCAACAAGATGTCTCAGATTTGGAGACTTCTTCCTAGAAACAGAGGGGTTCCTAGTGAAAATAAAGGACCAGGTGGCTAACACAAAAAAAATCAAAAATAAGTAATAAAATACCAACAAATTCAAGATGATAAAAGCAGAAAATGCAAGAGAAACCAGAAACAATCCAACACATTACAAGATCCTGCAGCAGTTTAACTAAATCTGATTACTTACATAGGCACAACCAAATGGCAAATATCATTCACCAAAATCTTGCTTTAAAATACAAAAACTCATAAAGAAAACCATACCTTTTTATTAATACAAGCTTGATCCAGTTTTAGTCAGAATCCTATGAATTATATTACGACTGATCCATTATTACAGATAGAACAACCTATAACAACCATTCGGAAATAATATTACTGGATAAACAAGCAAGAACAACTTACTTAATAGTATTAACTATTCCAAACACATGCAACATACAGAAATCAATAAGTGAGAAACACCAAAAATATGCTGAAATAAAAGAGGAAAAAGTGAAAAAGACTATGGAACATGAACATGATATACATTGCTCCAACAGTAATATCTACAACTGGTATCATCCCAAATACACTACATAATAGCACTAACCAGTTAGGGTTACACAGCTAATCTCCAGAAAGCCACAGCACTAAACACCATTAGAATAGTCCAAAGTTTCCTAGCAATTGAGAAATGAGTGTGCTTGGTTATCCCCTTGCCTCAGGTTTTACCAGCTTGAGTTGAGAAAAAAATATTTTAAACAACAACAATGATAATAATAAATAAGTAAATAATTAATACTGAGAACATGAATTGTAGATTCCTTGAAGTGAGTCCATTGGTTGTGGAGTCAGTTCACTGTTGAGATGAGTAAGGTTATCCACACTGGTTCAGAAGCCTAATGGTTGAAGGGTAATAACTGTTCCTGAACCTGGCAGTGTGGGACCTAAGGTTCCTGCACCTCCTTCGCAGATAGCAGCGGCAAAATGTAAGCATGGCCTGACTCCACACCAGAGACCCTGGATAGGTCTTGATCTTTGGTCCTGCCTCTGTGAAGGTTGCATGCTCTCCCCATGATCATGTGGGTTTTCCTTGAGTGCTCTAGTTCACCGTCAACTTTTCAAGACTTGTTGGTTAGTGGTTTGGTAGGTTAATAGGCTATTGCAAATTGAACTGGTAAATGATGGAATCTAGGAGAGTGATAGAACGTAGGAAAAATGCGATTAATATCAGAATATTTCTGAAGAAGGGTTTCAGCCTGAACGTTGACTGTTCATTTCCATGGACGCCCCTCCAGCATTTTGTATGAGTTGCTTTAGAGTAAACGACTGGTTGATTGTTGGAGAGGACTCAGAGGGTGGAAAAGTCTTTGGTATGCCAGTTTCTGCAGATATACCATGTGGAGCATTCTAACTGGCTGTATCACCATCTGGTATGGTGGGGGGGGGGGGGCACTGCACAGGTTCAAAATAAGCTGCAGAAAGTTGTAAGCTCAGTCAGCTCCATCACGGGCACTAGCCTTCCCTGCATCCAGGACATCTTTAAGGAGCAATGCCTCAGAAAGGCATCATTAAGGACCCCTATCACCCAAAACATGTCTTCTTCTCATTCTATCACAGGAAGCAGGTACAGGAGCCCAAAGGCACACTCTCAACAATTTAGGAATTTGTTTCTCCTCTCTGCCATCAGATTTCTGAAGGGACATCCAACCCATGGACACCACCTCACTCCTTTCTTTTGCACTACTTACTTAATTTAACTTTTTAATCTATTGTTACATACCTCATGGAGATCTTGTGACTTTCTTGTGAGAATGACGTAATGATCTTTTGGAGGTCACCTGATGTAATTTTCCCGCCGATGTGAGGTCACATGATGACATGTTCACCACAGGTGTAAAAGGGAAGACCCCTGGTGACGCAGTTAGTTTTCCAGTTAGAACGTCAATGAGATGCTCCGCTCCACTGCTGACTTGCATTATGACGCCGTTTTGATTTTAAATGGAGTTTTATGTTCTAATGTGAGGTACAGGAGTCTGGACCGGCAGTTTGACCAGTCACTGCCAGGTTTGTTAATGTATCTTTTCAGTAACGTTGGAGAGTGAAGACGGGACCCTGAAGGAAACGCTCGACGGGTTTGGAAAGGACCGACCATTATTGAATTCGTTCAAGAAAGGGTAATCTGCATGAGATAGCCTCTGCTAAAAAGGGAGCAGAAAAGGCTGTGCAGGATCTATTCTACGGAGGAGGAAGGTCAGTGCCTTTAAAACCGTTTTATTTCTGTCATCGTGAATCCTGTGGACGAGGCAGGATCTGGCTGGGGCAGTGACGTCGTGCCTTCGAGGAATTCGTTACTTCATGAAAGTCCCTCCTAATTGACTATATAAATCTCTTGGACTTTAAAATTTACCATTCGAAGAACTGTCTTTGAATATATTGCTTTAAGAACTGGTTTCGCATTTATTGCTTTAAGAACTAGTACTGAGTAGCGGTTTACTGAATGGCCGCATAGCAGTTTACTTCTGGTTGGGGTTTTCGTTTGTTTTCATTGTTTATCAGGGTTTAATAAATGTTTGTTTGTTTATAAATCCTGACTCGATATATTCATTGTTGCCAATCACGTGACACTATATATATTATATACTTACTATAATGAAGTTTTTATTATTATGTATTGCTGCCGCATAACAACAAATTTTCTGACTTGTGCTGGTGATACTAAACCCGATTCCATGCTGTATCTCTCTACGTCTCTCTGACGGTGTCAGTGCCCCTTTGAGATGTGGAAGTAAGCGGCTGCAAACCCAACGGACACCCATGCTTTCACAAGGAGAGTGTGCAGTCTGCACGTAGACTAGAACCAACACTGGTCTCTGGAGATATGAAATGCATTACATTCCCATCCACAGGTATGGTCAGTTAAGCCCACGGAGGAAGTGATCCAGGAGCCTCAGAGTAAAGCAGAGGGAAAAGTGTGGTTATGATAGAGTTTAAGCATCTGCTTATACAGTTGCTAAGCATATTGTAACATCAGACTATGTGAGGCCAACATAGAAAGGACTAACACGTGAGAGTGCTTTTCTTTTTTATCTCCCCCATAAAATTTATCCAAAAAAGGAGAAGGATTTTTTCAGAGTGCTGGCAGGAATGTGAGACTGGTAACAAAAACCTGACGCAGCCTAGATGCTATGCCTGACATCCTCAACACTGTGCCAATAACGCAAAAACTTCCAACCCGACTCTGACACTGAAAAATAATTTTTCTTTCCATAAATGTTCAACCAGCCCAGCTCTGCCACAAAATGGTCTTAACTCCAGGGCAGCTTGTGTGAAATAGCTCGTCTGGCAGTGATGGGTGATCAGCTCTGATTTGGTCAATTTGAGGTCATGATTGAGTGGGACAAGGCAACACAATGTTGCTGCCGTCTTCCTTCTCCATGATACGCAAGGATCAGGTACCTGGTGGAACAAAGACCGGGCCCTTGATAGTAGTATTAAGGGGCTTGATTACTGTCTGAGCCTCATCATTAACATACTGCATTCTCTCTGAGTATGCTGTTAAGTCCATAAGACATGGGAGCAGAATTAATCCATTTGGCCCATCGAGTCTGCTCCATTGCATCACGACTAATTTATTATCCTTCCCAAGCCCATTCTCCTGACATCTCCCCATAACTTTTGATGCCCTTACTAATCAAGAACATCCACTTTAAATATAGCCAATGACTGCCTGCACAGCCACCTGTGGCAATGAATTCCACAAAATCACCACCCTCTGGCTAAAGAAATTCCTCTCCATCTCTCTTCTAAAGGGACACGCTTTATTTCTGAGGCTGTGTCCTCTAGTCCTGGACTCCTCCGCAAAAGGAAACATCCTCTCCATGTCCACACTATCTGGGCCTTTCAATGTTCGTTAGATTTCAATGAGATCCTCCTCTCATTATTCTAAACTCCAGCAAGTACAGGCCCAGAGCGATCAAATGCAGGAGCATGTACACCCTCTCATTCCTGGGATCATTCTCATGAACCTCTTCTGCACATCCTTTCTGAGATAAGGGGCCCAAAACTGCTCACAATACGCCAAGAACTCAGCATGCTAGGCAGTATTTGGGATTTGAAGATGGCGGCGCGTTTGTATCGTGAGGCTAAGTGTCTCACCAGATTTCGAAAAGTAGTGCTAATTCATCTGCTTGTTTCCTGAGTGTTCGCTTGATTCGGCTATGCGAACTACACCTGCAGCAAACAGTCACTTTTGAACATTAGCTATCGATGCACCAACACAGCTTTGGACTATCCATTCAACTTCGACCAATTACCTCCGGAGTTAGTAAGGACACCGTGGACCTGCATTCAACTCACGCCGACCGGAAGGGCCCGGCGCCGGCGTCGAGACCGTAAACAGAGACGGGAGAAGCATGGAGGTTTGCGTGCTAGGCTAAGGCTAAATCCACACCAGCCAGCGCTACCTAGCATCTTCCCCACCAACGTTCGGTCTCTGATGAACAAGCTGGACGAACTGAGGACTTGGACTGTCACATAAAAAAGATTTATGGATTGTAACATCATGTTTTTTACGGAGAGGTGGCTAAACAGTGATGTCCCAAACAACATGGTGGAACTGGAAGGGCGCACGGTCTTCAGGGATGACAGAGCTGCAACAGCGACAGGTAAAAGTAGGGGAGGTGGTTTTATGCATCTACGTGAATCAGTCATGGTGTACTAACTCTACCATTGCTGACACTTATTGCTCTGCTGATCTGGAATACCTGATTATTAAGTGCAGTCCTTTTTATCAACCACGAGAGTTTACATGTATCATTGCTGTCGCAGTTTATGTTCCACCAGATGCTAATGCTAAAGTAGCCATGAAGAACCACAGTGTCGCTATTGGCAAAATGCAGACATTGCATCCAGATGGAACCTTAGATCATGTCGACACAAATGTGGCTGACACTTACAAAGCCACTACCCTCCCCCACCTGGGACAGTCCGACCATCTTTCACTGTTTCTGCTTCCCAAGTACAGCCTGGTCAATAAACGTGTGAAACCCACAATGAAGACTATTAAGATCTGGCTGGAGGTGCTGACTCTGCTCTTCAGCACCAATCCCAACACACAGACTGGAGTGCGTTTGCTGCCCATGTCACCACAGACTCTCAGATTAACATTGATTTATATACCAACTCTATCCTTGAGCACATCAACAAGTGTGTAGATAGTGACAGCACAAAAACAAATGAAAGTTTTCCCCAATCAGAAATCATGGATGAACAGAGAGGTTCGCCTCCTGCTCAAAACCAGAGATTCAGCCTTCAGGTCTGGAGACCGGGAGGCTTACAGCTCAGCCAGGGCCAACCTGAGGAGGGGAATCTCTCAGGTTAAACACATATACAAACAGAGAATCGAGGAGCATTTCAACTCCTCGGACCCCCGGCGCACGTGGCATGGCATACAGGTCATTACAGACTTCAAACCTCCTAGTACTGTGCCTCCTTCCAGCTCTACTTCCCTCCGTGATGAGCTCAGTTACTTCTAAGCTGGTTTTGACCAAGAGAACAAGGAGGTCACCCTCAAAGCAGATGTCCCACCTGGTGAACTGCCTCTCTCGCTTTCCACCTCCAATGTTTGCGCCACCCTGAGCAGGGTGAATGTACGGAAGGCAGCTGGTCCGGATGGAATACCTGGCCGTGTGCTCAAACTCTGTGCAGGGCAGTTGGCCGGGGTCTTCACCGACATTTTTAATCTGTCCCTGGCCCAGGCAGTTGTCCCCACAAGCTTCAAGATCGCCACCATCGTGCTAGTGCCAAAGCATTTCACTGCCACGGGCCTGAATGACTTCCGTCCAGTTACACTCACCCCCATCATTGCAAAGTGCTTTGAGAGAATGGTTTTTTCACATCTGAAATCCTGTATGCCCACTACCCTGGACGCCCATCAATTTGCTTATCGCACCAACAGATCAACAGAGGACGCCATCTGCATGACACTTCACTCTGCCCTGACCCACCTGGACAGCCCCAACTCTTACGTCAGAATGCTGTTCATTGGCTTTAGTTCGGCATTCAATACAGTGATCCCCTCCAAGCTGATCGCCAAACTTCGCCAGCTTGGTATCAGCTCATCCCTCTGCAATTGGACCTTGAACTTTCTGACTAACAGACCCCAATCAGTTAAATTAGACAACCTCTCCTCCTCCACTCTCACCCTGAACACCGGCGTGCCGCAGGGCTGTGTGCTGAGCCCTCTTCTGTACTCCCTTTTCACCTATGACTGCGTTCCTGTACATGGTTCTAACTCCATACTCAATTTCGCAGATGACACCAAGGTGGTTGGCCCGATCAGAGGGGATGACGAGATGGCCTACGGGGACAAGGTCCAGCACCTGGCCGCGTGGTGTGCCGACAACAACCTGGCCCTTAACACCCAGAAGACCAAGGAGATCATTGTGGACTTCAGGCATGCTAGGAGCCACTCTCACGTCCCCATCTACATCAACGGAGCTGTAGTGGAGCGTGTATCAAGCATCAAATTCCTTGGTGTCTACATTACTGAGGATCTCACCTCGCCTCTGAACTCCTCCATCCCAATCAAATAGGCGCAACAGCGCCTTTATTTCCTGCAGAGCATCAAAAAAGCTCACCTCTGTCCCAGGATACTGATGGACTTTTACTGCTGTACCACTGAGAGCATACTCACCAACTGCATCTCAGTGTGGTATGGCAATTGTCCCATATCAGACTGCAAAGCACTCCAACATGTGGTGAAAACTGCCCAGCGGATTATCAGCACCCAATTGCCCATCATTGAGAACATCTACCATAAACGCTGCCTGGGCAGGGCGAAAAGCATTATCAAGGATGCATCTCACCCTGACTATGGACTTTTTACTCTCCTCCCATCCGGTAGGCGCTACAGGAGCCTCTGCTCCCGCACCGGCAGGCACAGGAACAGCTTCTTCCCTGAGGCTGTGACCCTGCTGAATCTCCCATCATAGTGCTAAACAGTATTGCACCCATATTGTACTGTCTCAGTACTTTTATATTTGTGTGCTGTAGCACTTACTTTTTAGTCATAGTTATTTTGTATATAACACTATTCTTTGCGTTTCTGGTTAGATGCTAACTGCATTTCATTGGCATTGTATCCGTACTTGGCACAATGACAATAAAATTGTATCTAATCTAATCAAATCTAATCTATGGGAAAAAAGTACAGTCAACATTTCCGGCTGAGATCCCTTGAGGTGCCCTGCTCAAGTGTCTTGGCTGAAACGTTGACTGTACTTTTTACCATAGATGTTGCCTGGCCTGCTGAGTTCCTCCAGCATTTTGTATGTGTTGATTGGATTTCCAGTATCTGCAGACTTTCTCTTGTTCACAATAATCCAAGTGCCAGTCTGAACAATGCCTTATAAAGCCTCAGCTTCCCATTGATCAGCTCATCCACTGGTCCTAATGTGAGTCATTAAGCAAAGCAGGCTTTCAGAAACATTTTGCAGGTTTCTTAGTATTTTGAAATATAAAATCTTATGCAGAATTGCAGAATCTATAAAATTTGCCTCTTGAGAATCTGAATCACCTACACTGGGTCCATATGAGTCAAGCTAAACTGTCAGCAGAAGGGGAGGGAGGGATCATCGACTCAGGCCTAAGAGGCCAGTATCGGGCATTTTCATGCCTTACAAGGCGCAAAACGAAAGACTGTGTGGGGCGCCACTCCTCACACAGACATAGAGCAATGTGTGGTTAAGTGCCTTGCTCAAGGACACAACACACTGCCTCAGCTAAGGCTCGCATTGGCGACCTTCAGATCACTATACGAACGCCTTAACCACGGCCACGTGCCCAGCAGAAACAAAGATTCAGGTTTTGATTTCCAAATCCCTTGCACCAATTTTGATTGGCAGTATCTGCTTCTAGATACTTACCCAGAGCTGAGACGTTGTGTTTGATTATCGTTGGGTTGGAGTTGAGGCACATTTGCCACAGTTTGTCCTTTTTGAAGAGAGTTTATCTCAAACATGTCTCTAGCCAACGTCTGTGGAGGAGCGAGTGTGATGGTTCGTTTAATTTGCTCAAAATTTGTTCCCAGGCAGGATCTGAGGGCTGGAAGATGATAACTCTCTCTCACAACCCATTCTGTTAAGTGGAACATCATTGAAGTAGAATATCATAATTAAACTCATCAGACGCAAGTGTTACTGCAGATGCTGGGAATCAAGAGCAATGCACACAGCGTACTGGGGAAGCACAGCAGGTCAGGTGGCGTCTATGGATGGGAAGAAACCGTCGATGTTCCAGGCCGAGACCATTCATCAGGCATCTTGACTAATCTCTTCATATTGGTAACCAAGCATCATGAAAAGACTTCCTAGTCAACAACGATTCAGTACTTGAAGGGGAGACTAGATCACAGTGTCATTGAATCATGCGATACAGGCCATTCACCCATTTAGTCCATACTGACCGTCAAGCCCCAATGCACTAACCCCATGTTATTCTTTGCACACTCCCAGGGTAATACCCTGGGAACCGACGGTGAAGAATTGCTGCAGAAGACACACCTCAAGTACATCTGACATGAGGAAAGAACTGCAAAAAACTTATGAGCTAGCAGCAGTTTCTGCTACCAAGCAAAACTAAGGGAACAATAGTTCAACAGATCCCTTTAATATCAGAAAAATGCATACAATATACATCTTGAAATTGGATACAATAGGGTCTTTAAAGAGACTCTTAGATGGGTACATGGAGCTCAGAAAAATAGAGGGCTATGGGGTAAGGAAATTCTAGGCAGCTTCTAGAGTAGTTTAATGGTTGGCACAACATTGTGGGCCGAAGGGCCTGTAATGTGCTGTGGATTTTCTATGTCCTATGGAATTCTTGTTCTTTGCAGGCGTCCATGAAAACAGAAGTGTCCCAGAGAATGAGTGACAGTTAAGAAGTTAGAATCCTGAAGCCCCCGTACTTCCCCCTCCCATGCACAAGCAACAGCAAAGCAACAACCTCCCCCTCCTCCACACACCTTCTCAAAAAAGCATCAGCACCCTCCACCCACGAAGCAAGCAATAGCAAAGCCCCCAAGACCATGATCTGCAGTACAACAAAAACCAATCGTTCACCTGACAAATTTAACATACCTCAAGCTCTCTCTCTCTCTCTCCCCCTAATAAAGGGAAAAAGAGATGTCTCCTTTCACAGCGAGAGGGGAGACTTAACAAAACAACTCGCTGATTTATGGTGTTAAAAGTCTGTGGTGCTGCTTTTTTTCCCTCCAAGTTCTCCACCCGGAGAATCGGCAACAATCTCTCACCTACCAATGAGAGAGAGAGCATGACTCATTGAGTACAGAGCCTCTGACAGCTGATTCGCTGTTCCCGATGTTCTGTTCTCATCTGGGATGCTTCAGTTGGTGGTACCAACTTAGAATCTGGCCGACCACAAGGCCACAAAACTCAGAACTCTGAAGGTGCACTTTTCTTCTAGGTCGCATCCTTGGGATATGAAAAAGCAGCCAGCTGTGAGCCCTGGGATTGGGTCCCACCTCTGCAAAGAGCTGAAGTCTGAGTGTATCTCCAGGCCAGAGTCTTCAACAGAACTCTATGCACCCTGAAAAGGAAAAGGAGAGACATCAAAGGTAGAAATTAAGTTGTTTTCGTAGATGAACACGAAGGAGTCGCAAATTAGCGCCCTTGCAACTCTGCCTCACCTACAAAGAAGGGGTATGATCAAAAGATTTGGTTCTCAGAACTGATGCCTGGGGACAGAGTTTTAATAAGAAATCTGGAATTGCAGGAGAACCATAAGTTTGCCTTCCATGCCATACGTAGTGGAGAGCCAGATGCCAAATTTTCTACTTTTCCAGGTGAAGCCAAAGGATGGAAATGGTCCTGTCAAAATTCTCCATCGGAATCACCTCCTACCCCTAGGGCAGGAAGTGCGTGTTGATCCAGAGCCTGACACGGAACCTACACCTTGTAGGGAATCTCTGCACGGAAGGAGGAGAACAGAAAGGCAACAAGCTGACAATAGCATGATCTCAGTGGAACCAACCACTGAATTCTGTACAGACACAGAGGATGAGGAAGTGGGAGTGTGGCTTTACCCAATGCAAACTCCCTAAGGTTTGATGAAGAGATGTCTGAATCTCCCAGCCCTGGATCAGATATAGCAGAGAGGACTACCAGTGGGATCCAATATAGTTGAGGATGAAGCTGAGTTCAGTCAGGTGGCCGGGGACTTGAGTCACTGGAAGGTACAAGAGATAGACAGGGGGAAAAGTCCCCGAGTAGACAGGAATTGTCACAAGGAATGGCTCAAGCTGACGAATCTGAACATGAGATGAGGAGGTCTCAGAGACACAGGAGACGCCCAGATAGGTTGGCATATGATGCACCGGGGAAACAGATCTTGCATCCATCCCATAGTGGGATATGTTACTGCCAGTTGCAAATGGATTGGGGGCCCTGAAAATTCATTTGGATACTGTGTTATTGATAATGGTTAATAACTTCCAAAGTCATGAGGACATGACAATTTTTTGTGCGGGTGGGGGGGGGGGTGGTGGAGGAGATAATGTAATGCCCTGAGTAAGATTTCTACTGCTATGTCGTGAGGTATTTTTATTTTAGCAGTTTTCTGTAAAAGCAGCGTCTCCTGCTAGTAAGAGTGCTTTGGCTTCAGCTAAAGATAAGGAACCATACTGTCCAACTTAGCAATACAGTGTCAGCCACTCAGGGTTACCTTGGTACACATCGTAACTTTCTGCCCACTGAGCGTGCTGGGCAGGACCAGATTTCTGAAGGACAGTCGGCTGATTTGAAGTTTGCTTGGCGGGAGCTCTGGAGCGACACACGAGGGAAGGTTCTCCCAGAATGCTGCCGCAAGGAGACACCCCGTTGTAAGAAGTGCTTTGTGCAGCCGAATGGTTCCAAGGAGGAAGGGGCAGCACTCCTGAGTTATCCAGTTCATTCAAGGCGGTCCTTGAGGGAAGTTCAAACTGTGGCTGTTATCTTTCACACAGAATGTGGGCTCAATGCGTGAGTACAGCGATACACAACTACTTCAGCTAATGTATATAAGCCCCAGTGAGAGAGCAAATCCCACCAGATCCCATCAGTCACCTGATTTACAGTGCCTAATTAACCCACCTACAACAATTATATTTTTGGAAGTGGAGCAAACTGGAACACCAAGGGGAAATCCGCACAGTTACAGGGATATCATGCAAACTCCACACAGGCAGCACTGAAGATCAGCATTAAACCCAGTGCTATCTGTACAGAGTCCGTACATGCTCCCTGTGACTTTGCGAATTCCCAGATTCCTGCCCATCCCAACGAAGTGTGGGTTAGAAGGTTAATTCTCTCCAGCGTATGTAAGTAAGTGGTAGAATAGAGGGGAGAGCAGGCAGCCAGGTGGAGAGAAGAAGGAGTGGGATCCAGTGTCGGGTAATGCAAATGTGTGTAAATAGAAGGTTGGCAGATGCTCAGTGGCTGAATGGCCTGCTTCTGTGCTGCTAGCTCTGTGATCCTATACAGCAGGGGTCCCCAACCTTTTTTGCACCGCGGACCGGATTAATATTGACAATACTCTTGCGGACCGGCCGACCGGGGGGAGGGGGGGTGCGCGTGAGTGTTCAAGTAGGGTTAAACTCAACTCAGTGTGTCTTTTACAGTTAAGGTTGCCAACTTTCTCACTCCCAAATAAAGGACAAAAGTAGCAGTCAAATCCCGGGACACTTTACTCCAGGAAAGACTATCATGACCATGTGGGCACCTGTGTGTGTATGCGTGACGTGCACATGTGACGTGCGCATGCGCGTACGTGCCTATTTTTTTTCCCACGAATGCGTTTGGCCTTAATCTTCCTGACTATACTGTACATACATTATTTCTACTTTATATAGGCTGTGTACTTATCATATCATTCCTGCTTTTATTATATGTTAGTGTTATTTATTTTCGGTTTTATGTGTTATTTGGTATGATTTGTTAGGTTATTTTTTGGGTCTGGGAACACTCAAAAGTTTTTCCCATATAAATTAATGGTAATTGCTTCTTCGCTTTACGCCATTTCGGCATGAAAGGTTTCATAGGAAAGCTCTACCTTAGCGGGGGAAATACGGGACAAGGGCGGTCCCGTATGGGAAAAACCAATTTAGCCCAACATATGGGATGTCCTGGCAAATATGGGACAGTTGGCAACCCTATGTTCAAGTTCAACAATACGTGACAGGGAATGAGGAAAGGTGCAGCTGACTCATATCGTTTCCTCACAGCCTGGTAGCACATGCTCTGCGGCCCGGTGGTTGGGACCGCTGCTATACAGAAACCACTCTTCTTCTTCACTGAACATCCTTTTTTAATTTTAAACTGCGACCATTGCAGGCATTGCCAACATCCTTGTCTATCCCTAATTGTCCTAAACCAAGGATAAGGTTAAAAGTGAATCGACTGGCAAAACTGCCAAACCTGATTGAGTAAAGGTGGGAATTTCTTCTTCTGAAGGACGTTAATGAATCAGACAAGTTTTCCTCTGAGGATTGCCGTTATTGAGATTGGCTTTTATTTTATTCCAGATGTATTTAATTACATTTAATGTAAATTACCCAGCTGCCATGATGGAAATTAATCAGAATGGTCCAGAACTTTGCCTGCTTGTTGAGTAATTTAGAACTATACCACTGTTCCCTAAAATTATAGAAAGACGCTGCAAGAGTTTAGGAAATCTTTTGACGAGCGAGAAAGCAAAAAAAAAAGCTTTCAGTCTGATGCATTTTGGATTTCCACCATGTGTTTCCTTCATCTGTTTGATTCTCCAGTGCTGTTCCCTATTCGTCAACATGACACTATTTTCGTGAATGGTTATTTTTAGTTCCAGCTGTTCAGTGATTTGAAACAATGCATCCTTCAAAGCCCAGCTAAGTTTTGATCATTTTTGTTTCTATTTCGCATTTGACAAAGGGAAAGTTTGCATTTCTCAAGCACCTTCCACGTTCTTCAGACATCCATAAACATTTGCCAATGAGGTTTGGTTTGAACCCTCAACTGCCAAGTGGAGCACAGGCCATCAATGACCTCCTGTCGCCATTATCCTCGGAAGTCGATGGTCTGGTTGGAATTCATCAATATTTCTGTAATCTATTGTATCCAATGTACAGGGAGTGGGCCTCTTCATCTTCACCAGAGTCCTGTTAGCTGGCCCTACCCATTTCCACCGCTCACGACGGGGACGTAGGGTTCAACTCTGAGAGGCGATTACCAAAGAATAACTCTTTAAATTAGCAGCCAATTTGTGCAAAGTGGGTTCCTTCCAAGAGCAAACTACTAATGAGCAAAAGTACTGTATGTTTTAGAAATACACTTATAACAGATTAAAAGTTCTCTAGAACACTAGGGATAACTTTCCTGTTCTTTGATATAGTATTGTGAGATCTGGAACATTGCAGGTCCAAAAGTATGCTGGACTATTAGGCTGCATTGTTGTGCTGTCATGAAGGTTATCCTGGGTGCATTTTCTTTGTACATTAGCCTAACTCTTGAATGGGAAGCTATAATTATCAGTTATGTAAATAATGGAAACATGAACTGCAAGTTCATAGAATGCTTTGGGTGCAACTGGCCCACAGGGAATGGAGACCGAGCTGTAACATACTAGACTTCCATGTCAGCAGGACAAACTTTCACTTTAGTAAAATAATTGTCCCCTAAGGTTCAATGCCCAGCTTTGAAAGTGAGCAAATTGTTTCATATTTTTGCTCTGAGCATCGTGCAATGTTACAGAATCCTCCTGAGAAAATCTGGTCCTAGTCTTTCTCTTGTAAATCTGCATCCTTCTGCCCATATAAATATTAACTGTACTGACAAACTCATAAGAGGGCTGGTTGCTCTTCTGTCCAAAGGTCCAATGGCCTACTAAATTGACCTGGATATATTCTTCAGGGCTGGATGTAAAATCAATGTTACACACATAATTACTAGAACAGCTTGATGCAGCCAAGATCTATCCTTTCAAAGAAAGCACAGCAGGAGATTCCCACTTTGAGTAAAGGGGGAGAGTATAATGGCAGTAGAAGTGAGTAATCCTTATAGCCAGTGCCTATTGTGACAAAAGTTAGTTGTGACGTGTCAAGTGTGGTAGTGTTGTGGGTAGTGCTTGATGTTCTCTCTTTCAGCTTCCACCACAGTCTTGCGAAAAGGAGAGCTGAATGCCTAAGTCTCTCCCTGCCAGTACATAGCCTCTCCAAGAACAAGCCTCCTGTAGTGCCCCCTCATTGGTGACACACAGAAACTGAACTCCTTTTGGACTCAGGCTGAACTACAGAGGACGGGGAGGGGGTCTGGCCCCTGCACACATAGCACGCAGGCCCACCGGAATGTGGACGTGCCCTGGCGCTCGTGAACCAGATCCTCAGCTATGGGTAAGTAGCCCCACTGCCTTGTGGGCAGCCTCGGGAGGGAGAAAGGCTATGGGAGTAATCTCAGACAGAAAATCCGGAGTGGAGCCCCTAAGGCAGCTGGACGTCACTGAACATCCTTCCGGCAGCTCCTGCAGCCAAGCTGGTGTCAAACATACTGCTTCACTTTCCTTTGGACGACACTGGTGAGGCCGAGAGGGGGTTCTTGATGAATGAGCACACCAGGATCTCCATAATTTCTGCCCAGACTTGTGCCCTGGAGAGGTCACTCCAGTGCTGCTGTTCACAACAACAGAACCAACATGGGAGGCAGCAGTTATGAGTGAAAAGCCCTCACCGACCGGCGTAGATAATGGGTGCTATGGGCTGCCTTGACGGCGGGAAGGATCTTCGTGTCCCACTGGCCAGCAGCCACCCACCTCAAGCTGGGCATCACTCAGCCAATAAGTTGCTGACCCGCTCCGTCGACAACAACAGCGAGACCACCATCATTAGCCGCGAGCTCAGAAAGCTGAACAGTGACATTGCTGCAGTGTTGGAGACCAGGCTCCCCTCAGAGAACAGGACAACACTTTCTTTAGCAGCGGAAGAAAGCAGAGGAACTGCTGCAGCAAGGCATTGGATCTGTAGTGAGAAACTCTTTGCTTTCCTCACTGGAACCGCCATCCAGAGGCACGGAGCGTATTCTGTCTCTCTGCCTTGCCACTTCCTCGGACACAGTGAACATTCTGAACTTCTACACGCCAACCCTTCACGCCTCTGCGGAAACAAAAGACCAGTTCTCTGAGGACCTTGATTTCACTAGCAAAAGGCTAACTGCCTCTGATCACCTGTACCTACGCATTGACTTCAATGCCCAAGCGGGGTTTGACCACGACTCCTGGCTTAGCTGCACTGGACAGTTTGGAATCTGCATAGGGAAGGCCCTCGGACCAACATTCTCAAAGGCCACTCCACTCAAGTCTTCCACTGGCCATGTCATTACTGAGGTGGAAAGATGGGCCAAACGCTGTACTCAAGGGAGAACATCATCACAGATGCTGCACTCGAAAGCATAGTGAGTCCGCCTGTCATGGAAGAACCTGACCATTTGCCCTCTGTTGATGAACTCAGCAAGGCAGTTGATTGCCTAGCAAGCGGCACTGTTCCTGGTGAAGATGGCAGCCCACCTGAGGTCATAAAGGCTGGTAAGAAGTCTGCTCTATTACACCACCTTCAAGAACTTCTTTGCCAGTGTTGGAAGGAAGGGTCAGTGCCTCGGGACAGGCACAGCTCCCACATTGTCACCCTCTACAAGAACAAACGTGCAATAATGATTGGGACATCTCACTTCTCAGCATCATCACCAAGGCTTTTGCTCGTGTGGTACCTAATAGGCTACAGACACTGGCTGCTCATGTACAAGGGATGATTGATAAGTTCACGGCCTAAGGTAGAAGGAGTCAATTTTAGAAAACCTCGCACATTTATTCTTCCCACATTTACACACTTAGTCCAGCGGTTGTGGAGCATACGGATCCCTTATTTGTAGAAGTGGTCCACAGCAGGGGTGATTGATAAGTTCGTGGCCTTAGGTAGAAGTAGACGAGTTATGAAGCTCTTGTTACATGTGTGTGCAGTTCAACTCTGTGATTGAAGATGCAGAAAGTTGGAATAAAATCTACTTCTACCTTAGGCCACGAACTTATCAATCACCCCTGCTGTGGACCACTTTCTGGAGGTCCAAGTTGCCGACTTCTACAAAGAAGGGATCCGTATGCTCCACGACTGCTGGACTAAATGCGTAAATGTAGGAAAAATAAATGTGCTAGGTTTTCTAAAACTGACTCCTTCTACCTTAGGCCACGAACTTATCAATCACCCCTCGTATACCCAGAATCACAGCGCAGGTTCCACACAGGGCAGTCAATAATCAACATGATCTTCTCACTACACCAGCTCCAAGAGAAATGCCGAGAACAGAGGCAACCACCATACCTTGCCTTCGTCAGCCAGAGGTGTAAAGAGGAACGAGCAGAAGGGAGAAGAGCTGTGGGAAGCAAGAGGGAGTGCAGATGGCTAAGGGAAGCATTACCATCAGCACCTCCGCAGCCTGGTATACTTGCAGACACTGCAACTAGACCTGCCGCTCCAAAACTGGACTGTACAGCCCTAGCAAGCATTGCAGCTCTACAACGGACCGACCCATAGTGCACAATCCATTGTCCTTCAAGACATCATCACTGATACACATTCTACTCACAGTAGCATTATTAGGTGGTCCAAGAATTCAGGCTGAAAGTCTTTATAAAGACTTTCTGTAGCTGTAGTTTTATGGAACTGAGGTGAGAGCAGTCCATGGATGGCCAGCTTATGGCCTACTTTCAAGATGCAGAATCCAGTTTGATCCCAGAGTATAATTCTAAAGGACATTATCATTAACATGTAGAGGGTGCTGTTTGCAGGGAGGTGGGTAGTTCTCCTGATGTTGCCAATATCTAATCCTTCAATTAACAGCATCACTGATTATTTACCTTCCACCATATGTAGAACATGCGTAAAAATGTCTTGCGATGACCAGGGGTGATGGAAGTCATTCCATAAATGCATATTTACTTGCGGCAACACGGTAATGGGTCATCTTGCCCACAAGCTTGGTTGGTGATTACCTGTAAGTAGTTCAGCCACTACATCACTGTGAAACAACCATAAGACCATAAGACAGAGGCACAAAATTAGACCTTTTGGCCCAAAGAGTCTTCTCCACCATTCTATCATGGCTGATTTATTATCTTTCTCAACCCCATTCTCCTGCCTTCTCCCCATATCCTTTTACACTCTTACTAATCAAGAACCTATCAACCCCCGCTTCAAATATACCCAGTGACTAGGCCTTCATGGCCATCTTTGGAAAAGAATTCCACAGCTTCACCATCCTCTAGCTAAAGAAATTCCTCCTCATCTCTGTTCTAAAGGGATGCCCTTATATCTAAGGTTGTGTCCTCTGGTCGTAGAGTCCCCCACTATAAGAAACATCCTCTCCATATCCACTCTGGCCAGGTCTTTCAATATTCGATAGGTTTGAATGAGATCCCCCCCCCCCACCCCCCACCCCCACTGATTCTTCCGGCAAGTACAGGCCCAGAGCCATTAAACACTTCTCATATGTTAATCCTTTCATTCTCAGGATCATTCTCAATGGAGCAGTTGTTATAAACATGATCCCTTACTGTGAACAGCTATTAGAGCAGGGATGGTGGGTATAGTGTGACAGGCAGCCACTTAGCCAAAGACATCACACCGTAGGGTAGTCAGTAGATAGAGTAGAGCTTATTTTATCATGCAGCATACAGAGATTGATCTTTCCGGGAACAAATCAGCCTGGTGAACATTTCTGGGTTAAATTGTGATTTGCATAATTTTGTGATCCATTCAGAGGGTGATTTGACCTTCTTATGACCTAAGACCCAGTTGTGGTGATGCCACAAATCCAGGAATGTACCTCTTGCACTAAGTGAACAATTGCTCCGTGAATGTCGCAAAAAACAAGCAGCAAGATCTGCTGAAGATATCCAGTGGAGTATGATATAAAGCGTTTCTCTTCTGATGCTCAGGTATTTGTAAATTCACTACTGCATTGCTTGGTCCATCATTGATCACAGCCCTTTTAATGATGTGTCCGGCACGTGGCCAAGTGGTTAAGGCATTCGTCTAGTGATCTGGAGGTCGTTAGTTCGAGCCTCAGCTGTGGCAGCGTGTTTGTGCCCTTGAGCAAGGCACTTAACCACACATTGCTCTAGTGTCTGTGTGAGGAGTGGCGCCCCACACAGACTTCCAACCTGCGCCTTGTATGGCATGAAAATGCCCGATGCAGGTTTCTCATGGTCCGAGTCGACGTTCCCTCCTTCCCTCCCTCCCCCTTTTAATAATGCCTTTCCTTGTTACAGGGTGCCACTTCTGCCTCACTGGTTATTCCACAACTCTTGCAGCACCTAGCCTTCTTTTAGGCAGGAGGGTGCACAGGGAGTAACAATATTCAGAGGTCACTATGTCCCATCATCGTGCATTCCTGGTGCCTTTTGGGGCCAGCTGAGTGAGCTGGTGTTTTGCTGTCTCCAAGAAGATTCCAGCAGGCAAGTGACCTAGAGGACAAGAAGTTTAGAGTTTGGGTGCGACTCCTTTTCTTGGCGATTAAGGTGTAAAAATGGAGGCGAGTGTGAAAGGTGAGCCAGTGTTCAGTACCATCTACCAGCCTCTCACTCGTTGCTGCTGGAAGGAGGTATCCGCGTCTGATGTCTCTCTCCCTCTCATTCTCTGCTCCTTAGGGAAGGCCCCTACATTCAAACTGTCTTTCTCTTCCTCGATGCTATCGGAGAATGGTACCAAAATTCTGGGTTTGCGCTTTGTGGATTGGACTAATAAACTCTGAGCTGAACTGAATATGGACTCTTTTGACTTGGTGTTTAATTTTCTATGATTTTGTTTATTCTTTCTTGTTGTTGTTTGCACCATTTGTTTTTTTTGCAAGGGGGACTGATGTTCTCATTGCCACTTGCCCAATTTGTTTTTTTTTTTGCGTTGAGGGGTTGATGTTTTACTTTGAATGGGTACCATGGTTTTCTTTGTTTCATCACTGTCTGTGGAGAAGATGAACCACAGAGTTTTATATACTGCACATGTACTTCAATAATAAATGTACTTTCAATCTTTTGAATTCTCCACATTGCCATGACAAACATCTATGAAGCTTGTTCACAATTGCCATGGACAGAGGCCATTCAAGGTCTGTCAGCCCTCATGCAACCTTCTTGGTAGCTTACATCGACAGCAAGTGTCTTGTTCAGTTCCTGTCAGGAACCAGCAGCTTGAGATGTACAGCATGTCTTCCTTCAAGGATGGAACTATAATAGCATGCCCTTCAAAGAACTTCTGAACCATTCAGTCAAAACTTTTTAAGGTAATTCTGAAATTCATGCTTGCATTGTATGCAACAATGTTTTAGCACACCAAAATGGCATCAGCCTAGTTTTTGAGGAAACATTCACCAATCTCATTCTCAATAACCCTATAGCACAAGGACAATAACTTAATAACTCACATTGGACTCTGTCTTCTCCCCAGACTGCCCACTCTGATGCCCTGTGCAATCGGGAGAAATGACCTGTGAAAAGTGCCCATTTTACTGATGTCTGCAGACTTGAACTGAAAGAGCCGGCTATAGAAAGTACCGAGAAATCTGCTGGAAGAACACAGCAGGTTGAGCAGCATCTGTACGAGGAGACGAAATGTCAGCATTTCTGGTTGATACCTGGCAACAGGAACAGGACTGATACAGAGCAACACACACAAAATGCTGGGAAACTCAACTGGTCAGGCAGCAACTATGGACAGGATTAGAGAGTTGATGTTTTGTGCAGAGACCTTTCACAGGACTGATGCTGGTACCAGTATCGGGCCTCTTTCATCTGATGCATGGTCTGGCGTTACAGTCTCTGGGTTTCTCAACAATGTTTAAAAGTATGATGGCAATGAATAAGTTGGACATACAGACTTTTTCCCAGAGTAGGGGAGGCAAAAACTAGAAGGACATAGAGTTAGTGTATGAGGGGAAAGATTTAAAAAGGACCTGAGGGGCAAATTTTCACATAACAGGTGATGAATACATGGAGCAAACTGTCAGAAAAAGGATTTGTGGCAGTAACATTTAAGAAGCACTTGGAGAGGTACATGGAAGGTCGGGGCCTGGAGCAGTATGGGCTGAACACAGGAAACTGGGACTTTGATTGCCAGAACTTATTGGGCTGAAAGGTTTTTATTGGTGCTGTCTTGCTCTAAGACTCCATAACTACAAAAAGCACATTGGTCGAAGCTGATGCAAATGCGCAGGCTACTGGTTTTCATACTGAGCAGTGGAAAGTATTTTCTTTACACTAGTAAGATCACAAGGCAGTGCAGTCTGATGGCAGGCTGAGTTTGCCTGGGTTATTGACAGCAGATCGGTGCCCTAGACACAGTTACTCACTCCTCAGCTGACAAGGCAAGCTGTAGGCAATCATTCAATTTCCAAGTCGTGTTTAAGAGGGATGTGTGGGAGGGCAGGAAGCAAGGGAGCCTGAAATTTACTGCTGTTATGGCATTGATGTGTGGAGATTAATGTGTTTTAGAATCATGAGATGGCAGAAGAATATTCATCCCATCATATCTGTACTACCCCATTGAATTATTTTCCCCGTCTTGCTCTTAGCTCCATCTTCCTCTCTTCTTTACTTACACTGTATGATAGGCACACCTGCGGAAAAGACCACAGTGATTGTCCAACAGTATCTGCCCTGTGGGTTAGTGATGAGCCACCCTTTTAGACCATAAGACCATAAGACAAAGGAGCAGAAGCCGGCCATTCGGCCCATCGAGTCTGCTCCGCCATTTTATCATGAGCTGATCCATTCTCCCATTTAGTTCCACTCCCCCGCCTTCTCACCATAACCTTTGATGCCCTGGCTACTCAGATACCTATCAGTCTCTGCCTTAAATATACCCAATGACTTGACCTCCACTGCCGCCCGTGGCAACAAATTCCACAGATTCACCACCCTCTGGCTAAAGAAATTTCTTCATATCTCTGTTCTGAATGGGTGCCCTTCAATCCTTAAGTCATGCCCTCTTGTACTAGATACCCCCACCATGGGAAACAACTTTGCCACATCCACTCTGTCCATGCCTTTCAACATTCGAAATGTTTCTATGAGGTCCCCCCTCATTCTTCTAAACTCCAAGGAGTACAGTCCAAGAGCGGTCAAACGTTCATCATATGTTTCAGAACAGAAATGAGAAGAAATTTTTTTAGTCAGAGGGTGGTGAATCTATAGGCAACAGTGGAGGCCCCTCCTCCTTCCCTTTCTCCCATACTCCACTCTCCTCTCCTATCAGATTCCTTCTTCTCAAGCCTTTCTCAACTTCTTGCTTCACCTATCATCTTCTAGCTATTCTCCTTCCACACCCCCCCCCCCATATTTCTTATTCTGTATTCTTCCCCCTTCCTTTCCAGTCCTGACGTAGGCTCTTGGCCTGAAACGGCCACTGTTTATTCATATCCATAGATGCTGCCTGACCTGCTGAGCTCTTCTAGCATTTTGCATGTGCTGATTGAGATTTGTTTTAACATCTGAAAATGGTTGGAATCCATTTATTGTGTATAAGTGCATTCATCTGGCAAATTAAAACACTGAGGATAGATTAGGCAAGTAATCTTTCTGCGGAGACTAAAATCATGGCTGAATTATACCTTTCAAAAGGGAATAGGGAATAGAACAAAATGTACCTTACTTATTCGTCTCACCTATCTGACAGCAGCTGCCACTCCTCACTGCACATACACGGCTCGTCCGTGGAACGAATTGAGGTCACCAGGTTCCTGGGAGTGCGCATAATGGAGAATTTCTTCTGGATCCTCAATTCCACCTCTTCAGTCAAGAAAGCACAGCAGCGTCTGCACTTCCTGAGGAAATTGAGGCGAGAGGGCTCCCTCATTCCCTCTCAATTCCAACCAATTTTTACAGGAGCACCATTCAAGGTGTCCTGACCAGCTACATCACCGTCTGGTACAGGACTTGTAAGGCATCTGAACACAAGGCCCTACAAAGGATACTCAAAGGAATGTTGATCTCTCACTTCCACCCACCCCAGATTTTATTATGAGTGCTGTGTACACAAGGCCCTTATCATTGTCAAAACCCCTCCCATCCATTCCACAATGCCTGAAGAGCTCACGGGTCTCCTTGGTCTGACTGTTCTTACGTCTAATCCAGCACTTCACCAAGCAAGCAAAACATGGACACAGTCAACCAAAGGCAAAATGCTGCAGAAGCTGGAACCCCAAAATCAAACTGATTTCAACCTTTCATCCTAATGTCATCAAGCTGAAAGAGCAACTTTCTCTCACTGCAGGTTCTGCCTGAACTGCTTCTAGAGTTTCTGTCTTTGTACTAAAACTTTAGAATAGGCAATCCTTCCCTTTTTCACTTATTTTTTAATATGCTGCAGACATTATTTACATTCTGAGCATATTTATCTATCCTTAATCACCTCCTAAGAGGATGCTTGTGTACCAGATTCACTGATTAACCCTTACTAACTGCATTTTTCATTTGCTTGAATTTAAACATTAAACTTGCTGAACAGGGCTTTGAACTTATAACTCTAGATCGGGGGTTCTCAACCTTTTTTTATGCCATGGACCCCTACCATTAACCGAGGGGGTCCTTGGAACCCAGTTTGGGATAATTAGTCAAAGCTTCTGGAGACTAGTCTAATGGCTTAACCACCATGCCAGCATCCCTGGCTTGAGTGAGCTACTCCTCTTCTCCAGTGCATCCAAACCTTTGCCATTCTGCTCTTGTGGGCCACCTCTCCACATTTTTACACACAGTACCCTTGGGCAATATAGGTGGCATGAAAACACTAGTGCCCATGGATGAAAAAGCCTACAAAAAGTGATGGATACACTCCAGTCTATCACAGGAAACTCTCTGCCTTCCATTGAGCATATCTACAAGGAGCTCTACCATGAGAAAACAGCATCCATTATCAAGGACCCCAACCACCAGGCCATGCTCTCTTCTTGTTGCTGCGGTTCGGCAGGATGTATAGGAGCCGTAGGTCCCACACCACTGAATTCTGGAACAGCTATTGCTGTACAACAAGTAGGCTTTTGAACCAGTGTGGATAACTTCACTCACCTCAACACTCAACTGATCCCACAACCAACAGAATCACTGTAAGGGCTCTACAACTCATGTCTCCATAAAAGTGCAACACGCAGAAAATGTTGGAGGAACTCAGTAGATCAGGCAGCATCTATGGAAATGAATAAACGTCAACATTTCAGACCAAGACCCTTCATCAGGACTGGAAAGGAAAGAGGAAGACGCCTGAATCAAAAGGTCGGGGGAGGGAGGGAGGATAGGCTAGAAGGTGATAGGTGAAGCCACATAAGACCATAAGATCATCGGACCATAAGATGTAGGAACAGATTATGCCATTCAGTCCATCGAGTCTGCTCTGCCACACCATCATGGTCAATCCCAGATCCACTCAAACCCATACACCTGCCTTCTCGCCATTTCCTTTGATGCCCTGCCCAATCAGGAAACTATCAACTTCCTCCTTGAATATACCCATGTATACCCATGGACTTGGCCTCCTCCACAATCTGTGGCAAAGCATTCCACAGATACACTTCTCTCTGGTTAAACCGCCCCCCGTCCTTTGTCTGTTCTAAGAGGCCGCCTCTCAATTTTGAGGCTGTACCCTCTAGTTCTGGATACCCCCACCATAGGAAACATCCTCTCCACATCCACCCTATCTAGTCCTTTCAACATTCGGTTGGTTTCAATGAGATCCCCACCACATTCTTCTAAATTCCAGTGAATACAGGCCCAAAGCTGCTAAACGCTCCTCATATGTTAACCTCTTCATTCCCAGAATCATCATCGTGAACATGGGTGGGAAAGGTAGAGGGCTGCAGAAGAAAGAATCTAATTGGGGAGGAGAATGGACCATGGGAGAAAGGGTTGAAGGTGGGGCACTAGGGGGTTGGGGGAGGACATGATAGGCAGATGAGGAGAAGATAGAAGAGGCCAAAGTGGGAAATAGAAGAATAGGAAGGGGGAGGGGCAAAGAAAATTTCCAGAAAGAATATCGATGTTCATGCCATCAGATTGCAGGCTTCCTAGATGCAATATGAGGCGTTACTTCTCCAACCTGAGAGTGGCCTCATTGTGGCAGAAGGGGAGGCCACGGACTGACATGTTGGAATGGTAATGGGGATAGGAAATAAAATAGTCGGACACTGGGAATTTCAACTTCCTGTGGATGGAGCAGAGGTGCTCGTCAAAGTATTCCCCCAATTTACGCTGCGTCTCACCACTGCATACTGTAGATAACCCCAACAGGTTTACATAAGAACATATGAAATAGGAACAGGAGTAGGCCATTTGGCCCATCGAGCCTGCCCCACCATTCAATAAGATCATGGCTGATCTGTCAGTAAACTCAGCTCCATCTACCTGCCTTTTCCCCAGCACCCTTAATTCCCTTACTACGTAAAAATCTATCTAACTGCATGTTAAATTTATTTAGTGAAGAAGCCTCAACTGCTTCCCTGGGCAGGGAATTCCATAGATTCACCACTCTCTGGGAAAAACAGTTTCTCCTCATTTCTGTCCTAAATCTTCTCCCCTGAATCTTGAGGCAATGTCCCCTAGTTCTAGTTTCACCCACCAATAGAAACAACCTTCTTGCTTCTATCTTATCTATCCCTTTCAAAATTTTGTATGTTTCTATAAGATCCCCTCTCATTCTTCTGAACTCCAGAGAATATAGTCCCAGGTGACTCAATCTCTCCTCATATGTTAATCCCTTCATCTCTGGAATCAACCTGGTGAACCTCCTCTGCACTGCCTCCAAAGCAAGTATATCCTTCCTCAAGTACTGAGACCAGAACTGCACACAGTACTCCAGGTGTGGCCTCACTAGCACCCTGTATAGTTTCAGCATGACCGCCCTGCTCTTGAATTCAATCCCTCTGGCAATGAAGGCCAACATTCCGTTTGCCTTCTTAATAACCTGTTGTACCTGCAAGCCATCATTTTGCAACTTATGCACAAGCACTCCCAAGTCCCTCTGCACAACAGTATGCTGCAATCTTTCACCATTTAAATAATAATCTGCTCTTCTATTATTCCTTCCAAAGTGCATGATCTTGCATTTACCGACATTGTATTCCATCTGCCAGCCCTTGGCCCACTCACTTAACCTATCTATGTTCCTCTGCAGACTCTCCACATCCCCTGTACAGTTTGCTTTTCCACTCAGTTTAGTGTCATCAGCAAATTTTGCTATGCTACACTCAATCCCCTCTTCCAAATCATCAATGTAAATGGTAAACAGCACCGAACCCTGTGGCACCCAGGTAGACAGCTTATCTCCAGTGATGGAGACAGATCAAGAAAAGGGCGGGTGGTGTCAGAAATGGACCATATGAATTTAAGGACAGGGTGGAAGTTGGAGGGAAAATTTGATGACATCGATAAGCTCAGCATTAGTGCATGAGCAGCACCAACACAGCCAGCAATGTAGCACCAAAAGAGTTGGGAAGGCTTAGAACATGGACTGTTCATGTAGCCAACAAAAAGGCAGGCATAGCTGGTGCCCATGCGGGTGCCAATGTCTACCCCTTTAGAGAAAGTGAGAGGAGCCAAGAGAGAAATTATTGCAAGTGAGGACTTGGTCTGTGATTTGGAGGAGGGTGGTGGTAGAGGGGAAGTGGTTGGGTCTTTTGTCGAGGAGAGATTTAAGGTCTTTTTGATGGGGGATTAAAGGGTATAAGGATTGGATATACCTGGTGAAAATGAAAGAGTCAAGTTCAGGGATTTGAAAGTTGTTGAGGAGATGGAGAGCACGTGAGGTGTCGTGGATGTAGGTGGGAAGGGACTGAACCAAAGGGGGAATAGTAAAGTGTTCAGGTATACAGACGTGAGTTCAGTGGGACAGGCATAGGCAGACACAATGGGCTGACTCAGACAGTCAGGTTTGTGGATCTTAGGTAGGAGGTAAAATATGCCCCAAAATTATTTATGATTGATTTATTTATTATTCTTATTTATTATTATATTTGCACAGTTTGTCTTCTTTTGCACATTAGCTGTCTGCTTTTGTGTTAGTTTTCATTGATTCTATTGTATTTTTTGTATCAACTAATGAATGTCAACAAGAAAATAGATCTCAGGATTGTATATGGTGACATATACATACTTCGATAATAAATTTACTTTGCACTTTGAACTTGGAGTGCGATATGCGGTTGAGGACTGTTTCTTAATGTCATGACAGCAATGAGGCTACTTTGGATGAACATAGCTGAGATGGTAAATATTCAATGCAGTGGTTTAAAAATAACCAATTAAGCTTTTAAGTGAAAAAAAAATTCAACATAAACTATGTTACATTTTCCAAGGGTCCTACTTCATTATTGTAATGTTAAAGGGAAAAAAAGAAACACCAGGATTTGATCCAATTGGAACAAACAGTAATGGAACTTACAGAGTGAAGCAAGCCTAAAGCCATTATACAAAGGGGTTTGTTAGTGTATCAGTTACTTTACTAGATTAGCAGCCAAAGTTTTAGATTAGTGACTCAGGCATGTGGGGCTCAAATCTCACCACTGCGGCTGGAACTTAAATTCAAGTACAGTAAATAGAATTGTTAGTCTCTAACCAACAACTCACAATGAACATTCAGGCATGTGCAGGACCAGGGAATGTGAGGCCAACATCAAACTAATCAAGCCTGAAGCCTGCCAGAGAACAAACCTTCGACTCTCACCGAATAAATCCATAATTTAAAATCAGAGCTGGTCTCAGTTATAAATGACCACTAGACTACTGGACTACTCCAAAACCCAATTGGTTTGTGAGTTTATTTTGAGGAAGGAAATTTGCTGTTCTTCCCCAATCTGGTCTATATTTAATTCTAGACGCACCATTATAGTTGACAGCTGATGGCCAACACTATTCAAGAGAAATTGAGAATAGACGAAACATGCTGGACATCCAAGCACTGGAGAAGAGTACAAGTCCACATGTACAGAAGGCAGAGCGCAAGAGAGCTGACTATTCTCCATCTCTGGAGCAACTAGGGCTAGATCCAATTCAAGTTAGAGGTTAATGGAACTGAAGATTAAACAGCATAAAGCAATTATACTAAAGTTATACTCTCAGTGGCCGCTTTATTAGGTACACCTGTATATCAGCTTGTTAATAGAAATACCTAATCAGCCAATCATGTGGCAGCAACTCAATGCATAAAAGCATGCAGACATGGTCAAGAGGTTCAGATGTTGTTCAGGTCAGACATCAGAATGGGGAAGAAATGTAATCTAAGTGACATTGACTGTGGAATGATTGTTGGTGCCAGACAGGTTGACTTGTGCTTCTCAGAAACTGCTGATCTCCTGGGGTTTTCATGCATAACAGTCTCTAGAGTTTACAGAGAATGGTACAAGAAAATCCAGTGAGCACCAGTTCTATGTGAGAAAATACCTTGTTAAGGAGAGAGATCAGAGGAGAGTGGTTCTGATGGAATGCATCCCAGGTTACTGAAAGAAATGGCAGAGGTTATAGTTGAGGCTTTGGTGACAAATTTCCAAAATTCTCTGGCCTTGAGCAGGTCCTGGTGGAGTGGAAGAAGGCAAATGTCACGCCACTGTTCAAGAAAGGATGTAGGCAAAAGGTAGATAACTATAGGCCAGTTAGTTTAAGATCTGTAGTTGGGAAAATGCTTGAAGATATCATTAAAGAAGAAATAGTGAGGCGTCTGGAAAGAAATGGATCCATCAGGCAGATGCAGCATGGATTCAGCAAAGGCAGATCCTGTTGGAGTTCTTTGAGGATATAATGCACGCAGTGGATAGAAGGAAACAGATGAAGGTTATTTACTTAGGCTTCCAGAAGGCGTTTGAGAAGGTGCCACATAAAAGATTTATCCACAAGATAAGGATGCATAGAGTTGAGGGTGATGTACTAGTATGGATAAAGGATTGCTTAGCCAATAGAAAGCAGAAAGTTTGGATACATAGTTGTTTCTCTGGTTGGCAATCAGTGGTGAGTGGCGTGCCGCGGGGGTCGGTGCTGGGCCCACAACTGTTCATGATATAAATTAACGATCTGGAAGAGGGAACCAAGTATATTGTATCTAAGTTTGCTGATTACACTAAATTGAGGCAAATTGTGCAGAGGATACGGAGAGTCTGTAGACAGATATAGATAGGTTAAATGAGTGGACAAGGGTCTGGCAGATGGAGTATGATGTTGATAAATGCGAGGTCATCCACTTTGGAAGGAAAAATGAAAGAGCAGATTATTATTAAAATGGTAAAATATTGCAGCATGCTGCTGTGCAGAGGGACTTGGGAGTGTTTGTGCATGAATCACAGAAGGTTGGTTTGCAGGTGCAGCAGGCTATCAAAAAGGCAAATGGACTGGTGGCCTTCATTACTAGAGGGATTGAATTTAAGAGCAGGGAGGTTATGCTCCAACTGTACAGGGTACTGGTGAGGCTGCACCTGGAGTACTGTGTGCAGTTCTGGTCTCCTTATTTGAAGAAGGACATACTGGCTTTGGAGGCAGCGCAGAGGAGGTTCACCAAGTTGATTCCAGAGATGAGGGGTTTAGACTATGAGGAGAGATGGAGTCACCTGGGACTGTACTCACTGGAATTCAGAAGAATGAGAGGAGATCTTATAGGAACATATAAAATTATGAAATTGATAGATGAGATAGAGGCAAGAAAGTTGTTTTCCCTGGTAGGTGAGTCTAGAACTAGGGGACATAGCTTCAAGATTCGGGTGAGTAGATTTAGAATGGAGATGAGAAGGAACTGCTTTTCCCAGAGAGTGGTGATTCTGTGGAATTCTCTGCCCAGTGAAGCAATGGAGACTACCTCAGTAAATATATTTAAGACAGGGTTGGACATATTTTTGCTTAGTAGGGTTATGGTTTTGCATTAAGGGTTATGGGGAAAAGGAAAGCTGGTGGAGATGAGTCCATGGTCAGATCAGCCATGATCTTATTGAATGATGGCGCAGGCTCACCGGGCCAGATGGCTGACAACTGCTCCTGTTCCTTATGTTCTTATGTCCTGACAGGAAGGCGACAATACCTCAAGTAACCACACGTTACAACAGTGATGTGCAGAAGAGCATCTCCGAATGCACAACACATCAAACCCTACGGCAGAAGAAGGTCACTTGCATGCATTCAGTGGCTTCTTCATTAGGTACCGGAGGTGGCTAATAAGGAGGCCACTGATGATGTAGGTTAGTTGGAAATTTGAGTGGTGAAATTTCAGATGAAGTTTAATTCAGACAAGGATAAAGTGTTGCATCTTGGGAGATCACTGAGAGTAGTTGTCCAATGGTTTCCTTACTGGATTGGTAGCCTGAATTCTCGATGAGTGTCCGAGGCACGTGAGTTCAAGTCTCCCTATGATTGCTGTTGACAGTTCACTGCATGCTCCCTGTGGGAATCCAGGCAGTGCAAATGGAAAGGCTGTACCAGTGGGAAGGATTTGTGGCACTGCATTCAAAAAGCAGCCAGTCGCTACCGGAAGAACTGCAATAATTTAACATCTTGAAAAAAGCGTAGCAAGAAGCATCACAGAAACGTCAGCAACACAAGAAATTCTGAAGACACTGGAAATCTAAAGCCACGCACACACCGTGCTGGAAGAATTCAGCACGTCAGGGCACGTCTGGTGTGGTATGGGTCTCCGCCGGTCACGGTCGACCATGGATATTGCGTCCTAGCTGGCTAGATATTCATAGAAACATAGAAAACTTAATGCACGACACAGGCCCTTTGGCCTTCAAAGCTGTGCCGAACATGTCCTTATCTTAGAGCTACCTAGGCTTACCCATAGCCCTCTACTTTTCTAAGCTCCATGTAGCCATCCAGGAGTCTCTTAAAAGACCCTATCGTTTCCGCCTCCACCACCATGCTGGCAGCCCATTCCACACACTCACCACTCTCTGAGTAAAAAAACTTACCCCTGACATCTCCTCTGTGCCTGCTTCCAAGCACCTTAAAACTGCCCTCTAGTGCTAGCCATTTCAGCCCTGGGAAAAAGCCTCTGACTATCCACACAATCAATGCCTCTCATTATTTTGTACACCTCTATCAGGTCACCTCTCATCTTCTGTCTCTCCAAGGAGAAAAGGCTGAGTTCACTCAACCTATTCTCATAAGGCATGCTACCCAGTCCAGGCAATATTCTTGTAAATCTCTTCTGCACCCTTTCTATGGTTTCCACATCCTTCCTGTAGTGGGGCAACCAGAATTGAGCACAGTACTCCAAGAGGGGTCTGACCAGGGCCCTATATAGCTGCAACATTACCTCTCGGCTCTTAAACTCAATCCAATGATTGATGAAGGCCAGTGCACTGTATGCCTTCTTAACCACAGAGTGAGGAGACTGAGGTCCTTTAACATCTGTCGGACGATGCTGAGGATGTTCTACGAGTCTGTGGTGGTCAGTGCTATCATGTTTGCTGTTGTGTGCTGGGGCAGCAGGCTGAGGGTAGCAGACACCAACAGAATCAACAAACTCATTTGTAAGGCCAGTGATGTTGTGGGGATGGAACTGGACTCTCTGACGGTGGTGTCTGAAAAGAAGATGCTGTCCAAGTTGCATGCCATCTTGGACAATGTCTCCCATCCACTACATAATGGACTGGTTGGGCACAGGAGTACATTCAGCCAGAGACTCATTCCATCGAGATGCAACACTCAGCGTCATAAGAAGCCATTCCTGCCTGTGGCTATCAAACTTTACAACTCCTCCCTCGGAGAGTCAGACACCCTGAGCCAATAGGCTAGTCCTTGACTTATTTGCTGGCATAATTTACATATTACTATTTAATTATTTATGGTTTTATTACCTAGTTAATTATTTATGGTGCAACTGTAACGAAAACCAGTTTCCCTCAGGATCAATAAAGTATGACTATGACTATGACTATAAACCTGTGCAGCAGCTTTGAGTGTCCTATGGATTCGGACCCCAAGATCCCTCTGATCCTCTCCACACTGCCAAGAGTCTTACCATTAATGCTAGTCTGCCAGGACAGTACAATATGGAGAGCAAATTGTTGCCCATGTAGCAAGCTCCCCCTCTCCACACATTCAATGAACCCAAAGGAACAGCAGATATTGATAGAATTTGGCACCAGCAGCATTGCAGGAGTTGCCAGTCAAAGTTGAGCTCAACGTAGGACTGCCTTAGCGACCCCAGCTCTCTTGGGGTTTACTCTGGAAGCCTTCGCCATGAGTGGGTAAAGTCACAAGGCAGTGGAAGTTTGAGATCATATGGAGCATCTATGGAGTGGAATAAAAAGTCGAAATTTTGGGCCAAAACCCTTCATCAAGACTGATCTGCGTTATGCACAGAAGTGTCATACAGAATCTGACAACAAGCCACATAAGGAGATATATGGGCAGGTGAACTGGAGCTTGGCCAAAGGGGAGAGCTTAACAGAGAAAAAGAGATTAAATTAGAGATTCATGGAAAGATTTCCAAGAGTTTTGAACCAATGCAGCTGAAATTATTACTGCTAGTGGAAAAAATGATTCAAGGTTTAGGATTTACAGTCCTAGTAGAGGTCACTGAATATTAACAATGAGCCGTGGACAATTTTCCTACTCAGATCAGAAATAGTGAGAATAATATTTATCCTTGAGTAAATTTCAAACTGTGTGTATTTCAACTAGCATTCAAACATAACCCCTGTACTGAATTCCAGCTTAAATCAATTGAATAAATTAAGCAGCTTCAGGCAATGAATGGCAATTTGAACAGGACAATGGAGCTCACATTTCTCCCCTTCTCTATAGTGACTCCATAACATAATCTCTTAGCAATGTCTGTTGGCTCATGTCTGATGCCTCCTCCTTTAAAATAGTCTTCAGGGTGGCTTTCCATAGTGATAGTCTCAAGAGTTGTTCTGGTCTATTTTAAAAGCAGAGTATGTTGGCAATGCTGAGGATTCAGAATTTCCTCTGGGTGCTCTGGTTTCCTCACACATGCTAAGGTGTATGGGTTAGGGTTAGTAACTTGTGAGCATGCTGTGCTGATGCCAGAAGGCAGGTACAGGGTTCTGAGTTGGATGATCAGCCATGATCATACTGAATGGCGGTGCAGGCTCGAAGGGCCGAATGGCCTACTCCTGCACCTATTTTCTATGTTTCTATGTAACTGTGGTAACATTTGCAAGCTGCCCCCAGCACACCCTTGGACTGCGCTCGTCATTGACACAAACAATGCGTTTCACTGAACAACACACATCAAAGTTGCTGGTGAACGCAGCAGGCCAGGCTAGGAAGAGGTACAGTCGACGTTTCAGGCCGAGACCCTTCCTGACGAAGGGTCTCGGCCTGAAACGTCGACTGTACCTCTTCCTAGAGATGCTGCCTGGCCTGCTGCGTTCACCAGCAACTTTCATGTGTGTTGCTTGAATTTCCAGCATCTGCAGAATTCCTGTTGTATACGTTTCACTGTATGTTTCAATGTACACAAGACAAATAAAGCTAATCTTAAAACTTTCCAGAGACGCTGAGAATGCCCACCATTTACACAGGAGCTTCTATAGAAAATATCGATGAACGCACACAAAATTCTGGAGGAACTCAGCAGGTCAGACAGCATCAATGGGAACGAATGAATAGTCGACGTTTGGGCCATGAACCTTTCGTCAGAACTAGAAAGGAAGGGGATGAAGCCAGAAAAGGAGGGTGGGAGAGGGGAAGGAGCACAAGCTAAACGGTGATAGGTGAAGCCAGGTGGGTGGTGGAGAGGTGGATATTCTAGCAGGTAGGTTTAAAAGAGCTGTTAGGGAGGATTTCAACTAATCCAGCAGGGGTATGGGAACCAGAGAGATACGGCTGAGGAAGGGGAAAACAGAAATAAATCAAAGATAGCGTGCAACAGAGATGATAGAAAGGACAGGCAGGAGATGAGGCATAATCACAGCCAGTGGGATGAGTTACAGGGCAATAGAGGCATGGTGCAGTTAAAACAGAACGCAACAAATACTGGACTGAAAGGGTTGTATTTGAATGCATGCAGCATAAGAAATAAAATGGATGATCTTGAAATTTTGCTCCAGATTGGTAAGTATGATGCTGTGGCTATCTCTGAAACTTGGCTAAAGGACAGCTACCACTGAGAATTGAATGTCCAAGGATATACGGTGTACAGGAAAGATAGGTTAGTAGGCGGAGGGGGTGGTGTGGCCCCATGTATAAAAAATGATATTAAATCATTAGAAAGGGATGACACAGGATCAGAAGGTGTAGAGTCTCTATGGGTTGAGTTAAGAAATGGCAAGGGTAAGAGGACCCTAATGGCAGTTGTATACAGGCCTCCAAACAGCAGCCGGGATGTGAATTACAAATTACAGCAGAAAATAGAAAAGGCAGGTCAGAAGGGCAATGTCATGATAATCGTTGGGGATTTTAACATAAAAGTGGACTGGGAAAATCGGGCCAGTACTGGACCTCAAGAGAGAGAATTTGTAGACTGTCTAAGGGATGGCTTTGTAGAACAGCTTGTTGTTGAGCCCACTAGGCGATCGGCTGTGCTGGTTTGGGTGCTGTGCAATGATCCGGAGGAGATAAGAGAGCTTAAGGTCAAGGAACCCTTAGGGATCAGTGATCACAATATGATCAAATTCACTTTGAAATTTGAGAAGGAGAAACTAAATTCCAATGTGTCGGTAGTTCAGTGGAATAAAGGAAATTACAATGGCGTGAGAGGGGAACTGGCCAAGGTTGACTGGAAAGGGACACTAGCAGGAAGGACAGCAGAGCAACAGTGGCTCGAGTTTCAGCAAAAAATGAGCGGAGTGCAACCAGATATATTCCAAATAAGAAGAAATTTTTGAATGGAAGAAGTGGCCGACAAGTGAAGACAGAGCCAAAGTAAAATCAAAAGTGAGGGCATACAAAGAAGCCAAAGTTAGTGGAAGATTGAGGATTGGGAAGCTTTTGAAAACTTGCAGAAGGAAACTAGGAAGGTCATTGGGAAGGAAAAGATGAATTATGAAAGGAAGCTGGCGACCAATATCAAAGAAAATACTAAAAGTTTTTTTAAGTATATAAAGGGTAAAAGAGAGTTGAGGGTAGATATAGAACCAATAGAAAATGACGCTGGAGATATTGTAATGAGAGATGCGGAGATGGCAGAGGAACTGAATGTGTATTTTGCATCAGTCTTCACAGTGGAAGACATCTGCAGTATACTGGACATTCAAGAGTGTCAGGGAAGTGAAGTATGTGCAGTGAAAATTACAACTGAGAAGGTGCTCAAGAGGTGGTCTGAGGCTAGACAAATCTCTTGGACCTGATGGAAAGCATCTTCAGGCTCTGAAGGAAGTAGCTAGAGAGATTGCAGTGGTATTATCGATGATCTTTCAAGAATTGATAGGTTCCGGCATTGTACAGGATGACTGGAAAATTGCAAATGTTACTCAGCTATTTTAGGAGGGTGGAAGGCAGCAAAAAGGAAACTATAGACCTGTTAGCCTGACATCACTGGTTGGGAAGTTGTTGGAATTGATTGTTAGGGATGAGATTACGGAGTACCTGGAGGCACATGACAAGATAGGCCAAAGCCAGCATGGTTCCCTGAAAGGAAAATCCTGCCTAATTAACCTACTGCAATTTTTTGAGGAAATTACGAGCAGGGTAGACAAAGGAAATGCAGTAGATGTGGTGCACTTGGAGTTTCAGAAGGCCTTTGACAAGGAGCCGCACATGAGGCTGCTTAGCAAGATAAGAGCCCATGGAATTACAGGGGAGTTACTAGCATGGGTGGGGCATTGGCTAATCGGCAGAAAACAGAGAGTGGGAATAAAGGGATCCTATTCTGGCTGGCTGCTGGTTACCAGTGGAGTTCCACAGGGGTCCGTGTTGGGACCACTGCTTTTTACGATGTATGTCAATGATTTGGACTATGGAATTAATGGATTTGTGGCTAAATTTGCCGATGATACAAAGATAGGTGGAGGAGCGGGTAGTGTGGAGGAAACAGAGAGCCTGCAGAGAGACTTAGACAGTTTAGGGGAATGGGCAAAAAGTGGCAAATGAAATATAATGTTGGACAGTGTATGGTCATGCACTTTGGTGGAAGAAATAAACAGGCAGATTATTATTTAGATGGGGAGAGAATTCAAAAAGAAGAGATGCAAAGGGACTTGGGAGTCCTTGTGCAGGATACCCTAAAGGTTAACCTCCAGGTTGAGTTGATGGTAAAGAAGGCAAATGCAATGTTGGCATTCATTTCTAGAGGTATAGAATATAAGAGCAGGGGTGTGATGTTGAGGCTCTATAAGGCACTCATGAGACCATACTTGGAGTATTGTGTGCAGTTTTGGGCTCCTTATTTTAGAAAGGATATACTGACATTGGAGAGGGTTCAGAGAAGATTCACGAGAATAATTTCAGGAATGAAAGGGTTACCGTATGAGGAATGTCTGGCAGCTCTTGTGCTGTATTCCCTGGAGTTCAGGAGAATGAGGGGAGATCTCATAGAAACATTCTGAATGTTTAAAGGCCTGAAAGATTAGATATGACAAAGATATTTCCCATGGTAGGGGAGTCTAGGACAAGAGGGCATGACTTCAGGATCGAAGGACGTGCACTTAGAACAGAGATGTGGAGAAATTACTTTAGTCAGAGGGTGGTAAACCTGTGGAATTTGTTGCCACGAGCAGCTGTGGAGGCCAAGTCATTGGGTGCACTTAAGGCAGAGATAGATAGGTTCTTGATTAGCCAGGGCATCTAAGGGTATGGAGAGAAGGCAGAGGAGTGGGGATGACTGGAAGAATTGGATTAGCCCATGATTGAATGGCGGAGCAGTCTTGATGGGCCGAATGGCCTACTTCTGCTCCTATATCTTATGGTCTTATAAAGAGAGAAGCTGGAAGGTGGTAAGTGAAAAAATTAAAGGGCTGAAGAAGGAAGAATCTGATAGGAGAGGAAAGTGGATCATAGGAGAAAAGGAAGAAATGGTCCGGTCCGTGGAATCAGGACTCCGGATCTTCCAGCTATCCCTTATTTGGTTTGAGTTAATCATAGGCACCTGATTCCCATCTTGATGGTTGGAATATAAGTAGCCTTGGGGTTGAGTATGGGCTGCTTGTTTGTCTTGTCAAGATTCCCTAAGAGCAACCTGCTGGTGGAAGGCTAGAATGGCTACTTGCCATCTTTAGGCTGTGTTAGAAAACCATTGCTTCATGGAGCCTTGCTGTTGGTAGTCAGAGCTGTCTTTGCGGTATGGATTCAGCTGTGTCCGGGCCAGCTGAGTGGCTGTCAGCCACTCTGAGCTAGGTAGGGAGCTGGCTGTTTCCATAGCCAACTGAGGCTGCTGGCTGTAACTATGACTCAGAGCAACCTCAATGCAGTGATGGAACTGTCTGTTCTTCTTTGGTGTTTGTCTCTTCTTGTCCTTGCCTCTGTAGGGTAAGTCAGACGGAGGGGCCTATCCCACCTTGGTGTGGAGATGAAGTTGAGTTCTGGTTTGTCTAAGGATAAGTCCTGGCTCTGTCTATATTCTGTCCAGTCTCATGTTAGTGTTGTGTTAAAGGTGAGTCCTGGCTTTTTGAAGGATAGATCCCAGCTCTATGTTGATGTATAGTTCCCAGTCTGTCTTCAAGCCCCAGCCTGCAAGGCCCCAGGTCATGTCCTTGCCTGGTTCTGGGGTCTGAGCCTGAGGCAAGGCCCAGGTTCTGGGTCCTCGTCCAGTCTCTGGCTTGGAGTCCAAACCTTGTCTCCTAGTCCATGGTTTCTAGTCCTGGTCCTTCTCTCCCTAGCCCAGACTCCTAGTTCTTAGTTCCTTGTCTGGGTTCCCTGTCTAGTCCTTGTCCTAGCCTAAGTCTGTGTTCTTGTCCCTGCTCCTTGTCTGTATCCTGTCATGTCCCTACTCTAGTCAAGTCCTGTTCTTTGTACTTCAGTGTCTGTCTTGCATTTGGGTCTGCTTCCAATGCCCCCATGGTAAGAGAAAGAGGGTCACCTAGGGAGGTGATAGGCAAGGGAAGAGAAGAGAAAAGGTAAGATGTGAGCCAGAATGGGAGAAGAGTAAGGGGGTAGGGGGAAAAATACTGGAAATTAAAGAAATTGATGTTTCAGCTTGACCTCTATCCATTATGTATCAACTGTCTCATCATCTTGACTGAGGCATTCTGAAGCCAATACTGCCTCATTACTAACTAGCACTTTGTGATGTCTTGAGCCTGTTGAGTTTATGATACTGCTCCTTACACCTGAGTATTGTTTCTTTATCAGAGCTGAAGTGAGTTATGCAGTCAGTGCTCCACACCACTGCACTGGAAGCCCCCATGTGTCATCATCCTCTTTCCTGTCACTAAACTAATTTAGTGTCCATGATGTGATGTTTCTCTTAAATCCACTGCCTCTGATCTTCCATCTTCTCAGCAAGCCTATTATGTGTTGCTTTGTTGAACATCTTCCAAAATCTTGTGTAATATTCAATGGTTCCATTTAATATCAGCAAATGCATACAGTATACCACCTGAAATTCTTACTCTTTGCAGACATCATCGAAACAGAAAAAGACACCCGAAGAATGGATGACAGAAAAACATTAGAACCCCAAATCCCCCTCCCCCTCCAACGCACAAGCCACAGCAAAGCATTAACCATCCTTCTCAGTCTCCCCCCCACTTGAAGTAACAGCCCCTACCACCCGCCAAGCAAGCCAACAAGCCACAGAGGTGTTGCCCCTTTCCACAGCGAGAGAGGTGACCATCAAACAGCTCGCTGTGCTGAAGTTAATGTGTGCAGCATTGCTTTTATTCTGAGTTTCTCCAGCCCCAGAATCGGCAACAAACTCTCTACCACCTTTGAGAGAGACAGAGGAAGAGTGTGATCAGATGAATGCAGAGCCCTTTGACAGTTGTTCCCACTGTCACTTGTCCTGTTCTCTTGCAAAGCCTCAGTCAGCAACACTGGTATGGAATCGAATCGTCCATAGGGCTGCAGAGCTGCACCCTGAAGGCACATATCATCCAGGCCGGAGATGTCAAAAATGGCTGGTCAGTGAGCTCTGGGAGCAGCTCTCACCAGCGTAAAGAACTACACTTTGAGTGCAGCTGTAGGTCACAGACTCTGACAGAACCCAAACCACCTTGAAAAGAGAAAAAGAGACATTGAAGAGAGGAATTTAAGCTTTCTCACAGATGAACTTAAATATATTGCCTTCTGGCACCATCTTAGCTTCACCACAACATCCTTGATTGACTATTCAGGTTAATAGACTCAGATTAGATTGAGATTCATTTTATTTGTCACATGTATATTGAAACTTCTGGTCAAGATAGCGCAGGCAAACAATGATTCCTCAGGTGACAGCTTCCAGATAGTCAATCATTTCAGTTGTTCTGTGTCTTCTACTTTATTCTTTTTATCTTAATTTTATTTTTGAAACTTGGAGCCCATAACTTACAGTCTGCAGTTCGATTGAGTGAGCTAGCACCCTGCTGTCCTTGAGAAAACTCCAGGAGAGAAATGCGAGCACGAGCTACCACAAGGAGAATCTCAGAGATGAGATGAGGGGCCATGATCGGCTACATTTCTCGCCGATTAAAGTGTCAAGGGAGATTGAAGTTTTGAGGCAAATGTGGAGGAGAACAAGTGGTTCTTGGAGAGGCAGCTGGATTCGAGTCATTTCCCTTGGCAGGGCCATCGGTTCGAATTGCTGCCCTCAGAGGGACTGCTGGGTCCTGATGCTCTCGAAATTCTGAGATTAATGGACTGGACTATCATTCAAACTAACTGTAGTTCATATTGGTCTCTTTCAGTTCCATGTTTTATTTTGTGTTTTCACCCATTCTTGCTGGGGGTTTGGGGTTTGATGTTCTTGTTGTTGCTCCATGTGAGTGATTTGTTAGCTTTTGTGCAAGGGAGCGGCTGGGTGGTTTGCTGTTTGCAAGCTTTTGTTTCTTCTTTTGTGGGGAGGGGGATTGGTATCTTTCTTCCAACTGCTCCTATGGATGTCTGTATTTTATGGCTATCTGGAGAAGACCGATCCCAGAGTTCTATTCTGGTGATAAAATGAACCTTTGAACCTTTGAAACATAGAGTAAATGTGTTGTTTACATCATTGTTGACAAGATTCTGGGGATAGCCCGCAAGTGTCACCATGCTTCCTGCACCAACAGAGCACGCCCAAACTCACCTGTAGATCTTCGGAATGGGGAAGGAATCCGGAGGATACGCAGGCACTCAGGGAAAATGTACAGACTTCTTACAGAGAGTGGCGGGAATCAAACCCCGATCAGTGAGAGCTGGTACTGTAAAGTGTTTGTGTTGGCCTTGCCACCCAAATATCATAGAATCGTGGAGTCATACAGCATGGAAACAGTCCCATGTCCCATTGGCTCAATTGGTATAAAGCAAAGTTCAAAGTGAATTTAATACGAAAGTACATGCATGTTACCATATACAACCTTCAGATTCATTTTCTTGCAGGTGTACTCAATAATTCCATGAGAGAATAATAACCATAACAGAATCAATGAAAGACTGCCCAACTAGGATATTCAACCAGAGAGCTGAAGACAACAAACTGTGCACATACAAAAAGAAGAGATAATAATAATAAGTAAATAAGCAATAAATATTGAGAACATTAGATGAAGAATCCTTGAAAGTGAGTCCATAGGTTGCAGGAACATTTCAGTAAGGGGGCAAGTGAATCTGAGTGAAGTTATTCAAGAGCCTGATGGTCGAGGGGTCATAACTGCTCCTGAATCCGATGATGTGAGTCCTGAGGCTCTTGTATCTTCTTCTTGATGGCAGCAGCAAGAAGAGAACATGGTCTGGGTGGTGGGAGTCTCTGATGATTGATGCAGCTTTCCTGTGACAATGCTTCATGTAGACGTGCCCAGTGTTTGGAAGGGCTTTACCCGTAATGGACCAGATTCCCATCTAAAAGTCCCATTTAACCTGAGTCAGGTTGGTCTTTTTGTTCGCTTTTTCTCATAACTAACTTTCTTATAACTTCTGAACAAGTTTATAGTTTTGCATTAAAAATACCAACCTGTTCATAAAGTAATTTTTAAACGCTGAATCTTTCCTTCCTTGTGTTGGATTCTCATCCATTTTCCACTAAGTTGATGTTCAGAGTTTTTTTTCTGCTTATTCAAACAATTTTCAGGAACATTTATTTCTTTCTTAAACTGCAGATCGACTAGGTCTGACAATTCCCATTACCAGTTAGTGAAATATTCCCCTGGCCCCTCTTCATCACGAAAGCCCAAGTCCATTGCTGTCAGAAGTGACTTGCTGAGTTGCTTTATGCTGGTGTAGCACATTTATCTTGCAGTATAGTCTACCTGAAATAGCTGTCAGGCCAAAGACTAGGACATTGGTCCTTTGTGAGTGCTCAGGTTTTAAGTACGTTTGAAAATCCTCACATCAGAAGTCAGACAATAATTGATAACCTGTGGAAATGTATTCCCCATAATTGTGGGATGTTAAAAAGCACTTAAAGCTCTTTACCTGGAGATTATTCCTCTTAATTCTTGAATCCTTCACCAGGGAGAAAGTCCTTTCATCATCCGCCTGCAGTGCTAAATGGTTGGTCGTTGATAGGTTTGTGACGTCGGTACCCACAGTAATAGGTTAAGGCACCAGGATGCTAACACATAGAGGAATGTTTCAAAGTGTCAATGATGCTAGTGATAGCACTTTCTCCTCTGCTTCTACCCACCTTATAATTTCCAATGGCAAGGTCATAGGAGAGCAGTAGTTTGCTATTGGAGCCACTGAATGGCCATTGGAGTGGGGAAAATTAAAACACATTGCTATGCTGGATGATAAGGTATAGAAGGCATAAAGTAAAGGACTTTGACAGTGAGAGAACCAGCACTGATGATCATCATGCTCATAATGTGATTATCAAAACAGAGTCAGGGAGCACCATAGCACAGAAAAAGGTTCTTCGGTCCATTTAGTCCATGCCAAACTATTATTCTTCTTAGTCCCAATGACCTGCACCTCAGCTATAGACCTCCATAACCCTCCCATCCTCGTACTTATCAAATTTCTATTAAATGTTGAAATCAACCACTTGCACTGGCAGCTCGTTCCACACTCTCACGACTCTCTGAGTGAAGAAGATCCCCCTTATGTTCCCCTTAAATATTTCACCTTTGTTCATACTCTCTAAACCTTTGTTCACCCTTGTAGACTAGAGACTATGACCTCTAGTCCTAGTCTCACACAAACCCTGTGAAGAAACCCAGCTTGAATTTATCCTATCTGTACACCTCATAATTGTTCATACAGTACCTCCATCATATCTCCCCTCATTCTCCTAAGCCTGCACAGCTTGTTGTCTTTGCACACTTGTGAAGTGCCCAAGTTGCTGTGTTTTTCATTGATTCTGTTATCATTCTATGGATTTATTGAGTATGTCTGTAAGAAAATGAATCTCACGGTTGTATTTGGTGACATTTGCATAAGTACATTGATAATAAATTTACTTTGAACTTTGATATCAGATGGAAAGTTTCGGTGGAGAGATCACAATGAAGCTTAATCCTGACATTGGAGGTGATGATAGCTTTTGGGAAAGCCAGTAGGGGTAGTGCATACACAGTAACTGGTAGGACCCTAGAAGATATTGACGAACAGGAGGACATTGAGCAACATGTCCACAGATCCCTGAAAGGGGCAGCATAGGTGGAAGAGGTGGTGAAGAAGGAAAATGGACTACTTGCATAGAATTGTGTGTTGGGAAATCATGGTATAGAATTGTGTTTTGGGAAGTCATGGTATAGAATTTTATGTTGGAAATTCATGGTATAGAATTGGGTTTTGGGAAGTCGTGGTATAGAATTGTTTTGGGAAGTCCTGGTATAGAATTGTTTTGGGAAGTCGTGGTATAGAATTGTGTTTTGGGAATTCGTGGTATAGAATTGTGTGTTGGGAATCATGGTATAGAATTGTGTGTGGGAAATCATGGTATAGGATAGGCTATTGATATCCACTCTGAAGAACTTGAAGGTCTCAACCCTCTCAAACTCAACAGTACTGAAGGAAATAAGAGCATGTGTAACACCTCCACGCCCCTACATACTGGAGTAAATGACAATCTCTTTTGTTTTGCTGACATTTAGCGGAAGTTTGTCTTCATGACATTGTGTTCCTAAGCTCCCTATCTCCTTCCAGATAGGCTGACTTTGGTCTCCCTGGAGTGGCTGAGCTTAATAATGTGACATGGGAATAAAATATTAGGGTGGGGATAGGTAGATAAAAATATCCTCTTGTGGGGTATCAAAGAGGACTCAGGTTCAAGGTGAGAGCTAGGAAGTTTAAAAGGGGTCTGTGGGAGAACTTTTACATGTTGGAGTCTGGTATGTGATGTGGTGGGGACTGATCCTCTCATAACAATTAAGGAGCATCTTGGCAAGTACCTGTAATGCCAAGGCTTAGGTGGCTATGGATATAATAGGGGAAAACAGATTAATGTAGGTAGGTACAATTACCACCATAGAATGGTGGGCTGAAAGGCTTGTTTTTGTGCGTTATAACTCTCTGTTGAGAAAGTGGTAGAGGCAGGTGCAAATGCAATGTTTAGAACATAAGACGTAGAAGCAGAATTAGGCATTTGCTCTGCGATTCCATCATGGGTGATTTATTATCCCTCTCAACCCCATTCTCTTGCCTTCTCTCCATAACTTTTAATGCTCTGACTAATCTATCAACCTATCAACATCTGCCTTAAAGCACCCAATGACTTGGCCTGAACAGCTGTCTGTGGCAATGAGGAGGGAGGAGAGAGAGCAGCGCACCACGCGTGCGCAGCCCTCCGGTGAAAAATGATATCGTATCCGTTAAATAGGGGCCGTGGACAATTCTGCTTTGATGGAGACGGACGTGAAAGCACAGAGGAACATCTGGAGAAATTTCTGAAACGCTCGTTCGCTGCTGTCGTTACTGCGTGGTCGGGAATCTTCCGGAGGGTAGGCCTCAAAATTCCCGGCTTTGTCTGCTGTTGGCGACCGAGATTGAGGTCGAATCATTCGGACAGAGATGGCGCTCAGTACTTGGTGTCGGAGAGCTGATTTGGAGGCTCGAAGTTTTCGAATGACTCAGAGTCGGACCATGGTCGGGTATGGCAGGGAGAGTTTTTCTTCCTTCTCCCATCTACGTGAGATGTGGAACATTTGAGAAACTTTGAACTTTACTGTGCTCATGGACTGTTCTTCATCAAGTTATGGTATTGTTGCACTGTTTGTAACTATACGTTATAATTTTGTGGTTTTGTCAGTTTTTTCAGTCTTGGTCTCTCCTGTGTTTTGTGGTATCACACCGGAGGAAATATTGTATCATTTCTTAATGCATGCATTACTAAGTGACAATAAAAGAGGACTGCATGTCTTCATAATCTAATCTAAAAAAGAGGGCGTCCTTCTATTCTGAAGCTGTGCCTTCTGGTCCTAGACTTTCTCCATTACAGGAAACATCCTTTCCACATCCTCTCTATCTAGGCCTTGGAATTTTAAGACATTTGGATAGTTTCATGGATAGGAAATGTTTGGAAGTATATAGCCAAATGCAGGCAAATGGGAGTTGCTAAAGAAGGCACCTTGGTCAGCATGTACAAGTTAGCTTGTAGGGTCAAGTTGGATAACATTACAACTATGACTACTTTGTATAATCTGACAGATTTTCCACATTATCTGTTAAGAAGGAATGTTTTGTTTATCCTTAAGCCTATTATTCTTCAAGTTGCTGTTGCTGCTCCCTCCAGCACCCAGGGCATGTCCTTCTCTCACTTACCATCAGGTAGGAGATACAGAAGCCTGAAGGCACACACTCAGCGATTCAGGAACAGCTTCTTCCCCTCTGCCATCCGATTCCTAAATGGACTTTGAAGCTTTGGACACTACCTCACTTTTTTAATATACAGCATTTCTGTTTTTGCACATTTTTTAAATAGTCTATTCAATATACATAATTGATTTACTTGTTTATTTATTATGTTTTATTTTATTATTATTTTTCTCTCTCTCTGCTAGATTATGTATTGCATTGAACTGCTGCTGCTAAGTTTACAAATTTCATTTCACATGCCGGTGATAATAAACCTAATTCGGATTCTGATTCTTAGACTTTAGAACAGAGAATCCATGGGAAACAACAAAAGTTTTCAAAACACTGCAGCGGACAAAAGTGACAGGTTAAACCTTGAGTGTTTCTGTTGACACCTAATCTATTGTTTTCAATTCCTCATACTTGTTTGCAACATGTTTGAAGCATTTCCTGTACTTGTACAACCCAGAGTGAGAGATTCAAATTGCTCCACAGTACTGGACTTGTTACTGGAGGCAATGATTTTTGGAAAATATATTCCAATTGGTTTTCTCACAGAACCTCCCATGTCTGTCACCCTTCCCAGTCACACAACAGGAAAAACAAAAAATATAGAACGGTACAAAATGGGAATCAGGATTGGATTTATTACCACTGAAATACGACATGAGATATGTTGTTTTGTGGCAGAAGTACAGTTCAAAGACATAAAAATCTATAAATTATAAAAATAAATGAATTTTGTAAAAAATTAATAATGAAGTATTGCTCGTGGGTTTGCGGCCCATTCGGAAATCTGATGGGGATCCCCACCCGCTACCACCCCTAGCAGTAGGGTCCAAGGAAACCTCCACTCTATGTAAAGAAACTTGTCTCACAAATCTCCTTTGAATTTACACCTTGCATTCCGAATGCATGCTCTGAGAAAAAGATACCAGCCTATCTATGACTCTCATAATCAGCCGCTGCCAATCCAATGAAAGCAGTCCAAGTTTGTCCAATCTCTCCTTTGAGCACATGTGCACTAATCCAGTGCCTCTCCAGTGCCCCCTCTGAAGCTTTCACATCTTTCCTATAACGGGCAACTAGAACTGACTACAATGCTCCAAGTCTGGTCTAACTAGAGTTATATAAACATTTTCACTTTCCAAAATCTCCAATAATTATGCAATAATTAAATGAAGATGTTTATATACTTGTGGACTTACCTAAATGGGGAGAAGGTTCAAACATCAGAGGTGCAAAGGGTCTTAGGAGTCCTCGTGCAAGACTCCCAGAAGGTTAATTTACAGGTTGAGTCTGTGGTAAAGAAGGCAAGTGCAATGGTTTTTTTTTAGGAGAAATAGAAGATAATGCTTAGCCTTTATAAGACACTAGTCAGGCATCACTTAGAGTATTGTCAACAGTTTTGGGCCCCAAATCTCAGAAAGGATGTGTTGTTATTGGAAGAGGTTCTAGAGGAGGTTCACGAGGATGATTCTGGGGATTAAAGGGTTAACATCCGAGAAGCTTTGGGCCTGTACTCACTGGAATTTAGAAGAATGCAGAGGGATCTCAATGAAACCTACCAAAAGTTGAAAGGACTAAATAGGGTGGAGGTGGAGAGGATGTTTCCTATCATAGGGATATCCAGAACTAGATGGCACAGCCTTCAAATTGAGGGGTGACCCTTGAGAACAGAGGTGAGAAGGAATTTTTTAGCCAGAGAGTAGTGAATCTGTGGAATACTCTGCCACAGACTGCAGTGGTGGACACCAAGTCCGTGCATATATTTAAGGCGGAAGTTGATCGTTTCCTGATCAGTCAGGGCATCAAGAGATATGGCAAGAAGGCGTCTGTATGTTGTTGAGTGGGATCTGGGATCAGACATAATAGAATGGTGAAGCACACTCGATGGGCTGAATGGCCTAATTCTTCTCCTATGTCTTGTGGTCTCCTGGTCTTATACACCATAAGACATAGGAGCAGAATTGGGCCATTCAGCCATTGAATCTGCTCTGCCATTCCATCATGGCTAATTTATTATCCCTCTCAATCCTAATGTCCTCTCTCTGTAACCTTTGACACCCTGACTAATCAAGAACTTATCAACCACTGCTTTAAGTATACCCAATGATTTGGCAACCAAAGTCATCTGTGGCAATGAATTTCATAGATTGAGTACCCTCTGGCTAAAGAAATTCCTCCTAATCTCTGTTCAAAATGGATATCCCCTCTGGTCCTTACTCACCTGCTATAGGAAACATCCTCTCATCATCCACTCTATCTAGGCCTTTCACTATTCAACGTTCAAAGTTCAAATTTATTATCAAAGTATGTATATCATATATGACCTTCAAATTCACCTTCTTTCAAGCACTCATAAAATAAAGAAACATAATACAATTCACTAAGAAACACTCCCAACAAGACCGCCACATATCCAAGTTGCAAGAGAGGACAAATTGCACAAATAGTAACAAAAAATAAACAAAGCACATGGATCATGAACTGCAGAGTCCCCGAAAGTGTGGAAAGTGTGATCAGTGCTGGGGCAAGTGAAGCCTGTCCAGGAGCCAAATGGCTGCAGGTAACAACTGCAGTGCTGTGGGACCCAATTCTCCTGAACCTCCCGGCCGATGGCAGCAGCAAGTGAGGGAGATCAGACAAACAGAAGCAGATGATGCAGATCATCTGTCCGTTGTCCACTCTGGTCCTTGATGATTGTAATTCTGTTCAACAGATTAATCGGCATGGAGTAATGAAGCCAACCAAGGGTTTGTCTTCCGCTATCAGGCCTTGCTGCAACATCCACCCCCAGCGATGGCCGCCCTGGCTCTCGAGAGTCTAGTTCCTCAAATCCCCGAGGAAATCGCAAAAGTGGCAGATCGCTTAGTCAGTTTAAAAGTACATCCCTAAAAGGGAAATTACAGGCTGCAGGCAGCAGAGTTCACAGTTCAGAAAAAAGTATGAAAGACAATAAGATCATAAGGTATAGGAGCAGAATTAGGCCATTTGGCCCATCAAGTCTTCTCCACCATTTCATCATGTCTGTTCCATTATCCCTCTCAGCCCCAATCTCCTGCCTTCTCCCCGTAATAAGTAGATAAAATATTCGAAAGGTTTTAATGAGATCACCCTTATACTTCTAACCTCCAGCAAATACAGGCCCAGAACCATTAAAGGCTCGTCATAAATTAATCCTTTCATTCCTGGAATCATTCTACCGAACCTCCTCTGGACCTCTCTAATGCCAACGCATAAGGGACCCAATACTGCTCATAATACTACATGTGCGGTCTGACCAGTGCCTTATAAAGCCTCAGCATTACATCCTTGCTCTTATATTCTAACCCTCTCAAAATGAATACTAACATTACATTTGCCTTCCTTACCACTGACTCTACCCACAAGATAACCAGTAGGGAATCCTGCATAAGGACTCTTTGCAACTCTGATTTTTGAATTTTCTTCCATTTAGGAAAAGGTCTATGCCTTTATTCCTTCTGCCAAAATGCATGACCATATACTCTCTACACTGCCACTTATTCGCCCATTCACCCAATATGTCTAAATCCTTCTTCAGACTCCCTGCTTCCTCAACACTACCTACCCCTCCACCTATCTTTGTATCATCTGCAGTCTTGGCCATAAAGCCATCAATTCCATTATCCACCAGGGATAGGGTTGCTCGTGTCTTCACCTACCACCCCACCAGCCTCCGCATCCAGCACGTAATTCTCAGTAACCTCCACCATCTCCAACAGGATCCCACCACCCAGTTCATTTTTCCATCCCTCCTCTTCCTGCTTTCCGCAGGGATCGCTCCCTAAAAACTCCCTTGTCCATTCATCGCTCCCCACTGACCTCCCTCCTGGCACTCATCCTTGCAAGCGGAACAAGTGCTACACCTGCCACTACACCCCCTCCCTCACTAACATTCAGGACCCCAAGCAGTTCTTTCAGGTGATGCAACACTTCACCTGTGAGTCTGTTGGGGCCATCTACTGTATCTGGTGCTACTGGTGTGGCCTCCTGCATGTTGGTGAGACCCTACATAGATTGGGAGACCGCTTCACCAAGCACCTAAGCTCTGTACACCAGAAAAAGCAGGATTTCCCAGTGGCCACCCATTTTAATTCCATTTTCCATTCCTATTTCGACATGTCAGCCCATGGCCTTCTCTACTGTCGCAATGAGGCCACACTCAGGTTGGTCGAGCGCATCTCATATTTTGGCTTGGTAGCCTCCAAACTGTTGGCGTGAACATCAATTTCTCAAACTTTTCTGGTAATGCCCCGCCCCACCCCACACCATTCCCCGTCCCCTTTTCCCTCTCTCACCTTGCTTCCTTGCCTGCCCATCATGTCCCTCTGGTGCTCCTCTCCTCTTTTCTTTCTTCCATGGCTTTCTGTCCTCTCCTATCAGATTCCCGCTTCTCCAGCCCTGTATCTCTTTCACCAATCAACTTCCCAGCTCTTTATTTACCCCTCGCGGTTTCACCTGTCACCTTGTCTTTCTTCCGCCCCTCCCCTCACCTTCTTACTCTGACTTCTCATCTCTTTTTCTCCAGTCCTGACAAATGGTCTTGGCTCAAATCATCAACTGTACTCTTTTCCACAGATGCTGTCTGACCTGCTGAGTTCCTCCAGCATTTTGTGTGTGTTGCTTGTAATTCTATTATCCGAGTCATTGAGGTATAATGTGAAAAAAGCAGTCCCAATACTGATCCCTGCAGAACACCACTAGTCACCGGCAGCCAACCAGAAAAGGCTGCCTTTAATCCCATTCTTTGCCTCCTGCCAGTCAGTCAATCTTCTGTATGTGTATCTTTCCTGTATTACCATGGGCTCTTATCTTGCTCAGCAGCCTCATGTGTGGCATCTTGTCAAAAGCTTTCTGAAAATCCAAGTACACACATCCAATGACTCTCCTTTGTCTACCCTGCCTGTTATTTCCTCCCTCTCATGGAGGAGAGCCAACTACATGGGCAACATCTTGCTCTCCATATTGTACTGCCCTGGCTTGTGGACTGGCTTAGGCAGCTGGCACACAGCACCCAGGGTTGACCCTGTCCAACGGAAGGCCTCTGAATTAGTTCTTGTGCTTTGCTGAGAGCACAGTAAAGATTCACTGCTGAGGTGCTCTGGTATAATCCTCGGAACCCTGGTGTGTTGAAACGAGAGGGAGCAACTGAGCCTCCTGAAACTATCCTGCCATTCATCAAATCACGCCTGAATGTGATCATGTCCACATCTATTCCCCATCGTTATGGGGATAAGGCAGGAACTGGATACTGATTGTGGATGATCAGCTATGGTCACAGTGAATGGCGGTGCTGGCTCGAAGGGCCGAATAGCCTACTCCTGCACCTATTGTCTATTGTCTATCGCTCATTTTGTCAACAAAACCCTTCAGTCTCACGAGGAAAATTCATGGTTTGCAGGAGAGATCCAATGTTCACAGCCATTTTATGCAGAAGTTATTCCTGAAGGGTCTCAGCCCAAAACATGTTTGTTCACTTCCATAGACGCTTCCTAACCGCCTGAGTTTCTTCAGTATGTTGCAGAAATAATTATGAGACTTTGTTTTTTGGTCTCAGCTTTGCAAACTGAAACAGATTTTAACCAACTAACCAAATGATTCTGCTTACAATCTACAAAAAATCAATGAAACCACTCTTTCACCTTGAAAGTCCCAAGGAGAAGAAGTTTGTCCTGAGATGACTTCTCTCTGATATCTGTGGAGATGTGAACTCACTGTCACCTCCCACAGGCCCTTCACACACACTCAAAATTCATACATCAATTACCTTACTCACACACATCCCACCCATACGTCTCACCAACACTCACATCCCACCCATACACCTCACCAACACTCACACCCCACCCACTCTCACATCCCACCCATCCACCTCACCAACACTCACACCCCACCCATACACCTCACCAACACTCAGACCTCACCCACTCTCAATCCCACCCATACATCTCACCAACACTCACACCCCACCCACTCTCACATCCCACCCATACGTCTCACCAACACTCACATCCCACCCATACACCTCACCAACACTCAGACCTCACCCACTCTCACATCTCAGCCACATTCCTCCCACCCACCCACACCCTACCTACACCGCATATCCTCCCATATCTGACCCACACACCACATATTCTCATCCCCACACACTCTGACACCCAACCCACATACCGTGTCCACTCTCACACCCCCACGACTCACTCCACTCACTTTCACAGACCATCCACTCTCACACCCTACCACAGACACCCTACCCACATTCCCATTCACACCCTACCTACATTCGTCTAGTTAAGTCAAGTCACTTTTTATTGTCATTTTGACCATAACTGCTGGTACAGTACATGGTAAAAATGAGACAATGTTTTTCAGGACCATTGTGCTACATGAACAATACAGAAACTACACTGAACTATGTAAAACAACACAAAACTACACTAGACTACAGACCTACCCAGGACTGCACAAAGTGCACAAAACAGTGCAGGCATTACAATAAATAATGAACAAGACAATATGCACAGTAGAGGGCAGTAGGTTGGTGTCAGTCCAGGCTCTGGGTATTGAGGAGTCTGATGACTTGGGGGAAGAAACTGTTACATAGTCTGGTCGTGAGAGCACGAATGCTTCGGTGCCTTTTGCCAGATGGCAGGAGGGAGAAGAGTTTGTATGAGGGGTGCGTCGGGTCCTTCACAATGCTGTTTGCTTTACGGATGCAGCGTGTGGTGTAAATGTCTCTAATGGTGGGAAGAGAGACCCCGATGATCTTCTCAGCTGACCTCACTATCCGCTGCAGGGTCTTCCGATCTGAGATGGTGCAATTTCTGAACCAGGCAGTGATGTGGCTGCTCAGGATGCTCTCAATACAACCTCTGTAGAATGTGGTGAGGATGGGGAGTGGGAGATAGACTTTTCTCAGCCTTCGCAGAAAATAGAGACGCTGCTGGGCTTTCTTTGCTATGGAGCTGGTGTTGAGGGACCAGGTGAGATTCTCCGTCAGGTGAACACCAAGAAATTTGGTGCTCTTAACGATCTCTATGGAGGAGTCGTCGATGTTCAGCGGAGAGTGGTCGCTCCGTGTCCTCCTAACATCAACAACCATCTCTTTCATTTTGTTCACATTCAGAGACAGGTTGTTGGCTCTGCACCAGTCCATTAGCCACTGCACCTCCTCTCTGTATGCTGACTCATCGTTCTTGCTGATGAGACCCACCACGGTCGTGTCATCGGCGAACTTGATGATGTGGTTCAAGCTGTGTGTTGCAGCACAGTCGTGGGTCAGCAGAGTGAACAGCAGTGGACTGAGCACACAGCCCTGGGGGGGCCCCCGTGCTCAGTGTGATGGTGTTGGAGATGCTGCTTCCAATCCGGACTGACTGATGTCTCCCAGTCAGGAAGTCTAGGATCCAGTTGCAGAGGGAGGTGTTCAGGCCCAGTAGGCTCAGCTTTCCAATCAGTTTCTGAGGTATGATTGTGTTGAATGCTGAACTGAAGTCTATGAACAGCATTCGAACTTATGTGTCTTTTTTGTCCAGGTGGGTTAGGGCCAGGTGGAGGGTGATGGCAATGGCGTCGTCTGTTGAATGGTTGGGACAGTGCGCGAACTGCAGGGGGTCCAGTGAGGGGGCAGCAGGGTCTTGATGTGCCTCATGATGAGCCTCTCGAAACACTTCATGATGATCGATGTGAGTGCAATGGGACGGTAATCATTGAGGCAGAACACTGAAGACTTCTTCAGCACGGGGATGATGGTGGTGGCCTTGAAGCACGTAGGAACGACGACGCTGCTCAGGGAGATGTTGAAGATGTCAGTGAGAATCTCTGCTAGCTGGTCTGCACATCCTCTAAGCACTCTGCCAGGAATACTGTCTGGTCCAGCAGCCTTCTGTGGGTTGACCCTGCACAGGGTTCTCCTCACATCGGCCATGGTAAGACACAGCACCTGGTCGTTTGGAGGAGGGGTGTCCTTGCCGACACGTCACTTTCCGCCACAAAACGAGCGTAGAATTTATTCAACGCATCTGGGAGGGAGGCATCACCAGCACAGGCAGGTGGTGTTGTCTTGTAATTGGTGATGTCCTGAATGCCCTTCCACATGCGCCGCGTGTCACCGCTGTCCTGAAAGTGGCTGTGGATTCGCAGGGCGTGTGCACGCTTTGCCTGTCTGATGGCCCGGGACAGTTTGGCCTTCGCTGTTGTTCGGACTGCCTTGTTGCCTAGTCACACATTCACACCCTACCCACATTCACACCCTACCCACACACACACCCTACCTACACACACCCTACCTACACACACCCTACCTACACACACCCTACCCACAGTCATACCCTACCCACACACACCCTACCCATACACACCCTACCCACACACGCCCTACCCACACACACCCTACCCACATTAACACCCTACCCACACACACCCTACCCACACACACACCCTACCCACACACACCCTACCTACACACACCCTACCCACACACACCCTACCCACAGTCACACCCTACCCACACACGCCCTACCCACACACACCCTACCCACATTAACACCCTACCCACACACACCCTACCCACATTCACACTCTACCCACACACGCCCTACCCACACACACCCTACTCACACACACCCTACCCACATTCATACCCTACCCACACACACCCTACCCACATTAACATCCTACCCACACACGCCCTACCCACACACACCCTACCCACATTCACACCCTACTCACACACACCCTACTCACACACACCCTACCCACACACACCCTAGCCACACACACCCTACCCACACACACACTACCCACACACACCCTACTCACACTCTCACCCTACCCACTCACACCCTACCCTCACACACCCACCCCCCACACACCAACCTACATTCACACCCTACCTACATTCACACCCTACCCACATTCACACCCTACCCACACACACCCTACCTACACACACCCTACCCACACACACCTTACCTACATTCACACTCTACCCACATTCACACCCTACCCACTCACACCCTACCCACACACCCCCTACCTACATTAACACCCTACCCACACACAACCTACCTACATTAACACACTACCCACACACACACCCTATCCACAGACACCCTACCTACATTCACATTACACCCACACTCATCCCATCCACACACGTCCCACCCACTTTCACACATGCCCCACCCATTCTTATCCCCCAGTCACACTCTCTTCTACCCACACTCACTTCCCAGCCTTTCTCACTCCACACTTCCCCCCACCCACTTCCTTCAAACCCTCACACGCTGCCCTCATCCCTTGTTACCCCATTCACAATTACACCTCAGCAACAGTCACACCCCACCCCGTCTACCGCTCACACACCTCCACACTGCCTTCTCACCCTACTTGAACAAGAAAACTAGAGTGTAACAACAAGGATGTAATGCCGAGGTTTCATGTGGCATTGGATATCATATTTTCAATATTGTCAGCAGTTTAGGCCCAAATCTAAGGAAGGATGTTCTAGCATTGGAGAGGGTCCAGAGAAGGTTCATGAGAATGATTCTGTGAATGAAAGGATTCCTGATTGAGGAGTGCTTGATGGCTCTGGGTTTATACTTGCTTGAGGTGAGGAGAATGAAGAGGGATTTCCATTGAAACCTATCAAGTAGATACAGTGGACATGGAGAGGATTTTTCACTGTGGTGGGGGAGTCCAGAACCAGAGGACATAGCTTCAGAATAATATGTCCTTTTAGAACAGAGGTGAGGAGGAATTTCTTTAACCAGAACATGGTGAATTTGTGGATTTCATTGCCATGGAGGCCAAGTCATTGAATATATTTAAAGCAGAGTTTGTAGGATTTTGATTAGCAATTATGTCAAAGTTTATGGGGAGAAGGCAGCAGAATCGGGTTGAGAGGGAATAATAAATCAACAATGCTGGAATGTTGAAGCAACCTTGATGGGCTGAATGTCCTTATTCTGTTCCTGTGTCTTACATACTATGAGCATCCTCCTCCTATTCTTCTCACACCCACCTTCCGTCCAAGACCTTAATACACTGAACCCACCTCCCTCATGTCCTCCCTGCAACCAATAAGCTCACATCCCCCTCCTGCTCCTCTTGCAATTCCCACCACCCACAGCCCAAGCCCAACTGTAAGAGTCCATTCACAAGATGAAGGGATGTATGAAACTCTAATGATAATCACTGGCTCCCCGCCTCCACCCTGAGAGAGTGATTGTGATTTCTGGCATGGGCTCATTACAGAGGGCCCAGACGTGAAGTCATAACGGACGTTGCCAAGAAGGGAAAGGAAACATTGTTGTTATCATAGCTGGGCTTCTCTCCGTCAGATTACAGGGAACGTTTAGATAAAAGGCTCCAGGAGAATTTCAATAATTTGCATGAGGGCTTTGAAATCTAAGTCTGATCTCTTGTCGAACTGTAATTAATGTACTTAGCTTTTGCTACTGTCAATGAGCATCTGGTGATAGTAAAGCCAGAACAGTGTGACGGTTGGTGATAAATTTAGTAGGGAGTGAATTGGTCAGAGCAATAGGAACCCACTCACTTTGGTCAATTACTTGTGAAAGCGAAGACAAAATTAATTAAGATTGAATTAAAATAATGTTGTCACATTTTTTGATATAGAGAATTGATTAATGTTACCACTTCATTCCTGACGCTTCCATTTCCATTATGTTGTTTTTGTTCTTTTGCCGGCTGATTAATCATTTGAGGACCTCGGAAACTGCACTGCAGTAATGAAGTTCTCATATAAATGAAAGATGATGCTCACTTCAGTGAATTCGAAGACTGAACCTGTGGGCTGTCACTGGGCCGCCCAGGGGAGAAACTTGTCTAGAAAGGAGCCCTGCTCCTCTGAGCGTTCAGGCCAGGGCAACAACAGCCAGGGTTTGCGATTAGATCTGCTCAAGGAACGTGAGCCTTTTTATTCCTTTATGAATCAGGGGTGTCACCACTGAGATTTATTGCCCATCCCTAAACAGAGCGCCATTCAGGACCCAACCACATCAGTTCATCTGCAGTCACCTGTAAGTCAGAGTGTGGATATATATGATTATGATTATGAAGACACGCAGTCCTCTTTTATTGTTATTTAGTAATGCATGCATTAAGAAATGATACATTATTTCCTCCGGTGTGATATCACAAAACACAGGACAAACCAAGACTGAAAAAACTGACAAAACCACATAATTATAACATATAGTTACAAACAGTGTAACAACACCATAACTTGATGAAGAAGTCCGTGAGCACAGTAAAGTTCAAAGTTTCTCAAATGTCCCACATCTCACACAGACGGGAGAAGGAAGAAAAACTCTCCCTGCCATGCTGACCACAATCCGAGTCTGAGTCATCTGAAAAATTTGAGCTCTGATCAGCTCTCCGACACCGAGTACTGAGCGCCATCTCTGTCCGAACGATTCGATCTACTTCTCGGTCGCCAAAAGCAGGCAAGGCCGGGGATTTTGAGGCCTACCCTCCGAAAGATTCACGACCACACAGTAACGACAGCAGCGAACGAGCGTTTCAGAAATTTCTCCAGATGTTCCTCTGTGCTTTCATGTCCATTCTCCATCAAATCAGAATTGTCCACGGCCCCTATGTAACAGATACGATCTCCTTTCCTCAATGAATTAATTAGTTTTTTATGGCTAACTCATTAAGAGCCATAGATAGAGTGGATATCCAGATTCTTTTCTCCAAGGATGGAAATGGCTAATACTAGGGGGCATAATTTTAAGGTGATTGGAAGAAGATATTGAAGGGATATCAGAGGTGGGTGCATGGAATGCCCTGCTGGGAGAGGTGGTCGAGTCAGATACAATAGGAGCACTTAAGAGACTTTTAGGCACATGGATAATAAAAAAAAATGAGGGTTAAGTAAGAGGGAAGGTTTAGTTTGATCTTAGAGTAGGTTAAAAGGTTGGCACAATGTCATCGGCCAGATGGCCTGTACCGTGCTGTTGTCACGACGTGCACTGCCAATATCAGAAACCAAGTGCGGACGAAAGGCAGACTCTAATGTGGAGGCAGTGACCTGAGTTTATTCATAAGATTTCCAACAGAATATCGGAGCTCAGCTGAGCGACACTGCGAGACATAGCAGCCTCAAAACCAGGACCCCGCGATTCGCACTAATTGGGTGTCTGCTTAAAGAGTATGAATAACAGGGAACCCTGGAGCCAATCAAAGTTTAAAAAGAAAGCACTAGGAGACTACATTACAAAGATCGAGTCACCTCAAGAAAAACATAAGGATACCTAAATGATTAATAACTCTTGTTAAACAACAACTAACCAATCCAGGTGCTGTAAAACCTTGGAGTCCAACACGCTCTGGTTCCCTGCACAAGCCTGAAGAACTCATTACAAGTTATGTGTTCCATTTAGCCTTAGTAGCATGATCACCATTATAAAAGCAGGCATTTTATTCTATGTTTACGTAGCCTCTACAGCAGGGGTCGGCAACCTTTTTGCCTCTGTGGGCTGGATCGCGTATTAATGAGCAGACAGTGGACTAGATAAATGCCATAAAAAACTTGAAATATGGGAATTATCCATTTAAATACACCTAGTTATGTTTTGCCTCAAATTAATGAATAGCGCATGCTAAAAAATCATTTGTGCTTAAAGTTGCCAACCCCTGCTCTACAGTCTTGGGATTTGAAGTCTTGTCTCCCCCAACTCCTCATCAAGAATCCAGGACAATGGACAGAAGCCAGTAACCTGTCCGAACCACACTGCCACTATACCTGTAGAGGGACTGAGCAGCAGTTGGGGATACCAAAGAATATACCAATTTAACTTAAAAATGAAAAATTCTGCCGATGCTGGAAATCCAAAGTAACACACACAAAATGCAGGAGGAACTCAGCAGGTCAGACAGCATCTGTGGAAATGAATAAACAGTCGATGTTTTGGGCTGAGACCTTTTTTCAGGGCCAGTCTGACATGCACATAGAGTAAAATTTTTATCGGGAGAGTCAGTGACAGGGGTAATGTGTCACCTTTCATGTGATTGTATAGAAATGAGCAGAAGAGCATAAAGTCAGGAGCTGGAATAGGTCACATGGCCCCTCAGGGTTGTTCTTCTAATCAATAAGATAATGGCTGGTTTAGTCTTGGTCTTAACTCCACTTTCCTGCTCTCTCCATATCTCTTTATTCTCCTGAAATGTAAATGTCAGTTTTAGGCATGTGATGACTTCACCTTTACAACTATCTGCAGCAGAGAATTCCAAAGATATTCCTTCTCATATTAATCTGAAATTGAACAACCTCTTTGTTCTGAATCAATGTCCCTTTTTTCTTGATACCCCAAGTAAGGGAAACATTCCCTCATCATCCTCACTGTCAATCCCCCACTCACCTTACATGCTACAACACGATCACTTCAATTTCTTCCATTTCCATCCATGTAGGTCCAAACTGCTCAGTCTCTCCAAGTATCAACCAACCCATTCATTTCAGAAGTCAGTTGGTGAATCTTTTCTGCACTTCATCCAATTCAAGCACGTCCTTCATCAAACATGGACACCCAATCGATCTCTGTGCACTGCTCCAAGTGTGCTCTCAACAGTGTTCTGAAGTTGTATCAAAACTTTTCTCATTTTACACTGCATATCCGAGTCTGAATATTAGATTAGATTATGAGAACTCTCAGTCCTCTTTTATTGTCATTTAGAAATGCATACATGCATTAAGAAATGATACAAAGTTTCTCTGGAGTGATATCACAGAAAACAGGACAAACCAAAGACTAACACTGACAGAACCACATAATTATAACATATAGTTACAGCAGTGCAAAGCAAAACCATAATTTGATGAAGAACAAACGATGGGCATGATAAATAAAATCTCAAAAGTCCCCAAGTCGATCGACTCCCGAGTCCCCGATAGCAGGCGGCAAAAGGGAGAAACTCCCTGCCATAAACTTCCAGGCACTGTCAACTTGCCGATGCCTTGGAAGCAGCCGACCACAGTCGACATTGAGTCCATCCATCTGAAAACTTTTAGCTTCCAACCAGCCTCTCCGATACAGCCTCCTGAGCGCCATCCTCTGCCGAGCGACTTCGACCTCTCCCCAACCGTTGAAACACGCAAAGCCGAGGATTTTGGGGTCTTCTTCTCCGGAGAGTCAGGTTACCACACAGTAGCAGCAGCAGCGAAGCGGGCATCTTAGAGGTTTTCCAGATGTTCCTCTGCACTCTCATGTCTGTCTCCATCAAATCAGGATTGTGCACGGTCCCCTACTTGACAGGTAACAGACATCACCACCGAAGTGGCCACGCGCACTGCCCTCCCGCCGTCATCTTCTCCTCCTCCATCTTCCTCTGAGTCTAAATCTGAGTCCACTGGAGGGTGAAGAAGATGGATTGTCTCAGGATTAGAGGACTGCGTACGTGCATGGGTGGGAGAGAGAAGCAGGGCTTGCTTTGCTGTTGTAGTTTCATTGCTTTTTGTGTTCTGCGTTGTTCTGCTGAACATTGTGTCTGTTGACTCTGGAATGTGTGGTGATACTTGCAGGCTGATCCCAGCACACCCTCCCGTGTGTTGGTTGTTAGCAGCAAACGCAGCATCCATCATCCGAGATCCTCACTATCCAGGCTATGCTCACTTCTCACTACTGCTGTCAGGTAGAAGGCCTCGAGACTTACACCACCAGGTTCAGGAATAGTTACTGCTCCTCAACCATCAGACTCTTGAATAAAAAGGGATAAACTACACTCACTTGCCCATAATTTAAGATATTCCCACTAATGGTCTCACATTAAGGTCTCCTTATCTTGTTATCTCATGTTCTCCTTATTTATTGCTATTTGTTTATATTTGCATTTTCACAGTTTGTTGTCTTCTACACTCTGGTTGTTCATTGATTCTGTTATAGTTATCATTCTGTAGATTAGCTGAGTATGATTGTAGGAAAATGAATCTCGGGGTTGTATGTGGTGACATAAATGTACTCTAATAATAAAAATTACTTTGAACTTTGAATATTTCTCTGTATGTATCAATGTACACATAATAAATAAACTTGAATCTTAAATCTAATCTGTGAAATAGCCTTCAGACTTCCCTACACTTTATCGCATTAGTAAGATCCTAATATTCCTTTGGAGTACAGTATTATGTAGTCTCTTCCACTTAACAGAATTTGCTTTATCATTCTTCCTTCCAAAGGTGACAATTTCACATGTTAACAACAGGAATTCTGCAGATGCTGGAAATTCAAGCAACACGCATCAAAGTTGCTGGTGAACGCAGCAGGCCAGGCAGCATCTCTAGGAAGAGGTGCAGTCGACGTTTCAGGCCGAGACCCTTCGTCAGGACTAACTGAAGGAAGAGTGAGTAAGGGATTTGAAAGTTGGAGGGGGAGGGGGAGATCCAAAATGATAGGAGAAGACAGGAGGGGGAGGGATAGAGCCGAGAGCTGGACAGGTGATAGGCAAAAGGGATACGAGAGGATCATGGGACAGGAGGTCCGGGAAGAAAGACAAGGCGGGGGGGAACCCAGAGGATGGGCAAGGGGTATATTCAGAGGGACGGAGGGAGAAAAAGGAGAGTGAGAGAAAGAATGTGTGTATAAAAATAAGTAATAAAAATATAAAAATATAAAAAGTATAAAAATAAGTCTGGGTAGCCTCCAACCTGATGGCATGAACATCGACTTCTCTAACTTCCACTAATGCCCCAACTCCCCCTCGTACCCCATCTGTTACTTATTTTTATACACACATTCTTTCTCCCACTCTTTTTCTCCCTCTGTCCCTCTGAATATACCCCTTGCCCATCCTCTGGGTTCCCCCACCCCTTGTCCTTCTTCCCAGACCTCCTGTCCCATGATCCTCTCGTACCCCTTTTGCCTATCACTTGTCCAGCCCTTGGCTCCATCCCTCCCCCTCCTGTCTTCTCCTATCATTTTGGATCTCCCCCACCCCCTCCAACTTTCAAATCCCTTACTCTCTCTTCCTTCAGTTAGTCCTGACGAAGGGTCTTGGCCTGAAACGTCGACTGCACCTCTTCCTACAATTTCACATGTTCTCACTTTACATTCCACCGTAATAATTGGCAGGCTCCAGAGATTGTTGTAGACCAATGAGACCCAGGAATACAAATACATATAGTTATAGAGTCCTGTGGCAAAAAAAAGAGCACAGGCCCTTTATCCTGTCCAGCGAGTCCCAATTTCCTGAGTTTGCCCAATAGCCTATATCCCTTTAAGCCTGTGGTGATCCATCTGCCTATCCAAATGCTTCTTAAATGATGCTATTGTACCAGATTCAGCAACTTCCTCTGGAACCTCATTCCATTTACTCACCACTCTGCATGAAAAGATTGCTGCACAGACCCCTTTTAAATCTGTCTTCTCTCACCCAAAATCTATGCCCCTAGTTTTGTACTCAAAGTTCAAAGTAAATCTATTATCAATCCTGAGATTAATTTTCTTGTGGGCATACTCAATAAATCCATAATAGAATAGTAACCATAATAGGATCAATGAACGACCACACCGATATAGGTGTTCAACCAGTGTGCAAAAGACAACAAACTGTGCAAATATGAAAATAATAATAAATAAATAAATGAATAATAAATATTGAGAACATGAGATGAAGAGTCCTTGAATGTGTCTACAGGTTATGGGAATATTTCAATGTTGGGGCAAGTGAAATTGATTGAAGTTATCTCCTCTGGTTTAAGAGCTCAATGGTTGAAGAGTAATAACTGTTCCTGAACTTGGTGGTGTGAATCCTAAGGATCCACTACCTTCTTCCTGATGGCAGCAGTGAGAAGACAGCATGATCTGGGTGGTGGGGTCCCTGATGATGGGTGTTGCTTTCCTGTAACAGTGTTTTGTGTAGATGAGCCCAATGGCGAGGAAGGTTTTACCCGTGATGGAGTGAGTCCTATCCATGATTTTTTTTGTAGGATTTTGCATTCGAGGGCATTGGTGTTTCCATTCCAGGCTTTGATGCAGCCAGTCAATATACTCTCCACCTCATATCTATAGAAGTTGTCATTCTCTCCCTATAACATAGGACCTCTAGTCCTGGCAACATCCTCATTAATCTTTTCTTCATTCTTTCCAGTTTAACCACGCCTTTCTATAACAGGGTGAGCAGAACGGTAGGGAGTTCCCTCAGCAATGACATATACAATGGCAGCATCATGTCCTAGCTCCTGTACTCAATGCCCTGACTGATGAATGCTAAGTGTCATTCTTACCACCCCGTCTACCAAAAGACCATATGACATAGGAGCAGAATTAGGCCATTCAGCCCATCCAGTCTGCACCGCCATTCCATCATGACTGATCCCAGATCCCACTCAACCCCATAAACCTGCCTTCTCGCCATATCCTTTGATGCCCTGACCAATAAGGGAACTATCAATTTCTGCCTTAAATATACCCATGCACATGGCCTACAGCACAGTTTGTGGCAGAACATTCCACAGATTTACTACTGTCTGGCTAAAAAAATTCCTCTTTACCTCTGTTCTAAGGGGTTGCCCCTCAACTTTGAGGCTGTGCCCTCTAGTTCTGGCTACCCTCACCATAGGAAACATCCTCTCCACCCTATCTTGTTCTTTCAGCAGTCAGTAGGTTACAATGAGATCTCACACATTCTTCTAAATTTAGTACAGGCCCAAAGCAGCCAGACACTCTCATATGTTAACCCCTTCATTCCCAGAGACATCCTCGTGAACGTCCTCTGGACTCTCTCCAATAACAACAACACCTTTCTGGAGAAATGGGGCCCAAAACTGTTGACAATATTCCAACTAGTGTCTTATAAAGTTTCAGCATTATCGCCTTGCTTTTATATTCTATACCCTTTAAATTAAATGCCAAAATTGTATTTGGCTTCTTTACTACAGACTCAACCTGGAATTTAATCATTTGGGAGCCTTGTACGAGGACTCCTAAATCCCTCTGCACCTCTAATGTTTGAACCTTCTCCCCATTTAGATAATAGTCCGCATGACTGGTCCTTTTACCAAAATGCATTATCATACATTTCCCAACACTGTATTCCATCTGCTACTTTTTTGCCCATTCTTTCAATTTGTTTAAGTCCTGCTGCATTCGCATTGCTTCCTCAGCACCACCTACCCCTCCACCTATCTTTGTATCATCCACAAACTTTGTCACAAAGCCATCAATACCATTATCTAAATCACTGACAAACAATGTGAAAAGTAGCAGTCCCAGTACTGACCCCTGAGGAACACCACTAGTCACTGGCAGCCAACCAGAAAAGGCCCCTTTTATTCCCAATCACTGCCTCCTGCCTGTTAGTCATTCCACTATCCATGCCAGTATATTTGCTGTAACACCATAGGACTTTATCTTTTTAAGCAATCTCATGTGTGGCACCTTATTAAACACATTCTGAAAATCCATATAAATGACACCCACTGCCTCTCTTTTGTCCACCCTGCTTGTTACTTCCTCAATGAACTCTAAAAGATTTTTAGGCAAGATTTCCCTTCACAGAAACCATGATAACTTTGACTTATTTTATCATAGTCTCCAAGTAACTTGAAACCTCATCCTTAATAGTAGACTCCATCACTTTCCCAGCCACTGAGGTTAAGGGTCCATGCCAGAATCAAGTGGTTCTTGAAAGATCATGACCAATGCATCCGTTATCTCTTCAGCAATCTCACTCAGGACTCTGGGATGTAGTCCATCTAGACCAGATGACTTAACAACCATAAGACCTTTCAGTTTCCCTAGCACTTATTCCTTTGTAATAATAATGGCACTCACTCCTGTTCCCTGACACTCACAGACCTCTGACACACTGTTAGTGTCTTCCACAGTGAAGACAGACGCAAAGTACCCATTAAGTTCATCTTCCATTTCTTTGTCAGCCTCAGTTGCCTAAGGAAGTTAAGGACTGCATAAAAGGCAAGGAAAGGGCATATAAGGTAGCAACAGTGAGTGGGAAGTTGGATGATTGGCAAGCTTTTAAAATCGAACAAAAGACAACTAAAAAGCTGTAAGAAGGGAGAAGGTGTACCTATGATACTGCTTTTAGGGAACTATGCACTTATACTTCTAGGTCCTTCTGTTCTTAAAAAATAACTCTCTGGTGACCGAGCAATCCCTTAAAAGTCCTACACTCTTTTGGCTTTCTAAAATACATCACTTCACTCTTATTTGTGTTGAAATCCATTTACCATTCCTCTGTTCACTTCCCTACCTGTTCAAGTTTCCCTGGTAATATAAGATAACCTTCTTCACTGTCAACAATAGATTCTAATTTTATGCCATCTGTAAACTTTCTGATTAAGCCTCATGCAGTTGCATCCAAGTCACTTATAAAAATAATGAATAAACAAGATCCCAAAACTGACTCCTGGAGTCGCCAAAAGATGCAAAATTCTAAAAGCACACACCATCAGGCTCAAGGATGGTTTCAATCCTGTGGTTATACGGTGATTAAATGGTTCCTTGGTACCATTGGATAAGAAACTATGTTGTGGAGCCCGATCGTTAACGGAGTGGGCCGTGGACCCCAGGATGAGAAATCCCGTATCCGATGGACTGTTGACCTCCCAATCCATCTTGTTATGATCTTGCAGCTTTTTATTAACTGGCACAGCACTTTCTCTGTAGCTGTTCCATTTTATTCCGCATTCTGCGATTGTTTTACCTTGTAGTACCTCAAAACACTGTGTTATTGATCTGTGTGACCTGTATCCAAGACAGAATTTTTGGTCACATTTTTTTGGTGTAATTGATCGACACGGCTTCATTGGGCCAGTATGATCTGTTACCACGATTTACCCCTAAATAAAAAGAAATATCGCTAAATCGAAATAAAAATAAATAAAATGAAATGACTTTTCAGCTATTTTAGTTTTTGTCTGAGTGTTTAGCCTCCAGGAGATCTCACTTTACACCTTTAGTTATTATGAGATGAAAGAGGGAGTGAAGTCTCCCTCTGGCATCTTATACCAACTGGTGGCAAACCCCGAGAGTGGTTTAAATGCCAGGCTTCCATGTAATTGCAGGCTAGTTTATTTGGATATAAGTCCTCTGTGCAGTGCTGGAGTTACTGTCACTGCAATGAGGCAGCAGACTTCATGGAGTTGAAAGAAGCCATAAACGCCCTATTGAGCATAAAATCCATTGACAGCTGTGTGAGCCTTGCTTGCAGTTGTTTGTCTGGCTTCATTAGTTTAACAACAAATATGACCGTAGAGTCAGAGAATTTCAAAATTCAAACAGAGTGTGGCATCCTATATATCGGTGGGACCCAACCTAGATTGGGAGACCGCTTTGCCGAGCACCTGAGTTCCATTTGCCAGAAAAAGTGGGATCTCCCAGTGGCCACCTATTTTAATTCCACTTCCCATTCCATTCCAACATGTCAGTGTACGGCCTCCTCTACTGACGCGATGAGACCACTCCCAGTTGGAGGAGCAACACCTTGTATTTTGTCTGGGTAGCCTCTGACCTGATGGCATGAAAATCAATTTCTTCAACTTCCAGTAGTTCACCTCTCTCCCTTCAGCATTCCCCATTCTCTTTTCCCTCTCTCACCTTGTATCCTTATCTGTCCATCTCCTCCCACTGGTGTCCCTCCCTCTTCTTTCTTCCATGGGCTTCTGTCCTCTCCTTTCTGATTATCCCTTCTCCAGCACTGTATCTCTTTCACCAATCAACTTCCCAGCTCTTTACTTCACCCCTTCCCCCTCCCAGTTTCACCAAATACCTCGTGTTTCTTCCTCCCTCCCCCCTCCACCTTCTAACTCTGACTTCTCATCTTTTTTCCTCCAATCTGGATGGAGGGTCTCAGCCTGAAATGTCGACTGTACTCTTTTCCATTGATGCTGCCTGGCCTGCTGACTGTCTCCAGCATCTTGTGCGTGTTCCTCCCCACATACCCCTCCATTTTTCGTTCACCGTTGTGTCTACCTTTATTCTAGATTCCTTCATGAGGAGAGACATAATCTCAGCATCTGCCTGTGAAGCACCCCCAGAATTTTACACATTGCAGTAAGACGCGCTCCCTAGCCCCCTCTGCAGAGGGCTTCCCTTGCATTTGTCTGCTGCCACTATTTCCATCAGTGCCGTGTAATTAATTTTTATGTGAGTTTACTCTTCTCACAAAGCAGGGAGACCAGCCTAGTCAGAGAACAAAGATTTAGGGAAGGGGTGCGACATTTATCGTGTCGGGGGTCATTCCTTAATGGGGTCAGCTTAAAATCTATCTGTCTCGAACCATTCCTCCACAAGATAAATGGGAATGCAGTTTCAATGTTGCCCTTGAGCCAACAGCATCCGCTTGCACGAAATGTAATTAATCTTGTAGACATATTGTCAGCTAAACATTACAGTGTCCTAAAAGACATTAAGAAAGGTCTGAAATACACAGCTGTGTGCTTCTGGTGCAAAGGGAGGTTTAATAATCAGCTCCCATCCCTGCATTGCCGGTCCAATACAGTGCAAAATTATTAGAATGGAATGTACACACCACCTTCTTAAAGACCACTGCATTTCCTTCTCTGTACTGGCACTGTCTCCTCACCCAGTCTAACTTGCCTATTAGCTTCACTCTTTTCTTTCTATCCATAAGTTTGACAGGGCAAGTGGTACAGGCAGATTTCTGACTCAGGCCATTTCTCAATGAGTGAGCGAAGATGATTCAGGTCACACTGAGCGGCTCAGTAAAGCCAACAGACTGTCATAGATAGAAACATAGAAAATAGGTGCAGGAGTAGGCCATTCGGCCCTTCGAGCCTGCACCGCCATTTATTATGATCATGGCTGATCATCCAACTCAGAACCCAGCCTTCCCTCCATACCCCCTGACCCCTGTAGCCACAAGGGCCATATCTAACTTCCTTTTAAACATAGCTAATGAACTGGCCTCAACAGTTTGCTGTGGCAGAGAATTCCACAGATTCACCACTCTCTGTGTGAAGAAGTTTTTCCTAACCTCGGTCCTAAAAGGCTTCCCCTCTATCCTCAAACTGTGACCCCTCGTTCTAGACCTCCCCAACATCGGGAACAATCTTCCCGCATCTAGCCTGTCCAATCCCTTTAGGATCTTATACGTTTCAATCAGATGTTTCAATAGATGTATGGGTGCTTGGGTTGAGCTGGAGATGATGGGTCTCTGTAGCTTCCTGTATTTGAACCTTCAATGGGGGCTCTTAACCCGGAATAATATGAACAGCAAAGCGACCTTGCTGTTAGTAAGGGAAGTGTTGGCTCAAGTGAAAGGCTACAGGTTTGAATGGAGGCTCCAAGTGCTTCGGTTAAACAGTGCAACAGAGGCAAAACTTCATTGACAGGAAAACACAAAGACATCCTGAAGTTGTTAAAGAAGAGAGCAACGTGTAATTCTATTCTATTTCCTTTCTCCTTTCTATTTTTCACTATCACTCTTTCCTCTCTCACTCCTTCACTGACATAGAATACAGGTGTTCCATTGAGCAGTATATGTTGGGTCAGCATGATACTGTGACGTAATTACTGAGCCAATTCTGCCTCTGTCTACAAGGAGTTTTTACATTCTCCCTGTGACCCTGTGGGTTTCCTCTGGGTGCTCCCACCTTGCAAAGACATGTGGTTTAATAGGCTAATTGATCACATGCGTGCCATTGGGTGGCTTGGGTTCATTGTGCCAGAAGGGACCTGTAGCCGCACTGCATATCTAAATAAAAATAAAATACAGCACAGGAACAGGCTTCGTGTCTGTGCTGAGCTGACGCCCAAGTAAACTAAACTTATCTACCTGCACTTGATCCACTTCCCTCCATTCCTAACCTGTTCACGTGCCAGTCTGATTACACTATCACATCTGCTTCTACCAGCACCCCTGGCAGCCCATTCCAGACATCTGCCACTCTCTGCAAAAAAAAACTTGTCTGCACATCTCCTTTACACGTTCTCTGTCTCACCTTGAAACAGTCCCCTCTGTTGGGCATGTCTTCCTTTGGAGAAGGATTGAGTGTCTACTCTATCTAAGCCTCTCATGCTTATATAAACCTCTAACAGGTCTCCCTCATCCTTTGATATTTGGTAGGACACAATCCATGTTTGTTCAACTTTTCCTGACAGCAAATGCCCTCTAATTCAGGCACTATCTTGAACCTTCTCCAAAGAATTGGCATCCTCTAATAGGGCGATCAGGGAGACAAATTCTCTTCCTCAGTATTTCTTGCTCTTTCTTTTTCTATTTTCCTCTTTTTTTTCTTTTTCATTCTGTCCCTCATGTTTTTACTACCCTTTCTTGTGTTGAGAGTGAGCTATAGTGAGCAGGTAGGAACAAAAGCAGTGAATGACATTAGGGAACTTGAAGTGAGAAAGTATTCACATTTATCTGTCTTACAAAAACAGCTGTTCAAACAAGTAGCGCCTATATACAGTACAGTCATCCCTGTTCATTATTCGCACCACGCTTTAACACATTTATTTTAAATAGGTTTTCATCTTTGCTGAAATACTGAAGAGTGTAATGTTCCTTAGATTCATTAGGCTTTCAGCTGTGAATAGTGCCAAGAGTCACTCTCTGCATTGGTGTGGGCTGGAGAGGTGGGTGAGGTTAAACTCTGGGTGCGCATTGAGTTGAGATTTTATTTATGCGTGGCCCATGTTTTAAACATTATACGGAGGCTCTTTTCCACCTTGTTGTCAGCAAACCCACCTCCTCTTTCAGACAACACACATCAAAGTTGCTGGTGAACGCAGCAGGCCAGGCAGCATCTCTAGGAAGAGGTGCAGTCGACGTTTCAGGCCGAGACCCTTTGTCAGGACTAACTGAAGGAAGAGTTAGTAAGAGATATGAAAGTGGGGGGGGGGGGAAGATCCAATATGATAAAAGTTGAAGAGCCGAAGAAGTTACAGATGGGGAGTAGTGAAAGACCCTGGTACACACAAAATCTTAATGCACTGAGCACCTGCCTTCATAAGAAACCCTAAAGCAAAAATGCAAACTGTCTGAAGTCTATTAAATGCAATATTTTTATTTGTATATATGTAAAGAGGCAGAATTTTGCTATGCTCAACTACAAAACGCCCAGACCCACCAAGAAAGAGGATGGATAACACATGATGCTGCTCTTTACCTCGGGGAGAGATGATTGGGTGCTAGACTATACTAGGTTTTCTCTGATGACAGGCTGGCTGTCTCTAAGTCATAGATAACACCATGAGAATCACCAAACAACAGGGATTACTTCGACAATGATTGACGCCAGTAGCTAGAAAGCTCTTTCCTCAAGAAGGCATGAGTGCCAACAGTTTTTACCTGGAGAGGAGATAGGTGTCAGCAGGAATTTGGAGTTATGAGGAGGGAGGATGCTTTACCCAAAGAAGGGAGAATGGATGCCACCAAGTATAAAACTATACCTATGAAGGGCTTAGTAGTCACCGGGCAATAGATTTTACCTGACAGCCATCAGGTAGAAGGTTTTATGTGGCCAGTGTATGTGTGCTCTACATCACTTGGAGAGGTCTTGAGTAAAAACATTTTGAGGCACTTAATAACTAAGTGTTTCTGAAGTATTGATTTAGCCTTTTTTCAAGTTGAGTAACACAACCAAGACAGTATTCTGCCTGAAAAGCACTATTTTATGAGAAAAAATGACTCATTTCTGAAATTTGTGACATTGTAAGATTGTCAGTTTTTACTGTATAAACATTTGAAAGCAGGCCATGATTTCAGCACTGTAATTCAACTCAGAGCTTCAGCTCATGTCTGCAAACTTCCCTGAGAATTGCAGGCTGTTGATTACACTGCGACTTTCCAACTGTTTCTCTGGAATCACTCCTCCCGTCATATCCGTCATGTTAAAGCAGGAAGGACAACGGCGAAGGAACAAACATATTTGGTCTGCTAATGCTGATCTTGACAGTGCTAAGCAATTCACAGTCAATACATTACCTTGTATAGGCGAACAATTAACAAAAATGCTGGAAGAATAACATCTCCCTAGTAACTCATATGAGAGATGTCAAATCTCCCATATGAGTTACTAAGGAGATGTTATAGATGTATAGCTTTTCCTTAGGGGGATTCCATTTCCTGAGAATTTCATTTAATGTTTCCATGACTTGATGCTCCCAATAAGGAACTGTGTCATACCACAAATGGAGCAACTTGATAGAGATGCAGAAAACTATGACAACGTGACACAGCACTTAATGATAGATAGGGTAAATGCAAGCTGGCTTTTTCCACTGAGCCTGGGTGAGACTACAACTAGAATGGTGAAAGGTGAAATGTCTAAAGGAAAAATGAGTGGGAACTTCTTCACTCTGAGAGTGGTGAGAGTATGGAGAGTGCTGCCAGTGGAAGTGGTGGGTGCAGGTATGATTTCATGAGAAATTTGGATAGGTACATGGATGGGAGGGCCATGGAGAGCCATGGTCCAGGGGGGCAGGTGGATGGGAGTAGGCAGATTAATGGTTTGGCATGGACTAAATAGACTATGAGCCTGCTTCTGTACTGAAGTGTTCTAGGCCTCTATGACCCTAACAGTCCTTAGATGGCAATTGCAGGTTTAAGTAAAATTAACATCAATGCCACTTATGTGAGATTCTAGATGTACACAGCAAATTCAGAATGTGTATGGAGGTCAATAATAGATTTGATTAGATTATGAGGACACTCAGTCCTCTTTTATTGTCGTTTAGTAGCGCATGCATTAAGAAATGATACAATTTGTTCCTCCAGAATGATATCACAGAAACACAAGACAAACTAAGACTAAAAAAAACTGACAAAAAACCACATAATTATAACATATAGTTACAAAAGTGCAAAACAATACCGTAATTTGATGAAGAACAGACCATGGGCATGGTAAAAAAAAGTCTCAAAGTCTCTTAAAAGTCCCATCATCGCACGCAGACAGTTGAAGGGATAAACTCTCCCTGCCATGAGCTTCCAGCGCCGCAAACTTGCCGATGCAGCACCCTGGAAGCACCCGACCACAGTCCGACTCTGAGTCCGTCCGAAAACTTCGAGCCTCCAACCAGTCCTCCGACACTAAGCACCATCTCTGCCGAGCGCTTCGACCCCGGCCCCGGCAACAGGCAATAGGCAAAGCCGAGGATTCGGGGCCTTCCCCTCCGGAGATTCTCGATCGCACGGTAGCAGCGGCAGCGAAACAGGCATTTCAGAAGTTTCTCCAGATGTTCCTCCGTGCTTCTCGTGTCCGTCTCCATCAAATCAGGATTGTGCACGGCCCCTATTTAACAAATACGATATCAATTCGGAGTGGCCGCGCACACTGCGTCACACCGCCATCTTCCCCTCCCCTCCAATATATAGAACAAAGAGACAAACCAGGAAATTATAGGGCGGTGAGCCTTACATCAGCAGAAGGAACATTATTGGATGAGGTTCTTAGGGATAGGATCTACTCACATCTGGAAAAACATAGACTTATTAATGGCAGTTGTGAGGAGGAGGTAATGTCTTACAAACTTGACTTTTTTTTGAGAAGATAGCAAAGATGATTGATGAAGGTAGTGCAGTGGATGTTATCTCAATGGACTTTAGCAAAGCATTCGACAAGGACACTCATGGTAGGCTGATCCAGAAGATTTTAAGACACAAGGGATCCATGGTAACTTGGTAGTTTGGAATCAAAATTAGAAGGGTTTTATTCTGATTGGAGACATGTGACAAATGGTGTTCTGTAAGAATCAGTGCTGGGATCTCTGCTGTTAGTGATATATTGTATACAGTATAAAAACAATTTGGATGAAAATGTAGTGGGCTGATCCATCACAGGAACTTAGAACCCATTACACCGCTAGTGTTTAGAACAGCAATAAAAGTCCACTATCTCTCTCTGTCCTTGGTCGCACACAGATATAGAAGGATTCTTCATTGCGGTTTCCATAAAAATGATTTTGACCAGTCAGGGTTGTTAGCCCTGAGCTGAAGCCCCGAACCTGGAGGACTGGTGAACCACTCTTAGCCTGGCCTCAACCCTTTGACCTGCTTGGCATGGGTGACCCTACCGAGAGTCAAAGCACAAGGCCCTGACTCCAGCCAACATAGCTCTCCAGGTCATCGAGGCATGCAGGCCTCCAAAACCTGCAACAAGACTGTGGCCCTCTTGTAGGAAATTTGCACGCAAGGCAGAGGAGTGGCAGATGAAGATTAATCTAAGCAAATGTGGGATAATGCAATTTGGAAAGTCAAATGTGAAAGTAAGTATATAATGAGTGACAGTATCCTGAGTCATACTGATGTAGAGGAGTCTTGGGATGCAGGTCCATTGGGTGGTAAAGGAAGCGCATGGCATGCTTGCCTTCATTGAGTTTAAGAGCCAGGAAGTAATGTCGTAGCTGTATCTAGCTTTGGTTAGGCCATATTTGGAGCGTTGAGTGCAGTTCTGGTCACCCTATTACAGGAAGGATGTGGAGTCTTTGGAGAGAGTGCAGAAAAGATTCACCAGTTGTTGCCTGGGTGAGGATGTTTTAGCTATAAGGAGAAGTTTGACAAACTGGCATTGTTTTTGCTTAGAGGTGACCAAACAGACACTATAAAATAGACTGAAGTAGGGTAGATAGCATGATTTTTCCAGGATGTAAAGGTCAGATATTAGAGGGCACAGCTTTAAAGTGACATGAGGGAAGTTTAAAGTTCAAAGTTCAAAGTAAATTTATTATCAAAGTACATATCTGAGATTCATTTTCTCATGGGCATACTCAATGAATCTATTATAGTCATTGTCATACTTTATTGGTCCCAGAGGAAATTGGTTTTCATTACAGTTGCACCATAAATAATTAAATGGTAATAAAACTATAAATAGTTAAATAGTAATATGTAAATTATGCCAGGAAATAAGTCCAGGACCAGCCTATTGGCTCTGACCCTCCAAGGGAGGAGTTGTAAAGTTTGATGGCCACAGGCAGGAATGACTTCCTATGACGCTCTGTGTTGCATCTCGGTGGAATGAGTCTCTGGCTGAATGTACTCCTGTGCCCAACCAGTACATTATGTAGTGGATGGGAGACATTGACCAAGATGGCATGCAACTTGGACAGCATGCTCTTTTCAGACACCACCGTGAGAGAGTCCAGTTCCGTCCCCACCACATCACTGGCCTTACGAATGAGTTTGTTGATTCTGTTGGTGTCTGCTACCCTCAGCCTGCTGCCCCAGCACACAACAGCAAACATGATAGCACTGGCCACCACAGACTCGTAGAACATCCACAGCATCGTCCGGCAGATGTTAAAGGACCTCAGTCTCCTCAGGAAATAGAGACGGCTCTGACCCTTCTTGTAGACAGCTTCAGTGTTCTTTGACCAGTCCAGTTTATTGTCAATTCCTATCCCCAGGTATTTGTAATCCTCCACCATGTCCACACTGACCCCCTGGATGGAAACAGGGGTCACCGGTACCTTAGCTCTCCTCAGGTCAGGTTATTAGAATAATAACCATAACAGAATCAATGTAAAACTGCCCAACTGGGGTGTTCAGCTGATATGCAGAAGACAACAAACTCTGCAATACAAAATAAATAAATAAATAATCCATAACTATCAAGAACATAAGATGAAAAGTTCTTGGAAGCGAGTCAATAGGTAAATTTCAATGATGGGGTGAGTGAAGTTCGATGAAGTTATCCTCTTTGGTTGAGGAGCCTGATGGTTGAGGGGTAATAACTGTTCCTGAACCTGGTGGCATAAGTCCTGAGTCTCCTGTACCTTTCTCCTGATGGCAGAAGTGACAAGAGAGCATGTCCTGCGTGGTGAGATCCCTGATGATGGATGCTGCTTTTCTGTTTTCCAGCGTTTAAAGGAGATACGCAAAACAAGTTTTTTTTAACAAAGACTGATAATGCCTGGATCATATTGCCAGGGGAACTGACAGAAGCAGATGCGACAGCAAATTTTAAGTGGCCCTTAGACATGCAATGAATAGGTAGGGAATGGAGGAACATAGACTGTGTGGAGGCGGATGGGATTCATTAAAATTGACATGGTCAACATGGATATGATGGGCCAAAAGGCCTGTTACTGTGATGCATGTTCTATGTTCTGTGTTCTAACCATTAATTCCCAGATTCCTGGTGGTTGGAGGCCAGAGTCTGACAGCAAGAGGAGGGTCTGAGCTCCTGGTGTGATAGTGGCCAGGGACAACCTGTACCCCAATAGCCAATTATTTTTTGAGATTCAGTGTCAATAGTGGTGGGTACTATATAATCACAAACAAGAGAAATTTTGCAGATGCTGGAAATCAAATACACACAAAATACTGAAGGAACTCACCAGGCCAGGCAGCATCAATGGAAAAGAGAAAACAGTCGACATTTCGGGCTGTGTCCCATCAGTCCTGATGAAGTGCCTTGGTTTGATACTTCGATTGCTTTCTCTTTTTCATAGATGCACCTGACCTGCTGAGTTCCTCCAGCGTTTCGTGGGTACTATATATAGTTGGGTGATGAGGTGAAGATATATCTTTCCCAAAGGAGGTGTAAGGAGATACTTCCCTCTGCTTGTCTGCAGGTCACCCTTGGACAAGGTGTAGCACGTGCTTAGCCCCCCACCCCCCACCAATCAGGGTCAAGTGAAGTCATGGGAGCAGGTGGATGTTCATATGAGCAGCTGGTGCACATCACAAGTCTTGGTTATGCAACGACTGATGCCAGACAGATAATCTCTGAACAGTGTTGATAATGGCTGGGGTCACCCATCTTGTAAAGACACTGCCCAGAAGAAGGCAATGGCAAACCACTTCTCTGGAAGAATTTGCCAAGAACAATCATGATTGTGGCACCATGATCGTCCACATCATACAACAGGGCACATAATGGTGATAATGACCATACAATGATCCAGCTACAATTCATAATTGGAGAATGTATGTACGCTAATGGTACAATTGTTTGTGGTGAGCTGTTATGAAAGTATAGGTTTTAAAAATTCCAGTTTCCCTTAACTTGTGTGATTGACAGCCTTTATTTATCATCTTGAAGCAAGCTTCACAAATCACACTGCTGCGGTTTCCTGGGAGACATCCTTCCAATAGTCATAAGATTCAAAAGCAGGGGGAAAAGAGCCTGTAAGAAATGTGAGCAATCTGTAAGGCTTGACAGATATATCAGCATGTGTTAGTGAGTTCAAAGTGGATGCCTTTGTTAGACACCAATCCTCTATTTAAAATGGCAGGTGTATTCCAGTGATATCACCTGGCTGTAACCTACCATTGAAATTACATCCCGTGTCTTCAGGGTGGGTGACCTTTTTGTGCCTGAACTGAGGCAGGTTGAAATGGTAGATGGATGTGAAATGAATGCTAATTCCTTTCTCACAGCCTGCACCTTATCCCAATTTACTAGATCCCATATTCCACCATCCCACCAGGCACGGCCTTGTCCAAATCGATGAACATCACTGGACCTATGGTTTAATTTCAAATATAGGATTAAAGCCCCCAAGAAATTTCAAGAGCTCTGTTTCCATAGCTAATATGATTGAATTTTTGGAGGGATTCTGCAGGTCAGGCAGTATCTATGGAATTGATGTTCCGAAGTGAGGACAAGACCCTTCATTAGGACTATTCATTGTCGGTCACCATATGGAATTTTATGCGATTTTGATTGGGCAGACTGACTCTGTGGTCTGCAGTCAATGAACAATACAGCGCTAGATTAAACTGAACTGACCTGAGCTGAACATTCTTGGACTGCTTCGACTGGATGCTTTATATTCTATGCTTTTCGCTTGTTTTTTTTTGCTGTTTACATGATTTGTTCTTTTTATTAGCGCGCTGGGTGTTGGATGTTTTTCTTTGACCGGGTTCCATGGTTTCTTTGTTTCGTGGCAGTCTAGGGGAAGACAAATCTCAGGGTTGTATACTGTATACATACTTCAATAATAAATATCTGAGTCAGAATCAGAATCAGGTTTATTATCATCCGCATGTGATGTGAAATTTGTTAACTTAGCAGCAGTAGTTCAATACAATACATAATATAGCAGAGAAAAAATAGATAAAATAGAATACAAACGTCTGTAAAAGGCATCTATTAGTCCTGCGAGACCATGGATCTGCACCTGGAAAGTCTTCACTCTCCAGGGCTCAGGTCTGGGCAAGGTTGTATGGAAGACCGGCAGTTGCCCATGCTGCGAGTCTCCCCTCTCCACGACACCAATGTTGTCCAAGGGAAGGGCAAGGGCCGATACAGCTTGGCACCAGTGTCTTCGCAAAGCACTGTGTGGTTAAGGGCCTTGCTCAAGAACACAACACGTTGCCTCGGCTGAGGCTCGAACTCACGACCTTCAGGTCGCTAGTCGAATGCCTTAACCACTTGGCCACGTGCCCACAAAATAAAATAATAATAATAATAATCAATCAATTACAGTATACGTATATTGAATAGATTTTTAAAATGTGCAAAAACCAGAAATACTGTATATTTAGAAAAAAGTGAGGTAGTGTCCAAGGATTCAATGTCCATTTAGGAATCGGATGGCTGAGGGGAAGAAGCTGTTCCTGAATGGCTGAGTGTGTGCCTTTAGGCTTCTGTACCTCCTGCTAGATGGTAACAGTGAGAAAAGGGCATGTCCTAGGTGCTGGAGGTCCTTAATTATGGACGCTGTCTTTCTGAGACACTGCTCCCTGAAGATGAAATACTCTTTGCATCTTTGATTCATGCTATCATTAAAAGGAGAAGTCAGTGACCCTAAATGTATTAAGTCATTTAATTGTGCTGTGGCATGAACTAATGACATTGCTTTGTGGAGGCCAGTCAATGGTGCCAGCAACAACCTGCTGTTGCCAGGCTCGCCAACTCATGATGATTTAAGCAGAAGGTCCAAATGGCTATAATGTTGAACCACAACTGCAGTAAGGCATTTTCGAAAATCCGACAGAGATACGCTATGAGGTCATGACAAGTCTGTCCACACAGGCAGTGTTGTTGAACCGTGGATACTGTTGTAACCATGAGGATGATTTCAAAGTTGATAATGGCTCTGCTGTCTGAGAGAACCTGAATTCATTGATGGGAGAAGAATCTCAGAAGGGTAAAGATGGGCATGCACACCAAATACTGGAGGAACTCTCCAAGTCAGTCCGCATCTAAGGAAGGGATCAAACAGTTGATGCTCCAGGCCGAGACCCTTCATCAATCTACTTATTCCTCTCCATAAGTGCAGCCTGACTTGCTGAGTTCCTCCAGTGTTTTGTGTATGTTGCTCAAGATACCCAGCCTCTGCAGAATCTTTTGCGTTAGAGGTGGGTACGTCTGCTTGAAACACTATTTCACAACTACCCTCTCCTGTTTGTTTCGCTAAGTCTCTGTGGCGGATTGAAGTGCCCAATCAGCCACACTGTGAGAAGTGGCTGCAATTTCAGATGAAATCACAAGGCCGCTGATGTATTTGTTGGTTAAGAGAAGCAATGACCATCTGCAGTTGATGTCTGAGTATTGCATTGATTCAAAAGGAGATTACTGAGTGCTCTTCTGAAATCACGAGAAGCCCTGTAACTGATACTAAATATCTCTTATTGTGCTTAACTGTTAATGTTCTTAAGGTTTATGAATGGGGAGAGCTGCTTGCAATGGTGAGATCCATCCCTAGAGATTAACTTGAGCTTCAGCAGACATCAAGCTTGTCAAGTGAAGGATTGTGTAGACATTGGAAAATAACATCCACATTTTTCCCACCACCTCCTTATTCTAGCTTCTTTCCATTCCTGATGAAGAGTATTGGCCTGAAAGGTCAGCTCTTTATTCCTCTCCATAAATGCTGCCTGGTCTGCAGAGTTCCTCCAGCATTTCGTGTGTGTATGTGTGTGCTGCTCAAGGTTTCTAGCATCTGCAGAATCTCCTATCTTTGTGTGTGTTGTTCACACTTTTCCAAGGATTCACCATGATGAGAACGGGACATGCAGTTGGTTTTGCTTCTGAGCACCATCACATTGCAATATTTAGCTGAGAATGATAACAGACTTGGTATTAGTATTGCTTTATTTATTTTTTGAGGTACAGCGCTGAATAGGCCCTTTCAGCCCTTCAAGCTGTCCCACCCAACAATCCCCCGATTTAACCTGAGCTTAATCACCACACAATTTACAATGACCAACCAACCTACCAACCAGTACATCTTTGGACTGTGGGAAGAAACCAGAGCACTAGGAGGAAACACAAGCAGTCCCAGGAGAATGTACAAACTCCTGACAGGCAGCATCGGGAATCGAACCCAGCTCTACCATGTTAACTACCACGTCACATAGCTTTACTGGTTTATTATTGTTGCATGTACCGAGTACAGTGAGAAGCTTGCCCTGCCTACTGTTCATTACAGATCAGATCATTACCAGTGTCTTGAGGCAGAATATGGTAAAAAAATAATAATGTAGGATAAAGTGTAAAACTGACGAAATAGTGCAGTGTAGGTAAATAATAAGCAACATTTTAATGAAGTAGATTGTGAGGTCAAGCGGCCATCTTATTGAACAAGAGGCTTGTTCAAGAATCTGATAACAGTGGGGTAGAAACTCTCCTTCAGTCTGGTGGTACATGCTTCCAGTTTTTTTTTATCTTCTGCCTAAGAGAGTAAGTGTGGGGTTGATTATGCAGGCTGCTTTACTGAGGCAGTGAGGCAGAGTCCATGGAGGGGAAGGCTGGTTCCTGCGAGGCGCTGAGCTCTCTCCACAACTCTCTGCCATTCCTTGCACTCACAACCCAGAGCAGGTGCCATACAACCCGCAATGTGTCCAGACAAAATGCTTTCCGTGGCGCATCGATTAAAAATTGCCAGGAGTCGACAGGGACATGCCGGATTTCTTTAGCCTCTTGAGGAAGTAGAGGTATTTTTGCTTGCTGCTTACGAATGGAAAAAATAGCATCCAATTTAAGCCTCGTATCATCCTGAAAAAAGTATTGTGCAGTATTGCTGTACGTAAAAGTGGAAATAACCACTTGTATTACATTAATGAGAATGGTATTAAGACATAGTAGTATCAGAGCCATAATCCTGCAAGTGATTTGAGAGTGTGTGCAGGGAAGATTTGGCTGAAGGGGATTATGAGAATCCTTGCAGGATCAAATGTTGCCTCAGGACATGTAGCAGAGTGGTATTATTGGAAGGTCTTTAGTCTCTTTGCTCAGGGTGTGGACTGACTGATAGGGACAGGCCCTTTGGCTCATCTAGTCCATGCCAAGCTATTTAAACTGCTACTCCCATCGACCTGCACCAGCACCGTGGATCTCCATGCTGCTACCATCCATGTACCTGTCCAAACTTCTCTTAAACATTGAAATCGAACTCGCATGCCCCAATTGTGCTGGCAGCTCTTTCCACACTCTCACCACCCTCTGAGCAGAGAAGTTTCCCCTCATGTTCCGCTTAAACCTTTGACCTCTCACCCTTAACCCCTGACTTCTGGTTGCAGCTCCTCCCAACCCTTCCTCTGCTCCCTCATCTTCTTGCTCCTCCGCAGTTCACGGTTGGCCTGATGCGTTTCTTCAGCCTGCTAGTCCTGCTCTCTTACCCACAGATCCTCCTTCCATATCTCATACTTAATCATGCCAGAGATGGAGACCACTCAGCCCATCAGGTTTATGCCAGTTTACAGAGAAATCCCATCAGCCCCATTCCCCACTTATTTTAGGTGTAACCTGGTCTCAGGCACAGATTGTGTCCAGAGTCTGCCACCACCCACTGCACTACAGTGGCCAGTGAACCTACTGGCCCTCTCAGCTTTGGGGATGTGGGTTACATGCGTAGCCTGGGGAAAAGTACACACTCAGGACAGCAAAGACTTTTTCGGGTTTTAATTCCTTTATCGGTTTTCGATGTTTAAGTGTCAGAAGAGGGCCGCAATACAAAACAAACGAATTTATAACCAGTTCTTGCCGTTACAATCACAGTTTAACTTTCGATCCACACCCTTGCGTATGGACAGAATTGCATATGCAGTATAAAAATACCAGAACTAATACGGTACAAATACGGTAATCCTGAAGGAGCACAATACAGACAACATTAGAATCCCACCCACCCTGCATTTTATACACAACAGCGAAAAATGTAAGTGAATACATCTCATCTAAGACGTGCACACGTGCTGAACTTTTGGACAGAGACTAAACGTTCATGTTACGCAGTTACATGCAAAATCAGTCCCGATACAATAAAGTTAGACGAAAGGTACACTTTGGCACAACTTTTACAAGGTATTACCTGGTAGTTAAATTACAAGAAGTCTGACCTACTTGGATGGTGAGGAACTTTGCCCAAGCCACGCGATCCAGCGTTGAGTCATTCACTCGAGAAAATCCAGAGCATCCACATGTAAAACATGTCGAACTACCGATATTCTCAATTCGCCAGCAAGAATAAATGAATTCACATGGATATCGTCAATTAATGCTCAACTTTCCTCACCATGTCCAGCACAGTCTGGGAGAGACCAGATTCCAATGCCTTACCACATCTTCAGCAGAAAGCAAAATGGTCTCCCCACTATCCCGTGCGTGCGTAATGACATCACCATCTCCCTTAAAGGCACAGACAACTATTCTGGCATTACCCGGATGGATGCCTAAGTACACTTTTAACGATACTGAATAAGATCCGACGGTCACCCGGTTACACACGTAACCATGAAGACAGGTGCAAACTCCACACAGGATTGGGATCCATCCTGAGTTGTGAGGCAGTAGGCAACATCTGAGCCCATCCGATGGTCAAATCATGCAATGGCCGGTAGACTGGGGCAGAATAAGGGACCCTGGCTGCTGGGAAGGCTGATTTTAGCTGCCTTTCCGGTAGGCCATCAGAGGACCTTCCCACCGATCAGTTCTACCAAGCCGCTGGCAGTACGTGGCTGATCACCTGCCATGCTAGGAGCTCTGTGTGGACTGACCAGGGAATAGCCCACGTCCCCACAAACCCTGTCTCTCAGGGCAGTAACCGGTCCTGAAAACAATGGGTGGCTAGGAACTGGTCAGTCATAGTTGTCACTGGCAAACCTTCAACTGGGAAGGTCCTCAGATGGTCTACCACCAAGAGCATGCTGCCAATAGAACATCCGCTGAAAATAAATAATGGTAGAAGGTAGTTGTAGAGATCACATGAATCCAGTTCTCATGTGGGAAAGGCTGGAATGTGTGTATAGTGACCATGGCCTATCAGCCTGGAAACTGCAGGCTGATGTTAGAGGAGGAGAGAGCTCTTCTTATTGAGTAGAGTGTCATAGCTATTAACTCTGATGCAGGTCTACGTGCCCCCACGGACGGGCTGCGCAGTAGGTTCGGCTAATGCGCCGATGAGTATGCATGTTCCAGCTAATTTCTGTTTCATTATGATGGCATTTAACTTCCATCTTTTTGCTCTAGTCTTGTTGAGACATGACCAAAAGCGCAGCAACGTTTATGCTCCTTGCTCAGCCTCATCCTTGTCCGAGAAAGAGGACTACCATTTTGACTGACGCTGGAAAGGAGCGCTATTCGTTTAGTACTTAGGTATTGCTTTCAGCGGCGGTGTTGGCATTTAGCTCTCAGTTTGAGAGTTTTAGTTAACGGCCCTGTTGACCTAGCGTTTATTGTTTTCCTTTTCCTTCAAATTCTGCAACAGTTCTTGTTAAAGTCAGTGTACTGTTGACCCACTTCAGTCTCTCTCTCTCTCCCTCCGCACTTGGGTCATATCTGAACATTCTGACATAATGTATCAATGACCTCCCTAATGTAGCAGCAGTTGGCAAACCTTGAAGCCAACGTAATTAAAGACCAGTCGCACCCTGGGCATTCTCTCTTCTCTCCCTTTCCATCAGGCAGAAGAAAACAAAAGTCTGAACCACATTCACCAGCAGGCTCAAGGACAGCTTCTACCGCATTGTTATGGCACTCTTGAATGGAACTCCTATACAATAAAGATGAACTCACCCACTGATCCTCCCTCCATATCTCATTCCTCCTTATCCTTGCAACTTCCATCTGCACTTCCTGTGTAATTGACAGAGGAATCTGAAAACGCCAGTAGTCGTGAACATTTGTATGACCATGATGCAGTTTTGATATCGCTGATATTCTGATCTTGCTTTTGAACTTTTTGTGAAAGCTGGGTCTTCTGCAATTGATGACAACTGATGGTTTTTACACCACTGAGCATTGCACCACTGTTGAGGTCAAATGGGCAAAATGGTGATTGGAGAAGCTGCATTCAGGCACTGGAAAACATTACCAGACTTGAGCAGATGACCTTAGTGACTGCAAATAAGACAGTTTGTACGTTCTATTGCAAAGAAGACACGGCAGTTCCCCTACTTTCTTAGGCGTTTGCACAGATTTAGCATGTTATCTAAAACTTTGACAGATGCACAGTGGAGAGTGTCCTGAACAGTTGCATCACAGCCACGTGTGGAACAGCAGTGCCTATGAATGGAAAAGAGTACAAAAAGTAGTTGGTATTTCCCAGTCCATCACAGGAAAAACCTTCCCCACCATAGAGCCCATCGACAAGGAAGTGCTGCCACAACAGACAGCTTTCATAATCAGGAACCCCCTCCATCTTCTAGGCCATGCATTTTTCTCCCTATTGCCATTGGGCAGGAGGTACAGGAGCCTTAGGTCCCACACCACCAGGTTCAGGAACAGTTGTTACCCTTCAACCATCAGGCTGAACGAGTGTGGACAACTTCACTCACCTCAACACTGAACTGACTCACTTTCAAGGACTCTACAACTCATGTTCTCAATATTATTTATTTATTTATTTGGGATTTGCACTATTTGTCTTCTTTTGCACACTGGTTGTTTGTGTGTATGTATGTGTAGTTTTTCATTGGTTTCATTGTATTTCTTTATATCTACTGTGATTGCCCAAAAGAAAATAAATTTCCGTGTAGTACTCTATACGGCAACGTATAGGGGAGGGAGGGAACATCGACTCAGACCATGAGAGGCCTGCGTCGGGCATTTTCGTGCCTTACAAGGCTCAGATTGGAAGTCTGTGTGGGGCGCCACTCCTCCCACAGACACTAGAGCAATGTGTGATTAAGTGCCTTGCTCAAGGACACAAACACGCTGCCACAGCTGAGGCTCGAACTAGCGACCTTGAGGTAACTAGACGAACTCCTTAACCACTTGGCCACGTGCCCAACGTATAAATACTTTGATAATAAATTGACTTTGAAATTTAAACTTTGCAATGTGCCCAATTTATTTCACTCCACAGTGATATAGTTATCTTTGCAGAGTGATCAGGTACTTGTCTATACACGGTAGATTAAATTCAAAAGGCGATCTTCAGTTAAATAAAAATCCAAAAAGTGTAAAAACCTGATAATCAGGACTGGCATGCAGTGATATTTTTCACTTTATTTTAAATATTCTTGCCTTTGTCAGCCAATGAAAAAGGTTGGGTTTAAGCCCACCAGATTCAATGAAATAACTAAGAATAGACACGAGAGCAGCATCTGAAAGATCCCAGAAAGAACCTGTACATAAATTCGATGACAAGATGCCTACAACGTTCTATATTACTGACAAGAGGCCCCTGGCTGGGATGTTGCATTTAAGGCTTAACCACCTGCAGATTTCCTCCTCCCCCCAGTCATTCTCCAGTTGAAACGATAAAAACTTCACTTAAATATTTTAATTTATTGCTGGCAGTGTTCAGTGATCTACTAACGTCTGAGGCGAAATATATTCTGCTGGCATAATGTCCGTGGAGACACATCTGGCTTGCTGGTGAAGAGAAAAGCCCAAAAGCAATTTAAAAAACAAGATGAAAATTGGTAAGAATGTGGTCGCTAGTTGACATTATTTAAGTGCTGACAAAAATTTAAAACTTCTTTCAGGGATGGAGGAGGGAGGAGCTGGGTCATTTGCTCCTGCACCTCTGTGATATTTATTTTATCTTTGTTTAGAGAATCAGCACAATTACAGCAAAACACATGCGGATTTCCAGCATCAGCGGACTTCCTCAGGCTCAATTACAGGCCCTCCTGGCCCAATGAGCCCACACTTCCCAATCACATCCACGTGACCAACCAACCTATCAACCTGTACACCTTTAAAATGTGGGAGGAAACCAGAGCACCTGAGGGAAACCCACACGGTCACAGGGGTCACGTGGTACAAATATCTAACAGACAGCAGTGGAATTGAACCCAGGCTGCTGCTGTCATAATTGATCTCCTAATTCCATTAAAGTTCAAAGTTCAAAGTAAATTATATAGAATAGTAGCTGTAAACAGGATCAATGAAAGATCAACCAGAGTGCAGAAGACAACAAAATGTGCAAATGCAAATATAAATAATTAGTAATAAATAACAAGAACATGAGATAATAGGATAAAGAGTCCTTAAAGAGAGATCATTGGTTGTGGGAACATCTCAGTAAATGGGCAAGAGAGTGTAGTTATCTCCATTTCGTTTAAGAGCCTAATGGTTGAGGGGTAAAAACAGTTCTGTACTGGCAGTGTACTGGTTGGTTACTTGATATTATTTATTGTTTATTTACATTGAGCACGAGAGTTGCAAACTCATTTTTGCTATATTGGTGCATAACAAATTGTACTATGCAATGACAATAAAGATATTTCTATTTCTATTTCTATTTCTTAACCTGGTGGTGTGAGTCCTGAGGCTCTTCAACCTTCTACATGATGGCAGCAGCAAGAAAAGAGAGTGGCTTGGGTGGCGGGGATCTCTGATACTGGATACTGCTTTCCCACGACAGCGTTATATATAGATGTTCTCAGTGGTTGGGAAGGCTTTACCTGCGATGTACTGGGGCAAATCCACTACCTTTTGTAGGATTAAAGAGCTACCTAGTCAGTCTTATTCTTTGGTCCTGTTTCAGGATTGTTGTGCAATCTTTACCCTTCAGACGATAATGACACACTGTTGAAGAAGTCATCAGTCCTTCAGCCCATGTGTCCATCAAGCACCCATTTACACTAATCCTACATTCCCACCAACTTCCCCCAAGATTCCTCTACACAGCAGTCAATTAAGCTGCTAACCCTCATGCCTCCAGGATGTGGGTGGAAAATGGACAACTTGGAAGAAGTCCACAACATCACAGGGAGAATGGAAAACCTAGACAGAAGCAGCACTTGGAACCCCAATTATTGGGGTTGTGAGGCTGCAGCTCTCTACCAGTTATGTTACTGTGTTACAGCAAGTTCCCTCCTATTACCCACATGTTTCTTTTGCTGATTATCTTAAATCTGTTCTTTGATTATCACTGTCCATGGAAGCAGTTCAACTAGTCCGCTCTATCAAAACCCTTCCCCTTTTAGAACATCATTTATTCTCCAGAGTGTAGGAGAATGAGGAGATATTTGATGCAGGTATACAAAATTATAAATGCAAACAGGCTTTTTCCACTGAGGTTGGATGAGACTAGAATTAGAGGTCATGGGTTAAGGGTGAAAGATGAAGTATAAAAGGGGAAGATGAGGAGGAACTTCTTCACTCGGAGGATGGTGAGCGTGTGGAAGGAGTTATGGATGTGGGTTTGATTGCAAGAGAAGCTTGAATATGTCCATGGATGGGAGGGGTTTGGAGGGCTGTGGTCCAGGTGCAGGTTGATAGGACTAGACAGAACAATAGTTTGGCACAGATTAGATGCACTGAAGGGCCTGTGCCAGAGCTGGAGTGTTCTATTAGTCTCTGACTCTAACAGCCATTGAAATGCTCTAATTCATTTCAGCTCCTCACAAATTTTGCCATTGAGGCAGAAGCAATGTGTTCACTACTTGGACCAAGAAGTCAGCATCAAAGGTGGGATGTGAAGATATTGACAATGCTGGTGAGCTGAACAGCTAAAGGTACAACTGTTGGTGATGAAGAGAAGAAAGACAGGGTATGGAGAAACACTGATTTCTTGAAGAGTTGCGGGGGGTGGGGGGGAAGACTGTGCAAGGATTTAAACACCGTAGATTTTTAACTGAGGCACCTGTGACACAAGGAATGATGTGCATGAAGACGTAACAACAGAGCTTCAGGCGATGAGAGGGTAGCAAGGAGTTAATTCATCAGGGCACATCTCCGTCCCGCAATCAGGAGGTACAAAAGCCTGAAGTCCCACAACACCAGGTTTATGAGCAACTACGTCCCTCCAACCATTTTGATCTTGAACTAACCCAAACCTAATCAGAAACTCATATAGCAACATATATTCATTTTATACTATAATGGACTTTAACGCGTTCAAATTGTCTGCTTTCTTACATAGTTTGTATTTAACTTTTAAGTTCTTCTTGTGAATGTGTGCCCCTCATGCTATGTGCCTGTGATAATGTTACATGGAAGTTGTTCTTACACTTTAGTATATATGTACTTGAGCATGTGATAATGAGCTTCACCTTGACCTTAATAGTTGAATATGGCAGCAGATAAAATGTAGCTTAAAGACTGGTTTATACTTCTGCGTTAACTGGACGCCATAACCTACGCACGTTGTGAGCATTTATACTTGTGCGTTGGTGTGTCTGCGTCGCTCGGCAATTCACGCACGTCACGCATGCACACTCACCTGCCCGCGCAAGGCTTCATGGTCATGGTAGTCTCGGAGTAAACAAGACGTGAGCGTCTTTTATTATGCGAAATGTGTCCTCCATAATTTCGGAGCTCTGTAAAGCTTCATGGAAAGCATTGCAGCCAGAGTTCCTTCCCTGCCCTTCAGTCGCCCAATGGGAAGCTATTGCAGTGTAGGATGAAATGTGATGCTACCAAGCGGACCAATCACAGCTGTTGCGTTCTGCGTTGCCGCGACGCGTGGTTACGTTTTGGGAGAGGTGCACGTCGCAGCAACGCAAGCTCTCGGGAAGGGTTCCGCATTGGCTTTGCGTAGAGTTTGCGGCGACGCAGACTTTACGGTGACACGTTGACGCAGGAGTATAAACCAGGCTTAAGGCAGAAGGGCTGACTGCGGACGTCGGCAAGGACAGGCAATGTTTGGGAGGTGGAGTTAATGAAACTGATTAAAGTCAAAGCCAAAGTCAAAGTATATTTATTATCAAAGTATGCACACAATATACAACCCTGAGATTCATCTTCCCGCAGACAGCCATGAAACAGAATAACACCATGGAACCCATTCAAAGAAAACATCAAACACCCAACACACAAAATAAGAACAAGTTGCTCAGATAGCAAAAAAAACAAGCAAGTAATTCACAGTGGTGATGTGGAAGATGTGGAAATGCCATTCATTATCAAAAAAAAGGCAGAGTATCTCCACTAACTCTGTTTCAACCTGGGACAGTACACCATGTGCACCCTCCCTGAACCAAGGGAAGGAATCAGAGCAGTGGCTGAACTGTCTGTAGGGATTGTTTGGCCTTTTGCTCTCGAGACAGACGTTCAGACAGTTGTCTTTGTGGGTCGCTATATTTCACACCCAGTTCCCAGTAAATATCCCTAAAAACTTAGAGTAAAAAACAAACGTTGTTTCGCTATGTGAAACACATTGATTTGCAATTTCTCATTTGTATCTACCTTGGTATATGGAAGAAGATAACTGAATAACTCCTCAATACCCTTGAAAAATCCCAAGAGTATCAGTGTATATAATGCAGAAGAACCACACGACTTTTGGGCTTACAATTTATTTGACATATCAGGATCAGCAGGGAGATGAACTAGATCTAGAGCTTCCCGGCCTGTGATCTCACTCAAAATATACAGTGACAAATAATTTCTGTGCTTAGTGATCTGCACCAGCTCCCACTGATGAATTTGAAAAACATCTTCTTCATTTTCACATCAAAGTTGATAGTGTTAAAAAGGCATATGGTGATGCACACCTTCACTAGTCGGGGAACTGAGTTCAAGAGTGGCGAAGTAATGTTGCAACTCTAAAAAACTCTGGCAAGACTACACTTGCACTATCGTGCTCTGTTTTGGTTGCCTCGTCAGAGGAAAGACATGGAAGCTCAGGGTGTCAGAGTTCAGAGTTCTTCATGGTAAGGAGTCTTTGTACATCCTCCCTGTGGAATGAGTGGGATTTTCTGGGTCCTTCAGTTTCCTCCCACAGTCCAAAGACGATTCAGGTAGGTTAACTGGTCCTTGTAAATTGTCCCGTGATTAGACTAGGGTTAAATCGGGGTTGTCGGGAGCTGTTGGGAGGTGCTGCTGGAAGGGTCAGAGACCCTATTCTGTGCTGGATTGCTAAATTAAATGAAATTTTAAAAGAGCATAATTAGAACAGAAAACTAGCAGATAATGACAGGCAAATTATTAGCCTTGTCAATAATGCCATCATCCCACAAATGAAGAGCAAAAGAAGTGCATCTACATAGAAATTAATTCATTGTAATGTCAGTGCACAGTCGTAGAACCATAGGGGTTATGTCAAAACAAGACATTTCAGTCGCTTTACTGAGGAAAGGACATGTGGTGGGATTGTGATGCTTCCATCCACTGGGACTATATTTACAATTAGATTCTGAGACCTTGGACCTTGGCCTCATGCGATGCGAATGCAACGTCTGCTAAATCCTTGGCAAGGGAAAAGATCAGAAGGTGTTTCTTTTGAAGCACCTTCAATTACTCCAAAAGACTGAGGTTTGGTAACATACTGAAAGGCTTTTATTCGCTGTACAATACGACCTCCACAGTGAGTGTCTGCCCCCGGACTGAGGGGGAGGGGCAAGGCGAACACCTTTATACAGGACTCTGTGGGAGGAGCCACAGGAGCAGTCAGCAGAGGGGTGTGTCCAGACAGGTAACCAAGTTACAACATATATACATGGTTTACCACATTCACCCCTCCTTTTTTTAAAAAAGAGCCCCGTGGGGTGAAGTGATTGACAATATTTACAAGAAGTATATTTACAGGTTAAGTCTATCAGGCGGTCGAGTCCGTCGCTGTGATCTACGTAGCACCGGCGGTGATTGCACCGGCGATGGCGGTTGTGCTGGCTCCGGCCTGACTTCAGGTGCCAGCACATTAGGCGTCGGTAATCCCTCGTGCGTGTGCGTCGCGCCCGGTATGGGAGTGTCGTGTGGTGTCTGTATAGGGTTTGGGGTGCACGGTGTCTTGTAGGTACATACATTGGTGGGTACGGGGTCAATAGTCACCACGGAGATTTCAGGGTAGGGGCCCGGAGCTCCTGCGGGCGCCAGGTCGCGGATGGAGACCGTGTCCTCCCGCCCATCAGGTAAAACTACGTAGGCATACTGGGGGTTCGCATGAAGTAAGTGAACCCTCTCGACTATTGGGGAGTATTTATTGCTCCTCGCATGTTTCCGAAGCAGCACTGGCCCCGGGGACGTCAGCCAAGATGGTAGGGTGGTCCCAGTGGTCGATTGTCTGGGAAAAGAAAAGAGCCGCTCATGAGGGGTGGCATTGGTGGCTGTCCATAACAGGGAGCGGATGGAGTGGAGTGCCTCGGGAAGGACCTCCTGCCAGCGGGAGACTGGCAGTCCCTTTGACCTGAGGGCTAAGAGTGTGGCTTTCCACACCGTGCCATTCTCCTTCTCCACCCGTCCATCCCCCCGGGGATTATAGCTCGTGGTCCTACTGGTTGCAATTCCCCTAGCCAGTAGATATTGGCGCAGCTCGTCACTCATAAACGAGGACCCTCTGTCACTGTGGATATAGCATGGGTATCCGAACAGAGTGAAGAGCTTGTGCAGGGCTTTTATAACTGACGTGATAGTGGTGTCGGGGCAGGGGATGGCGAACGGGAACCGCGAGTACTCGTCAATTACGTTAAGAAAGTACACATTGCGGTCGGTGGAGGGAAGGGGGCCCTTAAAGTCAACACTCAGTCGCTCAAAGGAGCGGGTGGCCTTGATGAGTTGTGCCTTTTCGGGTCGGTAGAAGTGTGGTCTGCACTCTGCACAGACTTGGCAGTCCCTGGTCATCATCCTGACCTCCTCAAGGGAGTGAGGCAGGTTCCGGGCTTTCACGAAGTGGAAAAGCTGGGTGACTCCCGGGTGGCAAAGGTCTACATGTAGGGCGTATAGCTGGTCGATCTGCGCGCTGGCGCATGTTCCCCGGGATAGGGCATCGGAGGGCTCATTGAGCTTCCCAGGCCTGTACATGACGTCATAGTTGTAGGTGGAGAGTTCGAATCTCCACCTCAGAATTTTATCATTTTTGATTTTGCTCCGCTGCTGATCATTAAACATGAATGCGACTGAGCGCTGGTCAGTTAGCAGGGTGAGCCTTTTGCTGGCAAGATAGTGCCTCCAGTGCCTTATAGCTTCCACTATGGCCTGGGCCTCTTTCTCTACCGCAGAGTGCTGAATTTCAGGGTCTTGAAGAGTACGGGAGAAGAACGCCACTGGTCTTCCTGCCTGGTTGAGGGTAGCAGCCAGCGCAAAGTCGGAGGCGTCACTCTCTACTTGGAAGGGAATGGCCTCATCCACCGCATGCTTTGCTGCTTTGGCAATGTCCCCTTTTATGCAGTTGAAGGCCGCGTGGGCCTCGGCAGAGAGGGGGCAATGTGGTGGACTTGACCGGGGGGCGGGCCTTGTCTGCATAGTTAGAGACCCATTGGGCGTAATATGAAAAGAAGCCCAGGCACCTTTTGAGGGCTCTGAGAGTATTGGGAAGAGGGAGTTCCAACAGGGGGCGCATACGGTCGGGGTCAGGGCCAATGACTCCATTCTCCATGACACACCCAAGGATAGCAAGTCAGGTGGTCCCAAATACACACTTGTCCTTGTTATAGGTGAGGTTGAAAGATTTGGCCGCTTGGAGAAATTTTTGGAGGTTGTTGTCGTGATCCTGCTGGTCGTGACCGCAGATGGTGATATTATCCAGATATGGGAACGTGGCCTTCAGCTGGCACTGGTCCACCATCCGGTCCATTGCCCTCTGGAAAACAGATACACCATTCGTGACACAGAAGGGGACGCGCAGGAAGTGAGAAAGCCTGCCGTCCGCCTCGAAGGCAGTGTAAGGGCGGTCCTCCCGGTGGATGGGGAGCTGATAGTAAGCAGATTTTAGGTCTATGGTCGAGTACACCTTGTACTGTGCTATCTGATTGACCATATCCGCGATGCTGGGTAGAGGGTACGCGTCGAGCTGCGTGAACCTATTGATGGTCTGGCTATAGTCCACAACCAGCTTATTCTTCTCCCCGTTCCGAACAACGACCACCTGCGCCCTCCAAGGACTTGTGCTTGCCTGAATGACCCCCTCCCTGAGCAGCTGCTGCACCTCCGACTTAATGAAAGCTCTGTCCCCCGCGCTGTACCTCCTGCTTTTAGTAGCCACAGGTTTACAGTCGGGGGTCAGGTTGGCGAACAGCGGTGGGGGAGGGATCCTGAGGGTGGAGAGGCCGCAAGTGGTGTCGGTAGTGTGGCAGTTGGCATGATGTTGGGTGGGATGCATGGGTTGGTGTGTGTGTGTGGTCAATAGCGGGGTACGTGACATATCTCTACAAAACAGGGGATTTATGACAGTAATTGGCGGAAGGGGCCCATCATACTTCATTGTCATGCTTTTCAGGTGGCTCTGGAAGTCCAACCCCAACAGCACAGGGGCACACAGTTGAGGCAAGACCAGTAACATAAAGTCCCGATATTCTGTGCCCTGCACCACTAACGTCGCTGTACAACCCCCCCGGATGTCTGTTGTATGTGACCTGGAAGCCATGGTGACCCTCTGACTTACCGGCCGTATCATGGATCCACAATGCTGCACCGTGGCCGGGTGGATAAAACTCTCCGTGCTGCCTGTGTCAAACAGGCAGCTTGTCCTGCGCCCCTCCACCAGGATGTCCATCATTGACCTTGCGAGCTGGTGGGGAGCGCTTTGGTCGAGGGTCACGGAAGCCAGGGTGGGGTCGCTGTCTTCGTCCGGCGCGGTGGGGTGGCCCGTGAGCGGTGGGAGGTGGCGCCGACCAAGATGGTCGCCCCTATGTCTCGCACGTGGTGGCGGCGTGCAGGGAAGATGGCGGCAGGGAAGATGGCGGCCCCCATGTCTCGCACGTGGTGGCAGTGTGCAGGGAAGATGGCGACCCCCATGTCTCGCACGTGGTGGCGGCGTGCAGGGAAGATGGCGGCAGGCAAGATGGCGACCCCCACGTCTCGCACGCGGCGCTGCTCAATCCCGCTCGCGGTTTTGACTTACAGACCTTGGCGAAGTGGCCCTTCTTTCTGCAGCTGGAACAGGTAGCTTGTCGGGCCGCGCAGCTTTTCCGGGGATGCTTCTCCAGTCAGCAGAAGTAGCACTTCGCGGACTCACGACTGGCGGCAGCCGAGGTCGATTCGCAGGTGGGTTACGGGGTCTGCGGCACCCACGAGGCCATCGGGGGATCGCGTGCCTGGAGAGCCTCGGAGTTATGCAGAGCGGCCTCCAACGTATCAGCCAGCTCGATCGCCGAACTTAGGGTAAGATCGGCTTTTTCCAGCAGCCGCTGGCGCACGTACACTGACCTGGTCCCCGTAACGAAGGCGTCTCTCACTAGGAGTTCTGCATGCTGCGTCGTCATCAGCTCCTGGCAATTGCAGGCCCGCACGAGTGTCTGTAGGGCCCGGGCAAACTCAGCACTCGATTCCCCGGACCGTTGTTGCCGTGTCGCTAAGCAATGCCGAGCATGGACGCTGTTTATCGGCCGCAGGTGTTGTCTTTTGAGTGTGTTCATCGCGCCGTCGTAGTTCGGCTGGTCTCTGATCAGCGAATAAACCCGTGGACTGACCCTGGAGAGTAGAACTCTGCGCTTCACTACGGGGTCGGTCGCTTTAATCTCCTCTAGATACGCTTCGAAGCAGGCCAGCCAGAGTTCGAAAGCGTTTCCAGCGTCAGGCATTTGTAGATCGAGGTCTAATTTGTCTGGTCTTAGGGCCTGTTCCATGTTTTAAAATATACAGCGAATAAAATTGAAGCACCTTCAATTACTCCAAAAGACTGAGGTTTGGTAAAATACTGAAAGGCTTTTATTCGCTGTACAATACGACCTCCACAGTGAGTGTCTGCCCCCGGACTGAGGGGGAGGGGCAAGGCGAACACCTTTATACAGGACTCTGTGGGAGGAGCCACAGGGGCAGTCAGCAGAGATGTGTGTCCAGACAGGTAACCCAGTTACAACATATATACATGGTTTACCACATCTTTCCACGCAACAGAAAGCAATGTGAGTGTGATACCCTGCTGCCTCCCCCAAAGCAAGGAACGCTAAGTCTGATTCTGAAAGCTTTTGTAAATGCCAATAAATGAATAGAAGTGATCCAGAATGGATCACCAGAAGATTAAGATTAAAGATTAGGATTAATCCAGAAGATTAAAATGCATGGGATCCATGGCGAATGGGCCACATGCCCACTGCAGACAGAGGTAGTGGTTGAAGGGACTTATTCTAGCTGGATGACTGTCATTTGTGGTGTTCCATGGGGATGTGTACAGGGATCTCTGCTGTTTGTGATCTATATAACTGACCTGGATGAAAATGTAGATGGGTGGGTTAGTTAAACTGTAGATGATACAAAGATTGGCGGTGTTGTGGATAGCATAGAAGACAGGCAAAGAATAGAATGGGACATAGATCAGTGGCAGATATAGGTGGAGAAATGTCAATGGAGTTTAGCCATATGTAAAGCATTGCGTCTTGGTAGGTCAAGTGTGAAGAGACAGTACAAATGGCTCCCTGAAAGTGGCTGTGTACATTGATAGGGTGGTAGAGAATGCGGAGCGGAGTGATGATGGCGCTAAACGACGACTCCTTTGCTTGCATCTTCGGAAACAGCTCTATTTCATAGAAACATAGAAACATAGAAACATAGAAAATAGGTGCAGGAGTAGGCCATTCGGCCCTTCGAGCCTGCACCGCCATTTATTATGATCATGGCTGATCATCCAACTCAGAACCCAGCCTTCCCTCCATACCCCCTGACCCCTGTAGCCACAAGGGCCATATCTAACTTCCTTTTAAACATAGCTAATGAACTGGCCTCAACAGTTTGCTGTGGCAGAGAATTCCACAGATTCACCACTCTCTGTGTGAAGAAGTTTTTCCTAACCTCGGTCCTAAAAGGCTTCCCCTCTATCCTCAAACTGTGACCCCTCGTTCTGGACCTCCCCAACATCGGGAACAATCTTCCCGCATCTAGCCTGTCCAATCCCTTTAGGATCTTATACGTTTCAGTCAGATCCCCCCTCAATCTTCTAAATTCCAACGAGTACAAGCCCAGTTCATCCAGTCTTTCTTCATATGAAAGACCTGCCATCCCAGGAATCAATCTGGTGAACCTTCTTTGTACTCCCTCTATGGCAAAGATGTCTTTCCTCAGATTAGGGGACCAAAACTGCACACAATACTCCAGGTGTGGTCTCACCAAGGCCTTGTACAACTGCAGTAGTACCTCCCTGCTCCTGTACTCGAATCCTCTCGCTATAAATGCCAGCATACCGTTCGCCTTTTTCACCGCCTGCTGTACCTGCATGCCCACTTTCAATGACTGGTGTATAATGACACCCAGGTCTCGTTGCACCTCCCCTTTTCCTAATCGGCCACCATTCAGATAATAATCTGTTTTCCTATTTTTGCCACCAAAGTGGATAACTTCACATTTATCCACATTAAATTGCATCTGCCATGAGTTTGCCCACTCACCCAACCTATCCAAGTCACCCTGCATCCTCTTAGCATCCTCCTCACTGCTAACACTGCCACCCAGCTTTGTGTCATCCGCAAACTTGGAGATGCTGCATTTAATTCCCTCATCCAAGTCATTAATATATATTGTAAACAACTGGGGTCCCAGCACTGAGCCTTGCGGTACCCCACTAGTCACCGCCTGCCATTCTGAAAAGGTCCCGTTTATTCCCACTCTTTGCTTCCTGTCTGCTAACCAATTCTCCACCCACACCAATACCTTACCCCCAATACCGTGTGCTTTAAGTTTGCACACTAATCTCCTGTGTGGGACCTTGTCAAAAGCCTTTTGAAAATCCAAATATACCACATTCACTGGTTCTCCCCTATCCACTCTACTAGTTACATCCTCAAAAAATTCTATGAGATTTGTCAGACATGATTTTCCTTTCACAAATCCATGCTGACTTTGTCCGATCATTTCACCGCTTTCCAAATGTGCTGTTATCACATCCTTGATAACTGACTCCAGCAGTTTCCCCACCACCGACGTTAGGCTAACCGGCCTATAATTCCCCGGTTTCTCTCTCCCTCCTTTTTTAAAAAGTGGGGTTACATTAGCCACCCTCCAATCCTCAGGAACTAGTCCAGAATCTAACGAGTTTTGAAAAATTATCACTAATGCATCCACTATTTCTTGGGCCACTTCCTTAAGCACTCTGGGATGCAGACCATCTGGCCCCGGGGATTTATCTGCCTTCAATCCCTTCAATTTACCTAACACCACTTCCCTACTAACATGTATTTCGCTCAGTTCCTCCATCTCACTGGACCCTCTGTCCCTTACTATTTCTGGAAGATTATTTATGTCCTCCTTAGTGAAGACAGAACCAAAGTAATTATTCAATTGGCATTTTTAATATCTTTAGTTTACCTTTCAGAGTTCTTTTGAAGACCTTGACCTGGAGTTACATGCTGACTATGGTTCTTTGCGGGAATGGGACCTGCTATCGGGGTTTCATAGCCGGCCGTTGTTGTTTGGCATGTCTAGGGTTCGGCCTAAGAGTCCAACTCGGATTTGGAAGCCTAGGATCTCGGGGCTCTGGAGACGGGTAGATCGAAGGTCAGTGTCATGACAGGAGACCCGCGTGTTGTCGGGGGAGTCAGAATATCTGCAGTTGTGTGCCCAGGTTTTTGGGCACAGAGCTCGAAAAAGCGACGTGGTAGACTTTTAACATCGTAAGTCAGTGAGTTGTTTGGTATGTCTCCCCGGTCACTGGGAAAACGGAGACACCTCTTTCTCCCTTATTAGGGAGAGAGCGAGCCTGTAGTATGTCGAATACCGGGTGGAACACGAAGTCTTCAGGGTAACTGCAAGTCTGTGTCTTGGCTGTTGCTTTGCTCGAGCTTGAGTGCTCGGTGGTGGGAGCTGGTGCTTTTTCTTTGCTGGTGGGGGGAGGGGGGATTGTTGCTTGCTGCCGCTTATGTGCAGGAGGGGGAAGCTAGGAGGGGGACATTGGGGTTCTAACATTTGACTGTCGTTCATTCTTTGGGGCGCTCCTCTGTTTTCATGGGTGGTTGCAAAGAAAAAGTATTTCAAGATGTATATTGTATACATTTCTCTGACATTAAGTTGTACCTTTGAAACCTTTGAAGAAGGCACATGGCATGCGTGCCTTTATTAGTATGGCTGCATTTGGAGTATTGCATACAGCTCTCCTCATCATCCTCATCCTTCCTCATTATAGGAAGGATACCAAGGCTTTGGAGATGGTGCAGAAGAGGTTTACCAGGATTAGAGGGCATGTGTTATGACAACAGGTTAGACAAACTTGGGATGTATTTTCTGCAGCGTTGGAGTGGAGATCTGTCAGAGGTTCATAAGATTACCAGAGGCATATACAGAGTAGACAATCAATATCTTTTTCCCGGGGTTGAAATGTCTAATAACAGAGAACATTCATTTAAGCTGAGAGGGGGTTAGTTCAAAGTAGATGTGAGGGGCAAGTTCTTTTCAACACAGAGTGGTGGGTGCCTGGAATTTGCAGGTTGGAGTGATGGTAGAGGCAGATACATTAGGGACTTTTAAGACTTGTTTAGATAGGTACATGAATGTGAAGTGAAATGGAAGGATTGTTTACACAGAAGAGATTAGTTTATTTGGCCACTTGATTACCAATTTAATTGGTTCAACATAACATTCTGGGCTAAAGGGCCTGTCCCTATGCCATACTGTTCTACATGATTAAAAACACTTTGCAAAACAATGGTTCTTTTGTGATGATGAGAATGTTATTGAATTTCTGCCAATCGGAATCAGAATTAAGTTTAATATCACTGGCATATGTTGTGAAATGTGTTGTTTTGTGGCAACAGGGCATTGAAATATATAATAATAAAAACTATAAATTACAATGGATATATATTAAAAAATTGAATTAGCCCAAAAAGACAGGGAAAAAATAGTGAGGTAGTGTTTATTCAGAAATCTGATGGTGGAGGGGAAGAATCTGTTCCTGAAACATTGGGTGTGTCTTCAGGCTCCTGTACCTCCTCCTTGGTGGTAACGTTGAGAAGAAGGTATGTCCTGGGTGCTGGGGATAGTTCATGATGGATGGCATCTTTTAAAGGTGTCCAGGATGCTGGGGAGGCTAATGCCCATGACAGATATGGCTGAGTTTAAAACTTTCTGCAGCTTTTTCCGATCCCGTGCGATCAGAACAACAAAGAACATTACAGCATAGTACAGGCCCTTCGGCCTGCGCTATTGTGCCGACATTTGAACCTACTCTAAGATCAGTCTAAACCTTCTCTCCCATATGATGCTCTATTTTTCTATCAGGGCTAAAATATTTATCATGAATGTGTTAGGCTGATATCCTGCGGTCTTTACTTGGTCACGTGTAAGGGCAACTCAAAAAATATTTTTCTTATGGGTCTTTTACACTTGACAATTTGCTTTGTGCAATCACAGACAAGGGAGAACCTGCAGATGCTGGAAATCCAAAGCAACACACACAAAAAGCTGGAGGAACTCAGCAGGCCAGGCAGCATCTATGGAGAAGAGTACAGGCGACCCCTCAGTAGGACTCAGCCCGAAGCGTCAACTGTACTGTTTTCCGTAGATTCTTCCTTTGAACCGGTTAGTTAAAGCTGTGAGGATGTCATTGGCCCATATAACATCTGATAGATTAATGTCTCACTGAATTGAACTGCACATTGTCACAACGAGCTTTCCAGTCCCCTTCCAGCATTCAGCAATCACCCTGCAGACGGAGAGGCAGTTCAGGTGACTGCTTTTTCAATTGTGCCGTATGTAAGGTGAGCCGCTGTCTGAAGAGCTACTTACGTTGCTGGACTCGTTCCCCAATGGCAGGCTGTCTCGTGCAGCTGCTACTGAATTCTGCTCTCTCAGTGATGACACCATGTATTAGTCTTTGCTGATCAACAATGAACTCAATCAACCAGGTCATTTAGATTCAGTAAATATACAATCGCCAATCCCCAGGACGGAGTCAGAGGCAGCCCTTTTCAGGGCTTCAGATGATACTGCAGACTACTAGAAGGATTTCATGCTATTTAGGCAAGCATTAGTCTTAGAGCACGACGACACACAGAATCTGGGCCCTTTGGCTCATCCAGTCTGTGCTGAATTAGCGTTCTGCTTAGGTCCTGAGATTTCTTTGTAGAGCTAGATCAACCTACTTCTTGCGAATTTTGAGGACAAAATTTCCTACAGAGATGGAACAGCTTTCTCCGGCACTACTTAGCAGTTCTGACTTCACATTTGCAACCCTCACTGGCAATTAGTAGCGTCAGCTGGTGGACAGGAAGTGAACAATGAATGATGTTAGCTCCTTAGGAAGTCTTCGCCGTATTAAATCAAAGAGGAACGATTCATTTATTCCTCTTTAAATCACCAGACTAATGCAGTGGAATAGACTATTCCATTCCTTGTGCATCTGCAAACATTTCCCCACAGTGGACATGAGTTGATAGGCTTTGAACATGTGCTATGCCCATTCACCACTTCCGAAGGGCAGTCAGTGATCTATGTTTGTGGCGTACATTCAGTGATGTTGTTGTTCGTCCATCGTTGACGTCGATGAGGACCTTGACACCATAATGATGGTGTCGAGACTAGCGCGTGATTTGGATTTAAGTGAGGGAGAGTTGCGCAGCGTCAACCTCACTCTCTCTTCCCAATTCCCATCTGGGTCCAGTGGCAAGACAGAGTCGAGACGGCTGGAGATGGGACTAGGCGCAGTGGATGACCAGGACATCTTCTGTGTCTTGTCCTGCTCTACACGTTCCACGACACTTGCAGAGACCGCCTTCTTGACCGTTGGACCTTCCATTGGTCTCGTCCGCTCAATCCGCCGGAATCTGTCTTCACATGCTGGGATAGACAACTCCCTATCTCACCGAGGGTTTGAGACCCGTCGGCTACCCATTCAGTGATAAATTCTGGATGACACATGCCTGGTGTAGGCTACAATCACCTATAGATATGGGTGATGTGTAATCAATGGCATATGTAATTGGTATACAACCAAAGGAGTATATACACGATCTTCGGTTATCTAATGGTGTACAGTCAATGATGGATTCTGTATACTGGTTAGTATAACTTCAATGGTATAGAATGTACTTCTGGTGTACAACCAAATGTGTACAAAGCAGGCTTGGATAGAACCAATTATGTTCACTCAGTGACCTCACTTTATTGGGTACACCTGTACAGCTGCTCATTAATGCAAATAGCAATAACCAATCATGCGTTAGCAATTCGAGCTCAGGAGAACGCGCACCATTCACAACCCCTTTACATTGGCAGTACAAACTCCTGCACGTCTCACCCACCCTCTCATGGCTGGTCCCAAAACACACCCTGTACAAACAAAGAAGCTTGCCAAAGCCTGTATTTTCTGAGGAGCCTAAAGAGAGCTGGACTTTGCACATCCATACTCATGTCATTCTAGAGAGTATCCTGACAAGATGCCTCCCTGCTTAGTGCGGAAACTGCACTGTGGCAGACAGGAAGGCTCCACAATGGGTAGCCGAAACTGCCCACTCCATCACTGACACCAGCCTTCCTGCCATCATAGACGTATAAACGGAAAGGTGGCAAAAAAGGGCCAGCAACATCATGAACGGTGGTGATGTTGTACACAGTTCTGTGCCTGCTCAGCCACAGGACCAGTGACCTGAAGCTGAAGTCAGCATCACTCCATCTCCTGTGCTACCCCATCAAAGGGGCTGCGGGGTCATCGAGAGTCTTTCACTGTTATGCTGGTCGAAGCTTGCTGCCACATCGCAAAGCGATTTGACGGCAGCTTATGATAAATTCCCTGCTTCCTGAATCCACATCTCCTATCCATCATGTTTTGTACTGTTTGATTGCACTCTGTGGAGCTGTAAATTCGTACTGACTTGTCATGGATTCACAGTTACGAGGATAGTAAATGTGTATGTGACATGAAGAAATACGTTACATTGACAGTGTCACTGATAAAAGGTTGCCTATCTTATCCATTCATTTTCTGTATGAAAGAGGTGGTTACACTTCAGACTAATATATTCAATACAAGGTCATTGTCAGCTGGAGATATTGGGGAGCTACAAATTCTCTGGATATCCACTAACATAAGACATAGGAACAGAATTAGCCATTTGGCCCATCGAGTCTGCTCTACCATTCCATCATGGCTGACCCCCGATCCCACTCAACCCTGTACACCTGCCTTCTTGCCATCACTGAATCCTTCCAAACAAGTAGACTGGACGAATGAAACACAGTGTCTGTTAATCAACCCCAAAGTTTGAAGGTTACTGTCTGAGGCAAGTCAAACGTTCTAATTGTGTGGCTCCTTTAAACTAGTGTCATCTTCCTATGGTTTTGTTTTATGTAGAATGTTATGGCACAGAATGGTCCTCAATGTTTTCCCAACCCCTTTTAATCTACTCTAAGATCAATCTAAATCCTTCCATCCTATATAGCCCTCCATTTTCCCATCCTCCACATGCCTATCTAATGTCCCTAATTTATCTACCACCACCCCTGGTCACATGTTCCAAGCACCCAGTGTAAAAAAAAAACTTTCCTCTGATTTCCACCTCTGTCCCAATCACCTTAAAATTATGGCCCCTGGTAAATTCTGCCCCTAGAAAAGGTCTCTGGCTATCCACATGATCTTTGTCTCTTATCACTTTGAAGTACATGACAGGATACAAACTCAATACATACTTAATTTTGTTCCATTTGGCTTTCCAGTGAGTTCTTACTGTTTACATATTGCTGACTATTTGTAATCTTACTTCTTCTCTTATTAATGAGGAAAGAACAGATAAATGTCATCTGGTTTGCAATTCAGATTTTAATAAAACTGTTGAAATTCTGAGACCAAAACAGAGAGACCCATGGCGTGTCCCTTGGCAGCTGGAAGAGAAAAAAAGGAAGGTTATGTTTGGGTGGAGATGCTCACAATGCTTAAGAAAACAGAGCCTGCAATTTTCTTTAGTTTTGAGATCCCCATGTGTATTTCTGGTTGTCTGAGTTGCATTTCAGTTTTCAGGAGCAGCAGTTAAGGCAGCGTTTGCTGCATATTTTGAACTATCAGTGATCCATCAATCTTCGAGGCTATTTTCAAAAGCAGATTAGTTTGCATCCAAATATTTTGCTTTAAGGACGTTACAATGACATCGAAACGCCAGAATATAATTCATCCATTTAGACTATTAAAATTGTCACCTGGGTCCTGAAAATGATCCAGTCATTTTTTACTTTGATACCTTTTTTTTAAACCTATTTGCCTTCAAACTGTTCCAATTCCTTCACAAAGCTTGCAGCTGAGTTAGGATTTATCGTGCGTTTTTACGGTAACTGATCTTTATTGCCGATATGTACAATGTATCAAAGCAGCAGGTTTTGAGGTAAAATTGAAGCCAAAACTACTGAATAAGTGGAGAGCACAGGAGACGCCATCAGTTATCCAGGTTGCCCTTCACAGACAGTGGTGCAAGCAGTGTGTGCCAGCACAATTTAGCTGAAATCACCCAAGTTAATAATGAATTTCAGGTTTTTTTGGGTCAGACTGCTCCCACTGAAAGTACCCTGTAAAATCTTAGTTATGTGTTTTACATGGTGTACTAAGCCATAATTGCTGCTTGGTAAATTATTGATGAATTGCAGTTTCTCAAAATAGGTAACCCAGGTCAAACTGCGGACAATGTCTTCACATCCAATTTTTCAACGTAATTTCATTGAATATACATTGAATCGAATTCTTTGTCGGAACAAACCATCTCATCCTTTATGAACCTCAAACTCCACATGTAACTGCTGCTCTAGCACTATGCAAATATATTGTAATTTTCTTAGATCAATACTTCAAAACTTATTTATGAGATTTTCCTTTAATCTCATATATGTTTACATCTTATTTGACACTTTTAAAATTTTAAATACTTATTAATGAAATGTTTCCTGCTCCACCTTCTATGAGAATTCTTTATTATCAATGGCTACTCAACCAACTTGATGACGTTGTCATTGCCCAGTGCTAGGGATCAACTTGAACTGATACCCAGTAGTAGCAGATGTCAGAGAGGGGAATTTCAAACTACAGAGGTCTCCAGATCCTCTGGGTTTTCCTAAACTCTCGGTTCCATCATGTTAGTATTTAGGTACAACGCTTCACTGTATTACAGGAAGGAAGGTAGAAATTCAGTGGAAGTTCTTCAGATGTAGATGATATAGGATAGCCAACATTGATTACTTATTCCTGTCCAAATGTACAGAATTGGACTAAGATTCAAAGTTAGTGTTAGGTTTGTGGTTTAATGCCCCATGCCCTCTGCATTTCAGCCATTGTCTCCTTTTACAGCTGGGAAGCACAGTGCACGGGTTGTTGGGGGAGTGATTCCAGCTCTCTAGTGACGATTTCCCCCTCAGCCCATGACCTAATTGCACGGCGGTCATGATGGTGCAGTTGTGGGGTCTTTAGGCCAGCGAGCTGCAATATATAATAAGAATAGTATTTAGTTACTATGGCATAGTCAGCCAGTCAGGTCAATGCTGCTCCTAACAGCTCAATCCCATTCGTTACTTTCTTTTTAGCCTCAGAGCCAGTGGTGGAATGACCACTGATTGTGGACTTCAGGAAGGAGAAGTCTAGGAAACACCCACTCATCCTCATTGAGGGGGTCAGCAATGGAAAGGGTGAGCAGTTTCAAGTTCCTGGGTGGCAACATCTCTGAAGGCCTATCCTGGGATCAACATATTGATGCAATTATGAAGAAGGCACACCAGTGGCTAGATTTCATTAGGAGTTTGAGGAGATTTGTTATGTCACCAAAGACTTTAGCAGGTTTCTACAGGTGTACCTTGGAGAACTTTTTAACTTGTTGTATCTCCATCTGGTACAAAGGCTCCCATGGACTGAATTAGAAAAAGCTGAAAAGGATTGTAAACTCAACCAGCTCTATCATAAAATTAACCTAGTTACTGCCCATTATGCCCCTGGCGTTTAAGGCAGTAATGAAGGTCCTCCATCTCTGGTGATGTTCGGGGCTTGCTTCATAATGTCAATAGCTTCCTCTTGGTATTCACTACAGTCAGTCAGGAAAGTCCTGGGTGGAGACTCAGGAATACCATCACACGCAGATGTAGAAGGATTTTTCATTGCTGTTTCTGTAGCAATTTTGTTTTGCCACTCAGAGTTGTTAGTCCTGAGCTGTACCCCTGGACCTGGAGGAACGGTGGACCATTCTTAATCTGGCCTCTACCCTTTGACCTGTTTGGTATGGGTGACCCTACCAAGAGCCAAAATGTTGCGGCCCGAAACTTCATCTACACTCTTTTCCGTAGATGCTGCCTGAGCTGCTGAATTCCTCAGGCATTTTGTGCATGATGCTTGGATTTCCAGCATCTGCAGATTTTCTCTTGTTAATGTTGGAGATATTCAGGAGGCCAGGTAGCATCCACAGAAAGAAAAACATAGCTAATGTTTCCCTCCAAAAGCCAAGTACTTAACTTCATGTATAGTTCATTGGGACTTTCAAAGACTACAACAGGTGCCCTATTGCAAACTTTCTTGTGAATCAAATTTAAATTTAGTAGACCAGAATGGCACTCACCAAGACTGTACAAATACATTGTCAGCTCCTCATTACTGAGTTCCAGTACCTTCGATGTAAAAGCCAATGTACCTTTAGGAATTTTTGATTCCTGTTAGCAACTCTATGCTACATTTGCTGATTCTGCACATCAAGTTCCAAATCCCTTTGCTCTGCATAGTTTCCACCAGTACAAAAGTACTTTCTCATATCCAAAGGGATGCTCTCTACTCTTCAGAAAGGATGAATGGATATCAGTTTAAAATCTTAGCTCTCTTTCTCTTCCCTCTCCTTTAATCCCCTCTGACTTGTAATGTTTAGTGTTTTCTACCTGTCTTTCCAATATCCATTGTGTTCTGATTTTTGAACACAAAAGTTCTCTGCAAACAAATTCTGCAGCTTTGTGAATTATATGTAAATGGAGGCTATGGCTTTGCATACAACTTGTTATTCCTGTGTGCTTGTGCATTGGAGGAAGTGCACATCTCTCTGATAGTTTCATAAAGAGAAGAAAGTTTGCAGGTGCTGGAAATCCAAACCTTCATACACACAGTGCTGGAGGAATTCAGCAGGTCAGGGGGCATCTGTGGAAATGATCTTTCTTTCTTTTCAAATCTTTTTATTGTTATATTATACAAAAGAAATAACACAAGTACATTGAAGTAACAACACTTACAATGTCTCAAAAAAGACATTATCTTAAAGATTGAAAAAAAATTTGTGATAACAAAAAAAACTACTAAGCAGGAAAAGTGAGAAAAAAACCCCATTAGGTGTACAACCCCGGAGCCATGCGTCATACAAATAGCTTCTAAAAATAAATATCAAACCGCCAGCAAGAAAAGAAAATATACCAAAAAACTTACAATTAGATCGTGGAAAAAACTATCAATTAACTCAAATGATAATAATGAGCAAATGAGCCCCATCTTTTCTCAAAATCAAATAAAGGTTCAAAGGTTCGACTTCTAATTTTCCCCACACTAAGACATAGCATCAATTGAGAGAACCATTGTGACAAAGTGGGAGCTGACGTATCCTCCCACTTCAACAAAATGGCCCTCCTAGCTATCAATGTAACAAATGTAAATGTAACTAATGATCTTTCAGGCGGAGGCCCTTCTTCAGGACTGAGAAGGAAGGGAGAAAATGCCAGGATAAAAAGGTGGTGGTGGGGGGTGGGATGGGGAAGGGACTGAAGCAAGCTAGAAGGTGATCAGTGAAGCCAGGTGGATGGGAAAGGTCAAGGGATGGAGAAGAAGGAATCTGAAAGGAGAAGAGAGTGGACCACAGAAGAAAGGGAAGGAGGAGGGGACCCAGGAGGGATTGACATACAGGCAAAAGGTCAGAGTGAGGAATAAAGGAAAAGGAACCGGGGAGGGAGGGGAATTTGTTTACTGGAAGGAGAAATTGATATTCATGCCATCAGGTTGGAAGCTATCCAGCCAGAATGTAAGTATTGCTCCTCCACCCAGAGTGTGGTCTCATCTTAGCACACAAGGAAGCCATGGAATGGGAATGGGAATTAAAATGGAATGGGAATGGGAATGGGAATTAAAATGTTTAGCCTTCGGGAAGCTTTGCTTATGGGCGGATGGAGCGGAAGTGCTTGACAAGGCAGTGCACCAACTTCTTACGGTCTCGCCAATGTAGAGGAGGCCGTATCAAGAGCATTGGACACAACAGTGTGCTCTCTGATCACCCCTTCAAACCTCCATCCCTTTTCATGAAGCCAAACCAAGAGGTTTTCAAACTTTGTATTATTTTATCCACACAGCAGAGAAAACTTGTAGGGGAAGTAAAATCACTCATTAACTATTAGCTAATGAACTAACATTAGCTATCTAGTATCTCACCTGTGCCTAAGGAAGTCTCAGTTATCTCCTCTCTTGCTGCCTGTAACATTCGAGGATTCTGTGTTAAACAGAGATGAAATAACTTACGCTGCATTGTGAAAGGTCAAATATATTTTGAACTCATCTCAACAGAAACAAAATACAAAGGAAATAAAACAGAACTCAGAAAAGGTATTTAATCGATTAAGGGTGCAAAGGATTAGCAGATAAATCAAAACTAAGATATTCTTGTATGAATACTAATGACCCTATTCATTGCCTTAATGGATGTAATTAGGGGAGTACTTACTTTGCTTTTCATATGCTAATGTAATCACAAGGATGCTTCATCACCTATTTATAATGGGGGTGGCATCAAGGCGAGGTTGAAAAACACTGAATTGTGTTTGAAGTTTCGCTTTTGATAATTAGGAAGAGCTGGGCAAAGCTATTATGCAGTCCAGTAATAACTGGCACCAATTTTACCATTCTTATACAGATCGTCCGCTCCCTGGCAGCTTTGCTCTCAGAAACAGAGATATTATCACTGACATATGTCATGAAATTCGTTGTTTAGTGGTAGCAAAACAGAGCAAGACTTTTAAAAATTACTATAAATAAATAAGTAAATAGAACAAAAGAAAATAGTGAGCTGGTGCTATGGTGGATGGGAAGAAGCTATACCCAAGCAGGCGTTAGGCGCTATCTGGTACATCGGGAACAAAGTAGAAATAGTAGTATAAATAGTATTTTACTTTAAAAACTTTAAATACATACAATCACTTAATCTTCAGTAGTTCAGTAGTTCTTCCATCCTAAAAGCATAATAATGCAGCCTCTTCAATGTCCTTCTTGCCTTATGTTTGGATTCACAGAAACTTACTTCCCTGGAGAATTCGTATGCAAGAAGCATTCGCTAATCCAACACCTCGGGAACAAGGTGGCTGAATTTGAGGAGGAGGTAACTGACCTGTGATGTTGTTGAGAATTGGCAGATGCGCTCCAGATGCCCTTTATGGAGACAGCGTGCACTCCAAGAGGGCCACAGGTTGAGACTCCAGACCAGAAAGAAAGAGACAGGTGGATGATGGCGGGAAGGAGGCGCCAGGTACGAGGTGTACACTGTCTGGGGGCATCAACCCAAGAGCTGGAAGTGTCCAACCATATTGAACATCTAGCGATCCTCGACGAAGACCATGACACCTCTGAGGTTGTAGGCAGGACAAAGGAGCCCACCGGACCCGCTCTCATCCTAAACTTAAACTCCATAAAAAGGAAGTAGTGATAGTAGGGGACTCAGTTATCAGGGGGGTTGAGAATCAGGTGTGTACTGACAAGGAGTTTTGCTACCAGGAGCACAAGCAGGAGATCTCCCTGGATGAGTGGATAAGCTCCTGGCTAGAGCTGAGGTGGATCCAGTTGTCATTGTCCATATTGCAGAGGTCTGATCAGCGGCGGGAGCAGAGCACTGCAAAGAGTTTTCTTGCAGGTCGCTGGCGCTTGTTTATAAAGAGCTTCACGAGCATTTGGCCATTGCAGAGGCCCTATCAGTGGTGGGAGCAGAGCACTGCAAACTAAATAAACGTACAGGAGGGACAAGCAGAGCTCCCATTGTCAGGAGTAGGCCAGTGGCGAGAGTAGAAGCGTCAGGAGGAGGTGTTGGCTCTGGATAGGCTTCTGTTAATGTTTTTCTTTTGTTTTTCTCTTACTGTACCTGGTATAGTAAATGGCGGTTGTGTGTTCTTCATGTCGGATGTTGGAGTCCTGGGAGACCCAGAGTCTCACAGGGAACTACATCTGCGTGAAGTGCATCTGGCTGCAGCTGCTTGAAGACCATGTTAGGGATCTGGAGCAGCAGCTGGATGACCTTTGGCTTGGATGGGAGAGCGAGGAGATAATTGATCAGAGTTACAGGGAGGTAATCACCACAAAGTTGCAGAAGGCGAGTAGTTTGGTGACTGTCAGGAGGAATGGAAATGTAAATAGGCAGTTAGAGCAGTGCACACATGTGGCCATTCCCCTCAAAAATAAGTATACCGTGTTGGATACTGTTGTGGGGGATGACCTCCCGGGGGAATGCCACAGCAACCGGGTTACAGGCACTGAGCGTGGGTCCGTGGTGCAGAAGGGTAAGAGAGAGAAGGGAGTGGTAGTGATAGGGGACTCAATAATGAGGGGAACAGACAGGAGATTCTGTGGATGTGAAAGGGACACCCGGATGGTATGTTGCCTCCCAGGTGCCAGTTCAGCTCACGTCCACAACATTTTGGAGAGGGAGGGAGAGCAGCTAGGTGTCTTGGTAGATATTGGTACTAATGACATAGGAAGGAAAAGCAAAGAGGCCCTGAAAACAGATTTTAGAGAGCTAGGTAGAAAGCTGAGAAGCAAGACCCACAGGGTAGTAATTTCTGGATTGCTGCCCTTGCCACGCACCAGTGAGGGTAGAAACAGGATGATTTGGCAGATAAATCTGTGGCTGAGAAGCTGGTACAGGAGACAGAGCTTCAGGTTTTTGGATCATTGGGATCTCTTCTGGGGGAAGTATGACTTGTTCAAAACTGTTCACCTGGACCCAAGGGGGACCAATAATCTAATGGACAGGTTTGTTCGAGCTGTTGGGGAGGGTTTAATCTAACTTGGCAGGGGGGTGGGAACTGGAGTGAAGGGACTCAGGAAAGGACAGATGGTAAAAAAGTAAAGATAGCATGCAATCAGACTGTCAGGAAGGACAGACATGTGACGGGACATAGACACAGCCGACAGGGTGAGTATCAGTACAATAGGGGTGCAAAATCAAAAAGGGTAGCAAATACGGTATTCAAGATGTTGCATCTCAAGGCACAGAGTGTAAGAAATAAGGTGGATGATCTTGTTGCACTATTACAGATTGCCAGGTTTGATGTTGTGGCCATCACTGAATCGTGGCTGAAGGATGGTTGTAGTTGGGAGCTTAATGTCCAAGATTACTCATTATATCGGAGGGATAGGAAGGTAGACAGAGGAGGTGGTGTGGCTCTACTGGTAAAGAATGGCATTAAATCAGTAGAAAGATGTGACATAGGATCGGAGGATGTTAAATCCTTGTGGGCTGGGTTAGGAAACTGCAAGGGTAAAAGGATATTGATGGCAGTTATAAACAGGCCTCCCAGCAATGGCTGGGAGGTGGGCCACAGATTACAACAGGAAATAGAAAAGGCATGCCAAAAGGACAATTTTATGGTAGTCATGGGAGATTTTAAAATGCAGCTTGATTGGGAAAATCAGGTTGATAATTGATCTCAAGAGAGTGAGTTTGTTGAATGCCTAAGAAATGGCTTTTTAGAGCAGTTTGTCGTTGAGCGTATTAGGGGATCAGCTATACTGGATTGGGTGTTATGCAATGAACTGGAGGCGATTAGGGAGCTTAAGGTAAAAGAACCCTTAGGAACCAGTGATCACAATATGATTGAGATCAACTTGAAATTTGATAGGGAGAAAGTAAAGTCTGACATAGCAATATTTCAATGGAGTAAGGGAAGTTACAGTGGTATGAGAGAAGAGTTAGCCAAAGTAAATTGGAAGGAGCTGCTGGCAGGGATGTCAGCAGAGCAGCAATGACGTGTGTTTCTGTGAAAAATGAGGAAGGTGCCGGACATGTGTATTCCAAAACTATGAAATACTCAAATGGCAAAATAGTACAAGCAAAAGAGAGGGCATACCACAAAGCAAAAATTAGTGGAAATATAGAGGATTGGGAAGTTTTTAAAGAACAACAGAGAGCAACTAAAAGAATCATTAGAAGGGAAAAGATGAAATATGAAAGCAAGAGAGCTAATAATATCGAAGTGGATAGTAAAAGCTTCTTCAAATATGTAAAATATAAAAGAGAGATGAGAGTGGATATAGAACTGCTAGAAAATGAGGCAGGAGAAATAATAATGGGGGACAAGGAGATGGAAGATGGACAACGATAGATCTGGTCCTAGGGTTGAGGTTCTTAACTGGAAGAAGGCCAAATTTGAAGAAATGAGAAAGGATCTAAAAAGCGTGGATTGGGACAGGTTGTTCTCTGGCAAAGGTGTGATCAGTAGGTGGGAAGCCTTCAAAGGAGAAATTTTGAGAGTGCAAAGTTTGTATGTTCCTGTCAGGATTAAAGGCAAAGTGAATAGGAATAAGGAACCTTGGTTCTCAAGGGATATTGCAACTCTGATAAAGAAGGAGTTGTATGACATGTATAGGAAGCAGGGAGTAAATACGGTGCTTGAGGAGTATAAGAAGTGCAAGAAAATACTTAAGAAAGAAATCAGGAGTGCTAAAAGAAGACATGAGGTTGCCTTGGCAGTCAAAGTGAAGGATAATCCAAAGAGCTTTTACAGGTATATTAAGAGTAAAAGGATTGTAAGGGATAAAATTGGTCCTCTTGAAGATCAGAGTGGTCACCTATGTGCGGAACCAAAGGAAATGGGGGAGATCTTAAATAGGTTTTTTGCGTCTGTATTTACTAAGGAAACTGGCATGAAGTCTATGGAGTTAAGGGAAACAAGTAGTGAGATCATGGAAACTGTACAGATTGAAAAGGAGGAGGTCCTTGCTGTCTTGAGGAAAATTAAAGTGGATAAATCCCAGGGACCTGACAGGGTGTTCCCTCGGACCTGGAAGGAGACTAGTGTTGAAATTGCGGGGGCCCTGGCAGAAATATTTAAAATGTCGCTGTCTACGGGTGAAGTGCCGGAGGATTGGAGAGTGGCTCATGTTGTTCCGTTGTTTAAAAAAGGATCGAAAAGTAATCCAGGAAATTATAGGCCGGTAAGTTTAACGTCAGTAGTAGCTAAGTTATTGGAGGGAGTACTAAGAGACAGAATCTACAAACATTTGGATAGACAGGGACTTAGTAGGGAGAGTCAACATGGCTTTGTGCGTGGTAAGTCATGTTTGACCAATCTATTGGAGTTTTTCGATGAGGTTACCAGGAAAGTGGATGAAGGGAAGGCAATGGATATTGTCTACATGGACTTCAGTAAGGCCTTTGACAAGGTCCCGCATGGGAGGTTAGTTAGGAAAATTCAGTCGCTAGGTATACATAGAGAGGTGGTAAATTGGATCAGACATTGGCTCAATGGAAGAAGCCAAAGAGTGGTAGTAGAGAATTGCTTCTCCGAGTGGAGGCCTGTGACTAGTGGTGTGCCACAGGGATCAGTGCTGGGTCCATTGTTATTTGTCATCTATATCAATGATCTGGATGATAATGTGGTTAATTGGATCAGCAAATTTGCTGATGATACAAAGATTGGAGGTGTAGTAGACAGCGAGGAAGGTTTTCAGAGCCTTCAGAGGGACTTGGACCAGCTGGAAAAATGGGCTGAAAAATGGCAGATGGAGTTTAATGCAGACAAGTGTGAGGTATTGCACGTTGGAAGGACAAACCAAGGTAGAACATACAGGGTTAATGGTAAGGCACTGAGGAGTGCAATGGAACAGAGAGATCTGGGAATACAGATACAAAATTCCCTAAAAGTGGCGTCACAGGTAGATAGGGTCGTAAAGAGAGCTTTTGGTACATTGGCCTTTATTAATCGAAGTATTGAGTATAAGAGCTGGAATGTTATGATGAGGTTGTATAAGGCATTGGTGAGGCCGAATCTGGAGTATTGTGTTCAGTTTTGGTCACCAAATTACAGGAAGGATATAAATAAGGTTGAAAGAGTGCAGAGAAGGTTTACAAGGATGTTGCCGGGACTTGAGAAACTCAGTTACAGAGAAAGGTTGAATAGCTTAGGACTTTATTCCCTGGAGCGTAGAAGAATGAGGGGAGATTTGATAGATGTATATAAAATTATGATGGGTATTGTTACGTACCCCGTAACTGGGTTGCCAAACCAGCAGAAATGGATCACTCAGTTGGAGTCTGGAGTACTAGAACTAAGAAAGTTTTATTAAAGAAACAAGCAACACAGTAATCGAAAGGGTAATAAATGCAACAGTTCAGTGATGATAAACACACATGTGCACAGCATTAAGATAACAGCATCAATCAAGCTCTATCGTTGTCTAGGGGTTAAATGACCAAATTCAAAATGACTCAAAGTTCAGTCCAGTTTGTAGTTCAGTTCGCAGTAATCGTTGCCATGGCGATGGACAAGGTGGGGGAAGAGAGACAGAATAGGAACAACTGATCATTCAGAACACTGCTTCACTCACAGACCAGCGGGATGGCTCACAGACCAGCGAGATGGCTCACAAACAGCTTTTGGGCAGGTCCTTGGTGATGTCACCTGAGGTCACCGACTGTGACCCCTCCTCCAGATGCGGTCGATCCTCTGCAGTGAACCCGGCACCCAGGCAAGGGCGGACACACACCGGGTTCCCGCTGATCGTACCTTTCCACCCTGTGCGTTGTCCGATACTTCTCACCACTCGTGAGAGGCGCACCGCTTCCAGGGTCTCGTTACCTCGGGTGGCGTGTGTGTCTGTCTTAGCGAACCTGTCCCTTTTTATCCCCCTGCTGGGGTATCGCCTGTCCATCACTTCAAACAGTTCAGGGTTCAAAGGGGGGAGCCGCTCCAGACAGCTCTCCCTCCCACATCCCTTCATTACACATCTCCAGACGCTGCTCCATTGTTCCTTATCTCTCCTTCCCCTGAGGGCAGGTGGCAGACCAACTGCTGATGCCACTGATGCTAGCCCAGGCCAGCAAACATCTTAATTTTATGTGTATTCTCGTAACAGTATAGATAGAGTGAATGCAAGCAGGCTTTTTCCACCGAGGCAAGGGGAGAAAAAAACCAGAGGACATGGGTTAAGAGTGAGGGGGGAAAAGTTTAAAGGGAACATTATGGGGGGCTTCTTCACTCAGAGAGTGGTGGGAGTATGGAATGAGCTGCCAGACGAGGTGGTAAATGCGGGTTCTTTTTTTAATATTTAAGAATAAATTGGACAGATACATGGATGGGAGGTGTATGGAGGGATATGGTCCGCATGCAGGTCAGTGGGACTAGGCAGAAAATGGTTCGGCACAGCCAAGAAGGGCCAAAAGGCCTGTTTCTGTGCTGTAGTTTCTATGGTTCTATGGTTCTAAATGAGTATTTTGCATCAGTCTTCAGTGTGGAAGACACTAGCAGTGTGCCAGATGCTGTAGTGTGTGTAGGAAGAGAAGTGGGTGCTGTTACTATTACAAAGGAGAAGGTGCTCAAAAGCTGAAAGACCTAAAAGTTAATAAGTAACCCGCAACAGATGAACTGCACCCTAGGGTTCTGAAAGAGGTAGCGTTTGAGATTGTGGCGGCATTAGAAATGATCTTTCAAATATCATTGGACTTTTGCATGGTGCCAAGGGACTGGAGAACTGCAAATGTCACTCCACTCTTTAAGAAAGGAGGAACGCAGCGGAAAGGAAATTATAGACCAGTTAGCCTGACGTTGGTGGTTGGGAAGATGCTAGAATCAATTGTTAGGGATGAGGTGATGGAGTACTTGGTGACACAGGACAAGATAGTACAAAGTCAGCATGGTTTCCTAAAGTGAAAATCCTGTCTGACGAACCTGTTGGAATTCTTTGAGGAGATTACAAGTAGGATAGATAAAGCAGATGCAGTGGATGTTGTATATTTGGACTTTCAGAAGGCCTTTGCTAAGGTGCCACACATGAGGCTGTTAAGAGCCCGTGGTATTACAGGAAAATTACTAAGATGGTTAGGTCATTGGCTGATTGGAAGAATGCAGCGAGTAGGAATAAAAGGATCCTTTTCTGGTTGTCTGCCAGTGACTAATAGTGTTTCGCAGGGGTTGGTGTTGAGACCACTTCTTTTTATACTGTATATAAGTGATTTAGATGATGATATAGATGGCTTTGTTGCCAAGATGATACAAAGATTGGTAGAGGGGCAGGTAGTGTTGAGGAAACAGGTAGGATGCTGAAGGACTTAGACCAATTAGGAAAATGGGCAAGAAAGTGGCAAATGAAATACAATGTTGGAAAATGCATGGTCATGAATTTTGGCAGTAGAAGTAAATGTGCACACTATTTTCTAAGTGGGGAGAAAATCCAAAAATCTGAGATGCAAACGACTTGGGAGTCCTTGTGCAGAATACCCTAAAGGTTAACTTGCAGGTTAAGTTGGTGGTGAGGAAGGCAAACGCCGTGTTAGGATTCATTTCAAGAGGTCTAGAATACAAGAGCAAGAATGTGATGCTGAGGCTTTATGAGGCACTGGTGAGGCCTCACCTTGAGTATTGTGAACAGTTTTGGACCCCTCATCTTAGAAAAGATGTGCTGGCATTGGAGAGGGTCCAGGGGAGGTTCACAAGGATGATTCCAGGAATGAAAGGGTTATCATATGAGGAACGTTTGATGGCTCTGGGTTTGTACTCACTGGAATTTAGAAGGATGAGGGGGATCTTATTGTAACCTTTTGAATGCTGAAAGGCCTGGACAGAGTAGATGTGGAAAGGATGTTTCTCATAGTGGGGGAGTCTAGTACACGAAGGCACAGTCTCAGAATAGAGCGGTTCCCTTTCAAAACAGGGATGCAGAAAAATTTCTTTAGCCAAAGGGTGATGAATTTGTGGAATTTGTTGCCACGTGCGGCTGTGGAGGCCAGGTTGTTGGGTGTTTTTCAGACAGAGATTGATAGATTCTTGATTGGATATGGCATCAAAGGTTACAGGGAGAAGGCCGGAAAATGGGGTTGAGGAGGAGAAAAAAAAAGGATCAGCCATGATTGAATGGCGGAGCAGACTTAACAGACCAAATGGCCTAATTCTTCTCCTATGTCTTATGGTCTTATGGTCTATATCAGAACATTTGACATAGGTAAGGGCAGGCTCTCAGTTCTGTGAGATAAATTTAAAGAAGTAGGGGGAAGCTTAGGGACAGAACTGACAAGGTGATTTTCTGGAAGTCATGCCTTTGCCACACGCCAGTCCAGGTAAAATGGAGGAGATTAAATTTAAAGTATGCTCAATTCATGGTATAAATTTATAGGACATTGGGGTGCTTTTTGGGGCAGATGGAACCTGTGTCGCCAGGAAGGGTTGCATTTGAACCGGAGACGCACTAATGTACTGGGCAGTCATATGCTTCAGTTAGTTGGAGACTGTTTCAACTAGGGGACGGGGAGATAGGTGGAGCAGGGAACATAGAACAGGCCACTTTCAACTGTTTAAACACCATAGTGGAGAATAACACATCAGGACATAAACCAATTATAGGCTTCATATATATACAAACCAAAAGCTGTGGATGAACCAGGAGGTACGTTGTTTGCTGAAGGCAAGATCATTCACGCCTGGCAACCCAGGCCTATACCAGAAAACCAGGTATGATTTGCAGAGGGCTATTTCAAGGGCAAGGAGACAACTTCAAAGGAGGTTGGAGGTGACAATGGATGCACAGCAACTCTAGCAGGGTCTGCAAGACATCACTTCCTACAAAGTAAAACCCAATAGCATGAATGGCAGCGATGCTTCACTACCAGTTGAACTCAACACTTTCTACGCCTGCTTTTGAAAGGGGGAACACAACTACAGCTGTGAAGATCCCTGCTGCACCTGATGACCCTGTGATCTCTGTCTCAGAGGCCGACATTAGACTGTCTTTAAAGAGAGTGAACCCTCACTAGGCGGAAGGTCCCGATGGAGTTCCTGGTAAGGCTCTGAAAACCTGTGCCAGCCAACTAGCGGGTGTACTTAAGGACATTTTCACCCTCTCACTGCTACGGGCGGAAGTTTCCACTTGTTTCAAAAAGGCAACAATTATACCAGGGCCTAAGAAGGCTGCCTTAATAACTATCGCCCAGAAGCACGTACATCGACAGTGATGAAATGCTTTGAGAGGTTGGTCATAACTAGACTGAACTCCTGCCTCAACAAGGAACCGGACCCATTGCAATTTGCCTATTGCCACGATAGATTAATGGTAGATGCAATCTCAATGGTTCTCCATGCGGCTTTAGACCACCTGGACAACATAAACACCTAGGTCAGGATGCTGTTCATCGACTATAGCTCAGCACTTAATATGATCATTCTTGTAATCCTGATTGAGAAGCTGCAGAACCTGGGCCTCTGTACCTCCCTCTGCAATTGGATCCTCGACTTCCTAACCGGAAGACCACAGTCTGTGCGGATTGGTGATAACATATCCTCCTCACTGACAATCAACACTGGTGCACCTCAGGGGTGTGTGCTTAGCCCACTGCTCTACTGTTTATATACACATGACTGTGTGGCTAGGCATAACTCAAATACCATTTATAAGTTTGCTGACGATACAACCATTCTTGGTAGTATCTCAGGTGGTGACGAGAGGGTGTACAGGAGTGAGATATGCCAACTAGTGGAGTGGTGCCACAGCAACAACCTGGCACTAAACGTCAGTAAGACGAAAGAGTTGATTGTGGACTTCAGGAAGGGTAAGATGAAGGAACACATACCAATGATCACAGAGGGATCAGAAGTGGAGAGAGTGAGCAGTTTCAAGTTCCTGGGTGTCAAGATCTGTGAGGATCTAACCTGGTCCCAACATATCGATGTAGCTATAAAGAAGGCAAGACAGCAGCTATACTTTATTAGGAGTTTGAGGAGATCCAGCATGTCAACAAATACATTCAAAAACTTCTGTAGTTGTACCATGGAGAGCATTCTGACAGGCTGCATCACTGTCTGGTATGGAAGGGCTACTGCACAGGACTAAAAGTAGCTGCAGAGGCTTGTAAATCTAGTCATCTCCATCTGGATACTAGCCTACAAAATACCCAGGACATCAGGAAGCGGTGTCTCAGAAAGGCAGCGTCCATTATTAAGGACCTCCAGCACTCAGGGCATGCCCTTTTCTCACTGTTACCATCAGGTAGGAGGTACAGAAGCCTGAAGGCTCACACTCAGCGATTCAGGAACAGCTTCTTCCCCTCTGCCATCCGATTCCTAAATAGACATTAAATCTTTGGACACTACCTCACTTTTTTTTTAATGTACAGTATTTCTGGTTTTGCATGTTTTTAAAAAATCTTTTCAATATAAGTAATTGATTTACTTGTTTATTTATTATTAATATTTTTTAAAAATGTATTATTGCTATTTTTTCCCTCTGCTAGATTATCTATTGCATTGAACTGCTGCTGCTAAGTTAATAAATTTTACGTCACATGCCCGTGATAATAAACCTGATTCTGATCTAAAAATGTGTTGGAATTGGATGAAAAACATTGGTAATAAACTAAGAATGGCCTGTATAAATGCAAGAAGTATTAAGAATAAAATAAGTGAGCTGGAATTAGATGCATGTGTGTATAAGTATGATCTAACAGCAATAACTGAAACCTGGCTGACCTCAAAGGATGGTGATGAGTATAGTACTAAAAGATATACTTTATTTAGGAAAGATGGGCAAGATTGTAAATGTGGAGGAGTAGTCACATACAGAAGAGAGAATTTAAATGTGAGGCTGCTTATGATAAGAGATGAATCAAGACTTCGTGAAGATATCTGGGTGAAAATTCAAAGTGGGAGATTGGGCCTGAGAGGATAAATGGATTAGCTATGATGAAATAGTGGAGCAGACATGATGAGACCAGTGGCCTAATTCTCCTCCTATATCTTACTGTATCATGGTCTTATAAGGATAAAGGTGGATGTCACAGACCCTCTAGTGCTGATAGTGATGTTAATAAACAACTCTGTCAGAATATTAAAGAAGCAAGTTCTGAAAGTGATGTTATTGTTATGGGTGACTTTAATTTCCTGAATATTGAGTAGAAGAATCCAGGGAAGAATGGATTATAGGAAAGTGAGTTCATTAAGTCATTGAATGATTGTTTTTTGACCCAGTATGTTAAAGCACCAACACGAGGGGAGGACTGTCTAACTTTGATATTCTGCAGCAGTCAGGACAGAATTTTGAGTATGGAAGTTGTTCAGCCTTCAGGATCAAGTGATCACGACATTGTTAGTCGTGAAATTTTTTTGGAAAGTATATCAGTAAAAACCAAAGCCAATAAATTGAATTTCAATAAAGGCAAAGTTTGTGCAGATGCAGCAAAGAGTTCGGAAGGTAAACTAAAAGGATCTGCTTGATGTTGAGTCAGTAATAGGGTCAATTTAAAGAGGCAACTCTCGCAGTGCAGGAAATGTTCATACCCAAGGTCGGAAGGAGCAATAAAACAATAGATCAGCTACATGGATGAATAAAGGTATTGAAGCTTCTTCAATAATTCCAAAAGACTGAAGTAGGGTAAATACTGAAAGGCTTTTATTTGCAGTAAGACGTGACCTCCATGCTGAGTGTCTGCCCCTGGTCTGAGGGGGAAGAGCAGGATGAAAATGCCTTTATTCAGGGATCTGTGGGAGAAGCCACAGGGGCAGTCAGCAGAGGGACGTGTCCAGACAGTTAACCCAGTTACAACATATTGTTACGAGAATACACATAAAATTAAGATGTTTGCTGGCCTGGGCTAGCATCAGTGGCATCAGCAGTTGGTCTGCCACCTGCCCTCAGGGGAAGGAGAGATAAGGAACAATGGAGCAGCGTCTGGAGATGTGTAATGAAGGAACGGGGGAGAGAGAGAGCTGTCTGGAGCGGCTCCCCTCTTTGAACCTTGAACTGTTTGAAGTGATGGACAGGCGATACCCCAGCAGGGGGATAAAAAGGGACCGGTTCGCTAAGGCAGGACACACGCCACCCGAGGTAACGAGACCCTGGAAGCGGTACGCCTCTCACGAGTGGGTGAGAAGTACCAGACAACGCCCGGGGTGGAAAGGTACGATCAGCGGGAACCCGGTGTGTGTCCGCCCTTGCCTGGGTGCCGGGTTCACTGCAGAGGATCGACCACATCTGGAGGAGGGGTCACAGTCGGTGACCTCAGGTGACATCACCAAGGACCCGCCCAAAAGCTGCTTGTGAGCCATCTCGCCGGTCTGTGAGTGAAGCTGTGTCTGAATGATCAGTTGTTCCTGTTCTCTCTGTCTCTTCCCCCACGTTGTCCATCGCCATGGCAACGATTACTGGACTGAACTTTGAGTCACTTTGAAATTTGGTCATTTACCCCTAGACAACGATAGAGCTTGATTGATGCTGTTATCTTAATTCTGTGCACATGTGTGTTTATCATCGCTGAACTGTTGCATTTATTATCCTTTCGATTACTGTGTTGCTTGTTGCTTTAATAAAACTTTCTTAGTTCTAGTACTCCAGACTCCAACTGAGTGATCCATTTCTGCTGGTTTGGCAACCCAGTTACGGGGTACGTAACAATATATATATATGGTTTACCACAGGTATACATAAAAAAACTAAAGAAAAGGCATCTATATAAGGAATACGGAAAAGTAGTAATGATGTTAACTGTTAGCATATGAAAATATGAGAGCTATAGTCAAGAGGGAAATTTTGATTGCCTAGAGGCAGGTTGAGAAGGATATTGCCCATAATCTTCCAGAAATAGTAGGGGACAGAGGGTCCAGTGAGATGGAGGAACTGAGCGAAATACATATTAGTAGGGAAGTGGTGTTAGGTAAATTGAAGGGATTGAAGGCAGATAAATCCCCAGGGCCAGATGGTCTGCATCCTGGAGTGCTTAAGGAAGTAGCCCAAGAAATAGTGGCTGCATTAGTGATAATTTTTCAAAACTCGTTAGATTCTGGACTAGTTCCTGAGGATTGGAGGGTGGCTAATGTAACCCCACTTTTTAAAAAAGGAGGGAGAGAGAAACCGGGGAATTATAGACCGGTTAGCCTAACGTCGGTGGTGGGGAAAACTGCTGGAGTCAGTTGTCAAGGATGTGATAACGCACATTTGGAAAGCGGTGAAATCATCGGACAAAGTCAGCATGGATTTGTGAAAGGAAAATCATGTCTGACGAATCTCATAGAATTTTTTGAGGATGTAACTAGTAGAGTGGATAGGGGAGAACCAGTGGATGTGGTATATTTGGATTTTCAAAAGTCTTTTGACAAGGTCCCACACAGGAAATTAGTGTGCAAATGTAAAGCACACGGTATTGGGGGTAAGGTATTGATGTGGATGGAGAATTGGTTAGCAGACAGGAAGCAAAGAGTGGGAATAAACGGGACCTTTTCAGAATGGCAGGCGGTGACTAGTGGGGTACTGCAAGGCTCAGTGCTGGGACCCCAGTTGTTTACAATATATATTAATGACTTGGATGAGGGAATTAAATGCATCATCTCCAAGTTTGCGGATGACACGAAGCTGGGTGGCAGTGTTAGCTGTGAGGAGGATGCTAAGAGGATGCAGAGTGACTTGGATAGGTTGAGTGAGTGGGCAAATTCATGGCAGATGCAATTTAATGTGGATAAATGTGAAGTTATCCATTTTGGTGGCAAAAATAGGAAAACAGATTATTATCTGAATGGTGGCCGATTAGGAAAAGGGGAGGTGCAACGAGACCTGGGTGTCATTATACACCAGTCATTGAAAGTGGGCATGCAGGTACAGCAGGCGGTGAAAAAGGCGAATGGTATGCTGGCATTTATAGCGAGAGGATTCGAGTACAGGAGCAGGGAGGTACTACTGCAGTTGTACAAGGCCTTGGTGAGACCACACCTGGAGTATTGTGTGCAGTTTTGGTCCCCTAATCTGAGGAAAGACATCCTTGCCATAGAGGGGGTACAAAGAAGGTTCACCAGATTGATTCCTGGGATGGCAGGACTTTCATATGAAGAAAGACTGGATGAACTGGGCTTGTACGCGTTGGAATTTAGAAGATTGAGGGGGGATCTGATTGAAACGTATAAAATCCTAAAGGGATTGGACAGGCTAGATGCAGGAAGATTGTTCCCAATGTTGGGGAAGTCCAGAACAAGGGGCCACAGTTTGAGGATAAAGTGGAAGCCTTTTAGGACCGAGATTAGGAAAAACTTCTTCACACAGAGAGTGGTGAATCTGTAGAATTCTCTGCCACAGGAAACAGTTGAGGCCAGTTCATTGGCTATATTTAAGAGGGAGTTAGATATGGCCCTTGTGGCTACGGGGATCAGGGGGTATGAAGGGAAGGCTGGGGCGGGGTTCTGAGTTGGATGATCAACCATGATCATAATAAATGGCGGTGCAGGCTCGAAGGGCCGAATGACCTACTCCTGCACCTATTTTCTATGTTTCTATGCTTCTATAATGCCAAGATTAACCCTAAGGGATTTTTTCAATACTTTAGCAGTAAAAGAAAAGTCAAGGAGGAAGTTAAGTGTATTAGGAATAATAAAGAGGTGTTAAATTATGCACAGAAGGACATAACAGATACTCTTAACTCATATTTTGCTGAAGTATTCACATGCGAAGATGGTAGCAATACGCTAGTAAGTGTACAGAAAAATAAGGTTGTTTTAAGTGCTTCGAAAGAGCTCTTAGAAAGTGAGGTCCTGCTTCAGCTGAAAACGCTGAATGAAAGTTAATAAATCTCCAGGGCCAGACAACATATATCCAAGTCTGCTTAAAGAAGTCTGTGATTATATACAAACCCCTAGCATGTATTTTTCAAAAGTCATTGAAGACTGGTAAAGTCCCAAAGGACTGGAAATGGGCTAACATTGTCCCAATATATAAGAAGGGTGACCACACTGACCCTGGTAACTATAGACTAGAAAGCTTAACATGTATCACCGGCAAGATAATGGGAACAATAATAGATTAGATTCAACTTTATTGTCATTGTGCCGAGTACAGATACAAAGCCAATGAAGTGCAGTTAGCATCTGACCAGAAATGAAAAGAATAGTGTTATTTACAACTGCGAATAAAAAAGAATGAAGTGGAAAAGCAGCTGATAAGAAAAGGCATGTTAGCAGAAAGCCAGCATAGGTTCAGAAAGGGGAAATCATGTTTTATACTGGAGTCTTAGAACATAGAACATAGTACAGTACTGCACAGTACAGGCCCTTCAGCCCACAATGTTGTGCCGACCCTTAAACCCTGCCTCCCATATAACCCCCCACCTCAAATTCCTCCATATACCTGTCTGGTAGTCTCTTATAGTTTTATGAAGAGGCAACTAAAATTTAAGATAACAATAAAGTCACTGATATCCTTTACTTGGACTTTCAGAAGGCTTTTGACAATGTATCCCACGAGAGATTAATAATCAAGTTACAGGAGATAGGGATTCACGTTAAGGTGTGCAAATGGGCGCAGAATTGGCTCAAAAACAGAAAACAATGAGTTATGATGAGAGGATCATTTTTACACCTTGAAGATGTTAAAAGTGGGTTCTGCAGGGATCAGTTTTGGGACTGCTGCTGTTTTCAATTTACATTAATGATTTGGCTAAGTACATAACAAATAAACTAGTAAAGTTTGCTGATGAGACAAAATTAGGGGGACAAGCTGATAATATTCAGGCAGCAGAATCAATACAGTTACACTTAAACAAAATCCAGATGTCGGCAGATAAATGGCAGATTAAATTTAATGTAGGCAAATATATTATACATGGGAAGTAGAAATATTAGATATAAATATACAATGGGGTGTCTTGCGTTAGAAAGTGCACTGTTTGAGAAGCATTTGGGCGTCCTTGTAGACTCATCACTATCAATATCTAGACAATACATAGAAGATATTTGGAAGGCTAATGGAATGTTGGGCTATATCATGCTCTCAGTGGAGTTCAAGTCAAGCGAAGACCTCCCTAAGCTGCTTAATGCACTTGTGAGGCCACCTTGAATACTGTGTACAGTGGTCTCCATATTGTGTGAGGGATGTGAAGCCTCCGGAGAGAGACCAGAGAAGGGCAAGTAGACTCATTCCAGGCCTGCAGGGTATGAGCTATGGAGAAAGAGTGAAAGAATTAAATCTTTTTAGCTTTAGTTCACATGGAATGAGAGGAGACATGATAGAAGTGTTCAGAATTATTAAGGGTATAAGTAAAGTGAATACCAACTGCTACTTCGAAGTTAATCCATCATCGAGGACACGGGGCCATAGGTGGAGACAGGTTAAAGGGAGATTTAGATTATGAGAACACTCAGTCCTCTTTTATTGTCATTTAGAAATGATACAATGTTTCTCCGGCGTGACATCACAGAAAACAAGACAGACCAAGACTAACACTGACAGAACCACATCATTATAACATATAGTTACAGCAGTGCAAAGCAATACCATAATTTGATGAAGAACAGTCCATAGGCACAGTAAAAAAAAGTCTCAAAGTCCCGAGTCAATGGACTCCCGAGTCCCCGATAGTGGCGGCAAAAGGGAGAAACTCCCTGCCATAAGCCTCCAGGCACCGTCAACTTGCCGATACCTTGGAAGCAGCCGACCACAGCCGACCCTGAGTCCATCCGTCCGAAAACTCTGAGCTTCTGAGCTGCCTCTCCAATACAGCCTCACAAGCGCCATCGTCTGCCGAGCGCCTTCGACCTCGCCCCGGCCGCTGAAACGCGCAAAGATGAGGATTTCGAGGCCTTCAGCTCCAGAAATTCCGGTTACCACACAGTAGCAGCGGTAGCAAAGCAGACATTTCAGAAGTTTTCCAGATGTTCCGCTGTGCACTCATGTCTGTCTCCATCAAATCAGGATTGTGCACGGTCCCCTACTTGACAAATAACAGATATTCATCACCGGAGAGGACTAACATCAGGAAACATTTCTTTACACAGCGAGTTGTGGACACACGGAACAAACTACCTGGTTGTGTAGTTGAGAGTAGTACCTTAGAGACTTTCAAATCTAAACTCGATAGTTATTTCAACGCACGATGTAAATAGGAATTTGGCAAGCTTTGTCGGACTGAGTGGAATGTTCCTGTCAAAAACTTTCTAATGTTCTAAAATGCTGGCGTGGGTCTCATGTTAGATGGTAGTAATGAGGAGAGAGCATGTCCCAGAAGGTGAATATCGGGGGTTCCCAACCTTTCATACACCACGAAGCCCTACCATTAATATGGGTTGAGAACCCATGGCAGCATAATTCATAATGGATGCTGCTTTCTTACATGTTGTAGCTGTTTAATATAAATTAAGATGTAGAATGCCTCAGGAAATATTGCAGAAGTAGGTTTAGGCCCAAACCCATGAAGGTAAAAGGAAGAACCATAATGTCATGGGGGAAACAGGACTGAATGGGTAGATACGTTGAAAGTGGCAGATGCCTAGTTCTGTTTTTGATGTGGATTGAAAACAATTAAAGTACCTTTAAAACCTAAAGGTCCTTTATCTGTTTCTTTTGGCAGAGGGCTGAGGCATTTTTACACATCTCATACCCAGAACAAAATTGATGATCTGTTAAGGCAGCAGTGCTGGAAGCAGACACAATAGAAGAGTTTAAGAGGCTCTTGCAGAAACACGTATTTTTGCATATAGATGATTAGCTGTTTAGTTTAGTAAGTTCCGCACTACATGGTGGGCTGAAGGTCCTGTTCCTAATCTATGACCTAGCTGGCAGGAGCTTTATGAGGTTCTGCTGCAGTTTATTAGGCAGATCAGTGTGTTCATCAGCCTGCACCCAGCTGCTGCTCAGATTCGCCGTCCTCTGGTTTCTGCCCAGTCAGAATTCCTCTCAATTCAGAGGGCTGAACGGCTTGACCCTCAGTAAGTATTTGGTAGCTTTGAGGCAGAGTAGGTTCCAAGCCGTCGCCATCCAGTATCAGCACTTGACCATCGACGGCAGGTGCTGGAGCCTGGAGCAGCACACTAAACGCTGGAGGAACTCAACGGCTTAGGCAGCAGCAATGGGCAGACATGGACAGTCATTGCAGGTCGAGACCCTTCATCCGGACTGGGTGAAAAATCTATTCCTGCTTTTTTAATAAAGCCCACGAAAAGCAATTCCACTTAGTCTTCTACCTACTTCATTAGTGTATTGAATCACAACTTAAAAAATAAAACTACTCCCAAGTGGGTAAGGTCCTTTCCTTATACAATAAAAAGATTTTTCTAATAATTCAGTCCCTGATGTTAGGTCAATGTCCTTCCTCCGCAGTGGATTCAGTTGGCCGATTTGTGAAGGGATTAGTTACACACATGAGGAGGAAGGTTTGGATCTGAGGTAAAGATTAAACACTTGACAGAGGAAAGAGAAAATCCAAGCATTGCATTTTTTATGTCAGGTGTCAGGCATGAAGCACAAGCTGGGAAGTCAATCACACTGAGATTTGAATGGGTGTGTAGCAGGAACAAAGCAGAGCTGGTGCACTGCCCAGCTGATGGATCATCCCTGAGAAAAAACATCGGTCGTGCCTTGGTTGACTAATCGAACTGTCAACACCTGAGGCTGCTTCACTTCAGGCTAGACTTTATTGAGTGCCGTGCTTTAGGCTTCCCTGGGAGAATGCATGTCAGTGTCAGTCTGTCAACATCAGGACCGCAATCTGCATATATCTTAATCTGTCGCCTCACCGTTAGTTCAGGACTTTTACATGGAATAAACCAGTGATAAGCATTCAATACTAATGCTTTCCAGGAGGTTTATCAAAACATGGATTAGCTATAAGAACGGAAAAAATATCAATGAAGACAGCAAGTCAATCAGAAAGGTAAGTTGGGTGACTCATTAACAGAGTAAATACTGCAGTTTCTTGGTAGGTGTATGCCTTTTCTTTCTTTCCAGAGAAAGTATTCTATTTTCTTGGTAGGTGTATGCCTCTCCTTTTTTCCTTCCTCCCATTTTTTTTATACAGCGCGGAATATGCAGTTAGAGCCCGTTGAGCCGCGCTGCCCAGCAACCCCTGATTTAACCCTAGCCAAATTGTGGGACAATTTACAATGACCCATTAACCTACCAACTGGTATGTCTTTGGACTGTGGGTGGAAACTGGAGCACCCGGAGGAAACCCACGCAGTCACGAGGATAACTTGCAAGCTCCCTACCGGCAGCAGCGGGAATTGAACCCTGGTTGCATGTACTGTAGAGCATTGTGCTAACCACTACACTGCAGAGCCACCCCTTGGGATGTCATCTACAGAAGCCACAAGCAATGACCTTGTGAGTACAATCCTTTATCAAGAGCAGTTCACCAGGAGCGTTGGCTGTTCTGATTTCCCTTTACCACACCGTTCTGCATAGTTAGTCCATTTTTGCATTCATGCCAATCATTCAGGTTTCCTAGTGTCCTAGATGACAAACTTTGGGCAGCGTCCAAAGTTCAAAGTAAATTTATGATTAAAATACATATATTTCACTATATATTACCTTGAGAGTTATTTTCTTGCAGGCATTCACAGGAGGTACAAAGAAACACAATAGAATCAACAAAAAGCCTCACACGTGACAGACAATCAATGTGCAAATGACGACAAACTATGCAAATGCAAAAAAAAACAAAATAATAATAAATGAATAAATAAGAAATATTGAGAATATGAGATGAAGAGTCCTTGAAAGTGAGTCCATCCCTACTCCTTTGAAATATTTTCCTCTTGAGCTACCTCAGTGAACTCCTGCTGCCCCTCTATTACTCCTATGGCCTGCCTAGGCCCCACAAGCTTCTCATTGAGACATCTCTGTCTCCTCCACCCCGCCCCCCCCCGACTTAAGTAGGGTCTTGTGGTAGTAGACTCCCCCATTTGGGGAAGCATCTGCCCAAAATTTACCCTGGCTGGTAAACCTTTGATATTTCTAAGAAGAAATGACCTCTCACTCATCTAAAATCTACGGCTATCCCTGTTGGTTCAAATTTTCCTCATGAGACAGTCAGTCCGTACTCAGCATCCTCTGAATGAGACAAAAGAGACTGCAGATACTGAGACATGGAACAATAAACCATCTGCTGGAGGAATTCAACAGGTGGAGCAGCACCTCTGGGAGGAAAAGAATTGTCAATTTTTTTGGGTCAAAATCCTGAATTATGTCCTGATGTCTCTTTCCTAATGAAAAGCCCTCCATGCCTTAGCTGACAGATTAAGCTGTCAAAACTCTCAGCTGCTGATGGTCCTGAAGCAGGATTTCAGCCTGAAACATTGGCCATTCCTTTCCTCCCACACATGCTGCCTGACTCATTGAATTCCTCCAGGAGATTGTTGCTGTCATCTTAGTGAACCTTTCCTGTGCTATCTCTAAGGATTATATAAATTCCATTAAACTAGAAGATCAAAATGCATGCAGTTATCAAGAAGTGGTCTCACTTGTACTTTGCATAGTTGCAGTATGACTTTCCTTCTTTTAAACTATAGACCATAACACCATAGAATATAGGAGCAGAATTAGGAAATTTGGCCCATCATGGCTGATCCAATTTTCCTCTCAGCCCCAATCTCCTGCTTTCTCCTCATATCCGTTAACGCTCTGAACAATCAAGAATCTGTAAACCTTTGCATAAAGATACATAAAGAATTGGCCTCCACAGCTGCCTGTGGCAAAGAATTCCACAGATTCACCACTCTCTGTATAAAGAAATTCCTCCTCATCTCCATTCTAAAAGGACACCCCTCTATTCTGAGGCTGTGTCCTCTGGTATTTGACTTTCCCACCATGGGAAACATCTTCTGCACATCCACTCTATCAATATCTTCCACCATTCAGTAGGTTACAATGAGGTCATCCCTCATTTTTATGAATTCCAGCAAATACAGGCCCCAAGCCATCAAATGCTCTTCATATGACAAGCCATTCAATCTTGGAATCTTTTTTTTTAGAATAGTACAGCACAGTACAGGCCCTTCGGCCCACAATGTTGTGCTGACCCTCAAACCCTGCCTCCCATATAACCCCCCACCTTAAATTCCTCCATATACCTGTCTAGTAGTCTCTTAAACTTCACTAGTGTATCTGCTCCACCACTGACTCAGGCAGTGCATTCCACGCACCAACCACTCTCTGAGTAAAAAACCTTCCTCTAATATCCCCCTTGAACTTCCCACCCCTTACCTTAAAGCCATGTCCTCTTGTATTGAGCAGTGGTGCCCTGGGGAAGAGGCGCTGGCTATTCACTCTATCTATTCCTCTTATTATCTTGTACACCTCCATCATGTCTCCTCTCATTCTCCTTCTCTCCAAAGAGTAAAGCCCTAGCTCCCTTAATCTCTGATCATAATGCATACTCTCTAAACCAGGCAGCATCCTGGTAAATCTCCTCTGTACCCTTTCCAATGCTTCCACATCCTTCCTATAGTGAGGCAACCAGAACTGGACACAGTACTCCAAGTATGGCCTCCTTTTTTGTGAACCTTCTTTGAACTCTATCCAGTTTCAGCATATTCTTTCTAATATAAGGGGCCCAAAACTGCTCACAATACTCCAAGTGAGGCCTCACCAGTGCTTTATAAAGTCTCAACAGTACATCCTTGCTATTATATTCTAACATCGCATTTACCTTTCTCACCACAGACTCAACCTGCAAATTAATCTTTAGGGAATCCTGCACAAGGACTCCCAAGTCTTGTTGCACCTCAATTTTTCCATGTTTTCTCTCCATTTAGAAAATAGTCAACCCTTTAATTTCTTCTACAAACTGCATGACCATACACCTCCTGACACTATTCCGTCTGTCACTTCCTTGCCCATTCTCCGAATCTCTCTAAGTCCTTCTGTAGCCTCTCTACTTTCTCTAATCTAGCTGCTCCTCCACCTATCTTCGTATCATCTGCAAATGTTGCAATAAAGCCATCAACTCCATCATCCAAATCATTGACATATAACGTAAAAAGAATTGGTTCCAATACAGACCCCTGTGGAATCAAATGACCTTGCCTGGTGTCTAAGGGCTGGATATGTCTGCACCCATGCCTCCCCCGACCACCGTTGGCATGCCTTCTATGCCACCTTTCCCACACCCGCCTGCAGTGCTCCACCCTCGCCATTTCCAACATCTTGCGCTCCCGCCTGATTTATAAGCTGACTTTCTACTCCACATTGACAAATCCAGTACTGTGCAAAAGTCTTGGGCAACTTAGCTATATATATGTGTCTGGCACTTTTGCACAATACTAGATTATTACCAGTTTTTAGGCATCTGCAGTCTTTTGAGTTCCAGTCTACATACTCAGTCCAGGTTAGACAGCTCTTTCTATATATTATTTTAAAATTCCCCTTATTTAAGTTTTGCACAGTTGTTTCAGACTCAGCTTTCTCATTCCCAAGTTGATTGCAAAATTTATCACGCTGGGATGTATTATTCTGAGATCATTTATTAGATCTATCTCCTTCCACATGATCAAATCTAAAATAGCCTTTTCCTTGATTTGCTCCATAATGTATTGCTTTAGGAAGTTATCTTAAATGCACGCTATATGCAGTTTGATTAATTCAATCTACATGAAAGGTTAGAGTCACCATGATTGATGCACTATTTGTTTTACTTACCCCTACTATCTCTTTATTGATATGCTTTGTTACAGTGGCTGATATTTGGGGATATACACGACTCCAACTACTATCTTCTTTCCCTTACTACTTCTTAAAAAAAAAACTCCCCCCCCAACCCCATACAATGAACCCAACATCTTTTAAGCTGAGACTTATTCTCACACAGTACTTTCTTACTTACTGCTCATTACATCACTGGCATTAAGGGCAGCAATGAAGATCCTCCTTCCCCATCTGTCCGTACAGCCACACACAGGAATAGAAGGATTCTTCATTGCTGTTTCTGTAACCACGTAACCAGTTTTCTTTTTGACTAGTTGTAAGCCCTGAGGTCAACCCCTGAACGTGGAAGGCTGGTGGATCACTTAGTTTGACCTTTTTGGCATGGGTGACTCTCCCAAAAGCCAAAGCACAAGGTCCTGACTTCAGCCAACATAGCTCTCTGCGTCACTGAGGCACGCAAGCCTCCAAACCACGACAAGGTTGTGGTCCTTTTGGAGTTCACAACAGTACTCGCTTCACCTCATACTGGAACAGCAGAGCTAACTCAGCAACTCTTTTCAATCTAAAACTCAAATATTCCTCATTATTGAATTCCAGCTTTGGTCTCCTTATAACCATGTTACTGTAATAGCTATCAAGTCTTCCCCATCTATTTCCATTTGTGCAGTTCGTTCATTGCCTATCTTTCAGGCACAATGTGCACACAGTTCTTACTGTTTACCACCTGAATTTAATCCCACCTGGCACGTCCTTCTTGCTCCATCGTTCTCTTTTGTTGTTTATCTATCACTCTTTTCTTTGCTTGTTCCTATTTCCTCAATTTCTTGCTTGGTTGTCCTGATACTGGTTTACATTCTTCTCAACAACACTGGAAACCACTCCAGTGAGCACATGGGTCCAGATGCAACTTGCCCATCTTCTACTGCTCCCACCATCCCAGTCCCAATGCCTCAGCAATCTGAATCCAACTCTTTGACACCATCCCTCAAGTGCCTTTGGCACTGATCCCAATTGTGTCCTATGAACCACAGCTACCAACCTGAGAATAACCTGTTTATTCCTACTTGGTATTTTCTATCAGTTAAACAGCTCACAATTTGTGCTTATATATGACTAGACACATCCTGTTTATTCCTACTTGGTATTTTCTATCAGTTAAACAGCTCACAATTTGTGCTTATATATGACTAGACACATCTAAAAAGAACTCTAACAGATTAGACAAACACAAACTTCCTCTTGTAAGCCATGCTGACTCTATTCAATCATGTTATTACAAGTTTAAGAGTCTCATACTCCAGTATTTCCTCAGCTTCCGATATCAGTTTCCAGAGCAACAAACAAGACAAAAGAAGTAAACATCTGAATAGCATCTGAAGAGGGAAATTGACAGGTGACCGTTCATGTCAAGACTCGTCATCTGAACTCAAGGATAGAGGGGAAATTGCCAGTGTAAAGAGCTGGCAAGCGATAGGTAGAGCCAGGTGAAGAGGAGCGATAGGCAGATGGAAATAGTGAGAGAAGCTGAGAAGTGGGGGAAAGAAGATGATGGAATCTGATAGGAAGGGAAGGTGGAACATGGAATCAAATAATGAAGTTGGCTGAAGAGATGGGAACAGTAAGAGGAAGGGACCCAGTAGGAGAAGTGTGTGGGTGATGTGCAGATGGAGTGGGTGACGGAGGGGGACAAAACATGGTGAAGGAGCTGGAGTGGGTGTAGGTGAAACTGGGTAGATCAAGAAAAGGGAGAAAAGAGATAGAGGGGGAACTGTCTACCTGAAGCTGGAGAACTCAGTGTTGATGCCATTGGATTGCCGAATTCCCAGGCAGAATATAAGATGCTGTTGCTCTAGTTTGCATTTAGCTTTGGCCTGGTAGCTGAGGAGACTGAGGGCAGACAGGAAATCCCAGGTAGCACTCAGTCACTTTCCATGTGAATCCAGCAGAATGCAGTCGGGCCTTAACGAGCAGCAGAGTTGCTGAGAGCCCACACCAAGTCAACAGAGCCAGTAGGTTGCATATCTTCCTGCAATTGCTGCAACTTAAACGCAGACAACTGCTCCGAAAGCTAAGCTTCTCACCACCAGTATTTTGTATTAGTACATTTATCAGGAAGCAGAAAAGGTGAGACCAGTGATAATTGTCCATCCCTATTTGTCTTTGAATCAGGTAAAGTTGAGTGAGCTAGGGCTTTTCACTCTGGAGCGAAGGAGGGTGAGTGGCTAATTATGAAGGGCATGGATAGGGTGGACAGGCAGTGCCTTTTCTCCAGGCTGCAGTGGTCACTACCACTGGACGTAGGTTTCAGGTGAATGGAGCAAAGTTTGTGAGAAACGTCTGAGGTAGGGTTTTTTACACGGAGAGTGGCAGGTGCTGGGAACACACTGCCAGAGATGGTTGTAGAAGTTGATACAAGAGAGATACTTCAGAGACTCTTAGTATGGCACATCGATGTAGAAATATGGAGGGTTGTAGGCTGTGGAGGAAGAAAGGTTGGATTGACTGTGGAATAGGTTTATATATAGTGCATAGTGTTGTGTTTTGTAACTTCCAAACATTAAACTAATTCAAAGGAAAACATGGGAGTCTGAAATGCAGGTATAAATTTGTGTTTACTTTTAGGGAGGTGTGCATGTATCATGGGGTAGCCTAACTATGGTAACTGCATAGACTTCATGTACCTTCACACCTGGAACTTCCACCGTGCTGCTAGTGTCTTCCATAGTGAAGGCTGATGCAAAATACTTATTCTGTTCATCCACCATTTCATTGCCAATCATGTACAAATAACACAGTTAAGATCAATGGCTACCTACCTGGCTTCTTTGATAATTCAATCAGCTGGATCTATGCTTGTCCAATGCTTGCCTGTAGGCATTGCAATTAATGGAAGCAAAAATAAGCTGCTACTTGATTTTATAGGTTTTATAAACATTACTATGATCAATATCTGAATTCTGCCACTGAGAGTAATCAAGTTTTATTTTAACTTTGTCCTTCCTTCATCCATCTTTGACTGCATAGGGCCTTTTCTCTAAGGTCCTCGCTCCTCTTCCTTGAAGATGTGAAAAAATCTTAGGGGAACATATGAGACATATGAGAGAAATACAGGACACTCTTCGGGACTTATGGGGTAGATGCCAACAGACTGTTTCTTTTTGTGCTGTAGAATTTTGAACTGAGGCAATTAGTTCCAGGATGGGACTCAGTCATTTAGGATTGAGAAAACGAGACCTTTGATTATGCAAAGGATCGTAAATTTTTTGGAAATGTCCTCCCCAGTTGGCCATGGATGCTCAGTTGTTAAGTATTTCCAAAGCTGAGGTAATGATTCTTGGACCATAAGTGAATCAGGAATATAAAGTGTATCTGAGGCGTGTAACCTGCCATGTCCTTTGAGAAGGATGGAGTAGACTCACGTGCTTCCATTTTTATACTCTTATTCTCCATGAAACAAGCTTCTCCATGAAGCTGAAATTTTAGTCACTTTCTCTCTTTACTTTCTTAATTTGACACCCTTTAAGCTGTCTGTGCCAGCTAAACAATATACAAAATATGCCAGATATAGATAAGGTGAAGAGGCTTTTTCAGCTCAGCTTGGGTGAGACAAGAACCAGAGGTCATAGGTTTAGGGTGAAAGATGGAATATTCAAGGGGAATCTAAGGGGAAAATTCTTCACTCAGTGGCTGGTGCCAATGGAAGTAGTAAATGTGGGCTCAATTATACAGAACTGTGTAAAAGTCTTAGGTATATCTATCTGGTGTGCTTAAGAATTTTGCACAGTATTGTATATCAGCTAAAATGGGAAGATAGATGGGAAATAGAAATAAGAGTACTTAGCTTTGTATTAACTCAGTAGTGTTAAGTAGTAAGTTGAAAGACATAATATACAGTATCGTTCAAAAGTCTTAGGCACCCTAGTGATATATACATGTGCCCTAAGACTTTGTCACAGTACTGTCGTTGTTAAGAGAATCTTTGGTAAGTACATGGCTGGGAGAGGTTTGGAGGGATAGAGTCTGGGTGCACTTAGAAGGGGCTAGACAGATAAAGTCAGCATGGACAAAATGTTCTGAAGGACCTGTTCCTGTGCTGTACTGTTCAGGTAATACTAGTGTGATCACTCTGGTCGAGTATGATGCTATCTAAGAGGTTGTCTATTGCTGGATCCTCAGGTGGCTGTAGAAGCTGATCTGAAATCCTCATATTCTGGAGCAAGCAAGTCAGTGGTAGCTGTGGTTAATGGTTGAGTCTTCTGCTTGCTCAGTGTCTCCTTTCACAGCAGCATCTCTGTGGCACAGTGAAGGTCGTTCCCGTGCAGCACAACTCCCTCTTGAACAGATTTCCTCTTGGTGTATCAGTGTCCTATGACTCTATGACGGGCTCCACAAATTCAGCAGTGGGGAGCAATGTTCGTATGTCATCTCGTTCATGAACTGGCTCTGATATGACTGCACGTAATGTTCTGAAAATGCTCATGGCATTCAATTGCATGTGATATAGGGGTTAGTATTCTGGTTGGCTGAGATCAAGTGGGCCAAAGAGCCTTGTTTATCAGTCCAACAATACAAATCTGACTCCTTTTGACATTTGGTCCTGCAGACAAATAGCGTGCCCCGCCCGCCTTGCTGTCATACAGATTCTGTTCATGCCATATTTTCCAGAGATATATTAACAACAGAAGAATTTATCTGTACTGCATCAGGACACAAATCAAATATACCTAAGTTAATCTTTCTGCTCAAGTACTTTTGTGTTTGTGGCTGAACACTTTCTGAAATTCATTCTGTTATGTCATTTTGGCTTTGATATTAAAAGGAAGTGCAAAACATAGTTAGTGACAAGATTTAAGATTCATGTCTGGTAACAGGAGAATCCATTGGAAAGTGCCTTGTATTAGTAATGCTTATAATTTCACTCGGATTGATGTTCAGAGAATTGATTTTCATTTATATGCCAGATCTCTGGGGATAAAAGGTGTTTCTTCTTGGCTAATTACCTCAAATTACACTGTTAATGTAAATGTTGATTTATTTCTCCAGATAAAATTAAACCTATCTTCATAATTATTCATTTCACTCTTTGCTTTTGAAGCTTTGATCAAATTCTCTGCAGTGCAGTCAGACAAGTTGTAATAGTAGGGAGGCATTCTGCCTAAATGTCAAGGAATCCTATTTTGTCACTTCGTCAGGGTGTCCTAAGCATTACAAGCTTTGGGACAATCTTTCAGTTCATTTCGTATCACATTCTGTCAAATTAAAGGATGGGCTAGCTTCCTTGGTTTGAATCCTTAGCACTGGCATATTCACCAACCTCAACTGTCAGTGGCCCAGGCACAGGAGAAATCATATTAAAATCTTCAGTCCAGAAAAGTTCATGAAAATTTTCCACAGGAGTGAGATTAAACCATGCAAAGCTGGCATTAAGCCCCAGAAAGTAGAATTAGGGGCCGTGACCAAAGACTTAGTCAAAGCAAAACAGAGAGATGCATCAAAATACATTTTCCCCTAGTAGTCACCTTGGAGCTGGTACCTTAGGACTATGATGATTTTATACATCATGTGTAATAGACAGGACTATTGGAGGAAGTTCTATCTCTTTCACAAGGAACCCCAGGCATTTCCCCACATAACTGCATTCAACTTTAGGATTTCAAAATATAAATTCTATGCGTCAAACTTGCAGGTGGGAGCTTTGCATTGACAGATTTATACAAGGCACCAACAAGCTGCTGTTTCTTTCTCAGGACTGTTGTAGACGTAGAATAACTACTTCTGTTTAGATGTTTGAGTGAGACTGCCCTTGGAGTGGTAGGGTATATCACTGTGATGTCTCCTTTGGGTTTCTGGCTGTACATTCTGGGTGATGATGGCCAAATAATGGACATTTTTTTATTTTCACCTGTGGATCTAGAATCCATATTTCCCATGGTTTGTTTCAATATGCTTTAGAAATGTCCATATGCATTGGAGGTCAACATTAGGAACCTTCTGTGTCGAGTCTATCAGGAAGCAATAGGCTGGCCTCACTGGGTAAAGATGACCTACCCACTTGGTGAAATTACTGCTCCTTCAGATAGGTCTTGCTGAAGCAAATGGTTTCCAGGACTGCAGTGAGAGGCATCAGTTATCTTTGGAGAGCTGCTGGCCAACCATTGGATGTGAGGTGTTTTTACTGGTGTGGGGAAGGAGTGAGAGGGCCAGGGCATCAGGTGAAAGGTTTGAACTGGGCTTGGGAGGCAGTAGTGGAGAGTTACCAAGAGGGTGTAAATTGGAAGCTCCTAACGTGCCATCCTAGTTAATAGCTACTGACTCACCTGACCCATTTTACACTAATGGTACAGTACTCAGCCCCTGGCCCTCAGACCTCCATCAATATACTGGTCCGATAGACTTCAGTCCCTGTGATTCTTTGCATAGACACCTTTCCCCAATGTTATTGTATTAGTGACTGGTTCGCTAAAGATAATTGATGAAATTGTCTTGCAATGTTAAAATCAATGCTCACTTAGTTACGCCTGGCTTTTCTTGGCATTTGTAGAAAAGTCACCAAAGTGTCTGTCAATTTCTCTGATATTGCTGGAAATACCATACATCAGATTTAACAACAGATCAATTGAAAGCATCCATTCCCAAAATGAACATACACACTATACCTCTCTCCTTTTTCATAGAATTATAGAGGCATAGAACACAGAAACAGGCCCCTCGGCCCATCTAATCAAACCTTTATTCTGCCCAGTCCTTCGATGCACACCTGGTCCATAGCCATCCATACCCTTCCCATTTATGTAATTATGCAAACTCACTAAAACCTGCATCCACCACTTCTGCTAGCATCTCATTCCACACTGGCACCTCCCTCTGAATGAAGAAGGTCCCCTTCTAGTTCCCCTTAAATATTTAATCTTTCACGCATGGCTGACTTCCAGTTCTCATCCCACCAAATCTCAGCGGAAGAATCCTGCTTGCATTTACCCTATCTATACCCCTCATAATTTTGTATACCTCTGTTAAATCTCCCTCATTCTCCTATGCTCCAGGGAATGAGGACCTAACCTGTTCAATCTTTCCTTATAACTCAGGTCTTCAAGACCCCTGTAAATTTTCTGAATACTCTTTCAAGCTTTTTGAATCCTTTCTTGCAGGTCGGTGTACAAAACTGGATACAATACTCCAAATTAGTTCTCAGAATCAGAATCAGAATCAGGTTTATTATCACTGGCATGTGACATGAAATTTGTTAACTTAGCAGCAGCAGTTCAATACAATACATCCTACAGAAGAAAAAAAAACAAAATAAAATAATAATAATAATAAGTAAATAAATAAAATTGCAGTATGCGTATATTGAAGAGATTGAGAGCCACGCAAAAACAGAAATACTATATATTAAAGGAGTGAGGTAGTGTCCAAGGGTTCAATGTCCATTTAGGAATCAGATGACAGAGGGGAAGAAGCTGTTTCTGGATTCCTGAGTGTGTGCCTTCAGGCTTCTGTACCTCCTACCTGATGTTAACAGTGAGAAAAAGACATGCCCTGGGTGCTGGAGGTCTTTAATAATGGACGCTGCCTTTCTGAGACACCGCTCCTTGAAGATGTTCTGGGTACTTTGTAGGCTAGAAACCAAGATGGAGCCGACTAAATTTATAGTCCTCTGCAGCTTCTTTTGGTCCTGTTGCAGTCACAAATACCAGACAGTGATGCAGCCAGTCAGAATGCTCTCCATGGTACATTAATAGAAGTTTTTGAGTGCATTTATTGACATATCAAATCTCTTCAAATTCCTAATTAAGTATAGCCGATGTCTTGCCTTCTTCATAACTGCATCAATATGTTGGGACCAGGCTAGAGCCTCGGAGATCTTGACACCCAGGAACTCACTGATGTCTTATACAGATTTAACATAACATCCCACCTTCTGTACTCAATACTTTGATTTATGAAGGAATATAAAAAAGAAAGAAAAGATAATAAAGGTAAAAAAGAAATAAATCCACACAATAAAATTTTAAATATACATTTGGCTAATTATAAATTCATTCAGTCCCTCTTTCTCCTCGTTTACAAAATTCCTCATGACAAGCTGGGTTTAACATCTCTGAAGTGCCTACTTCAGGCATTTAGTGATTCCAATAAATCTCTTCATCTAGAACTCACACACATTTGGTTTGGCATCCTCTTCTCTAATTGTTGCATTAACATAATTATCTCCATAACTTTAAACATTATATGCCCTGGATCACATCTTCTTGATGTCACCCGTGTGCAGAATGCAATTTACATAAACCATCATGCAAATGTCCAATAATTAATAACTACAACCAATTTAATTATACAATCTCTTTGGCAAATACTGAATATGAGGAATTCAAAGAGTCTCTATTGTAGTCGAACGCAGCAGGCCAGGCAGCATCTCTAGGAAGAGGTACAGTCGATGTTTCGGGCCGAGACCCTTCGTCAGGACAAACGAAGGGTTTGACGAAGGGTCCTGACGAAGGGTCTCGGCCCGAAACATCGACTGTACCTCTTCCTAGAGATGCTGCCTGGCCTGCTGCGTTCACCAGCAACTTGGACGTGTGTTGCTTGAATTTGCAGCATCTGCAGAATTCTTCGTGTTTGCTCTATTGTAATGCCTTTTATAAATAGATAAATCTATGTGCTAGGAGCGGAAGTGGGTTCCTCAGCATCTCGAACCTGTTCCTCACCCCTCCCATACTCATGGTAACTATTCAATGCCATGCATAAGTGAATCTACGTACCTCTACCTTAAAAACATTCAAAGATCTTTCTTCTGATGGCCTTTGTGGAAGAGTTCCAAATACCCACAAATTTCTAAAAAAATGCTTTGTATCTGTCATAAATCTGTGAGCCTTATTTTTAAACAGTTATCCCTCTTTCTAGAGCTTCCCACTAAAAGAAAAATCCTTTCTATATCCACCTTGCTAAGACCCTTTGGGATCTCAAATGTTTCAATCAAGTCCGCACTCTCTCTCCTAAACTTCAACAAAAAAAGCTTAGCCTATCAATAGATAGGAAAGCAAGTTGTGAAGAGAATATAAGAAAGGCTACAAAGGTATATTTGCCGACCGGTGGTGTAGTGCACAGGCCTTCGAAGTGAATGGTCTGGAGTTCAAATCCAGCCGGCTCCTTGCATGCTTTCTGTCCAGGCTGGGTTGAGCATTGAGCTAGCAACGTGGCCTCATGAAAAGCAGTCAAATGCTACAGAAATGGCAAAAAAGCCACCCAAGGTGCCTCAAGGCGCAAAAAGGGACAACAACAACAGCAAAGAGATATAGATACAGGTTTCCCCGCCATCCGAAGGTAGAGCGTTCCTATGAAATGGTTTGTAAGCCAAAATGTCGTAAAGCGAAGAAGCAATTACCATTTATTTATATGGGAAAATTTTGTGAGCGTTCGCAGACCCAAAAATAACCTACCAAATCATACCAAAATAACACATAAAACTTAAAATAACAGTAACATATAGTAAAAGCAGGAATGATATGATAAATACACAGCCTATATAAAGTAGAAATACTTTTCCACAATCATTACTGCACTGTTATACGTAGCGAAAATCTCACGCAAGCGCCGTCGGCAGAAAATCTCACACAAGCGCTGTTCGCAGGAACACTCTTTCCAGTAACCTTTAAACTATGAAGCTGCTAAATCATACCAAGTAACGTAAAAATACACAGCCTATATAAAGTAGAAATAATGTATGTACAGTGTAGTATCACTTACCAGAATTGGGACAGTGCCGAGCACACTGATGATGGTGTGTTAGGCTGAGTCGTCGCAGGTTGGGGTGGTGCAGTGGCCCCCACCCTCCGGGCCACCAACCGATACCGATCCACGAAACATGCAGGGGTGCAGCGGTAGCCGGGAGGCACACAGCACATCTTTAAGAAAAAAGCCGAAACAAACATGCTAATTAATTAGGTGCCGCCCGGCATGTAATTGTCGGCCCAGGTCAGTGCCGATTTCCGATTATGTCATCTCTGATCTGGGCCGACAATTACATGTCGGGCGGCACCTAATTAATTAGCATGTTTATTTTGGCTTTTTTCTTAAAGATGTGCTGTGTGCCTCCCGGCTACCGCTGCATTCTCCGCGAATCGTTATCTGTCCGTGGCCTGGGGGTTGGGGTGGTGGGACACTGGGGTGTCATCTCATCATCGTTTGTTTCCATTAGAGCAGGCAGGTCATCTTCTATCTCTGCCTGCCTCAATGTCGAAGATCAAGGTTCGTCGTCTGCTGTGGCTGATGTGGAAGGCTTGCTTGACTGTTGAGCCTTGCGCATTTTTCTATCACATAATTCTTTGTAAGGACTCAAACTATCTTGCAAATATCCCCTAAGTCTACGTATCCTTTCAAAATTAAAGTCGTACTTCATCATTGCAGTGAAAATCTCACGCAGTTGATTCACGTTCAGTTTGCTACTGCATCCTTTCTTCTTCCAATTGCATCAGCTCTTCATCTATCAGCTCTTGGTCATGGGATGCCAAAACCTCTTCAACTTCATGTTCGTCAGCTTCCACAAGCCAAACTCACTTTGTCCTTACTTCGTTCACCAGGATCAAAACACTTAATTATGTCTAGTTTTACGCTAAGCGTAACACCCTTATGAGCTCTTTTAGGCTTTTCCGATACCGTAGAACTCATCTTGGTAATGACTGCTCACAGGCATGTGTTAAAGCAATGCCGGCGAGAATGCCGTTCTGAATCCGGGGGAGAGCGGCTGCTTGGGGCGCGCGCTGCCTTTTATCGTGCGTTGATTTTTTCACACGATGATTTTTTATCGTATGCTGCTTTTTTATCGTAACAGTGAAAACGCCTTTTGAAAGCGGAAACAGGGTACTAATGTAGGTCTTTCGTAACAGCGTGGTTTCATAAGGCGAACGTTCGAAAAGCGGGGGACACCTGTACAATGATGAGCCAATATAATATGGAAAATAGAAAAATGTCCATTCTGAATCGAAATGTTAAAAAGAAACATAAGGTTGTGTCTCTAGAGTCCAGCTGTCTACCAATGTCAGAGGTTCAAAAAGTACAAAGGTTAATTTATTACCAAAGCATGTATCCATATACAACTTTGAAATTTGTCTTCTCGAGATAGCCACGAAACAAGAAAGAACACAAAAGTCACTCAGAGAGAATCGTCAACCCCTCCCCCACACAAAAAGGAACAGCATCCCGATCATCAACTTCCCTCTGTACAAAATGGAACAGGAACATCGACCCCCTCAAAAAATCCTACCCACACGAAAAAACTAACAACACAATAGAACATCAACCCCAAACACCTTCCCCTCACACAACAAAAAGCAAAAGGAATGGATGATAAAAACACAGAATATAAAAACCATCAACCCGCCTCCATTCCTCCTGTCATCCAATTCCAGCTCCTTTGTTTTTGCGACATTGAGGGAGAGGTTGTTTTCTTGACGCCACTGTGTCAGAGACATGATTTCTTCCCTGTAAACCACCTCATTATTGTTTAAGCTTCGGCCAATCAATGCAGTGTCATCTGCAAATTTAATTAGCAGATTAAAGCTGTGGGTGGTGACACAGTCCTACACAGCCCTGAGGTGCTCCTGTGTTGAGAGTCAGAGGGGTGGAGGTGAGGGAGCCCACTCTTGCCTCCTGCTGGCGATCTGACAGGAAGACCAGGATCCTGCTGCACAAGGCAGGGTCAAGGCCGAGGTTTGAAATATACTCAATGACTTGGCCTCCACAGCTGTCTGTGGCAATGAATTCCACAGATTCACCATCTTCTGGCTCAAGAAATTTCTCCTCATCACTGTTCTAAAGGGACTTCCTTTTATTTCGAGGCTGTTCCCTCTGGTCCTGATCTCTCCCACTATAGGAAACAACTTCTCTTGACCCTCTCCAATGCCAGCACATCCTTTCTTAGATAAGGGGCTCAAAATGGCTCACAATACATCAAGTGAAGATGGACCAACTTACTTTTAATATTCCCTTCTTGAAAAGAATGCTAACATTGATTTTGCCTTCCTTACCACCGACTCAACCTACAAGTTAACCTGCACAAGGACTCCCATGTTCCTTTGCACCTCTGATTTTCGAATTTTCTCCGCATTTAGAAAATAGCCTTTCGTCTTTATACTTTTGACCAAAGTGCATGACCATACACTTCCCTACACTATATTCCATCTGCCTCATCCTTGTCCATTCTCCTAATCTGTTCAAGTTCTTTCGCAGGATCCTTGCTTCCTCAACACTACCTGCTCCTCCACCTACCTTCATATCATCTGCAAACTTCGCCACAAAGCTATCAATCCCGTCATCCAAGTCATTGACATATAAACATGAAAAGAAATGATCCCAGCACGAACCCCTGTGGAACACCACTAGTCACCGGTAGTCAAGCAGGAAAGGCCCCCTTTATTCCCACTCTGCCATATTCTAGTCATCTTGAAAAGAATGTTAACATTGCATTTACGTTCCTTATCACCGCTGGAAACTGCAAGTTAAAGGTAACTACACCAGTTAAGGTTATGATTATGAAGACAAGTAGTCCTCTTATTGTCATTTAGTAATGCATGCATTAAGAAATGATACATTATTTCCTCCGGTGTGATATCACAAAACACAGGACAAACCAAGACTGAAAAAACTGACAAAACCACATAATTATAAGATATAGTTACAAACAGTATAACAATACCATATCTTGATGAAAAAGTCCGTGAGCACAGTAAAGTTCAAAGTTTCTCAAATGTCCCACATCTCACACAGACGGGAGAAGGAAGAAAAACTCTCCCTGCCATGCCAACCACAATCTGACTCTGAGTCATCTGAAAACTTTGAACTCTGATCAGTTCTCCGACACCGAGTACTGAGCGCCATCTCTGTCCGAATGATTCGACCTCTTTCTCGGTCGCCAAAAGCAGGCAAGGCCGGGGATTTTGCGGCCTACCCTCCGAAAGATTCACGACCACATGGTAACGACAGCAGCGAACGGGCGTTTCAGAAATTTCTCCAGATGTTCCTCTGTGCTTTCACGTCCGTTCTCTATCACATCAGAATTGTCCACGGCCCCTATGTAACAGATACGATATCATTTTTCACCGGAGGGCTGTGCACGCGCGGCGCGCCGCCATCTTCTCCTCCTGCCTCAATAGATGTAGGTGTGGTAGGCTGAATGGTCTCCTCCTACGCTCTGCACACTTTGGGTATATTGAATTAATGCATGTGTGGTGAGTCTCCGTGTGACCAATAAGCTCGATATCATTGCTGCTGAGAAGGTCATCGAAGACAGCACAATGCGATCACAGAAAGGGAGGATAATCAGACAGTTGATACAGCAGAGTATAGAGCAGAGAAATGGGTGATAATAGGTCATCATGAAGCCACAACGCAGTAACATGACCGCAGCTGAAACAGAAAATGATATCAATGGTAATAAATCATAAGAGATTTCCACACTCAATTGCAAATTGCAATTCACTTAAGTTCAGTGATAAGAAAAACTAGTTCAAATATAACTTATAGCTTTAATGTAAAGGATGTTCAAACATATAAAAAGGGCTGACTAACTTGGAATACCTTAATTAGCTAATTAATCATAACAGTAGCTCAGATCAATGGTTGTACAGTTCGTTGTGTTAAACCAGCCAGAGGAGGGAAAGGAAAAGTGCTTGAGGTTTTGTCCACTGCTCAGCAGCAGCAGGATGCCCAGGTACCTCTGAGTTAATAGCACACAGAATGACAGGCAGGAGGAGGGGACGCATTGGTCCGGGGAACCTGGAGCACTCTGGCGATGCTGTGAGCACTCCCCACCCAAAGCAGTCAGATATCTAAGCTTTTGAAAGCAAGGGACTGATCAGAAGGCTGGAGACTCACTGTCTATATCAAAGTGCTCCATCAGGCTACAGTGACCTCAGACCTAAAATGCTCGCCACTGTCTACCTGACTGCAGTGTCTATGTATGGATGTTCCTTTAAGAAATGAATGTACCAGGTGGCATTTTCTTATACTGTACCAGACAATGTCCCACAGTGTGAAATGCCTGGGATCAATAAAAGATGCTTTGTTGACAGCTCTGAGTGATAATGCTCATGCTAACAATACAGAAACCCACAGATTCTACATTGACATATAGGGTGGGGCAAGTGGATGAGGTGAAACTGTGTGAACACTTTGGGACCAGAAACCAATGTTATACTAGTTTTAAAATAGTTATGTAAAGGGACAGAAATGGTCTGCAAGTTCGAGTTTTAAATTAGTGCAAGGCGAAAATTGATAGAATATTGATAAGAGACAGGAGCTTGCAAAGGTTGATTGAAGTAGGTTCTTTGTGGGCAATGGGACCAATGCAAGGCTTTCCAAGACAAGACAGAGAGAATGCAAGGTCTGAGTGTTCCTGTTAGACTGAAGGGCAAGGCTGGTAGGAATAGCGAATCCTGAATGACAAGGTATATTGAGGACCTGGCAAGGGAAAAGCAGGCACAGGGCTGGTACAGGCACTTGGGATCAAATGAATCCCTGGAGGAAAAGGGGATGTAGGGGTGTACTCAAGAAAGAAATCAAGAGGGCGAAAAGGAGGAATGAGATTATGGAAATTCTAAAGAGTGCAGTAATGACTCATAACGATATTGTCAGTATTTGAGAGACTCAGAGGTTGGGCAGGCTAGGACTTTATACCTTCGTGTGTTGGAGACTGAGACGTGATCTTATAGAGGTGTAGAAAATCATAATGGCATAGATAGGATGAATATAAGACCGTAAGACATAAGAGTGGAATTAGGCCATTCGGCCCATCGAGTCTGTTCCACCATTCAATCATGGCTGATCCTTTTTTTCTCCTCCTCAAACCCATTTCCCAGACTTCTCCCCATAACCTTTGATGCCGTGTCCAATCAAGAACCTATCAATCTCTGCCTTAAATACACCCAATGACCTGGCCTCCACAGCTGCACCTGGCAACAAATTCACTACCCTCTGGCTAAAGAAATTTCTCTGCATCTCTGTTTTGAATGGCCAGCCCTCTATCCTGAGTCTATGCGCTCTTGTCCTAGACTCTTCCACCATTGGGAAACATCCTTTCCACATCTACTCTGTCTAGGCCTTTCAACATTCGAAAGGTTTCAATGAGATCCCCCGTCATTCTTCTGAATTCCAGCGAGTACAGCCCCAGACCCATCAAATGTTCATCGTATGATAACCCTTTCATTCCTGGAATCATCCTTGTGAACCTTCCCTGGACACTCTCCAATGCCAGCACATCTCTTCTAAGATGAAGAGCATAAAACTGTTCACAATACTCAAGGTGAGGCCTCACCAGTACTTTATAAAGCCACAGCATCACATCCCTGCTCTTGTATTTTAGACCTCTTGAAATGAATATGAATGCTAACATTCCATTTGCCTTCCTCACCACCGATTCGATGAACAAGTTAACATTTAGGGTGTTCTGCACAAGGACTCCCAAGTCCCTTTGTATCTCAGATTTTTGAATTTTCTCCCCGTTTAGAAATTAGTCTGCACATTTATTTCTACTACTAAAGTGCATGACCATGCATGTTCTAACATTGTATTTCATTTGCCACTTTCTTGCTCATTCTCCTGATCTGTCTAAGTCCTTCTGCATCCTACCTGTTTCCTTAACACTACCTGCCCCTCCACCAATCTTCATATCATCTGCAAACTTGGTAGCAAAAGCATCATTTAAATCGTTTATATACAGCATAAAAAGAAGTGGTCCCAATACTGACCCCTGTGGAACACTGCTAGTCACTGGCAGCCAACCAGACAAGGATCCTTTTATTCCCACTCGCTGCCTTCATCCAATCAGCCAATACTTTAACCGTTTTAGTAACTTTCCTGTAAAACCACGGGCTCTTAATTTGGTAGGCAGCCTCATGTGTGGCACCTTGTCAAAGGCCTTCTGAAAGTCCAAATATACAATATCCCCTTTATCTGTCCTACTTGTAATCTCCTCAAAGAATTTCAACAGGTTTGTCAGGCAGGATTTTCCCGTAAGGAAACCATACTGACTTTGTCCTATCTTGTCCTGTGTCACAAGTACTCCATCACCTTATCTTTAACAACTGACTCCAACACCTTCCCAACCACTGAGGTCAGACTAACTGGTCTATAATTTTCTTTCTGCTGCCTTCCTCCTTTCTTAAAGAGTGGCGTGACATTTGCAATTTTCCAGTCCTCTGGCACCACGCCAGAGTCCAAAGAAATTTGAAAGATCATTTCTAAGGCCGCCACAATTTCTAACGCTACCTCTTTCAGAACCCTAGGGTGCAGTTCATCTGATCCGGATGACTTATGTACCTTTAGGTCTTTCAGCTTTTTGAGTACCTTCTCTCTTGTAACAGTAACTGCACCCACTTCTCTTCCTTCACACACTACAATATCAGATATACTGCTAGTGTCTTCCACAGTGAAGACTGATGCAAGATATACATTTAGTTCATTTGCCATCTCCTTGTCCCCCATCATTATTTCTCCTGCTTCATTTTCTAGTGGTCCTATATTCACTCTCATTTCTCTTTCATTTTTTGCATACTTGAAAAAGCTTTTACTATTCACTTTGATATTATTTGCTAACCTGCTTTCATATTTCATCTTTTCCCTTCGAATGATTCTTTTAGTTGCTTTCTGTAGGTTCTTAAAAACTTCCCAATCCTCTATCTTCCCACTAATTTTTGTTATGTTGTATGCCCTCTCTTTTGTTTTTACAGTAGCTTTGACTCCCTTCTCAGCCATGTTTTGCTATTTGAGTATTTCTTTACTTTTGGAATACACATGCCCTGCACCTACCTCATTTTTCCCAGTAACGCTCGTTACTGCTGCTCTGTTGACAGCCCTGCCAGCAGCTCCTTCCAATTTAATTTGGCCAATTCCTCTCTCATACCACTGTAATTTCCCTTACTCCACTGAAATACTGCTGCATCAAACTTTCTCCCTATCAAAGTTCAAGTTGAACTCAATCATATTGTGATTACTAGTTCCTAAGGGTTCTTTTACCTTACACTCCCTAATCACCTCTGGTTCATTACATAACACTCAATCCAGTATAGCTGATCCTCTAGAAAAAGCCATCTAAAAAGCCTCTAAAAAGCCATCTCCTAGGTATCCAACAATCTCACTCTCTTGAGATCCATTACCAACCTGATTTTCCCCAATCGACCTGCATGTTAAAATCTCCCATGATTATCATAACATTGTCCTTTGACACACCTTTTCTATTTCCTGTTGTAATCTGTGGTCCACCTCCCAGCCACTGTTGGGAGTCCTGCCATCAACTGCCTTGCAGTTTCTTAACTCAACCCACAAGGATTCAACATTTTCCAATCCTATGTCACATCTTTCTACTGATTTGATGCCATTCCTTACCAGTAAAGCCATGCTTTCCCCCTCTGCCTACCTTCCTATCCCTCAAATACAATGTCTAACCTTAGACATTCAGCTCCCAATTATAACCATCCTTCAGCCACGATTCAGTGATGGCCACAACATCATACTTGTACTCAGTCTTATTGCCAGTGTTTGAGAATCAGGAATTAGAGGGCTTACCTTAAGATTTAAATGTTTAATGGGAACATGAAGGCAACCATTTTGCATAAAAGTTAGTATCTGTGTGGAATGAACTGCCAAAGAAATGGCTGGGCTAAGTACATTAACAACAGTTGTATGGGTACATGGATTGGAAAGATTTAGAAGGTTATGGGCCGAACACTGGCAAATACGAGGGGTGATTGATAAGTTCGCGGCCTAAGGTAGGAGTCAATTTTAGAAAACCTAGCACATTTATTTTTCCTACATTTACACACTTAGTCCAGCGATCGTGGAGCATACGGATCCCTTCCTTGTAGAAGTCGGCATCTTGGACCTCCAGGAAGTGGTCCACAGCAGGGGTGATTGATATGTTTGTGGCCTAAGGTAGAAGGGGATGAGTTATTAACTTCAAACTTTCTGCATTTTCACTCAAAGAGTTGAACTGCACGTGTATGTAACGAGAGCTGTATAACTCATCTCCTTCTACCTTAAGCCATGAACTTATCTATCACCCCTGCTGTGGACCACCTGGAGGTCCAAGATGCTCTCGTTACATGCACGTGCAGGTCAACTCTTTGAGTGATTATGCAGAAAGTTTGAAGTTAATAACTCATCTCCTTCTACCTTAGGCCACGAACTTATCAATCACCCCTGCTGTGGTTCACTTCTACAAAGAAGGGATCCGTATGCTCCACGACCGCTGGACTAAGTGTGTAAATGTAGGAGGGGACTATGTTGAAAAATAATTGTGCTAGGTTTTCTAAAATTGACTCTTTCTACTTAGGCCACAAACTTATCAATCACCCCTTGTAGTATCTGGGTCATTTTGGTCAGCGTGGACCAGTTGTGTTGAAGGTTGTTTTCTATCCCGTATAACTCTATGACTCTATGAGTTCTGCTTTTGAATTTTCCTGAAATGTTGCCCCTTTACCTTAACCCAGGTGAAGGTATCAATTTTATGACTTCCACTGTTGTTTTGACCCTATGGGGAACAGAGTCCTCATTAAACTGAAGGAGAAACAGAAGATTGGGTCCAGTGTACATCTACAGATGGATACGACCAAGCAGCCTATCACAATAAGAAGAGTTTAAAGCCCCTAATCATCTTATACTAATTCCAAACGCACAATTTCCTTCGACTTTCTGCCACTCTGAATCACCTTGGAGAAGATGTGAAGCCATTGCTTTTGATTTTGTTTCTGACAGAGCCTGAAAATTGCTACCAGCTACATCCACAGTGGCAGTCCTAATCCGCAAATCACCTTTGACCTCCAGCAAAGTAACATTGCCTGCACAGTGAAGATTGCTGGTGTCCATTAGCATTTTCTGCATTGTTGGCATATAAATGAGGTCCTTTTAGACAATCTCGCCTCACCTTGACATTTATTTAAAGCCTCTGAAAACTTGACAATGTTAATATGACAGAAAAAAACTCATCAAGTCTTTTCATGTCCTTGTTATTAGTAAAAGCATTGCTTGCCAGACTGGGCCAGAGGGCTGCTTGAAGTTAATAAAATGGCTCATAGAATTTATCATCACATGTGCATATTGTTCTCCGTTAGTGTTTTGTGATTTTTGTTATGTTTTGTACCTCCAGAAAATAATTGAAAGAAACACCAAAGAGCCAGGGGACGTGTGTCTACTTAGATTCATTTTTTTTAGTGAGGCGCTCAGATATGGCATAATGACATATGCTATTCTTACATATAACCCATAATGCTTTATGTAAACAACCAAGGAATGCTTAATCAAACAATATATTTACAATGTTACTGAAATATTAAATATACTACACTTCTCCTTGCTAAGCTAGAAACTCCAACTCAATATAGAATGCATCTCAATGCAAATATATAACGTATAGCTCTCTAGTCATCTTATATACACAGTATACTATAAATAAAACTATATATATAGACATCTACAGCACAATATATTTTAAATTTCCCATTCAGGCCTTAGGATTTAATCACTGTGGAGCATTTGTTACTCTTGAGGGCTAACGTCTTTCCTGATAAGTGTGTGGGGGAGGGGGTCGGTCTGCTTGGCAAGTGAGACTTGTGGCTGTGAAACAATCTCAGGTTCTGGGGCCTCCTCCGTAGTGGTTGTAGGAGTTGACTCTGGAACTGCAGAAAGTGGTTCTGACAGCTCTGAACACTTGTTGTCTCTAACAATTAACCCTGCTCTCCTCAACTGATCGAGATGTCGTCTCCATATGCCATCTGACACAAATGTGTAGGAGAGTGGTCCAATTCTGTCCTTAATCCTTCCAAGTACCTACTTTTGATTTCCTCTGTAGTCGCTCGCCAGAACTGCTTGTCCATGAGTGAAACACCAAACCTTCTTGTTTGAGGAGCTGTCAGTTTGTCTCAACACACATCAAAGTTGCTGGTGAACGCAGCAGGCCAGGCAGCATCTCTAGGAAGAGGTACAGTCGATGTTTCGGGCCGAGACCCTTCATCAGGACTAACTGAAAGAAGAGCTAGAAAGAGATTTGTCTCTTACTAGCTCTTCAATTTGTCTCAGCTGTTTGCCCTGCATACTCCTTTGAGATTGGCTTTGAGGTGATCCAAGTGCGAATGCAAGGGATGACACAGGAACAGCATAGCTGGTGAGTGGTTGATTGTGGAGTGTTCTGTATTACGACATGCAATGAGGAAATTAACAAGCTTCTGATTCAGTCTCAATGCAGTGTCTTTGGCTGGCATTGCGTGTAGTGTGTTTCAATTCTGGACCAAACTTTCCGCCAAGCCATTTGTGGATGGTTGGTACAGTTCAAATGTAATATGTCTTATTCCATTCATTTTCAGAAATGACGGAAACTGTTCTGCAACTAACTGCGTTCCATTGTCACTGACTAAGTGTTCTGGATCACTAATCCTTGAGAAGAGGCTTCTCAGCACATCAACAGTGTGTGAGGTTGTAGTGGAGGCGATTGGGAACAGTTCTGACCAGTTTGCGGCTGCATCCACTACTATTGAGAAATTTATGCTCATGAACGGTCCAGCAAATTCCACATGAATCCTCTGCCAGGGCAGAGCAGGCCTCATTTAGTTGTCAGCTTGGATGGTACAACTCTCTTTCTTTTTAAATCTTTTTATTGAATTAGTACACAAAAGGTAAAAGGTATAACAACCAATATATTGTTAAGATATAAATATACAAGTAATATTAATACAAAAAAACAATACAAACAACATAAATTGGTTATAAAATAACAAGGTAATATAGTTGTATACTCATTTTCCATATATATCAATAGAACAAGAAAAAAATCCAGAAACCTCCCCCCAAAAAAAAGAACTCCAGGTCTGTTCAAATTTAACTGAAGTATCATAAAGATTACTTCTGATTTTTTCCCAAATTTAGACACAGTATCATTTGAGAGAACCAAAAAAAACGTAGTTGGGGCATTAATCTCCTTCCAATGTTGTAGAATACATCTTTTCGCCATTAAAGTAAGAAATGCAATCATTCTACGTGCTGAGGGGGGTAAATTACTGGAAGTTTTAGGTAATCCAAAGATAGCAGTAATAGGATGGGGAGAAATATCACTATTCAAAACCTTTGAGATAATAAAAATGTCTTTCCAAAAAGTTTCCAGAGTAGGACAAGACCAAATCATGTGGGTCAAGGAAGCTATCTCCCCATGACATCTATCACAAAGAGGGTTAATATGAGAGTAAAAACGAGCTAATTTATCTTTAGACATGTGTGCTCTATGGACCACTTTAAATTGAATTAAGGAGTGTTTGGCACAGATAGAGGAAGTATTAACTAGTTGTAAAATATGAGCCCAGTCATCAGCCGGGATAGTAAGGCCCAATTCCTTTTCCCAATCAATCCTAATCTTACCGAATGGCGCTTTCCTAAGTTTCATAATAGTGTTATAAATAGTAGCCGTTACACCTTTCTGACACGGGTTAAGGTTAATGATAGTGTCTAAAATATTTGTAGGGGGTAACGCTGGAAAGAAAGAAAGTATGGTATTTAGGAAATTTCTAACTTGCAAATATCTAAAGAAATGTATTCTTGGTAAATTGTATTTGTTAGATAAGTGTTCAAAAGACATAAGGGAGCCATCTGAAAATAAGTCCAATAACCGTGATATACCATTAGTCTTCCAAATTTGAAAGGCACAGTCCGTAGAGGAGGGGACAACTCTCAATCCCTACATAAGGCAAACTCCTTCAAGGACAAATTCATCCAAGCACTGGTAATACCGGGGGAACTGGAATTTCTGCTGCACATTGCAGCCATGTTGGGTAATAAAGAGGAAACTGGAATTTTTACTGCATATCTCAACCATTTTGAGTTGCCACGTAGACCTGAGACAATGTGGAGTCTTTTCTAGTTTCCCTTTGAATCACCTCTGCCGTAAGAGTGAGATGCGATTTGCAATAGGGAGAATAGGTCAAAAGGAGTGTCCTCTTTAGTAAATTTTTCATTATCTCATTTTCCAAGAGTAAACAGGACAATCTATCAGCATTTCCCTGATTATTTATTCTCTTTAATTCAATCTTGTTATTGTGTCCTCCAAGAAGCAGAGCCCATCTCTGCATTCGTGCTGTTGCTGTTAGTGGGACAGCTTCTTGTGGATTAAAAATGGAAACTAGTTGTTGATGATCAGTTATGAGGATAAACTCTCACCCATGCAAGTCCTGGTTGAAACATTTTACACCCAAACCAGACTCAAGGCCTCTCCATCAATCTGTGTGCCATTTTTCTCTGCAGCTGTAAGGGAACGTGATGCAAAGACTACGGAACGTCTACTTCCATCACTCATAACATGTGACATAACTGCACCTATACCACAAGGTGAGGCATCACAAGCAAGTTTCATTGAGCGATGTGAATCATACTATGTGAACACAGTGTCTGATGTCACCAATTCCTTTGCCTTTTCGAAGCTATTGTCTATTGCAAATTCTTCCCAATCTGTAGCCATCAGTTCAAGGGGTGGAGCACAGTATCTAGGTTTGGCAGGAATCTCTTATAATAATTGATAAATCCTAAAAAAAGGACTGCAACTGCGACACATCCTTTGGACCTGGGGCATCCATCACTTCTTGAATTTTCTCAGCATGCTTGTGTAATTCTTATGTGACAATAGTGTGACCACGGTAAGTGATGTTTGGTTCAAAGAATTCACACTTACTGCATTGAACTCTGAGACCATAATTTTCTAATATTTTTAACATTGTCTTGAGCTCTTGGACATGTTCCTCGTCATCCTCATCAGCAAAAATGTCGTCATCCAGGTTAACACTGAGTGACTGGGCAGTTCTGCAGCACCCAATCCACAGATTCGTGCCAGGAGACAGATGCACATGCTACTCCAAAAATAAACCTATTATAGTGATAAAGCCCGTCATGAGGGTGTGCAGTGAAAAACACTATTATTATTATTATCAACTGTTTATGAAACTGCAGCTGTACGCGTTGCTTGTTAATTTCACTTGCTTTCTGTCTTTTTTTTTAGCTTGGCCATCTCTTTTCCTTTCCAAAGAAACACATGCTGCACTTTTTCTTTAACACAAATGTCTCCCCTCCGGAAGAAGAAATGTGCTGCTCTTCAACAGGTAGGTAGTCATCTCGAGTTTGTTTTAAAATTTCCTCATCACCACTATGTTATGCTTTGTAACTCCAGAAACTAATAAAAAAAAACAGAAGGGCCGGGAGAAGTGTGTCTACTTAATTTCTTATTTTACTGAGGTGCTCACATGTGACATGGTGGCGTGATGATGTATGCCATTTGTGTACTTTTACGTATAATCAATAATGAATTATATAATCAAACAATGAATGCTTAATCAAACACAGTATTTACAATTATACTCAAATATTATTGATGTATTAATCATACTACTGTCATGGTCCCGATCGTTAATCCCCTATTTTCTCCTAATTTCCTTTGATTGGGCCACGGTTCCAACCGTTAATTTTCCATTTGCTACTAATTCTCTTTGATGACGACACACCTGGTTTCCATCAGGACCTGCAGCATAAGAAACCTGGCATTACTACCACTAGTTGCCAGATCGTTGGTTTTGCCTGTGTGGTAATTAACGTTTCCCGGCCGCTTAGGACCGGATGTTCTAAGTTTTGCTCCTGTATCGAGAATTACTTGCGAAATACAGTCTCTTCGTGTTAAGATCAGTTGTCTAAGTTCAACTCCGGTTCTGAGGTTTACCTGTGAAACCCAACCTCTCTGTGCCAAGATAAGTCTTCTAAAGTTTTACTTCAGTGTAACTCCGTCTCTCCATACTAAGAAGAGTTTTGTCCACCGTTTCTTTCTCTACAAGGATGTCTCTGATCGCTTGCATGACATTCTGAAGTGGGAGGGTAATCAGCCAGATGTCGTGGTGCACATCGGTACCAATGACTTAGCAAGGAAGAGTGAGGAGGTCCTGGAGAGTGAGTATAGAGAGCTTGGTAGGAAGTTGAAAAGCAGGACTTCCAGGGTGGTAATCTTAGGATTGCTACCTGTGCTACGTGCCAGTGAGGGTAGGAATAGGATGCTCTGGAGGATGAACAAGTGGCTGAGGAACTGGTGTAGGGGGCAGGGTTTCAGATTTCAGGATCATTGGGACCTCTTCTGGGGCAGGTGGGACCTGTACAAGAGAGGTGGGTTACACTTGAACTACAGGGGGATCAATATCCTTTCAGGGAGGTTTGTTAGAGCTATTGGGGAGGTTTTAAACTAGATTTGCAGGGGGATGGGAACCAGAGTGCCAGAGCTGACAGTGTGTCTGGGGTGAAAATAAATGATGTTAAAAGTTCAAGCAAATCTGCTAATAGAAAGGTTGTGAATGGTGGTAAAAATTTTCTGAGGTGTATATACTTCAATGCTAGGAGTATTGCGGGGAAGACGGATGAGTTGAGGGCGTGGATTGACACATGGAATTATGACCATATAGCAATTAGTGAAACTTGGCTACAGGAGGGGCAGGGCTGGCAGCTTAATATTCCAGGGTTCCGATGTTTCAGATGTGATCGAGGCAGAGGAATGAAAGGTGGGGGAGTAGCATTGTTTGTTAGGGAAAATATTACAGCAGTGCTCAGGCAGGACAGATTAGCGGGCTTGTCTACTGAGTCCTTATGGGTGGCGCTGAGAAACAGGAAAGGTATGGCCACATTAGTGGGATTGTATTACAGACCACCCAATAGTCAATGAGAATTGGAAGAGCAAATCTGCAGAGAGATAGCAGGCAACTGCAGGAAACATAAAGTTGTGGTGGTAGGGGATTTTAATTTTCCATATATTGATTGGGACTCCCATACTGTTAGGGGTCTAGATGGTTGAGAGTTTGTAAAGTGTGTTCAGGAAAGTTTTCTAAATCAATATATAGAGGGACCAACTAGAGGGGATGCAATATTGGATCTCCTGTTAGGAAACGAGTTAGGACAAGTGACGGAACTCTGTGTAGGGGAGCACTTTGGTTCCAGTGATCATAATACCATTCGTTTCAACTTGATCATGGACAAGGATAGATCTAGTCCTAGGGTTGAGGTTCTGAACTGGAAGAAGGCCAAATTTGAAGAAATGAGAAAGGATCTAAAAAGCGTGGATTGGGACAGGTTGTTCTCTGGCAAAGGTGTGATCGGTAGGTGGGAAGCCTTCAAAGGAGAAATTTTGAGAGTGCAGAGTTTGTATGTTCCTGTCAGGATTAAAGACAAAGTGAATAGGAATAAGGAACCTTGGTTCTCAAGGGATATTGCAACTCTGATAAAGAAGAAGAGGGAGTTGTATGACATGTATAGGAAACAGGGAGTAAATAAGGTGCTTGAGGAGTATAAGAAGTGCAAGAAAATACTTAAGAAAGCAATCAGAAGGGCTAAAAGAAAACATGAGGTTGCTTTGGCAGTCAAAGTGAAGGATAATCCAAAGAGCTTTTACAGGTATATTAAGAGCAAAAGGATTGTAAGGGATAAAATTGGTCCTCTTGAAGATCAGAGTGGTCGCCTATGTGCGGAACCAAAGGAAATGGGGGAGATCTTAAATAGGTTTTTTGCGTCTGTATTTACTAAGGAAACTGGCATGAAGTCTATGGAGTTAAGGGAAACAAGTAGTGAGATCATGGAAACTGTACAGATTGAAAAGGAGGAGGTCCTTGCTGTCTTGAGGAAAATTAAAGTGGATAAATCCCAGGGACCTGACAGGGTGTTCTCTCGGACCTTGAAGGAGACTAGTGTTGAAATTGCAGGGGCCCTGGCAGAAATATTTAAAATGTCGCTGTCTACAGGTGAGGTGCCGGAGGATTGAAGAGTGGCTCATGTTGTTCCGTTGTTTAAAAAAGGATCGAAAAGTAATCCGGGAAATTATAGGCCGGTAAATTTAACGTCAGTAGTAGGTAAGTTATTGGAGGGAGTACTAAGAGACAGAATCTACAAGCATTTGGATAGACAGGGACTTATTAGGGAGAGTCAACATGGCTTTGTGCATGGTAGGTCATGTTTAACCAATCTATTGGAGTTTTTCGATGAGGTTACCAGGAAAGTGGATGAAGGGAAGTCAGTGAATATTGTCTACATGGACTTCAGTAAGGCCTTTGACAAGGTCCCGCATGGGAGGTTAGTTAGGAAAATTCAGTCGCTAGGTATACATGGAGAGGTGGTGAATTGGATTAGACATTGGCTCAATGGAAGAAGCCAGAGAGTGGTGGTAGAGAATTGCTTCTCTGAGTGGAGGCCTGTGACTAGTGGTGTGCCACAGGGATCAGTGCTGGGTCCATTGTTATTTGTCATCTATATCAATGATCTGGATGATAATGTGGTAAATTGGATCAGCAAATTTGCTGATGATACAAAGATTGGAGGTGTAGTAAACAGTGAGGAAGGTTTTCAGAGCCTGCAGTTGGAAAAATGGGCTGAAAAATAGCAGATGGAGTTTAATACAGACAACTGTGAGGTATTGCACGTTGGAAGGACAAACCAAGGTAGAACATACAGGGTTAATGGTAAGGTACTGAGGAGTGCAGTAGAACAGTGGGATCTGGGAATACAGATACAAAATTCCCTAAAAGTGTCGTCACAGGTAGATAGGGTGGTAAAGAGAGCTTTTGGTACATTGGCCTTTATTAATCAAAGTATTGAGTATAAGAGCTGGAATGTTATGATGAGGTTGTATAAGGCATGGGTGAGGCTGAATCTGGAGTATTGTGTTCAGTTTTGGTCACCAAATTACAGGAAGGATTTAAATAAGGTTGAAAGAGTGCAGAGAAGGTTTACAAGGATGTTGCCGGGACTTGAGAAACTCAGTTACAGAGAAAGGTTGAATAGGTTAGGACTTTATTCCCTGGAGCGTAGAAGAATGAGGGGAGATTTGATAGAGGTATATAAAATTATGATGGGTATAGATAGAGTGAATGCAAGCAGGCTTTTTCCACTGAGGCAAGGGGAGAAAAAAACCAGAGGACATGGGTTAAGGGTGAGGGGGGAAAAGTTTAAAGGGAACATTATGGGGCGCTTCTTCACACAGAGAGTGGTGGGAGTATGGAATGAGCTGCCAGACGAGGTGGTAAATGCGGGTTCTTTTTTAACATTTAAGAATAAATTGGACAGCTACACGGATGGGAGGTGATATGGTCCATGTGCAGGTCAGTGGGACTAGGCAGAAAGCGGTTCGGCACAGCCAAGAAGAGCCAAAAGGCTTGTTTCTGTGCTGTAGTTTTTCTATGGTTTCTATGCTCCTAATCAAGATAAATTCTGTCCGTCACCTGCCTACCTGCTCTCCCTCTAGTTTGTCGTTTGTGTCTGCATCCAAACCAAATCTCCGTGCCTGTGTTCTGCACTTGGGTTTGCCTCATTTACTGATTGCAACAGAACGATCTAGCCACAATGGACTCAGTGGCTGCAACACCCTGCAACAAGCCCTCGCCAGCCAGGACTTCCTACTGGGTTTGTACAACCAACTCCTCCGGGAGGCCATGGGGAACCTCTGTTCCCTGTCTGCTGACGTATCGAAGATCGATGACTAGGTGGACTGTGTATCCACTCATTTTACCCCATCCACTCCTGGAACTCTGTCTAACCAGCCCAGACAGCTTGTAGTGGCAACCCCCTACGTGTCAGCAACACCCCTGCCAAGAGAGCCGCACGCACCTGAACCAGAGCACTACGCTGGGGATTTGGGGATGTGTCGGGCTTTCCTTCTGCAGTGCTCCTTGCTGTTTGAACAGCAGTCATCCACGTACTCCACGGATAAGTCAAAAATTACTTATATAACCATATAACAATGACAACACGGAAACAGGACATCTTGGCCCTTCTAGTCCGTTCCGAACGCTTACTCTCACCTAGTACCACCGACCTGCACTCAGTCCATAACCCTCCATTCCTTTCCTGTCCATATACCTTTCCAAGTTAACTTTAAATGATGACATCGAACCTGCCTCAACCACTTCTGCTGGAAGCTGGTTCCACACAGCTACCACTCTCTGAGGAAAGCCTATCCACGTCAACTCTATCTGTCCCCCTCATAATTTTAAATACCTCTATCAAGTCCCCCCTCAACCTTCTATGTTCCAAAGAATAAAGATCCAACTTGTTCAACCTTTCTCTGTAACTTAGGTGATGAAACCCAGGTAACATTCTAGTAAATCTTCTCTGTACTCTCTCTATTTTGTTGACATCTTTCCTATAATTCGGTGACCAGAACTGTACACAATACTCCAAATTTGGCCTCACCAATGTCTTGTACAATTTCAACATTGCATCCCAACTCCTATACTCAGTGCTCTGATTTATAAAGGCCAGCATACCAATAGCTTTCTTCACCACCCTATCCACATGAGATTCCACCTTCAGGGCACTGTGTACCATTATTCCTAGATCCCTCTGTTCTACTGCATTCGTCAATGTCCTACCATTTACCATGTATGTCCTATATTGATATCATGGGATTGTTGCAGGGAAGTGCCCTAGCATGGGCTACAGCTGTTTGGGATAATCAACCAGAGATCTGCTCTTCTTTCGCCACCTTTGTCGTGGAAATGAGAAAGATCTTTGACCACCCTTTCCGTAGTAAGGACACTGCCAAATGTCTGCTCAATCTCCACCACAGCTCATGCAGGGTTGCCGAATATTCTGTGGAGTTCCGGACGTTAGCGGCCGACTCAGGGTGGAACAATGGGGCACTCCAAGGGGTATTTCGGAATGGTCTCAGCAACATGGTAAAAGACCAGTTCGCAGCAAGAGACGATACTGACAGCCTGGACTCCTTGATCTCCCTATCCACCAGGTTGGACAACCGTCTCCGAGAACACCATAGAGAAAGAACGGGTCGTCCACCACCTTTGGCCACTCCACAGCACTCATTTCCGCCTCCCGCCATAACAAGCTTCTCTTCCCCTGCAACTAGAGTAGCTCCCAGCCCAGCCGTTTCCACCGCCCCGGGAGAGGAACCCATGCAGCTGGGATGGAACCTCCCACTGAACGACTACGGAGATTGAGAGCGGGTGAGTGTCTATATTGCAGCCAGTCTGGCCACTTCTGTGCTACCTGTCCCCTTCGGCCAAAAAGGGAAGGTTCACCAGTAGAAAGGAAGACCCTGGTGGGCCAGACAACATTCCCTTCCGTTCCCCGAACCCGGATGCAGCTGCAAGCTACTTTACGTTACAACCAACAGTCCCTGCCTCTGTCAGCACTAGTGGACTCTGGTGCTGAGGGAAATCTTTTGGATGAAAACATAGCTTCCCGGGCCAGAATTCCCCATGAGCCATTGAGTACCCCCTTGGAAGCCCAGGCACTGGACGGTAGACTACTGGCCCGAGTCACACATTGTACACCACCCCTGTCTCTCTTTCTCTCCGGGAACCATAGGGAACAGATATGATTCAATTTAATTTCCTCTCCTCAAGCTCCGATAGTTCTTGATTACCCATGGTTAAGCTGCCATAACCCCCATATTGACTGGTTCACTGGGAAGATAGTCAGCTGGAGTCGTTCTGTCACTCCACGTGTCTACAAGTGACCTTTTCCCCTGTGGAAGTCATCATGACCTCATCTGCCTCTGAAACCCCCCGACTTATCCGAGGTTCCAGCAGAGTATCACAATCTGGGAGAAGCGTTTAGCAAACAACGGGCTCTTTCCCTGCCTCCACACTGCCCTTACGATTGCGTAAAAGACTGCCCAAAGATTTCTTCTTTGTGGGGAAGAAAGACGGCTCACTGCACCCTGCATTGACTCTATCGTGGCCTGAACAGCATAACCATACAGTACAAGTATTCACTGCCCCTTATCAACTCTGCTTTCAAACCCCTTCATGGAGCCGCCATTTTCTCTAAATTGCACCTACGGAGTGCCTATCACCTGGTCAGGATAAGGGAGGGAGATGAGTGGAAAACAGCTTTGAACAGCCCTCTTGATCATTTCGAATATCTGGTCATGCCCTTAGGTCTCACCAGTGTCCCCGCTGTTCTGATAAGTGATGTCCTTAGGGACTTTATTAAATGTTTCATTTTCATTTATTTGGACAAAATCCTGTCCCGCAGTCTTCAGAAACACATCCACCACATCCGTCAGGTTCTGCAGAGGCTTTGGGAGAACAAACTATTCGTTAAGGCTGTGAAGTACGAATTTCATGTCCCTCCTGTCAGTTTCTTAGGGTACATCATCGAGAGCAGGCAAGTGACAGCGGATCCCAAAAAGATCCGGGCAGTGGCGGAGTGGCCAAAACCCACGATACTCAGGCAACTCCAGCGATTTCTGGGGTTTGCAAACTTCTATCGTCACTTCATCAGGGAATACAGCCGGGTGGCAGCACCCCTTACTCCCTTACTCGACTCACCTCTCCTGCGACCCCTTTTCACTGGGACCCTGAAGCGTACTCAGCCTTCTTGGAGCTGAAGAGGCGATTTGCCTCCGCTCCCATCCAGGTCCAACCTGACTCCTCTCACCAATTTATTGTGGAAGTCGATGCCTCCTACTCTGGGGTGGGAGTGGTCCTCTCCCAACGCTCCAGCCCAGACCAAAAACTCCATCCCTGCGTCTTCTTTTTTCACCAGCTGTCCCTTGCTGAACAGAACTACAACGTAGGGAACCGGGAGTTACTGGCAGTCAAACTCGCTTTGGAAGAGTGGAGGCACTGGCTGGAGGGAGCTTAACATCCATTCATTGTCTGCACAGACCACAAGAAACTCGTATGCATCCAAACCTCCATACGCCTGAATTCCCACCAAGCCCATTGGACATTATTTTTTGGTCGGTTTAGATTCACACTCACCTATTGTCCGGAGTCCAAGAACGGGAAGCCTGTTCCGTCATTACATCTCTGAGGAGGGCCTTCCCAATCCCAAGACCATCCTTCCACCATCCTGTGTAAGTGGCTGCCCTCACCCGGGAAATCGAATCCATAGTCAAAGAGGCCCAACGGACTCAACCTGACCCAGGCAATGGACCCTCCAGTCACCTTTTCATGCCGGCCTCTGTTCAGTTTCAGGTTCTCCAGCGGGGACTCACTTCTCGTTTCGCCTGCCATCCCGGGATCGATCGAACTCTATTCCTTTTGAAGAGACATTTCTGGTGGCCCTCCATGGACGCTGACACTCGTGCCTTCGTCTCTGCCTGTTCTGTTTGTGCCCACGGAAAAGCCTCCCACTGACCACCTGCTGGGTTGCTCCATCCCCTACCTGTCCCTAGCCGTCCTTGGTCTCACATTGCACTGGATTTTGTTACTGGACTACCCCCTTCACCTGGGAACACTGCTGTACTCACTGTGGTTGACCACTTCTCCAAAGCAGTGCACTTTGTAGCCCTTCGGAATTGTCAGTATTACAATTGAACAAAGGGGGCTATGGAGCCATGAGGGAGGGGCTGGTCAAAGTTGACTGGAAAGATACCCTAACAAGGATGACAGTGGGACAACAATGTTAGGTATTTCTGGGAATAATACAGAAGGTGCAGGATCAGTTCATTCCAAAGAGGAAGAAAGATTTTAAGGGGAGTAAGGGGCGACCGTGGCTGACAAGGGAAGCCAAGGGCAGTATAAAAATAAAAGAGAAGAAGTATAACATAGCAAAGATGAGCGGGAAGCCATTGGGAAACTTCTAAAGAGCAACAGAAGATAATTAAAAGGGCAATACGGGGAGAAAAGATGAGGTACGAAGGTAAGCTAGCCAAGAATATAAAGGAGGATAGTAAAAGCTTCTTTAGGTATGTGAAGAGGAAAATATTAGTTAAGACCAAAGTTGGGCCCTTGAAGACAGAAACGGGTGAATTTATTATGGGGTACAAAGAAATGGCAGATGAGTTCAATAGGTAGCTTGGATCTGTCTTTGCTAGGGAAGACACAAACAATATCCCAGATGTAATAGTGGCCAGAGGACCTAGGGTAACGGAGGAACTGAAGGAAATTCACATTAGGCAGAAAATGGTGTTGGATAGACTGATGGGACTGAAGGCTGATAAATCCCCAGGGCCCGAAGGTCTGCATCCCAGGGTACTTAAGGAGGTGGCTCTAGAAATCGTGGACACATTGGTAATCATTTTCCAATGTTCTATAGATTCAGGATCAGTTCCTGTGGATCGGAGGGTAGCTAATGTTATCCCACTTTTTAATAAAGGAGGGAGAGAGAAAACAGGGAATTATAGACCAGTTAGCCTGACATCAGTGGTGGGGCAGATGCTGGAGTCAATTATAAAAGATGAAATTACGACACATTTGGGTAGCAGTAACAGGATCGGTCCGAGTCAGCATGGATTTATGAAGGGCAAATCATGCTTGACTAATCTTCTGGAATTATTTGAGGATGTAACTATGAAAATGGACAAAGGAGAACCAGTGGATGTAGTGTACCTGGACTTTCAGAAAGCCTTTGATAAGGTCCCACATAGTGGATTAGTGGGCAAAATTAGAGCATATGGTATTGGGGGTAGGGTACTGACTTGGATAGAAAATTGGTTAGCAGACAGGAAACAAAGTGTAGGGATTAACGGGTCCCTTTCAGAATGGCAGGTGGTGACTAGTGGGGTACCACAAGGTTCAGTGCTGGGACCGCAGCTAATTACAATATACATTAATGATTTAGTTGAAGGGATTAAAAGTAACATTAGCAAATTTGTAGATGACACAAAACTAAGTGACAGTGTGAAATGTGAGGAGGATGTTATGAGAATGCAGGGTGACTTGGACAGGTTGGGTGAGTGGGCAGATGCATGGCAGATGCAGTTTAATGTGGATAAATGTGAGCTTATCCACTTTGGTGACAAGAACAGGAAGGCAGATTACTATCTGAATGGTGTCAAGTTAGGAAAAGGGGAAGTACAATGAGATCTAGGTGTCTTTGTTCAGCAGTCACTGAAAGTAAGCATGCGGGTACAGCAGGTAGTGAAGAAAGCTAATGGCATGTTGGCCTCCATAACAAGGGGAGGTGAGTATAGGAGCAAAGGGATCCTTCTGCAGTTGTACAAGGCCCTGGTGAGACCACACCTGGAGTATTGTGTGCAGTTTTGGTCTCCAAATTTGAGGAAGGACATTCTTGGTATGGAGGGAGTGCAGCGTAGGTTCACTGGGTTAATTCCCGGAATGGCAGGATTGTCATATGTTGAAAGATTGGAGTGACTGGGCTTGTATACTCTGGAATTTAGAAGGATGAGAAGGGATTTGATTGAAACATATCAGATTATTAAGGGATTGGACACACTAGAGGAAGGAAACATGTTCCCGATGTTGGGGGAGTCCAGAACCAGAGGCCACAGTTTAAGAATAAAGGGTAGCCCATTTAGAATAGAGTTGAGGAAAAACTTTTTCACACAGAGAGCTGTGGATCTGTGGAATGCTCTGCCCCAGAAGGCAGTGGAGGCCAATTCTCTGGATGCTTTCAAGTAAAAGTTAGATAGAGCTCTTAAAGATAGTGGAGTCAAGGGATACGGGGAGAAGGCAGGAACAGGGTACTGATTGTGGATGATCAGCCATGATCACAGTGAATGGCGGTGCAAGCTCGAAGGACTGAATGGCCTACTCCTGCACCTATTGTCTATTGTCTGTTGTTTTCACAAACTCCCTACAGCCTGTGAGACAGCCGACCTCCTTATTCATCATGTCTTCAGCTTGCATGGGATTCCCTCTGACATTATTTCTGACCGGGGCCCCCAATTCATCTCTCAAGTCTGGAGGTCCTTTTGTCAAGCCCTTGTAGCCTCAGTAGGCCTGTCTTCCAGCTTCCATCTGCAGACTAATGGCCAAACAGAACGAGCAAATCAGGATGTGGAAGCAGCACTGCGCTGCATAACCGCCAACAACCAGTCATCCTGGAGCAGCCATCTCATTTGGGTAGAGTACCGGAATGTCTCCCTTTGAATGCTCCCTCGGTTACCAATCCCCTCTGTTTCCAGCACATGAAGGTGACAATCCTGTGCCTTCTGCTCAGGCCCATCTCCACCGGTGCCGCAAGGTCTGGAAGGATGCACGTGCGGCACTGCTCCGCTCTGCTGACCGCAACCGGAGGATCGCCGATCGCCACCGAATTCCTGCAGCAAATTATCAGCCTGGGCAGAAGGATTGGCTCTCTTCAAAAGACATCTCCTTCAAGAATGAACCCAAGAAACTTGCTCCTCGCTACCTGGGACCATTCGAGATTGAAAGGGTCATCAACCCCTTGGTGGTCATACTCAGACTGCCCGGATCCATGCATATTCATCCCATGTTCCACATCTCCCAATTGAACCTGTGTCTGTCAGCCTTTTGTGCCCTCCTGCCAAGCCCCCTCCACCCGCCTGGATCATTGACGACTATCCAGCATACACCGTCTGGATGTTCACCGCCGAGGCAGGGGCCTCCAGTACCTGTTCGATTGGGAGGGATACGGCTCAGAGGAATGCTCCTGGATTCCCTGCTCATTAATCTTGGACCCTTCCCTCATCTATGATTTCCATCGAGACATTCTGGTCAAGCCTGGTGGCTTGCCTGGAGATTCCCGTTGAGGAGGAGGTATTGTCATGGTCCCGATCGTTAATCCCCTATTTTCTCCTAATTTCCTTTGATTGGGCCACGGTTCTGACCATTAATTTCCCATTTGCTCCTAATTCTCTTTGATGACGGCACATCTGGTTTCCATTGGGAACTGCAGCATAAGAACCCCGGCGTTACAACCACTAGTTGCCAGATCGTTGGTTTTGCCTGTGTGGTAATTAACGTTTCTCAGCTGCTAAGTTTTCTCCTGTATCGAGAATTACCTGTGAAACTCAGTCTCTTCGTGCCAAGATCAGCTTTTTGAATTCAACTCCTGTTCTGAGGTTTACCTGTGAAACACGGCCTCTCCACGCCAAGATAAGCTTTCTAAAGTTTTACTTCAGTGCAACTCCAGCTCTCCGTACTAAGAAGTTTTTTCCGCCGTTTCTTTCTCTACGCTCTGAGTCAAGATAAATTCTGTCTGTCTCCTGCCTTCCTGCTCTCCCTCCAGTGTGCCATTCGCATCTGCATCCAAATCAAATCTCCGTGCCTGTGTCCTGCACTTGGGTTCGCCTCATTCGCTCATTGCAACAACTACAGTTCTGCATGTGAAATAGCCTCCTGCCTCACTTTATCAATGTAGCACTTCAGGGAGTGTTGAAGTACTTTGAAGAGTTGGTAATGGCACTTATCAAAAACTCCATTCTTGCCACACTGGACCCTCATCAATATGCTTACTGTCAGAACCGCCCTATGACAGATGTCATAGCATCTGTCATTTGCCTGGCCCTAGAAATAAGGACACTTTATATCAAATTATATCTGGATTTCAATTCGGCATTCAACACTGTTTCTCCACAGACTTTGGTGAACTAACTTCAACTCCTTGGTCTAAACACACCACTGTGCAAGTGAGTTTTGGATTTCAAGCAACAGACATACAAATAGTCAGAACGTGCAACCACTCCTCAATCCTCATCATCCTCAACATGAGCACCACCCCTATCCCCCCACAGGACTGTGTGTTGAGCCCATTGCTGTGTTCGCTGCTCACAGGACTGCACAGCCAAACACCCAGGTAATCACTTGTCCAGTTCACCGACGACGCAACAGGGCTGGAGCTCGTCACCAACAGCGATAAGATAGCCTACAGAGAAGAGGTAGAAGAGCCTGAGGCTTGGAGCCAGGCAAATAATGTCTTCCTTAATGTTAGCAAGGTAAAGAAAATCGTTATTGACTTCAGGAGAACTCATACCCTCACACACCTCTTTAAGTCGGCGGCACAGTAGTGGAAACTGCAGGCAGTTTCACACTCCTGGGAGTGTGCACCTCACACAACCTCTCAGTGGCCCAGAACACATTGTACACAATCAGGAAAGATCACCAGTGTCTCTGCTTTTTGAAGAGACTGAAAAGAGCTGGACTTTACATCTCCATCCTCACATCTTTCTCCAGCTGTGCATAGAAAGCATCTTAACAAGCTGCATCACTGTTTGATATGGAAGCTGTACTGTGGCGTACAGGAAGGCTCTACAATGGGTAGTCAAAACTGCCCAATGCATCACCAGTACCAACCTACCTGCCATCAAGGACATATATATGGAAATGTGCTGGAAACGGGCCAGAAACATCATAAAAGATCCCACCCACCTTGCTCATGGACTACTTGTCCCACTACCTTCATGGAGGAGGCTGTGTAGCATCCACACCAGGACGACCAGATTCAAAAACAATTACTATCGCTAAGCAGTAGGGCTGATCAACACCTCCACCCACAAACCCAGCTCACCACAACCCCTCCACCACTACTTTACCATATCCTGTCAGTCACATTATGTATAGACACTCCTGCACCTAACGCCACTTTATGGACATACAATCGATATATGATATAAGCTATCTTAGAGATTTATATTTACTATTTTTTATTATTATTGTGTTTTTTAATCTTATTTTGTTTTTTTTTTTTGTGCTGCCTCGGATCCAGAGTAACAATTATTTCAATCTCCTTTACAATTCTGTAATGGAAAAACATTAAATAATCTTGAATTTTGAACGTTTACCTCACTGAGAAGAAGGAGATTGGGAGATTGGTGACATTAATTTAATTTCTTTCTGTACAGATTCTGTCAGACCTGCTAAGTACATTTGCTGCCTATATGTTTATGATCAGATTGAGATAGTAGATTACAAGAACACACAAAAAAATACAAGAACGTGAGGAAGCCACCAGAGTCTTCATGCCTGCCCTGCCATTCAATATGATCATAGCCCATCCACAATAATCTCAACTCCTCTAGTGTTTCAGTTCCCTATGACACCCAGTTTGTCAATTTTCCAAATATTTATCTATATCCATCTTAACTATGTGTGATGATTTGGCCTCCACCATGCTTTGTGCAGAAGGATTCACTAGCTTCAGAGAAGGAATTTCTTCACACCTCAGTTTTAATTGATTTTAAGACAGAGAAGAGGAAGAATTTCTTTAGGCAATCTGAAGAATTCATTGACAGCTGTGGAGGCCATGCCATTGGGTATATTAAAATTGGAGGTTGGCACGTTCTTGATTAGTAAGGGTGTCAAAGGTTACGGGGAGAAGGCAGGAGAATGGCATTGAGGGTGATAATAAGTCAGTCATGATGGAATGGTGGAGCAAATTTGATGAGCTAAATGGCCTAATTCTGCTCCTATGCTTTATGGTCTTATGGATTCGAGATCCAAAAAGGTATTTGAAATATAGAATATAGCTGGTGTATTTGAGTCTGGTTAATAAAACAATAACTTGGAATTAAGAAACTGGAGTCAGGGAAGCTGATCTTTGGTTGAGAATTTGGTAAACAAGGTGTGCCTACTGTTGTTTAAGTGGCACCTTTGACATGACTATGAACTCAAATCTACAAATCAGACTGAGTGCTATCACCTCCTATAAAGTGAAACCAATTGACATAGGTGACAACAAGGCTTCACTCTCAGATGAGCTCAATGCCTTTTATGCTGGCTTTGACCATCAAAACATGGAGGCACCTTCACTAACTCTCAGAGCCCCCAGTGACCCTGTGATTTCACTCTCTGAACCTGGCGTGAGAGCATCCTTCAGGAGGGTGAACCCACAGAAAGCATCCGGCCCAGACAAGGTACCTGGCCAAGTACTGAAGACCTGAGCTGACCAACTGGCTGGAGTTTTCACTGAAATCTCTAATCTCTTGCTTCAAGCAAACTTCCATTATACCAGTGTCCAAGAAGATCATGATGACCTGCCTCAGTGACCATCGTCCGGTTGCAATTACATCCACTGTGATCAAGTGCTTTGAGATGTTGGTGAGGAAGCACATTAACTACCGCCAGAGGAAGGACTTGGATTCACTACAATTTGCCGACTGTTACAACAGGTCAAACATCAATGCATTTCATTGGCTCTTCACCCACAGCTGGAACATCTGGATAGTGAAGATGCATACATCAGTATTCTCTTCATTGATTACAGTTCAGCATTCATTACTATCATTCCCTCAAAACTAATAATAAGCTTCAAAACCTGGTCCTCAATACCTCCTTGTGCAACTGGATCCTCGATTTCCTCACTTGCAGACCCCAGTCAGTTTGATCGGGAACAACATCCCCTCCACAAGCACAGGTGCACCACAAGGCTGTGTGCTTGGCCCCCTGCTCTACTCACTTTATACTTATGACTACGAGGCTAAGCACGGCTCTAATGCCATACTTTAGTTTGCTAGTGACACCACTGTCATTAGCCAAATCAAAGGAGGTGACAAATCAGCATATAGGAGAGAGATTGAAATCCTTGCTGAATGGTGCCACAACAGCAACCTCTCACTTCGTGTCAACAAAACCAAAGAGATGATTATTGATTTCAGGAGGAGAAAGCCAGCTGTCCATGAGTTAGTCCTCATCAGAAGATCAGAGGTGGAGAGAGTCAGCAACTTTAGATTCCTCGGCATTATTATTTCAGAGGAACTGTCCTGAGCCCGGCACAGACGTACCATTACAAACAAAGCACAGCAGCCCTTTTACTTTCTTAGATGTTTCTGAAGATTTGGCATGTCATCTAAAACTTTTATAAACTTCTCTAGTTGTGCAGTAGAGTGTGAAGTGATTTAGTTGCATCACGGCCTGGTATGGAAACACAAATGTCCTTGAATAGAAAAGCCTACAAAAAGTGCTGGATACAGCCCAGTCCATCATGGGTAAAGCCCTCCCCACCACTGAGCACATCTACAAGGAGCCTTGTTTTGGAAAGCACCATCCTTCATCAAGGACCCCCACCACCCTGACCATGCTCTCTTCTCACGTCTGCCATCGGGAAGAAGGTACGGGAGACTCAGGACTCAGACCACCAGGATCAGGAACAATTACTATCCCTCAGCCATCAGAACCAGAGGGATAACTTCACTCATCCCAACACAGAAATGTTCCCACAATCTGTAGCCGTGACCCTTTGCCTGTGACTATTCCACTAATGAAAACATGTTAACATCTAAACTGTCAAGCCCCCTCCGTGTGTTTGAATATGGTCACCCCTCACTGTGCTGTGATATGGTGGTGTAGTGAATAAGTTATGGAGGTTTTAGCCAGATATCCGGACAACCAATTCAAAGGCATGTATCTGAATCTCACTATTACAACAAGAAATTAATGAAAGCTAGTTATAGACAAACACAGGAAACTCAGCAACTTGCCCCTGCTTTACCATTCAGTAAGATCATGGTTGATCCAAATCTCGCCTCAATAAGGCCTTCCCTCTCTCTCACATACTTCTCAACTTCCTTGCAGATCAAATATGTGTCAGTCTTCACCTTGAACATATTCAGTGATTTTGAATATATTCTGCCTACCTGTTGTCCATCCTCCAGATCCCTCAATTGTTTCACTTTCTCTACATCTTCTAATCGTTCTTTTTGTCTTGATTGTATTATAGAAAGTGCTGGAGCCAGTGACATGCAGTTTGGAATTCAATCAAATGATCTTACACTCTGCTCTGTCCAGAGAGCTGCCTTGTGAAAAGCGGAGACAGGGACCCGAAAAGGACCGAGAACACGAGCTGACCCATGGAAAAGACCAGAGCCGGGGTGCAGGATCAAGAACAACTCCATTTTGAAGCCTCGAGGAAGACTGAAGCATCAAGGTGATTGTGGAGGAGGCCACGTGGTCAGTAGCCGGGTCAGTGGCATTCTCCTTCAGATCTGGCATAGTGGTCACTCTTCACGGAAGGGCTGAGTTCGTGAGGCCGCTCTCCTCGAAAGCGGACAGAAAGATTGCTTTGATATTCTGAGATTTACGTGATCATTGGAATGTGCTTTCTATTGTTCTCCTTCAGTTTTCATGTTTTCTTTCCTGTTGCTGATTGGCAGTGGGCAATATGTTATTTTTTATGTGAGTGGGAAATTGGGGATTTTGGGGGCTGATGTTGGTGTTTGGTTTTTTACTGTGCAGGCGAATCTGTTAGGTTTTGTGTGTGAAAGAGAGGTTTGGGATTTGATGTTACTTTTGCTGTTTTTTTCTTTGAGGGATGGGGCTGAGGATTTGATGTTATTTTTGATTTTTTTTCTGTGAGGGATGGGCTGGGGATTTGATGTTATTTTTTCTGTTTTTTTCTGTGAGGGATGGGACTGGGAGTTTGACGTTAACATTGCTGTTTTTTTTCTGTCAGGGATGGGCCTGGGGATTTAACATTGCTGTTGTTATCTTTTTGCAAGGGAGGGGATTGGGGGCTTGTGGTTTATGTGGTTTATGTGGGTGTGGACGACCTGTTAGTTTATTTATGCGGGTGTGGTTTTGGAGTTTGTGAGTTTGGTTTAAGTTTCTTTTTCATGCCAGCGGGGTAGTGATGGCTTTTCAACAACTCCCCTGGTTTTTCTGCATTTCACGGCTATCTGGAGAAGACAAGTATCCGAGTTGTATTGCACATGCATATTTTGACAATAAAATTAACCTTCGAAACTTTGAATCTTTGTGATGACGTCACGAAAAGAGAGAAGCCTTTACCGCTTGCTTATTGTGGCAGACTGCTACGCTAAAATTGGTTGTGAAATTTCTGTCATTGCAGCTCAGAAGTGGTTCACTGGATTTGGAGAGATGACAAGGTTATGAAATGGATTGTGGAAGCATCATTGGCATCTTTGGACTGAAAAATTCACTGCATTCGAGAAGTAGCTGCCTATAAGTCCATGTTTCACACGGTCACAGTTCAAAGTCGAGAAATATGCAGGGAAGGTTTGGTTAGATATTACTTCCAGTTGACGCTAATAGAAGAGGAAAATACATTTCTGTTTCTCCCTTGGAGAGAGAGTGAGAGAGAAAAATGGAGATAAAGGGAATGCAGGTGAAGACCTTCTGTGACAAAGATAAAATCTGGTGCCTTGGTACATAGATCCTGGCTGTTCAGCTGAGTTATGTACTTCCAGGCTTGGCTGCTTGCCATCTGCAAGTATCTTAACGGGACACTGTGCAAGGGCAGAAACCGGAGAAAGCACAATAAATTACATTTATAAAGCACCTTGCAAGTTATCCCAGAGTACCTTGGAAGCACAGCCACTCTGATAATGTAGTAAGTGTAGAGACAAGGTGTGCATAGTAAGATCCTATAAGCAGCAAGAGGGTTATAACTTGACAACTGTTCTGCTGATCTTCACATTCAGCATGGTGGAATAGTTATGTCTAGAGTCACATCGATAAGGCAGCAACCCTGACACATTCTCAGACATAATTGTCCTCAGTACCTTAGGCTAATAAATATCCCTCCAAATATCCGGACCTGCATCTCGGTTTTTTTGCACTACCTTACTTTCCATTTTTCTGTTTTTCTATTTATGATTTATAATTTAAATTTTTAATATTTACTATCAATTTGTAATCCAGGAAGCGGGAAGCGCAGAATTAAATATCGCTATGATGATTGTATGTTCTAGTATCAATTGTTTGGCAACAATAAAGTATAAAGTAATGAGCCTGAGAATGGGATGAGCATCAGATCACCTCCTAATTAACATAATGTGGTTTCTGTAAATCTTTGATGTTGCAATTATTTTTATTCGAGGCAATTGACTCAAAACTAGCAGTGGCCGGGGCAAAAATGTACCCCAGTTCATATCGCAGGGTGCATTCAGTCCTTAAAGGTCCACTCCCACTCATACATTTAACACATGTCAGGAACTTAACCAGGTGCAGAATACAGGACAGCGCTCAGATGGTCTGTTACCGCTCCCTTCTACAATCTCACCTCTGTCTGAAGCACTGAAGGCTGACTCCATCTACAATGCTGCATCTCACAGTGTATCCAAATTGCAGGAGTTTTGTTATGAGGTGAGGCAGGGATGGGTGGAGGATGAGGGAAGTGAGGGCATGGAAACCTCATCACCACCAGCATGTAAGTGCCATCAAAAGGAATGTTTGACAACACCTCCATGTTGATTCGATATGCCATATAAAACTTGATGAACTTCTATATATACACAGTGGAGAGGTGGAGAGTAGCCTAACTGGTTGGACCATAGCCTGGTATGGAAGCACCAATGCCCATGAATGGAAAAGCTTCCTGAAAGCGATGGATACAACCCGGTCAATCACAGCCGAAGCTCTCGCCACCACTGAGCCAGATAGAAGGAGAATTGCCACAAGAAAGTAGCATCCATCACCAAGGACACCCGTTACCCAGGCCGTACTCTCTTCTTGCTGCTGCCATCGGGAAGGAAGTACAGCAACCTTTGGTCCCACACCACCAGTTTCAGGAACAGTTTTTACCCTTCAATTGTCAGGTTCCTGAACCAGTGTGGATAACCTCACTCACCTCAACACTGAACTGATTCCGCAACCTATAAACTCACGTTCAAGGACTCTGCAAATCAAGTTCTCAGTATTATTTATTTGCACAGTTTGTCTTCTTTGCACATTGGTTGCTTGTCAGTCTTTGTATATAGTTTTTTTATTGATTCTATTGTATTTCTCAGTTCTACTGTGAATGCCTGTAAGAAAATGAATCTCAAGATATTATATGGTGACAAATACACATTTTGATAATAAACTTATTTTGAACTTTGAACCTGCAAGATCTTCTCTGATCCACACACCAACTAGAAATGGAAATGTTTCATTGTTCCTTCATTATCAGCAATACCCACCACCCAGGTCATGCTCTCTTCTCATTGCTGCTATCAGGTAGAAGGTACATGAGCTTCAAGAACTCGCATCACCAGGTTCAAGAAGAGTTATTACCCCTCAACCATCAGGCTCTTGAATAAAAGGGATTAACTACACTCAACTTCACTTGCCCCATGACTGAAATGTTCCCACAACTAATGCTCTCACTTCCCAGGACTCTTTATCTCATGATCTCGTTACTTATTTCTATTTATTTATATTTGCATTTGCACAGTTTGTTGTCTTCTGCACTCTGGTTGATCTTTCATTGATCCTGTTATAGCTGCTAGTCTATAGATTTGCCTACAAGATGGATGGTGATCGAGGGCACTGAAATGAAGAAGTGCTGCTGCTGATTATTGCTTTAACTGCAGTTTGAATATTAGCCTCTCTTCCTTAGTCATTAATTCTGTGTATCAGAGGGATCATTTGAATCTAAAAAAACAGCTTTCTTATATCTTCTTCGGCTTCAAAGATGACTCACATCCAATTCTATTGGCTCTGGGGTGGCTGGTGAAGCCAATGAGGAATCTACAGACACTGCCACAGATAAAGCAGATGACATCTGATGGGGTGGCCTAGCAGGTTTTGTGGGTAGTGGTTTGCTCCTTCCACCATTTTCTCAAGGCTCCATTGTTCTCAATGGAGGACACGAGGTTCTACGTGCATCTCAAGATCTTCCTTCTCCATGCAGAGCAGTAATGAGCCTCACAGTGCTACAAGTCTGAAGGGAGGTTATATTTTCCCAAGCTTTTGAGAACATCCTTGAACCTTATCCTCTGCACTCCAGGTGATCTCTTCCCATGACAGAGCCCAGGAAGGAGAGTCTGCTTTGGGGAAGGATTTTCGCCTGAGAGGTCAGCTGTTTATTCCCCACATAGGTGTTACCTAATTTGCTGATTTCCTCCAGCATTTGGTGTGTTGCTCAAGTTTTCCAGCATCTGCAGAATCTCTTGTATATATAGCGTCTGCTTTGGGGTTCTGGTGTCAGGCCTATGAAGAAGGGAACTGGGTGAATTTAACTAAAGCCTAGGTGCTGGGGAAATTAGTCTGGTGCTGGTGCTAACATCAGTTTACTTATCCTGACAGTATAGTTGAAAGATAAGGTTGGTCATACCTCTCTGATGATTCACAAGTAGTCTGTTTCTCAGAAGCATAGAGAGGGCAGATTGCTCAGTAGTGTATAAACTTTTTGCTGATTTTCAGACCCTTGATCTTCAAATACATTTTCACTTAAAAGACCAAAAGCCAGACTGCTGAACTGGTGAAGGTAATTTTTTTAGAGAAGATATCCCAGTGCCATTGCATAATCAAAGACGCAGGATCAATTCCGCTGCTGTATTGAAACAGTTTGTACATTCCCCTGTGAGTGCATGGCTTTCCTCTGGGATCTCCAGTTTTTTTTCCACATTCCAAAGACGTACAGGTTAGTATGTTATTTGGTCACATGGCTGCAGTGCGGGCTCATTGGGCAGGGAAGACTTGTTGCCATGCTGTTTGTGAAGGCTGAGAAGCGACACCTGAGATATGGGAGGTGGACAGTTCTATTCAGGGTCTCACTGTGAACCTTCACTGACATGGCAGAAGTTCATTGGGGGCAGGTTGTAGAATATTGTTGTCTCATGTGGATTTTGAATAAAACCCATGCTTTGATCCATCTCAGTTGGTAACTTGGAGCAAAACCTGCAAGCATATACGTGGAAACACGAGGAATTCTGCAGATGCTGGAATTTCAAGCAACACACATCAAATTTGCTGGTGAACGCAGCAGGCCAGGCAGCATCTCTAGGAAGAGGTACAGTTGACGTTTCAGGCCGAGACCCTTCGACAGGAGCCCTGACGAAGGATCTCGGCCCGAAACTTCGACTGCACCTCTTCCTAGAGATGCTGCCTGGCCTGCTGCGTTCACCAGCAACTTTGATGTGTGTTGCAAGCATATGCGTGTGCAAGTGATATCTGTGTACTACAGTTTGAAATCCAGGATTGGACAGCAGTGGAGGTAATTTGTAAATTTGCCATTCTCCAGTAGAGGTGAGATGAAATACTCTGGCCAGAAAGATATACTCTCCAGCAGCAGGGATACATTTCAGAACTGGTTTATTCTTACTTCCAGCTGTGCCACCAAGCCTGACATTTGGAACTGTGGTCTTGGCTGCAGCAGTGATAGCTGGCAACCCAGAATTACCAACGTCAGGCCGTGGTGTCTGAAAGTAGCAAAGGTTGACCAGGATACTGCCTGAATTAGATGGCATGTGCAATAATGAAAGGCTGGACAAGCTTGGGTTGCTGTCTCTATAACGGCAGCAGCTGAAGGGAGATCGAATAGAGGCTTATGAGATCACATGAGACATGGAGACAGTAACATTTTCCCAAGGTTGATATGTCTAATACCAGAGGGCATGCATTTAAGGTGAAAGGAGGTAATTTCAAAGGAAATGTGAGTGGCAAGCTTTTAATACAGAGTTGTGGGTGCCTGGAATGTACTGCCTGGGCTGGCGGTAGAGCCAGAAACCGTAGAGACTTCTAAGAGGTGTTTAAACAGACTCTGGAACGTGAGGAAAATGGAAGGATAGGGACATAGTGTAGGCAGAAAAGATTAGTTTAGTTGTCCATTTGATTACTAATGTAATTAATTCAGCACACATTGTAGGCCGAAGGACCTCTTCCTCTGCTGTACTGTTCAATGTTCTGTGTAATTCAGATACAGTCGGCTGGAGGCAGAGACTTGCTGAGAAGGCCTGATGACTGAGGAAGGATGAGTCTGTTGAAATGCTATTTTCTTTCAGAGAGTTTTTAATTTCACTAATGAGCCTTTGTGAGCATTACTCGCTAAGCCCATTCATGTCCCATTTCAGAAGACTCACCACCAAACAATGTTCATGTCATGGTCCGGTCCGTGAGGTTCACATTCCGGTTCACTGTACGGTCCATGGACTCCGGACTCCAGGTCTTCCGGCTGTCCCTTGTTTCAGTTTGGCTTAATCATAGGCACCTGTTGATTGTCTTGGGGCTGGGAATATAAGTGGCTCTGGGGGTGAGTGTGGTTGCTGATTCCTCTTGTCAGTATCCTGTCCTTGTCTCTGTGGGGTAAGTCAGGCTATCCTTGCTGTTACCCTGTGGTTGGATCTGTCCCTTCCTGTCTTTATCTCTGTTGGGTAAGCCAGGTTGTCTTTGCTGTTACCCTGAGGCTTAATTTTTCCCTTCCCTTCCCCTGCCTTCTGGAGTCCTGCTGTGTCAAGATAAGGAACTGTCTATCATTGAGTTGGAACTGTCTCTGTCCACTCCTGTGCTAGGTATGTCTGGCTGTTTGCTGCTACCCAGTGTTGGGAACTGTCTCTTTGTGCTCAGTGTTCTGTGTAGAGCCCTGGCCCCAAGTCCTGTTCCCAAGGAGGGGTCCTGGCTCTCCATGTTCCTGTGTCTCAAGTCCAAGGCTCTGTGTTCCTGTCCTCCCCAATACCAAGGATGTGTTCTGCATTCCTGTTGTCTCAAGTCTGAGGTTCTGAGGTTCCTGTCATCCCAAGTCCAAGGCTCGGCTGTTCCTGAGTACCAAGTCAAGGCTTTGTGTTCTCGTCCTGTCCACGTGCTTCATCCTGTACTGGAGTTCCCTCGTCCTGCCCAGGAGTCTCTCATTCTGTCCTGTAGCCTTGTGGAGTCCTGTCCCCCAAGACCACATCATGTCTTCGCCTAGTTTCAGAGTCCGAGCCCGAGTCAAGATTCAGGTTCTGGGTTCTTGTCCAGTCTCTGGCTCGGAGTTCGAACCCAAGCCTCGTCATGTCCTCGCCTCGAAGAACCCAAGCCTCGTCATGTCCTTGCCTCAAAGAACCCAAGCCATGTCCAGTCCTGTAGCCATGTCATGTCCCCGCCTAGTTCTGGGATCTGAGTGCGAGTCAAGGCCCAGGTTCTGGGTCCTTGTCCAGTCTCTGGCTCAGAGTCCAAGCCCAGGCTCCTAGTTCCTAGTTCCCAGTTCCTAGTTCCTAGTCTTGGTCCCGCTTGCCTAGCCAATGTCCTAGCCCAAGTCTGTGTTCTTGTCCCAACTCCTAGTCTGCATCCAGTCATGTCCCTAACTCTAGTCTCTAGTCCTGTCCTGTTCCTAGTACTTCAGTGTCTGTGTCTTGCATTTGGGTCTGCCACCAGCACCCCATTGTGACAGTTCCAACTTGGATTATTCATGCTTAACTTTGGGATGAAAAGTGGTGGGAAATATGCTCTTGGTTGGCCTTGCATGGTCATACAGTGGAGATGCACAGCCATCTGTGGTGTAACTGTACAGACTTAAAATTACTTGAAGTTCCATGCCCTTGTTCATGTCCTAGAGTCCATTGTTAGGTTGGATGAAAAGTGAGGATACGGTCAATGTCCTAGCTGATTTCACTCCCTGAACCATGGAGGTGCAATTATCTGATCATTTACCCTCATTCGGTCTGATGTGTGTTGTTGTGTGTAATCACTGTTCCCAGGCCTACCACACACTGCATTGAAAAGGAGCTTCATTGACTATGAAATGTGGTAGGATGCACCGAGGATGTGAACAAAATGCAACCTCTTTCTCCAGCTCCATGTCTCTTTGGTGCACATAGAGGGAGGGAGGGAACGTCGACTCAGACCATGAGAAGCCTGCGTCGGGCATTTTCATGCCTTACAAGGCGCAAGTTGGAAGTCTGTATGGGGCGCCACTCCTCACACAGACACGAGAGCAATGTGTGGTTAAGTGCTTTGCTCAAGGACACAAACAGGCTGCCACAGCTGAGGCTTGAACTAGCGACCTTCAGATCACTAGACGAATGCCTTAACCACTTGGCCACGTGCGTGTGACTTTGCCACAGGTCTGTACACCTATGGGACACATCGTTACCACTTCTGCTCAGAGGCCGGCCCAGGACACAAGAGTGCAGTTGCAAAATGGGCGACTCTCCCTGAATCTTTCACTGTAATGGTGTCATGCCTGTCTCCCCACTGTTATGTCAGTCAAATGTTCCAGCTTTGAGACCCAACAGTGACAAGGAAGTGGTGATACCCACACCCAGCTCAGTAGTGCATTGCCTGAAAGGGAGCTTGGAGCTGTCAGTGCTCCCATTTGCCTGCTCCCCTGTGGTGGAGGTTTAGCAAGTGCTTCTGAAGGTAGACTACAATGCAAATCCCACCCTTTGAGACATTTACACTTTTAAACAGTTTATGGATCCAGTTTAAAATCCAGTCTCTCAGCCTCATTGAAAGCTTCCTGCCACAGTATATTTTACTCAGCACATCAATCGCTGACTTGCAATTCATTCCTTCATCGATTTCTTTTACCTCCCAGTTATCCTGCCGAACACACCGGTTACAAAATGCACAATTGATTTAAACACGAATCTTCTCATTTTTACATCCACGTTTAAATGTCAACATGTTTCCCAAGGTGTTTCATGCTTTGGTATGTCATCAAAAACTCTCATAAGTTTCTACAGATGTACAGTGGAGAGCATACTACCTGGTGCATCAGCGTCTGGAATGGAAGATCCAGTCACTCTGGATTGGAACAAGCTGCGAGGGCTGTAAACTCAGCCAGCTCCATCATGGACATTAGCTCCCCACCAGCAGCGACATCTTCAGAAAGGCGGCACCCATCATCAAGGACCCCACCACCCAGGGCATGCCCTCTTCTCATTACCTGGAGATGCACACTGAGTGTTTTAGCAACAGCTTCTTCCCCTCTGCCATCAGATTTTTGAGCGATCCCTGAACCCATGAACACTGCCTTTACCATTTTGCTCTCTTTTTGCCATTTTTATTCAATTTGTTACTACTTTTTGTGCATTACTCCTGCCACAAAACAACTAATTTCACAGAACATATCAGAGGTAAAATTTCTGACTCAATGCGTTACTCTCAGAGCATATACGCTCCAGTGTATATGAGAAAATCTCGTGATCACTTGGGTTTCCTCCAGGTACTCCAGTTCCCTCTCGTGTTCCGGAGACTTACAAGTTAATAGAGCTAATTGGTCACATAGGTGTAATTAAAGGGCATTGGCTCATTGGGACACAAGGATCTGTTACTGTACTGTTACTCAGAATTAAAAATGCATATTTTTTTAAAATTGCAAATATCAGGAGCTATATATGTTGTGGGACTGGTGCAGAGTGGTGGAAGAAACATAGAAACATAGAAACATAGAAAATAGGTGCAGGAGTAGGCCATTCGGCCCTTCGAGCCTGCACCGCCATTTATTATGATCATGGCTGATCATCCAACTCAGAACCCAGCCTTCCCTCCATACCCCCTGACCCCTGTAGCCACAAGGGCCATATCTAACTCCCTCTTAAACATAGCCAATGAACTGGCCTCAACAGTTTGCTGTGGCAGAGAATTCCACAGAAGAGTTAGTATTGAAGGGAGCTGGCATTGTGGAAGGGAAATTGCTGAGTGACTACTCTGCATTGACAGAGTGTTGCCCTGTTGGACATACCGTGCCGTGTGAATACTGGAGTGCCCATACCGCAGGGCTGTTGTACATTTGAGAGGTCTGTTCTGGATGAGTGGCGTGTTGTTGGAGTGTCAGTACTGAGGGAATGCTGTACTAGTGGAGACCGGACACTGTGGAACTACTATGCAAACAAAGGATCAGCACTGAATACTGCTGTCTTGGCAGGTTAATACAAAGAGAAAATTCTACTGAGAAGGAAAGCTCTACTGTAGGAGGCTCACTACAGAGGGACTACAGCAAGATGGTGTCTGTGTCCTAGCAGCATTAACTCAGTGGCAGAATCAACATCTCTTTCTGAGTGTGTGTATGTGTATGTATGTGTGTCTGTACCTGTCTGTATTAAGGAGTATGCGGGGAGAACAGATTATGGAATAATGAATGAGAGAATGGGATTACTCTGTGAACTGGCATTGATTGATAAGGCAGAAAGTTCTCCTTCTGTGAAACTATTATATATGAATAGAACTTCAAATGTTAAATTTGTTTTTCACTCTGCACAGATACTGCCTGAGCTACTGGAGTTTTCCAACATTTCCTGACGCACGCCTTGCCATTTTCCTACTCCACACGTACCCGGCTGCCCGCATCATTTACCCACCACACTTCAGCGTCACTTTTCTCCATTCCTCATACTGCCACTGTGTTCCCCTGGGAAGAATATTACTGAGTTGCAAGGGGTAGTGTCGCAGACTGCTTTATCACAACCAGTCTTGTTTTTGATTGTTTCTATTAACTGGGTTTACTTTACATTGTACTTGAGCGAATACCTAGGTTTTAGTGATATTAGTGGTGGTTAGATGGGGGTGGGCGCAAGAAGGAGTTTGATTTGCTCCTCTTTTATTTATTTAGAGATTTGCTGCACAATAGGTCTTTCTGGCCCTTCGAGTGGCACTGCCAGCAACCCACCTATTTAACCCTAGCTGAATCATGGGACAATTTACAGTGAAAATTGTGTCTTTGGACTGTGGGAGGAAACTGGAGGACCTGGAGGATACCCACACGGTCACGGAGGGAGCGTACAAACTCTTTACAGGGGAGGCTGGGATTGAACTCTGAACTCTGATGCCCCAAGCTGTTGCACTAACCGCTATGTTGCCACGGCACCCAGTTTTGTTGCTGTTGTTCTGGGCATTGTGGGCTTGCTATAATTGACTACGCCAACACTTACAGGTGGTCTCCAGCATGTCTTTAGGTAAGCCACACAAAATGTAAGCACAAGGAAAACTGCAGATTGCTGGAACTCCAAAGCAACACGCAGCACACAACACGCACAGCTGGAGGAACTCAGCAGGTCAGGCAGCATCAATGGAAATGAATAAACAGTCAACATCTCAGGCTGAAACCCTTCAGGACTGGAAGGGATGGGGGAAGATGCCAGAATAAAAATGTTGGGGGAGGGAAAGGAGGATAGCTGGAAGGTGATGGGTGAAGCCAGGTGGGTAGGAAAGGTAAAGGGCTGGAGAGAAAGGACTCTGATAGGAGAGGAGAGTGGACCAGAGGAGAAAGGGAGGAAGGAGGGGCACCAGGGGGAGGTGATAGGCAGGGGAAGAGAGGTAAGGGGCCAGAGTGGTGAATTGAAGAAGAGGGAAGGGGGAGGGAGTTCATTTTCACCGGAAAAATAAATTTATATTCATGCCATCAGGTTGGAGGCTGCCCAGAAGGAATACAAGGTTTTGCTCCTCCACCCTGAGGGTGGCCTCATCATGGCACAAGAGAAGGCCGTGGACCGACATGTCAGAACAAGAATGGGAATTGGAATTAAAATGTTTGGCAGATGCACCGGTGGTGTTTGATAAAGCAGTCCCCCTATTTACGATGGGTTATCCTTGTTGGTTGTTAGCACAAATGACCCATTTCACTGTATGTTTCAGTATATATCTGATAAATAAATAAACCTCTATCTGAATTTGGACATGTTAATGATAAGAGGTATAGATTAAGGTAATAGGGAGAAAAATTAGCGGGAAGCTGGGGGAGATATTTTCCTTCCAATGAGTAATGGGAATAATATCTTAAAGGATGGTGGGGAAAAAAAATACCCTCACCAGTTAGTGGGTCCTCATTGAACTCCTGACGAACCATCAACGAGAAGTCTGTGAATTCATTTCCAACATCGCTTCTGGCATCATGAGCCTGATGGGTCAAGTGGTCTCTTTCTGCACATTTTAATTATTGTTTGATTTTACAGCAGAGCTCCAGTATCATAGAGTTTCAGGACGACAGTGCACTAACAATGCAGAGCTACATCGTAAATGGGAAGCAAGAAATGTTTCCTCTCTACAGATTTTTCTGAGCATTTGCGGATGACACGAAGCTGGGTGGCAGTGTTAGCAGTGAGGAGGATGCTAAGAGGATGCAGGGTGACTTGGATAGGTTGGGTGAGTGGGCAAACTCATGGCAGATGCAATTTAATGTGGATAAATGTGAAGTTATCCACTTTGGTGGCAAAAATAGGAAAACAGATTATTATCTGAATGGTGGCCGATTAGGAAAAGGGGAGGTGCAACGAGACCTGGGTGTCATTATACACCAGTCATTGAAAGTGGGCATGCAGGTACAGCAGGCGGTGAAAAAGGCGAACGGTATGCTGGCATTTATAGCGAGAGGATTCGAGTACAGGAGCAGGGAGGTACTACTGCAGTTGTACAAGGCCTTGGTGAGACCACACCTGGAGTATTGTGTGCAGTTTTGGTCCCCTAATCTGAGGAAAGACATCTTTGCCATAGAGGGAGTACAAAGAAGGTTCACCAGATTGATTCCTGGGATGGCAGGTCTTTCATATGAAGAAAGACTGGATGAACTGGGCTTGTACTCGTTGGAATTTAGAAGATTGAGGGGGGATCTGATTGAAACGTATAAGATCCTAAAGGGATTGGACAGGCTAGATGCTGGAAGATTGTTCCCGATGTTGGGGAGGTCCAGAACGAGGGGTCACAGTTTGAGGATAGAGGGGAAGCCTTTTAGGACCGAGATTAGGAAAAACTTCTTCACACAGAGAGTGGTGAATCTGTGGAATTCTCTGCCACAGCAAACTGTTGAGGCCAGTTCATTAGCTATGTTTAAAAGGAAGTTAGATATGGCCCTTGTGGCTACAGGGGTCAGGGGGTATGGAGGGAAGGCTGGGTTCTGAGTTGGATGATCAGCCATGATCATAATAAATGGCGGTGCAGGCTCGAAGGGCCGAATGGCCTACTCCTGCACCTATTTTCTATGTTTCTATGTTTCTATTACTAACGCTTTCCTTTTTTATTTTAGATTTCCAGCTTTTGGAATTTCATTTACATCACTGTTGCACTGACTGTGGCAGAACATTCATCCTTAATTCCTGTCTTTGTCTATAACTATAATTTTCTTGTTCTTAAATACCCATCCAACTCTCTTTTTAAAACTATTTCTGGAATCAGTTTCTAGTTCCTTCACAGTTTGAGTATTCCTGGCCCCAACGATATCCTGAGCCGCATTTATGTTCCTCATTTTTCCTTCCAGATGTTTTGCCAGTAATTTTTGAATTAATGTTTAACACCCTCAGGAGAAGTGTGCTTCTCCCTCACATGGAGAGATGATAACATTGTTTTTCAGTTCTGGATCCGCAGCTGGGATTCTGGGCTGTTGATAGTGACTGGGAATTTAAATACAAGTAGATAAGTAAATCTGTAATTAAAAAATGCTAATCTCCAACATGAATATGAAACCAAAGGATGTTAATAACAGCCATCAGGTTCACATATCCTTCAGGGAAAGGATGTTTTTCCTAAATGACCTGGCCTTATGTGTGACTCTTGATTGCCTTCTCACTTCATGGTAATCAGGATGGCCAGACCTATTCCAACAGATTTTATATTTTAAGAATTCTGTGGATTGCCTGCAGCATCTGTAGCTCATGAATGAATAAGTAACAAAATTTTCTAGTGGTGAAAACCTTTAGTATGAAATAGAACCAGAGGCAAAAGAAGATTTTTCAGTACCTCACCACTGGTCTCCATTCAATAAGATTGTAGCTGAACTTTTATTTCAGCATCACCTTCCTGCACAAACCCATATCCCTTGATCCCTTAAAAATTCTAAAATCTATTAGTCGTTACCTTGCTCCAGGAGCAAGACTCCGCATTCTTCTTGGCTCAGAATTCCAAAGATTCAATGACTCTATAGCTGAATAAACATTTTCACAGCTCAATCCTGAATAATCAATTCCTTATTTTGAGACTGTGAGCTCTGTTTCTAGACACCCCGGCATGGGGGAATATCATCCCTGCCTTCACTTCCACAGACCTTTTAAGAATTTTGCATTTTTTTATTGGATTTAAAAAAAAATAGGAGCAAGTTAGTTCCTTTGAACTGGCCCCATCATTCAATATCATCATGGCTGATCTATGTTGGTTTCAAGATTATGTCTTATTCTTCGAAAATCGACAGAGGCCCAGTCTGCTTTAGCATTATCATGGAAAAGGATAGAATCAGAGAGGACAGGAAAATTTTTAATTGGGGAAGGGCAAATTAAGAGGCTATAAAGCTAGAATTTGCGGGTGTGAACTGGGATGATGTTTTTGCAGGGAAATGTACTACGGACATGTGGTGGATGTTTAGAGATCTCTTGCAGGATGTTAGGGATAAATTTGTCCCGGTGAGGAAAATAAAGAATGGTAGGGTGAAGGAACCATGGGTGACAAGTGAGGTGGAAAATCTTGTCAGGTGGAAGAAGGCAGCATACATGAGGTTTAGGCAGCAAGGATCAGATGGGTTTATTGAGGAATATAGGGAAGCAAGAAAGGAGCTTAAGAAGGGGCTGAGGAGAGCAAGAAGGGGGCATGAGAAGGCCTTGGTGAGTAGGGCAAAGGAAAACCCTAAGGCTTTCTTCAATTGTGTGAAGAATAAAAGGATGACAGGAGTGAAGGTAGGACTGATTAGAGATAAAGGTGGGAAAATGTGCCTGGAGGCTGTGGAAGTGACCGAGGTCCTAAATGAATACTTCTGTTCGGTATTCACCAATGAGAGGAAACTTGATGATGGTGAGGACAATGAGTGATGTTGATGTTCTGGAGCATGCTGATATTAAGGGAGAGGAGGTGTTGGAGTTGTTAAAATACATTAGGACAGATAGGTCCCCGGGGCCTGACGGAATATTCCCCAGGCTGCTCCACAAGGCAAGGGAAGAGATTGCAGACCCTCTGGCTAGAATCCTTGTGTCCTTGTTGTCCACGGGAATGGTACTGGAGGACTGGAGGAGGGCAAATGTTGTCCCCTTCTTCAAAAAAGGTAGTAGGGATAGTCCAGGTAATTAGACCAGTGAGCCTTATGTCTGGTGGGAAAGCTGTTGGAAAAGAACCTTAGAGATAGGATCTCTGGGCATTTAGAGAATCGTGGTCTGATCAGGGACAGCCAGCATGGCATTGTGAAGGGCAGATCGTGTCTAACAAGCCTGATGGAGTTCTTTGAGGAGGTGACCAGGCATATAGATGAGGGTAGTGCAGTGCAGTTTCCGCACACGAAACCACCATGGTGGGCTTCACAGCTGAACAGGTGAGAAGACAAATGAAACATCCCAACCCAAGCAAGGCTGCAGGACCGGATGGTGTCAGTACCAGAGTGCTCAAAGCCTGTGCCCCTCAGCTATGTGGAGTACTTCGCCATGTCCTCAACCTGAGTCTGAGTCTCCGGAGGGCTCCTGTGCTGTGGAAGACATCTTGCCTTGTCCCTGTGCCGAAGACGCCGCACCCCAGCGGCCTGAATGACTACAGACCGGTGGCATTGACCTCCCACATCATGAAGACCCTGGAGAGACTTGTTCTGGAGCTGCTCCGGCCTATGGTCAGGTCACACTTAGATCCCCTCCAGTGCGCCTACCAGCCCCGACTAGGAGTTGAGGACGCCATCGTCTACCTGCTGAACCGTGTCTACGCCCACCTGGACAAGCCAGCGAGCAGTGTGAGGGTCATGTTTTTTGACTTCTCCAGTGTGTTCAACACCATCCGCCCTCTCTGCTGGGGGAGAAGCTGACAGCGATGCAGGTGGATGCTTCCCTGGTATCATGGATTCTTCATTACCTGACTGGCAGACCACAGTACGTGTGCTTGCAACACTGTGTCCGACAGAGTAATCAGCAGCACTGGGGCTCCACAGGGGACTGTCTTGTCTCCCTTTCTCTTCACCATTTACACCTCGGACTTCAACTACTGCACAGAGCCTTGTCATCTTCAGAAGTTTTCTGATGACTCTGCCGTAGTTGGATGCATCAGCAAGGGAGATGAGGCTGAGTACAGGGCCACGGTAGGAGACTTTTTCACATGGTGTGAGCAGAATTATCTGCAGCTTAATGTGAAAGAGACTAAGGAGCTGGTGGTAGACCTGAGGAGAGCTAAGGTACCGGTGACCCCTGTTTCCATCCAGGGGGTCAGTGTGGATATGGTGGAGGATTACAAATACCTGGGGATATGAATTGACAATAAACTGGACTGGTCAAAGAACACTGAGGCTGTCTACAAGAAGGATCAGAGCTGTCTCTATTTCCTGAGGAGACCAAGGTCCTTTAACATCTGCCGGACGACACTAAGGATGTTCTATGAGTCTGTGGTGGCCAGTGCTATCATATTTGCTGTTGTGTGCTGGGGCAGCAGGCTGAGGGTAGTAGACACTAACAGAATCAACAAACTCATTCATAAGGCCAGTGATGTTGTGGGGATGGAACTGGACACTCTGATTGTGGTGTCTGAAAAGAGGATGCTGTCCAAGTTGGACAGTCTTGGACAATGTCTCCCATCCACTACATAATGTACTGGTTGGGCACAGGAGTACATTCAGCTAGAGACTCATTCCACCGAGGTGCAACACAGGGCGTCATAGGAAGTCATTCCTGCCTGTGGCCATCAAACTTTATAACTCCTCCCTTGGAGGGTCAGACACCCTGAGCCAATAGGCTGGTCCTGGACTTATTTCCTGGCATAATTTGCATATTACTATTTAACTATTTATGGTTTTATTACCATTTAATTATTTATGATGCAACTTTAACAAAAACTAGTTTCCCCCGGGATCAATAAAGTATGACTATGTGATCTATATGGATTTTCGTAAGGCATTTGACAAGGTTCCACATAGTAGGCTTATTCAGAAAGTCAGAAGGCATGGGATCCAGGGAAATTTGGCCAGGTGGATTCAGAATTGGCTTGCCTGCAAAGGCAGAGGGTCGTGGTGGAGGGAGTACATTCGGATTGGAGGGTTGTGACTAGTGGTGTCCCAGAAGGATCGGTTCTGGGACCTCTACTTTTCGTGATTTTTATTAATGACCTGGATGTGGGGGTAGAAGGGTGGGTTGGCAAGTTTGCAGATGACACAAAGGTTGGTGGTGTCATAGATAGTGTAAAGGATTGTCAAAGATTGCACAGAGACATTGATAGATTGCAGAAGTGGGCTGAGAAGTGGCAGAACGAGTTCAGCCCGGAGAAGTGTGAGATGGTACACTTTGGAAGGACAAACTCCAAGGCAGAGTACAAAGTAAATGGCAGGATACTTGGTAGTATGGAGGAGCAGAGGGATCTAGGGGTACATGTCCACAGATCCCTGAAAGTTGCCTCACAGGTAGATAGAGTAGTTAAGAAAGCTTATGGGGTGTTAGCTTTCATAAGTCGAGGGATAGAGTTTAAGGGTCGCGAGGTAATGATGCAGCTCTATAAAACTCTGGTTAGGCCACACTTGGAGTACTGTGTCCAGTTCTGGTTGCCTCACTATAGGAAGGATGTGGAAGCATTGGAAAAGGTACAGAGGAGATTTACCAGGATGCTGCCTGGTTAAGAGAGTATGGATTATGATCAGAGATTAAGGGAGTAGGGCTTTACTCTTTGGAGAGAAGGAGGATGAGAGGAGACATGATAGAGGGATACAAGATATTAAGAGGAATAGATAGAGTGGACAGCCAGCGCTTCTTCCCCAGGGCACCACTGCTCAATACAAGAGGACCTGGCTTTAAGGTAAGGGGTGGGAAGTTCAAGGGGGATATTAGAGGAAGGTTTTTCACTCAGAGTGGTTGGTGCGTGGAATGCACTGCCTGAGTCAGTGGTGGAGGCAGATACACTAGTGAAGTTTAAGGGACTACTAGACAGGTATATGGAGGAATTAAGGTGGGGGGTTATATGGGATGCAGAGTTTGAGGGTCGGCACAACAATGTGGGCTGAAGGGCCTGTACTGTGCTGTACTGTTCTATGTTCATCTCTCCTTATACATTCATAATAAGGCCATGAGATAAAGTAGCAGAATTGAGCCATTTGGCCCATTGAGTCTGCTGCACCATTCATGGCTGATTTATTAATTCTCTCAACCCTATTCTTCTGCCTTCTCTTGGTAACTTTTGATGTCCTTACCAATGAAGAACCTATCAAATAGGGGAGAAGATGGCACGACGGCAGCGCGCGGGGCATCTCCGGTGATGAATATCTGTTATCTGTCAAGTAGGGGACCGTGCACAATCCTGATTTGATGGAGACAAATGTGAGTGCACAGCGAAACATCTGGAAAACTTCTGAAATGCCTGCTTTGCTACCGCTGCTACTGTGTGGTAACTGGAATCTCTGGAGTTGAAGGCCTCAAAATCCTTGGCTCTGCGTGTTTCAGCAGCCAGGGAGAGGTCAAAGGCGCTCGGCAGACGATGGCGCTCATGAGGCTGTATTGGAGAGGCTGCTCAGAAGCTCGAAGTTTTTGGACGGATGGACTCAGTGTCGGCTGTGGTCGGCTGCTTCCAAGGTATTGGCAAGTTGACGGTGCCTGGAGGTTTATGGCAGGGAGTTTCTCCCTATTGCCGCCGCTATCGAGGACTCGGGACTTTGAGACTTTTTTTTACTGTGCCCATGGTTTGTTCTTCATCAAATTATGGTTTTGCTTTGCACTGCTGTAACTATATGTTATAAATATGTGGTTTTCTTAGTGTTAGTCTTTGGTCTGTCTTGTTTTATGTGATATCACGCCAGAGAAACATTGTATCATTTCTTAATGCATGTATGCATTTCTAAATGACAATAAAAGAGATCTGAGTGTTCTCATAATCTAAATATTAGAGCCAAATACCAAAGGCGAGGGGAGAGTGATAGCCCTCAACATCAAGGCTGCATTTGACTGAGTATGGCATCAAGGGCTCCAGAGGCAGCTGATGAGCAGGTAAGGAGAAGAGAAGGGGTGAGAGGGTAACCAGAATGGGGAATTGAAAAAGACAGGAGGGAAGGGGGAGAAATTATATGAATATTGATTTCTATAAATTCTTACCATCACCAAACAAGAGAAAGTCTGCGTATGCTGGAAATCAAAGCAACACACGCAAAATGCTGGAGGAACTCAGCAGGCCAGGAGGCATCTATGGAAAAGAGTACTGTTGCCGTTTTGGGCTGAGACCCTTCAGCAGATTCTGGGTCTCGGTCCAAAATGTCAACTGTACTCTTTTCCATAGATGTTGTCTGACCTGCTGAGCTCCTCCAGCATTTTGTGTGTGTTTCATACCATCAGGCTGGAGGCTACCTAGACTGAATATGAGGTGTTGACCCTCCAACCTTAATTGGACCTCATCACGGCAGTAGGGAAGGCCATAGACAGACATAATGCTTATAGTTGTGCCTTTATTTCTTGTTGCTTATGTTTGAAGCTTCACTCTGTCAAGTGGCTTTCGTGTTCCTGAATCCTGCCATTGTGGATTTGCATCTTAGACCTGAATGGATTTTCTGTTTTCATGTCTATTTGACAGCCACTGTCTTTATTCTGATGTTATATCGCAGGCAGATAGCTCACCATGGCAACAAAGTTCAACTGTGGAGAGCAGCCAAGGTTGACCTCCTTTTCTCTGGACATCTGCAGTCATGTCTCACAAAACCAAAATCCAGCAGAGAACTACAGTTCAGTTCTATATTACAAATAAATAGGTGCCTAAAGTTACCTTTGGGGACAAAAGAAGGAATAGCAGGAAAATAAAAGAAGAATTAGGCCATTCAGCCCATTGAGTCTGTTCCGCCATTCCATTAGGGCTGAAATATTATCCCTCTCAACCTCATTCTCCTGCCTCCCCATAACCTTTGATGTCCTGACTAAACAAGAAACTGTTAACCTCTGCTTTAAATATACACAATCAATTGGCTTTCACAGCCGTCTGTGGCAATAAGTTCCACAAATTCACCCGTCTCTGGCTGAAGAAATTCTTTCCTATCTCTGTTCCAAATGGACACCCTTCTATTCTGAGGGTATGCTCAGTGCTCCTAGACTACGCCACTACAGGAAATATCCTCTCCACATCCAGTCTATCAAGGTCTTTCAATATCCAAAAAGTTTGAATGAGTTCCCCCCTCAATCTTCTAAACTCCAGTGAGTACAGGCCCACAGCCACCAAGAGGTGCTCATACATTAATCCTTTCATTACCCTCAGCATCACATTCTTGCTCTTATATTCTAGCCCTCTTGAAATGAATGCTAAGATTGTATTTCCCTTCCATACACTGACTCAACCTGCAAGTTAACCTTCAGGGAATCCTGCACAAGGACTCCCAAGACCCTTTGTACCTCTGATTTTTGAATTTTATTCCCATTTAGAAAATAGTATATGCCTTTATTCCTTCTACCAAAGTGCATGACCATTCACTTCCTGACACTATATTTCATCTGCCACTACTTTGCCCATTCTTCCAATTTGTCTAAGGCTTTCTGCAGACTCCCTGCTTCCTCAAAACTATCCCCCCCTTCCTGCTATCTCTGTGTCATCCGCAAACATAGCCACAAAGCCATCAAATTTGTCATCTAATACATTGACATATAACGTGTAAAGAAGCTAGCCAGATACGAGACACCAAACTGGGTCGAAAGTTCACATACTTTAATGTGAACAATAATTTTAAGGGACAAAAGAAAACAATGAACATTGGTCCAAACATGGCCCATAACTAAAATTCTCATATGGAAACCTAGATGCCAATACTGTGGCTGAAAGGAATATTTAAATATAAAGTGAATGCCACTGGTCCTCAGCGTCAGTTGACTCAACAGTCCACTATTCTCAGGCAAAGCTGAATGCAAGCAGGTAGCATAATGTTGTTGTACTTTGCTCAAGTCTTGACAAGTGCTACAATGAAAAGAAGGGAGTTAAATACAGCCATAATGAAATAATAATTACCTGGCATGTGCATATTCATGAGCACAATTACCAAATCTGCTGCGTAGCTGAGTCTGTGGTTGTGACAAACACCATGGTCTCTTATCTTGTCAAGCAGCCTCATGTGCGGCACTTTGCTAAAGGCCTTTGAAAATCCAAGTAAACAACATCCACTGACTCTTATTTTTCTATCCTGCTTGTTAGTTCCTCAAAGAATACCAACAGATTCAGCAGGCAAGATATACCCTGAAGGAACCCATGTTGACTCTGGCTTAATTTATCATGTGCCTCCAAGTATCCCAAAACCATATCCATAATAATGGACTCCAACATCTTCCTAACCACTGAAGTCAAGCTAACTTAAACCTTCCACGTATTTAAGATGGTGCTAGAACTCTCCTTCTAAACCAACCTACTATCTCAATGTGATAAATCTTTTGGTGAGCCTCAGTGACTTCTTGCTGGTGGCTAATGAAACAAGGATAGTAACTAAATACTTTGTTAACCACACTATTTTGACAAACAATCATGGCAAGTAATAGTCTGAAACTTCCCTTTGGACTTGGAGGCAACTCGATGTAGCAGAACCGAGGCAAGGCGAGGCAGCGAGCTCATCGTCGGGAGCTTGGAAGAATGTGAAACATCAGGCACAGACCAAATCAGAGCTGTAGATTCCTGACCCCCAAAGTGTAAAAACACAACTGAACACAATGTCCGGATGGAGACTTATAGGCCGAATCGAGGCGGCGAATTCCAGCATATCAAAGTGGCAGAACCTGTTGTTCAGACGGAAGTTTAAGCACCAGGCCAAATTGAAAAGGTCAGGGTGTAGGGACTCGGAACAAGGTATAGGCCGGTTCAGATTGCTGCTCCACCACGTTTACTCAGCTCTGTGCCGAATTATGGGACTCTCTTTGCAGACTTCAGTTCAGAAACAATATTTGCTTGTGGTTACTGTTTGCATGATTCTTCTTCATTGCACATTGGGTGTTCAATGGTCTTTTCTGTATGGGTTATTTTTTTTATGGGTTTTTTTATGGGCAAGATGTGTTTTTTTATTCTCTGCACATTGGGTGTTAGACTGTCATTATGTATTTATATTATATATGTTTTTTGGGATTCCTTTGTTTCATGGTTGCTTGTTAGGAAACGAATCTCAAGAATGTATAATGTATAATACTTTGATAATAAATGTACTTCGAACTTGAACTATAATTTCCTTTCTTCAGCTTCCCTACCTTAAAGACTAGAGTGACATTTGCAATTTTCCTGGGCTCTGGACACATTCTAGGATCTAGTGATTCTTAAAAGATCATTTCTAATACCTCCATAATCTCCTCAGCTACCTCTTTCAGAACCCTGGAGAGGACCTATTTGCTCCAGCTGACTTAATTGCCTTCAGACCTTTCAGCATTCCAGACACCACCTCCTTTGTAATACAACTGCACTTACTTCTGCTCCCTGACATTCTCAAATTTCAGGCATACTACAAGTGTCTTCCACAATGAAGACGGAAACAAAATACTTATTAAGTTCGCCTGCCATTTCCTAGTCCCCCATTAATACCTCTCCAGCATCATTTTCCAGTGGTCCAATATCAACCTTCACCTCTTGTTTGCTCTTCATATATCTGAAAAATCCTTTGGTATCTTCTTGATATTCTTGACTAGTTTACCTTCATATTTTATCTTCTCTCTCCTAATGGGGTTTTAAAAGCTTCTGAATTCTCTAATTCCCCTCTAAATTTTGGTATATTATATGCCCGCTCTTTTGTTTTGTGCTGTCTTTGACTTCCTTGTCAGCCACGGTTGCTTCAGCCTCCCTTTAGAATACCTCATCATCTTTGGAGTGTCATTATCTATTGCCTTCTGGATTACCCTCAGGCTATGGGCTCTGCTGTTATCATCCCTGCTAGTTTTCCTTCACAATGAACTTTAGCCAGTTCCTCTCTCACGCCTCTTTAATTCCCTTTACTCTACTGTAATACTGATACATCAGACTATTATCTCCCTCTCACACTGCAGGGTGAGTTCTATCATATTGCGATCACTGTTTCCTAAGGCTTCCTTTACCTTAAGCTCCCCAAATCAAATCTGGTTCATTAAACACCACCAAATCCAGAATTGCCTTTCCTCAAGTTGGCTCACCCATGGATTGTTTAATAAAACCTTCTTATGGACTTTCTACAAATGCCCTCTCTTGAGATCCAGCACCAACCTGATTTTCCCATAGTACCTGCTCATTGAAATCTCCCATGACTATCATATCATTGTCCTTATTACATCCCTATTCTATTTCCTGTTGATATTACCATCCCACATACTGGTTACTGTCCAGGAACTTGTATATAACTCCCAGCGGGATCTTTTCACCCTTCTAGTTTCTTAACTCTACCCACAAGCATTTGATATCTTTCCGTCTGGCAGGAGCAAAGCATGTTGGGAAGGTGAGGATGGAGCGCCCCGGAAGGGGTGTGGGACAGCTGACAGAGAAGGCATGCCATAGATCCCTGTCTCCCTCCCCTCTTCCCACTCTCAATACACGATAGAGACCCACATCATAATCAGGTTTATTATCACTCACATATGTCATAAAATGTGTTCTTCTTTTGCAGCAGCAGTACAGTGCAATACAGAAAATTACGGTACTGTACAAAGGTCTTAGGCACCCTAGGTATATGGAAATGAATTGAATTGACTTCAATTTCTTATGGATTAGATTGGATGATGAGGACACATAGTCCTCTTTTATTGTCATTTAGTGATGCATGCATTAAGAAATGATACAATGTTCCTCCAGTATGATATCACAGAAACACAAGACAAACCAAGACTGAAAAAATTGACAAAAACCACATAATTATAACATATGGTTACAACAGTGCAAAGCGATACCGTAATTTGGTAAAGAACAGACCATGGGCACGGTTAAAAAAAAGTCTCAAAGTCTCTCGAAAGTCCCATCATCTCACGCAGATGGTAGAAGGAAGAAAACTCTCTCTGCCATGAACTTCCAGTGCCGCAAACTTGCCGATGCAGCACCCTGGAAGCACCCGACCACAGTCGACTCTTGAGTCCATCTGAAAACTTTGAACCTCCGAAGTTTCCTTCACATACATGAGTAAAAATCTTTATGTTACGTCTCCGTCTAAATGTGCACAATCATAGTAATTTATAATAAATAGAACAGTCAATGTAACATAGAAATACACTCAGATCAGCGTGAGTTCATCAGTCTGATGGCCTGGTGGAAGAAGCTGTCCCGGAGCCTGCTGGTCCTGGTTTTTACGCTGCAGTATCGTTTCCCGGATGGAGCAGCTAATAGATTGTGGTTAGGGTGACATGAGTCCCCAGTGATGCTTCGGGCCCTTTCTCACGCCTGTCTATGTAAATGTCCTGAATTATAGGAAGTTCACAACTACAGATGTGCTAGGCTGTCTGCACCACTCTCTGCAGAATCCTGCAATAAGGGAGGTACAGTTCCCATTCCAGACAGTGATGCAGCCAGTCAGGATGCTCTCAATTGTGCCACTATAAATAGTTTTTAGGATTTGGGGGCCCATACCAAACTTCCTCAGCTGTCTGAGGTGATGGAGGTGCTGTTGTGCCTTTTTCAGCACACAGCTAGTGTGTACAAAGCACGTGAGGTCCTTGGTAATGTGTATGCTGAGGAACTTAAAGCTGTTTACCCTCTCATCCCCAGATCCATTGATGTCAATAGGGGTTAGCCCGTCTCCATTCCTCCTGTAATCCACAACCAGCTTCTTTGTTTTTGCAACATTGAGGGAGAGATGTGTCAGAGAGATATATATGTGCCGAAGACTTTTGCACGGTAGTGAATACTAATTCAATATCTAAATAAAATGATTGTAAGGCAGGCAATGCAAGTTTGAAATTAATGGAATATACTGAGAATAGAAGAGCAACATTCAGGAAGCAAGCACTGTGACATCATAGAACATAAAGGAATACAAGACAGGGAGAGTCCTTTTGGCCACAATGTTGTGCCAAGCTAACTAAATGCCTAACCAATCTAATCACTTCTGCTTTCACAAATTCCATATCCATTCATTTTCCGCATGATTATATGTCTAGCTAAGATCCTTTTAAACGTTTTTATCATATTTGCCTCCACTACCACTCTGGCAGAACTTTTCAGTCACCCACCAATCTCTGTGTAAAAAAACTTGCCACAAGTCCTTTGAAATTACCCCCTCTCAGCTTAAATTCTTGCTCTCTATATCAGACATTTTGACCCTGGGGGAAAATATAACAGCAATTTGTTTCAGTAGTACAGTGCAATGCATAAAAAATTACTATGTTATAAAAATTACATACAAATAATGCATAAAAATGAGATACTATTTATGGTTCATAAACCATTCAGAAATCAGGTGGCAGAGGGGAACAAGCTGTTTCTAAAATGTTGAGTGGGTTACTCCATGATTGTAATAATGAGAAGAGGGCAAATTCTGGTTGGTGTGGTTCTTTGATGATCAATGCTGTCCTCTAGAGGCGCCACCCTCTCTGACTGGTGGCCTGTAACTCGTGGAGTGTTGCAAGGATCAGTGCTGGGCCCATTGTTGTTTGTTACCTATATCTAGTGGCCATGATAGAAGTGGCTGGGTCTACAACTTTTTTTGCTCCATTGCATCGGAAATTCAGGTGGTGATGTAACCAGTCAGAATGGCTATGAAGGTTTTCAGTTATCCAGGTCATTGTATATCAAGTGGTTGCAAATCAAAGCAACTGGACGTGCAATGTTGTCGAGAGGACATTTCACCACTCATCCAAGGTGCTTCTTCAGTTCTGATCCATGGTGGGTAGTTTCCCAGCTTATAAACTCTGAGATGTTTAAAGGTATCGCAATCACGAGAGTTGTTAAGAGTTACAGAGGTAATGAGAGGGTCATTCGTCTTATCTTTGCATGAATAGAGCCACGAACTGTTGTAGAGACATCGGGGTAGAGACATTAGGACCACGTTGTAAGAGGTGTTAGAGAAGCCATCTTTGTCAACTTGAAACCCCAACCCTGAACAGAGGAGGTGGGGTACAGCACCTTACAATGCAGTCCTAACATTTCTACCCTGACCCTCGTGTGAGTGGACATGCAGAGTGACATGGCAACGGACTTGTCCATTATGGGAAAGAAAAAAACCTTGCAACAGTTTGGCCATCTACCCTTCAAAGGTTCAAAGTACATTTATTATCAAAGTATGTGTGCTGTATACAGCCCTGAGATTTGTCTCCTCACAGGCAGCCACAAAACTAAGGAATACCAATTTTATAGAGCTTTTCGAGGATGTTACCAGGAAAGTGGTTGAAGTCAAGGCAGTGGACGTTAGCAAGGCACTTGACAAGGTCCCACATGGGAGGTTGGTCAAGAAGTTTCAGTCGCTCAGCATTCAAGATGAGGTAGTAAATTGGATTAGACAGTGGCTTTGTGGGAGATGCTAAAGATTGGTAGTAGATGGTTGCCTTTCTGACTGGAGGCCTGTGACCATTGGGGTGTGGCAGGGATCAGTGCTGGGTCCATTGTTGTTTGTTACCTATATCAGTAATCTGGCTGATAGTGTGGTTAACAAATATCGGCAAATTTGCAGATGGCACCAAGATTGGGGGTGTACTGGACAGTGAGGAAGGCTGTCATGGTTTGCAGGGGGATCTGGATCAGCTGGAAGAATGGGCTGAAAATGGCAGATGAAATTTAATGCAGACAACTGCTAGGTTTTGTACTTCGGTAGGACCGACCAGGGTAGGTCTTACACAGTGAATGGGAGGGCATACGTGGTGCATGTGAGCTCGGTTTGAATGTTTAAGAGAAGTATGGATAGGTACATGGATAGCAGAGGAATGGAGGGCTATGGCCCTGATGTCGGTTGATGGCGGTAGGCAGTTTAAATGGTTTTGGCATGGACTAGATGGGCTGAACGGCTATATTTTTCTATGACCATGGAACCTGTTCAAAGAGAACATCTAACACTCAATGCAGAAAAAAGAAAAAATTACGTAAACGGCAAAATACGAGCAGTAAACACAGAATAAAATGTCCCTGCCTACCATCCCACCAGCCTCCACATCCAGCACATAATTCTCCAAAACTTCTGCCATCTCCGGCGGGATCCCACCACCAAGCACACCTTCCCCCCCCCACCCTGCCTCCTCTCCGCAGGAATCGCTCCCTATGTAACTACCTTGTGCATTCGTCCCTCCTCACCAATCTCCCTTCTGGAACTTAACCTTGCAAGCTGAACAAGTTTTGTATCTGTCCCTACACCTTCTCCCTCACTGCCATTCAGGGCCCCAAACAGTCCTCCAGGTGAGGCAACACTTCATCTGAGACTTTGTTGGGGTCATCTGCTGTATCTGGTGCTCCCGCTGTGGCCTGCTGTGTATTGGGGAGCCCCGACACAGCTTGGGAGACTGCTTTGCCAAGCACCTACGCTCCGTCCGCCAGAAAGAACGGTATCTCTCAGTGGCCACCCATTTTAATTCCACTTCCCGTTCCCAGTCTGTCATGTCAGTCTCTGACTTCATCTATTGTCACAATGAGGCTGCACTCAGGTTGGAGGAACAACACCTTGTATTCCATCTGGGTAGCCTCCAACCATAATGGCATGAACATCGATTTCTGGGACTTCAGGTAAAGCCCCACCCACCTCTCCTTCACCATTGTCCATTCCCATTTTCCTCTCTCAACTTATCTTCTTGCCTGCCTATCACCTCCATCTGATACTCCTTCCCCTTCTCCTTCTTCCATGGCCTTCTGACCTCCATCAGATTCCCCCTTTTCCAGCCCTGTATCTCTTTCATGAATCAACTTCCCAGCTCGTTACTTCACCCCACCCCCCCAACCCTACCGGTTTCACCTATCACCTTGTGCTCCTTCCTCCCTTCTCCTTACTTTCTTACTCTGACTCCTCATCATTCTTCCCATCCTGATGAAGAGTCTCAGCCTGAAGCATCAACTGTACTCTTTCCCATAGATGCTGCCTGGCCTGCTGAGTTCCTCCAGCACTTTGTGTGTGTTGCATATAAAACTTCAAACTACATTGAAACAGACTAGGAATGTTCATAAAGTTTAGTTCAGCTCAGTTCAGTTTAGCACTGTGTCATTCAATGGCTGCAGACTACAGAGGTCATCCGCCCTGATCAAAATCACACAATATAGCAATTAAAAAAAACGAGTAACCAGAAATCAGAAACACATCTTAACATGAACTACAGAGTCCAGTACACAAACTGCGTCAACTAAACCTTGCCCCGTCCGGAGACTGCGGAACTTCCCTCTGGAAGCAGAGAGCAAGGGAAAGAGAGATTGGTCCAGACTCTGGCACCTTCCTCCGACAGCAGCGAGCGAGCGGGAGAGAGAGACCAAACTCAGGCATTCCCTCAATCAGGGAACAAGATCAGATTAATCTGCATGATTCACACACTTATTATATATTCACTTAAGCGTTATAAGGCAATGGAATATTTTTGAACTTGGCTCAACTATAATGTGGTCAGCGCATCACGTGACCATATGATTTCTTCGCTGGACTGCTGCCGCAAAACAACAAATTTCATGCCCTATACAACAGTGATAGTAAACCTGATTCAAATTCTGACATAAATTTCTGCCAAATATAGCAGCTGTGTAGTGCTGGTCTGATCTTGAGTGACTGGTCGCCACACTCTTTATGAAAAAAAATCAAATTACACAGGACTACGCCAGGTGCTGGTGAGCCACGGGAAAGCTCTAGATGTCAAAAGGAAGCAGTGATTAGAAAACACACACTTCTGGAGGCAAGTTCTGTTTATAAAAATAGCAATGTATACAAATACAAAATACCAGCATTTTGTTTTAGGTGCCAAATCTCAGATACCAATCAAAACCAAACTCCTTTTTAGTTAGAATCAGTGACTCATTAGAATAACCCTTATTTCTCCAATTTCTCTAACTAATTAGATATAGTATTATTCCCTGTTTAAAGGTTTACTGACTAATGTTTGCCTTTTTATTTATCCCCAGTTGGTTATGAAACTAATTGAATTCCCATTTTAAAGTATTATGGTAAACTTCAGTTTCAGTTTCAGGTCAGTATGTCTACAACCTCAAAACCAGCCTCCCAAATACACAGCTTATCTCCTTTCATGACGAATTCTCCAAAATCATACCTTTTAAACAAAGTAAATCTCATTGAGTTACTTATCAAAGTCTGCAAAAATAATCATTTCTTCCAGAAAATCAAATTCAGATCCTTCGATTGAGAATTAAAATTATACATTTGACCATATCAAATCCTCTACGTCTTGAAGCATTCTGTTCCTGCGCTGGTTCTTCGAATCGGGATGGCTCACCATCCAGTTTCTTGGTGCATTGAATGAAATGGTGGGTCATCCACAGAAAGTCGATTTACAATACTTACACAAAAAAAAACCTGACCAAATCCCTTGGTATGATTTAACAGAACTAAGTCCCAGTTTTACAGAAGAGATCTTGGACGTCCATCTCTGCCAATATTGACTCACTATAGCTGCTGCTAGTTATAGCTGTAGCTTCAATAGATTTTGTATCAATGTCGTCTCTGCTCCAAGGGCTTCACCCTGAGAATTTCCAGTAAGTAGGGTAGAGATACTAACTACTAATTCCACATTTTATGGTTTATATCTTTAGTTAGTTTCTAGTTTTCTGCATTTCTGTCACTTGCCCACACCTGCATCATCCATGTCTTATTCTTGCATAGCTATTTTTTTCCACGTTATTTTTTTTAAAATTCGGTAAACCTCATTTTCATCCTTCCATTGGTGGAGCTTTCTAGCATTACACCTTTGGGTGTAATTAATCTGAGTTACACAAAGCACTGCAGAAATACTTTGCTGTATCTCTGCTTATTTCTTCATTTCTCTGTGGAGTTTAATTTTATTGCATTGCTGGGAGATGCCTCAGATTGGCCTGAGAAATGGTGAAGTTAAGACCAATGGTGACACCTTCACCAACATTGAAGGATCTGCACTTTCAAAGCCTCCTGTTCTACCAGTTTAGAAGGAATAAGTGCAGGAAAACATCATGATTTTCTAGATCTATATGTTGTGGAACCAAGGGAACAAGTTGTTTTCCATCATTTTTATGCAATAAGTTTTAATTAATGATCTTGCTGTCAATAGGCCTTCAAGGAAGACTGACCATAACGTGATAGAATTTTACACTGTGTTTGAAAATCATGGTGTCATAGGGTCATACAGCATAGTAACAGGCCTTTTGGCCCAACTCCCCTTGCCAACCAAGATTCTCATCTAAGATAGTCCAGCTATTGTCTGCATTTGGATCATATCCTTCTAAACCTTTCATATCTATGTACTTGTCCAAGGACATTTCAAATGTTGTTAACAGACCTGCTGCAACTACTTCATCTGACAGCTCATTCCATACACTGACCATTCTCTAGGTGAAGAAGTTGCCCCCTCAGGTTCCTATTAAATCACTTCCCACTCTCCTTGAACCTCTAGTCCTTGATCCCCAACCCTGAGAAAAAGACTGTGCACATTAACCCTATTGGTGTCCCTCATGATTTCACATGCTTCTAAAAGACCACAACTCATTTTCCTGTGCTCCAGTGAAAAAGTCCTAGGATGCTCAACCTTTCTCCACAACACTTTCCCTCAAGTCTCTGCAACATCCTTGTAAATGTCCTCTGCACTTTTTCCTACAGTAGGACAATCAAAACTGAACAAGTGATGTGCTTCGGATGGTGGGGTGAAGATACATCTACCAAAGGAGGTGTAAGGGTAGCCTGCACATCACCCTTGGGCAAGGCATAGTAACCAGCCTAGCCACCCTCCCCCCTGTTGTATGAGCAGCTGGTGCGTATCACAAGTCCTGGTTATGTGACCACTGATGCCAGGCAAGTGATCTCTGAAGAGTTTGATAATGAGATAATGACTGGGATTCATCCACCTTGTAAAAATTTGCCAGAAACAATCATGGTCATGAGACCATGATCACCCATGTCATACGACATGGCTCATAATGATGATGATGTGCTTCAATATAAACTAGAAATCCTACTTGCAAGCAAATTAAAATATGAAGTGAAAAGAGGAGAGTTAGCTGTGATTGTTTAGAAAAGAGTGATGACAGACAGGATGATAAATAGACAATGGCTAACATAAAAACAAGCTAAGTCCATCCACGGTTGGCAAAAGAAATTAAAAATGACATTAAATTAATGGAAATTTCTGTGAAAGGCTATGAAGTAGCAGTGGCCCTAAGAGCTGAGAGCATTTGAGAACTCCACAGAGAACCAAGAAATTGTTCGAGAAAACCAAGGTAGAATGTAAAAATCAGAGGGCAGGAAATATAAATCTGACTGTCTAAAGGAATGGGAAAGGAAAAGTTTAACAAATAATAACAATTGTCCCTTAGGAGAGAAATAGTTTGCAATGGGGAATAAACAAAAGTCAAAGGAATAAAGAATTACTTTGTGTTTGCACAGAGAGAAAACACAAAACTGCTATTGGAAATATATGAGAGAACCAAGGATCTGGGGAAAAGAAGCAAATGAGGGCTATGAAAATTAGTGAAGGGGGTGAGACTAACAGCCAAGAAATCCTAAGGAGTCAATGATCCTCATCCTAGAAATTCTAAGCAGGGGCAATGGAGGTAATGATTGCTTTGGCTATCTTTATCAAAATCTATAAATCCCAGAATTGTTCCTGTGGAGTGAAGAGTAGCAATTGTGACCCAACTATTTAGGATGTGTGGGAAGATTCTGGAGTCTATAGTGAGAACGAAATAATAAAATCGACAGTAGGACTATTCAGTGATTTACATCGGTAGAAGGTCAGCGATGGATTTGGTGAAGGGCAGTGCAGGATGAATGGGCTATACTTACTAATTCCTATGTTGTATGTTCTTACTTCTGCTAGTAAGAGCCCACTTTGTTTTTCTGTCTAGTGTGAAACAGGAAAGAACTAAACTTGAATGCTGCCTCATTAGGGAAAACAGTTTAAAATGTCGTACACAAGTGAACAAATTTGCCTCATCTTATTTCACTTTTTTTTCTTGTAGATGCACTTCTAGCCAATCAGTAGAGAAAGAAAAAAATGTTGACCTATTAACTTGTGGTTGCTATGACAACTAGAAGCAGCTGGAATAGTCAATTATTACCTCAAGGGGAAGGTCTATAAAAGATTTATATTTCATTTAAAGCCGAAGCAGTTCATCTGATGGAGGAAGGACACCTTACGAGAGCTCACACAGTAGTCCAGTGGAAGGTGGTGGACCCTCTGTGTACTTATGGCAGTCACTAAGGCTTCTCCGCAGTCCTCACTTTTCAAAACCATTGCAAAGAGTAATTTAAAACCATTTAAAGGAGTACAAAGAAAAGCTGTCAGCTGTTTTGTTTGTCACCATAGCAATAACCATTTATTTACTTATTTGTTTAAAGATACTGCACAAGTCCAGCCCAAAGAGCCACAAGCCCATCTACCCACTTACCTAACCCTAACCTAATCAATTTACAATGACCAATTAACCAACTCACTGGTATGTCTTTAGACTGTGGGAGGACACCGAAGCAACCTTTTAGTACCAGGGTAATATACAAGAACCATATTTCTTACTTATGAATGAAAGACATACTCATCTCCTCTGGCTTGTTGCCTCATTTATTTTGATTCTGACCAATCTGTGCCAGCTACGTTAACACCTTCAGATAGCATCCTTCTCAATTCTCCCCAGATTGTAGATAGTACACACTGCTGCAAATGTTCGTCGATGGTGGAGGGATTGGATACTAGTGGAAGGGGTAACAATCAAGTGGGCTGCCTTGTACTGGATGGTATCCAGCTTCTTGAGTGTTGATGGAGCTGCATTCATCCAGGTGAGTGGCGAGTATTCCATCACACTGCTGACCCAAGCTTTGTAGATGGTGGACAGGCTTTGGGGAGTCAGGAGGTGAGTTATATGCTCCAGGGTTCTTAGTGTTACGTGCCCCGTAACTGGGTTGCCAAGCCAGCAGGAATGGACCACTAGTTGAAGTCTGGTTTACTAGAAACTAATAAAGTTTTATTAAAGAAATAAGTAACACAGTACTCTAATCATAAGGATATAAATGCAACAGGTTAGCAATGATAAAACACAAATGTACACAGAACTAGGGTAATAGGAATCAACCAAGCTCTATGGCAGTCTAGGGGTAAAATGATCAGTCTCAAGTGATGCAGAGTTCAATTCAGCTTAGTATAGTTCACAGTAATCGCTGTTGTGCCGTTGCGAGGGGGCGGGGTGGGTGAAAGAGAGAGAGAGAGAGAGAGAGAGAGAGATATGCAAATTTGATTCAGGCAGACCTTTGATGTTCTTCACAGTTGGCTTTTGGGCGGACCCTTTTATGTCTTCTATCCCGCTGTGGTCACCGACTGTGATCCCTCCGTTTCGAATACGACCGTTCTTCCATGGTGAACCCGGCACCCAGGCAAGGGTGGACACACACACCAGGTTCCCATTGATAGTACCTTTGCACCCTGTGCGTCTATGGTCGGTTCCCGCAACCAGTCCTCCAAACTCACACCAACTTGTGGGGGCACACCGCTCTTCCAGGGTCTCGTTATCTCGTGATGTCTGTCGTGCCTTAGCGAACCTGTTCTTTTTATCCCCCTGCTGGGGTATCGCCTGTCCATCAAACTTCAAACAGTTCAGGTTCAAAGCAACCGGTCTGTCAATATTCTGAATTGTGTTTCTTTCCCGTTATCTCGCTCTCCTCTCTCATTAACATTTTGAACGTTTCTCCATTGTCTCCCTTATCTCTCTCATCAGCATCAATCGTCTGATAATTTGGTTTGGCGTCACAGCCCCATCCTTCAAAGGATTTTTACTGGGGTAAAAATTATGGGCATGAATGCATTATTAGATACACACTAATATACAGGGTCATCAGCTATTTGGCTAATACAGAAAGCTTTAAGTTGTCAACAGCTTGACAGACAGTCAGCAATCACATTTTCCATTCCTTTTATATGTTTTATTTTAATATCAAGTTCCTCTAAGACCAGGCTCCAACTTAGGAACCTTTTGTTTTTATCCTTCATAGTGGCTGAAAACACTAATGGGTTGTGATCAGTGTAAATTATCAGTGGTTTCCGTGCCGGACAAATATAACAAAGGTCGTCCCACACAGACTTTGCATTCTTTTGCAAGAGCTTAGTAAGAGGGAGGGTAATATCCGCAAAGTTTTTGCAAAATTTCTGATAGTACCCCACCATCCCCAAGAACCTTCTCAGGGCTCTCTTGTCTGACGGGGTGGGGACTTCAGCCCACACCTTATCTTGCATCGGAGCTAGTTGCCCCTGTCCTACCACAAATCCCATATAGGTGACCTTTGCGTGGCCGAATTCACTTTTTGCGAGGTTCACTGTCAGGCTGGCTTCAAACAGCCATTTAAACAGCTCCTCTACTGCCACAATGTGCTCCTCCCACATGTCACTCCAGACCACTAAATCGTCAATCTACGCTTCTGCGTTCTTTAGCCCTTTTGTCACTGAACTAATCATCCTGTAGGGATGTTGCTTACTAGGCTACCTGATGTGACAACAATACCATGTACCGTCTCTTTGCATCACCCCGGGACATCCGAACATACGTCTGCGTGCTGGTTAGTTAGCTTTATCAGATGCTCGCTCTGTTCAGGGGTTAAGTGAGAGAACTCATCAGCAAAGTTGACCAAAACAATAGAGTTCTCCCATCGGGTCTGCACCATACTTATCTTTTCAAAATGGGTTTTCCCCCTATCAGGTGGTACCCTAGCCTCATTAATTTTCGTGATTACACCGACTAGGTCTGCTCACCTATCGTGGAAAGCTGTTAACATATCAATAGGCTGTGTCGGCTCACGTCTACAATACTCAATAATATCCTCCCTCATGCTCGGCCAGTAAAACTCTTTCATTATTCTATCGGCTATCTTCCTCACCCCAAAATGTCCACCAAGGGGTATCTTGTGGGCCAGGTTAAAAATCTCATCCCCATAAATTTTCGGCACTACCACCTGGTGCACCACCCCCCATTCCTCATCTGCGGGCACAGTACTTGGTCTCCATTTCCTCCCTAGTACTCCCTCCTTCACATAATAGCCCACTGGCTCCCTTTTTAATTCTGCTTCGGAGAGAGCTGACTCCGTCAAAACCATCAACTCCTCGTCTCCTTCCTGTGCCTGTATAAATTCCTTCCTCGTTAATGATAAATCTACCTCAACTCCCTCACTTCCTTCCGCTTTACTATGCTCCTTCTTCTCACTTTCTAACCCCTCCCGGTACAAGGCTGGTGAAAACATCTCAGCTAAATCTATGCAACACATATCAAAGTTGCTGGTGAACACAGCAGGCCAGGCAGCATCTCTAGGAAGAGGTGCAGTCGACGTTTCAGGCCGAGACCCTTCGTCAGGACTAACTGAAGGAAGAGTGAGTAAGAGATTTGAAAGTGGGAGGGGGAGGGCGAGATCCAAAATGATAGGAGAAGACAGGAGGGGGAGGGATGGAGCCAAGAGCTGGACAGGTGATTGGCAAAAAGGATAGGAGAGGATCATGGGACAGGAGGTCCGGGAAGAAAGACAAGGGGTGGGGGGAACCCAGAGGATGGGCAAGGAGTGTATTCAGAGGGACAGAGGGAGAAAAAGGAGAGTGAGAGAAAGAATGTGTGTATAAAAATAAATAACAGATGGGGTATGAGGGGGAGTGGGGCATTAGCAGAAGTTAGAGAAGTCAATGTTCATGCCATCAGGTTGGAGGCTACCCAGACAGAATATAAGGTGTTGTTCCTCCAACCTGAGTGTGGCTTCATCTTTACAGTAGAGGAGGCCGTGGATAGAGAGGAGGCTGTGGATAGACATGTCAGAATGGGAATGGGATGTAGAATTAAAATGTGTGCCCACTGGGAGATCCTGCTTTCTCTGGCGGACAGAGAGTAGTTGTTCAGCAAAGCGGTCTCCCAGACTGCATCGGGTCTCGCCAATATATAAAAGGCCACATCGGGAGCACCGGACGCAGTATATCACCCCAGACGACTCACAGGTGAAGTGTCGCCTCACCTGGAAGGACTGTCTGGGGCCCTGAATGGTGGTAAAGGAGGAAGGTAAGGGCATGTGTAGCACTTGTTCCGCTTACAAGGATAAGTGCCAGGAGGGAGATCAGTGGGGAGGGATGAGGGGGGAACGAATGGACGAGGGAGTCGCGTAGGGAGCGATCCCTGCAGAAAGCAGGGGGGGGGAGGGAAAGATGTGCTTAGTGGTGGGATCCCGTTGGAGGTCGCGGAAGTTACGGAGAATAATATGTTGGACCCGGAGGCTGGTGGGGTGGTAGGTGAGGACCAGGGGAACCCTATTCCTAGTGGGGTGGCGGGAGGATGGAGTGAAAGCAGATGTACGTGAAATGGGGGAGATGCGTTTAAGAGCAGAGTTGATAATGGAGGAAGGGAAGCCCCTTTCTTTAAAAAAAGAGGACATCTCCCTCGTCCTAGAATGAAAGGCCTCATCCTGAGAGCAGATGCGGCGGAGATGGAGGAATTGTAAGAAGGGGTTGGCGTTTTTGCAAGTTCCCGGACCTCCTGTCCCATGATCCTCTCGTATCCCTTTTGCCAATCACCTGTCCAGCTCTTGGCTCCATCCCTCCCCCTCCTGTCTTCTCCTATCATTTTGGATCTCCCCCTCCCCCTCCAACTTTCAAATCTCTTACTAACTCTTCCTTTAGTTAGTCCTGATGAAGGTTCTCGGCCTGAAACGTCGACTGTACCTCTTCCTAGAGATGCTGCCTGGCCTGCTGCGTTCACCAGCAACTTTGATGTGTGTTGCTTGAATTTCCAGCATCTGCAGAATTCCTGTTGTCAGCTAAATCTATATTCGCTTCGGCAGCCTTTCTGGACATGCGCCGAGTCACTGCACAAACAGGATAAGCCTGAGTCCAATGGCAGGGCCTCAATGCTGGCAGGCTGGCTTGTCAGTTTTACTGCTGAGAATACATTTCCGCCGGCGAGGTCATTACCGAGTAAGACCTCCACGTCATCCATCGGTAATTCGGGCCTCATCCCTATTGTGACCGGTCCGGAGACCAAGTCGCTTTTTAGGTGTATTTGGTGCAAATGTACTGCTTCAGTCCCTTTCCCAATGCTTTTTATCACACCGACCTCCCCAGTCTCAGTCTCTGAACTAAAGTCTAAAACACTCCTTAAGATCAGTGACTGACAAGCTCCAGTGTCTCTCCAGATCCGTACTGGAACCGGGTTTAACCCCTCCTTCATCGACACCAATCCGGCCAAAATAAACTTCTCGCGCCCTTCCTGAACTTTATCAGACCTCTTCTCCCCTAGAGGTTTGTTTGCCAGCTCAATACAGCCAGTAGGAATCGTCATTTTTCCTTTCCCTGTCTCCTTCTTTAGGGCAAAGCACCTGGACACAAAGTGACTGGCTTTCCCACAATTATAGCATATGACCCCAGGAGACTTTCTACCAAACTGCTCCTGGTCTTCCTTATCCTTCTCATTAGTCCTCGGCTTACTTACTGGCTTTTCTGGCGGACTCTCTCCGCCCTCTTGACTACCCTCCTGGTAGCTTTTACTCTGGGTAAACTTCGCTTTGTGTGTTAACGCGTGCTCATCTGCTAACTTAGCAGTTGCGGCTAAAGTTTCTGCCTCTTTCTCATCTAGATGGGGCCTCATACCTTCAGGGACACAACCTTTAAACTGCTCAATCAGTATTAGCTGTAGCAGTCTGTCATAATCCCCCTTGACCCCTTTCGAGGCGCACCAACGCTCACAATACACCTGCATCTCATGGGCAAACTCTAAATACACTGCTTCCTCACATTCCGGAACCTCTGCCGGTATGCCTCCGGAACCAACTCATAAATCCTGAGTATGGCCTCTTTCACCACATCATACCTCTGGGCATCTTCTGCTGACAATGCCAAGTAAGCTTACTGAGCCTTCCCTTTAAGTACGCTCTGAAGCAAAACAGCCCACTTATCCCTCGGCCAGTCTTGACTTGTAGCGACTTTTTCAAAATGTAGAAAGTACCGATCAACATCGGCCTCCTCAAATGGAGGAACCAGCCTAACCTCCTGGGTCGCCCTGAACCCTCCACCTTGGTTCGGCATGGGCCCCTGCACTAGCGTTATTCTTAACTTCTCCAGCTCAAATTCCCTTTCCCTCTGTTTCTCTCTCTCTTCTCATTCTAACTGCCTGTCCCTCTCTTCTCGCTTCAGCTGCTCTATTCTCTCTTCTCTTTCTAACTGCCTGTCCCTCTCTTCTCATTCCAACTGTTTTATTCGGAACTAGTGCTCGAGTCTCAATTTTTACATCTGCAGCTGTACTGCTTCTCCACCAGGTTTGCCCATAGATACCACCTCCAGCTCCCCTTGGGGAAACACACCTTTAGATACATAATGCTCAAAGATAGCTCTGTGCATCTCTGCTCTCCTCATCCTCGACTTCCCCTTAAAAAGATTCAACCGTTTGGCAACAATTGCCAATTCTGATTTCCTGGCATCCTCTAATGCCTCCAAGGTTGGCGCCTTTAGAAATTCCTCAATCTCCATTTCTGCTGTTTGCCCTTTCTTTCTTTCGGGAATTTTAACCTAATCAATTTACCCAGACCCAAATTTGGCGTTCAAAATCGCGGGTGAGATCCCCACTTATGTTATGTACCCCGTAACTGGGTTGCCAAGCCAGCAGAAATGGACCACTAGTTGGAGTCTGGTTTACTAGAAACTAATAAAGTTTTATTAAAGAAATAAGTAACACAATACTCTAATCATAAGGATATAAATGCAACAGGTTAGCAATCATAAAACACATATGTACACAGAACTAGGGTAATAGGAATCAACCAAGCTCTATGGCAGTCTAGGGGTAAAATGATCAGTCTCAAGTGACGCACAGTTCAGTTCAGCTTAGTACAGTTCGCAGTAATCACTGTTGTGCCGTTGGAGAGAGAGAGAGAGAGAGAGAGAGAGAGAGAGAGAGAGAGAGAGAGAGAGATGCAAATTTGATTCAGGCAGACCTTTGATGTTCACAGGTGGTTTCGGGCAGACCCTCTTATGTCTTCTATTCAGCTGTGGTCACCAACTGTGACCCCTCCGTTTCGAATACGACCGTTCTTCCATGGTGAACCCGGCACCCAGGCAAGGGCGGACACACACACCAGGTTCCCACTGATTGTACCTTTGCACCCTGTGAGTCTATGGTCGGTTCCCGCGAACCGGACCTCCAAACTCTCACCAACTTGTGGGGGCACACCGCTCTTCCAGGGTCTCGTTATCTCGTGATGTCTGTCGTGCCTTAGCGAACCTGTTCTTTTTACCCCCCTGCTGGGGTATCACCTGTCCATCAAACTTCAAACAGTTCAGGTTCAAAGCAACCAGTCTGTCAATATTCTGAATTGTGTTTCTTTCCCGTAATCTCGCTCTCCTCTCTCATTAACATTTTGAACTTTTCTCCATTCTCTCCCTTATCTCTCTCATCAGCATCAATCGTCTGATAACTTGGTTTGGCGTCACATTAGCCTTTCACTTGCTCTGGTAGGCACAGTGTTTATGTGGCTGGACCGGTTCAGTTTCCTGTCAATGGTAACCCGTAGGATGTTGATAGTAGGGGATTCAGTGCTGGAGATGCCACTGAATGTCAGGGGATGATGGTTAGAGCCTCTCTTGTTGGAGATGGTCATTGCCTGGCACTTGTGTGGCCTGAATGTTAGTTGCTGCTTGTCAGCCCAAGCCTGGGTATTGTCCAGGTCCTGCTGCATTCGGGTATGAACTGCTCCACTGTCTGAGGAGTCACAAATGGGTGCAGAACATTGTGCAGTCATTTACGAACATCCCCACTTTTGACCTTATGACGGAAGGAAGGTCGTTGATGAAGTAGCTGAAGATGGTTGGTCCTAGAACACTTCCCTGAGGAACTCCTGCAGTGATGTCCTGAGGATGAGATGATTGACCTCCAATCACCACAACCATCTTCCTTTGTGTCAGGTATGATTCCAACCAGTGGAAGGTTTACCCCTACTTCTCACTGACACCATTTTAACCAGGGCACCTTGCTCCTTCCCTTTCTTCCATGATCCTCTATTCTCTCCTATTAGATTTCTCCTTCTTCAGCTTTTTACCATATCTAATTATCAGCTCCCAGCTTCTTACTTCATACCATCTCCTCCAACTACCCACCTGATCTCACTTATCACCTGCCTGCTTGTACTCCTCCCACCCCATCTTTTCATTCTGGCTTCTGTCCCCTTCTTTTCCAGTCCTGAATGCTCTCAGCTCAAAACGTCGACTGTTTATTCCTCACCATAGATGTTGCCTTCTTCTTGTAGCCTCGATACCCTTTCTAATCAACCTCCACTTTAACTGTACTGAATGACTGGCCATCACAGCTTCCTGTGGCCATTGATTCCACAGATTCACCACTCTGGCTAAAGAAGTTCTTCCTCATGTCTGTTCTAAAGGGACATTCCTGTGTGATGGAATTGTTGCACCAAGCCTTGATGTGACCATTCAGGGTACTTTCAACAGTGTATTTATCGGTGTTTGCTAGAGTGAACGCTTCGAAGAAATTAGAGGAGCTAGTTTGCTTTCTTTATGAATGCATCATTGTGCTGGGCCTAAGACAGATAATATGAGATGTTCACACCCTGGAATTTGAAGCTGTTAATCCACCAATGAGAAGTGGCTTATGGTCTTCCAACTTCCCCGTTCTGAAGGGAATGATTAGCTTCTTGGTTTTGGTGATGTTAAGACCTTAAAGATATAGGAGAAGAATTGGGCCATTTGGCCAATTGAGTCTGCTCCGCTATTTCATTGTGGCTGATCCAATTTTCCTCTCAGCTTCAATCTCCTGCATTCTCTCCATATCCCTTCATGCCCTGACCAATCAAGAATCTATCAACCTCTGCTTTAAATGTACATAAGGACATGACCTCCACAGCTGCCTGTGGCAAAGAATTGCACAGATTCACCATTTTCTGGCCAAAGAAATTCTTCCTCATCTCTGTTCTAAAAGGACGGCCCTCTATTCTGAGGTTGTGTCCTCTGGTCTTAGCCTGTCCCACCATAGGTTTAACATGAGATTGTTACTGTGGCATCACTTCAACAGGTGTTCTATCTCTCTCCTATATGCTGACTGATCACCAAACACGGTGGCGTTATCGGTGCACTAGGTTATTGAACTGGAGCCATGCTTAACCACACAGTCGTGGGCGGGGAGGGTGTAGAGCAGGAGGCAAAGCATGCAGGGTTGAGGTGCACCTGTGTTCCTAGACAGCAAGGAGGAAAAGCTATTACTAATCCTCACTGATTGAGGTCTGCCGAAAAAGTCAAAGAAGCTGTTCTAGTGGGAGATACTGAGGCCCACATCCTGGTGAGAAGTTCGGAGGAGATTATTGGATTGACCACTGAGCTATTCTTAAGCTTCCACAATTCAATTTAAGTTAAATTGTCATTCAACCATACATGAATACCCATGAATACAGCCAAATGAGACAGTGTTACTCTGGGGCCAAGGTGCAAAATATAGTACCAAGAATATTAATTCTGCTGGCTCTATGCTCTCACAGCCAAGTGTGCAGTAGCTTCATTAAGGTTTGTGTCTATTGTACTGTAGGAATATAGGGCGACAGAACTGGGAGAGAGGCGAGATATTCATCAAGAATGTGTTCATTTCTTCATTTACAGACTGGTGACCATAGCTCGGACACTGTATGCACAAAAAGTTGGAGAATGTGACTAAAGGAAATTGACGATTGCTGGTCACCACAGTTTCAAGAGTATGTGGAGATGCTGGAGAGAGTGCAGAAAGGATTTCCAATATTTCGGTCCTAAGGTTAGACTGGAGAATATGGGTTGGTTCTCCATAAGACATGGAACATAGAATGATTGCAACCCTTCTTATTTTTGAGTTCTACCCATATAGACTCAGTGAATAAGCCCTCTATTATGTCCCCTCTGCAGTGCAGGTGTGATATTGTCTCTGACAATTCCCTTACTGCATTTACCTTCCTCTCTATCTTTTCTAAACATTGAAACCCTGGAACATTAAGCACACATTCCTGTCCTTCTCTCAACCAAGGCTCTGTAATGGCCACAACATCATAGTTTCATGTACTGATCCATGGTCATTGGCTCACTGAGTCAAATAGAATGAGAAAAATAAAGAAATCTCTTCATCACTGTTCTAAAGGGACATCCTGCTGTCCTGAGACTGTACGCTCTGGTCCTAGACTCATCTAGGAGCGAAATGGATTGAGAGGAGTTTTGACAAAATTAGAGAGGAGTAAATAGTGGGAACTGCTCCCATTAAGGCATAGTCCATAGGGTTGGGTGACAGGTACAAAGAGGAATACAGGGCAAGTTCAAACAAGAGAAAATCTGCAGATGCTGGAAATCCAAGCAACACACACAAAATGCTGGAGGAATTGCTAGGAAATGCAAGGAAGATTTTTTTTATTCAGAGAGAAGTTATAAACTGGAGTTCATTGTGGTACAAACAGGATCATTTGGGGTCTTTCACACGTAGTTGGATTAACAATTGAGGAACTATTTATTAATGCTATAGGGAGAGATTGGGTGTAATGGCTGAAGAGATTGCTCCACTCACAGTCAATGTACATTTGATGGGCAAATTGACCCTGTTCTTTAATCATTCTATGAATTTATTTGACAGTGGACTCCAGAAGAGATCATGCACTCCTGGACTCCAACTTGATTTTCAGTTTGCTGGCAGTGAATTTGATAATGGCTGAAGCAAAGCCGATACTAATTAACATAACAGACACAAAGCAGAATGAAGGGTAATCATTCACTTTTACATTTGATGTGCTTTTCTGTCATCTCTTCATTCACACATCATTGCGACATTTTCTAGGCTACATCTACGTATCAAAACAATGTCAGTAAATGCTTCAGTAAATTTCTCATCAGAACAAACATCCAACTTAATAACATACAACATGACAACCCATGGGATTTCAAAGCAGAGGTCTGCAATAAATAAATAGATTTCTAGAAAGAGTTCTGAGTTACCTTTTCATCTTACATGAAAAGCACAAATAAAATTATGAAACTAATCAGATAAGTTTGGCATTATTAATAATTTTTAAGATATTTCCAACATATGGTTGAAAGTGTCAATGGAATACGAATATCTGCAGATGCTGGAAATTCAAGCAACACACACAAAATTGTGGTGAAGGGCCTTGCCCCGACAAGTCGACTGTACACTTTTCCATTGATGTTGCCTGGCCTGCTGAGTTTCTCCTACAATGGAATACTGATAAGGCTTTTCAAATTAAAATTTTAAAGGATTGTTGTGTTAGTTTGGAAAGTTAACTAAAAAATACAAAAATGAAATGCTAATTTTAGTTACCATACTAAAGTCCAAACAAATCTAATGCAAATTTATCTTTGGATGGCTTACTATACATATTTTTTAAAATTTAATCATTTACGGGATGCAGCCATTGCCACTATTTATTGCCCATCCCTAGTTGACCCTGATAAGCTGCCTTCTTGAAGAATATATCTTAAGATATAGATTATAATCACCATCACCATTATGTGCTGTGTCCTATGATGTGGAAGATCATGGTCTTTCCATGACCATGATTCTTGGCAAATTTTTCTCCAGCAGCGGTTTGCCATTGCCTTCTTCTGGGCAGTGTCTTTACAAGACGGGTGACCCTAGCCATTATCGATACTCTTCAGAGATTTTCTGCCTAGCATTGACAGTTGCACAGCCAGAACCTGTGATATGCACGAGCTGCTCATACAACCATCCACCACCTGCTCCCATGGCTTCACGTGACCCTGATTGGTAGGGGGAGTGGGAAAGCTACACCTTGCCAAAGGGTGACCTGCAGGCTAGTAGAGAGAAGGAGTGAAATACAGTTCCTTTTGAAAACACATATCTTCATCCTGTCACCCAAAAAATGTAGATCATAAGTTGGAAAATCTTTTTGGCAGTATAGGGAAGGAATGCATATGTAATAATTCTGGTTTATTTGATTCTCTATCACCTGGAAGGAATTTCAGTTGAATAAGTGTGATTATTTGAATTCAGGTCCTGATGATTATGTGACCCCCTTACTGTTTCAATCACATCTTTCTGATCTAATTGTAAATTATCTGGAAAAGCCGAAAGGTAGCAACACATTTTGATCGTCTAGAGATAATCACATTGCAAATATTAAATTTTTTCATTGGGGGTACCAAGCAAGAAGATAACAAAATGGTGGAAACTATGGCTTCACACCTAGGCAGGGGGAGCCAGGCTGACAAAGGGAGACTCCCCCAGAGACTGCAGATGATGGTGGCATTATGCTGGAGGAACTTAGTGGGCCAAGCAGCATCTGTGTAGAGAAATGGACAATTGATGTTTATGGCTGAAATCTTTCATCAGGACTGAAAGAGAGTGAGGAGATATCAGTACAAAGAGGTGTAGGGAAGGGATGGAGCAAGGGCTGGTGAGGATGGCTGATAGGTAGATAGTGGAGGGAAAAGGGATAATAGCTGTAGAGTTCAGGTGATGAGTGCAGGCAACAAAGGGCTTCAGATGACGATGCCTCAGAGGAAAGGAAGGTAGAGCATTAAAACAAACAAGGCAAGTGAGGTGTGCAGATGGGAATAGTCAGGGGATAGGACCTAGTAGGAGGTGTGTGTGGGTGATGGGCAGATGAAGGGGGTGAAGGAGGGGAAAGAAACAGGGTTATGTGGGACTAGGGTTGGCAAGATAAGGAGGAGAAAGAAACGGAACAGAGTTTACCTGGAATTGGGGAATTTGATGTTCATGCCATTGGGTTGGAATATGAGGTGATGTTTCTCTGGTTTGAGTTCAGCCTAATCCTAGAGGTGGCAGGTATGTTGTTGTGGGAATGGAGAAGGTAATTAAAATAGATAGCAGTCAGGAGATCTAGAAGGCAGTAGCAGATGGATGGGAAGCGGTAGGTATCTTATTGCAGTTGATATCATTGACCAGTAGATGGATAAAGGCCCTGGCCAGATTGCACTTGGAGTATTATGAGCAGTTTTGGGCCCCTTAGCTAGGAAGGGATGTGCTGGCATTGGAGTGGGTCCGGAGGATGTTCACAATAGTAAACCCAGGAATGACATGTATAACGTATGAGGAGTGTTTGATGGCTCTGGGCCTGTACTCACTGGAGTTTAGAAGAATGAGGAGGGATCTCATTGAAACTTATTGAACATTGAAAGGTCTAGTTTGAGTTGACAGAGAGAGGATGTATCTTATAGTGAGAAATCTAGGATTAGAGGGCACAGGCTCAGAATACAGAGGGCAGGAGGAATTTGTTTAACCAGAGGATGATGTGGAATTCATTGCCATTAATGACTGTGAAGGCCAAGTCATTGGGTATATTTAAAGTGGTGATGAGTCAAGGCGTCAAAGGTTACAGGGAGAAGGCAGGAAAATGGTGTAAAGATGGATAATAAATCAGCCATGATGGAATAGCTGAATAGACTTGACAGGCTGCATGGTGTAATTCTAATCCTATGTCTTATAGTCTACTCCAATGCTCAGGAAGAAGCCTCATTTAGATCTGATTCCAATAAATGCTATTGATGCAGAAAAAGAAAAGGCAAGATGGTGGCTAAGCTTCATTAGGAGATTGGGGATATTTGCTTGGTCAAATAAAACACTCAAAATCTTCTACAAATGTACTGTGGAGTGCATTCTGACTGACTGCATCATGGTCTGGTATGGGGAGGCTACTGCAGAGGACTGAAGCAAGTTGCAGAAACTTGTAAAATTAGTCAGTTACATGGTGGGTACTAGCCTCTACAGTATCCAAGACATCGTCAAGGAGCGGTGCCTTAGGAAGGTGGCGTTCATCATTAAGAATCCCAGCACCCAGGAGATGCCCCCTTCCTATTGTTACCATTGGGAAGGAGGTACAGGAGCTTGAATACACACACTCAGTGACTGAGGAACAGCTTCTTCCCTTCCACCATCCGATTTCTAAATGGACACTGAACCTATGAACGAAATACTTCTGTATTTCTGTCTTTTGCATTACTTATTTTAACTTAACTATTTAATATATATTTACTGTATTACATTTTTTTCTCTTTATGGTTATCATGTATTTCATTGTACTGCTGTCGTAAAGTTATCAAATCAAACGACATATGCTGGTAATATTAAACCTGATTCTGCTATTCAAATATATAGTGAGGGGCAATTAGTGCTGCCCTGCCAGGGACACGCTTGTCCCATTAGTTAATAATAACTTTGAGAACACTGGCTTCCCAATCATCTTCAAACCTAAATCTTCTGACATTGGCATCCACAGCTTCAGGTACCAGAGTTCAAAGCTTTTGACTTCCGTGCCAAAACCTCCTCTTCTTCTGCGAGGATGCTCTCAAACCCATGACAACTATCTCATTTGCACCAGCATCAATTTCTGATGAGCTCTGGGTCATTTGCTGAGTTAATGTTGCTGTATAAATAGGAGCTGCTTGTTTGGTGTTTCCTCCAAGATGTTTGATTTAATTTACCACCAAGTAAATTAACAGGCAGAGCTGAATAGACAGCCAGTTGTAACTGATTACGGTTAATCAACTATTGCCTTTATCTGAACAAGCAAAATTTTAGTACAATTAAACTGCCAAAACGCATCAAGAGAAATTGGTTTAACCTAATCCCCACTGAAAACACATTCCCCAGGATCACTGATCAGATTAATACAAAATCCAATCCATTGAATTGTCCACTAGCTGCTGTTTAGTGTCTTTATTGTTGTCAGTTCAACCTTTCCACTGCATCAGCAATTCTTCCACTCCCGTTGTCTTGTCTTTTGCCTATCACCCATGTCTTTGGCTTCCTCAGCCTCAGCTCCACCACTCTTTGGAATTCCTACCACAAACTTTGGCTACACCTTTTTTCCCCCCTCTTTTAACCTTCTCCATTAAACCAACCTCCCTCAGCAAACATTTGCACGCTCATTATAAAACACAGAGAAAAATAAAATAATATGGATATTACATTTTCCATCAGCTCAGGGCATCCCAAAACATATTACAGATAAGCAAGTGAAAACAGAAAAGGTGGAAGTACTCAACAAAATGGGAAGTACCTGTGGAAAGAGGAGAAGAGATGGTTTGGAAAAGTACATGGATGGTAAGGATATGGAGGGCAGGTTGGAAAAGTACATGGATGGTAAGGATATGGAGTCCTGGTGCAGGTTGATGGGAGTAGGCAGTTTAAATAGTTTGGTATGGACTAATGGGTTGAAGGGCCTTTTTCTGTGCTGGATATTTCTATAATTCTATAATGTATCGAGTCTTCCTTCTGGAAAATTAACTTTGCCTTTCCCTCTACAGATGCTGCTGGACCTGCTGAGTGATTCCAGATTTTTCAGTTCAATGGAATTCTGAAATTTCCACAATTTTAAGGTTTATTGCTCTTTCAGACAACTGATAAGCATTGTTTCTTTGATCCAATATTATCTTCAATTTGCTTTGTTGACTGCAGTTGAATCATTTTTCCTGCTGCATTTTAGAAGCAAACTTGGCTTCTATTTTTTTAAGCGCTGGCCTTTGCTTGAAAAGGGCAAATACTTGGCATCCCCTTCATGAAAAATAATTCATTGTTTCTTTCTCATGAGCACAGACGTGTGTTTGTGTCGATGTTGTGACTGGTTCCAGGGGCAATGGCATCAACACAAGAGATGCCAGCAGGCACAATAAACTGATTAGAAAGGCTGGCTCTCTTATAGCAGTCAAGCTGGACACACTGGAGATTGTGGTAGAACAAAGGACTCTCCGGAAAATCCTGGCAATTCTGGACAATGTTTCTCACCCCCTGCAGGCCACCTTGGCTGAACAGAGGAGCACTTTCAGGAATAAACTAAGACAACTGCGTTGCTTCAAAGCGCATTTTTACCCTCAGCCACCAGGTTCTATAATGAGTCAACCTATAGCCAGGGAAGGGATCTATATCTTTGACTTGTAAATCTTGTACATCTTATTTTTAAAGTAACTTATCTTTATTCCTTCTTACTTCTCTTCTAATATTTGTATATCTGTGCACTTGTAATGCTACTGTGACACTGTAATTTTCTTTGCGATCAATAGAGTATCTATCTATAGAAACATAGAAACATAGAAAATAGGTGCAGGAGTAGGCCATTCGGCCCTTCGAGCCTGCACCACCATTTATTATGATCATGGCTGATCCTCCAACTCAGAACCCCGCCCCAGCCTTCCCTCCATACCCCCTGACCCCCGTAGCCACAAGGGCCATATCTAACTCCCTCTTAAATATAGCCAATGAACTGGCCTCAACAGTTTCCTGTGGCAGAGAATTCCACAGATTCACCACTCTCTGTGTGAAGAAGTTTTTCCTAATCTCAGTCCTAAAAGGCTTCCCCTCTATCCTCAAACTGTGACCCCTCGTTCTGGACTTCCCCAACATTGGGAACAATCTTCCTGCATCTAGCCTGTCCAATCCCTTTAGGATCTTATACGTTTCAATCAGATCCCCCCTCAATCTTCTAAATTCCAATGAGTACAAACAGTTCATCCAGTCTTTCTTCATATGAAAGTCCTGCCATCCCAGGAATCAATCTGGTGAACCTTCTTTGTACTCCCTCTATGGCAAGGATGTCATTCCTCAGATTAGGGGACCAAAACTGCACACAATACTCCAGGTGTGGTCTCACCAAGGCCTTGTACAACTGCAGTAGTACCTCCCTGCTCCTGTACTCGAATCCGCTCGCTATAAATGCCAGCATACCGTTCGCCTTTTTCACCGCCTGCTGTACCTGCATGCCCACTTTCAATGACTGGTGTATAATGACATCCAGGTCTCATTGCACCTCCCCTTTTCCTAATCGGCCACCATTCAGATAATAATCTGTTTTCCTATTTTTGCCACCAAAGTGGATAACTTCACATTTATCCACATTAAATTGCATCTGCCATGAATTTGCCCACTCACCCAACCTATCCAAGTCACCCTGCATCCTCTTAGCATCCTCCTCACAGCTAACACTGCCACCCAGCTTCGTGTCATCCGCAAACTTGGAGATGCTGCATTTAATTCCCTCATCCAAGTCATTAATATATATTGTAAACAACTGGGGTCGCAGCACTGAGCCTTGCGGTACCCCACTATCTATCTATCTATGTATCTTACGGTTGTCATAGCCACGGTTGGTAATGGGGATAAGCTCACTCAAGCAATTAAGTGCTCCCAATGGCGTGCATCTCAAATAGCTTCTGACAACCATGTCCACCTTCTGGACTTCACATGTGGCTTAGCTATTAAGCCCAGCGGAACCATTTCTACTGACAGAAGAGGCAAAGCTGGGTTACTGGCGCCTTAAAACCAATTGTTTCAGGAAGATGGGGCTCGCCAGCCATATTTGCAATTCACCTAGGAGAGGGAAAACTCTGACTTCAAACCTCCATTGCCTTGTGGCAAGACCCACTCATGGGGAAGGCTTCAGGAGTGAACCACCAACTCCTGCGATGCTGCTGATGCCAAACTTTATCGGTCCCTACTGCTCCTTTGGATCCATCCGTTGCATGGAGAGGCAGAGCCTGCTACGTGGGCAGCGGCCTGCTCTCCATGTCGTACTGCCCTGCTTCTTTCATGTTGTAAGGACGCAGCTTTCATCATTGACCTCAACCAGTGCTAGACCGGAATGTAGTGATTCAGTAGAGTGTAGTGTGAGAGTGCAAATAGGGCATATTTTTGGATAAAAGAACATCGAATCTTACAGCCCAGGAACAGGGCCTTCAGCCGATCATATCTGCGTTGACTACTATGCCAATTTAACTAATCCCACCTGCCGTGATCTGTATCCCTCTGTCACAAAAAACTGTGGGTCAATTGTTTAAGAAAAATAACAAGATGGCTTGAGTTGCAAAACTAGATTGAGGTGCTTTTATTTACCTCAAAACAAGACAAAAACTGGAAAAAAATAATATATATATAGCCACCCTCAGGCTAAACACAAAAGAAAACTAACCCCAAAGCCTTGGTAACCTGAGGCTTATAACTGCTAAGCCCCTCCCCCTAGACCAACCAAAAGCTAATTAACTTAATTATCCAATTAAAGATGGTATCCTCCACCATCAGCACACCTGTGCAGGTTGCTGCTGCCTCTATATGAGACAGCTCCATGCAGTAGCTCTGGTTCAGACCCAGTCACTATTACTGCTGGGGATGAGTGTCTTACTGAGTGTGCCATGTGCCGTCCGTAGTCAGTGATGAGCCTTGGTCACACCCTGTATTCCCAGTTTAATGCCTCTTAAACATCTCTGTCACATCTGCTTCCAGCAACCCCATCCAGAAGGCTATTCCAGGCATCTACAAGCTATCCTGTGTAAAAAAAATGTGTTGCATATCTCATTTAAACTTTCACCCTCCCACCTTAAACATATGTTCACTGACACTTGACATTTCCACACTGGCAAAAAAAAGGATCTATCTCCCCTATCTCTCTCTATCATCATTATGCACCGTGTCATGTGGTGCAGGCAATCTTTCTGTAACCATGATTGCTCTTGGTAACTTTTTCCACAGAAGTGGTTTGCACTGACGCCTTCTGGGCAGGATCTTTACAAGACAGGTGACCCCAGCCATGATCAATGCTCTTCAGAGATTTTCTGCCTGGCGCCAGTGGTCGCAAAACCAGGACTTGTGATGTGCACCAGCTGCTGGTACGACCATCCACTATCTGCTCCGGTGGTTTTTCGTGACCCTGATTGAGGGAGGGAGCTAAGCAGGTGCTACACCTTGCCCAAGGGTGACCTGCAGGTTAGCAGAGGGAAGAAGCACCTTATACCTCCTTTGGTAGAGAGGGACATCCATACCACCACCCAACCCTATCTATGCCACTCTTAATTATATATACTTTTATCAAGTCACACCTCAGCCTCTGGTGTCAGAAGGAACAATTCAAATTTGTCCAAACTCTCCTTAAATATAAAAAAAACTCCAATCGAGGCAACATCCTGGTGAATCTCTTCTCTCTAAACCCTCTACATCTTTCCTTTTGCTGAGTATCATACGCTTTTGTGTCTGAATGCTTGTATAATGTTTTTGTGCAATGCCTGTGGTGTGTGTTCAAGAAAAATATAAAATATGTGTCTGCAAGAACTCAGTGAAACAGTCAAACAGCATCTGTGGGAGGAAAAACTGTTGATGCTTCAGTTCAAGTCCCTGCATCAATATGACTGAATATTTCTCCAAAATATAGCCTATATATGCTGTTGTGTATGTAGTGTTTATGTAGAGTGATGTGTGGTTAGTTTAAATGCAATGTAGTGTGTGAATTAAGAGCATATTTTGAAGAGTTTGTGCTTTGGGTGCATATGTGGGTATTTGTGGTGGTGGAGTGTCTGCCTAAGACCAGAGGACAGCTGCGGAATAGAGTGTCATCCTTTTAGAATGGAGATGAGGAGGAATTTCTTTAGCCAGAGAAAGATGAATCTGTGAAAATTGTTTGCCAAAGCCAAGAAACTGGGTATATTTAAGGCAGAGGTTAATAGATTCTTGATTAGTAAGGGCACAAAGGGATATGGGGAGTAGGCAGGTGGGTGGGGCTGAGAGGGAAAATGAACAAAACAGTGCCTAATGCCTTCACCATTGTTTTGGGAGATTTTAACCAGGCCAGTTTGAAAAAAAATCACTCAGCAATTACCATCAACAGATCACTTGCAATACTAGAGGAAACAGCACACTGGACCATTGCTACACCACCAACAAGAATTCCTACCGTGCTCTTCCATACCCTCACTTCGAGAAGTCTGATCACCTGGCTGTACTTCTACTCCATGAGTATAGGCAGGGACTGAAGCCTGCAGCACCAGTAGTGAGGTCCAAGAAGGTATGGACAAGGGAAACACAGAAATGCCCACAGGACTGCTTTGAATCAGTGGACTGGACTGTATTCAGGGATTCATCTTCAAACCTCGATGAGTATGCTGCAGTTGTTACCATATAACCATATAACAATTATAACAATTGTTGGCACGTGGCCAAGTGGTTAAGGTGTCGGTCTAGTGATCTGAATGTCACTAGTTCAAGCCTCAGTTGAGTCAGTGTGTTGTGTCCTTGAGCAAGGCACTTAACCACACATTGCTCTGCGACGACACCGGTGCCAAGCTGTATGGGTCCTTATGCCCTTCCTTTGGACAACATTGGTGGCGTGGAGAGGGGAGACTTGCAGCATGGGCAACTGCCGGTCTTCCATACAACCTTGCCCAGGCCTGCGCCCTGGAAACCCTCCAAGGCACAAATCCATGGTCTCATGAGACTAGTGGATGCCTATTATATAACAATTACAGCACAGAAACAGGCCACCTCGGACCCTCTAGTCCATGCCGAACGCTTACTCTCACTTAGTCCCACCGACATGCACTTAGCCCATAACCCTCCATTCCTTTCCTGTCCATATAGCTATCCAATTTAACTTTAAATGACAATATCGAACTTCTGCTGGAAGCTCGTTCCACACAGCTACCACTCTCTGAGTAAAGAAGTTCCCCCTCATGTTACTCCTAAGCTTTTGCCCTTTAACTCTCAACTCATATCCTCTTGTTTGAATCTCCCCTACTCTCAATGGAAAAAACCTATCCACGTCAACTCTATCTATCCCCTTCATAATTTTAAATACCTCTATCAAGTCCCCCCTCAACCTTCTACGCTCCAAAGAACTTGTTCAACCTTTCTCTGTAACTTAGGAGATGAAACCCAGATAACATTCTAGTAAATCTCCTCTGTGCTCTCTCTATTTGGTTGACATCTTTCCTATAATGCGGTGACCAGAACTGTACACAATACTCCAAATTTACACAATACTGATACACAATACTGACTTCATTAAAACCTGTGTGGATGAGTGTGTGCCTACAAAGACTTACTTTACATTCCTAAACCAAAAGCCGTGGATGAACCAGGAGTTATATCATCTGCTGAAGGCTAGATCTGTGGCAACCCAGGCCTGTACCAGAAAAGCAGATATGATTTTCAGAGGGCTATTTCAAGGGCGAGAGACAATTTTGAATGAGGTTGGAGGCAACACCGGATACATGACAACTCTGGCAGGGTTTGCAGGACATTACTTCATACAAAACAAAACCCAATAGCATGATGGCAGCGATGCTTCACTACCAGATGAACTCAATGCCTTCTATACCTGTTTTGAAAGGGAGAATATAACTACAGCTGTGAAGATCCCTGTTGTACCTGATGTCAGACTGTCTTTAAAGAGAGTGAACCCTCGCAAGGTGGAAGGTTCCGATGAAGTACCTGGTAAGGTTCTGAAAACCTGTACCAACCAACTGGCGGGGGTATTCAAGGACATTTTCAACCTCTCACTGCTACGATTGGAAGTTCCCACTTGCTTCAAAAAGGCAACAATTATACCAGTGCCTAAGAAGAATAATGTGAGCAGCCTTAATGACTATCAACCCGTCGTACTCACATCGACAGTGATGAAATGCTTTGAGAGGTTGGTCATGACTAGAATGAACTCCTGCCTCAGCAAGGACCTGGACCCATTGCAATTTGCCTATCACCACAATAGGTCAATGGCAGATGCAATCTCAATGGCTCTTCACATGGCTTTAGACCACCTGGACAACACAAACACCTATATCAGGATGCTGTTCATCGACCGTAGCACAGCATTTAATACCATCATTCCCACAATCCTGATTGAGAAGTTGCAGAACCTGGGCCTCTGTACCTCCCTCTGCAATTGGATCCTCAACTTCCTAACTGGAAGATCACAATCTGTCTGGATTGGTGATAACATCTCCTCCTCACTGACGATCAACACTGGTGCACCTCAGGGGTGTGTGCTTAGCCCACTGCTCTGCTCTCTATATACCCATGACTGTGTGGCTAGGCATGGCTCAAATACCATCTATAAATTTGCTGACAGTATAAACATTGTTGGTAGAATCTCAGGTGGTGACAAGAAGACATACAGGAGTGAGATGTGCCAACTAGTGTAGTGGTGCTGCAGCAACAATCTGGTGCTTAATGTCAGTAAGACGAAAGAGCTGATTGTGGACTTCTGGAAGGGTAAGATGAAGGAACACATACCAATCCTCATAGGGGGATCAGAAGTGGAGAGAATGAGCAGTTTCAAGTTCCTGAGTGTCAAGATCTCTGAGGATCTAGCCTGGTCCCAACATATCGATGCAGTTATAAAGAAGGCAAAACAGTGGCTATACTTCATTAGGAGTTTGAAGTGATTTGGTATGTCACCAGATACACTCAAAAACTTCTATAGTTGTACCGTGGAGAGCATTCTATCAGGCTGCATCACTGTCTGGTATGGGGGGACTACTGCACAGGACTGAAAGAAGCTGCAGAGGGTTGTAAATTTAGTCGTCTTCATCTTGGGTACTAGCCTACCAAGTACCCAGGACATCTTCAGGGAGCAGTGTCTCAGAAAAGCAGCGTCCACTATTAAGGACCTCCAGCACCCAGGGCATGCCCTTTTCTCACTGTTACCATCAGGTAGGAGGTACAGAAGCCTGAAGGCACACACTCAGCGATTCAGGAACAGCTTCTTCCCCTCTGTCATCCGATCCCTAAATGGACATTGAACCCTTGGACACTACCTCACTTTTTTAATATATGGTATTTCTGGTTTTTGCACTATTTTTAATCTATTCAGTATGCGTATACTGTAATTTATTTATTTATTTATTTATTATTATTCTTTTCTTTTTCTTCTATATTATGTAATGCATTGATCTCTTGTTGCTAAGTTAACAAATTTCATGTCACATGCCGGTGATAATAAACCTGATTCTGATTCGGATCAACCATGCTGAAATGACGGAGCAGACTTAATGGACTAAATGGACTAATTTTGCTCCAATATCTTATGGTTTGATGGTTATTGTACATACCTGCATGTGTTTTTGTGGTGTATTGTGTGTCTTTGCTCAGTGCAGCATGCTTTGTGTATATGTGTGCTTTTTGGAGAACAGTATTTTGTGTGTTTGTGTGTGTGTGTGTGTGTGTGCGCATATGTATGTTTGTCTATTGTCTGTCAGTGAACGAGTGTATTAAATAGACTAGAGTGTTCATATTGTATATATACAGTATATGTTTTTGTGGACTATAGTATAGTAGTTGAGTGCACATGTGTAGATTTACGGCCTGTGTTATGTCTGTAACCTGTGTACAATATGTGCATTAAACACCCTCAGAGTTATTGACAGTCAAGTTTCTGGTGAAAGTACCAGCTAGCTGGAAGCTAGAGATTATTGTTCTTATCTACACGTCTTGCAGCATCCAATCTGTTTCTGAACTTTGTTGAGTGAGTTGTCTGCATTGCCATTTCTTTCTCTCGTTCAGTTTTCAAAGAAATTCAATCTTCTCTTGAAATCGTCCAGTCCTCTTTCATATAGTTTATGAGAAAGTGCTCCTTTTATCAGTCTTTCTCCCAATGACTCCATGACAATGATGTAATTACTGCCTCAATTGCTTTTGATTTCTTTAATGATATCAACGGGGCTCCTTGTAATCTTTTTTAAGAATCCCCAGAAGTCCAGCATTTCTACCCCATTTTTAAATTGGCTTCCTTCATGTCCCAAGGCTCAAAGGTAAGTCAGCCAATCAATTCTATCCAAACCAATTAAATGCCTGCTATCGACCATGACTATGTGAAAGAATCCAATTTTGTAACCGTTTAACATTAAAAAGGAAAATATATTCATCCTGATTGCTTCGTACTTCCCAAGTCATTTCAATTATCTAATAACTTGAGGTAATCAAACAAATATCGTGAAATTAGAACACAAAATTAAAAAAAATTACTCTATCAACAACACGGCCTCGAATTGATCCTCTGGTTGATGGCTGGGGTTCATCTGGATGGGTAACCATCATTATCATTATTATGTGCCCTGTTGTATGACGTTGGTGATCATGGCCTCATGACCATGATTGTTCATGGCAATTTTTTCTACAGAACTGGTTTGCTATAGCCTTCTTCTGGGCAGTGAGTTACAAGAAGCGTGGCCCAGCCATTATCAATCTCTTCAGTGACTGTCTGCCTGGCTTCAGTGGTCGCATAACCAGGACTTGTGGTGTGCACCAGCTGCTCATACAACTATCTACCACCAGCTCCCATGGCTTTATGCGACCCTGATTGGAGGCGGGTGGAGGCTAAGAAGGTGCCTCACCTTGTCCAAGTGTGACCTGCAGGCTAGCGGATGGAAGGAGTGCCTTATACCTCCTGTGGTAGAGACATATCTCCACCCGTCCACTTTGGATGGGCAATAGGACCACTAAAAGTGTTATAGTCCCACTTCTCCATATCTGCGGCTACTATAAATCCCTGGATGTCAGCACTGATTCAGCTAAGGACATTATTTCTCAATGGTCTTGTTAACATAATCATTAGTTGCACAACTAGAGGCCGAGACTATTGATCCAGAAAACATGAGTTCAAAACTTATCTCAGCAATTGGGAGAATTTAAATGCAAGTAAATTTGGAATTGCAAATAAATTCATTATTGAGACTAATAACAGTGAAACTTCAAAATTGTGATTTAAAGCCTATATGGCGGGAGGAGAGATAGCAGCGCTCCGCGCATGCGCAGCCCTCCGGTGAAAAATGATATTGTATCTGTTAAATAGAGGCCGTGGACAATTCTGATTTGATGGAGAGGGACGTGAAAGTACAGAAGAACATCTGGAGAAATTTCTGAAACGCCAGTTCACTGCTGTCGTTACTGCGTGGTCGGGAATCTTTCAGAGGGTAGGCCTCAAAATCCCTGGCTTTGCCTGCTGTTGGTGACCGAGGTTGAGATTAAATCGTTCGGATAGAGATGGCGCTCAGTACTTGGTGTCGGAGAGCTGATCAGAGCTCGAAGTTTTTGGATGACTCAGAGTCGGACTGCATTCGGCATGGCAGGGAGAGTTCTTCCTTCTCCCGTCTGCGTGAGATGTGGGACATTTGAGAGACTTTGAACTTTTACTGTGCTCATGGACTTCTTCATCAAGTTATGGTATTGTTGCACTGTTGTAACCATATGTTATAATTATGTGGTTTTGTCAGTTTTTTCAGTCTTGGTCTGTCCTGTATTTTGTGATATCACACCGGAGGAAATATTGTATCATTTCTTAATGCATGCATTACTAAATGACAATAAAAGAGAACTACGTGTCTTCATAATTTAATATGGCTCACTGATTCTCATCCAGGAAGGAAATCACCAGGAAACTGTCCACCAAGAACTCATCCTCACTAGGTCACAGTGGATGCTTCCTATATCCCCGCTCAGTCTGTGGATGATTAGAGGTAGACAATAAATACTGTAGTTGCCGGTGATTTCAACACCCTGTCATGTTATTTATTTATATACAGTATAATTCCAGAAAAAAATAGCGCCAGCGATCAACGCTACCAAAGGCAACATCCCGAAGATGGATCACAAAGCACCTCCCTTCACCTCTTTTACTTCTACGTCTTCGTTTAATTTCAGATGTGCTTCTGCTACTCTTGGAGCCTGCTATCGACATGCTGGTGGTGTGTTTTTGGGCCGATCGGGTGATCTGGTGCTTTGCTCTCTCTGAGAGGGTTCCGCGAGGCTGCGAGCAAAGTGTGCGACCTGGAGGCTAGAAAGCCAGGGGCGCGAGCCCGTGAACGACTCCAGCCTGCTGATCTTGCCGAGTAAATTGCCAAGGAAAATTGAAATAATTGAGTCACGTGTTCAGCGCTGTCTACCAGTCTTTCGCTCACAGCTGCCAGAGGAAGGTGAGTCCATGTGATGGTCTTTGTCTCCCCCTTGCTCACTGCTCCCGAGCAAAGCATTTGAGAGATCGCTGTCTCCCTCGATGCTGTCGCAGGATGGTGCCGTAGCAAGGTTTAATCACCAGGGTTTGTAGATTTGGACTCTAACTCAGGTTTATGATATGTTCTAGTTCTGGTCACTCCTTTTCTCGTTGCTACTTTGGAGTGATTTTTGAGTCGAGGCGGCCTACAGATAATGAACATTGAGCTGAACCGAAATGTGCCCTTTGATTTTGTGTTTTATATTCTGTGTTTTTGCTCACTCTTTCGTTACGGTTTGCATGATTTTTTTTGTGAGTGGTCGGGAGAGGGGACGCTGATGTTTTTCTTTGAGTGGGTTGCTTCTGTGGTTTTCCTTGTTTTGTGTATGATGCTGGATAATAAATGTATTTTGAATGTTTGAACTCTTTTTTTTGCTTAATTCTTATTCTTGTCACGTACTCCATGATGGGTTCAAGAACCAGCAGAAATGGGTTTGGAGTCCAGTATTGCTATTAACTAATGGTATTTATTAGTAACTACGCAATATAGTAATATAAATGCAGATATATCAAACAGGTTAGCAATGATTATATATATATGTAAGTATGGAAATATATGCAAACCAAGCTTCTTCCAGTCTAGGGATAAATAGATGGTCTTACGATGATGAGTAAATTTCAGTTCAGTTCATGGTACTGAGCTGAGTAGTGATGGACATAGAGAGAGGGAGAGATTTGAGACTTCAGGTGAGCTGACGCCGTCAATCTTCCTGTTGTCCTCAGAAGTCCTTTAGAAGTCACCGACTGTGACCACAACAAAGGGGACTGTTCTTCTGTGGTGGAATTATCCAACCGGGCGAGGGTCGGATACACGAATAACTCCCCACCAGTCTCACCCTTTTCACACTGCAAGAGCCACTGATCGATCCGCCTGATCGATCCTCCAAAACCCACCTTTTCTGTGGGCACGACAAAGCTCATTCAGTGTCCAAATCATGTGTCTGTCAGTCTAACAGCTGACCTTCTATTTATCTCACTGTGCTGAACACCAACTGTCCATCAAGTAGCTCCTCCCTTCTCTCTCTGTAAGAACTTGAAAGCTGCCAGTGTCCTTGCAAAGTGTAAACACGCTGCAGAGAAACCATAACATCATCTCAAAGCAGTTTTCACCTCTCTCTCTTAATAACAAGGTGTCTGGTGTTGAACAACTCTCTCTCTCTCTCTCCTTTCAAAAGCACAGTTCATAGGGGTAATTCAGGACCCCATCACATTGTTTTTAATTGTTGAATGTATTTTATGCATATCATATCCTGACCAACATGCCACAGCAAATTCCTAATACATGTAAGTGCTTAATGCAAATAAAGATGATCCTTGATCCTTCATTAAAACACAAATCTCATTTTGTGCCCAATTTCAATTCCTGATGTTTGTAGTTAATGTTTAATTAATGCCAACATCAATTATCACCATTCTTTTCTCTTACCTCACCTCTGTCTCAACCTCAAACCTGGATAGACACAAATTTCCTCCATTTAAATATATATGAAGCCATTACATTTTTAGTCTCCATCATAAACTTGAGACTTTGAGTCATTTTATCCAATCTTATCTCTGCCAACTCTCCAGAAACTGGTTAGGATACTCTCCACTGTGCAGCTATAGAAGTTTATCAAAGTTTTAGGTGACATGCTGAATCTACACAAACTCTTAGGAAAGCAGATGTGTATAGAGTATCCTAATTAGTTACATCACGGCCTGGTATGGAAACACCAATTTCCAAGAATGGGAAAGTCTACAGAAAGAGGTGATTACAGCCCAGTCCATCACAGGCAAAGCCCTCCCCACCAATTAGCACATCTACTAGAAGCGTTGCAGCAACAAAGCAGCATCCATCATCAAGGACCCACCGTCTGTGGCACAACTCTGAAATTATTCTGCAACCTATAGACTCACTTTGAAGAATATAACTTATGTTTCAGTATTACTTATGCTTTTATCATTTATACAATTTTTCTTCTTTTGCACATGGTTCTTTTTCAGCCTTTGTTTATGTACAGTTTTTCATAAATTCTATTGTTTCTTTATTTTCCTGTAAATGCCTCCAGAAAACGAATCTCAAGTTAGTTTGTGATGACATATATATATATATACTTTGATAATAAATATACTTTGACTTTGACTTTGATGAAGTCAAACTGTTCACTGCCTTCATAATCACCCTGAGAAGAGTTTGAGAAAATGTCATCACCCTGAGCATCTACTTCCATCTCCATAACATCTCCCAAATTTACTCTTGCTTTGGCTCATTGGCTACTGAAACTCTCATCTATTCCTTTATTGTTTCTGGATAACTTCCAACAATTTCCTAGTCTGACCTATTGAGTTCCTCCAGCTTTTTGTGTGATTCTGCTAGTCAAACTATTATGTTCAACTGTCTATACAGATGAGATCGACCAAGTATGTCCTAACTTCATTAAACTGGAAAGAGTGCAGAGAAGATTTATGAGGGTGCTGCCAGGACTTAAGGACCTGAGTTATAGGGGGAGATTGGGCAGGCTAGGACTTTATTTCTTGCTGTAGGAGATCGAGTGGTAAACATTTAGAGCTGTATAAAATCATAAGGGGTGTTGATGGGGTGAATACATCATCATTATCATCATTATATGGTGTGTCAAATGACGTAGACAATAATGGTCTCAAGACTATGACTGGTCCTGATAACTTTTCTACATTTTTGCCAGTAGCTTCTTTTGGGCAGTGTCAGGTGACCCCAGCAATTATGAATATTTTTCAGAGATAGTCTGCCTGACGTTAGTGGTCACATAACCAGGACTTGTGATATGCACCAGCTGCTCCCATGGTTTCATATGACCCAGATAGGGGGCTAAGCAGGTGCTACGCCTTGCCAAAGGGTGACCCACAGGCTAACGGACGGATGGAGTGCCTCACACTTCTTTTGGTAGAGACTGATCTCCACTCAGCCCTCCAAGGGTTGAATACAAGCAGTCTTTTTCCAAGGAAGGGTAACGAAAAACAAGAGGGCACAGGTTTCAGGGGTGAGGTGAATGATTTAAAAGAGACCCATGGGGCAACTTCTTCATGCAGAAGATGGAACATTTGTGGAATAAGCTTCCAGCAAAAGTATTTGAGGAAGCTACAATAATGACATTTGAAAGAGTCAGATGAGTACAAGGACAAGGTTAAGTCTGAAGAACCTAACCCAATCTGTCTTTCCAAAATGCAACATGTCGCACTTATCTGTAAAGTCTGTTTGTCATTCCTTGACCCATGGACACAGCTGATCATGATCCTGCTGTATTTCTTGACAACCTTCTTCACTCTCTACATGGCCACTTATTTTCAAGTCACCTGCAAACTTCCTAACCATGCTAACTTCCTAACAAGTGCAACACACGCCCTTACACTTCCTCCCTCACTACCATTCAGGACCCCAGACAGTCCTTCCAGGTGAGGCGACACTTTACCTGTGAGTCGGCTGGGGTGATATACTGCATCCGGTGCTCCCGATGCGGCCTTCTATATATGGGCGAGATCCGACGCAGACTGGGAGATCGTTCCACTGAACACCTACGCTCTGTCCGCCAGAGAAAGCAGGATCTCCCAGTGGCCACACATTTTAATTCCACGTCCCATTCTTATTCAGATATGTCTATCCACGGCCTCCTCAACAGTCAAGATGAAGCCACACTCAGGTTGGAGGAACAGCACCTTATATTCTATCTGGGTAGCCTCCAACCTGATGGCATGAACATTGACTTCTCAAACTTCCGCTAATGCCCCACCTCCCCCTCATACCCCATCCGTTATTTATTTATTTATATACACACTTTCTTTTTCTCTCTCTCCTTTTCCTCCCTCTGTTCCTCTCACTATACCCCTTGCCCATCCTCTGGGCTTCCACCCCTCCCCCTTTTCCTTCTCCCTGGGCCTCCTGTCCCATGATCCTCTCATATCCCTTTTGCCAATCGCCTGTCCAGCTCTTGGCTCCATCCTTCCCCCTCCTGTCTTCTCCTATCATTTCAGATCTCCCCCTCCCCCTCCAACTTTCAAATCTCTTACTAGCTCTTCTTTTAATTAGTCCTGACGAAGGGCCTCGGCCCAAAACATCGACTGTACCGCTTCCTAGAGATGCTGCCTGGCCTGCTGCGTTCACCAGCAACTTTGATGTGTGTTGCTTGATCTTCCTAACCATGCTCTGTTCATTCTCATTAATCATTGTCAATAATTTTGTGACTAATGTGTGTGTCTGTAACATTATGATACCTTTTAAGTTTATGTTTGGTGGGTCCTTGCTACTTTTTGCCCCCTCTCATGCAAGTGCAGTTGCCTGAAAAAACCTCTCCATGATGCCACTGCTATGCATGGCTAAAGTAACTGGGTCTTGCAACTGCAGTCAACAGGCTACAACTACAGTTGTTAGTCCACAACACAGAAAAAGTGACGAGCCAGGTTTGCAATGCAAATGCATTGAAGATGAAGAGGTCCCTTTTCACTGTGTTTAACAGCATCCAGAAGAAATATTTTACAATTTACACAATCGGAATCTAAACAAACAGCATGAAGATCATTGCTCCAAGCTTCATGGCTATGCACTCACTTTTGTTCTGAAAACTATTTGCTTACTTTTATTGTTTGCATGATTTGTTTTCTCTCTGCACATTGGGTGTTTGATGGTTTATTTTAATGGGTTCCTTTGGGTTTCTTTGTTTTGTGGCTGCTCGCAAGAAGACAAATCTCAAGGTTGTATAATGTACACATACTTTGATTTTAGATGTACTTTTAACTTCCAGGAAATGTGAATCCAGAAGAGTTATCAGTGAGATGACAACTTCTTAAAAACAAAACTAAAAATAAAGAATAGTCTGGAAACTATTGGCGCAATTATTTTTTGCTTCAGCAATATTCTGCTACTATAAGTGAGGACACAAAGGGTCGGTGCCAATGTTTTTAAACTGGAAAATTAGAAAAGATAGTTAGAGGGGGAGAACTTCACCCACAGCATGCAATATCTCCACATCTCTCTGTGACCTGAGAGTGGTTAATGCAAAGTGTACCTGGGTTAGTTTTGCTTTTCATTCTGCAGTGAATATATTCATTCTGTTTTGGGGTTGTTCAGGATGCAGTTGTGTTGGAAGAATTAAGACGCCAGATGTTTTTCAAAGCTCCCTGTGCAGGTGTTGCCTTACACATATTTACATGCTCTAAGAAACCTGTGACTGTGAACACTGACTTGACCCTGTAATGTTAACACACAGCAGGGAATCCTGCAAATGTTAGCACACTGTTAAAATAGCAAACAGTGAGGATGGAAATGGTAAAATGGAGACTTGATGAATAACAAGACCCTGATGGGGATTTCACAAATATTGAACCAGATGGGAATCCAGTAAATAATGAGACTTCGATGGCCATTGGCTGAATATTGAAAGCTTTAAGAACACCTTCTGAATATTAAGATATTGAAGGAAATCCTGTAAATATTGACACTGATGAGGAGCCAATGAATATTTTAATTGATGAAGTATTATAGATGTAGACTTAAGTATAGATGGATATTTGAATATCAGGACAGTGAAGGGCATGCAATAAATATGGTGTCTCTGAAAGGCATCTTAAAATTACTGAGCTTGATGTTTATCCTTTGAAATTGAGATAGTAATGTGTTTTCTTCCAGTATAGAGAATCTAATGGGGATCCGAGGGATGTCAAAATACTGTAGAGAATCCAAAGAACCCTGAGGTACTGGTGGACACTCTGTGAATATCTTTCATTGGTATTCTATGAATATTGAGATTCTGATGAGCATCCATTGACAACTGAGGCACTAATGGGACTATCAAGACTTTGTCATAGATCATATGTATACAGAAATACCAAAGGGCATCTTATTAATTTTGAAAATATTATCATTATGTCCTGAATGCTGAGATAATGTTGACACTCTATAATCATTGAAACACTGCCTGAAAACTTATGAGTATCTAAATGTAGCTGGACCACCAATAGTTATTGTAATCCGTGGAGATACTAAGAATATTAGATATTTTCCTGGCATGGTGTGAATACTAAGACCTTAATTGGCATGTGTGAACATTGACTCTGATGAAGATGCAATGAACTTTCAAATACCTTTGGGCAATATCTTGTCAATTCTATGAGATAGATGGGCAAAGCAGAAGAGAAGACATATATTGGGGTCCTGCAAATATTGCTATTATGTATATTGAAATACCAATAGAGATCCAATGAATATAAAACTCTGTTGGAGAATCTATTCATGTTGAGACAGGGATGGGAATTTACTGAATATTGTGACAATGATGGCTACCCTTTGAATATTATGCTATCGATTTTTTTTAAATGTTGAGATTATAAAAGACGTCCTGAGAAAGAAATCTCTGAAGAGAAATTAAGTACAGATGGAAATTCAATGAATACTGAAACTCCAGTGCTTATCCCATCACTATGGAGACATAGACAGCAATTCCCTGAATATTATGATACAGATTTGTTGAAGCCCTTATGAATATTGAAATGATGGACATATGAATATTGATAAGAATCCAAGGAATATTGAGTCTCTGATGGGCACATTACGAATATTGAAACTTACAGGAAAAACACAACATTGGGAAAATGAAAAGAGTTTAATCAATTTTAAGATACTGAGGGGCATCCTCTGAGCATTGGTGCACTGTTGGGAATGCCATGAACATTGAAAGACTGAGGGTCATTGCATGAAAGTTGAAATAATGAAGGGGATTCAATGAATATTGAAATTTTGATGCAAATCCAATAAACGATGAGATACAAATCAAAAACTTATGAATGATGATGATGAGCATCCCAAGTACACCAAAACCTCATCCTTAATAAAGGACTCCAACATTTTCCCAGCCACTAAAGTCAGGCTAATTGGCCTATTATTTCCTTTCTTCTGTCTTCCTCCCTTCTTGAAGAGAGTAGTGACATATGTAATTTTCCAGTCTACCGGAACCATTCCAGAATCTAGTGATTCTTGAAAGATCGTTACTAATACCTCCACAATTTCGTTAGCTACCTCTTTCAGAACTCTTGGGTGGAGTCTATCTGATCCAAGTGATTTATATAACTTCAGTCCTTTTCATCATCTCAAGCTCTTTCTCGTTAGTAATAGCAACAACACTCACTTCCAGCCCCTGACTCTTTTGAATTTCTAGCATACTGCTCTGTCTTCCATAGTGAAGACTGACACAAAATACTTATTAAGTTTGCCTGGCAATTCTTTGTCCCCCTTTACTACTTCTCCAGTATCATTTTCCAGCGGTCTTACTCTTGTCTCCTCTTAATCTTTATATATGTGAAAAATCTTTTGATATCCACTTTTATATTATTGGCAAGCTTACCTTCATATTTCATCCTTTCTCTCATTATGCCTGTTTTAGTTGCCTTCTGTTGGTTTTTAAAAGCTTCCCAGTCCTCTAACTTCTCACTAATAATTACTATATTGCTTTTATGCACTCTTTGACTTCCTTTGTCAGACGTGGGTAGTGATTAACGGGTCCCTTTCAGAATGGCAGTGGGAGTACCGCAGGGTTCAGTACTGGGACCACAGCTGTTTACATTATATATTAATGATTTAGATGAGGGAATTAAAAGTAACATTAGCAAACTTGCTGATGACACAAAGCTGGGTGGCAATGTGAAATGTGAGGAGGATGTTATGAGAATGCAGGGTGACTTGGACAGGCTGGGTGAGTGGGCAGATTCATGGCAGATGCAGTTTAATGTGGATAAATGTGAGGTGTAAGTGTTCTTGTACATCAGTCACTGAAAGCAAGCATGCAAGTACAGCAGGCAGTGAAGAAAACTAAAGGCATGTTGGCCTTTATAACAAGGGGAATTGAGTATAAGAGCAAAGAGGTCCTTCTGTAGCTGTACAGGGCTCTGGTGAGACCACACCTGGAGTACTGTGTGCAGTTTTGGTTTCCAAATTTGAGGAAGGACATTCTTGCTATTGAGGGAGTGCAGCGTAGGTTCACAAGGTTAATTCCCGGGATGGCGGGACTGTCATATGTCGAAAGATTGGAGCGACTGGGCTTGTATACTCTGGAATTTAGAAGGCTGAGGGGGGATCTTATTGTAACATATAGGATGATTAAGGAATTGGACACGTTGGAGGCAGGAAGCATGTTCCCGCTGATGGGTGAGTCCAGAACCAGAGGCCACAGTTTAAGAATTAGGGGTAGGTCATTTAGAACGGAGTTGAGGAAAAACTTTTTTACCCAGAGAATGGTGGATATATGGAATGCTCTGCCCCAGAAGGCGGTGGAGGCCAAGTCTCTGGATGCTTTCAAGAAAGAGATGGATAGAGCTCTTAAAGACAGTGGAATCAAAGGTTATGGGGATAAGGCAGGAACTGGATACGGATTGTGGATGATCAGCCATGATCACACCGAATGGCCTACTCCTGCACCTATTGTCTATTGTCTATTGTCTATGGTTGTCTCATCCTCCCTTTAGAATACTTATTTATTTTTGGGATGTATCTATCCTGCACCTTCTAAATTGCCCCCAGAAACTCCAACCGTTGTTGTTCTGAGATCATCCCTGCCAATCAACTTTCGCCATCTCCTCTCTCATGCCTGTGTAATTCCATTTACTCTATTGTAATACTGGACTTTATTCTTCTTCTTCTCAATCAGCAGGGTGATTTCTACCACATTATGATTATAAATTCCTCAGAGTTTTTATACCTTTGCTCCCTAATCAGATTTGGTTCATTACACAACACCCAATCCAGAATTGCCTTCCCCTAGTGGGCTCAACCATAAGTTGCTCTAAAGAGACATCTAGTAGGCATTCTACAAGTTCCCTCTCTTGGGATCCAGCACCCACCTAATTTTCTCAATCTACCTGCATATTGAAATCTCGCATGATTATCGTAACATTTCCCTTTTGCATGCTCTTTTCTATCTCCTGTTGTAATTTGTATCCCACATCCTGGCTACTGTTCAGAGACTTGTATGTAACTCCCATCAGAATCTTTTTACTCCTGCGGTTTCTGAACTGTACCACCAAGAAGTCTACACCTTCTGATCTTACGTCACCCCTTTCTAAGAATTTGATTTCATTTTTTACCAACAAAGCCACCTCATCTGCTCTGCCTACCTGCGTCCTTTTGATAAAATGTGTATCTTTTGATGTTAAGCTCCCAAATATGATTTTCTTTCAGCTGTCGCAGTGATGCCCATAACATCATAACTGCGAATCTCTAACTGCACTACAAGATCATGTCCCTTATTCCACATATTGTGTGCATTCAAATTTAACACCTTTGATCCAGTATTCTTCACCCCTTTGCAAGTTGCTGTTTAACTCATCCCACTGACTGCAATCTTGCCCCATCATCTGCCTGTCCTTCCTCATGGTCTCACTACACACTGCATCTACTTGTACACCAACTGCCCCAACCTCAGCACTATCATCCCTGCAGATAACATTTAGTATCCTGTAAGTCATCCACTTACCAGGAAAGTGGATGAAGGGAAAGCAGTGGATATTGTCTACATGGATTTCAGTAAGGCCTTTGACAAGGTCCTGCACGGGAGGTTAGTTAGGAAAATTCAGTCGCTAGGTATACATGGAGAGGTGGTAAATTGGATTAGACATTGGCTCAATGGAAGAAGCCAAAGAGTGGTAGTAGAGAATTGCTTCTCTGAGTGGAGGCCTGTGACTAGTGGTGTGCCACAGGGATCACTGCTGGGTCCATTGTTATTTGTCATCTATATCAATGATCTGGATGATAATGTGGTAAATTGGATCAGCAAATTTGCTGATGATACAAAGATTGGAGGTGTAGTAGACAGTGAGAAAGGTTTTCAGAGCCTGCAGAGGGACTTGGACCAGCTGGAAAAATGGGCTGAAAAATGGCAGATGGAGTTTAATACAGACAAGTGTGAGGTATTGCACGTTGGAAGGTCAAACCAAGGTAGAACATACAGGGTTAATGGTAAGGCACTGAGGAGTGCAGTAGAACAGAGGGATCTGGGAATACAGTTACAAAATTCCCTAAAAGTGGCGTCACAAGTTGATAGGGTCGTAAAGAGAGCTTTTGGTACATTGACCTTTATTAATCAAAGTATTGAGTATAAGAGCTGGAATGTTATGATGAGGTTGTATAAGGCATTGGTGAGGCCGAATCTGGAGTATTGTGTTCAGTTTTGGCCACCAAATTACAGGAAGGATATAAATAAGTTTGAAAGAGTGCAGAGAAGGTTTACAAGGATGTTGCCAGGACTTGAGAAACTCAGTTACAGAGAAAGGTTGAATAGGTTAGGACTTTATTCCCTGGAGCGTAGAAGAATGAGGGGAGATTTGATAGAGGTATATAAAATTATGATGGGTATAGATAGAATGAATGCAAGCAGGCTTTTTCCACTGAGGTAAGGGGAGAAAAAAACCAGAGGACATGGGTTAAGGGTGAGGGGGGAAAAGTTTAAAGAGAACATTGGGGGGGCTTCTTCACACAGAGAGTGGTGGAAGTATGGAATGAGCTGCCAGATGAGGTGGTAAATGTGGGTTCTTTTTTAACATTTAAGAATAAATTGGACAGATACATGGATGGGAGGTGTATGGAGGGATATGGTCCATGTGCAGGTCAGTGGAACTAGGCAGAAAATGGTTCGGCACAGCCAAGAAGGGCCAAAAGGCCTGTTTCTGTGCTGTAGTTTCTATGGTTTCTATGGTTAAGTATTGAGATATTCTTAAGTATTTTCTTTGTATATTCAGATAGCGATTTCCACTTTATGAATATTGAAACTTAGAAGGAAATTTAGAATTTTATGAATTTTCAAAGTTCAAAGTTCAAAGGAAATTTATTATCAAAGTACATGTATGTCACAATATACAACCCAGAGATTCATCTTGTGGTTTCTTCACAGTAAATACAAATAATAGAATCAATGAAACACTGCATACAAAAAATGGACAAACAACCAATATACACAAGACAATTAATTATGCAAAAACACAAAATAAAAAAGCAAAACAATAATAATATATAAATAAGTAATAAATATTGAGAACATGAGTTGTAGAGCCCTTGAAAGTGAGTCCATAGGTTGGGAATCAGGTCAGTATTGGGGTGAGTGACGTTATCCACTCTGTTACAGGAGCCTGATGGTTGAGGATTAATAACTGTTCCTGAACTTTGTGGTGTGGGACCTAAAGCTCCTGTTCCACTTTCCTGTTGGCAGACGTGAGAAATGATGAGATACTTGATGATGGAGGCTGCTTTGCTGCGGCAATGTTCCTTGTAAATGCACTTAATAGTGGGGAGGGCTTTATCCATGATGAACTTGGCTGTATCCACTACCATTTGTAGGCTTTTCTATTCAAGGACATTGATGTTTCCATACCAGGCCATGACGCAACTAGTCAGTATTGTCTCCAAAGTGCTTCTATTGAGGCCTTGTCAATGTTTTGGATGACATTCTGGATCTTCACAAACTTCTAAGAAAGTAGAGGAACTGCTGTGTGCCTGCTTTGTAATGGCCTTTTGCTGGACCGAGGACAGATCTTCTGAAAAGATAATGGCAAGGAATGTAAAGTTACTGACCCTCTTCACCTCTGATCCCCTGATGAGGACTGGTCCATCAACTTCTGGTTTCTTGCTCCTGTAGTCAAGCAGTTATTCCTCTCTGCACCTTGTGGAGCCTCGGGTGTCAACCTTGCCATTTCTTTAGCAGTTTGGTTGTTTTTTTTTAATGAGGTCAAGTTGCTAGCTCAATGCTCAACCCTGCACGAACGCAAAGCATGGCCAGATTCAAACCCAAGACCACCGGTCTTGAAGTCCGGTGCTGATGCCGGCTGGCTTTCCTGAGCCAATAATCAGCTGATATTGAGTGAGAGTTTGCTGTTATTGCACCATTCAGCCAGATGATCGGTCTCTTTCCTATATGCTGGTTTGTCACCATCTTTAATTTAGCTAATAACAGTGGTGTCACCAGCAAACTTAAATATGGCTTTGGAGCTGTACTTAGTCTTGCAGTTATCAGTATAAAGTGAGTAGAGCAGGGGACTAAACATAGAGCCTGAGTTGCACCGGTGCTGATGATGATTGTGGGGGCGATATTTTTGCCAATCAGAACTGAGTGGAGTCTGCATGTGACAAAATGGAGGATCCAGTTGAACAAGGAGATATTAGGCCTAGCTTTAGCTATTTATTAGTTAGTTTAGAAGGGATGATAGTGTCGATTGCAGAACTGTACTCAATGAAGAACATCCTGATGTGTGCAAGTTCACTCTGCAGATGTTCCAAGGTTGAGTGAAGAACCAATCAAACAGCATCTGCTGTTGACCTGTTGTGATGGTGGGCAAACTGGAGTGGATCCAAGTCAATCATTATCTGTATATCAGAATCTTGATGTACTGATAAATTTTCAATGAATGTTGAGGCTCTTAATGGCACACAGTGAAACAAGAAAAAACGAAAAGGATAGAAATATTCATAAACACAACAGATTCTGCAGATACTGGAAATCCAGATACAAAATGATACAGATACCTACAATGGTGCTAGAAAGTTTGTGAACCTTGTAGAATTTTCTCTGTTTTTACATAAATATGACCTAAAGTGTAATCAGATCTTCACTAAGTCCTGAAACTAGATAAGGAGAACCCAATTAAATAAATAACACAAAAACATTATACTTGTTCATTTATCTATGAAAAAAATGATCCAATATTACAAGTATTTGTTGAAAAAAGTATGTAATCCTCTGGGGTAATGCCTTCTACAAAAACTATTTGGAGTCAGGTGTTCCAATCAATGAGATGAGATTGGAGATGTGGGTGGTAGAGCTGCCCTACCCTATAAAAATGACATACAAAGTTAGGTTACTGACAAACCCTGCTCTTCTCAAGAAAATCTTTTATGTGCACCATGCTTTGATCAAAACAACTTTCAGAGGTCCTTAAAAGAAGAATTGCAGAGATGCGTGAAGCTGGAAAAGGCTACAAAAGCATTTCTAAAGACCTGAGTGTTCATCAGTCCACAGAAAGAGAAATTGTCTACAAATGGAGGAAACTCAGTACAGTTGCTACTCTCCGTAGGGAGAGGGCATTCTGCAAAGATCACACCAACAGCACAACCTACAATGCTGAAGAAGGTGAAAAAGAACCCAAGAGTAATGGCAAAAGACCTGCAGAAATCTTTAGACTTGCTAAAGTCTCTGTTCTATGTCCACTATAAGAAAAATTCTATGAAAGAACACTATGGAGGAACCACATTTCTCTGAAAAAAAACTCGCTGCACTTCTCATGTTTTCAAAAGACCACCTGGATGTTCTGAAATGCTTCTGGGACAATGTCCTCTGGACAAATGAGACAAATGTTGAACTTTTTGGAAGAAATGCACATTGCTATGTTTAGAGAGAAAAGGGCACTGCACACCAACATCAAAACCTCATCCCAACTGTGAAGCATGGTGGAAAGAGCATCATGGTTTGGGGCTGCTTTGCTGCCTTGGGGCCTGAATCGCTTGTAATCATTGAAGAAACCATGAATTCAAAATTGTATCAAACACTTTACAGGAGAATGTGAGGGTAGCAGTCGTCATCTGATTAATAGAAATTGGATAATGCAACAAGACAATGATCCAAAAGATTTTATACTTTATAGTCGCCAAACAATTGGTACTAGAATGTACAATCATCACAGCGATATTTGATTCTGCGCTTCACACTCCCTGGATTACAAATATTAAATATTAAAAATTTTTAAAATAATTAAAATTAGTAAATATTAAAATTTAAATTATAAATCATAAATAGAAAATAGAAAAATGGGAAGTAAGGTAGTGCAAAAAAACCGAGAGGCAGGTCTGGATATTTGGAGGGTACAGCTCAGATCCGAGTCAGGATCCGTTCAGCAGTCTTATCACAGTTGGAAAGAAGCTGTTCCCAAATCTGGCCGTACGAGTCTTCAAGCTCCTGAACCTTTTCCCGGAGGGAAGAGGGACGAAAAGTCTGTTGGCTGGGTGGGTCGTGTCTTCGATTATCCTGGCAGCACTGCTCCGACAGCGTGCGGTGTAAAGTGAGTCCACGGACGGAAGATTGGTTTGTATGATGTGCTGCGCCATGTTCACGATCTTCTGCAGCTTCTTTTGGTCTTGGACAGGACAACTTCCATACCAGGTTGTGATGCACCCTAGAAGAATGCATCTATAAAAAATAGTGAGGGTTTTAGGGGGCAGGCCAAATTTCTTTAGTTTTCTCAGGAAGACAAGAGTAAATCAACAACAGAATGGTTCAGAAAGAAGAAAATTTGTGTTTTGGAATGGTTGAGTCAAAGTCCTGACCTTAATCCTATAGAAATGTTGTGGAAGGACCTGAACCAAGCAGTTCATGCAAGGAAGCCCACCAGATTTGAAGCAGTTTTGTAAGGGGGATGGCCGGAAATACCTCCAGGCCAACGTGTAGGACTGATCAACAGTAACTGGAAACGTTTGGTTGAAGTTATTGCTGTACATGGGTGTCACATCAATTACTCAAAACAAAGGTTCCATACTTTCTCCAACAAGTACATGTAATATTGGGTAATTTTTCTCAATAAATAAAAAAAACAAATATTGTTTGTGTTAATTATTTAATTGGGTTCTCTTTATCTAGTTTTAGGACTTACATGAAGATCTGATCACATATTAGGTCATATTTATGCAGAAATTCTACAGGGTTCACAAACTTTCTAGCACCACTGTATGCCAGGCAGCATCTATGAAATGAATAAGCAGTTTACATTTGAGCCAAGACCCTTCATCAGGACCTGTCATCAAGCTAGAAATACTTAGCTGGTCAGACTACATCAGTGGAAAGAAACTTCTAACCTTTCAGATCAGAGACACTTTGTCAGAACTAGGAAAGAAGGCATTCATTGGGATCTGGACAGATTTCCAATAAATACTGAGAAGATATTGCATTTGAGCATTTCTGCTTTTGGTTTGTGGCAACTTATGAGACGAGAATGAAGATCCTATATATGTTGAGACTGTTGGATATTTTACGAGTTTGAGATACTGGTGATAATCTTAAAGAGATTGGGGTAATGGAGACATTCTTTTAGCATAGCGAATTGGAGGGGATCCTACAGATGTTGAAATTTTGTTGAGAATGTAGTAGATGTAGAAGGTCTAATGGATAATTTATGAATTTTGAGACCATGATTAGCACCTTACGCAGTGGCGGCACCAGAGATTTTTTCTTGCTGGTGCTACGGAGGGGCTGAATTATTCAGTGATGGTACTGAGGGATGTACTGTATGGTAATATGTATTCGCAAGGCCAGACGTGTGGCGTTAAAAAGTCAGTTTCAAGCATTATGTGCCTACTGTAAATGCCTTTGTTGATTCACGAGCAACAGCAATTGATAGATCTAATATAGAAGTGAACTGTTACAGTGTCAACAGCATCGGAGACAACCTGGGCTACATGGAGCAGAAACAAAAAAAACAAACAGAGCATCCGAGCAACAGCGGACAACGTGAATCACGTACCAATCCCTCAATCAGCGTCAAATACATGCTTTTCAACTGAAAAACACAAAACGAACCCACTGCTATTCGCATTACATAGACAGCAATGCCAAAAGATACACTGTTATTAAAGTCAAATAAGGCAAACAACAGATGCAAGGCTTTACCAGGAGTTGGACAAATCGTACTCCGACCATGCAATACCTCAATTAATTCAGCTATTGAATTTAAAACAAAAATCAACAGAATCACCGCTTGGAAGTCTAAGCAAAACCAGTAGGCTTAATAGCAGTAAATGTAATATTTTAGGATCTGCAGGAAACATAAGGACTATGGGGTATCCACTACAAAATAATAATTATAATCAGCATTAGTCTTGGCCCAAATTTTTAAAAAATCAACTGCACTCACCATTAATGTTTTCAGAGAAGCACAATCTGTCTATTGTTGTGATTAGTGGTGAAATCATCAATGATTTTCTGGATGTCAAGTGCTTTGGTCCTCCGGCTGTTTATGGCCAACAGAGCCAAGTTGCTGTTCTGAGCATTGCCGCTGCTATTCTTTAAGTAGTTTTTGATGCGTCTGAGGTAAAGGAAACTCTGTTTGCATGAGGCAGATGTAACAGGCAGAGTCAGTGATATGCAGATTAGTTTGTATAAATCTATAAATGCATCGCGGTAGGGTCTCATTAGAGCTAGAAATTCCACTGTGTCATTCACTGTCTGTCCTCGCTTTTGTTTTATTTCCAGCAGATGCCCAACCTGATGTAGCTCTGCAGTCAGGTTCACTTCAGTCACTCCACAGTATTGGGCCATTGGCCAAAGACAATTCTTGTCTAGGAAGAACTTGTGTTTGGGACTCAATGCTGAGACTCCAGTCAGAACACCCCCAGTCTCAATTGAGAACCGTCTTTTCATTTCAGTCAGAAGTCTGTTTATAACTGGATAGAAACAGTGGTTGCGAAGGTCATCAGAGGATGTGACAGGTGTGCATTCAGTTTGGGCCTCAACAACAAAATCATGTAGGCGATGGGGTGGCTGGGCCTGTCTCCTTTCATGTGTTCTGCTCTGTATACCGGCCTTGATGCACAGGTCCCTAGCTCTTGTCTGAATTTCACTCCATGATTCCTCTCCCCGTTTTGCTGAGAGTGCATCGATAACAGACTGAGCCAAGTCCACAGTGGATGAAAGCTCTAACCGGGAGATTGTAGCTGGTTTGATATGAACTTGGTGACTCGGAATAAATCCTCAAACAGAGTGAGAAGTAAAGCAAACTGCTCGTCAATCAGTCTATTTACAGCTCTGGCCTCCGTTTTCTTCCATGCATTTGGTTGACCCATAATATCCTGTAGTGTAGCTAGAATGGCAGGGAGTGATTTCCTTATAGCCCACAAAGCTGTATACTGTGATGCCCAGCATGTATCTGACAATTTCTTCAACTCCACGGGCTGTGCAGTTGATTCCAGTTCTCTCTGTTTCTTCATGAAAAGATTGTGGGCAACAGAGTTTAAAAAGAAGTTGTAAAGCCGCTGCAGAGTTTCAAAAAACTCACCCGCTTGTGGTGCATTGCTCACAACATCCACTAAAACAAGGTTAAGTCTGTGAGCATGGCAGTGTATACATAATGCCTGCGGGACCTCTTTCCTGAACCTCTCTTGTACTCCGTTATCGCACCCGGACATCACTGCCGCCCTGTCATAACACTGACCTATACGCGCGTTCTTATCAATAACACACTGGGTGAGTGTCTGTTCAATGCTTTTAAGAAGCGACTCTGCAACCAACCCTTCTGCTGGAGTGAAGTGCAAGAATTCTTCAAACACGTTTGTTATTCAAATACCGCACCGCCACTGATATTTGCTCCTTTTTACTCAAGTCTTTACTTTCATCCACCATGATGGCAAAATATCCAGCCTCCTTGATTTCTGCACTTATTTGACATCTGACCATATCTGCCATAATACCCATAATTTCATTTTGGATATCGTGTTGGGTGTTTTTTCCCATTTCCAGGATTGTCCTCTTTTTTTTTAGCTACAATCCTATCAAACTTCCCAATTACACTGAGCAACTCAACAAAGTTTCCCCTATTGCCAGATCCATCATTCTTCCGGTGTCCTCGCTGGGCAGTGCCTTGGTACGCAGTATAGCATAGAGACTCAACTACTGCTCTCATATATTCACGATTTTCTTGGACGATCTTTGCATGTCCTTTATCAAGCATATTTCCCAATCTTGAACCGTCTTGTTTTCTCAATCTGAATTTGGCCCATGCCTCCATAGCAAACTTATGAGCTGCACTTACATGGTGGGTTTTGAAAGCTGTTGTAGCTTTCCGCCAGTTGCGGTAACCGGTGACAGTGAAGGTAGAATGGAACCCATATCTTCCACACAGGAAATGCCTGCATGCGAAGCAGAATGTAGCATCTTTTGTCATTGAATATTCCAGCCAGGAGTACAGGTCAAACCAGCCACGAATACTCCTTTGCTGATTGCCAAACTGTTACGAAGGGTACTTTTTCCAATGCTGGCTGACGGGGTTCTTCCTCAGGCTGCTGGCTAACAGTATTCCCACTCTCACTAAGAGCAGCTTCATCCATGTTCTCTTCCGAATCCCGCTCCATTTCTTGTTCCTCTACTTCTTTCTGCATGTCACTTTCAATTAAGACAGGCTCAGGCTGAGACACCACTGATTCCTCTGGATGAGGTCGTTTTCTGACTAAAAATTGATCCATTTTTCACACCGGCCAAAATAATGCATGTGCCAGGCCCACGCTCGCTTGTAAAAGCAGAATGTGCGCGTCTGGCATCCGTTAGTCTCGCGAGACCATGGATCTGCGCCTGGATGTATACTATCAATCTCCCGAGTGAGTGACGACACCACCTTAAGTGATCTTAGATCAGCTTAACTGATCTGAGGACAGCAACGGCAAGACATTGACAACAAACGAATAAGCAGAAGCATAGAATGGATCTGAGAGAGTTTATAACATTATTGCTGCTTGGGTGCTATGGTAATTGGGGGCGCTGTTTCACTAGATCAACTGGAGAAACAAGCTATATTCAAAACTATACAGAGAAAGCAAAGCAGCTGCAGTTAATTTCTTGGTGGTGCTATGGTGGTGCTATTGCAATTTCTGCTGTGGCTATAGCCCCAGCTAGCACCACCTTAGCGCCACCCTTGACCTTACGAATGTTGCAATAGTTACCGAGATTCAATGAATTTTACAATATTGTTGAGCAGACAATAAATACTGATATTTTTATAGAGGTGCTAGAATGTTGAAATACCACTGATCATGTTTTAAATATGGTGACTTTGGGAGAAATTATATGATTGGAAATGCAATTGGAATTGGTTTATTATTGTCTCATGTACTGACATACTGTGAAAAGCTTATCTTGCACACTGTTCTTGCAGATCAGATCATTACACAGTGCATTGAGGTAGAACAAGTAAAACATTAACTAAGCAGAATAATGTGTTACAGCTACAGAGAAAGTGTAATACAAGTAAACAATAAGGCGCAAGATTATAACGAGGTCGATTGTGAGGTTTTGCCGACCAGTGGTGCAGTGGCATCAGCACCAGATTTCAAGGTGAGTGGTCCTGGGTTCGAATCTGGCCAGCTCCTTGCAGTTTTTCTATCTGTGCTGGGTTGAATGTCAAGGTAGTAACTCAGCCTTGTAAAAAAAAACAGACAAAAATGCTAAAAGAACCAGCAAGGTTGCCACCTGATGTGCCACAAGGTGCGGAAAGGAACAACAACAGGATTGTGAGATCTGGAGTCTATTTTATTATACTAGGGGACTATTTAATAGTCTTTTAACAGTGGAATAGAAGCTGTCCTTGAACTTGATGAGGTGCGCTTTCAGGCTTTTCCATTTTCTACCCAATGGAAGAGGGGAGAAGAGAAAATGTCTGGGGTGGATGAGAATTTGATTCTGCTGGCTGCGTTACTAAGACATTGAGAAGTGTAGGCAGAGTCCGTAGGGGAGGCTGGTTTCTGTGATGTGTTGAGTTGTGTCTACACTCTCTGCAGTTTCTCGTGGTCACATCCACAGTAGCTGCCATTATGCACCCAGAAAGGATGCTTCCCATGGTGCATTGATAATAACTGGTAAGGGTCACGCCAATTTTCTTTTGCCTGCTGAGGAAGTAGAAACATTGGAGAACTTTCTTGGCCATGATTACATAGTGGGACCCGGACAGGCTATTGATAATGTTTTCTCTGAAGATTTGAAGCTCTCAACCCCCTCAACTTCAACACCACGGATGTAGACAGGGACATGTGCACTGCCTTCCTTAATGAAATCAATCACCAACTCACTTGTTTTGCTGACATTAAGAGAAAGGCTGTTGTCATGACACCATGTTGAAATACTGTTGAGAATTCAATGAATATTGACACTCTGATGTTTATCCAATGACTGTCGACACATTTGTTGGGATTACATGAATACAGAGATACTGTTGTGAATCAAATCAAAAAATAACTTGCACATGCTGTACATATGACAGGGATCCATTCAATATTTTATGAAGAATACATGAATACTGAGATACTATGGGACATCCTATGAATACTCAAACATTGATGGAAAGACTGTGAATTTTAAAATAATAATGGTCTGATGATAATTGAGATTTGATTGATGCCAAATGAATATTGAGGCTGAGCATCCTATGAGTGCTGAAATTTTATGGGGAATCTGATTATGATAAAATTCCAGTAGGGTCCAATGAATATTGAAACCAACGAGCATCCTCCACAATTTGAAATACTGATAGAAATACTTTGCATATAGAGGTATTGACAGTAATATTATGAATATTGAAGCTCTCCCCACCATTGAGTAAATCAACATGGAGTACAGTCGCAGGAAAGCAGCATCCATCATCAAGGAAGGAGGTACAGGAGCCTCAGGACCCACACCATCAGGTTCAGGAACAGTTATTACCCCACAACCATCAGGCTCTTTAACCAGAGGGGATAACTTTGCTCAACTTCACTCGTCCCCTCACCGAATTGTTCCCACAACTTATGGACACAGTTTGAAGGACTCTTTATCTCATGTTCTTGATATGCATTGCTTATTTGTTGTTATTATTATTTATTCCTTTTTTCAATGTGCACAGTATGTTGTCTTTTATGCAATGATTGTTTGTCCATCCTGTTGGGTGCGGTAGTTCATCTATTCTGTTGTGTTTCTTGTATTTACTGTGACAATGAATCTCAGGGTTGTATGTAATTTGACAACAAATTAACTTTGAACTTTGATATCCTCACTTACTTCAGTAGTTCAGATATTACTTCAGATATTCTTACTTCAGTGGTTGGTAAGTTGATGGAGAAGATCCTGAGAGGCAGGGTTTATGAACATTTGGAGAGGCATAATATGATTAGGAATAGTCAGCATGGCTTTGTCAAAGGCGGGTTGTGCCTTACAAGCCTGATTGAATTATTTGAGGATGTGGCTAAATGGATTGATGAAGGTAAAGCCATAGATGTAGTGTATATGGATTTCAGCAAGGCATTTGATGAGGTACCTCATGCAAGGCTTATTGAGAAAGTAAAGAGGCATGGCTTCCAAGGAGAAATTGCTTTGTGGATCCAGAACTGGCTTGCCCACAGAAGGCAAAGAGTGGTTGTAGACGTGTCATATTCTGCATGGAGGTCGATCACCAGTGGTGTGCCTCAGGGATCTGTTCTGAGACCCCTACTCTTTGTGATTTTTATAGATGACCTGGATGAGGAAGTGGAGGGATGGGTTAGTAAATTTGCTGATGACACAAAGGTTAGAGGTGTTGTGGATAGTGTGGAGGGCTGTCAGAGGTTACAGCGGAACATTCATAGGATGCAAAACTGGGCTGGTAAGTGGCAGATGGAGTTCAACCAAGTGTGAAGTGGTTCATTTTGGTAGGTCAAATATGATGACAGAATACAGTAGTAATAGTAAGACACTGGGCAGTGTGGAGGATCAGAGGGATCTTGGGGTCCGAGTCCATAGGACGCTCAAGGCTGCTGCGCAGGTTGACTCTGTGGTAAAGAAGGTATACAGAACATTGGCCTTCATCAATCGTGGGATTGAGTTTAGGAGCCGAGAGGTAATGTTGCAGCTATATAAGACCCTAGTCAGACCTCACTTCGTGTACTGTGCTCAGTTCTGGTCACCTCACTACAGGAAGAATGTGGAAGTCATAGAAAGGGTGCAGAGGAGATCTACAAGGATGTTGTCTGGAATGGGGAGCATGCCTTATGAGAATAGGTTCAGTGAATTTTCTCCTTGGGGCGATGGAGGATGAGAGGTGACCTGACAGAGGTGTACAAAATGATGAGAGGCATTGTTCATGTGGATAGTCAGAGGTTTTTTCCCAGGGCTGAAGTGGCTAACATGAAAGGGCACAGTTTTAAGGTGCTTGGAAGTAGGTAGAGAGGACATGTCAGGGGTAAGTTTTTTTTTATGCAGAGTGTGGTGAGTGTGTGGAATGGGCCACCGGTGATGGTGGTGGAGGGGGATATAATAGGGTCTTTTAAGAGATTCCTGAACAGGTATATGGAGCTCAGAAAAATAGAGGGCTATGGGTAACCCTAGGTAATTTCTCAGGTAAGGACATTTCGGCCCAGCTTTGGGGGCTAAAGGGCCTGTATTGTGCTGTAGGTTTTCCATATGTCTATGTTTCTAATTTCTCTAACATTTCTGGTTACAAGGATGGGATCACTTTCATACAGGATCCAATGAACCATTATACTGTGAGTTACTATGAGTTCCTTTAAGAAGCAAGATCAGTGAACAAGATTGGTAAACGTAAAACGAGTTTGAGTGGTGTATTTCAAATCAAAAATCAAATAAAATCAAATCAGGTTAAGTTATCATTAAAACCATACATAGATATAGTGGAATGAGACAGCGTTCTTCTGGACCAATATGCAAAACTGATCAAAGTAGCAAGCCAACATTTAAAATAGAGAGTAACATAATTCAAAATATCAAGCAAAGAAGCATTCACAACACAGGAGGTACTCAGCAGGTCGGGCAGCATCCGTGGAAACGATCAGTCAACATTTCGGGCAGGAACCCTTCGTCAGGACTGTAGGAGGAAGGGGCAGAGGCCCTATAAAGAAGGTGGGGGGAGGGTGGGAAGGAGAAGGCTGGTAGGTTCCTGGTGAAAAAACAGTAAGGGGAAAGATCAAGGGGTGGGGGAGGGGAAGCAGCGGGGTGATAGGCAGGAAAGGTGAAGAAGAAATAGGAGAAAACACAATGGGTAGTAGAAGGAGGTGGAACCATGAGGGAGGCAGTAGGCTGCTGGAGGAGGGGGCAGAGTGAAACTGGGATAGGGGAGGTGAGGGGGAGGGAATTACCGGAAGTTGGAGAACACAATGTTCTTACCAAGGAGCTGGAGACTACCTAGATGGTATATGAGGTGTTGCTCATCCAACCTGAGTTTGGCCTCATCATGGCAGTAGAGGAGGCCATGTATGGACATATCTGAATGGGAATGGGAAGCAGAGTTGAAGTGGGTGGCTACTGGGAGATCCTGTCTGTTGTGGCGGATGGAGCAGAGGTGCTCGAAGAAGTGGTCCCCCAATCTGCGTTGGGTTTCACCGATATAGAGGAGGCCGCACCGGGAGCACCGGATGCAATAGATGACCCCAACAGACTCAAAAGTGAAGTGTTGCCTCACCTGGAAGGACTGTTTGGGGCCCTGAATGGTGGCAAGAGAGGAGGTGTAGGGACAGGTGTAGCTTACAGGGACAAGTGCCGGGTGGGAGATCTGTGGGGAGGGACATGTGGACCAGGGAGTCGCGGAGGGAATGATCCCTGCGGAAAGTGGAGAGGAGTGGAGAGGGAAAGGTATGCTTAGTTGTGGGGTCCTGTTGAAGGTGGCGGAAGTTGCGGAGGATAATGTGTTGGATCTGGAGGCTGGTGGGGTGGTAGGTGAGGACAAGGGGAACTCTTCCCTGTTGTGGTGGCAGGAGGATGGGGTGAGGGCTGAAGTGCGGGAAATGGAGGAGATGTGGGTGAGAGTGTCATTGATGACGGCAGAAGGGAAACCACGATCTTTAAAGAAAGAGGACACTTGAGATGTCCTGGAACGGAAAGCCTCATCCTGGGAGCAGATGCGGCGGAGACGGAGGAACTGGGAATAGGGAATGGCATTTTTGCATGTGGCAGGGTGGGAAGAGGTACAGTTGAGGTTGTTATGGGAGTCAGTGGGCTTGTAGAAGATGTCAGTGGACAGTCTGTCTCCATAGATGGAGACTAAGAGATCGAGATTTCAGGAAGAGGAAAGAGTTTGACCATGTGTCTGTCCACATTGGGGGAATGGGTGGTGAAGAGAGCCAGCAGCTTTAAATTTCAGGGTGTTAATATATTAGGGGGCCTGCATGGCCTCGACCTTTGTGAGGATTCGACCTCAAGCTGCATTGTTGCCTGTTTGTAGCCACCCAGGAAAGAGGCATTGGAGTTGATGCACTCCACTGGAGTGCAGGGCATACATGCTGGGATCGATGCTGCCCCCCAGTGTTCGCTCGCCAGAAGACAAGATGTATTGTCTTTGACAGCAGACTGCTGCAACAGTCATGGACTCAAGGATTTGGACTATTTTTTTGTGTCACTGTATTTTGCTGCTGTCTTTTATGTGCTATATGTGCCTTGTGCTGGTATAACTGTTGTACTGCGTTGTGCACCTTGGCCCCAAAGTAAGCCTGTTTTGTTTGGTTGTACTCATGGGTACTTGCATCAGAATCAGGTTTATTATCACTGGCACATGATGTGAAATTTTTTGAAATATATGGTTGAATGACAATTAAACTTGAACCTGAATCTCCCCCAAGCCAAGCACATAGATGCAATCAGAAGGAAGATGCATAAGTTTCTCTGTTTGTGTAGAAGGTCAAGGAGTTTCAGTTGTTATCAACTACTCTAAGAGGCTTCTACAGATGTACTGTTGAAATTATCCTCAGAATAGAAGGATGTCCCTTTAGGAGGAATTTCTTTAGACAGAGGGCTTGGATCTGTGGAAACCTAGACATTGGGTAAATTGAAAGCCAAAGTTGATAGATAATTAGTAAGGAAGTCAAAGCTACGGGGAGAAGGCAGGAAAATGCGATTGAGTTGGAAAATAAATTACCCATGATGGAGTGGTGGAGAAAACTCAACGAGTTGATTAGTCTAATTCTGTTCCTATGAATCATGGTCTTATGACAACAACTAATGAGTCTACAACAGTCAATCGAAGTAAAAACTGTGGTAAGATATATTGTTGCCCCCGACTCTAACAAGCTTCCCGCAGGAGTAGAGTTAATCACCTGAATTATGGGAAACTGTTCAACTTATAGTATCAACATTCCAGAGCCAGGGGCATGCTAACCTTGGCTGTGGGGCTGCTGTTGGCAAAACATGTCTGTGATTCTACATGTTCAAAGATGAGGTCCAAGTCACTATTGTTCCATGAAGCAAACAAGTGGATGGGCCTTACACCTAACATCCTCAAGACAGGTATCACTGATCAAACTGTCTCCTCTGTGTAACAGCATCCCCCTTCTCCACAAAAAAATGATTCACAGGGAGTCTAGAAAATATGGGCCACATTCTACATTGCAAGAATCAACTGTTGTTGAAGGTTCACATTAATTTCTTCAATGCACCATCAGAGTCTTTAATCAACTGAGAGTCGGAAGATCAGGGCTTCAAACTTGGTGAAAATGTCTAATTATTTTAACTGGGCAGCAGACACCACTACCCTTCCATTCACTTCTGAGGCCTGGATTTCCTACAGCAGGCATCTCCAGACACTGCGAAGACACTAACAGTGTCTCCACAAAATATGCCACCCGATTCACTGGAAGAATAAGAAAACCAACACACGTTTCCTCTCTCAGATCAGTACTCCGGCTATAGCTGGTAAAATCTGTCTAGGCAGGTGACATCTTTTCTGCGACTCAGCCAAATTCCCAGAATAGACTCTTTTCCACCCTCTGTCACAGGAGGAGGTTACCAGCAGAGAGAGAGAAATAGAGTCAAGGATGCATTCAAAGCAAGCTTGAATAAAATGCAACATGCCACTGATGGCTGTGAATTCTTGGCTCATGAATATTCAGAATGGAGAAGGAATATTCAAGATCATAAAAAGCTATCCACAAGGATCACACTTGCTTAACCATTTGGTTCTTCCACCAGTCATGAGCATGTTATAGACTCTTCGAAATCCTTTGTTTTCCTAAAAATGGATTCTACTAATTTCTCAGCTTTGCCTATAGAAAATTCACAATAAATATACGAATAGCTAAACAGCAACAGCCCTTAAAGTCATCGGGGATGAAGGATGAATCCTTCAATTAATCACCCGAATCAAAAAGCTTCCCAATCCACGAGTCAATTGATTGGGAAGCCTTTAAAAGCTGACAGAGGAAACCAAAAAAAGCCAAAAGGAGACAAAAGATGAAATATGAAGGCAAGCCAGTCAATAATATAAAAGAGGATACCAAAGACTTTTTCAGATATAAAGAGCTAAAGGGAGGTGAGAGTGGATGTGGGACCACTGGAAAATGACACTGGAGAGGCAGTAATGGGAGACAAAGTAAAGGCAAACTTAATTAGTATTTTGTGAAAGACTCCAGAAGAATGCTAGAAATTCGAGAATGTCATGGACAGAAGTGAGTGTAGTTGCTATTACTAAGGAGAAAGTACTGGGGAAGCTGAAAGGTATGAAGGTAAATAAGTCATTCGGAGCAAATGGACTACATGCCAAGATTCCGAAAGAGGCAGCTGAAGAGATTGTGGAGGCATTAGTAATGATCTTTTAAGAAACACTGAAGTTAGCCTGACTTCAGTGATTGGGAAGATGTTGGAGTCTATTATTAAGGATGAGGTTTTAGGGTATTTGGAGGCATATGATAAAGTATGCCAAAATCAATTTCCTTAAGGAGAAACCTTGCCTGACAAATCTGTTGGAATTCTTTGAGAAAATAATAGGTAGACAAAAGAGAGTCAGTGGAAGTAGATTACTTGGACTTTCAGAAGAACTTTGACAAAGTGTTGCACATGAGACTGTTTAACAAGTTAAGAGCCCATGGTATAACAGGAAAGAGGCTAGCATGGTTAGAAGATTGGCTAATTAGTAGGATGCAAAGTATGGGGGTAAAGGGAGTTTATTCTGGTTAGCTGCCGGTGACCAGCCAACGGTGTTCTGCAGATGTTGGTATTGGAACTATATTTTTACACTATATGTCACTGATTTGCATGTCAAAATTGATGACTTTATGGCCAAGTTTGCAGATGATACAAGGATAGTTGGAGGGGCAGGTCCTGTTGAGGAAGCAGGAAGTCTGCAGTAGGACGTGGGCAGATTGGGACAGCAGACAAAGAAATGGCAGATGGAATATGGTGTAGGGAAATGTATGGTCATGCACTTTGGTAGAAGGAATAGAGGTGTAGACTATTTTCTAAATGGGGAGCAAATTCAAAAATTAGAGTTTCAAGGGGACTTGGGGGTTCTTGCGTAGGATTCTTTGAAGGTTAAATTGCAGGTTGAGTCCATGATAAAGAAGGAAATGCAATGTTAGCATTCATTTTCAGAGGACTAGTATATAAGAGCAAGGATGTAAGACTGAGGCTTTATAAGGAATTGGTCGGATTGCACTAGGAGAATTATGAACAGTTTTTGCCCACTTATCTAAGAAAAGATGTGCTGACATTTGAGAAGGTCTAGAGGAGGTTCACAAGAATGATATCAGGATTGAAATGGTCAGGAGCATTTGACGGCTTTGGGCCTGGACTTCCTGGAGTTTAGAAGAATGAAGGGAGAAATTCATTGAAACCTATCAGACATTGAAAGGCCTAGATAGAGTGGATGTGGTGGGGATGTTTCCTCAGGTGCGTGAGTGTAGGACCAGCATGCATAGGCTCAGAATAGAAGGATGCCCATTTACAACAGAGATGGGAAGGAATTTCTTTAACCAGAGAGTGGTGAATCTGTGAAATTCGTTGCCACAGACAGCTGTAGAGGGACACTAAGAATATTTAAAACAGATGTTGATAGGTTCTTGGTTTCTCAAAGTGTGAAAGGTTATGGGGAGAATGCAGGAGAATTGGCTTCAGAGGGATAATAAATCAGCCATGATGGAAGCACAGAGCAGATCCAATGGACTGAGTGGCCTAATTCTGCTCATATGTCTTATGTTCTCACAGTCTTATGAATCAACTCCTTTCAGCTTGAGTTTTCCTTGGCCCCATTTGCCTTCATAGTTCAGTAGTCACTCTGTTCTACGCTTAGTTTTAGCCCTATTCATTGCCAGCTATTCAATATCATTTTCCTTCTGTAGGAGTACACATTGATCCCGCATTAATTACTTCACTTGGAAGCCTATTCCATTTTTGGAAGGAAAAATACTGAGGAATGAAATCAAGCCTGGATGTCACAAACAATGGTACACTTACACACTCAACAGTAATAGAGATTCACAGGAGAGCTGAGAAGCCAAATGAAACCCATTCAGCACGTAATCCAGGCTATTAAACTGGAAACAGGCTCATTAAATGGATTATATTTCATTCACGTTACACCAAATCATGTTTCTATTGGTAGTTGGAATTTAGTAACCAAGTGATTCAGGTGTGAGATTTAAACGGGCAATTTGCACAGTCTGTGCTTTTTAACGGCACAATGCACCAGCAATCACTGCAGTTATGCGGTAATTCAAGGACATACCAGAAATTTTGGGCAGTTGAGGTCTCAGGACTCAGCTGGTCAATAAGCATTTGTTTGCAAAATGCTGCACACAATATCTGCACTGGAACCAGGCAGAATGGAGATGATTGGGTAGTTCCCCTGTCACACAAATATGATGACCATTGTGCCCTGACTAAATGACACTTATTTTATGAATTTAATTTATTCTCCACTCACTGATTGCCTCTGGAGAAATTCTCCTGCTTTGATTCAGAGAAGTTCGTGTAGTTCTTATTTTTTGTTTAAATAGTCTTTTGCTGTCTGGATAAATTGACTTTCTTTGGTTTACAAACGACTGTCCTGTAAATCGTCAGCTGGCCTCCACCTCCAACACATTGGTTGATGAGATGTTGTTAATTAAAGTTTAAGGTTCAAAGTTCAAAGTAACTTTATTATCAAAGTACATTTACGTCACCATATACAACACTGAGATTCATTTTAAATACTCTGCTCACAAACTCCAAAATTTATTAGGCTTGCTTCACTGCTTAGACTTTAATGCTTTCTGCTGGGGAGCAACATCAGGCTCCTACACAGGGAGATACAATGCTGGAGGAACTCAGCAAATTAGGCAGAATCTGTGGAGGGGAATAAGCCATCAATGTTTCAGGTGAGACCCTTCATCAGTTGTTTATACAGGGAGGTGTTGACCTGAAATTGTAATTATGCCCTTAGATGGCTTAAGAAAATTGAACATGAATAATTTTCCAAAGCTGACTTTGATATGACAAGTACAGCATCAACAAATCAGCTTACATTTATAATCCATGCAGAAAAGGAACAGAAGGAACTGAGTGTCACATCTATAGATCCCCAAAGACAGATTAGATAGTGGTTAATAAACATGAATCACAAACTACATATGGGAAATTCATAGATTTCCATTTAGGACTGCTATGGCTAAAATTTACATTCACAGAGGAACACTGTTTTAAGATGCTTAAGAAATCAATTAATATTCAAAATCGGCAGATTCTGAACTGAACACCAGCCAGGTAGCAAATACACTGTCAGTCATAGCTAGAGTTAAGTCCAGCCTGAGCAGAGACCAACCCCACCCTCCCCTATTTCTCTGTTGCCTGAATTTTATACCCACCCACCATTACCATCACACCTGGTTTGCACATTCTTCCTGCAACTGCATGGATCTGTTCCAGGTGTTCCGATTTCCTCCTACATTCATTGCTCTATACAGTTGCAGAGACCAAGTCTTAAAGAGGAGGTTAATAGGTTCTTAATTAGTAATGGCATCAAAGGTTACGGGAGAATGGGCTTGAGAGAGATAATAAATCAGTCATGATGGAATGGTTGAGCAGACACAATGGACCAAATTGCCTAATAACATCCGGTCATATGGTCTCACTGAAACCCCTCAGAGCTCACTTCAAAAATTTTCTTCTGGTGGGCCTTGAATACGTACTTACAAAGGCATCGTAACCATGGATTTCTAGATTTTCCTTTGTTTGGTAAAATGCAGGAGAGAAGCATTTTCTGCAAACATTGACCATAACCATTTTTTTGTGGTAAAGTCCCACAGGGAAATAAAGAAGTGGATTATCTCCTAATTAATATATTCATGAGGGGGTCAAAAGTCACTAACTTTAATAGGTCAATGCATTGCATTTAAATTCTGCACAAGAGTGACAAGTATCATATTTGTTTTTGCAGTTTGTGCACTTGAGAAATATGCTACTTTAAAGATTTCACTATAAGCCTCCAAACAGCTTCAGGACAGAGACATGAAGGAAGGATTGCTTTAGCCTGAGCCAAATAGAGCCTGTCATTTGTTGCTAGGGGAGATGCGATGTGTCCAGAAATGAGATGACATGTCCTGCTCGTGCAGTGTACATTATTCATTGGGAAGTTGCCGCTTTGAAGTTGGAGAACGCTCTGTTATTCCACAAGGCACACACAACTGTTCCGCAGCCGCGCCTCTTCCTTTTCAAAGCATTGCCTCGGAAGATGTTAACATATTAATAACAAATGGAGGTCTTGAAAATCCAGCCAAATCCATATTAAATACCATAAGCTGTGATGAGGAGAGCTTTATGCTACTCTTGTACTGAATCTTCCCTTCACTGGTTACACTTCGAAAGCTCTGTCATAGAAAAATGCTGCATCTTCTTCACTGTCTAGCACCTTGAACACTCTGGCTCAGAAATCTCTTCCAGCTTCAGGGTGTGTAGGGTGGTTTTGAACTGCCCTTTATCAATTACTTAATTGAATTAATTGAACTGGATAATTGCCATCAAAGAGAGAATTGGGTTCATTAATTCCCTTCTTAAACCCATGATCCTCCATTGCTGGCATTTAACCACAAAACTCCCAGACTGAGTAAAAAAAAATCTGGTTACAAGTGTGCTTCAGTGGTATTATGTTCCTCATCTTTCCCAATATGTGCCTGTAAACCAACTGCAATGTGACTGTCTCTTGACACTCTTTTGCAGTAGGCAGCAGGCTGAGGGTAGCAGACACCAACAGAATCAACAAACTCATTCACAAGGCCAGTGATGTTGGAGGGATGGAACTAGACTCTCTCACGGTGGTGTCTGAAAAGAGCATGCTGTCCAAGTTGCATGCCATCTTGGACAATGTCTCCCATCCACTACATAATGTACTGGTTGGACACAGGAGTACATTCAGCCAGAGACTCATTCCACCGAGATGCAACACAGAGCGTCATAGGAAGTCATTCCTGCCTGTGGCCATCAAACTTTACAACTCCTCCCTTGGAGGGTCAGACACCCTGAGCCAATAGGCTGGTCCTGGACTTATTTCCTGGCATAATTTACATATTACTATTTAACTATTTATGGTTTTATTACTATTTAATTATTTATGGTGCAACTGTAACGAAAACCAATTTCCCCCGGGATCAATAAAGTATGACTATGACTATAATTAAATCAGCAAGCCATCCAATTCAAGTGCTATAAGGAACAAACGGTACTATTTTAGCATGGACTAGATGGGCCAATGGCCAGTCTCCATGCTGTTGTGCTTTTTGACTCTATGACTTGCCACTCCCAGCTAATGAGTAAAATATATCCTCCCATGGCAACTAGTGACTCCCTGACACCTTGTTCTGCATTATGCTGTTGCTTTTTCCATTTCTGCCACTTTGTAGTACTTAAACTTTGAAACAATTGTTCAGAATGGTATGGAAAACAAGCCTTTTCACTCTTTTGCAGTACATATGTCAATAATGAACCAATTACCATAAACACAAGAGGGTCTGCAGATGCTAAAATCCAAAGCAGTGCACACAAAATACGGGAGGAACTCAGCAGGCCAAGCAGCATCTATGGAAAAGAATAAAGAGTCAATGTTTCAGGCAAAGATTCTTCATCAGGATTGGAAAGGAGGGAAGCCACCTTGTACTTCTTCCTCCCCTCCTCACCTCCTTATTCTGACTATTCCCCTTCCTTCCTTCCCAGCCAACTGTTTATTCACTTCCATAGATGTTGGCTAGCCTAATGAGTTCCTCCAGCATTTTGTGTGTGAACCAATTACCATAACCTTGTATCTATACCGATTTTTATATCCTCCTCATGACGAACTGTCCTATCAAACTGAGCCAAGTGGCAAACAACAGGAATTCTGCAGATGCTGGAAATTCAAGCAAAACACATAAAAGTTGCTGGTGAACGTAGCAGGCCAGGCAGCATCTCTAGGAAGAGGTGCAGTCGACGTTTCAGGCCGAGACCCTTCGTCCTGATGAAGGGTCTCGGCCTGAAACGTCGACTGCACCTCTTCCTAGAGATGCTGCCTGGCCTGCTGCATTCACCAGCAACTTTTATGTGTGTTGAGCCAAGTGGCACCATGTTTCTTCTATTCACTCACTGAGATTTGGACATTCCTCTCAAAGCCACCATACCTTGACCACACTTAACTATACTTGAGAAGGTGGTGATCTTCTTCTCACTGGATTGCCAGTAGTGTCTCTGCTGAAGATGCTCCTATAGTGCTGTCAGCAGGGTCTTCCGGGGAGATCCAGTGGAGATATATGATCCAAGTCAGGAAGGTGAAGGCTTTTCCATACTCCAGCTGCCTTTTCTCCTTGTTGGTGGACAGATTATCAGGGAGAAGCTAAAGTCAGATTTATCAGTATTACGGTGGAGTAAAGGGAATTACAGAGGCAGGAGAGAGGAGGTGGTCAAAGTTTATTGGAAGGGGACACTAGCAGGGGTGATGGCAGAACAGAAATGGCTGGAGCTTCTGAGAGCAATTTGGAAGGAGCAGGATAGATACATTCCAATGGGGAAGAGGTATTTTAAAGGGAGGATGAGGCAACCATTACTGACAAGGGAATTCAAAGACAGCAGAAAAGCAAAAGGGAAGACGTTACAGTTAAAGCCCTCCCAACCATTGAACACATCTATATGAAACATTGCTGTAGAAAAGCAGCATCCATCATCAAAGATCCTCACCACCCTGGCCATTGTCTATTCTCACTGTTGCCATCAGGTAGAAGGTACGAGTGCTTCAGGACTCACACCACCAGGTTCAAGAACAGATACTGAAGGTAGGTAAATCACATGGACCAGATGGACTACACCCCAAAGTTCTGAATGAGGTAGCTGAAGAGATTGTGGAGGCATTTGTAATGATCTTTCATGAGTCACTAGATTCTAGATGACTGTAATTGTAAATGTCATTCCAGTATTTTAGGAGTGAGGCAGAATGAAATTATAAGCCAGTTAGCCTGAATTCAGTGGCTGGGTCTATGTTGAAATCCATTATAAAGCATGAGGTTTCTGGTTTCTTGAAGGCATATGATAAAGTAGGCCAAAACTAGCATGGTTTCCTTGAGGGAAAATCTTGTCTGACAAACTGTTGCAATTCTTTGAGGAAATAGCAAGAAAGATAGTCAAAACAGAGTCAATCAATGTTGATTACTTCAATTTTCCGAAGGACTTTGACAAGGTACCACTCATAAGGCTGCTTAACAAGATAAGATCACGTGGTATTACAGGAAAGATACTAACATGGACAGAAGATTGGCTGACTGGAAGGAGGCAAAGAGTGGGAATAAATGAGTTTATCCTGGTTGGCTGCCAGTGACTAGTGGTGTGTTGCAGCTCTCGGTATTCACATTATAAGTCAATGTCCGGGATTGGATCTACTGGTATGCTGTGTGGTTGCCCTGTTTAAATCAGTAATGTGTGTCTCTGTGGGTTATTTGCTGGTTATCGCTGTATGCGTGGTGGGTGAGGTCTTTGTTTGAGTTCAGACTAGCTTTGACGAGTTGGTGGTTGAACTTGGGGCTGTCCATGCTGTTGGAAGAGAGAGGAAAGAGCGGTCTGATTTGGAGGTAGTGTCTGCGAATAAATGTTCTAGCTCTGGCAGGCTCCGCCTGGCACTTGGGATAGTGTCCACCCCAAGAGGGGCGGAGGCAAGCGAGACGTGGGCGGAGCGGATCTCTCAGTTGTTAGATGAGTGGCAGTGCTCGGTTGAGGGAGAGCAACAGGGATTGGTTGAAAGTTTAAATAGGCGGGCTGGCGACGGTGTTAGAGCTGTCAGGTTCAATTACACCGTAGTGACAGCTGTCAGTTATTTGAAAGAGGGGGAAAAGTTTTCAGTGTGTCATCTCTGGCTAGGAGGGCAGCTAAATTGCTTGCAGTGCCAGGGGGATCATTTCAGGGGATCAGCCCCTCCTTCAGTTGTTCAGTTGATCAGAGAGGTGTCAAGAAACTTAGTGGAAGCCCAGTGGGGGAACGGCTTGGGGTCTCTGGGGAAGCACGTTCCCAGCAATGCACCAATGAACTTCCGAAAGGAAAAGACCCTATTCCTGAAGGCTTAGAGGGACCACACCCCAGGGTGTCGTTACAGATAAAGGGAAGCGATGCTAAAGCCATCCTCGACCCCGGGGCGCAGGTCAAGTTGTTGTACAGTTCATTTTACAATCGCTGTCTGAAGCATTTACCCTTGACAACCACAAAGGCACCGGAGATTTTGGGTACCAGTGCCAGTAATTATCCAGAAGATGATGATTGGTTAATGACCCTGGAGTTCGTGGGGGCATTGTCTGGGCACCCAGCGTGTCGAGTTGCTTCTGAGGACGTGTGTAGCAGCCTTGAGCCGGTACCGAATTTAAGCAAAACCCAGCTGTGGTACGGCCTGGGGGAAGTAGCTGAGGGTGAGCCCCTCTTAGTAGACGCTCCGAACTACTACGAGGGAGGGGAGTTGACTGCTGAAGAGAGAGAGGTCGCGGCAACTGGACCCTGGCGCAGTGGAAGATATAGGCAGCGTGTGTGTGGATTATGCGACGTGGTTTAATGTGCTGGATCTGAGGAGTGGATGTTGCCAGATCCCGAGGAGTACAGCTGTCAAGCCAGAGATGGTCGTTATTAGTTCCCTAGGATTATTCCAATCCGAAAAGATGCCCAAGGGCATATCCGGAGCCCCTGCATCCTTCCCGCGGGGCATGAGGAAGACCATGGGGGAAGTGAAGGTGTGTGGAGTTTTGGCGTATGTGGATGACCACCTAGAGCTTGGATTCGCCTGGGGGGACTATGAGGCAAGGCGAGTGGCTGAGCCTGGGCGACAGAAGTGAAGTGTCACATGTGGAGGAGTTTTTGGCCGGAGGAATTTGGTGCAATGTGAGAAAAATGACCCAACATACAAGTTGAACTTCCTGGTGTTGGGACAGACGGCGGTGGACCTGGGGATGGAAACCCAAGTCGTCTGAATGAGACACAGGGGAGAGAGGGGATTTGCGCCGCTGAACTGAGTGCTCAGAAATGCCAGCCGGAGACTTAGTGTCGCACTTGTGGGACGACCATTGCAGACTTGGAATTCACGCTCGTCAACGTGGAGAAGGAGCAACGGAATTCCAAGCCGACACTGCGGTCATGTACTGATGAGTTAATCAGGAAAAACAAAACTGGAGGCTGTTATCCTTTAACTGCTGCTTTTCAGGTTATGGTGGAAGAAGCTGGTGGGGTAACTGCGTCCCAGATTGAGATAGCCAAGAACCGTGAACCAGAACTGCTGAGGCTGTGGCGAGAGTTGAAGGAGTCCCCAAAGAAGCTGACGTCTCGACTGCTGGAGGCTGAAGGGGTAGCCCCGGCTAAACGTTTCAGTTTGGAGAAACTCAAACAGCAGCTACCGATAGAGGGAATGAGGAAGAATACGGATTCGAAGGATGACGTGCTGGACATGTAGTACATGCTGCCTTTTGCTGACTTCCCCGTGATTGAGGAAGAGACCTTTGGCTCTTTCCCCACTGAGTCAGGTGTAGTGGGGAGGGCTAGCTGTGGGCAGTCTGAGTTACGGCAGGACCAGGAAGGAAAAGAAGCCGGACACGGGACAGGGGGTTCCGAGTTGTAATGGTGGCCTGAGTGAGAGAGGAGTTGGCAAGCAGGCCCGAGGTATCCCTAGTAGTGTCTGAGCCTTTAGGGTTTAGGTGAGGGGGTACGAAGGTCTCGGAGGATTAGGAAGCCCTCAGATAGGTTGGCCTACGTAGCGCCCATGGACGGACAGAAGGTCCACTGCTTGGGGAGCAACGTCACTGTGTGTTTCTGGATGGGATTCTGTGTCTGTAGGACTGGTTGGCGAGTTATTTAGAAGTCATGAGGATATGACTTTATTTGGTGGGGGGAGAGTGTAAGGGATTTCTTTTTTTATGTCACTGCGTAGTCTAATTAAAATGGCTTCTTTGTTATGTTATAATTGAAAGGGCTTCTTTGTTATGTTAACTGCTGAGAAAATCCTTCCCGCTAGCAGTTTGTTTTGGATTATCTATTGATAAGAGGACGATTTGAACCAATTGCGATAGTTGTTATGTTTTTGGTGTGTCTGTAAGATATTGTATGCACGGGGTTTTGGGGGAGAAGGCGGGAGAGGGAGGCAGAGGATGGAACAGGTGCTGTGATGTCCGCTAACGGGGTCGGTCCCTGAGCGGGGCATTCGGCGAGGAGAGGAGACGGAGATTGACTCATGTGGAGCGTCTGGTCGACCACCGTTGTTGGTCCCAGGCGGCCGGTCGAGGTGGTCTGAGGGGTCGCAGGGTGAAGAAGAAGGGTCCTGAGCTCCAACTGTTTGTGCACGAAGAGATTGAACTTTGATAAGTGTGGCACCTTTTATTTTCCTTTTATATTTTATTCTCTATTAATTATATAGTTCAAGTAATATCTATAAACTGTAAATCATTTAATCGTATCTGGTGTATTGTCTGTTATTTGGGCGGGGTGGGGTACGTCACACAGCATCCACACAAACTAATTACCCAGTTTGCCGGGGCCGAGGGCTGTTTCCCTAGACGACAGCGAGCCGAGCGACCCTGAGGCTGGCCAGGTGGGCTACAGCTGGATGATGGAATTAATGGCTTTGTGTCTAAGCTTGTGCCAATATGAAAATAGGTGTAGGGGAAGTTAGCGCTGAGAAAGTGGAGAGGCTGCAGAATGACCTGGACAGATTGGGAGAATGGGCAAAGAAGTGACAGATGGAAAATAGTGTAGGGAAGTGTATGGTCATGCACTTTGGTAGAAGGAATAAAGGCAGAGACTATTTTCGAAATTGGGAGGAAATTCGAAAATCACAGGTGCAAAGTGATTTGGGAGGCATCGTGCAGGATTCCCTAAAGGTTAAATTGTAGCCTGAGTTGGTGGTAAGGAAGGCAAGTGCAATGTTAGCATTCATTTTAAGAGGACTAGAATATAAAAGCAAGGATACAATGCCAAGACTTTAACGGGCATTAGTTAGACCTTACTTGGAAAAGCTTAATCAGTTTTGGACCCCTTATCTCAAAAAAGATGTGCTGGCAGTGGAGAGGGTCCAGAGGAGGTTCATGAAAGTGACCTCAGGAATGAAAAGGTTAACATGAGGATTATTTGATGACTCTGGGCCTGCACTCGCTGAAGTTTTGAAGAATGACAGGACATCTAATTGAAATCTATTAAACACTGAAATGTCTTGAAATAGTAGATATGGAGAGGATGTTTCCTATTGTGGGCAAGTCTAGGATCACAGGGCACAGCCTCAGAATAAAGGAGCATCCATTTAGATCAGAAATGAGGAGGAGTTTCTTTAACCAGATGATAGTCAATCTGTGGAATTCATTGCCACAGACTGCTGTGGAGGCCAAGTCTTCAGATATATTTAAAATTGAGCTTAATATGTTCTTGATTAATCTGGGTGCCCAATGTTATGGGGAGAAGGCAGGAGAATGGGGTTGAGAAGGACAGTAAATCATCCCGGATGGAGGGGCTTGATGGGCCAAATGGCCTTATTCAGCTCCTATGTCTTATGGTCTGTTGGAGTAGAGAAATGGAATTATACAGCGTGGAAGCAGGCTCTTTGGCCTATCTCATTCTTGCTGTCCAAGGTGCCCATGTAAGCTAATTCATTTGCCTGACTTTGATCTTCTACTTACCCAAATCTCTTTTAAACACTATTATTTTATCGTCTCAACTACAATCTCTGGCAGATTATTCCATATACACACCCCCTGAAGTTGCCTGCAAATGTCGCCACAGATTCCCGCACCTAAATAACCTGCTCACTTTGTTTGGCAGAACAACAGAAACAAAATAACAACAGCAAAACAAGCAAACAAGCCCCTTTCCATCCACCCACCAGCCCACTCACACACACACACTCAGACAGCCTTCCAATTTCAGGACAGGTTTCCAGGCCTTCTGCTGCATTGGTATCATGGACTTGCAGATATCGGGGCTCTGACTTCCCCAGTCAACTTGCAGGCTTGCAGACCCAGAGTTTCGGCCATTAGGCCTCAACTTCTAGACTTCCGATCGACTTTCAGGCTTCAATTTTCAGTATCGACTCCAGGACCTTGAACTCCAGGCTCATTGATGACAGGACCCCGGACTCCAGGCCTTGAAATCCAGGCTCATCAACTATGGAGTCACTGACTCTCGTGACTCCCTTTCCCTCGGAAGTAGACTATGTCATCAAGGTGCCCTAGCTAAAATGGAGTCAATGGGAATTAGCGGAAAACCCTCCACTGTTTGGAATCATACCCTACACGAAGGAAGATGGTTATGGTGGTTGGAGGTCAATCATCTCATCCTCAAGACATCACTGCAGGAGTTCCTCAGGGAAGTGTCCTCGACCAATCATTTCATTTGCTTCATCGATGACCTTCCTTTCGTCCTATGGTCAGAAGTGGAGATGTTTGCAGATGACTGCACAATGTCCTGCACCATTCGTGACTCCTCAGATAATGAAGTCTTTCGTACCCAAATACATCAGGACCTGGACAATATCCAGGTTTGGGCTGACAAGTGGCAAATAATGTTCAGGCCACACAAGTGCCAAGCAATGACCATCTCCAACAAGAGAGGATCTAACCATCATCCCTTGACATTCAGTGGCATCACCATCACTGAATCCCCTACTGTCAACATCCTACGGGTTACTATTGACAGGAAACTGAACTGGTCCAGCCATATAAACAAAGGCAAGGAATCCTGTGGTGTATAACTCACCTCCTGACTCCCCAAAGCATGTCCACCATCTACAAGGCTCAGGTCAGGAGTGTAATGGAATACTCGCCACTCACCTGGATGAGTGCAGCCCCATCAACACTCAAGAAGCTCGACACCATCCAGTACAAGGCAGCCCACTTGATTGGTACCCCTTCCACAAGCATCCAATCCCTCCACCATCGATGAACAGTGCAGCAGTGTGTACTATATACAAGAGGCACTGCAACAACATACCAAAGTTTCTAAGGCAGCATCTTCCAGACCCACAATCACTACCATCTAGAAGGATGGGAACAGCAGATACCTGGGAACACCACCTCTTGGAAATCCTCCTGCAAGTCACTCACCATCCTGACCTGGAAACATATCGCCATTCCTTCATTGTTGCTGGGTCAAAATCATGGAATTTCCCTCCCTAACAGCACTGTGGGTGTCGCTTCAAGAAGGCAGCTCATCACCATTCTTCTCAAGGGCAACTAGGCATGGGCAATAAATGCTGGCTGAACTGGCGACACCCACATCCCGTGAATGAATAAAAAAGATGATAGAAAGACCTTGGAATGTAAGGTGGTAAGTCATTTGTCACAGGATGCCCACTCTGGCCTGTCTTGTTGAAGCAGTGTTTATAGATCTGGTCCTGTTGAGTTTCTGGCCGAAGGTGATTCCCAGGAACTTGATGGTGGATGATTCAGGGTAGGAATATCATTGAACATTGGCATTTCTCCTTTGCTTTTCACTTAACAGAATCAGAATCAGGTTTAATATCACTTGCATATCTTGTGAAATGTGTTGTCTTTGCAATACATAATATAGGGAAAAAACTGCGAATTACAGTTAGTATATATCATATATAAAATAGCTAAATTAAATAGTCTGACCCCTCCATTAGTCAGAGATGACCATAGATATTATGTCCTAGCTGTCCAGATACACAAGCCTGAGCAGTGTGATATGGAGAGCAATCTCTTACCCTGTAGCAAGCTTCCCCTCTCACGCATCTGATGAACCCAAAGGAACGGCAGAGACCGATACTGTTTGGCACCAACAGCATTGCAGGAGTGGGTATAGTCGCAAGGCAGTGGTGGTTTGAGATCAGAGTTTTCCTTCTCTTTGATGAGCTGCCAGCCACAGCTGATGAACCCCACCTGCCCGGCAACTGGTTTTAAGACGCCAGTAACCCGCCTTTGCCTCTTCTTCTGTCAGAGAAAACGGTTCCGTCAGGCTTAGCAGCTAAGCCACACGTGAAGGCCAGGAGCACACGTCATTCAGAGTATCTTATAGATAGTATGAACTTATCCCCACATCCTAGCTATAACAACCTTAAGAAATCAGATAAATTAAATTAAGTAAGTAGTGCAAAAATAGAAATTAAAGAGTAGTCAGGTCGTGTTCATGGGTCAAATGCCCATCAGAAATCAGATGGCAGAGGGGAAGAAACTGTTCCTGAATTGCCGAGTGTGTGCCTTCAGGCTTCCGTACCTTCTCCTTGATGGTAACAATGAGGACAAGGCATTACTTGGCCCGATGGTAACAATGAAAAGAAGGCATGTCCTGGGTGAGGGGATGAGGGGGTCCTTAATGATGGATGTTGACTTTCTGAGGCATCACTCCTTGAAGATGACCTGGATACTGTGGAGGCTAGTGCTCATGATGGAGCTGACTAAGTTTACAACTCTCTGCTGCTCACTTTGTTCCGGTGCAGTAACGGTTCCCCCCACCCCCCAATATCAGACAGTGACACAGCCAGTCGGAATGCTCTCCTCAGTACATCTGTAGAAATTTTTGAGTATATTTGGTGACATACCAAATCTTCCCAAACTCCGAATATGTTGGGTTCAGGTTAGATCCTCAGCAATATTGACACCCAGGAAGTTGAAACTGCTCACTCTTTCCACTTCCGATCCCTCTATGAGGATTGGCGTGTGTTCCCTTGTCTTCTCCTTCCTGAAGTCCACAATCAGTTCCTCAGTCTTACTGATGTTCAGTGCCAGGGTGTTGCTGAGACGCCTCACAGCTAGCTGGTATATCCCATGCCTGATTGTATAAGACATTGCTGCATTGCTGACATGGACTGTTGCATTGCCTGAGGAGCTGTGAACAGAAAAGAACATCACATATTGCGCGTTAACTGGTTATGAAAATAAACACATGTAATCTGTTGATACATGACACAGTAGATGCTGGATTCTAGAACTTTAAAACAAGCTGTAGGAAGGGCTCAGTGGGTCAGAAAGTGTATCAGTGGAAACAGCGAGACAGTTGATATTTCAGGTCACGACACTGTGTCAGTAGTGTCAAGGGTGTCTGTATGAAGATAGAGAGTACAGAGAAAATTTACACGGATGTTGCCAGCACTGGAGGAAATGAGTTATAAGGAAAGGTTGAATGGGTTAGAACTTTATTCTCTGGAGCACAGGAGAATGAGAGAAGATTGAACAGAGGCACGCAAAATTATGAGGGGTATAAACAGAATAAATGAAAGCAGGCTTTTTCCACTGAGATTGGGTGTGACTAAAGCTGGAGTTCTTAGGTTAAGCGTGAAAGGTGAAATATTTAAAGGAAACCTCATGGGGAACTTCTTCACTCAGAGGATAGTGTGGAACGAGCTGCCGAGGAAGTGGAGGATGCCGGTTCAATTGCAAAATTTAAGAGAAGTTTTTTTAAAAGTACATGAATTCAGAGAGGTATGGGGGGATATGGTCCTGATGTGGGTCAATAGGATGAGGCAGGATAACAGTTTGGCGTGGACTAGATGGTCCAAAGGAGTGCTCTGTGACTATATGACTCTATAAAGAGGTGAGAGAGGAGGGGTAACACAAGGGCTTGTAGGGATAGGTGGAAACTACAGAGGGGGAGCAGCGAGAGAGGGACTTGTAGAACTCCCATCAAAGAGGAAGACCCTTTCAAAGTAGCCCTATGTTGAAGAAGCTTTATAGTGGGCTAGTTAATTGGAGACGCAGTTATCAGGAGTGAAAAATAAACTGGTCATTGGACTAAGAACGTCAAGGCTGTAATTGAGCAATAAAAAATGATCTGTTATTGTTCAGTGGGCCTAATGAGTCACCCAGCCTTAAAATGATCCTCAACTTAAAATTATCCATCACATCCAGAAGCCTAATGAGTTAATGGTCTGTATAGCTCTCTTTGCAATGATTAAACTTGATTGTCAACGTCCATAAAACCCAAAAAAAAATTGCATGCAAATGCTGACTGCCTACTGGTCAAAAATCTCTGGAAAAGTACAAAATGTTATTGCATGCAGAGGTACATGAACACAAGTATAATTAATAAAACTTTATTTCAAAGGCTGATCAGAAGAAATTAGAAAGATAGTTTGAAGCGTCAACATTGGAAGAAAATTGCTGACCGCAGCTATGACATTGTTTAATTTTTATTAATAAGGTTAAGGAAGAAGGATAGAGGTCTGGTCTCCTTTTTAAACAGTTTAGCTGCTACAGGCTATTAGGACAAAAAAAAAGCACTCAAACCATTTAGAAGTTGGATCATCTTCTGTCACCTCAAGGAAAGGATGAGAAAACAGTAGACATTCAGAGTCTGTGAAATAAGACCATGGAAGAAAGTAGCTTTCAGCAGTTTGATGGGTAAGATGAATGGGATATCTACCAAATCTTCACACTGGCTTTTCCTTCAATGTGACATATGTCAAGAGTCGGCAATAAGCTCCTTGACATACAGTGGTGCTCGATTACAGCTCCGTGGTGCCAGCCTTCTCGTACTTGCCTATCAGTCATAGAGGCAAGAGAAATGACACAATCTTCTGTGATGGCCAGACAGATAGTTCACAACCTATTGAGAACACTTTGAGGCAAATTTGAAACAGTGAATTCATACTGCTTCTAATGGCATTTCTGCTAAATTGAAGTTTTATATACTGTGCCAAAGACTGGTGTCAATTGCCTAAAGAAACAGGAGAGGGAAGGTCCTAATTTTTCCCACTAATTGGCCAAGGTTTTTATATGATATTTTCTCCCTCCTTAGATAGGTCAGACAAGTGACAAGGGAGCCTTAATAGAATGAACCCGTGTGAAGTGACACTTCTCATTGCCTCATTCAGCAGTCAGCATAATCAAAGACCCCACCCACCCAGGACATTCTGTCTTCTCCCCTCTCCCATTGGAGTAGAAGATACAAAAGTCTGGAAGTACACAGGCATCCGTTAGTCTCGTGAGACCATAGATTTGCACCTTGGAAGTTTTCCAGGGCGCAGGCCTGGGCAAGGTTGCATGGAAGACCGACAGCTGCCCATGCTGCAAGTCTCCCCTCTCCACGCCACTGATGTTGTCCAAGGGAAGGGCACTAGGGCCAATACAGCTTGGCACCAGTGTCGTCGCAGGGCAACATGTGGTTAAGTGCCTTGCTCAAGGAGGCTTGAAGTAGTGACCTTCAGATCACTAGACCGACACCTTCTCCACTTGGCCATGCGCCAACACATACCAACAGCGTTAAGGACACCCATCTCACTGTTATCAGACACTTGAACAGACTTCATGGACAATAAAAAGGAATTTTGATCTCCAATCTACCTTTACTTTACTTTATTGTTGCCAAACAATTGATACTAGAGCGTACAATCATCATAGCAATATTTGATTCTGCGCTTCTCGCTCCCTGGAGTACCAATCAATAGTAAATATTAAAAATTTAAATTATAAATCATAATTAGAAAATAAAAAAGGGAAAGTAAGGTAGTACAAAAAAACCAAGAGGCAGGTCCAGAAATTTGGAGGGTACGGCCCAGATCCGGGTCTGGATCCGTTCAGCAGTCTTATCACAGTTGGAAAGAAACTGTTCCCAAATCTGGCCGTACGAGTCTTCAAGCTCCTGAGCCTTCTCCCGGAGGGAAGAGGGACGAAAAGTGTGTTGGCTGGGTGGGTCATGTCCTTGATTATCCTGGCAGCACTGCTCCAACAGCGTGCGGTGTAAAGCGAGTCCAAGGACGGAAGATTGGTTTGTGTGATGTCCTGGGCTGTGTTCACGATCTTCTGCAGCTTCTTCCGGTCTTGGACAGGACAACTTCTATACCAAGTTGTGATGCACCCTAGAAGAATGCTTTCTACGGTGCATCTATAAAAATTAGTGAGGGTTTTAGGGGACAGGCCAAATTTCTTCAGCTTTCTCAGGAAGTAAAGGCGCTGGTGGGCCTTCTTGGCAGTGGACTCTGCTTGGTTGGACCAAGTCAGGTCATTTGTGACATTGATCCGAGGAACTTAAAGCTTTTGACCTGTTCCACTTGCGCACCACTGATGTAAATGGGGTCATGCGGTCCGCTACTCCTTCTGAAGTCAACAACCAATTCCTTCGTCTTGCTGACGTTGAGGGATAGGTTATTGTCTTCACACCATGCCATCAGGTTCTTAATTTCCTCTCTGTACTCAAACTCATCATTACCCGAGAAACAGCCTACAATTGTGGTGTCATCAGTAAACTTATATATTGAGTTCAATGGAAACTTAGCTACACAATTATGGGTGTACAGTGAGTATAGCAGGAGGCTGAGTACACAGCCTTGTGGGGGACCGGTGCTCAGAGTGATTGTAGAGGAGAGCTTGTCCCCTATTTTTACAGCCTGGGTCCTGTCTATGAGAAAGTTGAAGATCCAGCTGCTGATCTGAGTGCTAAGGCCCTGGTTCCGGAGCTTAGGAATCAGTTTATTTGGAATAATGGTATTAAAGGCAGAGCTGTAGTCAATGAAAGGGAGCCTTACATTAGCGTCTTTATTCTTCAGGTGTTCTTAGGAGGAACGTAGGGCCAGAGAGATGGCATCTGCCACAGACCTGTTTCTCCGGTAGGCGAATTGCAAAGCGTCAAGGTTGATTGGTAGGCTGTGGTGATGTGTACCATAGCCTATTGCTCGAAGCACTTCATAACAATTGATGTCAGAGCCACAAGTCGATAGTCATTCACGAATGCCACCTTGCTCTTCTTCGGCACCGGGATTATTGTTGCCTTCTTAAAACATGAGGGGATCCTAGACTGAAGCAAGGAGCAGTTGAAGATGTCAGCAAACACTCCAGCTAGCTCACTTGCACAAGCCCGGAGAACCGGGACGCCATCTGGGCCCGTTGCCTTCCTTGGATTTATCTTCAGGAAGGCCCTTCTAACATCCTCCTCGGTGACGATGAATTTCGATGCCACCAGGTCCAGTTCATCCGGAGGGAGCGGGACGCTCCTCTTCTGTTCAAATCTTGCGTAGAATACGTTAAGTTCATCAGAAAGAGAAGCACCACAGTTATTGATATTCCCAGCCTTTTCTTTGCACCCAGTAATCTCCTTTGGAACCTGCCATAGTCTACCAGCATCCCTCTGGTTAGCCTGGGCTTCCAACTTGGCTCGATATTGCCTCTTGGTGCCCTTAATGGTTTTCCAGAGTTCACGTCTGGATTCCGCGTAGCGTCTGGTATCCCCGGACCTAAAAGCCGCAGCTCTAGCCTTCAAAGGGGACTTGACCTCATAATTCATCCAAGGTTGCCGGTTAGGTAATACCCAGATTGTCTTGCAAGACGCACAGTCCTCTGTGCATTTCCAGATGAAGTCCATGACAGCTGAGGCATACTCATCGAGGTTAGCTGCCAAGTCCTTGAATACTAACCAGTCCACCGATTCAAAGCAGTCACAAAGGACCTCATCCGTTTCCTCCGTCCAACGCGACATCACTTTTGACACTGTGGCCTCCCGCTTCAGTTTCTGTTTGTAGGCCGGGAGCAGGAATACGGCCTGATGGGCTGATTTTCCGAAGTGAGGTCGTGGGACGGAACGGTAGGCATCCATGACTGCTGTGTAGCAGTGGTCAAGTATATTCGGGCCTCTAGTGGGGCAGGAGACATGTTGGTATAACTTTGGCAGCGCCTTTCTGAGGTTGGCCTGGTTAAAGTCCCCGGCTGTAATGAGCAAAGCCTCCAGATACCTGGTCTCAAGTTCACTGATGTTGGCATACAGTATGTTCAGAGCACACTCCACGTCCACCTGGGAGGGAATGTAGACCGTTGTCAGTATGACCGAGGTGAATTCCCGTGGCAGATAGTTGGGACGACACTTCACCAACAGGTGTTCCAGGTCCGGGCTGCAGGAGCCTGTCAGTGCCATTGTGTCCGAGCACCATGCAGTGTTGATCAGTAAGCGGACACCACCTCCCCTCGTCTTGCCTGAAGATGCCGTGCGGTCCATCCGATGGATCAAAAATCCCTCTGGTCAGATGGCACAGTCGGTGGTGACAGGGGAGAGCCAGGTCTCGCTGAAACAGAATACACAGCAGTTCTGCATCTCCCTGCAGTAGGTGAGTCTCTCTTTAAGATCATCCACCTTGTTCTCTATAGCTTGCACATTAGCTAGTAGGATGGTGGGCATAGGGACCCTGAAGCCCCTAAGCTTCAATCTGACCAGCGGCCCAGCTCTTTACCCACGCTTCCTCAGTAAGTAGTGCATCTTTCCAGGTTTCCATCGATGCATTGTATTGTTGGCAGCTCTTTGAGGTTGGTGGACACGTCCCGCAGGGATCGATTGGCGGGTCGCGTCGTCGTGCGCTCCAGGTCGGGCCGAGTAACGGGGGAGGCTCCACTGCCACTTCCAGCTGCCGGGGGCCCGGGCTGTCGATTGAGTCAGGCCCCGAAGCTGACACTTAATCCCAGACAAGCCCGTGAGCTGAGTCACGGTTGCGGAGGTCTCCGCTCCAGCCGAGCCTCGGGCTCGATTTCCAAGGTCGGTGGTGGAGGCCTCACTTCCGGCAGCTGTGGATGGCCACCAATGGGGCTTTACGGTGGTCGCTCCGGGGAAGCATCTGGGGCACCTTGAGGTCTCTGACATCATTTCTGTTTGGTCGTCTGCTCCAGAGAGGTGCTGGTTGGAATGGGCCACGTCTCCAAGCACTCCGGCACGGTAGCAGGCCGTGGGTCTCTGGGAACTTGGTGGGCCTCACACCAGGCCTCGCTGGTCGGGTCCAGGTGCAGTCCCAAGTTGAAGAAGCAATTCTGGTGCGGTGATCTCCAGCTGGGTCAGTAGCTTCGCCAGGGTGTTGTTGATCTTGCTAGATGTAGCAGATTGGAGGTTTAGAAGGGCTTTTCGGGTATAGGATAGTGTAGAGGGCAGTTTGCTTGGGAGAGCACGTGCAGAGTTGCCAGATACCAGCGCCATCTTGAAAAGAAAATCATACCTTGGTATGATCTTGCCTTTATTGTTTACCTGCATTGCAGCTTCTCTGTAGCTTTGACACTGTTTGGCACTGTTATTGCTTTACCTTGTTCTTGCTCCAGGCATGTGCAATGATTTGGATCTGTATGAACAGTATGCAAGACTAGCTTTTCATTGTAACTTGGCACATGTGACAACAATAAATCAATACCAATACGAATGCCAATAAACTAAATGGTAAAGTTCTGGTGGGCTGTTTTATTAAAGTTCTTGATTAGCTACAAGGAGAGATTAGAGAAAAACTTGGATTATTTCTCTAAACTTGCGGTTCCCAATGGACTCCTCTGTTAAAGGTTGTGGTCCATGGCATAAAAAAAGATTAGGAACTGATTGGTCTGGAACATCAGACACAGAGTCAACTTGATAAATGTATATAAAGTTATGAGAGGCATTTGAGGGTTAAGTAGTCAGAGTCTTTTTCAAGGATGCAAATATCAAGTATGGACTACATAACCTTAAGGTGAGAGGAGAAAATAAAAACATGTCAGACATATTTTTTACAGAGAGAATGGTAGATGCCATTCTGTCACCTTAAAGTCAGTGACTTCAGGCAGATGTGGCTCATTAGCCATGGTTGGCAGCTCCTCTAGAAGGAAAACTCTGATCTCAGACATAAGCTGCCTTGCGGCTGTACCCCCTCATGGGGAAGGCTTTGGGGAAATAGGCCTTGAGGGGACAATCCCAAGCTGGAGTACCTATGTCAGTCCTACATCGAGTTCAATGACAACTCCTGCAACACTGCTGGTGCCAAACTATATCTATCTTCTGTTCCTTCAGGTTCAACAGATGCAGGGAGAGGGGGTGCTTGCTGCATGGGCAACAGCTTGCTCTCCAAATCATACTGTCCTAGCCTGCGAATTTAGGTTGCTAGGGTGCAATATCTGTGGTTGACCTTGACCGATGGAGGTAGGTGCCAGAGCAGATTTTAAAAAAAACTATGCTTAGGAGGCATTTAGACAGAAGCATGAACAGTCAGGGAATAGAGGGATTAGCTGAGATTGTCATCATGTTTAACATAGACATGGTAGACCAAAGACACTGTACCTATGCCGTACTGTTCTATGTTCCGTGTTACAACTTCAAGCTCTAGACCTGAAACTTGAGCACAAATTTTACTTTGTAACTCCGGCTACACTTTAAAAGAATCTGATTCGGATCTATTTATCTCATGTGCATCGAAACCTACAGTGAAATGCATCGTTGTGTTAACAACCAACACACCCAACAATGTGCTGCAGACAGCCCACAAGTGTTGCCACTGTAGAGCATGTATGCCTGTGAGAGAACTGGAAATCGGTTCATTTCTGATGAAGAGTCTCCAACCAGAAGTGACAACTCTTTTTCTGTTTAGATGTACTGCTCGACTTGCTGAAAGTTTTCAAAATTTTCTGTTTTTAATAGGTTTTAAAATGCTCCAGGTTACAATTTGTGAAAGTTACACATCTTGTATTTTACTCTTTCCACTTGGTAGTGGAAAGCAATCACAACTTGCTGACATAAGCAGACATTTCTCTGTTTTCTCTTTAATGCATTTACAAACTATTCTTCCGTTTCTTCTTCTGGACATAAAGAGAAAATATTAGCCCTTTTTCTCATTTATGATACTTCCCTCATGCTGGTCCTGGGAGAATTTGAGATATCTTATTTTAACAGTTTTCAATCTCTCACTGTTGCCTGGAATCATTGCCGTTTTTGGAATGCAGCCCACTGCCTCATTCAGGAGATCTGCATTAGCTGTGCCTTCTGACACCCATTTCACTTATGACTCAGAAAGAGATTTGGGAACAGCACCTCTGAGTTTGGCACCAACAGTGAATTGGGAAATATGTGGCTTGGTGCAGGGATGTTACACTGAGACACTGAAAGATTGAATGCGCAGAAGTGACATTTGTCTGGGGAAGTATGTTAGGCCCTTCAGAAACTAATAATGATGGTTCTGAATGCTTTCCCATTTTGCCCATTGATAAAAATCAAGGCATCCGAGTTGGAGATGGAAAAAAGAAATGTGGGAGATCTAAATTATTGAAAGCTAGTCAACTGATGCTAAGAAAGATGCATGCTGCTTGGATTCAGTGCACACAGGTACATCAGAGTGATATTTAAGCTGGATGGGTTAAGTCACGAAGATAGATTCCACAGACTAGACACAAGAGACAAGAGATATTCTGATGAAGGATCTCAGCCTGAAATGTCGACTGTTTACTCCCATCCATAGATGCTGCCAGGCCTGCTGAGCTCCTCCAGCATACTGTGTGCATTGTTCCACAGACTTGTTTCCCTGGAGCAGGAGAAATTCATGGTGATATGACAAGCTGTTTGAGTGGTTTTGATCATGGAGATGGAAAAGAACTATTTTCTCTGGTGTAGTTAGAGTGGGAGTTTGCAGGCAGCAGAACAACTGGTATTAGAATTGGAATGTGTTTAGTATTGTCACATGTACCAATATACAGTGAAAAAGATTGTCTTGCTTACTGTTCATACAGATCAATCATTACACAGTATATTGAACAAGAATAAGGTAAACACTGCAGAATAAAGTGCAAGAACTGCTGAAATAGTGCAGTGCAGCAGGTGATAAAATGCAGGAGGCCAAGGGTCCATCTTACTGTACAAGTGGTCTGTTTAGCAGTCTGGTAACAGTGGGGTAGAAACTGTCCTTCAGCCTGGTGGCAAGTACTTTCAGGCCTTTATATCTTCTACCTGATGGGAGAAGCAACAAAAGAGAATGTGTGGGGCGGGTAGGGTCATTGATTATGCTGGCTGCTTTACGGAGGCAGAGAGAAAACTATTTCCGCTAGTGGAGTTAGGGTGCTGTTGGTTGTGGTTGAGGAGCTCAGTTTCACTGCTAACTGCCACTTTGATTTGGCCCAAGTCATTCATTGCCTCCATTGTCCAACCCCATTTACCTTCACCCACCCTGCACTAGGTGTACGCAGGTTTGGTATCCCATTTCTCAAAAGGATAATCCATGTTTCTGATGGAGCACTCTGTTTAACATGACAGCATACAGTCTTAGCAGACATATAGCTAGGGTGCCTAGGACTTTTGCACAGAACTTGGTAATATTATGCATTGCACTGTACTGCTGCCATGGGAAAAAAACAAATTTCATGACATATGTGAGTGATGATAAACTGATTCTGATATGGGTCTCTGTTGTGGACTGAGAGTGGGGAGGGGACAGGGAGAAAGGATCATGGTTGGGGGAAAAAGGGGAGGCAATGGGAAGCACCAGAGAGGCATTCTGTAATGATCAATAAACCAATTGTTTGGAATCAAGTGACTTTGCCTGGTGCCTGAGGTTCGGGTTTCTTTCTCTGCACCCGCACCACCCCCCTCACTCCTGGCATTCTTTCTCTGCCACCCCTCCCAGGGCGCTCACCATTGCCATTCCAAATAGCTTTTGCTACTGCCAGATTTACAAACTCATTCTCCGCTCTACGTTAGCAACTACAGTACTTTGCAAAAGTGTTAGGCATCCTAGTTTTATATATGTGCCTAAGACTTTTGCAGAGTAATGTAGGTGCTGGGAGTATTTTTTTGTGAGATTAGGTGTGCTATGTCATCAGCAACAATGAATGTAGAATTGAGTCAGGTTTTATAAACAAACATAAACATTTATTAATCTTCTGCTCAACAATAGTGAAAAGTAAACAAACGACTAACTTAACCGGAAGTTAATTGCTATACGGAAATTAACAAACAGCCAAGCTCTGGAACAGTTCTTAAAGTGGTAAATTCGAACACCGTCTTAAAGTGGTAAATTCAAAAGTCCAAATGATTTATACAGTAAGGAGAGACTTCCCTGAAAACAGATTTCTTCGAAGACATGACGTTATTGCTAATCCCAGCCGAGAGATGCCTTGTCCAAAAGATTCACGACGAAGGAAATAAAACAGCTTAAAGGGACTGACCTTTTTCCTGGAGGGTGAACACTGCACAAACCTTCCTGATCTTGCAGGGGTTATCTCAGATGCAGGTCACTATTCCCAAATGAAGATTCAATAAGGTCAATCCTTTATAAAACCACCAAACGACACCAACCTTACTCAATTCTTCGGGTTCCTGTACTTTGGTAAGGTCTTCACTCTCCAATACCAGACTGTAAAGGTAAAACAAAGGTGCAACAAACAAAAACTGGCAGCGTTTTTACCTTACAATAGAAAGCAAAACTCCACTTTAAAACAAAACTGCGTCATGCGACAAATATGCAGCAAAACTAACTAACAAATTAACTGTCGAATGAAACTGCGTGACATCAAGGGTTTCCCCCTATATCCCTGTTGGAACATGTCATCACGTGACCTCATACCAGCGGGAAAATTACATCACCCCACCATCACAAGACAATTACATCATGCTCACAAGATACTCAATTACATCATGGTCATAAGACAGCCACGAGATACCCACAAGGTATGTAACAGGTGCTAGTGATTTGAAGTTAGGAGGCAAGGGCAAATAATTTTCAAACTATGGCTCATGAATAGGCATTTCAGGAATTAGTTTCAGGGATGTGTTTAGTTTTAACCCTTAAGGGAACCCTGGATATGGGAACCAATGAATGGGAACTAGTTTTTTTCCTGTTATTATTTCAGTATTTTGATTGTTGTTTGAGTGCCCAGAGCATTTATTTTGGAAAATTTCATTTTAAGTATCTGTATTTATCTATATTATATTTGGTTAGGCCATTTAGGCAATGGACTTGCAGTTTAGGGTTATGGTTTGAGTATGTTAGTGGGACGAAAGGAGTTGTTACTTCAGAAAGTTTGTATCAGAGCAATGGGTGAACGAGCTTCACGTTGTCAAATGGCGAAGGGAGGAAAGGGGAGTGTGGTGTTGTTTGGGTATATCTGAAGTGATTTGCAGAAGACTGAGAACAAATTTGGAGAAAAAGCCGTTATTTTCTAAGGCTGCCAAATTTTGAACAGGAGGGACAACATTAACACAGAATTAATTCCATGTACTGGTTCACCAGACAATACAAAAGTGAAATACATTTTAAAAAAAACAAGAGGGTGGTTAATGAAAGTGTAGGACTCAGAGAGCAAGAACAATAACTAGTTTACTTAGAATCATGCCCATGGAAAGGAACAAAGAACGTAGGAATGCACAGGAACAGGCCCTTTGCAATATCTGTGCTGAATACATGAATATGTAAGAAATGGAGGGATGGGGGTCCCTCACAGGCAGACGAGACAGAATTGTCAAATTAAAGTCACAGTGCCACTTTAGTGCCTGGTCCCACCGCTACACCTGGCAACCTGATCCAGGCACCTACCACTTCTGTGTAAAACAAAAAATACTCTCCCAGTACATCTTCCTTAAACTTTCATTGTATACATCTTTATCAAGTCACCTACCATCCTCCTTTACTCCAAAGAAAAAAAGCCTCATCTAGGCAGCATCCTTGTAAATCTTCTCTGCAACTTCTCTAAAATTTCCAGACACTTCTGAAAATGAGACAACCAGAACAGAACCAATGCTCCGAGTGTGGTCTAACCAGAGTTTTATCGAGCTGCAGTGTTGACTATCCCTAATCAGACTAGGCTTCTCCAAATGCTCTTAAATCCCGTCTCTTAGAATCATCTCCAACACTTTGCCCAGCATTGAAGTCAAACACACTGGTTTATACCCCAAGGGCAATCCTTTTAAGATTCTTGAACGTGAAGATAATGTTGAAGGTATCTTATTGTCTTTGATAATATGAAGGTATTTTAGTGTCTCTGAAAAAGATTTATCGGCCAGCCTGCATGAACTGAATTCCATGATGTTGAGAACAGCAGGGGTCTTTCCACATCACTTTTATCTTTTTACTGCGGTTGAGAAACAAGTAACTAACAATACCACACTGTTGTTTAAAAAAAATGAAAAGAATGGATTGAACATTAGTGGGGTGATTTGCTCATCTGCTGAGATGAAAAGATTATTGCATGAAATTCTGTGGAACTATATAAATTACTTATTTAGAAAGGCAAAGTTAAACAAGGGCAGTCCGCATGGAAACATTGATTCTAAGTTAGGTTTAACCGGTGGTTCCCTATCTGGAGCCTGTAACTAGAGAGGTGGTAAGGGCAGTTGGTTGATGTTGTCCACATGGATTTCAGCAAGGTTTTTACCAAGGTCCCACCTGTCATAGTGGTTAGAAAGAAGGAGCCTGTGGGATCCAAGGAAGAATGGTAAATTGGATCCAAAATTGGCTTAGTAACATGAATTAAATACTAGTACATAATATGCCATAAGATATCGGAGCAGAATTAGGCCATTTGACACATCGAATCTGCTCTACCATTTCATCAAGACTGATAAAATTTCCTCTCAGCCCCAATCTCCTGCCTTCTCTACATATCCCTTCATTCCTGACTAATCAAGAATTATCAGCCTCTACCATAAATAAATATAAAGACGTGGCCTCCATAACTTCCTGTGTCAAAGAATTCCACAGATTCACCACGCTCTGTCTAAAGAAATTCCTCCTCAACTCCATTCTAAAAGGATGTCCCTCTATTCTGAGGCTGTGTCCTCTGGTCTAAGACTCCCTCGCCATAGGAAACATCCTCTCCACATTCACTCTGTAAAGGCCTTTCATCGTTCGATAGGTTTCAATGTCACCCCTCATTCTTCTGTATTACAATGAATACAGGCCCAGAGCAATTAAATGCTCTTCATGTGACAAGCCATTCAATCCTGGAATCATTTCCATGAACCTCCTTTGAACCCTCTCCAGTTTCAGCACATCCTTTTTAAGACAATGGGCCCAAACCTGCTCACCATACTCCAGTGAGGCCTCATCATTGCTTTATGAAGTCTCAACATTATATCCTTGCTTTTATATTCTAGTCCTCTTGAAATTAATGATAATATTGCAGTTGCCTTCCTCACCACAGACTCAACATGCAAATTAACCTTTCAGCAATCCTGCACAAGGACTTCCACTCCATCTAGAAAATAGACAACCCTTTCATTTTTTTCTACCAAAGTGCATAACCATACACTTCCTGACACCATAATCTATCTTCCATTTCTTTGCCTTTTCTCTTAATCTGTCTAAGTCCTTCTGTAGCCTCTCTACTTCCTCAAAATTACCTACTCCTCCACCTACCTTCATATTGTCTGCCAAACTTTGCAACAAAGCTGTCAATTCCATATTCAAATCATTGACATATAACGTAATAAGAATTGGTCCCAATACAGATCCCTGTGGAACACCACTAGTCACCAGCAGTCAGTCGGAAAAGGCTTCCTTTATTTCCACCCTTTGCTTCCTGCCAATAGCCACTGCTTTATTCATGCTAGAATCTTTCCAGTAATATGATAGGCTTGTAGCTTGTGGAATAGAAACATAGAAACATAGAAAATCTACAGTACAATACAGGCACTTCAGCCCACAGAGCTGTGCCGAACGTTTCCTTATGTTAGAACTACCTAGGTTTATCCATAGCCCTCTATTTTTCTAAACTCCATGTAGCCATCCAGGAGTCTCTTAAAAGACCCTATCGTTTCCGCCTCCACCACTGCCGCCGGCAGTCCATTCCATGCACTCACCACAATGTGCGTAAAAAAAATTACCCCTGACATCTCCTCTTTACTTACTTCCAAGAACTTTAAAGCTATGCCATCTTGTGCCAGCCATTTCAGACCTGGAAAAAAGCCTCTGACTATCCACATGATCAATGCCTCTCATTATCTTGTACGCCTATATCAGGTCACCTCTTATCCTCTATCGCTCCACAGAGAAAAGGCCGAGTACACTCAACCTGTTCTCGTAAGGCATGCTCCCCAATCCAGGCAACATCCTTGTAAATCTCCTCTGCACCCTTTCTATGGTTTCCATATCCTTTCTGTAGTGAGGTGACCAGAATTGAGCACAGTATTCCAAGTGGGGTCTGAACAGGGTCCTATATGGCTGCAACATTACTTCTCAGCTCTTAAACTCAATCCCACGATTGGTGAAGGACAATGCACCGTATGCCTTCTTAACCATCGGGTCAACCTGTGTAGAAGCTTTATGTGTCCTATGGGCTTGGAACCCAAGATCTCTCTGATCCTCCACACTGCCAAGAGTCTTATCACTAATGCTATATTCTGCCATCATACTCGACCTACCAAAATGAACCACTTCACACTTATCAGGGTTGAACTCCATCTGCCACTTCTCAGCCCTGTTTTGCATCCTATCAATGTCCCGCTGTAACCTCTGACAGCCCTCCACAATACCCACAACAATCCCAACCTTTGTGTCATCAGCAAATTTACTAACCCATCCCTCCACTTCCTCATCCAGGTCATTTATAAAAATCACGAAGAGTAGGGGTCCCAGAACAGATCCCTGAGGCACACCACTGGTCACCAACCTCCATGCAGAATATGACCTGGCTGCAACCACACTTTGCCTTCCGTGGACAAGCCAGTTCTGGATCCACAAAGCAATGTCCCCTTGGATCCCATGCTTCCTTACTTTCTCAATAAGCCTTGCATGGGGTACCTTATCAAATGCCTTGCTGAAATCCATATACACTACATCTACTGCTCTTCCTTCATCAATGTGTTTAGTCACATCCTCAAAAACTTCGATCAGGTTCGTAAGGCACAACCCGCCTTTGACAAAGCCATGCTGACTATTCCTAATTATATTATACCTCTCCAAATGTTCATAAATCCTGCCTCTCAGGATCTTCTTCATTAACTTACCAACCACTGAAGTAAGACTTACTGGTCTATAATTTCCTGGGCTATCTCTACTCCCTTTCTTGAATAAGGGAACAACATCCGCAACCCTCCAATCCTCTGGAACCTCTCCCGTACTCATTAATAATGCAAAGATCATTGCCAGAGGCTCAGCAATCTCCTCCCTCACTTCCCACAGTGGCCTGGGGTACATCCCGTCCGGTCCCGGTGACTTATCCAACTTGATGCTTTCCAAAAGCTCGAGCACATGCTCATCTTTAATATTCACATGCTCAAGCTTTTCAGTCCACTGCAGGTCATCCCTACAATCGCCAAGATCCTTTTCCTTAGTGAATACTGAAGCAAAGTATTCATTAAGTACCTCCGCTATCTCCTCCGGTTCCATATACACTTTTCCACTGTCACACTTGATTGGTCCTATTCTCTCATGTCTTATACTCTTGCTCTTCACATATTTGTAGAATGCCTTGGGGTTTTCCTTAATCCTGTCTGCCATGGCCTTCTCATGGCCCCTTCTGGCTCTCCGAATTTCATTCTTGAGCTCCTTCCTGCTCGCCTTATAACCTTCTAGATCTCTATCATTACCTAGTTTTTTGAACCTTTTGTAAGCTTTTCTTTTCTTTTTGACTAGATTTACAACAGCCTTTGTACACCATGGTTCCTGGAGCCTACCATCCTTTCCCTGTCTCTTTGGAATGTACCTACGCAGAACCTCACACAAATATCCCCAGAACATTTGCCACATTTCATCCATACGTTTCCTTGAGAACATCTGCTCCCCAATTTATGCTTCCAAGTTCCTGCCTGATAGCCTCATATTTTCCCTTATTCCAATTAAATGTTTCTCTAACTTGTCTGTTCCTGTCCCTCTCTGATGCTATAGTAAAGGAGACAGAATTATGATCACTATCTCCAAAATAAACTTCAACTGTGAGATCTGACACCTGACCAGGTTCGTTTCCCTATACCAGATCAAATACAGCCTCTCCTCTTCTAGGATTATCTACATATTGTGTCAAGGAATTTTCCTGAACACACTTAACAAACTCCACCGCATCTAAACCCCTCACATTTGCAACTTTCCAATCTTCAGGAACTGTACCAGAATTGAGGGATTTTTTTTTAATATAATTTTTATTGAGTTTTCAAAAAGAATACATGAAAAGATAATATCTACCCTCCCCCCTCCCCTTAACCCCCCCCATATAAAGTCCTACCTAGAAAAGAAAAGAAGAAAAAAAAAGAAGAGCCACCTGGGTATTGGAAGGTTTCCACATGCTCCATGGAATTCAAAATAAATTTGGTATACATATTCATTACTTTCTCCAAGGGACCAAGAACTTTATCGGAACACTTAAATATGCCATCCTATCTTTTGTAAATAAGGACGCCAAATATTCAAAAATGTTACATATTTATCTCTTAAATTATAAGTAATTTTTTCGAATGGAATAGAACTAACCATTTCATTATTCCAATGATTCATACTTAAATACGAATCAGATTTCCAAGTAACTGCTATAGTCTTCTTAGCTACTGCCAATGCAATTTTTATAAATTCTTTCTGATATTTATTCAATTTAAGTTTTGGCTTTATCCCTTCAATATCACCTAATAGAAATAATACCGGGTTATGTGGAAGTTGAGTTCCAGTAAGGTCATTACTAATGCCTCACAATCTCTTTTGCCGCCTCTTTCAGAACCCTAAAATGTACACCTTCTGGTCCAGGTGACTTACCTAACTTCAGACCTTTCAGTTTACCAAGAACCTTCTCTCTAGTTATGGTAACTTCACACACTTCATGCCCCCTGATACCTGGAACTTCCACCACACTGCTGGTGTCTACCGCAGAGAAGACGGACGCAAACTGCTTGTTCATTTCATCCACTATTTCATTGTCCCCCATTACTACCTCTCTCGCAAATTTTCCAGTGGTCCAATATCTGCTCTTGCCTCTCTTTTATATCTTACGTATCAGAAGAAACTTTTGTTATCCTCTTTAATATTATTGGCTAGCTTACTTTTGTATTCCATCCTTACCTTCTTAATGACTTTTTAGTTGTCTTCTTTTGGATTTTAAAAGCTACCCAATCCTCTAACTTCCGATTAGTTTTTGCTCTAATATATGTCCTCTCTTTAGGTTTTATGTTGGCTTTGACTTCTCTCATTAGCCATGGTTGTGACATCTATCCTTTCAAATACATTCTAGAAACATAGAAAACCTACAGCACAATACAGGCTCTTCGGCCCACAATGATGTACCGAACATGTAATTACCTATTCTAAGTAGCTCAGAGTAGGCCGAAACCTTGGTATTCAGTCCATCATATTAGTGGGGCAAACTGCTGCAAAGTTTGCAGACACGAAACACAGCAACCGGGGGCAGTCTCACAGCCTTAGCGTCGTGGGGAGAGAAGCCCACAGACTATCTGGGCTGGCATTTAAATTGTCTGAACTTCACACTGGGACCTGGGCCCTTCCCCAACAAATCATTCCAAGCCTTGATTTCACTGTCGGAGAAGCCGTTCTTGACTTCTCCAAATTGGCTTGGTGCTTAGAGCGATTCAACCTCGCCCAATTCTTGACACCCTATCGTTCCAGTCTATCTGGGTCAACATTTAAATTGTCCAAACAGAATATTGTACCTCGCATTTGGACCTGGGCCTCGGCACTGCGAATTGCTCAGGGCCTAGAACACGCTACCTAGCGATTCGCTTCAGACCTGGATTTTGCTGCTGAAGAAACCGTTCTTGACCTCACCAAATCAGCTCGGTGCTTAGAGCAATCCACCCTCACATCCAAGTTAGCTCGATGGACATTGGAATTCCTCTGTCCCATCTTCTCCTTCCGAATCATCCACTACACCCAGCACGGCTCCAACTCCAAATGCATCTATTTTGCAGCGCACCAGCAGGGCACAACTCTCGAGTTTGCTTTGTCTTCACTTGCCTCTTCATTGTTTTCAGTGATAGTTTACCACCATTTACTTAAAAAAAACCATTACAGAAACTGTAAGTTATTAAAGAAGCTGTGAATTGCCATGGTTCTATGATTTTACAAGCAATGCATTCATCTGCAAAAAGTGAAGGCAATAACATTCAAGATAAATAGTTTTAAAAAATGTAAGTGCTTTCTTTCATAGGTTGTTTTTTTTCTGGTCAATTAGTTGAAAAATGTAACAAAGTACATCCAGATCTGATGAGCAAGGGAAAATTCATCGCTATGACCATCTCATTGTCCAACCCTGACATTACTATCTGAGTGAAACTAATTTTAATGTATTTGAAGTTAAGTTCAAACTGGGTCTTGTAACTTAATGAAAAGAAACATCAAAGTAGGAACTTCTTTAAAGTACATTGAAAAGCATAATGGAATGACACAGTCATTAAAAAAGATTTACTTTTGTAACAAGGTGTTTATTGCTTAATGCTGTGAATAAGCATTCCTGTAAATTCCAAGGCTGCATTGCAAATGTAAGCAAATGGCTCTCATTTGTCACCCTTGAGTTGTGGGTTTTGACAGGCATGTCTGCAGTTTAATTCCATTTCATTTGCAAGGTAAATAATTTTTTTAAGTAAGCCTGGGTGTTATCATTGCATGACATCACTGGGTATATGTTGAGAACACTGATGCAGTCCAGGAGATTGTGGTCTTGTATGGTGACTCCTTTCCTCTTGATAACGTAAAAACAAGGTTTATTTTTATTCAAGGTTTGTTGACAGTGAAGTCTCGTCTTCACACCCCCTGCCCCAACAAGCTCTTGAAGTGTTATTTTTGCTGATAAATTTGCTCCAGATTTATCAGCCAAGTGCTCGCTCAGCACAGTCCATATTTGCTGGCTATACATTAAACCACCCAATAAAACATATGGTAGATGCAAATTAACCCACCAAATGACTCAGAAATAAGTTAACAGGGCTCTGGCTGAGTGCTTCCTTGGCATTAAAAATTCCTGGGATTTTTTTTCAATTAAACCATACCTGCTTTGCATGGACTGGAGTAGCACCTCAATCTCATTGTCTTGAGCAATGACAACAAAGTTCTATTCCATTCTATTAATGACTAGAAAAGGCGAGGAAACCAAAACAACCCCAAAAAACTTTAAGACTTTCAGAAGCATTCTTCCTAACTCTTCTCATCAGGGATGTTTAAAAGTGTCACCAACCTACCAAAGTACTGCCATGAAGATATTTGTGCTTCAGACTTTGGAAAACTAACTGGGAGGGCAGATATGCTTCAATATGGGCAGTGTGAGTTTAACCATTTTGAACTGAATGAAATAGATCAGGGTATATTCAAAATGGCAAGAATATAAACCAATGCCAAATCATATTTCCTGGTCTATTTTACACAAAAACATCACTAGTATCAAAGTGGAAGGGACGATTCAGTTTGTGCAGTGTGGTATGTCTGCTGATACTGCCAGGTATAATCTTTTAGGTTATACAAATAATGAGGAGAAACCTACTCCATAGACATAATTAAGAGCAAAAAACCTGAAAGTACTAGAAACCTGAATTCAAACTCTGTTCTTCTCTTCACAGATGCTGCCTCACCTGCTGAATATTTCTGGCTTTCTCTGTTTTTATTACTTGAAGGAATTGTTTTGCATTTTTATACTTAAATAAATCTGTAATTGCAATGTTCAAAGTAATTTTTTTTTATCAATGTACATACCCAATAAATACAACCAGAGATTTGTATTTTTTGGTGGGTGTACTCAATAAATCCAATAACCATAATAGAATCAATGAAAGACTGCACCAACAGGGTGGATAACCAACGTGCAAAAGACAACAAATTGCAAATAAAACAAGAAAGAAAAAAGTAGCAGCAATAACAATAATAATAATCATCATCATCATCTCTGAACCACAGACAGATAGTTTTTGATTGTGAGCATGCAGTAAATTATCCCAGGCAGTGATGTTGCTTGGTAATTAGGGACAAAACCATAGAACCACAGAACGATGAAAACATTTACAACAATGTGCAACTTTGAATATACTGGTATTATTAATGTCATTATCAGTTTATTACTGAAACCAAAAGTTGATTTGTACAACCAATTGGAATTTGGTACAGCAGAGGACGTCATGGTCCGGTCCGTGAAGTCCGCATTCCAGTTCACGGTCCGGTCCATCGACCCTTGCTCCAGGTTTTCCTGTCTACCTTGTTTCTGTTCCTGTTGAGCACTAATTGAGGCAGCTGATTCTCGTTGGAACTGGCTGCATAAATACCTCCAGAGAGCAGGGCATGGCTGCTGGATTGTTCTTGTCCTTACTCCTTGTATTCCTTCCCCTGCCTTCTGGTTCCTCGCCTGAAGCCCTGCCTTGTCTTGCCGGTAACTTTCGCCTTGCCTGCAGTCTTGTCTTGGAGCCACCCTGTACCTAGCTCCCTTCCTGTCCCTTGCCTCCGTCGGGTAAGTCAGGCTATCTTGCCATTACCCTACGGTTGGTTCTGTCTCTTCCTGTCCCTTGCCTCCTTTGGGTGGAGATCCGCACCCTCCCAGGAGTACCGTGCCCTGCCCAGGAGGAACTTCAAGACCCCAAGCCTCTAGCTGTGCCTCAATTCTCTAGACCAGCCTCGCCTCAAGTCCCCAGCCTCGCCTCAAGCCTGACGACTCCAGCCTCATTCTGCCTGCCAGCCAAGTCACGTCCTTGTCTAGTTCCGGGGTCCGAGCCAGAGGCAAGACCTAGGTTCTGGGTCCTTGTCCAGTCTCTCACTCAGAGTCCAAGCCCAGGCTCCTAGCTCTCTTGTCCAGTCCTGTTCCGGGTTCCTGGTTTTCTTGTCCATGTCCTTGCCCTCACCCTGTATCCTAGTCCTGTCCCTAGTACTTCAGTGTCTGTGTCTTGCACTTGGGTCCGTTCCCAGCCACCACCTTATGACACAGGAACAGGGCTTTCAACCTGTGAGGTCTTCGCCAGTCGTAATGCCATATCCCTCCATTGCCTGCTTGTTCATGACCCTGTCTAAATGCCTAATAAAGAACACTAATGTGCCTGATTCCAGGTAGACAAATGGCAAGTGTATTCAAAATTGATGGGATGTTCTCCTCTGGATCAGGTGGTTTAGTCTTATCTCTAACCAGGTCACTGTTATGTTGCTGTGGGGGTGAAGGCAAAAGAAACTGAAGATGCTGGAATCTGAATCAATAAGCAGAATACTGGAAAAAAATCAACTGTTCAGGCAGCATCTGTGGATGCAAAGAGATGTTCGATGCTTTGGGTCGAAACGCCCTGGTGACAGGACTGAGAGCGTCAAAAGGAGGTAGGCAGTTGAAAGGAATAAAGAGCAGGGGTGAGGCAGGAGGTGGCAAATGTTAGAGAGAAAGGTCTTATGGACAGAAGGAGCCAGGTGAGGGTGGGAGAGGTGAAAATAGCAACAGAGGCTGGAAGGTGAGTGGAATCAGATGAGAAAATTAGGTGATGAATGGTACCAGATAAAAGACAGATGGTGGGGGAGAGGGTGGAATGGCGGGGGAGTGGGGGAAGTGATAGGGGTGTGGTTGGGGTGAGGGGTGGTGGAGGAGGGGTATTTTGAACCAGGTCAAGGAATGGTGAGACAGAGGCTGGAAGGCAACTGGTGGAACCGGGTGACTAAGGGAGAGAACGATGGAAACAGACAGGGGAGGATGAGGGGGCCAAAGGATAAAAACCCATCACCCATGCCCACTAAAACTTAAAGCGATGAAATAATTTGAACTTAAGATGAAGCAAGAGGATTTTATGGAATTCAAGCAAATAAACAGATTCAGTGAAGAAGTGGTGTTAGATAAAAATTAATTCTTAATATCATTCATGTGAAGATGGTGGTACAAATTTCCCTAGACCCTCGTCTCCATCATTGAGATTGTAGCTGATTAACCCTCCTACTGTATTTCACTGGTTTTCACAAACTATGTTGTGTTCAAATTTGGAAAAAATTAGAAGTGTGGTTTATGACCCTTCCATTAAATTTGAAAAAAAACTTGGAGGCCATTTATTCAGCATTTTCATCTGATGTAATTTGACCATTTCCAAACTTATTTTACTTCTCTGTAATGTTGGTTGAGAGGAATGGAGTCATTGACACTAAGGTTTTCTTTTCTTCCTTTTTTATGTTGTTAAAATTGCCCGTCTTTTTTTAGTTTAGTTTATTAATTCTATTTAGATTAGTTTTTTTTGAGGGGGTTTAGTTTTTTTTTGTTTTTTTTTTCTCTTTTCATAATTTTTGTCTAGATATTTTCTTTTTGTCCTGTATTATTCATTGGCAAAAGAATAAATCAAGGAAGGTAGTGCACCCGTGGCTGACAAGAGAAATTAGGGATAGTATCAATTCCAAAGAAGAAGCATACAAATTAGCCAGAGAAAGTGGCTCACCTGAGGACTGGGAGAAATTCAGAGTTCAGCAGAGGAGGACAAAGGGCTTAATTAGGAAAGGGAAAAAAGATTATGAGAGAAAACTGGCAGGGAACATAAAAACGGACTGTAAAAGCTTTTATAGATATGTAAAAAGGAAAAGACTGGTAAAGACAAATGTAGGTCCCCTGCAGACAGAAACAGGTGAATTGATTATGGGGAGCAAGGACATGGCAGACGAATTGAATAATTACTTTGGTTCTGTCTTCACTAAGGAGGACATAAATAATCTTCCGGAAATAGTAGGGGACAGAGGGTCCAGTGAGATGGAGGAACTGAGCGAAATACAAGTTAGTAGGGAAGTGGTGTTAGGTAAATTGAAGGGATTGAAGGCAGATAAATCCCCAGGGCCAGATGGTCTGCATCCTAGAGTGCTTAAGGAAGTAGCCCAAGAAATAGTGGATGCATTAGTGATAATTTTTCAAAACTCGTTAGATTCTGGACTAGTTCCTGAGGATTGGAGGGTGGCTAATGTAACTCCACTTTTTAAAAAAGGAGGGAGAGAGAAACTGGGGAATTATAGACCGGTTAGCCTAACGTCGGTGGTGGGGAAACTGCTGGAGTCAGTTATCAAGGATATGATAACAGCACATTTGGAAAGCGGTGAAATGATCGGACAAAGTCAGCATGGATTTGTGAAAGGAAAATCATGTCTGACGAATCTCATAGAATTTTTTGAGGATGTAACTAGTAGAGTGGATAGGGGAGAACCAGTGGATGTGGTATATTTGGATTTTCAAAAGGCTTTTGACAAGGTCCCACACAGGAGATTAGTGTGCAAATTTAAAGCACACGGTATTGGGGGTAAGGTATTGGTGTGGGTGAAGAATTGGTTAGCAGACAGGAAGCAAAGAGTGGGAATAAACGGGACCTTTTCAGAATGGCAGGCGGTGACTAGTGGGGTACCGCAAGGCTCAGTGCTGGGACCCCAGTTGTTTACAATATATATTAATGACTTGGATGAGGGAATTAAATGCAGCATCTCCAAGTTTGCGGATGACACGAAGCTGGGTGGCAGTGTTAGCAGTGAGGAGGATGCAGGGTGACTTGGATAGGTTGGGTGAGTGGGCAAATTCATGGTAGATGCAATTTAATGTGGATAAATGTGAAGTTATCCACTTTGGTGGCAAAAATAGGAAAACAGATTATTATCTGAATGGTGGCCGATTAGGAAAAGGGGAGGTGCAACGAGACCTGGGTGTCATTATACACCAGTCATTGAAAGTGGGCATGCAGGTACAGCAGGCGGTGAAAAAGGCGAATGGCATGCTGGCATTTATAGCGAGAGGATTCGAGTACAGGAGCAGGGAGGTACTACTGCAGTTGTACAAGGCCTTGAGAGACCACACCTGGAGTATTGTGTGCAGTTTTGGTCCCCTAATCTGAGGAAAGACATCTTTGCCATAAAGGGAGTACAAAAAAGGTTCACCAGATTGATTCCTGGGATGGCAAGACTTTCATATGAAGAAAGACTGGATGAACTGGGCTTGTACTCGTTGGAATTTAGAAGATTGAGGGGGGATCTGATTGAAACGTATAAGATCCTAAAGGGATTGGACAGGCTAGATGCAGGAAGATTGTTCCCGATGTTGGGGAAGTCCAGAACGAGGGGGTCACAGTTTGAGGATAGAGGGGAAGCCTTTTAGGACCGAGATTAGGAAAAACTTCTTCACACAGAGAGTGGTGAATCTGTGGAATTCTCTGCCACAGGAAACAGTTGAGGCCAGTTCATTGGCTATATTTAAGAGGGAGTTAGATATGGCCCTTGTGGCTACGGGGGTCAGGGGGTATGGAGGGAAGGCTGGGGCGGGGTTCAAAGTTGGATGATCAGCCATGATCATAATAAATGGCGGTGCAGGCTCGAAGGGCCGAATGGCCTACTCCTGCACCTATTTTCTATGTTTCTATATTTCTATATGATTGGGAGTTTTGTCAATTAAATACTATTTGGTTTTATAATTACTCATATTAAGTATAACAATGTATTCCCAACAACTTTGTATTATTGCTGTTATGTTTATATTCTATGAAACTAATAAAAAGATTGAAAAAGAAAGAAAGAGATTGTAGCTGATCTGTGACCTTATGTTTCTGTCTTTGCCTCCTATCCCTTAGTAACTTTGGTTAACAAAATTTAGATTTAAAATAATATGAGTAATCTAACATAAATTGGTGAAGAAAGATCTTAGCTTCCTTCTATAAGCCTCTGCATGTAAATGTGTTTGAAAGTTAGCTTTGTATGTCACATGTACTTCGAAAAATTGAAATATATAGGGAAATGTATTGTTATTGTCAATGACCAAGGATGCGCAGGGGCAGCTGACAAGTATTGCTATACTTCCAGTGCCAAATAGCAGGCCCACAACTTACTGACTCTAACCCATGTGTCTTTGGAATGGAGGAGGAATCTGGAATATCTGGAGGAAACCCAGATGGTCACAGCAAGATTGTATAGATTCCTTACAGACAGTGATGGGAGTTCAACCATGATCTTCCAATCTATGGTGCTGCAAAGCTTTATGCTAACCTGCACCACATTATTTCCAAACATCACACCTGAACAGTCTAGTTCCAAAATATTTGTGTGGTGGTTTACCAGTGAGAAGAGTGTTCAGCAATTGAGGTTCGAAGTTCAATGTTCTTCTGAGAAATCTGGAATATTAATACAAGTTAACTTTTATTTTACAATTAAGGGCAAGGGCTTGAAGGTAATATTATAGCATGCCTATTGATCAAACTCCCTTTACAAATAACCAAATATTAATTCTATGAATAGCACAAGAAAATTACATATTCTACTGAAACTAAAAGCAGGTATTCCTTGATCAAGTTTGATTAATAACTTCTCATGTATCAATATCTGTGGGAACTAATCACCTGATATCTCTTGGTAGTACTGTGGAGAATCTACTTTATTGATCAAGTGCTAAGAAAACAAGGATTTCCTTGAGTCGGCAGCAAGGATAATGATCTCAGGGGAAAAAGTTTCAAATTAGGCATTGAAAAATGTAGCGTCTGAAACTAAATTGTCAAAAGGGCAAGCTGCAGGAAGCCATGTACCAGACTAATTTGTTGTAGACATATTGTGGGACCGTGCCCTTGTTACATGTCTGTGGTCCTACAAAAGCAATGGGATCTTGCAAGTGAGTGTGTTGTTATGTCAAGAGAGAGTGATGATTAATTGAATGGAACAATGCCATTTTTGTCATTTGAATGGGTCCTTAAGGTCATTATAGTTGGGGTGGTGGTGGAGATAAGCTCCCACCATCTGCTAAATGTACCAATGGTGTGCATTTCAAATAGCCTTTGACAACCAAGTCCAAGTCCAGCTCCTGGCCTGCATGTATGGCTTAGCTACTAAGCCCAGTAGAATTGTTTCTATTGACAGAAGGGACAAAGTCGGGTTACTGGCACCTTAAACCAGTCACTTTGGGCAGATGGGGCTTGTCAACCATGGCTGGCAGCTCATCTAGGAGAAGGAAACTCTAATCTGAAACCTCAGCTGCCTTGTGTCTCTACCCAGTTATGGGGAGGGCTTCAGGAGTAAACCCCAAGGAAAAGTGCAGAACTGGAATCCCGAAGGCAGTCTTATGTTGGGTTCAGTGCCGACTGGGAACTCCTGTGACGTTGCTGATGCCAAACTGCATCTGGCTCTGCCATTCCTTTGGATTGATCAGCTACATGGAGAAGGGGAACCTGCTGCATGAGCAAGAGTTTGCTTTTCATATTGTACTGCCCTCGCTTGCCTACTGGCATGCGTAGCACATAGACAGCTAGGACACATAGTTCAGCTCAACTAGTGAAGGGCCTCATCTGAATGGGGCCCATATTATTTTGAATGGACTGTGTTAATGAATGGGAATTTGCAATATGAAACTTGCCTGTTATCCTTGTGCCTTAATAGGCGATCATATGAATGAGACCCTGTCAGGGGAGTGGACTGCTATTTTGTTAATGGGCTTCTATTGAATGAGGGGGCATCAGTTACACTCAGTGGCCACTTTGTTAGGTACAAGAGTGGAACCCGGTGTGGTCATCTTCTGCTGTAGCCCATCCACTTCAAGGTTTGATGTGCTGTGTGTTGAGAGATACTCTTCCGCACACCTCTGTTGTAATGAATGCTTGTTTGAGTTACTGTCACCTTCCTCTCAGCTTGAACCAGTCTGGTTATTCCACCCTTAACCTCTCTCAACAGCAAGGCACTTGTGCCCACAGAACCGCTACTTACTGGATGTTTTTCTTTTGGTTTTTTTGCACCATTTTCTGTAAACTCTAGACCATGGGTTCCTAAGCTGGTGTCCCAAAACCATGACATAAAGAAAGTTGGGAACAGTCCCTACAGTCTAGAGATTGCTGTGTGTGAAAATCCCAGATTGGCAGTTTCTGTGATGCCCAATTTGGCACCAACAATTATTCCACAATCAATGCCACTTAGATCACATTTCTTCCCCATTCTGATATTTGGTCTGAACAACAATTGAACCTCTTGACCATGTCTGCATGCTTTTGTGCATCAAGTTCTTGCCACGTGATTGGCCAACTGGATATATGCATTAATGAGCAGGTGTACAGGTGGCCAGTGAATGTAGATGACCGTGCCTCTGAAAACGAATGAGCTCTATTCTCTGAATGGGCCCCTGCCCAGACAAATAATTTGGCCTCTGCACATGAATGTCCTCCTGTTGGACATATAGACTCCTACTTGATGAATAAACTGTCACAGCATAACATAAATGCCTGAGTCTTAACTCATTCAAAATTGTTGACCAAAGTTAATTTCTTAGTGTTGATACTGTACTTAAAAGTCAAATCCAAGTTTCAATAAACCTGGCCAATTGAACAAGCTTCAGAATTAGACGCTGAATAATTCTGTGATGGAATTGGTCTCAGCTTTAATCAGAATACCTCTTTCATTGATTTACTTCATTAGGAATGTTGAAAGCATCTCTCCTTCCTGTGTGAAGAATGTTAACGAAGGATTCATACTGCAAGCTGATCGCAACATAGCTTGTTAAGTATTAATAAGTAATTGTTGCTTTTTGTGAACTGCAGAGTAACTCTTCATGAATTATTTTTCAATTGGTTTTACACATTTCCAATTTTTTCCCATGCTCATTTCAACCAATGTAGTAATAATGAAAATATATGACAGGTCAATCAGTATCTGAAAAGAAAAGGGGAAAAAAAAAAACAGAAATACTCAGCAGGTCAGGCAGTACACAAAGAGGGAGAAACAGAGTTAACATTTTGGGTCGGAGATTCTGGATCCTTTGATCTGAGATGTCAGCCTTGTTTCTCTTTTAGTTTAGATTTCCAGTAAAGACAATTTTGTTTGCTTTTCATTTGGAAGGAAAAAGGTGCATGTTTTAATAGGGAGGGATGTCTCCTTGTTGAATGTTAACTGACTTGCTTCAATTATTTTGTTTCCTTCATTAAATTAAAATACTGCTATGTTGCGCACCAAACCACACCAGCTTTCAGGGTTTAGATACTCTGAATCTCCAGAATATAGATAGCTGGCATGGCCCCTTCAAAGACTCAGACACCACCCCCCCCCCTGCCCCAACTAACTGGTGGCCAGATTTTGACACCAGGATTTTAATATTTAATGAGCACCTGAACAGAGGTTTGGTACTCAATCGTCAGCTCTACTTTGAATTCTTGTCCAGCATCTAGGTTAGAACCCTGTCCTCATTCCACTTTCATATCATATCTTATTCTAATTTTGGATACCCCAGCACTTGCGTCCTAGCCATCCTTTCTTAGGACTCTCGTCACAAATACTTTGCATTATCTTCATTTAATAGATTGGAGCAGATAGTGAATGCCTGAATCCAAGTCAAGGTGAGTTGAGAATTCCTCATGATTGGAATTCAGCAAATTAAGTCAGCTTCAAATGACTGGAAGTACAAAAGACATCACTTCTGAAATCTTGGACATGTTGATTTTCTGTTCTCCTTTGGACAGGGAGGCTTTAATTTCATACAAATCATTGCAAGGTATTATAAATTGACTACACTGACGTTTCCCTCCCTTGAGCATCTGAAACCAATAACACATTTGTTTCCTTCTCTCTTATGTATTTATCCAGTTTCCCTTTAATTTCATCTCCTGACATGGTCATTATCCTTCATAAAGAAGTTTCTCCTGATTATCTCCGTGCTGACTATCAATGCCTATTGTGGTTTCACTTATTAGTGGAAGTATTTTCCTCATGTCTCTGTATCAAATTATTTCATAAACTTAATGATGTCTCTTCAGTTTTCTCTGCCCTGAAAAAAGATATAAACTCAGCTTGTTCAATCCTCCCTAATCTCCTATTTCAGAAGTCAGTGTAATAATTTCTTACTGCTCCTGATCCATTCCCATCTTGTTCTTTTTTCATATGGAGACCAAAACTATTCTTAGTAATTTGAGTCACCTAACCAAGGTTTTATGCATGTCTGATGTAACTTCAATTCTATTCTTCTGGAAATCAGGACCCATGTTACATTTGAATCAGAATCAGAATCAGGTTTAATATTACCAGCATATGTCATGAAATTTGTTGTTATGCCACAGAGGTACATTGCAATAAATAATAAAAACTGTAAATTACCATAAGTATATATATAAAGATTAAATTAAATAAGTAGAGCACGAAGAAAAGAAAAACAATGAGTTAGTGTTCAACGTCCATTCAGAAATCTGATGGCAGAAGGGAAGAAGCTGTTCCTGAGTCATTGAGTGTGTGGTTTCAGGTCTGTACCTTCTTCCTGATGGTAGCAATGGGAAGAAGGTATGTCCTGGGTGATGGGGGTCCTCAATGATGATTGCAATCTTTTTGATGCATTCGTCTTTGAAGGTGTCCTGGACGCTGGAGAGGCTAGTGCCCATGATGTAGCTGACTGAGTCTACAACTTTCTGCAGCTTGCTTCACCCCCATACCAAAGAAAAGCAAGTTTATATTCTTTACTCCCTTTAGCATGCACAAATTATTAAAAATACTGACCATATCTGTTTGTTTGGGTCCCTCTGTTTCTTTACACTAATTACATGCATGTTTTCCATGTTCTAGGTAAAATCTCTAATAAAGTGTACAACTGAGTTATCTATCCTTAAGGCTTAACATTTTTTATATTTTATTGTTACTATTCTGTGGTGTGAGTGGGGATTCAAGTATTAAAACTTGCTAAAACCGAGTATTTTCAAGTATCATAAGGGCCATTCACATTTCACCCATATCATCATCATTAGGTGCCATGTCGTAATACATGGGCGATCATGGTCTTATGACCATGATTGTTCTTGGCAAATTTTTCTGCAGAAGTGGTTTGCATTTGCCTTCTTCTGGGCAGTGTCTTTACATGATGGGTGACTCCAGCCAATAACAATAATCTTCAGGGACTGTCTGCCTGGCGTCAATGATCGCATAACCAGGACTTGTGATATGCAACCAGCTGCTCATATGACAATCCACTGTTGTAACATGAGCAATGTTGCTGGAGAGATACTGAAGCTTTTGGATATAGAAATGTTCTATTCAACAGGCACCATATGAAGACCCTTTTGGTGGAAGAGGCAATATTAATGACATTGTACATGCTAAAGATCAAAGGACAACTCTATAGCTACAAAGTATCTACAATGCTTCCTCTGAATGACATATAATTTTCACAGAACCATTCATCAGCACAAAGCACTTCTTACAATGGGGTCTCTCCTTAGAACGGCAATCAACGGGCATCTTCCCTTATGCTCCACTCAGCAGCTCCCGCCAAAAGACCCCAAACCAAACTACTGTCTTTCAGAAATCTTATCCCTCCCATTTATCTTTCTAGAATCTTCTCTTGCCTCCCACTGGGCAGAATGTTACAGCTGATACCCAGACAGTCCTGAATGGCTAACAAAACATTCCTAAGTTGAGCAACATGGCTCCTTTTCTTTAGCTGAAACCAAAACACTCTTAATAGCAGGACACACTGCAGAAAACTGCTAAAATAAAATACCCCACAGCACAGCAGTGGAAATCTTAACCAGGGCATTACAGAATGAAGATGTAACACACATGAAATGCTGAAAGAAATCAACAGGTCAGGCAGTATCATTGGAGAGAAATAAAACCGTTGACAATTCAAGCCGAGACCCTTCATCGAGGCTCATGAAAGCTCCTGGCTCAAAATGTTGTTTATTCTCCTCCTTAGATGGTGCCTGACTTGTTGAGTTCCTGCAGCATTTCTGTGTGTGCTGCTCAAGATCTTCAGCATCTGTAGAATCTCTCGGATGAATATAGATGTGAATTCTGAGTGGCTGACATTTGCTGGTGGCACAGTTTTATCAGTGAAATCCCTTATTCTAAGTCGGCTCTTGGGACTGTATTTTCTTTTGTCGGGGGGGGGGGGAATTGGTGGGAGCCTTGGTTAAAGCCAAAAGTTCCAGACTTACTTATATTGAAATATTTTTGCCAGTCCCTAAACATGACACGAGTTTAATCATGCTTTCCTGTATTGTGTTACACATTATCTCTTCATAAATTACGCCCCATAATTTGATGGCAAAACACAGATTTTAAATTGTTCTTCCAAGTACTAAGGCCAAATTCTTCAAATAGATATTGGACAATTATGGACCCAATGCCTTTATGAATGACTTCCTATCATTTAGTAACATTTAAATATGACGTGTGATTTTCTGCTTCTTGCCCACCGACTCAACAAGCCTTGACCCTCGTCATGAGTCTAACGTCTGAGTCTAATGGCAGGAATACCAAAAAAGGATTTTTAAAGGGAATATGAGAGAAAATTTATTTACATAGAAAACAGTTGATACCTAGAAGCCATTGACAGTTATAGTCACTACATTTACATGACTGACCTTTAGACAGACATTTAACTAGACAAGGCGCAGAAGGACAGAGAGCTAATGTGGGCATTGGGATTCACTAAAGGACCCCGTTTCTGTACTGTACAATTCCATGATCTGGTCTTTATATTGTTGCAAGTGTCCCAGTTGTCTCTTTTACTGAATTCAGTGTGTCCATCTGTCCACTTGTCTGTCTACGTGGCACTCTGAAAGTCTGCTATCAGTCTGTCCATCATCCCTCACTATCTATCCACCCCACCTACTACCCCTCTATCAATCTATCTCAGAACGAGAATATCCACAAGCATGTCCAGCTCATCACAGTTGATCAATCACACCTTGTCATCATGCCTGACAGTGATGAATTAGAATGATTTAATGAAGCTGATTAAGATACTTTTCAATGTTTTTTTTTAGAAAAGATCAGCAAACTTAAACTTAGCAATGATCAGAAATGAAATTCTCCTGATTAAAATATAGACAGTGAAGCAATCAAATTTTTCAAAATATTTTCCTTCAATCCCTAGGCCATTTCCCTTTCTCATAGAGCCCAGATTTCCCAGTAACCTGCTTGTTTGCCTACAACACCTTGCTACAGGGAGCAGGTGGGAAGCAACAGCCTGCGGAACAAACTGGTGATCCGTTCAATCTGATCTCTGCCTTTTCTAAGAGGTGCTCTTGCTGGCTGTTCGATGTAGGGTCAGATGGAAAAAAGACATCAGAAACAGTTGCGGTGGATTTTAAGTGCTGGAATAAATTAAAAACGTATTGTAGTTATTTGAAAATAAGGTGTGAGTAATATAATTTATATATTTAAGGAATTTAGAACACTTTCCAATAGGGTTTTTTTTGAAAGGTTGTTTTGAATATGGTTGTGAGTCTAAACCGAACAAGGGAACTGAAAGGCTTCACCAGTACTTTTTTGAATTGATGCATTTAGTTCCGGGAGAGCAACATCCACAGAGCAATTTGCCTTGTATCCATTGCTGAATCTGAATTGAGAAGAGTTCTGATGGAGCAAAGTGTTGTGGTGTCAATAGAATGATAGCTTTGCGACATCTCATCATAAGCTTATAACATAAAACAGTACAGACCACTTGGCCCACAATATCATGCTGACCTACTCTAACCCTTCTAATCTAAGTCTTTCCTCGCACACAGCCCTCCATTTTTCTATCATCTAAGTGTCACCAATGGAGGATATTTAATTCTAGCCATTTTTATTACATAAACACAGATGAGGGCATCAGTAACAAGACCAACATTGATTTCTTGGACACAGGAGGTTCTGTAGATGCTGGGAATCTGGATTAATACACACAATGTGCTGGAGGTGCTCGGCAGGTCAGGCAGCATCTGTGGATGGGAATTAACAGTTAACGTTTTGGACCAAGGCTCCTCATCAGGACATCAGGACCAATTTCTCAGCCTTTATTACCCGTAAGTGGTCACCACTGCAGTCCTCTATATGAAAAGCCTCTCATATGCCTACTGGGCATGGACTTCCATGTTCCGATGTAGTGTTGCTGCAGGGACAGTATGGACTTCTGTGTCAGAACTGGTTTTGGAGTTTAACTTGCTGCTGGTGGTGTCCCTACGTGCCTGGTGGACTTGCTCCTCTCAGTGAAAGTTGGTGTTCAGGAACTCTAGTTGAGTAATTGAACATACTATATACAATACCCACGATGCTCTGTATTGAAGTAAATCAAAGACGCTGGATTGGAGAGACAAAGTTCAATGCTCGAAGTTCAAAGTAGATTTATTATCAAAGTACCTTGAAATTCATTTTCCTTCAGGCACTCACAGTAGAAAAAAGAAAGAATCAGTGAAAAACCACACACAAAGACTGACAAACAAAGTGACAGAGAGGACAGACTGCGCAAGTGCAAAATAAATAAATATCAATGAGAACACGAGGTGTTGTGTCCTTGAAAATGAGTCAGCGTTGAGGTGAGTGAAGCTATCCACGCTGGTTCAGGAACCTGAAGGGTTGAGGGGTGATAACTGTTCCTGAACGTGGTGGTGTGAGACCTAAGCCTCTTGTACCCCCTTCCCAAAGGCAGCAGTGAGAAGCTGTTTCTAAAAGCAACTGGAGCCTGTCCAGACGTGTCTGCCAGGCAGGAGATTGCTTGGGTTATTAGTAACTTAGCAAGGGCCAATAAAAAGAGTTAAGGTGCAGGCAGAATGACCATTATGTGAGTGGGCCAGTGTTAGAGTGGTTAGGCTTTGTCTCATCAGGCTTCAGCAAGAAAAGGCAGAAGCTAAGGATGCTGGGTCATTTGGGATCGTTCACTTGATTGTAGAATTTAAGAACATAGAACATAGAAAAACCTACAGTGCAGACAGGCCCTTTGGCCCACAATGCTGTGCCAAACATGTACTTACTTTTGAAATTACCTAAGGTTACACATAGCCCTCTATTTTTCTAAGCTCTACGTACCTACCCAGGAGTCTCTTAAAAGATCCTATCATATCCGCCTCCACCGCTGTCGCCGGCAGCCCATTCCATGCACTCACCACTCTCTGCGTAAAATACTTACCCCTGACATCTTCTCTGTACCTACTTCCAAGCACCTTAAAACTGTGCCCTCTTGCGTTAGCCTTGTCAGCCCTAGGAAAAAGGCCTTGACTATTCACAAAATCAATGCCTCTTATACATCACTATCAGGTCACCTCTCATCCTCCGTCGCTCCAAGGAGAAAAGGCCGAGTTCACTCAACCTATTCTTACAAGGCAAGCTCTCCAATCCAGGCAACATCCTTGTAAATCTCCTCTGCAACCTTTCTATAGTTTCCACATCCTTCTACTAGTGAGGTGACCAGAACTGAACACAGTTCTCCAAGTGGGGTCTGACCAGGGTCCTATATAGCTGCAACATTACCTCACTGCCCTTGAACTCTATCCCACAGTTAATGAAGGCCAATACCCTGTATGCCTTCTTAACCGCACAGTCAACCTGCGCAGCAGCTTTGAGTGTCCTATGGACACGGACCCCAAGAGCCCTCTGATCCTCCATACTGCCAAGAGTCTTACCATTAATACTATATTCTGCCATCATAAGAAGTTAGAGTCAAAGGTACCATATGTAGGCAGGATTGTAGTTAAGGCCGTGGAAGCTCCTCCTGTAAAATGTGGGATTAAATGGTACCTAATAGTCTCCCAGATGACTACATCTGCAGGAATTGCACCCGATTTCAGCTCCTAAGTGACAAAGTTAAGGAACTGGATCTGGAGCTGGATGCACTCAGGACCATCAGGGAGACTGAAAACCTCATAGATGTGAATTTTACTGAGGTGGTCACACCCAGAGTGCAGTCTTAATAGATGGGTGACCACCAGGAGAAGGTAAGGGATGTAAGCAGTTAAGGCAGGGTTCTCCTACAGCCATTTTTCATAACAATGAGTATTCCCCTTTGCATACTGCTGGAGGGATGACCGATTAGGTCACAGCAGCAGCAGCTGCCCAGAGGCACTGCGACCAGCTCTACAGCTCAGCAGGGAAGAAAATGGTCAGAGTGATAGTGATAGGAGACTCAATAGTTAAGGGGGATGAACGGGACGTTCTGAGGCCACGAAAGAGACAAATCGGAAGAATGGGCAAAATAGTGACAGATACAATATAGAATAAGGAAGTGTACGGTTGTGCACTTTGGTAGAAGGAATGAAGGTGTAGACTATTTTCAGAATGGGGAGAAAATGTAAAAATGAGAAGTGCAAAGGCACTTGGGATTTTTTGTGCAGGAAGCAGTCATGATGTTAGCATGCTTTTCGAGAGGACTAGAATATAAAAGCAAGGATGTAATGCTGAGGCTTTATAAGACATGCACCTGGAGTATTGTGAGTAATAAGAAGAAATGTGCTGGCATCGGAGAGGGTCCAGATGAGGCTCATGAGAATGATTCCAGGAATGAAAGAGTTAACGTACAACGAGTGTTTGATGGTTCTGGGCCTTTACTCACTGGATTTTGGAAGAATGAGGGGGATCTCATTGAAACGTATCAAATATTGAAAGGACCGGATAGAGTGGGTGTGGGGTGGATGTATTACTTATGGAGATACAATGCCAAATAGGCCATTCCAGCCCTAGGAATCGCGCCAGCCAGGAACCCTTGATTTAACCCTAGCTTAATCATGGGACAATTTACAATGATTGATTAACCTACTATCACAATGCATAGGAACTGTGGGAGGAAACTGGAGCACCTGAAGAAAACCCCATGCATTCCTCAGAGGTGGGGTGGGAGGGGGGGAGATGTACGACTCCTCAGAGATGACATCAGAATTGAACTCCAAACCCTGACAGCACAAGCTGCAATAGTGTTACGCTAACCACTACGCTCCCATGGTGAGGTTTCCTATAGTGGGTGAGTCTAGGACCAGAAGGCACAGCCTCAGAATAGAGGGGTGTCCATTTGGAACAGAGATGAGAGGAATTTCTTTCGCCACAGGCCAGTGAATATATGAAATTCATTACCACATAAGTCATTGAGTCTACTTAAAGCAGAGGTTGATAGGTTCTTGATCAGTCAGGGCATCAAAGGTTACAGGGAGAAGGCAGGAGAATGGAGTTGAGAGGGATAATATATCAGCCGTGATGGAACTGGCAGAACAGACGCGATGGCTAATTCTGCTCCCAAATCTTATGGTATTACAACCTTATTTTCCGCCATCTAGATAGGCATTGAACAATAGTTCTGATGCAACCAAGAGACAGAGGAAATGGAGGCCATTCTGGGTCCTGGGGAATAGTGGTAGCATACTGACCTAGCTGCTGACAGAGAACTCTCATCACTGGGGCTTGCAGCAAAATTACACAGAAGCTATAGAAGTAATGAAAGACAAGCAGCCTCTGAGGAAATTCTGGATGGGTTGTATTATTGATTGCGTTGTCCAGCTGCAGCTGACAAGGTTCACTTAAACACCATTACTGAAGCACAGCTATGGGGAAAAGGCTGATGTGTTTAGAGTTAAATGGTCCACTCCAGCCGCTCGGGCTGGCTTTTACAACTCTGGAAGCTGCTTACCCCGTCACGGAGCAGACAGAGTAATGTTTTATAATGCGCCACACAGTGCACCTGCTAGCTTCTTGTTCAGTAAACCCTGCCAGGCCTGGTCACTAATTGAAATTTCAGAAAGCTCTGGGGGTAATTTATGTGCGAGGGTTGGACGCTTCAGGCTGCTGGAACTGTTCCAAGTGAAGCATTTTCCCAACCTCGGACAGAGAGGCGAGGATCTGAGCCGCTGACTTGGTTACTGAGGGAAATAGTGACGGATCCTTGCCAACTCGTTGCCGAGCATTGAGCTGTGGAGGCAGTGCGTCCTCCTCAGCATCAAGCACTATATGCACAACATGGTTGTGCCTCCATGTTTAAATCTGCTTCCCGAGTTCAGCTCTGTTGCCCTGGGGTTCAGATTCACATTTATTTATTCATCACATGTACGTTGAAATATACGGAATCAGAAACAGGTTTAATGTCACCGGCATATGTTGTGAAATTTGTTAACTTTGCAGCAGAAGAACAATGAAATACATGATAAATAAATATAGAGAAAGAAAAAGTGGGTTATATTCAGTATACGTCTATTAAATAGTTACGTTAAAATAGTGCAAAAATAACAGAAATAAAATCGTAGTGAGGATTTGTTCATGGGTTCAGTGCTCAGTTCGAAGTTGGATGGCTGTTCCTGAATCACTAAGTGTGATGGAGTTGACTAATATTACAAGTTTCTGCAACTTATTTCGATTTTGCTCAGTAGCACCCCCATACCAAACGGTGATGAAGCCAGTCAGAATGCTCTCTACGGCACATTTGTAGAAGTTTTTGAGTGTTTTAGTTGACAACCCAAATCTCCTCAAACTCCTTATGGAATATAGCTGCTGCCTTGCCTTCTTTTGCATCGTTTGTAGTAACAATCAACACATTCTAAGGAGGGCAGCCCGCAAGTGTCACCACTCATTCCGGTGCTAACATAACATCTCCACACTGTTCAGCAGAACAACACTAGCAAGGACAACAACAATAACACCAATTGAAAAAAAAACAGCAAAACAAGCCCCTTTCCTCGCTCCCATCCACCCACTCACTCACACACACCACAACTCCAGGACCCAGCCACAACTCTGGGCCCCCAGTCTTCAGTAGAGTCGTAGACATCAGGCCTTCAACTTCTGGACATGTCGACTCAGGGGCTTTGACAATTATGGATTAACTTCCGGGGTTGCCAACTTTGATCTTTGACCTTCAGGATTCAATCTTCAACATCAAGCCCAGGACTCACTGATCACAGACTTTGAACACGTCATCCAGTTCTGAATAGAATCACAGGTGCTGTTTGATGCCAGGAAGTGCATAACTTCTATTCAGGGATAGTCAAACACAGAAAACCCACTGAGCTGCCTGATAATGCATAGGGTATGAGCCATCATTACTTCAGTCCCACATTAGTATAGTGAATGAAAGTCAAAAACCTGCAGGTGTTTAAATTCTGAAATAAAATGAAAAATGCTAGAAACTGTCATGGGTAGTCAACATGGCCTAATGTAAAGGACATTCTGTCTTACAAATTTGGCTGAATTCTTGACAGAGCTGACACAGATAATTGATGATATTTAGGCATTTGATGGACTTTAGTCGAGCTGTTGGCAAGGTCTTTCATGGAAGGTGGATCCAGAAAATTAAGTTGCATGGGATCCATAAGGAGTTGTTAAGGTGGATACAAAATTGGTGGGAAAAAAAGTGGAATAGTGGAGAGGTGTTTTTGACTGGAAATCTTTGACCATTGGTGTTCCTCAAAGATCAGTGCTAGGACCTCTGTTGTTTTTTGTGATAAATAAAAAATGATCTGCATGAAAATACATGTTGTTTGATAATTAAGTTTGTAGTTGAGAGGAAAATTGTTGAACACATACATAATGAGCAATGTTGTCAAAGGATACAGCTGGCTATAGGTCAACTACGTCCACGAAAATGAATCTCAGGGTAGTATATGCTGACATGTACGTACTTTGATAATAAATTTACTTTGAACTGTGAACTGGAAAAGTGGGCAGATAAATGGCATATGGAGTTTAACTTGGCTAAGTGTGAAGTGGTGCTTTTGGGAAGTTAAGTGCAAGATGCACAGTGAGTATACAATAAATTACAGGACCTTAGGAGCATTGATGTACAGAGCTATCTTTGGGTGAAAATCCATAGCTCCCTGAATGTGGCAACGCAAGTTGATACACTGTTTAATATGCCTGTCTTCATAGGCACTGTGTACAAAAGTATAAAACTTTGGTTGGGCTACATTTGGGAGCACTGGGTACATAAGAACATAAGAAATAGGAGCAGGAGTAGACCATCAAGCCTGCCCCACCATTCAATATCATGGCTGATTTGTCCGTAAACTCAGCTCCATCTACCTGCCTTTCACCCCTAACCCTTAATTCCCCTACTATGTAAAAATCTATCTAACTGTATCTTAAATACATTTAGTGAAGAAGCCTCAACTACTTTCCTGGGCAGAAAATTCCACAGATTCACCACTCTCTGGGAAAAACAGTTTCTCCTCATCTCCATCCTACATCTTCTCCCCTGAATCTTGAGGCAATGTCCCCTAGTTCTAGTCTCACCCACCAATGGAAACAACTTTCCTACTTCTATCTTATCTATCCCTTTCAAAATTTTGTATGTTTCTATAAGATCCCCTCTCATTCTTCTGAATTCCAGAGAATGTAGTCTCGGCGATCTGATCTCTCCTCATAGGTTAACCCCTTCATCTCTGGAATCAACCTGATGAACCTCCTCTGCACTGCCTCTAAAGCCAGTATATCCTTCCTCAAGTATGAAGACCCGAACTGCACACAATACTCCAGGTGCAGCCTCACCGGTACCCTGCTCTTGAATTCAATCCCTCTAGCAATGAAGGCCAACATTCCGTTTGTCTTCTTAATAACCTGTTGTACCTGCAAGCCAACTTTTTGCGATTCATACACAAGCACTCCCAAGTCCCTCTGCACAACAGCATGCTGCAGTCTTTCACTATTTAAATAATAATCTGCTCTTTTATTATTCCTTCCAAAGTGGATGATCTCGCATTTACCAACGTTGTATTCCATCTGCCAGACCTTGGCCCACTCACTTAACCTATCTATATCCCTCTGCAGACTCTCCACATCCCTGTACAATTTGCTTTTCCACTCAGTTTAATGTCATCAGCAAATTTTGCTATGCTACACTCAGTTCCCTCTTCCAAATCATCAATGTAAATGGTAAACAGCTGTGGACCCAGCACTGACCCCTGTGGCACCCCACTCACAACTAACTGCCAACTGGAGAAACACCCAGTTATACCAACTCTCTGCCTTCTATTGGTTAACCAATCCACTATCCACACCAATACAATTCCTCCAAATCCACGCATCCGTATCTTATTTATAAGTCTCTTGTGCGGCACTTTATCGAATGCCTTCTGGAAATCCAAGTATATGACATCCACCTGTCCCCCTCTATCCACTGCACTCATTATGTCCTCAAAGAACTCCAGTAAGTTTGTCAAAAAGAACCTGCCCTTTCTGAATCCATGCTGCATCTGTCTAATGGAACCACTCCTTTCTAAATGTTTCACTATTTCTTCGTTAATGACAGCTTCAAGCATTTTCTCGACTACAGATGTTAAGCTAACTGGCCTATAGTTGACCGTCTTTTGCCTACGTCCTTTTTTAAAAAGTGGCGTGACATTTGCTGTCTTCCAATCCGCCGGGACCTGTCAGAGTCTCGAGAATGTTGGTAAATGATTACCAACGTGTCTACTATAACCTCCGCCAATTCCCTCAGCACCCTGGGATGCATCCCATCAGAACCCGGGGACTTATCTACCTTCAGGCCCTCTAGTTAGCTCAGTTCAGGTTGCATACTATATGAAGGCTTTGAAGAGGATGCAGGAAGGTTTCACCCGGATGTTGCCTGGAGTACATCCATAATGTTGTCACCTTATGCCCAAGAGAGTCTTAGCCATAGGGAAAAATGGACAAAGTTCATTTGTTCTCTCCGGAGCTCTGGAGGCTGAGGTGTGACCTGATAGGATTGGTAGTCAGACAGTGGATGGCATAGGTTTAAGGTGAGAGGGGGATAGTTTAAAGGAGATGTGTAAGGCAAGATTTATACCTAGACTGCCAGATGCCTGGCATGTGTTTCTAGAAGTGGAAGTAAATACAATGGTAATATTTAAGCTGAATTTAGACAGACACATGGGCACCAAATAGAGGGACCGTATACAGGCAGATGAGACTATTTACAAAGTACAAAGTAAATTTGTTATCAAAATACATATATGTCACCATATACAACCCTGAAATATATTTTCTTGCAGGCATACTCAACATATCCCTAGAACAATAACCATAGCAGAATTAATGAAAGATCACACCAACTTGGGCATTCACCCAGTGTACAGAAGACAACAAACAGTGCAAATACAAAAAGAAAGAAAGAAATGAACAATAATAATAAATAAATACGCAATAAATAGTGAGAACATGAGGTGAAGGGAATCCATAGGCCGTGGGAATATTTCAATGATGGGGCAAGTGAAGCTAAGTGAAGTTATTCCCTTTGGTTGAAAAGCCTGATGGTTGAGGGGTAATATCTGTTCCTGAATCTGGTGGTGTGGGTCCTGAGGTGCCTGTGCCTTCTTCCTGATGCCAGCTTGGTGGTGGAATGTCCCTGATGATGGATGCAGCTTTCCTGTGATTAGATTGGTATCAGCCATGGGGGTCTGAAGGATCTGTTCCTGTGCAGTATTGTTCTATGAGTGCTTGTCTCCCTATCCGGCATCGAGCCTGTCACTCGCTGTCATTCATTATCACCGAACAAGACTCTCTTGGCTACACCTCCGATGGCACTTATGAAGGTTTTCTCTTCAGCTTATTCTGATAGACAAATCCCAAACAAAGCAAGTGCCGGTACTTTACCAAGATACTGTGTCAGCTGTTGCTCTTACTTAATACTTCAGCTAAATAAAATAGATCTGACTTTTATGGGAACTGACTTTGATGCTGGGCCACATTCAGATTCACTCAGGCTATATAAATTTCCCCCAATTTGTACTGTTTAGACCAAACTGCTAGTTTGACAGTTGGCTCTGTGCTATACAATTTAACACTTCCTGATCGCAAAGCTTTTCTAAATGTGACAACACCTTGAATGATTCAACCTAGACTGCTGATCTAATACTTGATATTTTGATGACCTTTCTGTCTTTTTAAGGAGATGTTTACTTCAACACATCTGAGCAACATCAAAGAATGAAGCACTTGCAAGCTTTGCACCCTGCCAAGGCTGGAAAGCAGGTCACATTGTTCAAGCAACATCTTAAATTACAGCCAGGAGTGCATTCTGTACATTTTTAGCCGCCTTAGGAGAGCATCTAGCGGTACTTCATACACAGAAGATAGAGTACAGAACATTACTTCACAGGACAGCCCCTTCGGCCCATAACAATGTACTAAACTTTTAACCTACTCTAAGATCAATCCAACCCTTCCCTTTTACATAATCTACTACTTTTCAATCATCATGTGCCTATTTATGAGTTTCTTAAAAAACACTAACATATCTGTCTCCACCTCCACTCCTGGCAGGACGTTCACTCTCTGCATCTGACATCCCCTCGATACTTTCCTCTCATCACCTTAAAATTTTATCCTCTTCTATTAGCCATTAACAACCTGTGATACAGTTAGATAGATTTTTACATAGTAGGGGAATTGAGGGTTATGGGGAAAAGGCGGGTAGATAGAGCTGAGTTATGGACAGATGAGCTATGACTTATTGAATGGCAGGGCAGGCTTGATGGGCCGGATGGCCTACTCCTGCTCCTATTTCTTATGTTCTTACCCACTCGATCCATACCTCTTATCATTTTGTATGCCTCTATCAAGTCAACTGTCATCCTCCTTTGTTCCAAAGTGAGCCCAAGCTCACTCAACCTGCCCTCATAAGACATGGATTCCAGTCCAGGCAGCGTCCTGGTAAAATTCCTTTTTATCCTCTTTGAAGCTTCTGCATCCTTCCTTTAATGAAGTGACCAGAATGGAACACAATATTCCAAGTGTGGTCTAACTAAAGTTTTATAGAGACCATAATAAGACCATAAAATATAGGAGAAAATTTGTCCATTTGGCCCATTAAGCCTGCTCCACCATTTCATCGTGGCTGATCCAATTTTGCTCTCAGCTCCAATCACCTGTCTTCTCTCCTGTATCCCTTCATGCCCTAACTAATCAAGAATCTATCAACCTCTGCCATTAATATCCATAAAGACTTGGCCTCCACAACTGCCTGTGGCAAAGAATTCCACAGATTCACCACTCTGGCTAAAGAAATTCCTCCTCATCTCTGTTCTAAAAGGATGCCTCTTTATTCTGAGGCTGTGTCCTCTGGTCTAAGACTTTCCCACCATAGGAAACATCCTCTCCACTTCCACTCTATCAAGGTCTTTCACCATTCAATATGTTTCAATGAGGTCACCCCTCATTCTTCTGAATTACAATGAATATAGGCCCAGAGCCATCAAAAGCTCTTCATATGACGTCATACAATCCTGGAATCATTTTCATGAACCTTCTTTGAACCCTCTCCAGTTTCAACACATCCTTTCTAAAGTAAGTAGTCCAAAACTGCTCACAATACATCAAGTGAGGCCTCATGAGTGCTTTAAAAAGTCTCAACATCACATCCTTGCTTTTATATTCTAGTCCTCTTGAAATGAATGCTAACATTGCTCTTATCTTCCTCACCACTTATCTTCCTCACCAAGGACTCAACCTAGCCTTTAGGGAATCATCAAGAGGACTCCAATGTCCCTTTGTGCCTCAGATTTTTGTATTTTTTCTCCATTTAGAAAATAGTCAACGCTTCCATTTTTTTTCTACTGAAATACATAGCCATACACTTCCTGACAATGTATTCTATCTTCCATTTCTTTGCCCATTTTCCTAACCTCTACTTCCTCAAAAATATCTGCCCCTCCACCTATCTTCATATCTCCTGCAAACTTTGCAACAAAGTCATCAACCCCATCTTCCAAATCATTGACATATAACTTAAAAAAGACTCGGTCCCATCACAGACCCTGTGGAACTAGTCACTGTCAGCCAGCCAGAAAAAGCTCCCTTTATTTCCACTCCTTGCTTCCAGTCAATCAGCCAATGCTTTATCCATGCTAGAATTTTTTTCCTGTATTACCACAGTCCTGTAGCTTGCTAAGCAGCTTCATGTGTGGAACCTTTACAAAGGACTTCTGAAAATCCAAGTACACAATCTCAGACGATTCTCCTTTTTCTATCCCGCTAGTGACTTCTTCAAAGATTTCAAACAGATTTGTCTGGCAAGATTTTCCCTTGAGAAAACAATGCAGACTGTGGCCTATTTTATCATGTGCCTCCAAGTACCCTGAGACCTCACCCTTAATAATCAACTCTAACATCTTCCCAACCACTGAGGTCAGATTAACTGGTTTCCTTTTTACTGCCTCTCTCTCTTCTTGAAGAGTGGAGCGACATTTACAATTTTCTAGTCTTCCAGAACTATTTCAGAAGCTAGTGATTCGTGAAAGTTCATTATGAATGCCTCGACCAACTTTTCAGCCACATCTTTCAGAACTCTGGGGTGTACACCATCTGATCCAGGTGACTTATCTACCTTCAGACCTCTCAGGTTCTCAAGAACCTTTTCTCTAGTTATGGTAACTTCACAGACTCCATGCCCGCTGACACCTGGAACTTCTACCATAATGTTAGTGCCTTCCACAGTGAAGACTGATGCAAAATACCTATTCAGTTCATCTGCCACTTCATTCTTCCATATTCCTACCTCTCTGGCATTGTTTTCCAGTCCCAGTGGTCACATCTCTTTTACACTTCACAGACCATCAAAGCTGATATCTCTGGTCAGGCTTCTGATTCTTCAACTATCAATGCATCTGTAAAACAGGGTTCAATACTTGGTCCACTTCTGTTTTCCATCTCTATGGACAACTTGGTTGATGCATGCAGTAACGAGTTATACCTGTACGCTGATGACTCCACACTATTTGCACCCATTAGAGCAGGAGAGAGTAATAGTCATAGTCATACTTTATTGATCCCGGAAGAAATTGGTTTTCATTCCAGTTGCACCATAAATAATAAATAGTAATAGAACCATAAATAGTTAAACAGTAATATGCAAATTATGCCAGCAAATTATGAAATAAGTCCAGTACCAGCCTATTGTCTCAGGGTGTCTGACCCTCCAAGGAAGGAGTTGTAAAGTTTGATGGCCACAGGCAGGAATGACTTCCTATGACGCTCTGTGTTGCATCTCGGTGGAATGAGTCTCTGGCTGAATGTACTCCTGTGCCCACCCAGTACATTATGTAGTGGATGGGAGACATTGACCAGGATTGTATGCAACTTAGACAGCATCCTCTTTTCAGACACCACCGTCAGAGAGTCCAGTTCCATCCCCACAACATCACTGGCCTTAGGAATGAGTTTGTTGATTCTGTTGGTGTCTGCTACCCTCAGCCTGCTGCCCCAGCACACAACAGCAAACATGATAGCACTGGCCACCACAGACTTGTAGAACATCCTCAGCATCATCCGGCAGATGTTAAAGGACCTCAGCCTCCTCAGGAAATAGAGATGGCTCTGAACCTTCTTGTAGACAGCCTCAGTGTTCTTTGCCCAGTCCAGTTTATTGTCAATTCGAATCCCCAGGTATTTGTAATCCTCCACCATGTCCACACTGACCCCCTAGATGGAAACAGGGGTCACCGGTACCTTAGCTCTCCTCAGGTCTACCACCAGCTCCTTAGTCTTTTTCACATTAAGCTGCAGATAATTCTGCTCACACCATGTGACAAAGTTTCCTACCGTAGCCCTGTACTCAACCTCATCTCCCTTGCTGATGCATCCAACTACGGCAGAGTCATCCGAAAACTTCTGAAGATGACAAGACTCTGTGTAGTAGTTGAAGTCCAAGGTGTAAATGGTGAAGAGAAAGGGAGACAAGACAGTCCCCTGTGGAGCCCCAGTGCTGCTGATTACTCTGTCGGACATACAGAGTTGCAAGCACACGTACTGTGGTCTGCCAGTCAGGTAATCAAGAATCCATGACACCAGGGAAGCATCCACCTGCATCGCTGTCAGCTTCTCCCCCAGCAGAGCAGGGCAGATGGTGTTGAATGCACTGGAGAAGTCAAAAAACATGATCCTCACAGTGCTCGCTGGCTTGTCCAGGTGGGCATAGACATGGTTCAGCAGGTAGACGATGGCATCCTCAACTCCTAGTCAGGGCTGGTAGGCGAACTGGAGGGGATCCAAGTGTGGCCTGACCATAGGCCGGAGCAGCTCCAGAACAAGTCTCTCCAGGGTCTTCATGATGTGGGAGGTCAATGCCACCGGTCTGTAGTCATTGAGGCCGCTGGGGCACGGCGTCTTTGCCACAGGGACGAGGCAGGACGTCTTCCACAGTACAGGAACCCTCCGGAGCCTCAGGCTCAGGTTAAAGACATGGCGAAGTACTCCATATAGCTGAGGGGCACAGGCTTTGAGCACCCTGGTACTGACACCATCCGGTCCTGCAGCCTTGCTTGGGTTGAGACGTTTCAGCTGTCTTCTCACCTGTAGAGTTGTGAAGCCCACTGTAGTGGTTTCGTGTGGGGAAGTGGTATAGTCATGAGAGCAGGGTGGGGGACTGTGAGGAGGGGTAGGAGGGGAGAGTGGAATATGTGTGGAATACAGTGGCAGCAGGCCTGAATAGGGATCTTGACAGGATGAAGGCCTGGCCAGACGACTGGAATGTCACCTTTGAGCCTACTAAGTGCAAGGCGATGGTGAGGAATCCATCTAACCCTGACCTTTATTTTGGGAACTGCAAGCTGGATTTAAAGAAGGAGCTAGTAATCCTTGGTGTTAATATTGACAGCAAGTTGGTGTGGGATAAACACCTTTGCACTATTTCAAACAAGGTTGGACAAAGGCTTGGAGCTCTGCAGAAAGTAGCATCCAAACTAGACAAAGAGGGCAGAGCCACGGTTTACAAAGCCCGGGTACGAAGTATCATGGAGTATGCCTGCTTATCATGGATGAATGCCTCACAGAGTGTCCTCAGCCAGCTTGATTTCATTCAAAGAAAGGCTCTCAGGATTACAGGTGTAGATGAAGCCACAGCTCGTGAGAAGCTAGCCATCAGTAGCTTACACCACAGACGACAGGTTGCTGCAGCTACTGTGCTATACAAAATGCACACCAGCCACAGCCCTGCAGACCTTCGCGCCATGCTGCCTTCATCGTATGAGAGACGGCGCACCACACGATCAAGTTTATCTATACCTGCTCATGCTGTTTCTATGCCTGATGCGAGAACCTACACACTGGATAGAAGCTTCCTTCACTGTGCAATCAGAATCTGGAACAGCCTTCCAGATGCTGTGGTTGGAAACATCTGCGATGATGGGGTCCAAGCCTTCAAGAGTCGAGTGCACAAACACCCATCATTTCTGGGAGGGAAGTCACATGCTTCTTCAAAAGCTATCATGAAGGGAACCAGGATGGCAATGCTTGGTTGTTGGTAGGTAGGGTCAATACCTGACTTTCAAGAGCACTTGTGAGTTATGTTCCGGCTGGACTTGGTCCTTAAACTGCTGGAGAACAGTGCGGAAAGAACAGGTGCGGTTTTCTCCCGGTAGGGATTAGTTTTCAGTTCCAAGTGCTCTGGTCACGTTTTGTCACCCTGTGACCTTATCCTTCAATACCTTTGAATTATGGAGGACAGCAATGTGAATAAATGTCTCTCTCCAGCAGACTTCATCATGACTCCAGTATTTCTACTATTTTTTAATGTTTCTTAATTGTACATTTTTTTGTGTTCTATTGCTGAGCAGCAGTGAACCATCTGGTTGGCCTATCAGAGTTCTCTTTGAGAACTAGTTGACTTGATCAGCATTTCTGGTCTGGCTATTGTTTACAATTGCACTTAATAAAAAATGTATCTGAAGAAACTTTTGGTAGCCTTTTTAATATTATTGGCTAGCTTACTTTCATATTCCATCTTTACCGTTTAATGACTTTTTAGTTGCCTTTTGCTGTTTTTTTTTAAAAAAGAGCTTCCCAATCCTCTAACTTCCCACTAATTTTTGCTCTATTATATGCCCTCCTTTTGGCTTTTATGTTGGCTTTGTCTTCTCTTGTCAACCACAGTTGTGTCACATTTCCCTTAGAATACATCTTCCTTTTTGGAATGTATATTTCCTGTACCTTTTGAATTGTTTCCAGAAATTCCAGCCGTTGCTGCTCTGCCATCATCCCTGCCAGTGTTCTTTTCTAATCAATTCTGGCCAACTTCTTTCTTGTGCCTCCTTCATTCCCTTTAATCCACTGAAATACTAATAGATCTGACTTTAGCTTCTCCTTCTTAAATTTCAGGGTGAATTCGATCATATTATGATCACTTGCACCTAGGGGTTCTTTTACCTTATGTTCTCTAATTAATTCTGCTTCATTGCACAAGACCATATCTAGAATACCTAATCCTCTAGTGGGCTCAAACATGAGCTGCTCTAAAAAGCCATCTCATAAGTACTCTAGAGATTCCCCCTCCTGGAATCCAACTGCAACCTAATTTTCACAGTCTACCTGCATATTGAATTCCCCCATGACTATTGTACCATTGCCCTTTTTGCATGCATTTTCTATCTTCCGTTGTAATTTGTAGCCACATTCGTACTACTGTTTGGGAGTCTACACACAACTCCCATCAGGACTTTTTAACCTTGCAGTTCCTTAGTCCTATTCACAATGATTCAACACCTTCCAACCCTATATTACCTCTTCCTAATGATTTGAGTTCATTTCTTACCAACAGAGCAATGCTGCCACCCTGTCTTCCCTCCTACCCTTTCGATGCAATGTGTTTCATTGGTCATTAAGCTCCTAGCTATAATCTTCTTGCAGTGATACCTACATCATACCTGCCAATCTGCAACTGTGCTGCAAGTTCTTGTACCTTATTCCGTATACTGCATGCATTGAAATACAACACTTTCAGTCCTGTATTCACCCTTTTTGATTTTGTCCACCTTTTATGTTGCACCTCATCCTGTTGACTGCAATTTTGCTCTACCAACACCCTCTTCTCACTATACGTTGTCTTTGTTTGTTAACCAGCAACCTCATCTTCAGAGATATTATCCACTTTTCCTATGATGCTTATTGCATTGAAATACCTGCACTTCAGGATATTTATCGTACCATGCTCAACCTTTTGATTCCTAACTTTGTCTAAGGTTTTACCAACATCTGCCTCCACAACCTCTCCACCAACTGTTCTGGTAATCTGGTTCCCATCCCCCTGCAAGTCTAGTTTAAACCCCATAATGCAGCATTAACAATCCTTCCCGCTAGTCTATTAATCCTCCTCTAGCTTACGTGGAAGCTGTCCCTTTTGTACAGTATCCACGTTTCATAAGACCGTAAGACCATAAGACGTAGGAGCAGAATTAGGCCATTTGGCCCATCAAATCTGCTCTGCCATTCAATCATGGCTGATACTTTTTTTCATCTCCTCCTCAAACCCAGTTCCCGGACTTCTCCCTGCAACCTTTGATGTCATGTCCAATTAAGAACCTATCAATCTCTGCCTTAAATGCACCCATCAACCTGGCCTCCACAGCTGTATGTGGCAATAAATTCCACAAATTCACCACCCTTTGGCTAAAGAAATTTCTCTGCATCTCTGTTTTTGAAAGGGTATCCCTCTATCCTGAGTCTATGCCCTCTTGTCCTACACTGTCCCACCATAGGAAACATCCTTTTCACATCTACTCTCTCTAGGCCTTTCAACATTCAAAAGGTTTCAATGAGATCCCCTCACACCATTCTGAATTCCAGCGAGTACAGAGCCAGAGCCATCAAACGTTTCTCATATGATAACCCTTTCATTCCTGGAATCATCTTTGTGAACCTCCTCTGGACCCTCTCCAATGCCAGCACATCTTTTCTAAGATGAGGGGCCCAAAACTGTTCACAATACTCAAGGTGAGGCCTCACCAGTGCCTTATAAAGCCTCAACATCCCATTCTTGCCCTTGTATTCTAGACCTCTTGAAATGAGTGCAAACATGATACTTGCCTTCCTCACCTCTGACTCAATCTGCACGTTAACTTCCAGGGTGTTCTTCACAAGGACTCTCAAGTCCTTCTGCATCTCAGATTCCTGAATTTTCTCCCTTTTTAGAAAATAGTCCGCACATTTATTTCTACTACGAAAGTGAATGACCATGTATTTTCCAACATTGTATTTCATTTGACAACTTGCATTTTCCAACATTGTATTTTATTTCCTAAAAGAGAGCTCAATGATCCAAAAAGCTTATACTCTCCCTCCTACACCAAATCCTTAGCCACATATTAAACTGTATAATCTTCCTAGTTCCAGCCTCACTAGCACATGGCACAGGTAGCAATCCTGAGATCACAGCCCTGGAGGACATGCCCTTTAACATAGTACCTAACACCCTGAGCTCCCTATGTAAAACCTCATCACTCATCCTACCTATGTCATTCATACCTATATGGAGCACAACGTCCTGGCTGTTCACCCTCCTGCTTGAGAATGCTGAGATATTCCAGACCTTGGCACCTGTGAAGCAATATCCCATCCGGGAATCTTGTTCTCACCCACAGAACCTCCTGTCCATTCCCCTAACTAATGAATCCTCTATTACCACAGCATGACTCTTTTCCCCACTTCCCTTTTGAGTCACAGAGGCAGACTCAGTACCAGAAATCCGACCACTGTGTCTTTCCTCTGTTAGGTCATGCAACACCACCACCCCTGACACTATCCAAAGTGATATACCTGCTGATGAGGGGGATGGCTACATGAGTACTCTGCACTGGCTCTTTAACCTATTTCCCTTTCCTGACTGTGTCTTGCACCTTGGGTGTAAGTAACTACCTGTCCACATGTCCTACCTATCACCTGCTCAGCCTCCAAAATGATCCGGACTTCATCCCGTTCCAGCTTCAACTCCTTAATGCTGTTTGTTAGAAGCTGCAGCCGGATGCATTTCTCACAGTTGTAGTCATCAGGGACACTGGAAGACTCCTAGCCTTCCCACATCTCGCAAAGGGATCATTCCACTCTCCTGCCTGTCATCCCTATTTTCCTAGTTGAGCAGATATAAAAGAGAGAATGAAAAAACTTGAGCTTTTATTTCCTTTGCTTTCTCTGACTGAAGCCTCTCTTCTCTGAAGTCTCGAAGAGCTAAAGCCTCAAGTCCGCCACTCTGACTCTGTCCACTCCAATGACGGCCACTGTGACAATGGCCACTGCACTTGCCCCTGCCTTCCTTTAATTTGCTCTTGCTAATCAATTGCAAATGCCAAATGGTCGCTGGTCAAAGCTCTTTTTCACTGCTGCCTCTTATCCTCAGGCAGTGGACCTAATCAAAGTTCCCTCCTTTTAAAACTTCCGATGTTTGGATTGGCCATTGGTCAAAGCACTTTAGATCTGCAACATTATCTTATGGCTCTTGAACTCAATCCACAGACCAATGAAGGCCAACACACCATACACCTTAAACCTAAAAACTTGCGTGGCAGCTTTGATGCATCTGTAGATGTGGACCCTAAGATCCTTCTGTTTCTCCGCACTTCCAAGAATCCCACCATTAACCCTGTACTCTGCCTTCAAATTCAACCTTCCAAGATAATTCACATCACACTTTTCCAGGTTGAACTTCATCTGCCAGTTTGTTGGTTTCAACTCTTCAAGTGTTCACCTAGGCTTGAATATTCTTCTAAGTACCAGCTGACCTATTTAGGGAGTCTGCTGGTCTCAAAGCTGCAAGACTTTTTTTGTTCAGAATGGCTGCATATGAGATGCCAAGATTGTAAGGTCTCATCTCCTCCCTCCTTCTCTTGCCTCTGTCTTACTGTCTCTCCTCATTCTCTCCTTATTCTTTCTGTTACCATTTTGTCTCTTCCTCTCCCTTTTCCTCCCTCCTGCTTTCTCTCTCTAGGAGCAGGACTGCTGATTCAAATTAACAACAAGGGTGCTTTATGAGGATTGAGATTCTTGTCGTGGTTCACCCCCACACAAACAAACTGGTTCCACCCAGATGGACACAGGAATATTCATGATATTATACAGAGTGAACAGTTGATTACAAGCAACAACTCTTCAAGGACACACTCCAAACAATGCATAAACCACATTATACAGAATTTGAGATTCTTACTAAGTACTTTCAACCTGAGAAGCACTTTATATTTTGCACAATGTTGGTGTCACGATGCGTGCTGGCAATGTTGGAACCCAAGTGTGACAGAAAGACAGGCTCCGAGATAGAGATGGCAACCAGAGTGTATTCATAAGAATTCCAACAAAACAGTGTTGGCTCAACCCCAAGAGACATTGTGAGATATAACATTCTCAAAACTAGGACCCCACAATTAGCGCCGATTGGGGTCTGCTTAAACAATACAAGTAACACAGAATTCCCGAGCCTATCAAAACTAACTTAACAAGTTTAAGCAGAAAGCATGAGGAGCCCTCATTACAAGGAGCAAGTCGCTCGAGAAAAAGAACACATGAGGAACACTAACCAATTAATGAATCTCATTCTATAACAATTATCCAATTCAGGTGCTCTTAAAAATCTGGGAGCCCAATGCTGGCTGGCTCCCTTCACAGGCCTGAAGGATTCATTACAGTTGGAATTTATTACAAGGTCTTTAATTCTGTTTTCTCCTTCAAAATGTGTTGTGTCAGTAGCGTAGCTGGACCGACCTGATCCCTGCACTGAGGAGGCCAATAATGTCTGTACAGAGTAAAACACAACAGGCTTGCAACTCTTAACTTGCCTATATACACCTTACTTCTTTACAACTACATGGAGGGAGCTCATTGCTGTTAGAGGTTGACAAAGTACAGAGAAAATTCACATGGATATTGCCAGGACTTGCATACCTGAGTTATAGAGCAAGGTTTAATAGATTAGGATTTTATTCTCTGGAATGCAGAAGTATGAAGGGAGGTTCTTATAGAAGTATACAAAATTATGAGAAGTACAGATTGTGTGAATATACGTAGGTTTTTTCCCCATTAGGTTGGATGAGACTTAAACTGTGGTCTATAGGTTTCAGGTGCAAAGGTGAAAGGGCCAATATCAGAAGTAAATTCTTTACACAGGGAGTATTGGGTATGTAAATACCCTACCAGAGGTGGGGCTAGAGGAAGATACATTAGGGGCGTTTAACAAATCCCTAGATAGACATGGATGAAAGAAAAATGGAGGGCTAAGTAGGAGGGAAGGTTTAGATTAATTATAGAGAAGGTTAAAAGGTCAGCAAAACATTGTGGGCCAAAAGGCCTCAGATATTTGAGGGGAATCTGATAGGGATCTACTTAACTCAGAGGATCGTACGAGGCTTCCTGCAAGCTGTCAGGCTGATCAACACCTCCACCAGATAACCAAACTCCCCCACCATTACATACACATCACCTAGTGATACTTTCTGCACATACAAAGCTACTTGCACATTGTGTTTTATAGGATTGCTTTTCTATTTATATTTATTGTGCTTTTTATTGTGTTCTATATGCTTATTACGCCTTTTAATGGCACCCCTGTAGCGTAGTGGTTAACGTGCCGTTATTACAGCTCGGGGCCTTGGAGTTGGGAGTTCAATTCTGATGCCGTCTGTAAGGAGTTTGTATGTCCTCCCCATGGAATATGTGGGTTTCCTCCCACAGTCCAAAGACATACTGGTTGGTAGATTAATCGGTCATTCTACCTTGCCTATTCTGTGCTGTATCTTAATAAATTAAAAACAGGTTAATTATGATTATGAAGACACACAGTCCTCTTTTATTGTCATTTAGTAATACATGCATTAAGAAACAATACAATATTTCCTCTGGTGTGATATCACAAAACACAGCGCAGACCAAGACTGAAAAAACTGACAAAACCATATAATTATAACAGTGCAACAATACCATAACTTGAAGAAGTCCATGAGCACAGTAAAAAGTTCATAGTCTCTCAAATGTCCCACATCTCACACAGAAGGGAGAAGGAAGAAAAACTCTCCCTGCCATGCCCGAGCACAATCCGTCTCTGAGTCATCCAAAAACTTCGAGCCTCTGAATCAGATCTCTGACACCGAGTACTGAGCGCCATCTCTGTCCGAACGATTCCACCTCAATCTCGGTCGCCAACAGCAGGCAAAGCCGGGGATTTTGAGGCCTTCCCTCTGGAAGATTCCCGACCGTGCAGTAACGACAGCAGCGAACAAGCGTTTCAGAAATTTCTCCAGATGTTCCTCTGTGCTTTCACATCCATCTCCATCAAATCAGAATTGTCCACGGCCCCTATTTAACGGATACGATATCATTTCTCACCAGACAGCTGCAGTGATCAATTAATCTACTAACCACTATGACTCTGTACTGTGGGAGGAAACTGGATCACACAGGGAGCATGTACAAACCCCTCTCAGGCAGCGATGGGAATTTGTCCCGTGATTAAGCTAGAGTTAAATTGGAACGTTGCTGGTGGTGTGGCTTGAAGGTCTGGAAAGGCTTATTCTGCGCTGTATGGGATCCAGAGTAATCTCTTCATTCTGCTTTACATTTGTGTACTGAAGTATGATAACATGCTATCTTGAATCTTGCATCTGGACTGTGGAACAAGCTGAAGTGGGCTCAATTGTAACATTTGACAGAAATTTGGATAGGTACTTGGTCAGGGTGCAGGTCGATGGAAATAAGCAGACTGGCATAGACTAAATGGGCCAAAGGGCCTGTTTCTGTGCGGTAGTGCTCTATGATTCTAACAAACAACCTCGCTTTGAGCGTCTGTCACGTTAAGTAGAAGTAATCAGCATTCCAACAGTGTGCAGGGCTCACCTTAAGAACAGTACGGTCAGCAGCAAGGGTCTCTGACATCCTGATGTGGATCGATGGTTGCAAGTAATGTATTGTTTAAAAAATAATTAGCATGGCGCCTTTAATAGTTGCATTGTTATCTGGCAAACAGTGAGAGCTGTGTGCCTGCAAGCAAAAACCAGCAAAGACAGCAGCTGACTGACCCTAACAGGGAATGTCCTGACTGCAGGCTTAGAAAGCCCATGTACACGGTTCCCATGGGTGAGATCAAAGGGAGATGGGGGAGAACTAGAAACTGCTTTTGTTTAGCACTTGTTTGTAAAAGCAGCACCGACGGATTTTGAAAGCAGAGTTACGGCAAAGCAGAGAGCGCAAGCCTGCGATTCCAGGCACAGGCTGAGGGGAAAGTCACAGCACACAGAATGCTGGAACATTGCAGCCCTGTCCCAGTAAAAGAAGAAAACAACGTCAGCCCAGAGAGAGTGCAGCCTCATGGGAAGTCATCAGGGCATGTCAATCTTTCACAACCTATAGAGAGGATGGAGGGGTTTTTTATGGTTATTAATATTCTGGGCTTGGAAGAGAAAGATGAAAATGACAGATATTGGTGCAATGAAGGTTTGCAAGGAAGACCATACAACCATTAGATATAGGAGCAGAATTAGGCCATTGGGACCATACAGACTTCCCCTCTGTTTCATAACTGATCCATTTCCCTTTCAGTCCCAATTCTCCCGCCTTCTCCTCGTATCATAAGGTCATAAGACCACAAGATACAGGGGCAGAATTAGGCCATTTGGCCCTTCGAGTCTGCTCCGCATTTCATCATGGCTGATCCATATCCCTCTCAGCCCCAACTTCCTGATTTTTCCGCATATCCCTTCATGCCCTGACAAATTAAGAATCTGTTAACCTTCGCCTTAGATATACTCAAACACTTGGCCTCCACAGCTGCCTGTGGCAAAGAATTCCATAGAGTCACCATTCTCTGGCTAAAGAAATTCCTCCTCATCTCCTTTCAAAATGGATGTCCCTCTATTCTGAGGCTGTGTCCTCTGGTGTTAGACTCCCCCACCATAGGAAATGTCCCTGCCACATCCACTCTATCAAGGCCTTTCAACATTCAAAGGGTTTCAATGAGGTCTCCCCTCATTGTTCTGAATTCCAGTGAGTAGAGTCCTGGAGCCATCAAACGCTCCTCGCATGATAAGCTTTTCAATCCTGGAATCATTTTCGTGAACTTCCTTTGAACATTCTGCAATGTTAGCACATCCTTTCTTAGATAAGGGAGGTCTCAACAGTGCCTTATAAAGCCTTAATGTTCCATCCTTGCTTTTATATTCTAGTCCTCTTGAAATGAATGCTAACATTGCACTTGCCTTCTTCAACACCAAATGAACCTGCAAATTAATTCTGAGGTAATCCTGCATGAAGACTCCCTATCATTACTTCCAGCAATCTTGAGTGGTGCAAAAGCATTATGGGTAGTGGTGTTACCTCATATCTCCAGCAGGCATGTTGAAGTCCTAGCCAAGCTAGATCACCAATGCCTCTATTTCCTCAGGAGGCTGAAGATTTTTGGCCTGTCCCTGTCTACTCTACATCATAGGAAGGGTTCTGTCAGGATACACAACAGCTTGGTAGGGAATTTCTCTGCCCATTAATTCAACTGAACCCACCAATCCCCTCCAACTTGATCCCCCATACTCCAAAAATAATGAGGCAGGACAGGACGAGCTTGCTGAATTAAAAACATAAAGGGAAGGTCTTGAACTAAGAAGGCATCTTTCACAGTCTAAAGGTGCTTTACAGCCAATGAAAGACTTCTGAGATGTAGGCTCCATAGTACAGAGATGAGAAAATCTGCAGATGCTGGAAATCAAGCAACACACACACAAAATGAAGGAGGAACTTAGCAGGCCAGGCAGCATCTGTGGAAAAGAGTGAAGTGTTGGTGTTTTGGACTGAGGCTCTTTATCTGATGAGATCATTTGGCCCGAAACATCAAGTGTTTACTCCTTTCCATTGATACTGCCTGGCCTGCTGAGATCCTTCAGTGTTGTGTGTGGCTAGCATGTGTAGAGCGAGAATGCTGAATTGGTAAAATGGTTTATTATTAATAAAGGAAGCAATCTGTCTGGATGCATATGGCTTGGTGTGACAACTGCTGTGTGCGATTGCAAGAAATTGTGAAAGTTGCAGACAGAGTTCAGCACTCCATGGGACCAGTTTCCCCTCCAAGGACTCTGTCTATATTTCTCACTCCCTCGGTAAACCACCCAGTAAAATAAAATATCACACCTACCTAGGACATTCTCTCTTCTCCCCTCCCCCATCGGGTCTGAAAGTACAATCTACCAGTCTCAAGGGCAGCTGCTATCCCATTTTTATCAGACTGTTAAACGGAACACTTGTATGATAAGATGGACTCCTGGCCTCAATTTATCTCATTATGATCTTGCGTTTTAGTGTTAACCTGCATTGTACATTTTCAGTGATTTTACACTGCATTCTACATTATTGAACTACCTGTTCCCCCTCAATACACTGTGTAATGATTTGATCTGTACGAACAGTGTGCAAGATAAGCTTTTCACTGTATCCTGCAACATGTGATCAAAATAAACCAAAATCAATACTTAAGTTCAGTCCTGACCTCCACTGCTATGTGGAGATTACATGCTTTCTCTTGATGTTCTAGATTTATGCCATGTCTTAAAGTTTAGGGTATGTTACGTACCCCGTAACTGGGTTGCCAAACCAGCAGAAATGGATCACTCAGTTGGAGTCTGGATTACTGGAACTAAGAAAGTTTTATTAAAGAAATAAGCAACGCAGTACTCTAATCGTAAGGATATAAATGCAACAGTTTAGCAATGATAAACACACATGTACACAGAATTAGGATAACAGGATCAATTAAGCTCTATCGTTGTCTAGGGGTAAATGACCAGTTTCAAAGTGACGCAAAGTTCAGTTCAGTTCACAGTAATCACTGCCGTGGCGATGGACGGGGGGGGGGGGGTGGGAGGGAAGGAGAGAGAGCAAAAGCGAACGAATATTCAAACGGCTTCCACACAGACCTTCGATATTCTTCGCAGTCAGCTTTCGGGCGGTAATGTCTTCTGAGGTCACTGACTGTGACCCCTCTGTTTTCAGATACGATCGCTCCTCTGCAGTGAACCTGGCACCCAGGCAAGGGCGGACACACACCAGGTTCCCACCGATCGTACCATTCCATCCTGTGCGTCTATGGCTTGGTCCCGCAACCAGCCCTCCAAAACTCCCACCGACTTGTGGGAGGCGCACCGCTTCCAGGGTCTCGTTACCTCGTGGTGTCGTGTGTGTCTTGCCTTAGTGAACCTGTCCCTTTTTATCCCTCTGCTGGGGTATCGCCTGTCCATCACTTCAAACAGTTCAGGGTTCAAAGAGGAGCCGATCTTGACAGCTCTCAGACCGTGTCTCCTTCCGTTAAACTCTCCCGTCCCTTCATTAACATCTCCAAATGCTGCTCCATTGTTTTCCTTATCTCTCTTTCTCCTGAAGACAGGTGGCAGACCAACTGCTGATCCCACTGGTGCCAGCACAGGACAGTTAACATCTTAGTCTATGTGTACTTTTGTCACAGGTATTAGCTTAATTAGCAAATGTAAATTGTCTCTGGTATAGGGGGTCGTAAGGGAAAAGAGAATCATAAGCAGAAGAGGAGTGGTGGGTGGAGATATGTCTCTACCAAAGGAGGGGCAAGGCACTCCTTTCCTCTGCTAGCCTGCAGGTCACCCTTGGGCAAGGTGTAGCAGCTGCTTAGCTCCTCGATCAGGGTCACGTGAAGCCACGGGAGCAGGTGGTGGATGGTTGTATGAGCAGCTGATGTACGTTTGTAAATCACAAGTGCAGCTAGACAATCTCTGAAAAGTATTGACAATGGCTGGGGTCACCTGTCTTGTAAAGGCACTGCCCATAAAAAGGAAATGGCTAACCCCTTCTGTGGAAAAACTTGCCAAGAACTATCATGATAAAAGGCCACGATCGCACACATGATATAACACAACACAGTGATGATGATGAGGAAACCCAAGGAATTCTGCAGACCCTGGAAATCCAAAGCAACACACACAAAATGCTGGAGGAGCCCAGCAGGTCAGGCAGCATCTATGGAAATAAACAAATAGACAATGTTTTGGACTGAGACTCTTCACCAAGTCCTGAAGAAGGATCTTGACCTGAAAGTCAACTATTTATTCCTTTCCATGGATACTGCCTGACCTGCTCACCTCCTCCAGCATTTTATGTGGTGTTGCAGGAAATGGGGAAGGTCAGTATTAATGGGGATGTGAAAGAAACAACATACATTACGTGGAGAATGAGATTGCTCTGGAAGCTGGCATATACACAAATAGTCCCATTATTTAGAGAATTTCTGTATGAAAAAAGATGAAATTGTCTACATAAGTGTAGAGCTATTCACTAACTCCATAGCTACTCACAAGCCTACAGAGTTCAAGATGAGGTAGTAAACTGGATTTGAGTGGCTTTGTGGGAGAAGCCAGAGAGTGGTAATAGATGGTTGCCTTTCTGACTGGAGGCCTGTGACGAGTGGAGTTCTTCAGGGATCGGTGCTGAGTCCATTGTTGTTTGTCATCTATATCATCCACATAGTTGATAATGTGATTAACTGGATCAACAAATTTTTGGATAACACCAAGACTTGGCTGTAGTGGACAGCGAAGAAGACTATCTTGGCTTGCAGCAAGACCAGGACCAGCTCGAAAAATGGACGGAAAAATGGCAGATGGAACTTAATGCTGACAAGTGCACTTTGGCAGGTCATACATGGTGAACGGTAGGGCACTGAGGAGTGTGGTAGAACAAAGGGATCTGGGAAGACAGGTCCATAATTCATTTAAAGTGGCATTACAGGTAGATAGGATAACAAAGAAAGCTTTTGGTATATTAGCCTTTATAAATCAAAGTATTAAGTACAGGAGAAAGGATGTTATGTCGAAGTTGTATAAGATGTTGGTGAGGCCTAATTTAGAGCATTCTGTACAGTTTGGGTCACCCTACCTACAGGAAAGATGTAAATAAGGTTGAAAGAGTACAGAGAAAATTTACAAGGATGTTGCTGGGACTGAAGGACCTGAGTTATAAGGAATGTTTGAATAGGTCAGAACTTTATTCCTTGGAACGTAGAAGATTAAGGGAAGATTTGACCAAGGTATATAAACTTACGAGGGGCAAGCAGGCTTTCTCTACTGAGGTTGGGTGGGACTACAACTGGAGGTCATGGGTTAAGAATGAAAGGTAATAAGTTTAGGGGGAACATGAAGCGAACCTTCTTCACTCAGAGGCTCGTGAGAGTGAGGAACAAGTTGCCATGCAAGTGGTGCATGTGAGTTTGATTACAGTATTTAAGAGAAGTTTGGATAGGTACATGGATGGTAGGGGTATGGAGTGCTATGGTCCGAGTCAGATCAATGAGAGTAGGCAGATTAAATGGTTTGGCATGGATTAGATAGGCCAAAGGGTCTGTTTCTATGTGGTAATTTTCTATGACTCTATAACTCTAAATCTCTTTATAGTGTAGTCCACAGGTTGGAAAAATACCTCAAACTACTTTCTTAATAGCTGTGTCAAAACCCAGTAGTTTTGGAGAATTTCTGGGGTGTGCACTTGGAGACAGGTTCATATGTGGTTGTAAAAGTGCTTTGGACTGAGTCAAATGTGTCAGCTATCAAACATTCTAACATTTGATTTTGGATATGTATGATAGCAACTCAGTTGGAGATGGCAGCCAAAAGTGCCATAGAGAATATACAGGCAGAAAGGCAACATCAGCTTACGAATAAAGCAAAATTCACAGAGTTTTAGTCTCAAAAATTGCGTGGCACCAATTGACACATTATTTCCTGTGCAACTGCCCTTTTCGTGGGTCAATTGCTGCTCATGTCTAGGGTTAGAGTGGTTATTTGTAAACCCAAAACAAGGCAATGAATAGGATAATAGAGCTGCTAATGTTGCATTGGTGCAGGGGAAAACAAAAAGTTTCTTATAAGGAGTTGTTGGAAAGGAATAAAGGACAAAGATTTACTTCGCTTGTCACACATACATCGAAACACGCAGTGAAATGCGTCATTTGCATCAACGACCAGCACAGTATGCCGATTGTGCTAAAGGCAGCCCATAAGTGCCCGGAGCCAGTGTACTATGCCCACAACTCATTAAGCATACAGACTTGGAATGTGCGAGGAAACTGGGGCACCCGGAGAAAAGTCGTGTAGTCATGGGGAGAATATACAAACTCCTTACAGACAGTAGCCGGAATCAAACCCCAATCAGTGATCATTGGCACTGTAAATCCTTGCATCAATATGTACGCTACCACTGATAATGTCTTCATAAAATTAATACTATTACAAGTGATGCAGAATTTACTTTGAAAAATATTTATGCTGCAAGGGATGGGTAGATAACTACATATGTGAACTTACCTTCAACGGAATGGTATACTAAGGAAGGTTGAAATCTTCAGAGACTGATCTTAAAATAGCATACTATTCCATAGAGAGGAATTTCTAATAGATTTTACTCCTCTCCCCAGAGTAGGAAAATCAAACACAAAAACAGGAGATGTCATAAATATTCAGTATACCCATCAGCATCTGTGGAAAGAGAAATACAGTCAGTGTTTCAAATCAGTGACCCTTCATCAATCCCAAGAATTATTCAGGATATGCTTTGACTGTTGATATAGAGCTGTACTTATTATCAGTGGGTAGAATTGCAGTAGGCAGCAATGAACTTTTGATCTCTTTGATCTCTTACCATATCAAGATCCTTACATCTTACCGTCTATGTGCTTTGCATATTCTCAATAAACACAATACTAGAATTTGTATTCTGTTATTGTTTTACCTTTTGTACCAGATTTATGTATTTTAAGTCAAGTCACTTTTTATTGTCATTTCGACTATAACTGCTGGTACAGTATACAGTAAGAACGAGGCGTTTTTCAGGACCATGGTGCTACATGAAACAATACAAAAACTATACTGAACTACGTAAAACTACACTAGACTACAGACCTACCCAGGACTGCATAAAGTGCACAAAACAGTGCAGGCATTACAATAAATAATAAACAAGACAATAGGCACAGTAGAGGGCAGTAGGTTGGTGTATTTACAGACAAGGTTAAAGATTAGTTTTATTTGTCACATGCATAGGGAAACATGAAAACATAGTGAAATGTGTTGTTTTTTTTGTCAACAGCTAACACAGTCTGGAGATTGGCAGCCAGGAAACAAGAAACCAATAAGAACCCATTAAGAAAAAGACCGACAAGCACCCAGTGTGCAGAGAGAGAGAGAGAGAAAAAAAAACAAACATGCGAACAATAAGAGTAAACAAATAGCATTTAGAATGGAAGTCATGAAGCCTGGAGCAGCTGGAGCAGGCCCACAGCCTCAGCTTCAGTTCAGCACTTATTGGGGTAAACAGCGCGTGGTCTGTGGCACAAAGCCTGGAGCAGACCACAGCTCATTAACCCTTACCATACGTCTTTGGAATGCAGGAAGAAGCCGGAGGAAATCCACACAGTCACGGGGAAAACATATAAAATCCTTACAGTCAGAGGCAGGATCTGAACCCAGATCAGTGATCACTGGCAGTGCAAAGCAATTGTGCCATTCACTACATCTCCATTCTGCCCTTTGGAGTGATGTGTACGATGGCCCACTACGAAGCTTTTCACTGTGACTTGGTACATGTGACGATAATAAACCAATAACTAATTACCAATTACAAGACTGATAGGTCGACCAGACTGGAATCATGTTGTGCTCGTGATGACTGTTCAAGCTCTGCTCAGATTACCAGATGAATTGCTTGAAACAGAGAGTGAAATTTCGGTTTTCACACCGCAGTGTGGAAGTGAAGGTTCCCCGGTAACAGGTAGTAATTGGTCAGGTGACAGCAATTTGTAATGCTGAAACAGGTCTAGGAGCACAACTGAGAAGATGGAACAATCTGGACAAACGTCCCAATGAAGCTTTTTGCCCAGAAGACCACAAGATGTAGGAGTAGAGTTAGGCCATTTGGCCCAGAGTCTGCTCCACCTTTCAATCATGGCGGATTTACTATCCCTCCCAACCCTGTTCTCTGGCTTTTTCCCCCATAGCCTGTGAGACCCTTACTAATTAAGAACATATCAACCTCCACTTTAAATATACCCAATGACTTGGCCTCCATAGCCACATGTGACAATGAATTCCATGGATACACCACCCTTTGCCCAAAAGAAATTCTTCCTCATCTCTGTTCTGAAGGGACATCCTTTTGTTCCCTGAAGCTGGGCCCTCTGATCCTAGACTCCCCCACTATTGGAAATACAGCCATTCTATTGTCACATGTTTGAGTTATCAGCCAATAAAGGACTTTTGAAATGGGGACATTGAGTGGTCATTTCAAGCGTTCTTAGTCAAGGCATTGTAGGTAAGTTACATTCTGAACATGCTGAGATTGCAAAACAAAGGCCGCTGCCAAAGGGTTTTGTATATTGGCTAAACATTGATAAATAGATGGAAGAAGTTGTGTCCATGTGAATAGTTTATCAACATTGCAAAGCACAGCACCTTAGACATCATCATAAATCACCATAGAATGGCTGACTGGACCATTCAACTGAGTCCACGGTGACATTTGTTAAAAAGTAAATTATCATTTCCTTGTGCTCAATGATGCACATTCAAAATAGATTGAAATCAGACACACAGATACCAGGATGACTACAGAATATCATTGTTGAGATTAATGTTTTGCTACCATATACTGGCTAAATTAGAGTCTGACACTGGATAATTTTATATTTATGGCTTGCAAAGTTTATGAAATGCAGCTTTATCAATCATCTATTGCATTTCTTAGTATCATCCTGCTTCCAATGGGGCAACTGAGAGATCTGCACAAATATCAAAAAATCTTGAGAAACAAATATTTTGAGGTTACTCTGGCTTCACCGCAAACAATCAATTAGACAACTTCTTGCTTAAATACCCTAAGGCTTCATGCTGGTTTCACCATTAAGGTATCATTGTCTTCACACGCGATTGAGCTAAGCTCTGTCTGACATACAGGGATGGATAGAGAGGCAGCACTGAAGCAGAAGGTAATATTCGGAGGAAAAGGAAAGCAATTTCAACTGAGAGAGCGCGTTAGTGATGGGGCATTGCAATGGAACCTCAGTGAACGTCAAACGGAGTTCGTTTCAGAACTGTTTACATAGATCAAATGATCACAGAAAGCGACTGAGATAATGTGTCATGATGAACCCATTCTTGACATTGATATAAGGTCAGCTGCAGTTGAAGTGCAAAACAGTGGCGGTGAGTCTATATCAAGAGGGCTATAGCTTCCTCACCACCAGATACAAGTGCAACTGGATGTGTTTGAAGCACCTATCAACAGGCTGAGCCTGTAGTGAACTAGGTTAACTGTGAACTCAGTTTTGTTTGCAAAGGGAAAAGTGATGCTATGTATTTTCTGGAAAGGAGCCAGAGGTTGTGATGACTTCATCACTTGTACATATTGAAATGTATGTATGTTGTATATACATGCAGGTATATATGAATGCTAATATTGCATTTGCCTTCCTCACCACAGACTCAACCTGCAAATTAAGCTTTAGGGAATCATGCACAAAAACACAGAAGTACTTTCGCAGCTTAGTTTTTTGGTACATTCTCACCATTTAGAAAATTGTTAACCCTTTCATTTCTTCTACCAAAGTGCATGACCATACACCTCCCAACACTGTATTCCATCTGCCATTTCTTTGTCCATTCTCCTAATTTGTCTAAGTCCTTTTGTAGCCTCTCTACTTCCTGAAAATTACCTGCCCCTCCACATATCTTCATGTTGTCTGCAAACTTTGCAACAAAGCCATCAATTCCATCATCCAAATTGTTGACATATAACGTAAAAAGAATCAGTCCCAAGCATAGACCCCTGTGGAATACACTCGTCACCAGCATCCAACCAGAAGAGGCTCACTTTATTCCCACTCTTTGCTTCTTGCCAATCCTCCATCCATACTCGTATCTTTCCTGTAATACCGTGAGCTCTTATCCTGTTAAGCAACTTCATGCGAGGCAGCTTGTCAAAGACCTTCTGAAAATCCATGTACATAATGTCAACTGATTCTCCAATGTATATCCTGCTTGTCATCTTATTATTTCTTCAAAGAATTTCAACAGAATTGACAGGCAAGATTTTGCCTTGAGGAACCATGCTGACTACTGCCTACTTTATCATATGCTTCCAAGTTCCGCTAGACAGCTTTAATAATCGACTCCAACATCTTCCCACCTACTGAGGTCAGATTAACTGGCCTATAGTTTCCTTTCTTCTGCCTCTCTCTTTTCTTGAAGATTTGGAGTGATATTTGCAATTTTCTAGTCTTCTGGAACCCATTCCAGAATCTAGTGATTCTTGAAAGATCAATACTAATGCTTCCATGATCTCTTAAATCAGGGGTTGCTGGACGGAACGGCTCAAAGGGCTGGAAGGATCAATTCCATGCTGTATATCTATATCTAACTAACTACAACATTTAGGTGATTGAACTTCAATACCATAGATTTCTGGCAAAGCTGGAACTTTAAAGAGTTAATCTGCCAGGAAGATTCAAGGTTCAAGTTTATTTGAAACATACAGTGAAATGTGATATTTGCATCATCAACCAGCTCACGTCAAGTGAGTGCTGGAGGAAGCCCGCAGGTGTCAGCAGACATTCCAGCGTCAACATGGCATGCCCACGATGCTCGGCAGGACAACACAGATAACAACAAGCAACAAAACAACAGCACACATGCGAAGTCCTCTACCTCCAGGACAATCCGACCAATGATCTGAACTGTTGCCAGGAAGAATATCCTCAATAAAAATGCAGAACTTGCGGACAGACAATGCATTTGTTTTTTGAATTTTAATTTGAAGTGCTTTCTTCGAAAGACCAGAGGGATCACTCAGTGGTTATTCCATGTTGAGACAGGCCTGTACAGTGTGTGATGGAGAGACAAGCACCCAGCTATAAAAGAAATAATGCACAAGAAAAATAATGCAAATTAATAGCTTTCTGATGGGAAAAATGGCTTTGAATATAGCATAATCAATAGAATTATATTTCAAAGTTCAAAGTAAATTATTAAAGTACATATATGGCACCATATACAAACTTGAGATTCATTTTCTTTCGGGAATATTCATTAAATCCAATAACCATAATAGAATCAATGAAAGAACCCACCAACAGGACAGATAACCAGTGTGCAAAAGAAAACATACTGTGCAAATAGAAAAGGAAATGATATTAACAGTAAGTAAATAAGCATTAAGTATCAAGAACATGGGACGAAAAATCCTTGAAAGTGAGTCCATAGTTTTGGGAACAGTTCAGTGATCGTGCATGTGAAGTTGTCCCCTCTGATTCAAGAAACTGATGACTGAGGGGTAATAACTGCTGCTGAACCTGGTGGTGCGAGTCCTAGGACTCCTGTACCTTCCTCTTGATGGCAGCGGCCTGGATGGTGGGGGATCTCTGATGATGGATGCTGCTTTTCTGCGACAGCGCTCCGTGTAGATGTGCTCAGTAGTCAGGAAGGATTTACAAGTGATGGACTGGGCCATATCATCACTTTCTGTAGAATTTTCTTTTCAAGGTCATTGGTGCTTCCATACCAACTCATGATAGAAATTAGTCAATATGTTCTCCATCATACAGCTATAGGAGTTTGTTAAAGGTTTAGATGTCATGCAGAATCTTTGCAAACTTCCAAGTAGAGGTGCTGCTGTGCTTCTTTGGTAATGGCACTTGCATACTTATTAGTCAGGTGGCGGCCAGGAAAGAAATAGCGTGTGTTTGTGCTCCCTTTAGATTTGACTGCTAATGTACTGAAGAAAAAAAAATAAATCAGAGGAAGTTACAGAATCCAGATAATATTGCGTCATGAATAATGGAATGAAAATAACCAGCAGGGTCAAATTACAAATTCAGCGTCATTTATTCTTTCTGTTACTCGTTGCAAAGCCAGCAGCCGCAGAATGTAAACATGCCCTCTTAAACGATGGCCAGGCATTTCTGTGTCTTTGCTGTCAGCCTCACTGATTGGGGTGTTGTCTGACCACAGATGTGCCCTTGAATGTTATCTAGTTGCTGCAGCATTCTCACCTGCTCTGTACCATGAGGGACAGGTGCAAGTTATTTAAAACTTTTGCATTATTTTTAAAACACATTTTTAGTATTTATTTCAGATACATCACGACAACATGGCAAATTCCACAAAGTCAAAGGCCTGATGGAGAATAACTTTACTGTTTTGCACTTGGGAAGATCAAGGTATGTATAATGCAGGGAAGCCCATATTATATCAATGCTTTTGAAGAAAGCTGATTGCAATGAAGTCTTGGTGAAAATGTCATACCCTCTCTTCCTCATTAACACTCACAAAATGCTGGAAGAACTCAACAGGTCAGGCAGCATCTAAGGCCATTTCGGGCCCAGACCCTTCATCAGTACTGGTGAAGGGCCTCGACCTGAGATGTCGATTCTTTATTCTTTCCATAGTCACTACCTGACCTGCTGAGTTTCTTCAGCTTTTTGTGTGGTGCATCTTGAGATTTCCAGCATCTGCAGAATCTCTTGTATTAATTCTCTTCCCCATTGTGTTAGTTTTATGCTGCTTTGTAAAAGTAATGGAAATTATATGAATTATTTCTCTTTTTATTTAGACAGACAGAGTCATGGAACCGTGCAGCTTAGAACCAGGCCATCATCTCAGCTGACCCATGCCAACCAAAACGCCTCACTGAGCAAGTCCCATTTTCTTGCGTTTGGCCTATGTCCTCTAAATATTTCCTATCCATTAACCTGTCCAAATATCTTTAAAACATTGCAATTATACCTGCCTCCACAACCTCTTCAGTTCAGTCCTTATACTCACCACCCAGCTCTTGTGCTCAGTGACCCATCTAATGGAGTGTACATGTTGTACTCTTTGTTCACCATCTTTGTCTACCACTGTCACTATTCTGAGGTAACCATGCACTCATACCCGTTGGTCTCTCTCTGTTCTATAAAATTCTACTACAATGTAGAAGATTGAGGGGAGATTTGATGGAGGTATACAAAATTATGAGGGGTACAAAAAAAGATAAATGCTAGATTTTTACCACTGAGGTTCAGTGAGACTACAACCAGGGTAAAAAGTGAATTGCCTATGGGGAACATGAGGGGAAACTTCTTCACTCAGAGGGCGATGAGAGTGTAGAACAAGCTGCCAGCACAAGTGGAGGATGTGGAGTTGATTTCAATATTTAAGAGAAGTTTGGATAGGTACATGGTTGGGAGTGGTATGGAGGGCTATGGTCCATTTGTAGGCTGTCGAGACCTGTCTGTGCCAAACCTTTAACAACAGTACCTCTTTCTGCACTGTACTGTTCTATGCCTGTCACTTACTGTGTTTGTCTGGCCCTAGTTTAACTTCTAGAAATACATTGATTTGCACTTGTCTGAGTTGAATTCCATCTGCTATTCCTTTTCCTCCTTTCCCAGATGATCTAGACCCTGCTGTAAGCATAGGCAACCATCTTCACTGTCCGCTACCCCAGCAGTTATGGTGACATTGTAAACTTATTACTGAGAAGTTTAACTTATTTGTTAATTAACAAATAAGCCCATTGTAAACTTAAAGTGCACTGAGAGCAGTAAGCATTAAGGAGTTTGGGGCTTGCTGTTCTGGTTAACAACGGATGGTGCAATCCTGGTCATATTACGATCGAGGAACTTGTTTGTAGCTGGGATATTGAACTTTTTGCTGTTGGACTCCGGCCATATTCCACCGTGATACAACACTGGGCTTCATGGGGGGTTGTTCCTGCCTGTGGCCATCGAACTTTGCAGTTCCTCCCATGGAGGGTCAGACACCCTGAGCCAATAGGCTGGTCCTGGACTTATTTCCATCTGGCATAGTTTGCATATTGTTGTTTGATTGTTTGTGGGTTTTGTATTGTTATATTTATGCTCTATTCTTGGTTGGTGCAGCTGTAACGAAACTCAATTTCCCTTGGGATCAATAAAGTATGTCTATGTCTATATAACCTATATTCTCACACAAAGCGTTAATGTACAGTATATGATAAACAACAGGTAAACACCAATCCCTATGGCACATCACGGCTCACAGGCCCTCAATCTGAAAACAAACCTCCACCACAACTCTCTGATTCCTTTTACTTAGCTAATTTTCAATCTAGTTGCTCGCCCTCAATCCCATGTGATTTCAACTTCCAGAGTAGTTTACCATGTGGGGCCTTGTCAAAATCCCTACTGAAATCTGTATACTGTAGATAAATACTACCACCCTACCTTCATCAAATCTCTTGGTCACCTCATCAGAAGATCTATATACGTGATTTCCCGCACACAATGCCACGTTCCCTATCCCCAATCAGATCTTGCCTTTCCAAGTACTGTCTCCAGAAATCCATTCAGTAACTTGTTTGCCACTGATATTCACTAGCATATAGTTCACTAGCTAATCCATGCTCCTCTTCTTAACCAAGGCACAACATTAGCTATCCCCGTCTTCCATTAACCCAACTTTTATTTATTTATTGAGATACAGTGCAGAATAGGCGCTTCTGGTCCAAAAAGCCACACCACCTAGTAACCTCTGGTTAACCAGCTTCCAGCAGAAGTGGTTGAGGCAGGTTCGATGTTGTCATTTAAAGTTAAACTGGACAGCTATATGGACAGGAAAGGAATGGAGGGCTATGGGCTGAGTGCAGGTTGGTGGGACTAGGTGAGAGTAAGAGTTTGGCACAGACTAGAAGGACCAAGATGGCCTGTTTCCATGCTGTAATTGTTATATGGTTAACCCAAGCTAAAATGGGGGAAAATTTACAATGACCAAGTAACCTACAAACCAGTACATCTATGGACTGTGGGAGGAAACAGAGCACCCGGAGAAAACCCATGCATTCCACAGGGAGGACATACAAGCTACTTCCGGATAATGTCAGAATTTAATTCTGAACTCCGATGCTCCAAGCCGTAACAGTGTCACGCTAACGGCTACACTATTGTGGCACCCCAAACTAAGGAAGTTACAGAAGTTTCTGAATTGAAGGCGGCTCCCTATGGTAGGCTTGCACATCAAAGTCAGGAGCTAAGCGATCAAGGGAAACTTGGCTGCATGGATTTGAAATTGGCTTCCCCACAGAAGGCAGAGAATGGAAGTAAATAGACCATAATATGCAATGAACCAGAATTGATTAGAAAGCTTAAGGTAAAAGAACCTTAAGGTTTTTGAAATTGATTAGGGATGATAATGTGATTGAATTCACTCTGAAATTTGAGAAGAAGCTAAAGTCAGATGTATCTGTATTACAGTGGGATAAAGTAATTTACAGAGGCTTGAGAGAGGAGTTGGCCGGAATTGATTGGAAAAGAACACTGGCAGGGATGATGGCAGAGCAGCAATGGCTGCAATTTCTGGAAGCAATTCAGAAGGCACAGGATATGTACACCTCAAAGAGGAAGTAGTATTCTAAAGGAAAGATGACACAGTAAGAGAAGTCAAAGCCAACATAAAAGCCAAAGGGAGTGCATATAATGGAGCAAAGACTAATGGGAAGTTAGAGGATTGGGAAGCTTTTAAAAACCAACAGGAAACAACTAAAAAAGTCATTAAAAATGTAAAGATGGAATACAAAAGCAAGCTAGCCAGCCATATTAAAGAGGATACCAAAAGTTTCTTCAGATACATAAGGTGTAAAAGAGAGGCAAGAGTGGATGTTGGACCACTGGGAAAAGATGTTGGAGAGGTAGTAATGGGGAACAAGGAAATAGCGGATGAACTGAATAAATTTTCAGCGTCGGTCTTCACTGTGGAGGGCACTAGCAGTATGGTGGAAGTTCCAGGCGTCAGGGGGCATGAAGTGTGTGAAGTTACCATAACTAGAGAGAAGGTTCTTGGGAAACTGAAAGATCTGAAGGTATATGGGTCACCTGGACCAGATGATGTACACCCCAGAGTCCTGAAATACCCCAGAGTCCTGAAAGAGGTGGCTGAAGAGATTTTGGAGTCATTAGCAATGATCTTTCAAGGATCACTAGATCTTGGAATGGTTCATGAAGACTGAAAAATTGCAAATGTCACTCCACTCTTCAAGAAGGGAGAGAGGCAGAAGAAAGGAAACTGTAGGCCAGTTAGTCTGACCTCAGTGGTTTTGAAGATTTTTGAGTCCATTATTAAGTAAGAGGCCTCAGGATACTTGGAGGTACATGATAAAATAGGCTACAGTCAGCATGGTTTCCTCAAAGGGAAAATCTGCTGGAATTCTTTGAAGAAATAACTAGCAGGATAGCCAAAGGAGAATTGGTTGATGCTGTGAACTTGGAATTTCAGAAGGCCTTTGTCAAGGTGCCACACATGAAGTTGTTTAACAGGCTATGAGCCCATGGTATTACAGGAAAGATTCTAGTATGGATAAAGCAGTGACTGATTGGCAGGTGGCAATGAGTGGGGGAAAAATGGAGCCATTTCTGACTGGCTGCCAGAAACTAGTGCTGTTCTACAAGGGTCTGTGTTGGGACCAATTCTTTTTACATTATAAGTCAGTGATTTAGATGAAGAACTTGATGGCTTTGCAACAATACGAAGACAGCTGGAGGGGCAGGTTATTTAGGAGAAGCAGAGAGACTACAGAAGGATATAGGCAGGTTCAGAGAATGGGCAAAGAAATGGCAGATGGAATAGTGTTGGGAAGTGTATGATCATACATTTTAGTAGAAGAAATGAAAAGGTTGACAATTTTCTAAATGGAGAGAAAGTACGAAGAACTGAAACACAATGGGATTTGGAAGTGCTTGAGCAGGCTCCCCGAAGGTTAATTTTCAGGTTGAGTCTGTGGTGAGGAAGGCAAATGCAATGTTAGCGTTAATTTCAGGAGGACTTAAATATAGAAGCAAAGTTATAATGTTAAAACTTTATAAAGAACTGGTGAGGCCTCACTTGGAGTATTGCGAGCAGGTTTGGACCCTTTATCTAAGAAAGGGTGTGCTGAAACTAGAGAGGGTTCACGGGAGGTTCACAAAAATGATTCCAGGATTGAATGGCTTGTCATATGAAGAGCGTCTTGATGGCTCGGGGCCTGTAATCATTGGAATTCAGAAGAATGAGGGGTGACCTCATTGAAAACTATCGAATGGTGAATGGTCTTGATAGAGTGGATGTGGAGAGGATGATTCCTTTGGTGGGAGAGACGACAACCAGAGGACACAGACTGTGAATAGAGGGGTGTTCTTTTAGAACGGAGATGAGGAGGAATTTCTTTTGCCAGTATGCAGTGAATATGTGGAATTCTTTGCTACAGGCAGCTGTGGAGGCCAAGTCTTTATGCATACTTAAGGCAGAAGTTGATAGTTTCTTGATGGGTCAGGTCATGAAAAGATACGGGGATATTGGGACTGAGAAGAAAATTCAATCGGCTATTATGAAATAGCGGAGCAGACTTGAGCCAAATGGTCCAATTCTGCTCTTGCATCTTATATTCTTTGACTTTAGTGACCTGTGATGTTCCATAAGGATCTGTTCTGGGATCACTGCTCTTTGTGATTTTTATAAATGATTTGGATGAGGAAATGGAAGAATGGGATAGTAAGTTTTCAGATGACATGAAAGTTGGTGATGTTGTGCATAGTGTAGAAGGATGTTGTAGGTTACAGCAGGACAGTGGTAGGAAGCAGAATTGGGCAGAGAAGTGGCAGATGGAGTTCAATCTGGAAAAGTGTGAACTGATTCACTTTGGAAGGGCAAACCTGAAGGCAGGATTATTAACTGTGTGAAGGAATGAGGGATCTTGGGACCCACGTCCATAGATTCCTCAATTTTGCAAAGATGGAAGGTGATTAAGAAGTTGTATGCTGTGTTGGCTTCATTAGTTGGGGGATTGAGTTCAAGAGCCACGAGATAATGTGGCAGCTCTATAAAGCTCTAGTTAGATTACACTTGGAATATTGTGTTCTGATCTGATCACCTCATTATAGGAAGACATGGAAGCTTTAGATGGGATGCAGAGGAGACTTACAAGGATCCTACCTGGTCTAGAGGGCCTGTCTTATGAAAATAGGATTAGCAAGCTAGGGTATTACTCTTTGGATGAAGGAAGATAACTTGTTAGAAGGGTGCAAGGTGATAAGAGGCATATATAAAGTGGACAGCCAGAGACTTGTTCCCAGAGTTAATATGAGGGGGAAAATCTTTTAAGATGTCTTGGAGGAAAGTATAGAGGGATGTCCATGTAGCAGGCCTCCCCTCTCTACACATCTGACGAACCCAAAAGAACGGCAGAGACTGATACACTTTGGCTCCAGCAGTGTCGCAGGAGTTGCCGGTCTGCATTGAACTCACCATAGGACTGCCTCAGGGACTCCAACTCTGGATTTTTCCCCTCAGGATTTACTCCCAAAGCCTTCCCCATGAGTAGGCGTAGCCACAAGGCAGCGGAGGTTTAAGATCATCAATCAAGGCTGATGAGCCTCATCTTCCCGAATTCTATTATGGTTCTTGGAATTACTGAGAATGCCCACAAGAGAACGAGGCTCAGGGTTGTATATAAAGCACATGTATGCACTTTAATAATAAATTTATTTTGAACTTTGAAGTTTGAACTTACCAATGAGGGAGATTCAGGAAATCCTTCCCAGCAATGTCGACATCTTGTGAGTGAATTATTAAAGCGTTCAGCAATACCATGTTGCTGTTAGGATTTTTGCTGATGGTTTAGAGTGCTCCACTGAGAGCTCACCTCACACTGATACCGACTGGGAGCATTATTTATAACCAAGAACTGCTGCTGGAATATCAGCACTTTTGTCACATGCTCTTTTTACCAATTAAATTCAGCTTTCTAAAATCAAGTGTGTTTACTCAGGTCAACAGAGGAGAGGCAGATCTTTATTTGAAAGTGCCTTCCTAACCAACCTGAATACTGCTGCAATCTAGCAACAAATGAGGTGCCATTCTGTTGGGCAGTAAATTCACTCACTATTTCCTTTCTATCTCTCTGCTTCAACTCACTATCTTCACCATTTAGAGAGAAGTAGGTTTTGATGATACAGACATCCCACCTCTCCCAGAAGTTCCGGGAGTCTCCCGCATATTAATAGTGGCTCCCTGATGCCTGCAAATTATATACAATATCCCGGAAATCAATTTTTTTTTGAGAGCACGAGAGAGAGAGCACACGCCATGGGAGAGGGTTCCAAAAAAATATATAAAACGTACATCACTCCAGACTACCCTAAAGTGTACCCCTGCCTAATAGGGGTCAAAAGTAATGACAGTGTTGCTCACTGCGCTGTTTACAACAGTGACTTTTCTATTACCCATGGTGGGTTAAGACTGTAAAAGACATGTTGAGGTGAGTTTGACAGGTGTCATTCATTCATTAGCATAGCTAACGTTATTTAAACTAGCTGGCTAGCTGCTAAGGAGCTACTCTATTGCAGACATCCCACCTCTCCCAGGAGTCTCCTGCAAATTGATGGTGTTACCTCCCTGAAATGAGTTTTTGCAGGGTGGGATGTCTAATGATATGACATGCTTTTTTTCTGATCACCGCAGCCTTGTGATCTTCACATCAGAGATAAGGATATTAATGGTGAAAATCTCAAGGTAAATTGGTTTATATTGTCATGTGTACATACAGACTCCACACAGACCATCAAAGGTCAGTATTGGACCAGAGTGTGGCCCTGACTCAGTGAGCCAAGAACCAGCACAGATACATAGAGTAAAGAAAGTACTGGAGAGACTATTACCCATCAGAAGATATGAAAATACCAGGATGAACTAAGTATTTTTTGCAGAATTTCAACAGTTTTGAACAAACCACAACATTGCCAGCAGTTTTTGTAACAATATTAAGCATGATAATAAAATTAGAGTTGTGAAGGAATTTCACTCTTTGATGTGATTACCAGTGGATGACAGGCAACCTCTTCACCATCTCTTCAACAATGCTAGTCATTGGAGTCACAAGTCAGTTTTACCAGCTTCAATGCAACAAACTTGATGTTAAGTTAGAAACATTGAAAAATTAGATGACAATAGAAATACCTTACCTTAGAAATTACCTAGGGTTATCCATAGCCTACTATTTTTCTGAGTTCCATGTACCTGCCCTTAAAAGACTCTATTGTATCCGCCTCCACCACCGTCGCCGACAGCTCATTCCATGCACTCACCACTCTCTACGTAAAAAAACTTACCCCTCACTGTTCTGGTAAGATGGCAGCATGATTGGTCACTCAGGCTCTTCAGGGTCCAACAAATGGTGCAAATGTTTGTCTTAAACATTTTTCTTGTGAGCTCAAGACCTTCGGGTTCATTGGCAAGACCGACGGCTGGGAAGCTCTGTGGCCTCAGTTGTAGTGCGGACCAGGCCCTCATGCAGTTGCAGCTACCCAGTGCATGAAGTACCAGAGGCCATGTTGGAGAGTAGAGACACGTCGGGTGCACTGGAATCCGTGCTAGATTGAGGATGGTGCCTGCAGCCCAGCTTCCCCATCAGTGCTGCTCTCCAGTGTTCACTCCTTGGAAGACAAGTTGGGTTGCCTTCATCTGCAGCTGACTTAGTGTGAGATGAGGCACTGCTACATGCTTGTTTTTGCAGAAACGTGGCTCTAGGTCTACATCCCATACACCACCAATCTTCAGGCCTTGACACTCAGGGACTTGCGTAAACATTGCTTTGTGACTGTATGTGCTGGATCAGAATCATATGTGTTGTTTGTGACTAAATTGACTGTATTCTGCACTTTGGCACTGGAGGAACAATATTTTATAAAACTGTGCACATGTGAATGGTTGAGTGACAATTAAACTTGAACTTGAATTACCCTGAAAATGTCAAATTCATTTCCCTGTGGCAAAAGGCCAAACTCCTTCCCTATGGCTAAAGGCATTTGAACAATGGTCTAACATGTCTGGAGGGGTAACAACCAGAGAAGGAACCCTGACAATCAATGCTACTTTGACCTAGTCTTTAAAAAAATTTCCCTCTCTGCCCCCCACTTCTTCCATTCACCACTCTGGTCTCTTCCCTCTCCGCCCTCTGGGATCCCTCCTCCTTCCCATTCTACTATGGTGTACTCTCCTCTCCTATCAGGCTCCTTCCTCTCCAGTCCTTTACCTCTCCCACCCACCTGGCTTCACCTATCCCCTTCTAGCCATTTCCCCCTCCCCCATCTTTATATTTTGGCATCTTCCTCCTTCCTTTCCAGTCCTGAAAAAGGGTCTCAGCCCAAAACATCAACCTATTTCCATACATGCTACCTGACCTGTTGAGTTCCTTCAGTATTTTCCATGTGCTGCTTTGGATTTCCAGCTCTACAGAACTTGTATTTATGATCTGAGCCAGTCTGCATGCTTTGTAAAGTCCCTATAGATCACAAACCTGCCAGAAATTCTTAATGTTAGATTAACTCATTACAGCTGAGATCAGTTCATTAGGATTTTTACTTAACAGCAAGCAATCCAATGAATCAAAGCACATGAAAATTCAATTAATGCATTAACGAGGAAGGATCAACACAGTTAAAAAAAACAGATTTATTAAAGCAAGAATGATTTGGATGTGAAGCCAGCAGCAATTTTTTTTTTCCATTGTCCTGTGTGGCTGCCACCAAATGAGGTAGCAGGTGGCTCCACGATTAGCACTGCTGCTTTCACAGGGAGGAGAGTGGATTCCAGTCCAACCACTGGTGCTGGCAGCAAAAAGGCTGTACTGTCTTAATGTGATAATGTTCGTTTCTGAATAAGCTGCAGGGAACCAGGGAGAATGGGACTGGGACTGGGACTGGGACTGATTGGTATTGGCTTATTGTCATGTATAGTGAGATAGAGTGAAAAATTTTGTTTGTATGACAGCCAGGCAAATTATGCCACACAAAGTTGGATCAAGATAGTAAAAAGAAAACTGAGTGTAGAATGTAGAGTTGCTGCTACAGAAAGAGTGTAGTATGGGTGTGCAAATAAAGTGCAAGAGATATGAGAAAGTAGATTGTGAGTTCACCTTACAATCACTTTCAACAGGAATCAGATTCAGGTTCAATATTACTCACAGATGTCATGAAACTAGTTTTGCAGCAGTAGTACAGTGCAATATATAAAACAAATGATAAATTACAAATTAAATATATTGCATACCATATATAAATATAGAATTTATTAATGTAAATGCTTAAGACAATTTGCAAGGTACTGTATTTGTCAGCATGGGCTGCAGAGTGAGTTTATAGATCTGATGGGAGAAATGGCAAGGGAGGATAAGGTACCCCATGCAAGGCTTATTGAGAAAGTAAGGAGGCATGGAATCCAAGGAGACATTGCTTTGTGGATTGCCCACAGAAGGCGAAGAGTGGTTGTAGATGGGTCATATTCTGCATGGTGGTCGGTCACCAGTGGTGTGCCTCAGGGATCTGTTCTGGGACCCTTATTCTTCGTGATTTTTATAAGTGACCTGGATGAGGAAGTGGAAGGATGGGTTAGTAAGTCTGCTGATGACATAAAGGTTGGGGGTGTTGTGGATAGTGTGGAGGGCTGTCAGAGGTTACAGCGGGACATTGACAGGCTGCAAAACTGGGCTAATAAGTGGCAGATGGAGATCAACCCAGATAAGTGTGAGGTGGTTCATTTTGGTAGGTCAAATATGATGGCAGAATATAGTATGAATGGTAAGGATCTTGGCAGTGTGGAGGATCAGAGGGATCTTGGGTCTGAGTCCAAAGGACGTTCAAAGCAGCATTGCAAGTTGACTCTGTGGTTAAGAAGGCATACGGTGTATTGGCCTTCATCAATCGTGGAATTGAATTTAGGAGCCGAGAGGTAATGTTGCAGCTATATAGGACTCTGGTCAGACCCCACTTGGAGCACCGTACTCAGTTCTGGTCGCCTCACTACAGGAAGGATGCGGAAGCCATAGGAAGGGTGCAGAGGAGATTTACAACGATGTTGCCTGGACTGGGGAACATGCCTTATGAAAACAGTTTGAGTGAACTCGGACTTTTCTCCTTGGAGCAATGGAGGATGAGAGGTGACCTGATAGAGGTGTATAGGATGAGGTGAGGCATTGATCATTTAGATAGTCAGAGGCTTTTTCCCAGGGTTGAAATCGCTGCCACGAGAGGGCACAGGTTTAAGGTGCTGGGGAGTAGGTACAGAGGAGATGTCAGGGGTAAGTTTTTTACGCAGAGAGTGGTGAGTGCGTGGAATGGGCTGCCAGCAACGGTGGTGGACGTGGACACGATAGGGTCTTTTAAGAAACTTTTGGATAGGTACATGGAGCTTGGAAAAATAGAAGGCTATGGTTGACCCTAGTAATTTCTAAAGTAGGGACATGTTCGACACAACCTTGTTGGCCAAAGGGCCTGTATTGTGCTGTAGGTTTTCTAAGAGTGCCACAGGATTGGTGTGGGACAGCTGACAGAGAAGGAGTTCTGGGGCGTAGGATAGCGTGAGTGTAGACACACCCAGCTCTGAGACACCATGCAAGATCATTTGATTCCAAACAATTGGTTTATTGACCATCTCATAATGTTCCTCTGGTGCCTCCCACTCCTTCCTTTGTCCCTTTCCTTTTTGCCAACCAGGATTCCCCTCTGCCTGCCCCTTCCCACTCTCAGTCCACAATGGAGACCCATATCAGAATCAGGTTTTACCATCACTCACATGTGTCATGAAATTTGTTCTTTTCAGCAGCAGCAGTAGAGTGTAATTAATAAAATTACTACAGTACTGTGCCAAAGTCTTAGGCACTTCAGATATATATACCTAAGACTTTGGCACAGTACTCTATGTATAGAAGCTGTTCCTAAAACGTTGTGTGTGTGTCTTCAGCCTCCTATACCTCATCCATCATGCTGATTTACGACAGGTCCATTCAAGAGTCTGATAACAGTGGGATAGAAGTTGACCTTGAATCTGGTAGTGGCCTTGTTGGGAGCCAGCATGGTGCCTGATGGCCCAAATGGCCTGCTTCTAAGTGATAAAAATCATATTTAACTCTCTACTCCAAGCCTTGGACCCTTCACCAACAGTGGCCTTTTGCAGATACTCTTACCTTTGTATCACTCCAACATGACCTACAGCTTCAATGGCCTAACCTTGTGAGTTCCCTCCAAAAATTGTGTTCCCTTCCTCCTTTAAAATGCTAGTTTTGATCTTTCTCTCCCTCTCCATAGACTCTGGCTGTCCTTCTATTTATTTCCAGCGCTTTATGTTATTTATTGCAGATTTACAGCCTTGACAGATTTTTTTTTTGATTTTCCCCTTTGATTAAGACTTTAGTAATTGAATCTAACATCTGTTGCTGTACTATTTGTTGTCATTGGTTCAATGTTCCTGCTCCTCCTGAGAAATACACTGCTTGTTACACTGCATTAAATGTGCTATGCATATACAAGTTATTGATGTTTCTACCAAATGTGGATGATTCACAAAAGTATAAGACTGTCATTCTCCCAAGACCATTGGCTCAGAAGGGAACAGCGTGGGTGTACAGCGTGGAATAGGCCCTTGTGGCCCTTCGAGCTGCACTGCCCAGCAATCCTCTGATTTAACCCTAACCTAATCACAGGACAATATACAATAACCAATTAACCAACCAACTGGTACATCCTTTGAACTGTAGGAGGAAACCGGAGCACCCAGAGGAAACCCACATGGTCACGAGGAGAACGTACAAAGTCCTTACAGGCCGGTGGTGAGAATTGAACCCAGGTCGCTGATACTGTAAAGTGTCGTGCTAACCACTAAGCCAACACGCTGCCTCAGTGAGGCAAGGGAAACTAAATTAATGTCTTGGGTCATTGGCACTGTCTGTTGTCACGTTAGTTTTCCAGGACAAACCAGATAGTTAGATGTGTACAAGTTTCCACAAACCACAATGGTCTAGAAGACCAAGGTAGCCTGCTTTATGATGGGAAGAGTTCTGTTTTCAGGGATCTATTATTTCTACTTATTTTATGTTGCATTCAGAATTCAGTCTTTCCAACTGTACAGCACTGCCTTGTCACTCTAATGGTTTGCCAGCTTAAACTACCATGTAACTGGAGCTTGAACACACTCATTCTGAATCATCAGGCAGACAGTGGCCAAATAAACCCATCTGCACCCACTCAGAAAGCGACTACATGCAGGACTTATACAGAGGAGCGTCCTTCCTGGCTAGGGTGTCTACGACCAGGCATCATCATCTCAGAATGTAGCATTGGCCAGTCAGGGCGAGATGCGAGGAAATTTCATCACTCAGGGCTGGTGATGCTTTGGAATTTTGTTCAGTCGCTGAATATGTTCATGGCAGAGTCTGGTAGATTTTCAGATATTAAAGGAATCAAGCATTATGGGGTTTGCACAGGAATGTGGTCCTAAATTAAAAACCCATCATGATTTTATTGAATAGCAGAACAGAAACAAGGGGTTGGATAACCTACTTCTCTTCCACTGCATTTTTTTAATATATTAACTGGCCTGGACTCACTGGAGTTTAAAAGAATGAGGGGGATCTCATTGAAATCTATCATATATTGAAAGCTCTAGACCTGGAGAGGATGCTTCCTATGGTAGGGGAGTCTAGGACCAAGGATATAGCCTCATAGTAGAACATCCCTTTACAACAGGGATGAAGAGGAATGTCTTTAGCTAGTGGGTGGCGAATCTGTGGAGTTCATTGCAACAGATAGCTGAGAAGACCAAGTCATTGGGTATATTTTAAGTGGAGGTTGAAAGGTTCTTGATTAGTAAGTTAATCAAAGGTTATGAGTTGAGAGGGACAATAAATCAGCCACGATTGATAACAGAACAGACTGGATGGACTAAATGGCCTAATTCTGCTACTATGTCATATGGTCTTGTGGTCTACACATGGTTCATAAGAAGTTTCTCCTTCCTTGCTTTGCTCCTGTGTTGTTGAAACCCCCATGAGATCATGGGGTCTTGCTAAGGTAACTTTTGTGCAAACGTCAGCTTGTCATGGTAGACCAGGCAAGATGCTTGTGCTTCCTAAGTAATCATTTTGCTGTTTTATTAATCTGCACTTCACTGACTCTCTGGTGAGATGACTTGATCTGGTGCCAGAAGCAGAGTCAGTTGGGTACCAGACTGACATTGCCAAAACATGATGCACTTCAGAACCCTGACAGGAATCACAGAGCACAACACTCCAACTCTGAAATTCAGACTTAGATTTTGCAGATGTAACGTACATGAGCTGAGACTCTCAGCACAGGCAGACAGCCACTTCATTAAAGGCAGCCACTGTTTGTTATGAAACTGATGTATGCACATGAATGCAGGCCAAACTGACGAGCTATTGCCTTGTCAGACTGCTCTTGACAATGCATTTCGTAAGTCTAGCTGTTACACAACTAAACATAAAGTCTTAATATAGAGGGAGCCTTGCAGATGTAGGTTGAATTATCTGAGCAGAGTTTGGACACAGGCAGGTACTTTGTCATTTATAAAAGAAATTGAGTTTGTACATCTCCGGACTTCAAAGGCAATTGTACCTTTGATACCAGAAATATTGATTCCAGGTATGAAGCTGACCACTGGAAATTTGAAGCATTTGTCAGGTATTTAACCAAAGTCACTGAGGACGTAATTTTCCTTTTGAAGATCTTTCTGCCTCTCAAAAACATCTCAAAGCATTTCTACTTGGATGAATTAGCCTGAAGTGCCTTGTCTGTCAGAGAAAAACCTGTACAAAATGCAGTAGTGGTGCTGGAGCTGTTTGGAAAATGTTAGTATCTTCCATCCTTAAATGTTCAGCAGCAAAAACAGAGGGAAGGAAAAGGACGTTGTGGACTCAGTACTGAGTTGAACAGTTTCAGATCATTAACACTGTCCTCATGCTTCTGGATAATGGTTGCTGTTTTCATTCAGTCCTCTACAATGTTGTTTCTTTATTACCCACACTTGGTTTGACTTTTAGTCCCTTCTACCTCCCACTGATCACTGACCCTTCACATTGTTCAGATCTGCCCTTCCTACTTTCCCTGCCTCTAATTTCATGTACCACCTCATGAGGTGAACAGAGGGGAGCTGCTTCCATTTGCTGGTAGTTCAATGATCGGGAAGCATAAAATTAAAGATTATTCTAAAGATACAATGGAGCATGAAGCAAAGGGAGCATTTATACGGAGACTGACCACTTGGAAGGATACGAGGAAGAGATTCAGTCAAGACTTCAAGAATGAATTGGGAATCATTTGAGGGACAGTAATTAGCATCTCTATTGGGAATGGGACAGCTGGGATTGCTCTACTATGAGACACAGAGGGCTAAATCTCCCCTTTCTGTAACATGATGTTTCCATACCCTATGATTTTGTCCCTTTCCAATTCTGATGAAGAATCATCGGCCTAAAATACTTAGCTCTGTTTTTCCTTCAACAGATACTGACTAACCAGATGAGCAAGTACAAGATTTTCTGTTTCTGTTTGAACTATAACATACAAGTTTAAATTTGAAATAAAACAGAGTTCTTTACCTGTAGATCCACATAGGATAACATAATAAGTAAGCCATCAATTTATATTAATGCCACTTTGTAAATGTAAGATCTAGGTTAATGACTTCAGAGTCTAATACTGAAAAAAAGCTGCCATTATGAAATGTATACTGAATATCAGGGTGGCGGGGTGGAGATATGTCCCTACCAAAGGAGGTGTAAGGAGCTCCTTCCCTTCCCTAGCCTGCAAGATGTAGCATCTAGTTAGCACCCCACCCCACTACCGATCAGCCATGGAGCACGTGGTGGATAGTCGTGTGAGCAGCCGGTGCATTTTACAAGTCCTGGTTGTGCAAACCACTGAGGCCAGGCAGACAATCTCTCAAGAGTATTGATCACGGCTGGCGTCACCCATCTTGTAAAGACACTGTCCAGAGGAGGCCATGGCAAACCAATTACGTGGAGAAATATTGCCAAGAACAATCATGGTCATAAAGATCATGATCGACCATGTCATAGAACATGGCACATAATGAACAAAACTACTGAAAATGCTGGTGATCCTCATCAGATCGGGCTTCTTTTACAGATGGCAGATAAGATCATTAGAAAGTTGGAGAAGGAGTAGGCCTCCCAATCCTGACCTGTCATTCAATATGATTATGACTGATCTTCCTTAGGCTTCCTATTCTCATTTATGCCAGTTCCTGGATCTTTCAAAATTGTATTTACTTCCTCTTTAAATACACGCTCCCAAATGCTCTACTCTTCACAACCTTCTGAATAGGCAGTTCCAGAGTTTCACCTTCCTCTGCAAGGATTTACTGCACAGCTCAACTAATAAAAACTGCCCCAACCTTAATTTGAGATTCTCCAACTAAATAGGTAAATTGATGAATTACTTTATTAGTGTTATGAGACCAACGTGCAGTGAAAAGCTTTGTTTTACATGCCATAAATACACTTCATCACATCAGTGCAAGGGAAAAGCAATAACAGGATGCAGAATAAAGTGCTGTGCAGACAGACAGTACGGGGAATTCACAGAGTCGAATAGAATAGAATAGAATAGAATGATTATAATAGAAATAATGAGTTGATCTGTAGCAAGAAGCTTGCAACAAGTCATCACACTTGAGCACCATCTCAACACTTACCCTGCCCTACCTCCTCAGGATGTTTCAATAGGGTCACTCCCAATGTTCCCTCCAAGGTGTGCACATGTGCACGCGTATGTGTACCAGTACAGAAGTGGTTATTGGTGAACTCACAGTCCCCTGGGAAGACAACATTGATGAAGCCTATGAGTGCATAGATATGCAGAATTAAGATCAGACTGCAGAGACAGAGGGTGGAAGGTCTCATGCTATCCATTCGAAGTAGGCTGCCGTGGGTTTATTGCGTTTACTCTCCAGAAGAGGCTGCTTGACCTTGGCTTCACTAGAAGAGAGATCAAGTCAACCAGCAGGGCTGTAGCTGAGGCAGCAGAGAAAGGATCAGCATGGGTGTGGACCAAGTATGTCCAGAGGGGCAGATAGTTGGACAGTGTATACGTATCTTGCAAACCCTTCAGTAGTTGCATAGACACCTGAAGAGTAGACTATCTGTTGGATGGATGCAACCAACAACTCTGATAGAGGCAGATGCCAGGTTTTTAAGCTCACCAGTGGGAGGTGGTGCTTTAACACTGCTGGCCCACCACCTCGAAGGAGTCTTGATCATAAGCGGGCCGAAACTCCTGAAGACAGGTGGCAGATCAACTGATGATCCCGCTGGTGGTAGCACAGGACAGTTAACATCTTAGTCCACATGTATTTTAACTCTTTGCTACTAGCGCACAAAGGAATATAAACTGCGCACAAATGCCACCATCTACCTCATTGCCATGTTAAGCATATTTCACGATCGTACACAATCACATTTCCCTTTGGGTTCTGATGTGGTCACTGTTGACAATGTGGAGTTTGCAATGAGTTGTCTGCAGATTTTAGAACTGGCTTATTTATACTGACTTTATTCGATAAATTATTCAGCGTGCACATGTTGCTGTCACTGGGCAAAAAAACTGCACAGCACAAGATTTTTGCATACACTGGACATTACAAATTAGAGGGAATACTGGTCACACCTTCTTTTTCTAAACTCCAACAAGTTAATTTAGAACAATAAAGATCGCTCATGATATATCTCCCACATTCATTCTCGAGAGCGTAGGAGAACGAGGGGAGATTTAATAGAGATATACAAAATTATGAGGGGTATAGATAGACAAGAAGATGCTTTCCACTGAGACTACAACTAGAGGTCATGATTTAAAGATGAATGCTGAAACGTTTAAGGGGAACTCGGGGGAGAACTACACTCAGAGTGTGGTGCATGTTCGCAGCAGAAGTGGTGAATATGGGCTTGATTTCAACATTTAAGAGAAGTTTGGATGAATACATTAGTAGAAGGGGTTTAGAAGACTATAGTGTAAGTGCAGGTTAGTGGGACAAGGCAGAATAAAAGTTTGACCTGGACTGGATGAGGCATAGGGCCTGATACTGAGCTATATGACATATGAATATAATTAAACATCATGGCTAATTTATCAACCCTTTCAATCCCATTCTCCTGGCTTCTCCCCGTAACCTTTGATGCCCTTACTAATCAGGACCCTATTAACCTTCAATTTAAATATACCAACTGACTTGCCCTCCATACCGTCTGTGACATTGAATTTCACAGATTCCTTCCCCCTCCCCACCCCTGATAAAGAAATTCCTCCTTATCTCTGTTCTAAAGGGACATCTTGCATTCTGAGGTTCTGCCCTCTGGTTCTAGATTCCCCCGCTATCAGAGGCATCCTCTCCACATCCACTCAATCTAGGCCTTTCAACATTTGGTAGGTTTCAAAGAGATCTCCCACCCCACCCCCCCAACCCACCTACCCCCCCCCAACACATTCCTCTAAACCCCAGCGAGCACAGGCCCAGAGCCATCAAACGCTCCTCATATGTTAACTCCTTTATTTCCTGGGTTCATTCTCGTGAACATTCTTGGGACCCTTTTGAACGTCAGCACATCCTTTCTTAGATAAAGAGTCCAAAACTGCTCGTTGACTCCAAGTGCGGCACGACCAGTGTTTTGTGAAGCCTCAGCAGTGGTTTCAATGCTGTAGTTCAGCGGTAGTTCTCTCTGACTCTACGATAGCCTAACCCTCTCATTTTAGCAATTGGCCTGGATCACTGTAACAAGATGCTAATTTATTCCCTCTGCCCCCCAGCAATACAGCCTGACCTGCAGAGTGCCTCCAGCATTTTGTGGTTTAATTTTTAGATCATAGTTGTGTTCTGTTTATATTTAATTTTGTAAATAGGTGATGATCTCAGAGGACACACTGACGTCATTGTGCTTATAAATGTATAAGTTTAAGCACCCTATGTAGGGAGTTTTTTTTTGACATAGAGTGGGAGTAAATATCCTCGTTTGAAGCTCCTTTGTGGTGTAATTGTATTTAAAAGTAGATTGTAACAGGACTCCAGCAGTGTTCATGATTTACCTCAGGATACATTATAATTGATGATGAACATAGCATATTAAAGAACAGAATAACAAAAAGTCTCAGTGCTGTGCTGTTAAGGGCCCTGTTCTTGCAGTCTGGGATGATTCTGCGGACTAAAGCAAAAACAGCCAAAGAGACGAAAGCTCAATCTTTCGACTGAAGGCTAAGTAAGTCAGTTTTAGTCTCTTCCCGTGGGTCTAATGTTAGGGGAAGCAGTGAGAGCTTCAAACAGCACAGTGAAGCAGCTGGTTACACTGCTCTGGCAACTCGGATTCAATCCAAATCTCTGGTGCTGTCTGCGTGGAGTTTGCAAGTCTTCCTGTGATCACATGGAGTTTCCTCTGGGTATTTTGGTTTCCTCCCATATACTAAAGGTGTTTGGGTCATGAGGTTAATCGGCCAATGTATGTTGTCCCTAGTATGTAGGTGGACCACTATACCTACTGGTCACCCTTGGACAAGGTGTAGCACCCGTTTAGCTTCTTGACCAATGTCACACGAAGTCATAAGACCAGCGGGTGCATATCACAAGTCCTGGTTATGCGACACTGACACCAGGCAGACAATCTCCGATGAGTGTTGATAATAGCTTGGTTCATTCATCCTGTAAAGATACTGCCCAGAAGAAGGCAACGGCAAACCATATTTGTGGAAATATTTGCCAAGAACAATAACGGTCACCATGATCGCCCACGTCACATGATGATCATGATGATAATGTAGATGGGTAGTAGAATCTGATGTGAGGAGGTGGGTTGACAGAAATATGTGGAGAATGAAACAGAATTGGTGTTTAATCTGCTCTTGACCATTGGTGCAGGCTTGGTCTGTCAATGGGCCTGTTTCTGTGCTGTGACTTCACAACTCCACAAAGCTTTGTTTCAATGTGGAGCAACACACATCAAAGTTGCTGGTGAACGCAGCAGGCCAAGCAGCATGTATAGGAAGAGGTGCAGTCGACGTTTCAGGCCGAGACCCTTCGTCAGGACTTTCAATGTGGAGCCTGGCATTGCTTCTTAAAGCTGAACCAACCGTGTTTCAAATAAAATTAAAGCATGCCATGCATTGTAGGTATGAATACAGTGAACAAATTGGAAATAAGAGTGCACACTGAAGAGATTTGAGCAGTATATTACCTTTAGGGTGGGAAAAGAAACAAAACATTGGTTAACATTTTGACTACTTCATAGGCAGTGTATAGCATAGTGTGTGAATTCTGTACATCCAGTATGAGAAGAGGAGACACTATTCCTGAGCTAGAAGACAATTGCTGAAAATTTGCCATTGTGAATGGTGCAAAGAGGGATAACAAGAAAGCAGCAAAGTTTACTGAAATTATCAATGAAAGGTAATACTAACATAAAAAAAACTCTGCAGTAAGCTTCAAATATCTTGCTGCAGAGGTTAGAAGAATACATTAACCTGTAGCCAGCTGAAATGACGGAGAGCTATAAATTCAGCATGTGCAATGTGACTAACTATTACAGAACTCAAAGTCCTTTTTAAGGTATTTTAATGCTGGAGATTTTGTGGGATCTCTCAAGTGGGCCAAGAATTCGAACAATCCATCTAAAGCTGCTAGGTATAAGTAGCTTTACATTTGTTGTGTAGGATTATGAACTGCATAGAGATGGCAGCTAAGATTTCTAGGGATTTCCTTCCTGTTGGGTACGTGGCCAAGTGGTTAAGGCATTTGTCTAGTTATTTCAGGGTCGCTAGTTTGAGCCTCAGCTATGGCAGCGTGTTTGTGCCCTTGAGCAAGGCACTTAATCACACATTGCTCTGTCTGTGTGAGGAGTGGCGCCCCACACAGACTTCCAATCTGCACCTTGTAAGGCATGAAAATGCCTGATGCAGGCCTCTCATGGTCTGAGTCGATGTTCCCTCCCCTCCTTCCTGTGGTGTATACAAGTATAACAGGGTCTACAGTCAAAGAAGAACTCTTAAAGCTTTGATCCAGAAATAAGGACAGTATCATGGAACTACAAGTGGTCATTGCATTGGATGCATCAACAAATCATTCAAAGTAATGCTGGAGAAGGTTTATAGAAGAATTATAGAAGCCTAAACATCCTTTATTGTGACTATAAAGTAGAATGACTAATAATTTTCCAGGTTTCCCCTTCCTCTCAAAGTGAGTCCATAGACCTGCTTCACCTTTACATATTGTAATCTCAGTGGCTGTTACCAGGAAATCTTTATCACACATTCCAGCCACTTACACTCCCAACATTAGACAATTCTAATCTGCACAGAGCATCAGCTTCATCAGTAAGAAGTTCGGTCCAATCAATTCCCAGAGCTACATGTAAATTTCACTTTTTTTAGAATTAATTTTAATCTATCAGGAAATCAAAAGCAACAAAAAATGTTACTGGTTTTATACCCTGCCCAGTGAATTTTTAAAAATCATTGCCTGTTACTGGTGGTCGCACAGTGTGTTTGTAACATCCTGACGAAGGGTCTTGACCTGAAACGTCGACTGCACCTCTTCCTAGAGATGCTGCCTGGCCTGCTGCGTTCACCAGCAACTTTTATGTGTGTTGCTTGAATTTCCAGCATCTGCAGAATTCCTGTTGTTCAAGAACCTATCAACCTCTGTTTTCAATATACCCAATGACTTGGCCTCTATGGCTATCTGTGACAATGAATTCCATAGATTCACCACCATCTGGCCAAAGAAATTCATCCTCATATCCGTTCTAAAGGGATGAACTCTGTGCCCTCTGGTCCTAGACTCCCCTGCTAAAGGAAATATTGTTCTCCATAGCTGATAGGTTGTATTGGCCTAATTCTGCTCCTATATCTTAGGATTTTATGGAATGGCTGACTTGACCACCATGAAGAATCCACACTGAATTTTTTTCAAATGATCTTGTTCTTGTCTGCATCAGATTTGAATAGTATCAGAACATACCTTGGCATAGATCTTTGTTACTCATGAAATACTTGCTGAATTAGTGTCCAACAATTCAATGCCGACATTTACTTCCCATTTATTTGTATTTTATGCAACACCATCAAACTCTCTGTACCGCTCAACAGAGAGCTCTGATAATAACGTTAGAGGATGCTCGAGGAAGCAACTGTTCCAAGATAACTCGAACTTCACCATGAATCATTTTTGGACCAACTGCTGTCCAGCTCCAAGCTCTGCTTCTGATTCCTCGAGCAAAGCTGTTCATATGTCACATTCGTCTGTGAATGAATTAGGTCCAGTCCAACCTACAGAGGAAAAGTTGAAAAGACAGCCACTGAAGCAGAAAGCAATGTTGTGAAACAGAAAAGTAATGTCATCTTGTTGAGAGAGTTTTTGGGTTATCATCCAGTGAAGACATAGAATTTAGAAACAAGAAGGGGAGGCTGTATTATAAACCCCCTCAATAAGGGGAACTTGAGGAGCAAATGTGTACTCTGTTCACAGATGTAACAAGAATAGTGTTGTAATAGTGGGAGATTTTAATTCCCCTAGTATTGACTGGGCCACCCAGAGCCAGACACGATGGAGTTTGTGAATGTCTCCAGGAAACATTACAGAGGGTCCTATTGGGGAAATGCAGTGCCTGACCTCCTCTTAAGACCAAGACAGGGCAAGTAACTGAAGTGGCAGTCAGGGAGTACTTTGGCTGTAGTGACTATAATTCTATCAGTTTAAAGCAGTGATGGAAAAGGTAGGACATTTCCATAGATTAGGGTCCTAAGCTGCAGGAGGGCTAATTTAGGGGTAAGTAGGCAGGATCTAGCAGAGGCTGGTTAGGTGGGACTGCTTGAAGGTAAAGAATGAATAACAAGTGTTAGGTTTTTAAGGGCTTGCTAGCAAGTGATCAGGAATAACATGTTCCTGTTAAGGTGATGGGTAAACCTCGAGAGTTTAGGGACCCTTTGTGAGATATTGGAACTCTGTCAAGAAAAAGAAAGAAGCACACATTGAACTTAAGTGGTCTTGGATGATTACTATAAATAAATTAGGAATGATCTTAAGAGGAAAATCAGCAGGGCAAAGTGATGGTATAAACTGGATCTGACAGGGAAGATAAAGGAAAATCCCGAGAGGTTCTATAGCAATATGTAAAGTAAAAGAGTGACTAGGGAGAGAGTAGGGCCTTTTAGAGATCAGCAGGAAATGGATGATTCTCCTTTGTGTTTACTGAAAAGAAAATCATGGTTGCTCAAGAAATGAGGGAAAGAAGTCGAAATGTTTTAGAGGGCATTTATATTGCCATGGAGGAAGCACTTGCAGCCTTACAGCATTAAGAAGGAAAAATGCCCAAGGCCTGACTGAGTGCATCCTCAGACTTTGTGGGAAGCTAGAAAGGGAATTTCAGAAGCCCTTGCAGAGATATTTGTTTCATCATTTGTCACTGGTGAAGCTCCTGAGGACTGGAAGGAGACTACTGCAGTTCTGCAGTTTTTAAAAAGTGAGGACAGGACAAGCCAGAGAGCTATAGAGACAAGAGATTTTGGATTTCCTTCCTCAATTTAACAGCAGATATTTGGAATTATGGATATAATATATTGGCCTTAGCATCAATAGGTCTCAGAAATGATAAAGACCAGTTATCCCAATAATTTCACAACAGTTCCTTCAGAAGAACACATGAATTGATGGCAGCTGAGGACAGGGCTGCACTCAACCATGATGATAGGGTGTGTCAACACTTGGTCTCTATGCCCCTCTGTGTGAACGATGGCTGGATGGGTAGGGTAAAAGAAAGCTTCTGTGGAATGGAGAAAGGAAGCATTTGGTTCTGTGATAAAGTTTTCAAAAGTTCAAAGTAAATTTATTATCAAAGTACGGTCGTCACCATATAAATCCCTAGGATTTGTTTTCCTGTGGGCATTCACAGTAAATCCAAGAAACACAATAGAACCGATAAAAGAACACACTCAACAGGATGGACAAATAATAATAATAATAATAATAAATAAGCAATAAATATCAAGAACACGAGATGAAGAGTCCTCAAAAGTTAGACCATAGCTTGTGGGAACAGTTCAGTGCTGGGACAAGTGAAGTTGAGTGAAGTTATCCACTACAGTTCTAGAGCCTGATGTTTAAGGAGTAATAACTGTTCCTGAACCTGGTGCTATGGATCCTGAGGCTCCTGTACCTTCTTCCGGATGGCAGTAGCAAGAGGAAAGCGTAGCCTGATGGTGAGAGTCATTGACGATCATGGATTCTAACATTTTTTATGACATGGACCTATACCATTAAACTAGAGGTCCATGGACCCCAGGCTGGGAACTCCTGTATTCCTGTGACAACGCTCGGTGTAGATGCTCTCAGTGGTAGTGAGGGATTTACCCACAATGGGCTGGGCCGATTCCACAGTGGTTTACAATGTTGTTTCTCTCCCTGTCTACCTACATGTACCACAAGCCGGTCTTTGCATTATCACTGTTTTGACCCAACGGTTCAATGATAAGAGATGAGAATTCTTTAACCTGCGCCTGCCCGGGTGGTGGAGGCAACTACTCTCACAACATTTATCAAGTATGTGGAATCATCGAAATTTAACAGGCTGGGAAATGGAACTGGTAATGATGCGGACTTGATGGTCGACTGAAGGGCACGTTGCATGTTGGATGGCACTGTGCCCTATGGCAATGCATCTGTATTTGAGCTTGACATATTACGGTAATATTGATATAGGGTCTGACACCACATACTTTCTCTGTCCTTCTGTATCCTAAGTTGAGCTTCACATATTCTCATTCATCTGAGAAACTTAACATAAAGGGAGTGTTTGATGTCCCTCAAACTGTTCTCAATCGAGATCAGAAGGATCAGTGGGGAACTCATTGTGGTGCAACGGCAACAAACTCTCAGTCAATGTCAGCAAAACCAAAGAGCTGAACATTGACTTCAGGATGAAGAAGCTGAAGGTCCATAAGCCAGCGCACGTTAGGAAATCGGAGATGGAGAAGGTCATCAGCTTTAAGTTCCTTGGCGTTATCATATCAGGGAATCTGCCCTGGAACCAGCATGCAAGAGCCTTCACAAATAAGGCAGGTTCTCTACTTTCTTAGAAGTTTGTGTAGATTCAGCATGGAACCAAAAAACTTTGACAGACTTTTATAGATGCACAGTGGAAAGTATCCTAATTGGTTGCATTTTGGCCTGTTAGGGAAACACTAAGGCCCAAGAATGGAAAGTGATACAGAAGTGGTGGATAGAGCCTAGTCCATAACAGGCAAAGCTCTCCCCACCACTGAGAACATTTACGTGGAGCACTGCCACAAGAAAGCAGCCACAATGATCAAAGACCCCACCATCCTGGCCATGCTCTCTTCTTGCAACTACCACTGGGCAGGAGATACAGGGCCTTAGGTTCCAAACCTACAGGTTCAGGGACAGTTAGTACCCTACAACCATCGGAAACAGTTATTACGCTACACCCTGAACTGGCATGGATAATGTCACTCATCGTAAGTCTGAATTGAATCTAAAACAGATTCACTTTCAAGGACACTTCACAACTCATGTTTTGCACACTGGTTATTTGTCAATCCTTGTTTACGTAGAATTTTTCATAAATTCTACCGTATTTCTTTACTTTCCTATACTTGTCTGCAAGAAAATGAATCTCAACTTAATATATGGTAGCATATGGTAACAGTTAAAGCAGTTGGGAAAGGTTTCACCTAATTTGGCAGGGGAGTGGGAACCAGAGTGATGGGGCAGCTGGTACACAATTCGATGAATTGTGTAGTGAGAAATTGTGCAGGAAGGACAGGGAGGTGATCGGGTAAAACTGCAGTCAGTGGGATGAGTTGAATTGTAAGATCGAGGCAAAATCAAAAACTGTGTTGATTGCAAGACTGAAAAAATAGGCATCCGTTAGTCTTGCGAGACCATGGATCTGCGCCTGGAAGGTCTTTCACTCTCCAGGGCGCAGGCCTGGGCAAGGTTGTATGGAAGACCAGCAGTTGCCCATGCTGCAAGTCTCCCCTCTCCACGACACCAATGTTGTCCGAGGGAAGGGTATTAGGACACATACAGCTTGGCACCAGTGTCGTCACAGAGCAATGTGTGATTAAGTGCCTTGCTCAAGGGCACAACACGTTGCCTCGGCTGGGACTCAAACTCACAACCTTTATTTTGCTAGTCGAATGCCTTAACCACTTGGCCACATGCCCACATGATTACAAGACTGACTGAAGGTGTTACATCTGAATACACGCAGTATATAGAATAAGGTGGATGCATTTAGAGATTAGCAGGTATGGCATTGTGGCCGTCACTGAGTTGAGGCTGAAGGAACTCATAGTTGAGATCTCAGCATCCAAGGATACACATCGTATCAAAAGGACAGGCAGGTAGACAGGAGGAGAGGGGGTGGTTCTATGAAGTCCTAACCTTAGAAAGAGGAGGCATAGGATCAGAAGACGTAGAGTAGTCATGGGTAGAGTTAAGAAACTGCAAGGATAAGAAGACCCTGATGGGAGTTATATAGAGGCCTATGAACATAGCCAGGATAGGGGATATAAATTACAACAGGAGATAGAAAAGGCATGTAAAAATGGCAATGGGGAATTTCAATATGCAGGTAGGTCAGGAAAATACTGTTGGTGCTGGATCCCAAGAGAGAGAATTTGAAGAATGCCGATGAGATTGATGGCTTCTTAGAGCAGCTTGTGGATGATCCCACTAGGAGAAAGATAATTCTGGATCAGGTGTTCTGTAATGAACCAGATTTCATTCGCGAGCTTGAGGTAAAAGAATTTTTACCATAATATGATAGAGTTCACCGTGCAGCTTGAGAGAGAGAAGATAAAGTTAGATGTATCAGTATATAGTGGAATAAAGAGAATTGTTCGGGCATGTGAGAGGAGCAGGCCAAGTTGATTGGAAGGGGACACTAGCAGGATTGACAGCAGACAACAGTGGCTGGAGCTTCTGGGGGCAATTTAGAAGGTGCAAGATAAATACATCCCAAAGATGAAGAAGTATTCTAAAGGTAGGATGAGGCAACCATAGCTGACGAGGGAAGTCAAAGACAGCATAAAAGGAAAAGAGAGGTTATATAATATAGCAAAATTAGTGGGAAGTTACAGGATTGGGAAGCTTAAAAACCAATGAAGACAACTAACAAAGCCACTAGAATATATAAGATGAAGTATGAAAGTAAGCTACCCAATGATATAAAAGATGATACCTAACATTTTATCAAATATTTAAGGAAGAAAAGAGAGATGAGAGTGGATATCAGACTGCTGGAAAATGATGCAGGACAAGTAGTAATAGGGGACAAACTTAATAAGTATTTTGTATCAGTCTTCTCTATGGAAGACACGGGTGGTCTACCAGAAATTTGGGAGTGTCAAGAAGCAGAAGTGAATGTAGTTGCTAATACTAAGGAAAAAGTGCTTGGGAAGTGGAATGGTCTGAAGGCAGATAAGTCATCTGGACTAGATTTTTCTACAGCTCAACGTTTTGAATGAGGCAGCTGAAGAGGCATTAGTAATGATCTTTCAAGAATTAATGGATTCAGGAATAGTTTCAGAGGACTGGAAAATTACAAATGTCACTCCACTTTTTAAGAAGGGGGGGAGAAAGAAGAAAGAACATTGAGGAAGATTCCTCAAGGAACATTGAGGAAGCAGAGGGTCGGCAGAAAGAATTAGACAGATGAGGAGAATGGGCAAAGAAGCTGTAGATGGAAAGTGGGGTAGTGAAGTGTATGGTCATGCACTTTCAAAAAGAAATAAAGGCATAGACTATTTTCTAAATTGAGAGAAAATTTAAAAACCAGATGTGCAAAGGGACTTGGGAGCCCTATTGCAAGAGTCCCTAAGGGTTAACTTGCCAAGTTGAGTCGGTAGTAAGGAAGGCAAATCCAATGTTAGCTTTCATTTCGAGAAGTATAAGAATATAAGAGCAAAGATGTAATGCTGAGACTTTATAATTAATTGGTCAGACTGCACTTGGAGTATTATGAGCAGTTTTGGGCCTTTATCTCAGAAAAGGTTGGCATTGGAGAGCATCTAGAGGAGGTTTGTGAGCATGATTTTAGGAAGGAAATGGTTAACATATAAGGAGAGTTTGATGGCTCTGGGCCTGTACTCACTGGAGTTTAGAAGACTGAGGGGGAGATCTCATTGAAAGCTGTTGTATTTTGAGAGGCTGAGATAGAGTGGACGTGGAGAGGATATTTCCTATAGTGGGTGAGTCTAGGACCGGAGGGCACAGCCTCAGACTAGAAGGATATCCATTTAGAACAGAGTTAAGGAAACATTTCTTTAGCCGGAGGATGGTGAATCTACGGAATTCATTGCCATTGCACAACAGGTGTAGATGTCAACTCATGGAGTGTATTTAAAGTGGGGTGTGATAGGTTCTTGTTTCGAAAGGGCATCAAAGGTTATGGGCACAAGGCAAGAGAATGGGGTGAAGAGAGATAATAAGTCAGCCATGATAGAATGACAGTGAAGACTCAATGGGTCAAATGGCCTAATTCTGCTCCTAAGTCTTATACTCAGTACATACTTTGATAGTAAATTTTACTTTGACTTTGATTGTGACATATCAGATACTGAAAAGCCAAGATCGAGTGGATGTGGAGAGGCTGTTTCATTTTGAAAGGTGACGCCAGGATCCAGTGGTACATCCCTTTAAATCTGAGATGAAGAAGAATTTCTTCAGCCAGAGGGTGGTAATTCTGTGGAATTCATTGGCGGGGGAAACCAAGCCATTGGGTGCTTTTAAGGCAGAGATTGATAGGTTCTGATTGGTAAAGGGGTTAAGGATTATGGGGAGAAGCAGGAGAATGGGGTTGAAATAAACAACTGTGATTGAATGGCAAAGAAGACACAATGAGCTGAACGGTCTCATCATAAAGGGGAAAAGTATTTTAAAGGAAAGATGACACAACCGTGTCTAACAAGAGAAAGTAAAGCCAATTTAAAAGTCAAAGAGTGGGCATATAATAGAGCAAAAATTGGAGGATTTGGAAGCTTTTAAAAACCAACAAAAGGCAACTAAAAAATCATTAAGAAGGTAAAGATGGAATACTAAAGTATGTTAGCTAATATGGGGGAGGCAGTGCGCGCAGCCTCTCTGGTGAATGATATCTGTATTTGTCAAGAAGGATGCCATGCACAATCCTGATTTGATGGAGACAGACGTGAGAAGCACAGAGGAACATCCAGAGAAACTTCTGAAATGCCCGCTTCGCTGCCGCTGCTACTGTGCGATCGAGAATCTCCGGAGGGGAAGGCCCCGAATCCTCGGCTTTGCCTGTTGCTTGGCGGCGGGGCCAAGGTCGAAGTGCTCGGCAGAGGTGGTGCTCGGTGCTCGGTGTCGGAGGGCTGGTTGGAGGCTCGAATTTTTCGGATGGACTCAAGAGTCAGCTGTGGTCGGGTGCTTCCAGGGTGCTGCATCGGCAAGTTTGTGGCGCTGGAGGTTCATGGCAGGGAGAGTTTTTCTTCCTTCTACTGTCTGCGTGAGATGACGGGACTTTCAAGACTTTGAGACTTTTTTTTACCGTGCCCATGGTCTGTTCTTCATCAAATTACAGTATTGCTTTGCACTGTTGTAACTATATGTTATAATTAAGTGTTTTTTGTCAGTTTTTTAGTCTTGGTCTGTCTTGTGTTTCTGTGATATCATACTGGAGGAACATTGTATCATTTCTTAATGCATGCATTACTAAATGACAATAAAAGAGGACTGTGTGTCCTCATAATCTAATCTAATCTAATAATATTAAAGAGGATACCAAAAGTTTCTTCCAATACATAAAATATAAAGCAACACTTACAACATGCTGGAGGAACTACCAGGTGAAAAACCAGTAAGGGGAAAGATAAAGGGGTGGGGGAGGGGAGGCAGGGAGGTGATAGGCAGGAAAGGTGAAGAAAGAATAGGGGAAAACGCAATGGGTAGTAGAAGGAGGCAGAACTATGAGGGAGGTGATAGGCAGCTGGGGGAGGGGACAGAGTGACATAGGGATAGGGGAAGGGAGGGGGAGGGAATTACTGGAAGCTGGAGAATTCTATGTTCATACCAAGGGGCTGGAGACTACCTAGATGGTATATGAGGTGTTGCTCCTCCAACCTGAGTTTAGCCTCATCATGACAGTAAAGGAGGCCATGTATGGACATATCTGAATGGGAGTGGGAAGCAGAGCTGAAGTGGGTGGCTACTGGGAGATCCTGTCTGTTTTGGTGGATGGAGTGGAGGTGCTCGACGAAGCGGTCCCCCAATCTGCATCGGGTTTCACCAAAATATACAAGTCAGGCAAGGGTGAATATTGGACTGCTGGAAAACAATGCTGAAGAGTTAGTAATGGGGGACAACAAAATGGCGGATGAACAGAATAAGTATTTTGCATCTGTCTTCACTGTGGAAGGTACTAGCAGTATGGCAGAAGTTCTAGGTGTCAGGGGGCATGAAGTGTGTGAAGTTACCATAAGTAGACAGAAGGTTCTTGGGAAATTGAAAGGTTGAAGGTAGAGAAGTCACCTGGACCTGATGGTGTACACCCAGAGGGTCTGAAAGAGGTGGCCGAAAAGAATGTGGAGGTATTAGTAATGATCTTTCAAGAATCACTAGATTCTGGAATGTTTCTGGAAAACTGGAAAATTACAAATGTCATGCCATTCTTCAAGAAGGGAGAGAGGCGAAAGAAAGGAATCTATAGACCTCAGTGGTCGGGAAGACATTGGAGTCGATTATTAAGATCACAAGATCACAAGATCACAAGACAAAGAAGTCGAAGTAGGCCATTCAGCCCATCGAGTCTGCTCCGCAGCTCCCCCATGAGCTAAACTATTCACCCATCTAGTTCCAATTTCCGGCTTTTTCCCCATATCCCTTGATACCCTGACTAATTAGATACCTGTCAATCTCCTCCTTAAACACCCTCAGTGATTGGGCCTCCACAGCCATATGTGGCAATGAATTCCACAAATCCACGACCCTCTGGCTAAAAAAATTTCTCCTCATCTCTGTTTTAACTGGGTACCCTCTAATTCTAAGACTATAGCCTCTTGTCCTGGACTCACCCACCAAGGGAAACAACCTTTCCACATCTACTCTGTCCAACCCTTTCAACATTCGAAACGTGAGATCCCCTCTCATTCTTTTATACTCTAATGAATACAATCCAAGAGCCGACAGACGCTCCTCATATGTTAGCCCCTGCCTTCCAGGGATCATCCTCGTAAATCTTCTCTGAACTCTCTCCAACATCAGTATATCCTTTCTAAGACAGGGGGCCCAAAACTGCACACAGTATTCCAAATGAGGTCTCAACAGTGCCCCATAGAGCTTCATCAACACCTCCTTACTCTGATACACTATTCCTCTTGAAATGAATGCCAACATAGCATTCACTTTCCTTACCGCCAATCCAACTTGGTGGTTAACCTTTAGGGTATCCTGCACGAGGACCCCCAAGTCCCTTTGCACTTCCGATTTTTGAATTTTCTCCCCATCTAAATAATAATCTGCCTGATTATTTCTTCTTCCGAAATGTACAACCGTACATTTGTCAACGTTGTATCTCATCTGCCATTTTTTTGCCCACTCTCCTAAACTGACTAAGTCTCTCTGCAACCTTTCCGTTTCTTCAACATTTCCTACTCCTCCACCTATCTTGGTGTCATCCGCAAACTTGGCCACAAAACCATTTAATCCATAATCCAAATCATAGATATACATCGTAAAAAGAAGCGGCCCCAACACCGACCCCTGCGGAACACCACTAGGAACCAGCAACCAAACAGAATAGTATCCCTTTATTCCCACCCTTTGCTTTCTGCCTATCAGCCAATGCTCCACCCATTTCAATATCTTTCCTATAATTCCATGGGCTCTCATCTTATTAAGCAGCCTCATATGCAGCTCCTTATCGAAGGCCTTTTGAAAATCCAAATACACAACATCCACAGCCTCTCCCTTGTCAATCTTATTCGAGATTACTTCAAAATACTCAGGATACTTGGAGGCACATGATAAAATAGGCCATAGTCAGCATAGTTTCCTCAAGGGAAAATATGGCCTGACAAATCTGTTGGAATTCTTTGAAGAAATACCTAGCAGGATAGTCAGAGGAGAATTGGTTGATATTGTGAACTTGGAATTTCAGAAGGCTTTTGACAAGGTGCCACATGTGAGGCTGTTTAACAGGCTATGAACCCATGGTATTAGAATCAGAATCAGAATCAGGTTTATTATCACCGGCATGTGTCGTGAATTTGTTAATTTAGCAGCAGCAGTTCAATGCAATACATAATCTAGCAGAGAGAAAAAAATAAATAAAATAAAAATAATAATAATAATAAATAAACAAGTAAATCAATTACATATATTGAATAGATTTTAAAAAGTGCAGAAACAGAAATACTGTATATTAAAAAAAAGTAAGGTAGTGTCTAAAGATTCAATGTCCATTTAGGAATTGGATGACAGAGGGAAAGATTCTAGGACGATTACAGGAAAGATTCCAGCATGGATAAGGCAGTGGCTGATTGGCAGGAGGCAAAGAGTGGGGATGAAGGGAACCTTTTTTGGCTGGCTGATGGTGACTAGTGATGTTCCACAGGGGTCTCACTGGAATTTAGATGAATGTGGGCGGATCTCATTGAAACCTACTAAATGTTGAAAGGACTAGATAAGACGGATGTGGAGTGGATGCTTCCTGTGGTGGGTGTATCCAGAACTAGAGGGCACAGCCTCAAAATTGAGGGGTGATCTTTCAGAATAGAAGTAAGGAGGAATTTTTTTAGCCAGAGAGCAGTGAATCTTTGGAATGCTCTGCCACAGACTATGGTGGAGGCCTAGACCTTGGGTGTATTTAAGGTGGAAGTTCATAGCTTCTTGATTGATCAGGGCATCAAAGGATATGGCAAGAAGGCAGATCTATGGGATTGAGTAGGATCCGGGATCAGCCATAATGTGACGGTAGAGGAGATTCGATGGACTGAATGGCCTTACTCTACTCCTATATCTTATGGAATTATGGTCTTTGTTGGGACTGATTATTTTGAGATTATACGTCAATGATTTGGATGATGAAATTGATGGCTTTGTTGCAAACTTTCCAGATAATGCAGAGGAGCAGATAGTTTTGAAGAAGTACAGAGGCTACAGAAGGACTTAAAGGACTAGGACAATGGGTGAAGAAATGCCAGATGGAATAATACGTTGGGATGTCTATGGTCATGCATGTTGGTAAAGAAATGACGGCATTGATTATTTTCTAAATGGAGAGAAAATACAAAAAACTGAGGTGCAAAAGACTTGGGAGACCTTGTGCAGGATTCCCTAAAGGGTAATTTGTAGGTTGAGTCTGTGGTGAGGAAGGCAAATGCAATGTTAGCATTCATTTCAAGAGGACTAGAATATAAAAGTAAGGATATAATGTTGAACTTTATAAAGCACTAGTGAGGCCTCTCTTGGAGTATTGAGAGCAGGTTTGGGCCCCTTATCTTAGAAAGGATGTGCTGAAAGTGAAGGGTTCAAAGGAGGTTTGCAAAAGTGATTCCAGGATTGAATCTGAAAAGATTCTGGCATTCTAGATTGGTGTCTGAAAAGAGGATGCTGTCTAAGTTGCATGCCATCTTGGACAATGTCTCCCATCCACTACATAATGTACTGGTTGGGCACAGGAGTACATTCAGCCAGAGACTCATTCCACCGAGATGCAGCACAGAGCGTCATAGGAAGTCATTCCTGCCTGTGGCCATCAAACTTTACAACTCCTCCCTTGGAGGGTCAGACACCCTGAGCCAATAGGCTTGTCCTGGACTTATTTCCTGGCATAAGTTACATATTACTATTTAACTATTTATGGTTTTATTACTATTTATTATTTATGGTGCAACTGTAAGGAAAACCAATTTCCCCCGGGATCAATAAAGTATGACTATCACTATGACTATGGATGGCTTGTCATATGAAGAGTGTTTGATGGCTCTGGGACTGTATTCACTAGAATTCGGAAGAATGAGGGGTGACCTCATTGAAACCTATTGAATGGTGAAAGGCTTTGATAGAATGGGTGTGGAAAGGATGTTTCCTGTCCTGAGAAAATCTAAGACCAGAGGGCACATCCTCAGAATAGAGGGGTGTCCTTTCAGAACGGGGATGAGAAGGAATTTCATATGCAGAGAGTGGTGCATCTGTGGAATGCTTTGCCAGAGGCAGCTGTGGATGCCAAGCCTTTATGCATATTTAAGGCAGAGGTTGATAGATTCTTGACTGGTCAGAGCATAAAGAGATACAGGGAGAAGGCAGGAGATTGGGGCTGAGAGGAAAATTGGATCAGACATGATGGAATGACAGAGAAGATGCGATGGGCCAAAAGGCCTAATTCTGTTCTTATATCTTATGGGCTTATGGTCTTATTCTGGTCTTGTATCTTGTGATCTATGGGCTGTGTAATAGAGGGGTAACTTAGATGAGGACAGAGAAGGCACTTCACTCTGTGGTATGTGATGGCTGCTTTCACCACATTATCAAAGATGCAATTCTCTGCTGGATCTCATTTCTACCTATTTCAATTCAATTGCCCTATAGTGGGAATGGATGAAAAACTTCCAATCTAGCGCTTATCTGACAACCTCAGGCAAGACAGTGCCTGGGTAGATAAAAGATGTTAACTTAGAAATTAAAATGTTAATTTCCATGGCACCCCTACCAGTTTGCGATGTAGTTATTAGAGCATTCTTCCAGCTCTCAAATCTCAGCAAAATCCTTCAAATTCACTGGAAGGATAAACGAATTTGCGGCAGCCCCCCTCCCAGGATTGCAACCCAAGCACTTAAGATATGTTGACTGCAGCACTTGTGTGCCCTAGACCAGATTCCCAAAACAGACACTCTGACACAAGCTTTGTCATGGGGGAGAGATTAGCAGATGGACAGAGAAAAAGGTTCAAAGATGCCCTCAAAGCTTCCAGGAAGAAACACGCTCAAAATGCTGGAGGAACTCAGCAGGCCAGGCAGCATCTATGGAAAAGAGTAAACAGTCAATGTTTCAGCCAAGACCCTTCATCAGGACTGGAAAGAAAGAGGAGTAGTCAAAGTAAGAAGGGTGGAGGAGGGCAGGAAGAAGTAGAAGGTGGTAGGTGATAGGTGATACCAGGAGAGGAGGAAGGGGTGAAGAAAAGAGCTGCGAAATTGATTGGAGTAAGAGGAAATGGGCTGAAGGGGGGAAAGGGGGAATCTGATAGGAGAGGACACAAGACCATAGGGGAAAGGGAAGGGGGAGCAGCACCAGAGGGAGGTGATGGGCAGGTAAGGAGATAAGGTGAGAGAAGGAAATAGGTACGGGGAACGGTGAATGGGGGGGGGGGGGAGATGGGTGGACAATTTCCAAAAATTTGAGAAACCAATCTTCGTAGAAGGTGCTATTTTGCAAATGTAACAATCCCTTGTGAGGCCACACATGGAGTAGTGTGTCGTGTTTTGGTCACCTTGCTACAGGAAAGATGCAAGGAAGCAAGAAAGGTGCAGCAAATATTTATTGGGGATTTTGCCAGGGATGGAAGGACTAAGTTACAGAGATTGAACAGCTAGAACTTCATTCATTGGAGCATAGGAGTCTGATGGGTATCCTTATGAAGGGACATAGATCATGAGGAGTATAGCGAGGTTGAATGAACACAATCTTTTCTTTCAGGATTTGGGAATCAAGAATGAGGGGACATGGGTTTAGTGTGAAGGGGGAAAAGATTTAATGGTAACCAGAGCGAGCAACTTTTTCACAAAGGGGTGGTATGAATATGGAATGTACTGCCAGAGGAAGCACACCAGACAGGAACAATAACAGCATTTAAAAGACTTTTGGACAGGTAGGTGGATGAGAAAGGTTTCAAAGTTTCAAAGTCTTTTTGTTATCAAAGTATGTACACAGTACACAACCCTGAGATTTGTTTTTCCGAAAACAGCCATGAACTAAAGAAAAGCCAAAGACCTCATTAAAAATCCCACACAGCAAAGACCATCAGACACCTAACACACGAGAAAAAAGGAACAGATTGCGCCAGCGGCTAAAAACGAACAAATAACCGAGAGAAGATTAAACGCCAGGCCGCAGATCTCCTGAAACGATCCAGGAGCCACAGACACTGAGTCAGACAGTTCAGTGCTGTGCCGATGGCTACAGGCCACAGCATGCAGAGCCACTTCTGCACAGAAGTATCTCAATCAAATTGCGCAAAATAGAGAAAAAGAGTAAATAAAACACATGGAACAGGAACAGCAAAGTCCCCGACAGTCTGCCCACAGCCATGGAGTGCCTTCAGCACTGAGGACATTAAACGTCAAACCGCAGAGTCCTCTGACAATGAGTCCACAGCCAAGGTGATGGAATTTTACAGCGTGGGACCCTGCACCTTCCGCTAGCACCAGCTCAGATGGAGACCATCAAACGCAGGCAGAATACGCTGAGCACCCATTCATTTTCTGCCCTCGTCCTCGTCGATTTTAATCTTGATTGACACTTTAATGGGTGCAGGGTAATGGAATCAATGGCTGCTCCTGCACACTCCACTCTCAACCTCACCGAATTCCCCAGGAGATGACAAAAATGCCAGATCATTTAGTCAGCTTAAAAATACATCCTTAAAATGAAAAATACAGGCTGCAATTGATCAATGTTCGGGAGAAGAAGTATTGTTCTTCTAAGTTTTATGACTGCTTGCAGGAAATCTGATCTCAGAGTTGTATACTGTATATATACAGTATACTTTGCTAATAAATGTACTTGGAAGAACTTTGGGCAGCATGGTAGCGTTGTGGTTAGAGCAAAACTTAACAGTACCAGTGACCTGGGTTCAATTCCTACTGCTGGCTGTAACGAGTTTGCACATTCTCCCTGTGATTGTGTGGGTTTCCTTCGGGTGCTCCGGTTTCTTCCTGCAGTCCAAAGACGTATCAGTTGGTAGGTTAATTGGTCATTGTAATTTGTCCTGTGATAAAGCTAGTGTTAAATTGGTCAGATTGCTGGGTGGCATGGCTCCAAAGGCCGAAAGGGCCTGTTTTATGCTGTGTCACAATTGAAAAAATATAAAAAGAAGAATATCTAGTAGTTTTTTGAGCTGTCTGCAGGATGTCGACAGGCCCCCTCTTGCCTTACCAGGTTTAGAAGGATAATGACCAAATGGAGGGAGATGGGACCAACTTGGATGGGCACGTTGGTCAGTATGGATTAGTTGGGCCGAAGGGCCTATTTCCCCGCTGCATTACTCTGTGACCCTAAAACACGGCATGTCACTTCTGAACTCCCTGCCATGGCCACTGAAATTGGGGAAGAAACACTTGGAATCCCAAGTCCAGGAACTCACAGAACTGTGTACGTGGCAGAAGGAGCAGATCACCCACCTGTCTACCCCATTAGTTACCATCTTGCCCCATCTGTGGCGCCTACATTGGCTTCACTAGTCACCTCATATCCCACAATTCTGGAATGGAAGCAAATCATCCTCAATTCCAAAGTACTGCCTGAAACCATGCATGATATGTCAAGAATACAAGAGCAAGCATGTGATGCTGAGGCTTTATAAGGCACTGGTGAGGACTCACCTTGAGTATTGTGAACAGTTTTGATGTGCTGGCATTGGAGAGGGTCCAGAGGAGGTTCACAAGGATGATGCCTGGAATGAAAGGGTTATCATACGAGGAACGTTTGATGGCTCTGGGTCTGTACTCACTGGAATTCCGAAGGATGAGGGGGGATCTCATTGAAACCTTTCCGATGTTGAAAGGCCTAGACAGAATAGATGTGGAAAGGACATTTCCCATGATGGGAGAAAAGGACAAGAGGGCACAGCCAAAGGATGGAGGAGCGCCCTTTCAAAACAGAAATTTCTTTTGCCAAAGGGTAGTGAACTTGTGGAATTTGTTGTCATATACGGCTGTGGAGGCCAGGTCGTTGGGTGTATTCAAGGCAGAGATTAATAGTTCTGATTGGTAAATGGGTAACCTTTTGCATCGTAGGTTACTGGGAACTGGGGTTGAGGAAGAGATAAAAGAAAGGATCAGCCATATTTGATGGCAGAGCAGACTCAATGGGCCAGATGGCCTAATTGTGCTCCTATGTCTTATGGTCTTATGGTCTCATATCAGTGACATGTTGTAGGAAATTATTCTTTTACTGTCTTGGTAGAAGTCTTTTGTAGCATCAGATAAAATCTATCTAATAATTTTAAACTGGAGTTGTGAGGAAAGCTGTTAAAACTGCAGATCAAATTCTGATTGTCATAAGGGGATTTATTGAGTATACCCAAAAGAAAATGATTCTCAGGGTTGTATATGGTAATGTATATGTACTTTGAACATTAAATTTTGAGATGACCACTATTCTGGCACTGACCTAAGAAGGAATGTGCGGGAATAAGCTAATCAGAGGGAATCAAAGGGAAAACGATGTTAGGGTGCCAGACTCACTCTAAAACACCAAATCCACCTTATAATCCATCCCAATTCCACCTCAGTCTTAGGCAACAATGTTCAAGATCCCCAGCTTCAATTGGTCCCTGGTTGTTTTGGCTATAATATTGGCCAGCACGTTATTGAACCAAGCATCTTTCCCACAATGGGATTTAAATTCCACTCTACCCACTCCGTGCCCCCAAATCTTCCTTTTTTTTAAACAAACTATGACTTCCAAAAGGAACCTGGTTCTCAAAATGGCAGAACTGAGCTTTGGCTTGATCAGGTGGAAATTCAGCTGGAAAACTACAATTTACTGGTGAAATCTATCATTAACTTTGATCATCTGTCCTGGAGAAAGCAGGGACAAGATTTAGTTCATTTGGTTGGTTAATTCCACATAGGCATGTATTGTCTGGTCTATTCTCACACTCTTTCTGTCATGATCCATTGAAATATAGTACTTAAAGAAAAACTGCTGAATACCCAATTATCAAGAGTAACATACATAAAATGCTGGAGGAACTCAGATGGTCAGACAGCATCTATGGAGAGGAATAAAAAGTTGATATTTCAGGCTGAGACCCTTTATCAGGTCTGTAAAGGAAGGGGGAAGAAGACAGAATAAGAAGGTGAGGGAAGAGGAAGGAGTACAAGCTGGAAGGTGATAGGTGGAAAAGATAATGGGCTTGGATTTTTGTACTCCCAACTTCAAGTACAATCTATTCAATGTTGAGTCTTGTCAAGAGACATTTCTAGAAAGCTACATACATCAAAGTTGCTGGTGAACGCAGCAGGCCAGGCAGCATCTATAGGAAGAGGCGCAGTCGACGTTTCAGGCCGAGACCCTTCGTCAGACGAAGGGTCTCGGCCTGAAACGTCGACTGCGCCTCTTCCTATAGATGCTGCCTGGCCTGCTGCGTTCACCAGCAACTTTGATGTATGTTGCTTGAATTTCCAGCATCTGCAGAATTCCTGTTGTTTTTCTAGAAAGCTAGTCATTTTCATCAAGTACACTTTGTTTAACATCTGTATTATTTAAAAATGTTTGTTTTATTAAACATTGGTGGAAGTTATGATTCAAAATTAACATTTTTTGTGCACTAACAATCTACTTGTCAGGACTAAAATAAACAAGATTCAATTGCACAGTAAATTATGCTGAAATTTTGTCACTAACGAGAAAGCCTTGGTGTGCAAAGGTACAGTTTAACATGTGTAAGTGGGCTTGTTACTTTATCTATGAGCATTTATGTGCATATTAGTGTTTAGGATTATGGGATGTGTGAGCAGGTGTCTATTGCTAATGACAAAGCTGACATGCTTAACTAAAAAACCATAAGAGTTTCACACTGTACTGCCCCACTTTGCTGTTGGAAGACCACAGATACAGGGAGAGGATTATGGATGAAAAATTGCTGCATACCCCCTTTTTGGCAATAAAACTTGCTTGTGAAAGTTTCTTTCAAAAGCAAGAATTTCATTTACCTTGTTGGCTTTCCCCATGTGACACCACTGGGAGGTTCAGAGTAACGGTAACCCTGAGCTCAATTGGTAAAGCAGTCAAGTTGTATTTGTAAGGTGGTAGCTGTGGTCATGGGATGTCAAAGATTTCCAAGAGAACAAAGAACGCAGTTTAAATGTTGGCACTTTTAAGTAGCATGGGTTTCAGGGGAAATCTATTTGATTAGAGCAAGTTGTTTTGTGGATAAATGACAATTAGTTGTATAATAGAGAACCAGGCCCATTACAACCTTGACAACCATTAAGCATCCGATTACATTAATTCTAAACGAATCTGACTTTTTTTCTCCCCACATGGCCATCAGATACTTTGGATTCTAGAATCTACTTACAAAATATACCGTGGTCAATTCTCGCCATCAGGCTCAAGGACATCTTCTGTCCCGCCGTTATCAGACTATTCAACGGACCTCCTGTAGGATAAGATAGACTTTTGACCTCACAATCTACCTTTGTTATGATCTGGAACTTTATTATTGACCTGCTCTGCACTTTCTTTGTAGCCGTTACACTTCATTCAAGGTTTCAAAGGTACTATTTAATGTCAGAGAAATGTACACAATATACATCCAGAAATGCTTTTTCTTCGCAAACATCCACAAAAACAGAGAAGTGCCCCAATGAACGACAGTTAACCATGAGAACCCCACAGTCCCCCCCCCAGCTCCCCCCTCCCGCATGTAAGTGGCAGCAAAGCAACGATACCCCACCTCCCCCCGGCAAAAAAAGTGCACCCGCTACTGAGCACAAGTGTGAGCTCAGCGATAGCAAAGACACAGACCTTGCAGTTACCCCAAAGACTATTGCATTTCATCCAGCATTCAGCAACCCACAGGTTCTCTCTCTCCCTAATAAGGGAGAGGGGGGTGTCCCCCATTTTCATAGCGAGCGGGAGACATAACAACAATCTGCTGGTTTATGATGTTAAAAAGCCTGTTATGTCGCTTTTTATGAGCTCCACGCCCAAAGATCGCAAAGATCTCGGGTCTTTGGGCCCACAGTGAAAGATTTTCCGGCCTCCCCGACAACACATGAGAACCCTGCCATGACCCCGACCCCGACCCTTGATCTGCCTGTCTCCAGAGCTTGAGATCCCAAACACTAGGCCAACCCTCAGGCTGAATGCTTGCAGTGCCGAACAACAACAGCCGGTTCTGAAACCCCAAGAACGGGTCCCATTCCCGCAAAGATCCGAAGTCTGCGTGTAACTCCTGGTCAGGGTCTTCAAAAGAACCCTGAAAGGGAAAAATAAAGATATTAAAGATGGAAATAGAGCTGTTTCCAAAAGTGCTGTGATGATATCATGTGTCATGTGACAGAGTTCGGAGCACGCACAAAACTGACAGAATGATCGGGAAAGCTTATATGTTAGATGTGATCGCTGCTTGCTGTTAAATAAAAGTTCTAGTTATGTTCTTCCAAAATATGTGTCTTTATGAGTAACCCATGGTGTCAGAAGTCGGTCTGGAAGAATAATTCATTTCGCTACCACAGGAGAAGTGAAGATAATCGGAAAATAAAAGAGCGCAAACTTTTTTGTTGTTTGCTGACAGCTTTAAGAATGGAAGTTTTGAAACCCCCATCGATGCTTCAGCTGACTGGAAATGTAGCTGAAAACTAGAAAAGATTTAAAAAGCATTTTGAAATTTATTTATCGGCGATCAGAGCAGGTAATAAAATAGAGAAAACGAAGGCTGCAATTCTACTCCACGTGATTGGGGATGACACAGTTGAGGTATATAACCATTTTACTTTTGAAGATAGAGATAATTTGAATCTAAAAGTGATAATCGACAAGTTTGAGTGATTTTGCATACTGAAGCGCAATGTGATATATGAACAGTATAAATTCTTTACATGCAAGCAGAAAGCTGGTCAAATGATGGATCAATTTGTTACAGAATTGAGAAACCACAGTAAAACATTCGAGTTTGCAGAGCTGACAGGCTCTCTTGTTAAAGACAGAATTGTTTGCAGCATTCTGGATAATGCTCTGAGAGAAAGACTCTTAAGAGAACCAAACGTAAATTTGGAAAAAGCTTTGACTCTTTGCAAAGCTTTGGAAACTGTAAAGTCGCAGGCTAAAGAGCTTTTTTATTGAGAACTGCAGCGTACACGCTGTGATTAACCGCAAACATGATAGAAAAAATAATGAACTGACTATGAACCCGACAGAGAGCAAGACGTCGTTTGAAAGAAAAAATCTTTGTGATCGCTGTGGGCGGCAGCACCGACATAACATGCGTCCAGCGTATAGGAAAATGTGCAACAACTGTGGTAAGAGTAATCATTTTTCACGCTGTTGCAAAAGTAGAAAGGAAATAAAACACGTAAACGCAGTGCTTGAAAATGAACGCGAGGAGTTTTATATAGATGTGCTTTGCGAAAACAAACAAAGTAAGAATGACTGGACTATGCCATTGCAAATGAACCAAAACATTATTCTGTTTAAATTGGATACTGGAGCGCAAGTAAATGTTCTTGCAGAATCTGAGTTTAACGCATTAAAGCCAAGACCAAAGTTACATCAGACAAATATAAAAGTGACTGGGTATTCAGGTGCAGACCTTCCAGTTAAAGGAATATGTGTGGCAAAAGTATCACACAAAAATATTGTGCACACACTTTCGTTTGTGGAGGTGCCGAAGAATGTACAGTCAATACTGGGTTTATCGGCCTGTGAGAGACTGAATTTGGTAGAAAGAGTATTAGTCCTGGACAGTGACACAGAATACAGTGACTTGGTGAAAGAGTATGAAGTCATACAGAGACCAGACCTGCCGGTACAGTACAATACTGATCTGAAGCCAAAGAGTGACAAGAATCAGGATCCAATTGAAGAAGTGAAAGCACAGGTGAAGGAATTGAGAAGTTTTATTAAAATGATGAAGCCTCAGCATATAAAAAGAGATTACACAGTTAATGAATGAATTAGATGAAGAAAAGAAGATTTGTGTTTCATTACAAATGGAAGTGGACGGAATTATGAAAGCTACAGCACTTGAAGAAGTACAACCCAGATCAGACATGGTCCAAACAGAAGAAAGAGCAGGGTTAAGAAGAAATCGCAAAGATCTCAAGAAAAAAACAACTTTGGAGTTTCAGTTAACTGACGCAGACCAGACAAAACATGAAAATAACAACGAAACACAAGAACTGTGTGAACCACTTAGGAGGTCTTCTCGTGTTCGTAAACCCCCAGAGAGACTGATAGAGACATGTTAAATTATGCATTTGTTTTGATTAATGTTGTTAATTCTTCTTCTTTTTAAGGAAAGGAAGATGCGGTGATATCATGAGTCACATGACAGAGTTCGGAGCACGAGCAGAACTGACAGAATGATCGAGAAGCTTCTATGTTAGACGTGGTTGCTGTTTGCTGTTAAATAAAAGTTCTAGTTACAGGTATGTTCTTCCAGAATATGTGTCTTTATGAGTAACCCATGGTACATATAAAGAATACAACAGATGAAGGCAAAGGAGTCGCCGTTTAGAGCCATCTGAACTCCGTCTCCACGTCTGCATTGTTATTGTCTTACCTTATTCTAGCTCAATGAACTGTGTAATTATTTGATCTGTATAAACAGTATGTAAGACAAGCTTTTCACTGTATCTTGGTGCATGTAGTAATACTAATAAATTTATTGGTGTGATAGAGCATTACAGCATAGAAACATACCTTCAGCCCATCCAATCCATGCCAAACTAATCACATCGACCGCACCTGGAGCATAGTCTCCCATCCATGTACTTAACCAAACTTCAAACTAAATCAAACCTGTATCCACCATTTGAGTATGGGGCAGCTTGACCCACACTTGCATCATCCTCTGAGTGACTAATTTCCCCTCAGGTTCCTCTTAAATATTTCACGTTTCACCCTTAACCTATGACCTCTAGTTCTAGTCTCACTCAAACTTAGCCTGCTTGCATTTACCTTATCTATATGCCTCATAATAATGGAAACCTCTATCAAATCTTTCCTCATTCTCATTCATTCCAGGGAATTAATTCCAATCTTATTCAAACTTTCACCATAGCTCAATACCCGGCAACATCATTGTAACTTTCTCAGGTTTGTGACCAGAACTGCTCAAAATATTCCAAATATGGCTTCAGCAAATCTTATACAACTTCAACATTTCATCCTACCTTCTTAGTCAATACTTCAATTTATGAAAGCCAATATGCCAAAAGCTCTCTTTGTGATTCTGCCTGTGCTTTATCTACCTGCAATGCCACTTTCAAGAAATAAACTAGTACCAAACCACATACACGACTGTGCAAAATTCTCAGGCACCCTACATTTATTATATGGTTTCAAATGGTGTGACCTCTACAGAACCCTGATCTCAACACCATCAGGGTTCCCTGGGATTACTTGGAGAGATAGAAGCAAGCGAGACAACCAAAGACTGAAGAAGAACTGTGGCAAGTTCTCCAAGATATTTGGAACAACCTATCAGTTGTTTTTCTTAAAAAAACTGCACAACAGTGTACCTAAGAGAATCGAAGTAGCGTTATAGGAAAAGGGTGGTCACACCAAATATTGATTTGATTTAGTTCTTTACTGTTTACTGCTATTTATAGTGACCTTTTTTGATATTTTAAACTTTAAGTTTTATTATTTTGAAAGCATCTTCGGTTTACAGAATTTTTTACATGTGCTTAACACTTTTGCACCGTGCTGTACCTTTGAAACAGAGGACGAAACCTAGGTGTCTGGAGGTATCTCACACAGCTACTGAGAGAACGTGCAAACTCGACACAGTCAGCACCAGATGGCAGGATTCAATCTGATTTGCTGAAGATGTGAGGCAGTAACCAGCAGCCTTTCCATGGTGCCACCAGTGAATTGTTATTGACTGGGTCAGTGTGATTGACATTCCTACTTCACGTGAATTTTGTGTGCTGTACTACACTGGGAATTAAGACAGGAAGATTTGATCTGGTAGAAATGTTCTGGGGAGAATGAAAATATCCTGCAAAGTGAGACAAATTTCCTGACGGGCTCTATATCATGCAGAAAATTGTTCAGCAAAGAGTTAAGTTAATTTTCAATGGCACATCAAAGTTATTTTCAGAGCTGTGTGAACAAATTTCAACCTTGTTATTACTTCTTCAAAATGTCCCAGTGTACTTTTCAATCAATACAGTACATCTGAAGAACATTTACTGTTCTACAGAACAGACAACACGTTCTCAAAAATAAAGGAATGATTTTAATATGTTTGTAGACTGATCACAATGTGGAAAAGGGTGAGCATCTCACTCATATTGCTGCATTTATTCACGAGGAACAGGGAGAAGGATATTTTTAATAGTGTTTTTATTGGCATAGGATTCTATATCTGTTTGGCACTTCATGTTTTGACCGTGACTTCTTGCCCCTGTGTTATAGTAGTATGCTGTTCTGAAATTTGCCTTCTTTGGTAGCCCATGCCTCCATGTCAGTTGGCTTGGAATAATTCTCTTTAAAGTGGTGAAAAAGAATTTTGCCCATTCCTTCATCACATTTTGGCCCTGCATTGGATTCATTCACAATTCTTTCCACTAAGTCAGTGTCCAAAGTATTGACATGTTCTGACTTATTTGAATAGTACTCAAAAAGTTACTAGTGCAAATATGGTGAAACTTACCATGACTGATCCCATTTAGACACTGCCCAGAAGAAGACAATGGCAAACCACGTCTGTAGAAAAAAATTGCCAAGGACAATCGTGTTTGTGAGACCATGATTGCCCACGTCATATGACGAGGCACATAATGATGATAATAATAATTATATGTCTCTATGACCATATCCTCTACCTCTTGACTCCACCAGCAGGGAAAAAAATCTCACCACAACAAACAATCTGCTGGAGGAAGTTGAGCAGCATTTGAGGGAGGAAAGGAATTGTCAACATTTTGGGTCGGAACCCTGCATCAGGACTCCATAGTTGTTTGGTGCTCCAGATTCCAGCATCTGCAGTCTCAGTTGTCTTCAAGTGATTTTCCCACATCCATTGACAGTTCACCACCACCGCCAGGAGTGACACAACAAGGTCACCCTTCATTCTCTAAAGCTCAAGAGAACACGGGCCCAATCTGCTCTGTCTCCGCTCATCAGTGATCAAATGCTGTATGAGGCAGGGTGGAATCGTCACTGGAAGCCTCATTGAGCTCCATCCTCCACATACAGAACACAGAGGTATGGAAAGTAACGAAGGCAACGGAAGTGTGGCAGTGAAGGCAGCTATCTCATTCAAATCACTCTTCAAGTTCACACTACAGCAACGTTGGCTGATTAAAATTTCCCCAGTGTTTAACATTTACATTAATGTGTTAGCAAACTGCCCCAGCTAGATAAATTGCTTCTGGATGTTATTTAGCACTTTTCAAAAAATTGTTCGCAAGGGAGGAATAAAAATCATATCAACTCACTCACAGAAAAGAAATAGTGGAGTAGTGGATGGTTCAGCATGAACTAGATGGGCCTAAGGGCCTGCCTCTGCATTGTACTTTTCTGTATGACTCTATGAGATCTAATGCACAGCAATCTGTTCACGAGCTGAAAGAGAAATCTCTATTCTGTGCGGAGGGGAGCTTTCTATCAGGGACATCCAGGGAGGGAGACTGTGTGTGCGTGTGTATCAGCAAGGATTGGTGCACAGACTCTTCTGCAGCGGACAGTCACTGTCCTGTGACAATTGAGCATCATGTAGTTGAATGCCTGCTCAGGGAGTTTGCTGTTGTGTTCATCACTGCTCTTCACCAAGTGCTAACACCAAGGACTCATTGGACGAGCTTTACAGTATAAGCTCTCTTCAAAACAATCATCCAGGCAGTCTCTTCATAATTACAGGAGACTTCGTTCATGTTAATTATCCTGTTTTTTATTTGGTCTTCTTTTCTTGTGCTGTTTCTGCTTTTTGTGTTTTTCTAATGCAGCATCAGATCAATGCATTTTCCTTTGCACGTGTGTACTGAAGAATTACAATAAATAATCTTCAATCTTCAATCTTCAATTTTGAATATGACCTGGTCCTGGCATTTCCACATGCTGGGAATGCATGTGAGGATTGGTGCTTAGGTATGAGAAGTGTACACAACACACTCACACACAGTTAATTTCAATACCTACATCTCTACTCTAAACAAGACAGTTGAAATGGGAATTTTTCTCATGTGTACTAAAGATCCTGATTGCAATAAGACATTAAGACCATTTTAGAATAAGGTGGATGAAAAGGAATATGTTCAACAGGGAGAAAGAAGTGATCTTACCAACAGAAAGCAGGAAATGGACTGGAAATGGACTAACAATGATATTAAACCATAAGATCATAAGATACAGGAGCAGAATTAGGCCATTTGGCCCATTGCATCTGCTTCTCAATTTCATCATGGCTAATCCATTTTCCCTCTCAGCCCTAATCTCCTGCCTTCTCTCCATATCCCTTCATTCCTTGACTAATCAAGAGTCTAGCAACTTCTGCCTTAAATATACTCAATGACTTGGCCTCCACAGCCGACTGTGGCAATGAATTCCAAAGATTCACCACTCTCTGGCGAAAGAAATTCCTCCTCATCTTCATTCTAAAAGGACATATTCTATTCTATACACTGTCCTTTGGTCTTAGATTCTCCCACTATAGGAATCATCCAATCCATATCCATTTTATCGAAGTCTTTCAATATTTGATAGGTTTCAATGAGGTCACCCATCATTCTTCAGAATTTCAGTTAGTAGAGGCCCAGAAACATCTAATGCACCTCATATGACAAGCCTTTCAATCCTGGAATCATTTTCATGAATCTCTTTTGAACCTTCTCCAATGTCAGCACATCCTTTCTAAGATAATACTCCACTACTCGCAATACTTCAAGTGAGCCCTCAATACTGCCTTATAAAACCTCGACATTAAATCTGTTGCTTTTATATTCTACTCCGTTTGAAATGAATGCCAACATTGCATTTACCTTTCCCACCAGTGCAAACTACAAATTAACCTGCATAAGGGCACCAAAGTCCCTTTGCACCTCAAAGTTTTGAATTTTTTCTCCATTTAGAAAATAGTTTATGCTTTTATTTCTTCTACCAAAGTGAATGATTATACACTTCCCAACACCATATTCCATCTGCCACTTTTTTGTCTATCTTCTAATGTACCTAAGTCCTTCTGTAGCCTCTCTGCTTCCTCAACACTATCTTCCCCTCCTATCTTTGTATCATCTGCAAACTTTGCAACAAGACCATCAACTCCATCATCCAAATCATTAACACATAACATAAAAAGAAGTGGTCCCAACACAGACCCTCGTGGAACACCACTGATCACCAGCAACCAACCAGAAAAAGCTCCCATTGTTCCCACTCTTCACCTCCTGCCAATCATCCAATGCTCTATCCTTTTTAGAATTTTTTACTGTAATACCATGGGTTCTTAACTTGTTAAAGGCCTTCTACAAATCCAGGTACACATCATCCACTGACTCTCCTTTTTATATATCCTGCTTGTTATTTTTTTAAAGCATTTTGACAGATTTGTCAAGCAAGAATTTCCCTTAAGGAAGCCTTGCTGACAATAGCCTGTTTAATCAGCTGCCTCCAAGTACCCCGACATTACGTCCTTAACAATCAATTCCAACATCTTCCCAACCACTGACGTCAAACTAACTGGCCTATAATTTCCTTCCTTCTGTCTCTCTCCCTTCTTGAAGAATGGAGTGATATTTGCAATTTTCCATTCCTTCAGAACAATTCCAGAATCTAGTGATGCTTGAAAGATAATTTCTAATGCCTCCACAATCTCTTCAGCCACTTTTCTCAGAACCCTGGGGTGTACACCATCTCGTCCAAATGACTTATCTACCTTCAGACCTTTCAGATTCACAAGAAACTTCTCCCTAGGAATGGCAACTTCACACATTTCTACCTGCTGACACTCTCGAACATTCCGCATACTACTCTGGTCTTCCACAGTGAAGACTGATACAAAATACCGATTTAGTTCATCGCCATTTCCTTGTCCCTCATTACTACCTCTCCAGCATGATTTTCCAGCAGTCCAATATTCACTCTCACCTCTTGTTTACACTTTATATATCTTTAGAAACTTTTGGTATACTTTTTCATATTATTGGCTAGTTTACCCTTGTATTCCATCTTTTCCTTCTTTATGACTTTTATTATTGCCTTCTGTTGGTTTTTAAAAGCTTTCTAATCCTAATTTTAGCTCTATTATATGCCCTCTCTTTAGCTTTTATATTGGCTTTGATTTCTCTTGTCATCCACGGTTGTCATCGTGCCTTTAGAATACTTCTTCCTCTTAGAGATGTCATAGTCATAGTCATAGTCATAGTCATAGTCATAGTCATACTTTATTGATCCCGGGGGAAATTGGTTTTCATTACAGTTGCACCATAAATAATAAATAGTAATAGAACCATAAATAGTTAAATAGTAACATGTAAATTATGCCAGTAAATTATGAAATAAGTCCAGGATCAGCCTATTGGTTCAGGATGTCTGACCCTCCAACGGAGGAGTTGTAAAGTTTGATGGCCACAGGCAGGAATGACTTCCTATGACGCTCTGTGCTGCATCTCGGTGGAATGAGTCTCTGGCTGAATGTACTCCTGTGCCCACCCAGTACATTATGTAGTGGATGGGAGACATTGTCCAAGATGGCATGCAACTTGGACAGCATCCTCTTTTCAGACACCACCGTGAGAGAGTCCAGTTCCAACCCCACAATATCACTGGCCTTACGAATGAGTTTGTTGATTCTGTTGGTGTCTGCCACCCTCAGCCTGCTGCCCCAGCACACAACAGCAAACATGATAGCACTGACCACCACAGACTCGTAGAACATCCTCAGCATCGTCCAACAGATGTTAAAGGACCTCAGTCTCCTCAGGAAATAGAGACGGCTCTGACCCTTCTTGTAGACAGCCTCTGTTCTTTCACCAGTCCAGTTTATTGTCAATTCGTATCCCCAGGTATCTGTAATCCTCCACCATGTCCACACTGACCCCCTGGATGGAAACAGGGGTCACCGGTACCTTAGCGCTCCTCAGGTCTACCACCAGCTCCTTAGTCTTTTTCACATTACCGTAGCCCTGTACTCAGCTTCATCTCCCTTGCTGATACATCCAACTATGGCAGACTCATCTGAAAACTTCTGAAGATGACAAGACTCTGTGCGGTAGTTGAAGTCCGACGTGTAAATGGTGAAGAGAAAGGGAGACAAGACAGTCCCCTGTGGAGCCCCAGTGCTGCTGATCACTCTGTCGGACACACAGTGTTGAAAGCACATGTACTGTGGTCTGCCAGTCAGGTAATCAAGAATCCATGATACCAGGGAAGCATCCACCTGCATCGCTGTCAGCTTCTCCCCCAGCAGAGCAGGGCGGATGGTGTTGAACGCACTGGAGAAGACAAAAAACATGACCCTCACAGTGCTCGCTGGCTTGTCCAGGTGGGCGTAGACACGGTTCAGCAGGTAGACGATGGCATCCTCAGCTCCTAGTCAGGGCTGGTAGGCGAACTGGAGGGGATCTAAGTGTGGCCTGACTATAGGCCAGAGAAGCTCCAGAGCAAGTCTCTCCAGGGTCTTCATGATGTGGGAGGTCAATGCCACCGGTCTGTAGTCATGAGGCTGCTCCTCAATGTATATATCCTGTAACTTCCTAACTGCTCTCAGAAATTCCACCCATTTCTACTCTGCCACAATCCCTGCCAATTTCCTTTTCCAATCAATTTTGGTCAGTTCCTCTCAAATAGCTTCTCCTTCTCAATTTTCAGGAAATATTCTATCATATTATGATCACTGGTCTCTTAGGGCTCCTTTACCTTAATCTCTCTCAGCAATTCTGGTTCATTGAATAACACCCAGTCCAGAATAGCCTCATGGGCTCAATCACAGGCTACTCTAAAAAGCCATCTCATGGACATTATAGAAATTCCCCATCTCTTGTGGATCCTGCACCATCTTAATTTTCCCAATTATATCTTTATATTGAAATCACCGATGACTATTGTACCATTGGCTTATTGACGTGCATTTTTAAGCTCCAGTTATAATTTCTAGACCACATCTTTATCACTATTTGCAGGTCTGTATATAGTTACCATGAGAGCATTTTTTACTCTTGCAGTTCATTCGCTCTACCCACAATGATTCACAGACCATAAGACATCGGAGCAGAATTAGGCCACTTGGCCCATCGAGTCTGCTCCGCCATTCAATCATAGCTGATACTTTTTCCCCTCCTCAGCCGTACTCCCTGGCCTTCTCCCCATAGCCTTTGATGCCGTGTCCAATCAAGAACCTATCAAGCTCTGCTTTAAATGCACCTAATGACCAGCCTCCACAGCTGCCTGTGGTAATAAATTCCAAAATTTCACCACGCTTTGGCTAAAGAAATTTCTCTGCATCTCTGTTTTAAGTGGATGCCCCTCTATCCTGAGGCTGTGCCCTCTTGTCCTAGACTCTCCCACCATGGGAAACATTCTGTCCACATCTACTCTGTCTAGGTTTTTCAACATTCAAAAGTTCTTAAAGAGATACCCCCACATCTTTCTAAATTCAAACGAGTACAGACCCAGAGCAATCAAACATTCTTTGTATGATAACCCTTTCATTCCAAGAATCATACTTGTGAACCTCCTCTGAACCCTCTCCAATGCCAGCACATCTTTTCTTAGATGAGGGGCCCAGAACTGCTCACAATACTCAAGGTAAGGCCTCCCCAAAGCTTTATAAAGACTCTCATATTCTAGACCTCTTGAAATGAATGCTAACATTGCATTTGCCTTCCTGACCACCAACACTACCTGCAAGTTAACTTCTAGGGTGTTCTGCACAAGGACTCCCAAGATAACCTGCATATCAGATTTTTGGATTTTCTCCCAGTTTAGAAAATAGTCTGCACATTTATTTCTTCTACAAAAGTACATGACTATGCATTTTCCAACATTGTATTTCACTTTCCACTTTCTTGCCCATTCTCCTAATCTGTCTAAGTCTTTCTGCAGCCAACCTGTTTCCTCAATACTACCTGCCCCTCCACCAATTTTGTATCATCTCCAAATTTGTCAAAAAGCCATCTATTCCATCATCCAAATCATTGATATACAGCATAAAAACCCCAACCACCTCAAACCCTGTGGACCACCACTAGTCACTGGCAGCCAACTAGAAAAGCATCCTTTTATTCCCAATCGCTGTCTCCTACCAATCAGCCAATGCTCTAGTCATGCCAGTAACTTTCCTGTAATACTATAGGCTTTTATCTTGGTAAGCAGTGTCATGTGTGGCACCTTGTCAAAAGCTTTCTGAAAGTCCAGATATACAACATCCACTGCATCCCCTTTATCTACCCTACATGTAATCTCCTCAAAGAATTCCAACAGGTTCATCAGGCAAGATCTTCCCTCAAGGAAACCATGCTGACTTTGTTCTATATTGTCCTGTGTCATCAAGGTCTCTATAAACATTGACTCCAATATCTTCCCAACCACTGAGGTCAGGCTAGCCGGTCTATAATTTCTTTTCTGCTGCTTTCCTCCTTTCTTAAAGAGTGGAGTGACATTTGCAATTTTCCAGTCCGCTGGCACCATGCCAGAGTCCAATAATTTTTGAAAGATCATTACTAATACCTTTACGATCTCTACTACTACCTCTTTCAGAACCCTAGGGTGCAGTTCAGCTGGTCCAGGTCTTTCAGATTTTTGAGCAGCATCTCCCTTGTAGTAGTAACTGCACTCACTTCCCTTCCTCACACCCTTCAACATTAGGCACACTGCTGGTGTCTTCCACAGTGAACCTGATGCAAAATATTCATTCAATTCATCTGTAATCTCCTTGGCCTCTGCTATTCTTTCTGCAGCATCATTTTCTAGTGATCCTATATCCACTCTCATCTCCCTTTTATTTTTTACATACTTGAAAAAGCTTTTACTATATCCACTTTGATGTGGTTTTCTAACTGTTTTTCTGCCAGTATTTGACCAGTCCCCCTCTCCTCCTCTCCTCCCCCCTAGCTGCTGTCAGAGGAAAGAGCAGGAGTCTTGGTGTTCACTTTGCCAGAATTGATTGGTAAGACTGTGGACTCAGAGTTGATTGGCAAGTTTTGGGGAACTTTGAAATTCATGTTTCCTGCATTCTTGGATTTCTGGTTACCCTTTTCTTTGCTGCTTTTGAGCAGTTTGATCAGGGCGATTAATGTGGATTGGGGCACTTCGGCACAGAATGGCCACGTGGCCTGCATTGGCTAGCAGCACGGTGCTGAACGGAACTGAAACGAACACTACCAGTTTGATGTTTGATATTCTATGTGTTGTTCACGTGCTTTTTGCCATTTGCACAATGTGTTTTGAGCGTTGTGTGTTTGATGTTTTCTTGAATGGGTTCCAGAATTACAAAGGGGAAATTGTGCTTGACTAATCTTCTGGAATTTTTTGAGGATGTAACTATGAAACTGGACAAGAGAGAGCCAGTGGATGTAGTGTACCTGGACTTTCAGAAAGTCCTTGATAAAGTCCCACATAGGAGATTAGTGGGCAAAATTAGGGCACGTGGTATTGGGGGAAGAGTACTGACATGGATTGAAAATTGGCTGGCTGACAGAAAACAAAGAGTAGCAATTAATGGGTCCCTTTCGGAATGGCAGACGGTGACCAGTGGGGTACCGCAGGGTTCAGTGCTGGGACCGTAGCTGTTTACAATATATATTAATGATTTAGATGAGGGAATTAAAAGTAACATTAGCAAATTTGCCGATGACACAAAGCTGGATGACAGTGTGAAATGTGAGGAGGATGTTATGAGAATGCTGGGTGACTTGGACAGGCTGGGTGAGTGGGCGGATGCATGGCAGATGCAGTTTAATGTGGATAAGTGTGAGGTTATCCACTTTAGTGGTAAGAACAGGAAGGCAGATTATTATCTAAATGGCGCCAAGTTAGGAAAAGGGGAAGTACGAGATCTAGGTGTTCTTGTACATCAGTCACTGAAAGTAAGCATGCAAGTACAGCAGGCAGTGAAGAAAGCATGCTGGCCTTCATAACAAGGGGAATTGAGTATAAGAGCAAAGAGGTCCTTCTGCAGCTGTACAGGGCCCTGGTGAGACCACACCTGGAGTACTGTGTGCAGTTTTGGTCTCCAAATTTGAGGAAGGACATTCTTGCTGTTGAGGGAGTGCAGCGTAGGTTCACAAGGTTAATTCCCGGGATGGCGGGTCTGTCATATGTGGAAAGATTGGAGCGACTGGGCTTGTATACTCTGGAATTTAGAAGGCTGAGAGGGGATCTTATTGAAACATATAAGATTATTAAGGGATTGGACACGCTGGAGGCAGGAAGCATGTTCCCGCTGATGGGTGAGTCCAGAACCAGAGGCCACAGTTTAAGAATAAGGGGTAGGCCATTTAGAATGGAGTTGAGGAAAAACTTTTTCACCCAGAGAGTGGTGGATATATGGAATGCTCTGCTCAAGAAGGCTGTGGAGGCCAAGTCTCTGGATGCTTTCAAGAAAGAGATGGATAGAGCTCTTAAAGATAGTGGAATCAAAGGTTATGGGGATAAGGCAGGAACTGGATACTGATTGTGGATGATCAGCCATGATCACAGTGAATGGCGGTGCTGGCTCGAAGGGCCGAATGGCCTACTCCTGCGCCTATTGTCTATTGTCTATTGTGTTTCTTTGTTTCATGGCTGCCCGTGGGAGGACAAATCTCAGAGCTGTATTCTGTATACATACTTTGATAATAAATGTACTTTGAATCTTTGAAACATGGCCACAGAAAGAATGTGAAATAAATTTGTTTCAGAAGATTCTAGTATGAGAGGAGTAGTGTGGCATAGTCTCAACCACGAATATCAGCTGGTGTTAAAGTTCTCAAACAACACTTGCAAACTTCACTTTCATTGTTGACAGCATGATGACATTTTCTTTTTTAAAGTTAAACATTCATGGTGTAGATACAGTGCCAAGTTCACCAACCAAAACCAATAAAGATATTTATTTCATGTGTTTGTGGGCATTAGGGATGTTTGCTGAGAAGGAATAAAGAACTCCAGATGTCTGATTCTGAGCTCTTTGCTATATTGAACAATAAGCAAGCAGATAAAGCCCACAAGAATATTGCTCTAAAATCACGAATGAAGCATCAGTAGCGTATACTGTTTAATTTTTGACTTGTGTCATAAATCTGTGGAATTCTCTGCCACAGCAAACTGTTGAGGCCAGTTCATTAGCTATGTTTAAAAGGAAGTTAGATATGGCCCTTGTGGCTACAGGGGTCAGGGGGTATGGAGGGAAGGCTGGGTTCTGTGTTGGATGATCAGCCATGATCATAATAAATGGCGGTGCAGGCTCGAAGGGCCGAATGGCCTACTCCTGCACCTATTTTCTATGTTTCTATGTTTCTATGTTTCTAAATGCACCTTATTAATTGTTAACTTCTTTGCAGTAATATTACCTTTGCGTTGTGTGTGAGTTGTTGTACTGTGTTATATGTACTGGTGAGGCCTCACTTGGAATATTGTGAGCAGTTTTGGGAACTTTATCTCAGAAAGGATGAGCTGATATTGGAGAGGGTTCAAAGGAGATTCACGATGATGATCCAATCACCAACAGGAGAAAATCTGCAGATGCTGGAAATCCGAGCAACACACACAAAATGCTGGAGGAACTCAGCAGGCCAGGCAGCATCTAGGGAAAAGAATACACTCGACGTTTCGGGCCGAGACCCTTCGGCAGGACTGGAGGAAAAAAGCTGTGGAGTAGATGGAAAAGATGGGGGGAAGGGAAAGAGAAACACAAGGTGATAGGTGAAACCTGGAGGGGAAGGGATGAAGTAAAGAGCTGGGAAGTTGACTGGTGAAAGCGACAGAAGGCCATAGAAGAAAGAAAAGGGGGGAGGAGCACCAGAGGGAGGCAATGGGCAGGCAAGGAATTAAGGTGAGAGAGGGAAAAGGGGATGGGGAATGGTGAAGGATGGGGCGGTGGGGGCATTACCAGAAATTCGAGAAATCAATGTTCATGCCATCAGGTTGGAGGCTACCCAAACAGAATATAAAGTATTGTTCCTCCAACCCAAGTATGGCCTCATCACGGCAGTGAAGGAGGCCATGGATAGACATATTGGAATGGGAATGGGAGGTGGAATTAAATAGGGTTGCCGCCGGGAGATCGTGCTTTTTCTGGCGGACAGACTGTAGGTGCTCGGTGAAGCAGTCTCCCAATCTATGTCGGGTCTCACCGATATACAGGAGGCCTATTCTGTACTGTATCTCACTAAATAAATAAAAAATATATAATGAGTAATAATTCTCTACTGCTGAATATCCAACTTTCATTAGAGACTCTTGATTAATAAATGTGTCAAAGGTTACGGGGAGAAGGCAGGAGAGCTGAGAAATCAGCCATGATGGAATTGCAGAACAGATTCAATGGTCCAAAGGGCTTAATTCTGCTCCAGTGTCTTATGGTCTCAATCAAATGTAAAAGTTTTGACTTTGCATATTGTCAGATTGCATCAGCCATAAGTATCTCTGCCCCTGAACTCATCTTGTCAAAGCCCTCAGATAGAAGAGAAGTGACCGTTGTCACATCAGTCAGTCTCACACAAACAGCAGTGCAATGAGTGGGTGACACCGGGTGACGGGGGAGGCTGGTTTAATATCTCATTTAAAGTCTGAATATGTGGGACTCCCTTTGTGCAGCAGCAGAGAGCTAGCCAAGAACTTAGGCCAGGTGTCAGAAGTGGGACTTGAACACACTACCTACCGATCGTGAGATGCAAGTCTTACTGAGTCAGTCAAGCTTCCAGTGAATAGCTTTACAGAAGAGTAAACAGAAAGTCCAGTTTATATCGGTCCTTATGAAACTTTTTATTAGGTTCTCCACAAGACACTCCAGATTTTTATTAAGCAAATAGAGATACTCAGGATACACTTTGTATAAATCATACGAACATTGAGGGTTTTGGGCATATATAATCAGCCAATTACACTGACAGCTGACTGAGCACCTTCACAGGAAGCAACTGGCTAGCTGGAATACAAAAAAAATACTCATTTTCATCTCCCGTGCTGGTGCACTGAAGCATGCTCAGGAGGACAAATCTGGCCTCTTGCTCTGCCCCTGAACTCACTACTGGATCCAGTGGGGCTGTTTGCTTATATTCTGAGCTCAATGGTTGAGTGCCACATCATATCCAATCTGTTAATTTTACATCAACCCATTACTGGCGCATAACACCACACCAATTAATTGAATTTTAATCTGCAACTCTAATTAGAATGTGAAGGTAAGTTTTGATTTTTATTCACTTTGTAACGTTTAGCTAATGCGCATACATTAATCTGCTTTATAGGAACTATAAAGCACAATAATTGTTATTTAATTATTACTAGGGATTATGCTGCATCTGGAGTATTGCATTGAGTTTTGTTCTCTGTTGTTCACGTTATGATGTGTTTCTGATTGCTCGTTTTATTCTTAATATTTTGGACGATTTTATTGGGGTGATAGTCTGCAGATAACAAATGACACAGTGCTAGATTGAACTAGAACTAAAGCGGAACTGAATGTGCCTGGACCCTTTCAATTTTGTGTTTTATATTCTGTGTTTCTCCCCCTTTTTGTTGCTGTTTGCACTATTTGTGTTTTTTTTTGTGCTTTGGCTGATGTTTGTCTTTGAATGGGTTCCATGGTGTTTCTTTGTTTCGTGGCTGTCTGTGAAAAGATGAATCTCAGGGTTGTATACCACATACATACTTTGATAATAAATGTATTTTGAATCTCTGAATCTTAGGTTGCCTCATTATAGGGAGAAAGTCATTTACCAGGGTGCTGCCCAGATCAGAGGCTTGTACCACCGGGAGAGGTTGCACAAACTTGGGTTGCTTTCTGTAGAGTGGCGAAGGCTGATGGGAGATCTGATAGAGATTTATGAGATATGAGAGACATGGATAGAGTGTACAGGCAGTACTTTTCCTGGGTTTAAACAGTCTAATATTATAGGGCATGCATTTAAGGTGAGAGGTGAGAAGTTCAAAGGAGAAGTGTGAGGCAATTTTTTTGACACAGAGAGTGGAGAGTACCTGAAATGTTCTGCTCAAGGTGGTGGTGAGGGCAAATGCATTCAATAGGATCTTAGATAGGTACATGAATGCGCAGAGAATGGAAGGATATAGACATGATGCAAGATGGTGGTGCCTTCAGATGCTGCAACCACTTTGTCTCCAGGTGTAATAGTTCGTCCATGTCCTGTATGTCTTTATGATTGGAAAATGCTGCTGGATATTAGACATACTGTGCACGGCAGTTCCACCTCGCCAGTGAACCGTTGAAGTGCAGAGGAGCTCCGCAGCTTGGGCTTATTGTGCACGTCGTTGCCTGTTTCAGACCTCCGTGGGTGACGCCGGAGGAAGAGGTGCGCACGGAAACAAGGAAGTGGGAGATGCGCGGGAATCCGGGAGCGACTCAGGTCAAAGCCCTTCGGGCCGGCTCTCCCCTCGTTCTGACTGGCGAACGTCCGCTCACTTAAAAATAAACTGGACTGCCTGCGCCTGAGACTGAACCAGCGAGAGAAGAACGTCTGTGCACTCATTCTCATGGAATCATGGCTTCGTGAATCTATCCCAGACGTGGCCATCCAGCACATTTCAGGCTGACAGGAATCCAGAGATCTCAAGCAAGACCACCGGTGCCGACATTATAGAAATAAGAACTGGAGTACGGAAGCCTTAGCAGAGGCGTCCTATTGTTCACCGATGACTGTTTACTTTTGTGAAGAGCAGAGTGTTTTATAAACCGAAGAAGTTCATTACAATTGTGTTGTTGGCTGTATATAGCCCCCCAACCCCCTCTGCTAATACCGGCGAGGTACTGCGTGAGCTCTACAGCGCCAACAGTGACTTCCAAACCAAACACCCCGACGGTGTCTTCATCATCGCAGGTGACTTTAACCATGCAAACCTAAAGACAGTCCTGCCTAAATTCCACCGGCTTATTGATTTTGGTACCAGAGGTAAAATACACTGGGTCTGGTTTACACTAACATACCAGGTGCCTGTGATACAGTCCCTCGACCTCACATTGGACTCTCAGATCACTTATCCGTAAAGTTAATTCCAGCATACAAACCAGTGACCAAACGGGTCAAACCAATTCCAAAGGTGGTAAAAAATCTGACCTGAGGGTGCAATCTCTGCACTGCAGGACTGCTTTGATAGTACAAACTGGAGAATGTTCAGGCAGCCTGCTACCTATGGCAACCACGTTAACAGCAAGGAATATGTGGATTTTGTGACTATCTACAGAGAGAAGTGTACTGAGGATGTTACCGTCGCGAAACACATCCAAGTGAGGGCAAATCAGAAACCATTGCTTACTGCCAAAATCTGTGCCAGGATGGGGGATTATGATGCTGCTTTTAAATCAGGGATGCGACAGCTCTCAGGGAGGCAAGAATTGTGCTTTCTTGCCCCATCAGGAAAGTGAAATGAGAACATTCTCAGAGCATTTACAGTCACGTCTGCAATACCAGAGACATGAGGAGCATGTTGCAGGGAACTCAGAGGGTTACAGGACAACAAAGCTACCCTGTGCCAGGCTGCTTCACTCCCCGAGAGGCAGAATGTCTTCCACACCCGATGTGATGGGCAGAACAGTGCTGGTGAGGAAGGCAGCCCACCCCCAGGGAAGCAGTCACTCTATTTGGCTGAAGCTGAGATGAGGAAGACCCTGGCCTGAGTCAACCTACAAAGCTGTGGGGGCTGATAATATACCAGGTTGGGTTCTGAAAACTGTTCCGCCCAGCTGACAGAGGTGCCAATGGATATATTGAACATCTCTCTGGAACAATCCTTTGTCCCCTCGATTTTCAAGGCAGTAACCGTCACTCCAGCACCAAAGAAGGCAACAGTAACCCGCCTAAATGACCATCGCCTGGTGGCATTAGCGTCAACCATTATGAAATGCTTTGAGTGACTGGTTATGAAGCACATTAAAGCCTTTCTCCTGGCTACACTGGACCCTTTCCAGTTCATTTATCGCTCAAATCAGCCCACTGATGATGCAATAGCCACTGACCTCCACTTGGAAAATGGGGTCTTATATGCCAGACTGCTGTTTGTAGACTTCAGATCACCTTTTAACACCATCATACCCCAGAAACTGGTGGGGAAACCATCTTCACTGGGACTCAACGCCTCCCTCGGCAATTAGACACTGGACTTAACAACCCGCTTCTGTTCACGCCGCTGACACATGACTGCGTCACATGATCCAGCTCAAACCGTGTCATCAAGTTTGCGGATGACTCAGCAGCGGTTGGCCTTGTCAAGCACAAGGATGAGACGGAGCATACGGAGGAACTGGAGTGGCTGGTGGACTGGTGTGAGAAGAACAACCTAAGCTTGAACGTGGAGAAGGCAAGGGAAATCATTTTGAACTTCAGGAAGATGCAGACAAACCATCTCCTTCTGTGAACAGAAAGAGTTAAATGCACCAAGTCCCCGGGAGCTCACATCATGGATGACCTCAAATGGTCCCTTAATAACACCTCCCTGAACAAGAAGGCACAGCAGTAACTTCACTTCCAAAGAAGATTGAGGGCTTCCACCCTTCCCCCCACCCCCTCCACCATCTTAACTGTGTTTTACAGGAGCACCATTGAGAGCATCCTGAGAAGTTGCATCTCCACCTGGTATGGGAGCTGTTGAACATCAGACTAGACGTCTCTATAAATGACTATGAGAACAGCTGAGAGGATCACTGGGTCTCCCTACCTTCATTTGGGAACATTCATCAGGAGCGCTGCGTACCCACCCATCCAGCGTCCTCTTTGACTTTCTACCATCAGGCAGGAGACTCTCGTACATAAAAACAAGAACAGTCAGGATGAGAATCAGTTTCTTCTCCCAGGCCATTAGGTTTCTGATCTCCATGCCTGTCGTATTTGAAGTGTCACTGGTTAATCTGTTCTGTACTTTACAATATTTAATATTAATGCACTTTAGTTTGTTATTTATGTGTGATTCATCTGTAGATTTTATCCTTGCCTTCATAAGTTATCATGTGTTATGAGTACTATTGTGCTCTACACCCTGGTTTGAAGAAACATTGACTCATTTCTATGTACATTATATGGTTATGTATGTTATATACATGTATATAGCTAAATAACAATAATCTTTACGTGACTTGACTTAATTGTGTAGCCAGAAAGGATTAATTTACATCAGCACAAACTTGTGGGCCAAAAGGCCTGTTCTGTGTTATTATTGATGATTTCTCAAACAGTAATTATTTGAAATATTTTTCAACAATTTCTGGTCAGTAGTCCCTCTTCGGAATCGGTGTGAAGACCTGTGGCAGTTTGAGCTGTCAGAAGCCCATTGAAGTTGTCTGTGCGTGGGGACTCATTTTCAGATGCAGATTGATTTATTTATTTATCACAGGTACAGTGGAATGTGTTGTTTGCATGAGGAACCAAAACATCCTAATTATACACTGGGGCAAGTGTCACCACACATTCTGCTGCAAAAGCTAAGTGTATTCACAGGGCTAATGTCGGTCAGCTGCGATCTAGAATGGAGTGTAGGAGGGTCCTGTTTCATCTGCCTCTTACCCTCAGGCCAAACTTCAGCGTTTACAAACACACACACACTTGCACACATCAGTAGTAGTAGGCAGCCATCAATCCCAGGGGATCATGGGTTTGCGCCTCTGGTGGACTGTGTCCTCTCCAGGGCGAAAGCCTGGGTGGGAAGATTTTAAGAACCGGCTGTTGCCCGTGTAGCGGGTTCCCCCTCTCCATGTCGAAGGGAAAGCACCGATACAGCTTGCAGCAGTGTCGTCACAGAGGTTGCCAGAGTGAAGTTGTAAACAATATCAGACCGCCTTAAGGACCCCGGCTCGGATCTCTTCCTTGGGGTTTACTCCCGAAGCCCTTCCCATGGGTGGGTATGGCCGCAAGGCAGCAGCGGTTTAAAATCAGTTTTCTTTCTCTTAGGCAGGCTGCCATCCAAGGCTGATTGAGTCCCACCTGCCCAAAGCAGTTGGTTTTGAGGTGCCAGTGGTCTGCCTTTTCCCCTTGTCTTGTCAGTAGAAACAGTTCCGCCGGGCCTAGTAGCTAAGCCACACGTGAAGGCCAAGAGTTGGACTTTGTTGTCAGAGGCCATTAGAGTCGCACGCTATTTGGATCACTTTGTAGGTAATGGGAGCTTATCCCCGCTACCACGCCCGGCTATGAGAACCTTAGGAACACACCTGTATGCACGCACATACAAGCACACACACACATAGACAGTGCACATAAGCATGTACTTACACATATGCAAACACAGAGAAAGTCACAAATATCCTCACAGATACAGATATACACACACACAGACACAAACACCGACACATACAAGCACATATACTGTACATAAAAACACAGACGGGGATATGTTACACACAAGAACACGCATGCACAAACACGCACAAAGGCACACTGTCCTGGCAGGTTTAACAATCTGTACTGTGCTGCCTTCCTACAGTAGCCTTCTCCACGAGATGTCAGTGTTATACATATTAAGAAACTGAGCTCCCACATTTTTCACTGTGATGACCTGGTCATAGAATCACAGAGTCAGAGAGCACTACAACACAGAAAGAGGCCTTTGGTCCATCTGGCCTGTGCCAAATTGTTATTCTGCCCAGTCCCATCAATGCACAGCAGGACCGTAGCTCTTCATACCCAACCCATCCTGTGCCAACCCAAATTTCTCTTGTGTTGCAATCGAACTGGCACCCACTACTTCTGCTAGCAGCTTATTCCACTCTTGCACCATCCTCTGAGTGAAGAAGATCCCCCTCAGGTTCCCCTTAATTATTTCATCTTTCATCCTTATCATTGACCTCTAGTTCTAGTCTCACCCAACCTCAGTGGAAAAAGCCTGCTTGCATTTACCCTATATCTACCCCTCAATTTTATTTACCTCTATCAAATCTCCCCTCATATTCCCAAGTTTCAGGGAGTAAAGTCCTGACCTATTCAACCTTTCACTCAGGTCCTCAAGACCCAGCAATATCCTTGTAAATTTTCCCTGTACTCTTTCAATCTTATTGATATCTTTCCTGTAGGTAGGTGAGTAACAATGTTCAAGACAGTAAACTTTCATCGTCATTTCTTGCTTCCCTGATTAGCAAGGCGCTAAACTGTTATTTTATAGTGCAACACACAAAGTGCTGGAAGAACTCAATGAGTCAGGCAGCAAATAGGGCAGGAAATGAACAGAATACTTTCGAGTCCAGGCCCTTATTTGGGAATGGAAGGAAAGACGGGAGATAGCCAGTCTAAAAGGGTGAGAAGGAGGGTTGGAGCAACATCTGGCAAGTGATACCTGGATCGAGCTGTAGCCCCCCGGCCAACCTCGGGGTCGCTCGGCTCGCTGTCGTCTAGGGAAACAGCCCTTGGCCCCAGCAAACTGGGTAATTAGTTTGTGTGGATGCTGTGTGATGTACCCCACCCCGCCCAAATAACAGACAATACACCAGATATGATTAAATAATTTACAGTTTATAGATATTACTGGAACTATATAATTAATAGAGAATAAAATATAAAAGGAAAATAAAAGGTGCCACACTTATCAAAGTTTAATCTCTTCGTGCACAAACAGTTGGAGCTCAGGATCCTTCTTCTTCACCCTGCAACCCCTCGGACCACCTTGACCGGCCGCCTGGGACCAACAACTGTGGTCGACCAGAGGCTTCACACGAGTCCGTCTCCGTCTCCTCGTCGAACGCCCTCCTCGGGGTTCGACCCCGTTAGCGGACATCACAGCACCTGGTCCATCCTCTGTCTCTCTCTCCCCCGCCTTCTGCCTCCAAAACTCCGTGCATACAAATCTTCCAGATACACCAAAATCATAACAACTATCCCAATTGCCTCGTAACATCTTCTTATCACCCCCTAAACCAAAACAAGCTGTTAGTGCAAAAACTTTCACAGTGTTTAACATAACAAAGAAGCATTCCCAAGTATAACATAACAAAGAAGCAATTTTAATTAGCCTACGCAGTAAAAGACGAAACCCCTTACACAGGTGAGAGGGAAAGTGAGAGCAAGTGAGAGGGGAAGGAGAGAGGGAATGAATTAAGAACTGATAGGTGATAGATAGGTGTGTCAAAGGGCTGAAGAACATGGAATCTGATAGAAGAGGTCATTACTTTAAGGCAAGCCCTCTCACCACAGACCTCTAGCCCACTTTCCCACCAAAGAATGCAATCAGCTTTGGAACAAAAAGGGCACTGATACTGCGGTTGTCACTGACTGTCATCTTTTCGGTTCATCTGTTGAAACTTTCTATGAAGAATGGATCTCAAGATAAGTACCCTCCTTACCTTCACAGCAGTATTACACAAGGCAGATACAGGACATTATCAGATCATAAGGGGGTTGTTTATGCCACAGGTGCTTAAACATATGTCACTCTTCCATACTGCCCCTTTGCGCATGGCTCTCTGGGAATCAATAATGCAGGGAGGGAGATAGAAGTCCAGAGCTAACGTGTTATTTTTCTGGCTGTGGAAGGCCACGGTGAATTTCTACACCAATCTGCCAATACTAACCGCATGTTATAGTAAGCATTGAATAAGTCAAAGGAATGTTTCTCCACTGTAGACTGATGGCAGGGGTCTAACACAGGCGTGTAAGAAATGACTTGCTGATTTTTGGCATGTGATGTCTCCAGCTCCTGGTGGGTGGGTGGGAAAGATTTCCTGCTCTCTTTAAACTCGACACTGGAATGAGGTGCTGTGACAATTCAGACTCTCCAGGCCCCACATCCCAATGCAGGTACAATGCACAGGGATCTATCTGCCCTCCCCTCTCCCCCACGACAAAGTGATCAGCGGAGTAGAGTTCCATGGGCAGTTTGGCACAGGTAGGAAGCCAGGCTGTGTGATTCCATTTGAGGCAGCCAAGTATCAGAGCATGCGCGGGGCTCCTGAAAAGTGTGGATGTTTCCACGGTGCGCTGGCTATGTGGTAAAGGGTGTTCATTTCTCAGAGGGGTGGAATGTGTTTACAGATGGAGGTCAAAGGCAACATTCTTTGGTCATACACCAGTGATTGCTGTGTATGGCTCTGACATTACCATCAGATCCATGTTTCGAGCACTCTGTCTCATAATATTATAACAAACTCTTCAGGATCCAGTCATGTTGCCAGGTGCATGTTCCATTGACTCACTGTGCCGAGAGATCGGGAAGCTGACAACTAGGATAGGTGGGTGTGACCACATGAACCTGGGGTATTGCGGTTGACTGATTCCGTCAGTAAAGTTGAAAGCTGGCTATTGTGCTTTTATAAACTATGGAAAGACTCTTGCTTCAAATGTGCTTTTCCTTTAGGTGAAGCCATCTCATTCATGTATCCATCCAAATTTCTCCTAATTGTTGAAATTGGACCTGCATCCATCACTTGCACAGCAGCTCGTTCCACATTCTCACCACCCTCTGAGTGAAGAACTTTCCCCTCATGTTCCCCTTAAACATTTCACCTTTCACCCTTAACCCATGACCTCTAATTGTGTCTCACCCAACCTCAGTGGAAAGACCTACTTGGATTTACCCTATCCCTATCCCTCATAATTCTGTATGCTTCTATCAAGTCTCTTCTCAATCTTCTATGTTCCAGGGAATAAAGTCTTAAACTATTCAATCTTTCCCCATAACTCAGGTCTCTTTCACATCTTATTCACATCTTGTACATAGGTCGGTGACTAAAACTGGACCCAGTACTCAATGCTTCAAATTTGGCCTCACCATCATCTTATACAATCTCAACATAACATCCCAACTCTTCTCAGTACATTGATTTATGAAGGCCAAAATGCCAAGATCTTCTTTTACAACCCTATCTACCTGTGGTGCTACTTTCAGTGAATTATGGATTGTATTCCCTCTGTTCTACCGCACTCCTCAATGCTCTACTGCACACCATGTAAAATCTATCATGGTTGGCCATCCCAAAGTGCAACAACTTACACTTGATTGCATTAAATTCTATCTGCCATTTTTCAGCCCATTTAACCAGCTGGTCCATATCCCACTGCAAGCTCGGATAGTCTTCTGTATTGTCCTCCATTTTAACAAGCAGGATAGACAAAGGAGAATCGGTGGATGTTGTGTATTCAGATTTTCAGAAGGCCTTTGACAAGGTTCCATACATAAGGCTGCTTAATAAGTTAAGAGCCCATGGTATTACAGGAAAGATACTAGCATGGATAGAGCATTAGCAGATTGTCAGCAGACAAAGCATGAGAACAAAGGGAACCTTTTCTGGTTGGCTGCTGGTGACTAGTGGTGTTCCACATGCTTCTGTGATGACACTGCTTCATTTAACATTAGGTGCCAGTGATTTGGATGATGGAATTGATGGTTTTTTGGTCAAGTTTGTGGATGATATGAAGGGGGTAGATAGTGTTGAGGAAGTAGAGAGGCTACGGAATGGGAAGAGAAGTGGTAGATGGAATACAGTGTTGGGAAATGTATGACCATGCATTTTAGTAGAAGAAATAGGAGGGTAGACTATTCTCTAAATGGAAAGAAAATTCAAAAATCTGAGGTGCAAACAGACTTGGGAGAACTTGTGCAGGTTAACTGATTGAGTATGTGGTGAGGAAGGCAAATGTGATGTTAGCATTCTTTTCAAGAGGACTAGAGTATAGAAGTGAGGGTGCAAAGTTGAGGCTTTATAAGTGCCCTTATCTAAGAAGGGATGTACTGACATTGGAGACGGTTCAAAGGAGGTTCATGAAAGTGATTCTGGGATTGAAAGGTTTATCATATGAGGAGCATTTGATGGCTCTGGGCCTCTACTCACTGGAATTCTGAAAAATGAGATGTGACCTTAATGAAATCTGTTGAATTTTGAAAGACCTTGATAGAGTGGATGTTTTCTCTGGTGGGGGAGTCTAAGGCCAGAGGACGCGTCCTCAGAATAGAATGGAGGTGAGGAAGAATTTCTTTAGCCAGACAGCAGTGAATCAGTGGGATTTGTTGCTTCAGGCGGCCGTTGAGACCAAATCATTGGGTATACTAAAGGCAGATTAATGAGGGTATGAAAGGATATGAGAGAAGACAGGAGATTGGGACTGAGAGGGAAAATGGATAAGTCATGATAAAATTGCAGAGCAGACTCAATTGGCCAAATGGCCTAATTCTACTCCTATATCATATGGTCTTATGGTCTTAATTTTGGCATCATCCACAAATTTGCTGATCCCGCTAACCACGCGATCATCCAGATCATTGAGATAGGTGACAAGCAACAACCTAATGGCGACACCTTTGCTTCCATCTTGAGAAACAGCTCTATTTCTATCTTTAATATCTCTTTTTTTTCCTTTTCAGGGTACTTTTGAAGACCCTGACTTGGAGTTACACACTGACTTCAGTTCTTTGCGGAAATGGGACCCGCTCTTGGGGTCTCACGACCGGCTATTTGATATACCAAGGATGCGGCTTGGAAGACTAGTGCGCCTTCAGGGTGTCGGATTTTCGTCGCTCTGGAGACGGGCGGATTCGAGGTGGTTGCTGCCACCACCTGATGTGTTGTGGGAGTACACGGAAGTTCGAAAGCAGCAAGCTGGCTGTGTGCCCAGAGACCCGAGTTGTTTGGGTTCAGAGCTCGGAAAAAGTGACGCAACAGACTTCTAACACCATAAATCGGTGAGTTGTTTTTGTTATGTCTCCCATCTCACTGTGAAATGGGGACACCTCTTTTTCCCTTATTAGGGAGAGAGAGAGTCTGTGGTATGTTGAATTACCGGGTGAATGAGTAGTCTTTGGGGTACTGCAAGTCTGTGTCTTTACTGATGCTTTGCTGCATGCTTGAGTGCTCAGTGCAGGGTTCAGATGCTTTTTTGCTGGTGGGGGAGTGGGGTCGTCACTTTGCTGCTGCTTATGCATGGGAGGGGGGAGCTGGGGGAGCTTTGGGGTTAGAAACATAGAAACATAGAAAACCTACAGCACAATAAAGGCCCTTCAGCCCATAAAGCTGTGCCGAACATGTCCTTACCTTAGAAATTACCTAGGGTTACCCATAGCCTTCTATTTTTCTGAGCTCCATGTACCTGTCCAGGAGTCTCTCAAAAGACCCTATCATATCCACCTCCACCACCAGCACCGGCAGCCCATTCCACGCACTCACCACTCTCTGCGTAAAATACTTACCCCTGACATCTCCTGTGTACCTCCTCCCCAGCACCTTAAAACTGTGCCCTCTCATGCTAGCCATTTCAGCCCTGGGAAAAAGCCTCTGACTATCCACACGATCAATGCCTCTCATCATCTTATACACCTCTATCTACCTCTACGTTGCTTCCATTTCCAACGTATCTCTGCAATGAATGCAACGAAAACTAAATTGCAGAATAGACTGGACATAAGGAACCCTGTTTGAGTATCGCTGTCTCCCATCACCCCTCGATGGGACTGTCTTGTTGCGGGGAAGCAAGCCCAGGGCTCCCACTGATTCAGCGATATTGGTGTGTTGCAATGATTTTATATGTTCATACGGAGAAAATATGTGCTGTGTGTTGAATATCCAAACGTTACTTAAAGTGTTATGATGCTATTGACTTATTAGTGACCTATATAACCATGTAACAATTACAGCACGGAAACAGGCGATCTCTGCCCTTCTAGTCTGACATCATGGACCGAATGCTCACCACATTGGTATCAGGAGTGGCCTCCCCCGCACCACGGGACCAGGCTCCCAGGGAAAGGACACCAACCTGGAGGGAAAACCTGGGAACCGAGCATTGTGCTTTCCCAAGGAACCCCGATGAGTCGACTGTACCCAGGCTCCCTAAACCTGGGTATATGGCAGAGCACCTCACCCACCTTCTTCACAGGGGAAACCAAGATGCTGTAGCCATTGGGGGGAACGAGCAATGCGACAGGCACGGCAATGTTGCTGGAGAAAGAGGAGGGCCAATGGGCGCCAGCAATTAATACCACAAGGTCCACCCAGAAGCTCCTCAGATACAATGGTACCCGGAGCACATGTCACAACAGGTGGAGCATCAGTGCGAAAACTGTGAACTTTGCCCTGGCACTGGAGGGGGATGCCCTGCAGACACTCCTGGACCTGATACCCCCTGAGCAGCTTGACTACTGGGCCCTCATAGCGGCATTTCAGGTAAACGCCATTGGAGGAAGCAATGAGGGAAGAAATGGGCAGCAGGCGGTCCCCATGGGAGAAAGCCTGGGGGGCATTCATAGCAGATCTCTACCACTGTGCTTGGCATGGCTACCTCCAGTTCCCTGCCACGGCCCAGGACGAGCTTGCCTTCTATGCCTTTGCAAAGGTGCTGACACCAGAGAGCCTTTGGTAACTTGTTCACCTGACATCACCATCGTCACTGGCAGAGGCAGAGAGGGCAGAAGCAATTTTAGCCCCATAGGCATTCCAGTATCGCCTTGCACGTCGCGAGCCTGGGCTTGTGTCACGAGGCAGAGGAGGAAACTGACAAGGAGGAGTCCATGAGACAGGTCCGACCAGCGCCGCCATGCACGACAGAAGAATCTCTGCTCCCGGTGTAGCGACACAGGCCATGTGCCCTGGGTCTGCCCCGCACGAGCGCCACGGTGCAGCCTAGCACATAAGGGTGGACCTCCTGGGGCCCCTTTCCCTGAACTGACGCCAGGAACTGTTACATTCTCATGGCCATGATTACATCACAAAGTGGCCAGAGGCGTACGCGGTCCCCTGTGAGCCCCAGCAAACCTTCCTGCCATCCATCATTAAGGCCGTGTCCACTTCTCACTGCTGCTTTTGGAAAGGATGTACAGGAGCCCTAGGTCTCAACACCACCAGGTTCATCAACAGTTACTACGGTGAGTCGGGAGCATTTATTACCCTTCAACCATCAGACTCCTGAACCAGCATTGACAACTACATTCCCTTCAACTTTGAACTGATTCAACAACTTATGGACTGACATTCAAGGACCTTGCAACTCATGCTCTGCGGTAGTGAGAGAGTGAAGATGTCCTTAAACAGGGTTTCAGTGCCCTGCTGGGTACACCATCAGGGACTTACACCTTGCGAGGATTCATCCTTCTGAAAGATGTTCTGGTGTTGGCCTACCAGACAGAGATCACTGGGTCACCAGACGAGGCAGGGATTCACACATTCTCCCTTTCAAAGCGTGCATGAGAGGTGTTGAGCTCATCCGAGAAAGAAACCTCACAACTATTCATGACGTTAGGCTTTCCCCTGTAGGAAGTAATGTTCTGTAAACCTTGCCAGAGCTGATGTACATCCAATTTGACCTCTAACCAGTATGAATTGTCTTTTGCTGTTAAAATAGCCTTCCATATGTCATACTGGACTTCTTACATAGTTCTGGATCACTGGTGCTCCCGATGTCACAGATCACAGATCTAGTCCTCACCAGACTACTAATCTCCTGGTTCACTCATGGATTTTAGTTTGGGTATGTCTGGTATGTTCTCAAAGACACACACTCATTCTTACAGGGCTCGAAGAAATTGGTTACAACTGCAGTATATAAACTCAGATTCAGGGACGAATCCCTAAATATTGTCTAGCCCACCAATCCAAAGCAGTCCTGTAAACGCTCCTTTGCCTTCCTTGACTGTCCATTCTTAGTCCTCACCACTGGTGCTACAGTCTTCAATCTCTGCCTGAGTGCCAGGAGTAGAAGCACAGCCAAATGATCGGACTTTCCAAAGTGTGGATGTGGGACGGTGCGGTAAGCGTTCTTGATAGTGCTGTAACAGTGGTCAAGTGTGTTGGCACCTCTGGTTCCACAGTTGATATGCTGCTGGTAGTTGTTCAAAGATGTCTTCAAGCTGACCTGGCTGAAATTCCTCACAGTGATTGGGAAGGCGACAGGGTATGGTGATCAGCTCCGTGCCTGCCTGACATTGGTCAGAGGTGGAAAGTACACTGCTACCAGAATGGCAGTGGAAAACTCCCTTGGCAGATAAAATGGATGACACTAAATGTTCCAGGCTGGGTAAGCAGGACTAAAATAGAACTGCCACTGCCACTTCTGTGCCCCATGATGAGTTACTCATAAAGCATGCCCCACCTCTTCTGCCTTAAAGAGACTCAAATGTCTTGTCTTTTCAGTGGATGGTGAAGCCTTCAGGCTGCAGGACTGCATCCAAAATGACAGGATTGAGCCATGTTTCTGTGAAGCAAAGTACACACTATTAAGTACATCTAAAAGGAGTGCTGCCATAAGAAAGCAGCATCCATCATTAAGGACCCCCACCATTCAGGCCATACTCTTTTCTCACCACTGCCATCAGGGAAAAAGTACAGGAGTCTTAGGTCCCACATCACTGGGTTATTTCCCTGTCAGGCTCTAGAACCAGCATTAATAACTTCTCTCCTCAACTCTGAACTGATTCTACAACCTCTGGACTAATTGTCAGGTACTCTACAAGTCAGGCTCTCAGTATTATTTGTTTATTTATTGAATTATTAACCAATGATATCATTTTGAAAACACTTAGATTAGATTAGATTAGATTATGAGGACACTCAGTCCTTGTTTATTGTCATTTAGAAATGTTTGCATTAAAAAACGATACAACGTTCCTCCAGAATGATATCACAAGAAAACACAGGACAAACCAAGACTAAAACAGACAAAGCCACATAATTATAACATATAGTTACAACAATGCAAAGCAATACCATAATTTGATAAAGAGCAGACCATGGGCACGGTAAAAAAAAGTCTCAAAGTCCCGATTGACTCATCATTTCACACAGGCGGCAGAAGGGAGAAACTCTCCCTGCCATGAATCTCCAAGCGCTACCAACTTGCTGATGCAGCACCATTGGAAGCACCCGACCGCAGTCGACTCTGAGTCCGTCCGAAAACTTTATCCCATTATCTCATGTTCTCATTATTTATTGCTATTTATTTATATTTGCATTTGCACAGATTGTTGTTTTCTGCACTCTGGTTGATCTTTCATGGATCCTGTTATAGTTACTAATCGATAGATTTATTGAGTATGCCCACAGGAAAGTGAATCCCAGGGTTGTATATGGTGATAGATGTATACTTCAATAATACATTTGCTTTGAACTTTATTATTATTTTATTTGCGGTTTGTCTTCTTTTGCACAAACGTAGGTTGCTTGTCAAGTCTTTGTGTGTAGTTTTACATTGACTCTATTGTATTTGTGTGTTGGCACGTGGCCAAGTGGTTAAGACATTCGTTTAGTAATCTCAAGGTTGCTAGTTCAAGCCTCAGTTGTGGCAGTGTGTTTGTGCCCTTGAGCAAGGCACTTAACCACACATTGCTCTAGTGTCTGTGGGAGGAGTGGCGCCCCACACAGACTTCCAATCTGCGCCTTGTAAGGCATGAAAATGCCCGATGCAGGCCTCTCATTGTCTGAGTCGACGTTCCCCCCCATTGTATTTCTTTGTTCTAGCATACATGCCATAAGAAAATGAATCTCAAGGTAGTATATGGTGACACATATGATAATAAATTTGCTTTGAACTTTGACTTCTGATCACTGCATACAGACAGGATGAAGGTAGTACAGAAGACATTGCCTGGATTCAGCTGACAAACTAGGATTGTTTTATCTAAAGCATCGGAGACTGAGGGATGACTGATAGAAGTACATAAAATTACGATAAGTATAGATATCATAGAGCGAGTTATTTTCCCAGGGTGGAAATATCCACTATTGGAGTGTCAATTTAATTTGAGGGTGGATGTTTAAAAGGGATTTGCTAAGCAAGTTTTTTTTACACAGTGGGTGATAGATGCCAGGAACATCCTGTCTAGGGAGGTGGAAGAACGCATACTGTGCAATAGCAATGTCTAAGAAGCATTCAGACAGACACATGGACACAGTTATGGAATAGTGGAATGTGCAGGCAGGTAGGATCAGCTAGACTGGCAGCAGGGCTACTACAGACATAGTGGGCCGAAGGGCTTCTTTCTGGGTTGTAGAAATCTTCATCTCATTTAGGATCATGTAGAAATGTATAGCTCTTTTGTTCAACAGAACAGAAGAATATTGAATCTTCACAATTGTCTACTTCAGACATCAGTCACAGTATATAGTGAAGAGAGAGATCAGAAGGATTCTAGATATTAAGGCAATTGAGGGATGAGGGATTAGTAGAGGACAGAAGCACTGAAGTAACAAATTATCCATGAACAACACACACAAACTCAAACCGCTGGAAGAACTCAGCAGGTCGGGCATCTTCTAAATATTCAACGTTTCAGGCTGAGACCCTTTGTCAGGACTGGAAAGGATGGGGGAAGAAGCCAGAATAAGAAAGTTGGGGGAGGGGAAGGAGTACAAGCTGGAGGTGATAGGTGAGACCAGGTGAGGGAAGACGTGGGTATATAGGGAAGATGGGTGGAAAGTGGGCATATAGGGGAGATGGGTGGAGTAGGAAATTGGGAGCTAATAGGTGGAAGATATCAGGAGCACAAGAAGAAGTACCATGTTAGAAAGGGAAGAAGAAAGGGCACCATAGGGAGGTGCTGGGTAGATGAGGAGAAGAGACAGACCAAGAGAGAGCCAGAATGAGGAGTGGAAAAAGAGAGAAGAGGAAAAGCACAAGGGGCTGAATGGGTTACTCCCGTTTCCTGTCCTCCTGTTTACTGCTGCTTTGGGTTCTTCTCCTTTTCTTTGAGTGTTCTGCCTAGAAAGGCTGTGGGCCAGGAGCCAGTATCTTGCAGAGCCCAAGGGTGTTCAAACATTCACAGGCTTCAGAAGCATGACGGGATCCGGTCACTGGATGAGACTGGCGACAGGACCCGGTCTGACTGCATGTATTCCTGGAAGATGTATCACATGACCCACTACCACCCAGCTCCCACACTGCTGTTTGTCTCCTAACATGTCCATCCTCACAATCATAGTCATAGATAGATAGAGCATAAAACAGTCTCTGGAGCTAACCCGCTCCATGCCAGCACATTTATAGTTACCCCATTTTATCCCACCTTTACTCCCACAAAATGCTGGAGGAACTCAGCAGGTCATTGCCTCCAGCATTTTGTGTGTGGCTTTGATTTCCAGCATCTGCAGAATTTTTCATTTTTATTTATTCTCAACCATCCCCCCGATTTGATCTGTCACCTGCACATCAGGGGAAGTTTACAGGGGCCTATTAACCTAGCGACTCATAGCGGGAGGAAACTGGAGCACCCAGAGGAAAATCCTGTGATAATGGGGAGAACATGTCCATAATTCATTGAAAGTAGTGTCACAGGTAGATAGGGTCATTAAAAAGGCTTTTGGCACATTGGCCTTCATAAATCAGAGTACTGAGTACAGGAAATGGGAGGCTATGTTGAAGTTGTATAAGGTTTTGGTGAGGCCTAATTTGGAGTATTATGTCCAGTTTTAGTCACCTACCTATACTACTACTACTATTTACATTAAGGTTGAAAGAGTACAGAGAAAATTTACGTATGGTGTCGGTTCTGGGGGACCTGAGTTATAAGGAAAGATTGAATAGGTTAGGACTTTATTCTTGGAATGTAGAAGATTGAGGGGAGATCTGATAGAGGCAGATAAAATTATGAGTGGTGTAGGCAAACAAGCTTTTTCCATCGAGGTTGGGTGGAAATACAACTGGAGGTTATTGATTAAGGGTGAATGGTGAAAAGTTTAAGGGGAGCACAAGGGGGATCTTCACTCAGAGAGTCGTAAGAGTACTGAACAAGTTGCCAGCAGAAGCGGTGCGTGCAAACTTGATTTCAACATTTAAGAGAAGTTTGAATAGGTCTATGGATGGTAGGGGTATGGTGGGCTATGATCCCAGTGCAGGTCGATAGGAGTAGCCAGTTTAAATGGTTTGGCACAGACTGGATGGACTAAAAGGCCTGTTTCTGTGCTGTACTTTTCTATGACCCTATAACATGCAAACCCCATACATACAACACCAGAGGTCAGAAGTGAACCATGGTCTCTTGCACTGCAAGGTAGTGCGTCTACTACCTGTGCCAAGGTGTCACCCTGTACAAGGACTTGCGTTACCCATCAGTCAAATGTAAGACCACAAAATATCGGAGCAGAGTTAGGGCACTTGACCTATCGAATCTGTGCAGAATAGCCGATGTTTCGTGCTGAGAGCCTTCATCAGGACTGAGCTCAAAACATGGACCGTTTATTCTCCTGCTGAGTGCCTCCAGCATTTGTGCGCATTGCTCAAGATATCCAGCACCCGCAGAATAAATTTTCTTTACAACCCCATTCTCCCCATAACAGAACACCCCTTACCATGCAAGACCCTATCAATCTCTGCCTTAAATGCACGCAGGTTAGTCACCCTCTACAGTCCACTGATTAACCACTCTCTGAAGAAGAAATTCATCCTCATCTCAGTTCTAAAGGGACATTCCTTTATTCTGAGGCTGTGGCCTTAGATCCTAGACTCTCCCACTTCTGGATACACTCTCTCCAGACCTTTCAGTATTTAGCATCCTTCTGAACTCTAGTTGAGCACAGGCCCAGCGTATATGTTAAGCTTTTCATTCCTGGGATCACTCCTGTGAACCTCCTCTGGATCCTCTCCAGGGCTAGCACGCCTTGCTTTAGATATAGGCGCAAAATTGCTCACTGTCTTACAATCTTGTAATCATTATCATTATGTGCCTGTCTTATGACATAGGTGATCATGGTCCCATGACCTTGATTGATCTTGGCAAATTTTTCTTCAGAAGTGGTTTTCCATTAACTCTTTCTGGGTAGTGTCTTTACAAGATGGGTGACCCCAGCCATAATATTAACTTATTATCTCAGCCATAGTACTTTTCAGATATAGTCTGCCTGGCATCAGTGGTCACATAACCAGGACTTGTGATTTGCACTAGCTGCTTATACGACCATCCACCACCTGCTCCCATGGCTTCATTTGACCCTAATCTGGGGGCTAATCTGTGGAATGCTCTGCCTCAGAAGACAGTGGAGGCCAATTCTCTGGATGCTTTCAAGAAAGAGTGAGATAGAGTTCTTAAAGATAGTGGAGTCAAGGGATATGGGGAGAAGGCAGGAAAGGGGTACTGATTGTGGATGATCGGCCATGATCACAGTGGATGGTGGTGCTGGCTCAAAGGGCTGAATGGCCTACTCCTGCACCTATTGTCTATTGTCTATATTATCCTAGACCTTGCCCAAGGGTGGCCTGTGGAGGCTAGCGGAGGAAAGGGGCGCCTTTCACCTCCTTTGGTCGAGATGCATCTCCACCCTGCCACCCAAATCTTGTTCAGAGTATACAACAGTTCCTAATAATGAATCAGTGGTAACTGTTCAAGAAGGTGAAAAGAAGGATCCTGCTTTGTTTCATCCCACAGATTTTCCTACTGGATGACGACTGGTGGGACCTTGTTCTCCACTAAGTGGCAGGCACATCTCCTCCATTACAGAAGTGATTACACTTTAGACAGGGCCTCACTGGCTGTGATACCCACTGGGACATGACAAGATTGTGAAGGATGTTTTATACAACGGCCAGATAGTTCTTTCTGCCACAGGCAAAATACCGTCTCTGCTATTAATCCCACTTCATTTAAGACATGAAATTCAACCCCTTGACCTTGTTCTTCCATTCAATTGGATCAAGGCTGCTTTGTGCACTTCAAATCCATCGTCCCACCTGACACCCTACGTCCCTCGGTGCCCAAGGATTTTGTCTGTGCTTATTTTACCATAGATGTGACCTGAAATCAGCAGGACACTAATTTAGCCTGAGAGTGACTGCTATCCTCAAGCCCCACATCTATTAACACTGAGCTAAAGAGAGAGACTGTCAGACATGGACCCGGACCTGTATGCGTTCACCAGTGACCTGCACAGCAAAGTGAAAACCTATTTCTTTCCCCTCTCTGAATCGGTAGAACTTACTGTCACAACTGACTGTGGAAGCCAAGTTATTGGGTACATTTAAAGGGAAGGTTGATAGGTTCTTGATTAGCGTAAGAGCATCAAAGGTTACTGCGAGAAGGCAGGGAAAGGCATAATAAATCGACAATTATTTCATATGGAACAGACGTGATGGGCCAACTGGCCTAATTCTGTCGCAGTGTTGTATGTGAATATCGTCTCTTCTTTTGAATGCGTGCATACCTGGGCACGTAGCGTTTTGTTTTGGACCACCCTGAGCAAGCTTTGCATAGCTCGGCAAATATTAATAGGCTCATCAGAATAGCTTTCTATTACGTTGGGAGTGCTGGCAGGAGGAAGACAGCAGCTACACATGGAAGAATGTGAGGGCTACAGAAAAAACATAATTTCCTCTGCTGGAGGTTAAATCACTTGCACATAAAATAAAACTGAATGAAGTTGCCTGGTAAGGGAAGAAAATAAAGTAATCCCAACAGGCTTGTGTTTTGTTAAGCTGAGCGGTGATTATCCATTGAGTCTGACAATGGCAGGATACCTGTGCGGGAGAATTTTTAAAGTGTCAAAGCTGTTACACTGGGGCACTTCCACTCTCTCAACCTTGATGTCCATAAGCAAGTGTCGCAAACTGGGGTCTTTCTTGGTTGCAGTGGATGACCATGACGTCTTCTGTGCCTTGTCATGCCCTTCCGTCTCCATGGTGTGGTTGCAGAACTGCCTTCCTGGCTGTTGGATCTCACTGTTGATCTCATCCACCCAGTCCACCGGAGCTGACTACACATGCTAGGATAGGCATGTCCTTATTTCACTGAGGTATGAGGCCCTCTAACTACCCTCAACTGGTTTAGCCCGCCTGTCGAAGGAGTGTACCAACACTGTCACATGCGAACAGCTGCTTGGAGCCATAGGTGAGAGCTGAGTATGTGGGGGGGGCCCAAAGGAGAGCGAGTTGCCCCAGAATGGATACACAAGCTCCTTCACTAGAGGAGCTACCCCTCCCTGAGCATCCAGTACACCCCCAATCTAATTACCAATTAGCACATCAGCTATGCACTGCAGGGAAAATCTCTCCTGCTATATAAACTGTATTCTAGAAACAATTTCTCACTCCCCCCACCCCCATCATGAGTTGTCTTCATGGAAGTCGAGACAGAATTGATGTGTGCAAAATCAGAATAATTTCATGTTGCGGACTATCTCAGGCATTCCAATAGTGCCAGTTGTGCTATCAGCTGTAAGGATCAGCCTACCCCCAACAGGATGAAAACATAGAACATAGAAATCTACAGCACATTACAGGCCCTTCAGCCCACTATGTTGTGCCGACCATGTAACGTACTCATGAACAAAGCGGCCGAGCTTAGAGCATGGATCAGTACTTGGAGCTATGATGTTGTGGCCATTACAGAGACTTGGATGGCTCAGGGGCAGGAATGGTTACTTCGAGCGCCAGGCTTTAGATGGCTCAGAAAAGACAGGGAGGGAGGGAAAAGAGGTGGGGGAGTGGCACAGTTGATCAGAGATAGTGTCACGGCTGCAGAAAAGGAGGAAGTCATAGAGGGACTGTTTACTGAGTCTCTGTGGGTGGAAGTTAGAAACAGGAAGGTGTCAATAACTCTACTGGGTGTTTTTATAGACCACGCAATAGTAACAGGGACATCGAGCAGCAGATAGGGAGACAAATTCAGGAAAGGTGTGATAATAACAGGGTTGTCATGTTGGGAGATTTTAATTTCCAAAATATTGATTGGCATCTCCTTAAAGCAAGGGGTTTAGATGGGGTGGAGTTTGTTAGGTGTGTTTAGGAAGGTTTCCTGACACAATATGTAGATATAACCTACAAAAGGAGAAGCTGTACTTGATCTGATATTGGGAAATGAACCTGGTCAGGTGTCAGATCTGTCAGTGGGAGAGCATTTTGGAGATAGTGATCACAAATCTATCTCTTTTACCATAGCATTGGAGAGATAGGAACAGACAAGTTAGGAAAAGAAAGCATTTAATTGGAGTAAGAGGAAATTTGAAGCTATCAGGCAGGAACTTGGAAGCATTAATTGGGAACAGATGTTCTCAGGGAAATGTGGCAGAAATGTGGCAAACGTTCAGGCGATATCTGTGTGGCGTTCTGCATAGATACGTTCTAATGAGACAGGGATGGTAGGGAACCGTGGTGTACAAAAGTTGTTGAAAATCTAGTCAAGAAGAAAAGAAAAGCTTATGAAAGGTTCAAAAAACTAGGGAATGATAGAGATCTAGAAGATTATAAGGCGAATAGGAAGGAGCTTAAGAATGAAATTAGGAGAGCCAGAAGGGGCGATGAGAAGGCCTTGGCGGACAGGATTAAGGAAAACTCCAAGGCATTCTACGAGTATATGAAGAGCACGAGGATAAGACGTGAAAGAATAGGACCAGTCAAGTGTGACAGTGGAAAAGTGTATATGGAACTGGAGGAGATAGCAGAGGTACTTAATGAATACTTTGCTTCAGTATTCACGACGGAAAAGGATCTTGGCGATTATAGGGATGACTTACAGCAGACTGAAAAGCTTGAGCATATAGACATTAAGAAAGAGGATGTGCTGCATCTTTTGGAAAGCATCAAGTTCGGTAATTCTCTGGGACAGAATGAGATGCACCCCAGCTACTGTGGGAGATGAGGGAGGAGATGGCTGAGCCTCTGGTGATGATTGTTGCATCATCAATGGGGACGGGAGAGGTTCCGGAGGATTGGAGGGTTGCAGATAATGTTCCTTTATTCAAGAAAGGGAGTAGAGATAGCCTAGGAAATTATAGACCAATGAGTCTTACTTCAGTGGTTGGTAAGCTGATTGAAATGATCCTGAGAGGCAAGATTTATGAACATTTGGAGAGGCATAATATGATTAGGAATTGTCAGCATGGCTTTGTCAAAGGCAGGTCTTGCCTGACGAGCCTGATTGAATTTTTTGAGGATGTGTCTAAACACAGTGATGAAGGTAGAGCAGTAGATGTAGTGTGTATGCACTTCAGCAAGGCATTTGACAAGGTACCTCATGCAAGGTTTCTTGAGAAAGTAAGGAGGCATGGGATCTAAGGGGACCTTGCTTTATGGATCCAGAACAAGCATGCCAACAGAAGGCAAAGAGTGTTTGTAGACAGGTCATGTTCTGCATGGAGGTTGGTGACAAGTTGCATGCCTCGGGGATCCGTTCTGGGACTACTTTTCTTCATGATTTTTATAAATGACCTGGATGAGGAAGTGGAGGGATAGGTTAGTAAATTTGCTGATGACACAAAGATTGGGGCTGTTGTGGATAGTGTGGAGGGCTGTCAGAGGTTACAGTGGTGCATTGATAGGATGCAAAACAGGGCTGAGAAGTGCCAGGTGGAGGTCAACCCAGATAAGTGTGAGGTGGTTCTCTTTGGTAGGTCAAATATGATAGCAGAATATAGTATTAATGGTAAGACTCTTGGCAGTGTGGAGGATCAGAGGGATCTTGGGGTCCGAGTCGATAGGACACTCAAAGCTGCTGCACAGGTTAACTCTGTGGTTAAGAAGGCATATGGTGCATTGGCCTTCATCAACCGTGGGATTGAACAAAGAGGTAACGTTACAGCTATATAGGACCCTGCTTAGACCCCACTTGGAGTACTGTGCTCAGTTCTGGTCACCTCACTACAGCAAGGATGTGGAAACTATAGAAACGATGCAGAGGAGATTTACAAAGATGCTGCCAGGATTGGGGAGCATGCCTTATGAGAATAGGTTGAGTGAACTCGGCCTTTTCTCCTTGGAGCACGGAGGATGAGAGGTGACCTGACTGAGGTGTATAAGATGATGAGACGTATTGATCATGTGGACAGTCAGAGGCGTTTCCCAGGGCTGAAATGGCTAGCACAAGAAGGTACAGTTTTAAGGTGCTTGGAACTAGGTGCAGAGGAGATGTCAGGGATAAGATTTTTACGCACAGTGTTGAGTGCATGGAATGGGCTGCCGGCAATGATGGTGGAGGTGGATACGATAGGGTCTTTTAAGAGACTCCTGGATAGGTACATGGAGCTTAGAAAAATAGAGGGCTATGGGTAACCCTGGGTAATTTCTAAAGTAAGTACATGTTCGGCACAGCATTCTGGGCCGAATGGCCTCTATTGTGCTGTAGGTTTTCTATGCTTCTATGTACTCCAGAATCTGCCTAGAAATACCCGACACATAGCCCTCTATGCGGTACATTAAGAGATTACTTGTGTGGTCACAAGGGGACCATGCAGACTCCACACAGACGTCCCCCAGCGATAATGCTTGTGGAAAGTCATCACTGTGTGATGTTTGATGGTGGCAGAGAGAGTGGGGTAATCTAGAAGTGATGACATTTTCATGAATGTTGTGTTTTGTCCCAAAATGTCAACGGTTTATTCCCCTCCATAGACGCAGCCTCACTTGCTGAGTTCTTCCAGCATTTCCTATCTGTTCCTCAAGATCTCCAGCATCTGCAGAATTTCTTGTGTTTACAGAAGGCGATGTTGTCGATGAACACCATGCTACAGCTACTAGTCACACACCAATAGGCATTAACTGTGGATTTCCCTCCAAGTCACTTTCCTTTCCCTTTAAGAAACACACCTATGAACCATCTAAATTCACTGGCAATATTAGACTTCTTTTGTACATTGGTTGGTTCTCAGTCTTTGCTTATGTATAGTCTTGTTTTTACTAAATTCTATTGTATTTCTTTCCCCGTAAATGCCTGCAGGAAAATGAACCTCAAGGTTGTATGTGGGACTTACACTCCGTAGCCACTTTATTAGGTACAGAAGTGGAAACTGCTGCGGTTTGTGGTCTTCTGCTGCTGTAGCCCAGCCACTTCAAGGTTTGACACGTTCCGAGATGCTAATCTGCACATCACTGTTGTAAAGCATGGTTATTTGAGTTACTGTCACCTTCCTGCTAGCTTGAACCAGTCTGGCCATTCTCCTCTGAACTCTCTCACTAACGAAGCGATTTTGCCCACAGAACCACCACAGTCTGGATGTTTTTTGTTTTTCACGCCATTCTTTGCAAACTTGAGACAGTTGTGCACGTCCCAGGAATCAGCAGTTTCTGAGATATTCAAACTACCCCTCCTGGTACAAAAAAATCATGTTTGTTCTGAACAACAACTGAACATCTTGATCATATCTGGCAACACACATCAAAGTTGCTGGTGTACGCAGCAGGCCAAGCAGCATGTATAGGAAGAGGTGCAGTCGACGTTTCAGGCCGAGACCCTTCGTCAGGACTAATGAAGGGTCTCGGCCTGAAACGTCGACTGCACCTCTTCCTAGAGATGCTGCTTGGCCTGCTGCGTTCACCAGCAACTTTGATGTGTGTTGCTTGAATTTCCAGCATCTGCAGAATTCCTGTTGTTTGATCATATCTGCATCCTTTTATGCATTGAGTTGGTGCCGTGTGATTGATTGATGAGATATTTGTATTAACGAGGTGTACGGGTGTACCTAATAAAGCGGCCACTGAACGTATACGTAACACTTATTTTGATTTTGACTTTTTATGCTGGTCTGGCAATAGATCCAGGTCTGAACCTTCCTAAGAGCACCAGAATGACTGCTGTGCTTCAGGATGGCAGCTCACCACCATCTTTTCGAAGGCAATTAAATACGAGCCTTGACTGCATCCCTGAAAAATGAATAAAACATAAACCCAAAATGGCCCCCTAATATTTAGTCTAATTGCTGCTTCAGTCACCGTATGCTGATCCTTTGCCACTAATATTTGAAATTGCTTGCAATAATTTCCATCAACATAACATTGCAACTGGAAATATACTTTCGTAAATGCTGAGATTCATTTGACTCTGCCGAGGCTCTGTTCATTCAGCTGGGGAGCTACAGCTGCCGTCTGTCACTATACTTCCAAGCATGCAGACTTCAGGAAAAGGCGAACATATCAATCAGAGGAGATTTTTCTTCCTGTTTGCACTCGGTAATGTAATGAGGCGCAGAAAACCTTGTTGCAAATCAAATCACCTTGCTGACTAGTCCAACATACTATTCCCCTATATTGGTTGTAAGTGGGTGTGTGCACAGTTCATCTTAGATATAAATGGCCTAACATCATAAGACAGTGCAAAGATATACACACAAGGGCCTGGCAGTGCAGCTGACAAACCCTGTTCCAGGATTTTAAATGCAGTCTGTAGATAATTGACTAAACAGCTACTCCATTCCCCCTGTGCTGCACTGCTAAAATTATGTACATTGTGAGCACAGCTGCTCTGCTCTGCCCTGACTGCTGTGACAGCACCATCAGAGGGGCAGATTTCCCTCACGCTGGCTCATTCTCAGGCCGAGCTGCATTGTGAATGGTATTAGGCTGTGGCTTGCAATCCCAACATGCTGACCAGTGGGTTCACAACGGAGGGGAATCTTCATCTTAAAAGAATAGGTTCAGCGAGCTAGGACTTTTATCTTTGGAGCGAAGGAGGCTGAGCGGTGATGTAATAGAGGTGTATAGAGGACAAGAGGCATAGATCGCATGGAGAGCCAGAGACTGTTTCCTAGGCCAGAAATGGCTAATACAAAGTACGAGAAGGTGTCGTTTCAGGGAGCTTGGAGGAAAGTGCAGGGGGGATGTCAGAGATTTATTTTTTACACAGAGTGGTGGGTTTGGAACACACTCTCAGGAGTAGTGGTAGAGGCAGATACACTAGCGACATTTAAGAAACTTTTAGATGGGCACATGGATAAAAAAGTAAATGGAGGGCTGTGTGGGAGGGAAGGGGGAGATTGATCTTAGAGTTGGTTAAAATGTCGGCAAAATGTTATGGGCCAAAGGACCAGTACTGTGCTGTAATGTTCTATATTTTATATTCTTATACAGTGTGGGCACGTGGCCAAGTGGTTAAGGCATTGGACTAGCGACCTGAAGGTTGTGAGTTCGAGCCCCAGCTGAGGCAACGTGTTGTGTCCTTGAGCAAGGCACTTAATCACACATTGCTCTGTGCCGACACCGGTGCCAAGCTGTATGGGTCCTAATGCCCTTCCCTTGGATGACATCAGTGTCATGGAGAGGGGAGACTTGCAGCATGGGCAACTCTCGGTCTTCCATACAACCTTGCGCAGGCCTGCGCCCTGGAGAGTGAAGACTTTCCAGGTGCAGATCCATGGTCTCGCAAGACTAACGGATGCCTTTACTTTATTCTTATACAACAAAGAGGAACTCATGATTTTCCAGTCGACATTGTCATCACTCTTGCTCTTCATTTTTTCTGTCTGCTCTGCACTTTCCCTGTAACGATAACATATTCTGCAATGCTTTACTTTCCTGTAGCTTTACCTGGATACGCTTAAATATGAAATGATCATTCTGATGGCATGAAAACAAAGCTTTTCACTGTAACAACAATAAACCAATTAGCTGTGAGCATCAGTTTCAAAGAAGACTGCTGCCTACCTCCTCATTCAGCCTTCCTTGCTGCAGTGTTTTATCTCAACTCCAACACCCTTTCCAGAAGAACAGAACTGTTTAACATATTGATATCCATCGGATTCCTGGCTCAAACTTAGTTTTAGGCTCGTAGGGATGGGTTTTTGGGGACAGCTTGGGAAGTTAGGTTAGGGCTAGGAACAGGGATGAGAGTGTGAGAGGTCAGGGACAGTAGAGTCATAGAAAGGGACAGCACAGATGCAGGCCCTTCAGCCTATCTAGTCTGTGCCAAAACATTTAAACTGCGTACTCCCATTGAAGGACCATAGCCCTCTATATCCCTACCATCTATGCACCTATCCAAACTTCTCTTAAACGCTGAAATCAAGCTCGTATGCGCCACGTGTGCTGGCAGCTCGTTCCACACAAAGTAGTAATTGAGGAGTTCAGGGAAGGACTAGGAGTTTAAGTTGGAGTGTTCCAAGTTCAAGGGCCAGTGATGGAGGACTGAGGTCCAAGGCCTGCAGGTCCCAAGGCTGGTGATTCCCTAAGTCAGTGAGTCCCAGGATTGGAGGCCTTACCTCGGTTGTCAGGTCCTGAGGTGAGAGATCTGTGATTAGCAGTGTTCAGGGGTCAAAGCCTAGAGGTCGGTGATTCCAAAGGTGCAAAGCTGGAGGTCGAAGCCTCAAGGACAGCAAACCCAGAGGCTGAACCCAAGTTTGACAAACCTGGAGGTCAAAACCCGAAGGTCTGTGAGTCTGCGGCCAGTCTGGAGGCCAGAGGCCTGGGGGCGGCCTCTCCTGTGGTTGGAGGCCCAGCTGGTGTGTGGGTGGGAGAGGGATTTGCTTTGCTTTTGTTGCTTGTTGTATGTTGGCCGTGAGTTATTCTGCTGCACATGGCCAGCATGATATGTTGGTGCCAGACCGGGTGCTGATACTTGTGGGCGGCACCCAGCACGTCCTCATATTGTGTTGGTTATTAATGTATTGTATGTTTCGGTGTACATGTAGTTAATAAATAATTCTGATATCAATATACATTCAGTGCCCACTCCGAGCTGTCACGGACTCATACACAGAAGCAGATGAGAAGATGGGCCTTATATTCAACATCTAGAGGACAAATTAATCTGGACTCACTACACAACATTGCCCAGAAGGGTACCGATGAAAGTTCTGTAACGTTAAACATTACTACAGTTTCTCTTTCCACAGATGGTGCTTTTCCAATATTTTGTTTTTATTTCAGACTTCCAGCATCTACTATTTTTTTTACTTTTGGTCTTCAGGAATGGTATGTGATCTCCTCACAATGAATGTATTGTGGAATCAGATTCCAGAGGAATTTTCAATGGCACGATGCCATATACTGGAATTGAGATCACCAGTGTGGATTGTAAATACAAAATATTCTGCAGATGCTGGAAATTCAGAGCAAGAAGCACAAAATGCTGGAGGAACTTAGAAGATAAGACAACAGCTATTTGTTTGTCCACACCTGCCTATCCCCTCTCTTTGTAGTCACTCTTCCTTTCCTTTCTCCCAGGGTCAACTCTCCTGTCAGAGTCCCTCCACTTCTGTCCTTTACATTGCCATCAATCAACTCCTAGCTTCTCACTTCGTCCCCTCATCCCTTCCCCTCATCTGGCTCCATCTTCCAGCTTGTACTCTTTCCCCACCCACCTAGCTTCTTTTACAAGCTGATGAAGGGTCTCAGCCCAGAACATCAACCATTGATTCCCTTCCATGGATGCTTCCTTTTGTGAGAGTATGGGTTGTTTTGGACATGGGTGAAATGAGGGAAGTAGTTTCCTTCTGGGCAGTAAGAGTCACTAAAAATGCTAAGGCCTCCGTTGGCCAGAGTCGACCAAGGGTATTGCGTCCTAGTTGTTTAGATATGCAAGCCTGGGCTGTACAATACGGAGAGCAAGCTGTTGCCCCTGTAGTAAATTCCTCCTCTCCATGCAGCAGATGAACCCAAAGGAATGGCAGAGACTGACGCAGTTTGGTGCCAGCAGCAATACAGAACTCAATGTAGAACAGCCTTAGGGACTCCAGCTCCGGATTTTTCCCTCAGGGTTTACTCCCGAAGCCTTCCCCATGAGAGGGTAGAGCTGCAAGGCAGCAGAGGTTTGAGATCAGAATTTTCCTTCTCCTAGATGAGCTGCCAACCACGGCTGACAAGCCCCATCTGCCACAAATAAATATGCATACTGCTTTAATTCTTCACCATGACTAACTGAAATGCTGACAGCTTGCTTAAAGTAATTTTGGAATAACTAACCAAGTGGCACTCAGGAAAGATGCAGAAAGAGTCACATCTGAAGATGTTTTGAACATCTGAGGCACGGTTTAAATGTAATTTTTTCCATCCTGCTCAGTTTTGAGGCATACATGAACAAATTTATTAATTTCTGTTTAACAACAGCACAGATTAGCCTGATTCCTTAAGGTTGTTATAGCCGGGAGTGGTAATGGGGAAGAGCTCCCACTACCTATTAAATGCTCTCAATGGTGTGCGCTTCAAATAGCCTCTGACAACCAAGTCCAGCTCCTAGGCTTCAAGTGTGTCATTGCTACTAATCCTTGTGGAACCATTTCTACTGACAGAAAAAGGGGCAAAGGTGGGTTACTGGCACCTTAAGACCTGTTAATTCAGGCACAGGAGACTTGAAAGCTCACCCCAGAAGGAGGAAAACTCAGATCTCAAACTTCCACTGCTTTACAACTATTCATGGTCATGGGGAAGAAAAATCAGGAGCTGGTATCCCTGCATTGATAGTCCTACGTTGAGTTCAACTCTGACTGTCAACTCCTGCAATGCTGCTAAAGCCAAACAGTATTGGGACTCTGCCGTCCCTTTGGATTCATCAGCTGCACGGAGTGGGGGGTGAGGGGGGGGGGGTGCAGACTGCCTGGGAAACCGCTTGTTCTCCATATCATACTTCACTGGCTTGAATAACACCTGGAAAGCTGGGACACAACATTCGTGGTCGACCATGACCACCAGAGGACCTCAAGAGTAATTTACACCCTGCTTTCATTCAGAAAAACTTATTTGATGGATATACCCATCAATAGACAGGGACTTTTATTTAGTCCTGATGCAGGGTTTTGATCCAAAATGTCAATCATTCATTTCTCCCCCACAGAGGCTGCTTGACCTCCTGAGTCCCTCCAGCAGGCAGATTATTGTTCCTGACACCAGCGGGAAGCTCCCTGTTCCTGACCGCAGGGGAAGCTCATTATTCCTGACCCCAGGGGAAGCTCGTTGCTCCTGACCCCAGGGGAAGCTCGTTATTCCTGACCCCAGCGGGAAGCTCATTATTCCTGACCCCAGGGGAAGCTCACTGCTCCTGACCCCAGGGGAAGCTCATTATTCCTGACCCCAGGGGAAGCTCATTATTCCTGACCCCAGCGGGAAGCTCCCTGTTCCTGACCCCAGGGGAAGCTTGTTGTTCCTGACCCCAGCGGGAAGCTCATTATTCCTGACCCCAGCGGATAGCTCATTATTCCTGACCCCAGTGAGAAGCTCGTTGCTCCTGACCCCAGCGGGAAGCTCATTATTCCTGACCCCAGGGGAAGCTCGTTGTTCCTGACCCCAGGGGAAGCTCATTATTCCTGACCCCAGGGGAAGCTCGTTGCTCCTGACCCCAGGGGAAGCTCGTTATTCCTGACCCCAGCGGGAAGCTCATTATTCCTGACCCCAGGGGAAGCTCCCTGTTCCTGACCCCAGGGGAAGCTTGTTGTTCCTGACCCCAGCGGGAAGCTCATTATTCCTGACCCCAGTGAGAAGCTCGTTGTTCCTGACCCCAGGGGAAGCTCGTTGCTCCTGACCCCAGGGGAAGCTCATTATTCCTGACCCCAGGGGAAGCTCACTGCTCCTGACCCCAGGGGAAGCTCATTATTCCTGACCCCAGCGGATAGCTCATTATTCCTGACCCCAGTGAGAAGCTCGTTGTTCCTGACCCCAGGGGAAGCTCGTTGCTCCTGACCCCAGGGGAAGCTCATTATTCCTGACCCCAGCGGGAAGCTCATTATTCCTGACCCCAGGGGAAGCTCATTGCTCCTGACCCCAGCGGGAAGCTCATTATTCCTGACCCCAGCGGGTAGCTCATTATTCCTGACCCCAGCGGGAAGCTCATTATTCCTGACCCCAGGGGAAGCTCATTGCTCTTGACCCCAGGGGAAGCTCACTGCTCCTGAGATCAGCAGGAAGCTCGTTGCTCCTGACAGCAGGATCCACAGTCCCATGTCTTTACTCATTTAGTTTTTCATCTGTCCTTGAGAGATGTCAGTGACATGGTTTTTTATTAACAAAACAAAAATACTCTAGAGGTGTGGATATCTGAACTAAAAATGGAAAATATTCTAAAAACTCAGCAAGTCAGACAAAATCTGCAGAGAGTTCATCTTTCAGGCTGATGATCTCATGTCAGAACTGGATATTATTAAAGACGTACAAGTTTTAATTTGAAAGAGCAAGTGCAGTGATGGGAGGAACGATCAAAACTAGAGGTTGTGACAGGAACCCTTGATTAACACACTTCTTCCACATGTGCATTCACACATACTCACATTCAAACTTTGCCTTGTCGTTGTGCTGCGTGCATGCACTTCATTATCTTCCCCGGTATATTTTCATAATGGTTCCTAAATAGTTAGTTTATGGTGCTTTTCCCACCACAGCTGATAGAATATTCCATTTCTTTAGTAATGGGGATGTGTAAATGAGTATCTATTGTTTGTATACTGTAGTTAAGGTAGATGCTTCTGTTTACTTTGCAATATGATTGTAATTGCATTGTGGGGTGCATCATATTCTAATTCATGACAACAGGAATTATGCAGATGCTGGAAATTCAAGCAACACACATCAAAGTTGCTGGTGAACGCAGCAGGCCAGGCAGCATCTCTAGGAAGAGGTACAGTCGACGTTTCAGGCCGAGACCCTTCATGTGTAGTTTGGTTAGTAATTAAAGATAGTACTGTATATCCTCGTGCCTAAACAAAATGGGGCTCATTGCTGTCAGTAGGTTTGAGTTCGGGGCTGCCTCTGTAGTACCCAAGATATCTCCAAGGCATGATGCCTGAGAAAGGTAACGTCCATTATTAAGGATCTCCATCACCCAGGACATGCCCTTTTCTCACTGTTACCATCAGGTAGGAGGTACAGAAGCCTGAAGGCGCACACTCAGCGATTCAGGAACAGCTTCTTCCCCTCTGCCATCCACATTCCTAAATGGACTTTGAACCCATGAACACTACCGCACTTTTTTCATATACGTTATTTCTTTTTTGGCATGATTCTTAATCTATTCGCTATGCATATATACTTATCGTAACTGATTGATTGATTAACTTAATTCAATATTATCGTTATGCATTGAACTGCTGCAAAGTCAACGAATTTCATGACACATGCAGGTGATAATAAATCGGGTTCTGATTCTGTCTAAGTACAAGTATGGAACTACTATTGTGGTTTTTGGTAGATAGCTTTTTGCAAATATTTGCAGTTTTCCTTTCACTATTTTTGATAATTTTTGTAAGCTTCATTTTTGACGCACCTAATAAACACTCTTGCACTAAAGTACTAAGCAACTCCAGCCATTTATTTCTTTGGTCATAATGCACGTAGCAGAGCTCTAGGAAAAAATGGATAACAACAGTAAGAAAGGATGATGAAATGGTGTCAAAGCATCCTGAAAGAATGATAATTCACAGTCACCATTAACCTGTTCCCTTCCTATTGTCTGAATTTGGGAACTCTGCCTGGAGCTGGATCACTAGGCAAACCCTTGACCACCATTGGTGTATATGAGAGTATTTGTGGAGCAAAGGTGGGGAGCGTGGGATCGCACAGCAGGAAAAGCCACAGAGGAGGGCAAGAATCTACAGGGAAAGAGGTTCTTCAGCCAGAGAGGTGAGTCTGTGGAATTCATTGCCACAGGGGGCTGTGCAGGTCGAATCTTCACATATAATTAAGCAGAGGTTGATCGATTCTTGACTGGTCAGGGATATGGGGAGAAAGCAGGAGACTGGGGCTGAGGGGGTAAAAGGATCAGCTATGATGAAATGGTGAAGCAGACTTGGTGGGTCAAGTGGCCTAATTCAGCTTCTATATCTTACAGTCTTAATTTGGGGATTGGGACTGATGGGGATGTAGAATTAATGGGCAGAATGGTCTCTATTCCTGTTTTGTAACAAGATATACTGAAATAAGAAATGATCCTGGTCATTAGCTTGTTGTTGTTCGTGATGTCTTGCCATGTGCCCTTGGCTAACACATTGTTTACAATCCAAAAAATGATGCACATCTCTAGACCGAAGTATTTCGTTGGCTGCTTGGCTCATCCTCAAATCACAAATTTAAATGTAAATTCTTCTTCACTGAAATTATTCCTGATGTAGCCCCCTGTTTGCAACTGCTTATTTGGTGAACAATTAAAGAAGCAAATTGAAATGTTGCAGCACTGAACATTGCTTGTTTCGCTCCATTATTGTGCATTGGGCAGAGGCCAATTTCAATTGTTGCGGCACAAGCTCCCTTTTATAGCAAGTGAAGTAAAACACAATTAACTGGGGTGTCTCTTCTGCAAATTGCTGAAGGTTAGCAAATGGGTGACAAATGCTTGAGTGGGGCTTAGGGTCTGGATGACTGCACCACTCACCCACTTACAAGGCAGACTCCATTTTGAGATTAATGCAGTTCATTCTCAAACATCATTATTTAATGTTAGACTTACTACAGCTAAGGAGAAACATATTCAGTAATACCTGTAAGCAGCACTAATGTACCAGAATAAAATTGCACAGGTAGAATACAAACTACAATTACAGCATTAGCATAGTTAGGTTTTATTATTTGCTGCTGTTTCTTACCAGATATAAGTGAGCTTAGACTAGAGCTAAGGAAATTTAGGTATAAACACGAGAGATTCCACAGATGCCGTAAATCCAGAGTAACAAACACAAAATGCTGGAGAAACTCAGGAGGTCGGGCTATATCAGTGGAGAGGAATGAACAGTTGATGGATTGGGTTGAGGATCTTCATTAGGACTGGAAAGGAAGGGGGAAGAAGCCAGAATACGAGGGGGAGGGGTGAAGGGAATCATGACTTGTCCCACTTGGGGGGATAAGTGCCAGGAGGGAGATCGGTGGGAAGGAAGGAAGGAATGCCCCCCCCCCCAACTCTCCATTTTCTGCAGGGATCACTCTCTCTGTGATTCCCTTGTCCATTTGTTCCTCTTCTTTGATCTTCCACTTCACACATATAACTACATGTGAGACAAGTGCCACACCTGCCCCTTTACCTCCTCCCTTACTACCGTTCAGGGTCCAACAGTCCTTCCAGATAAGGCAACACTTCACATGCAGATCTGTTGGGGTCATCTACCGTATTCGGTGCTCCCGGTGCGGCCACCTCTGCATCAGTGAGACTCAGTGTAAACTGGGAGACCACTTTGTTTAGCACCCTGTACAGGTGGGATTCCCCTGTGGCCACCCACTTGAATTTTACTTCCCAATCCCAATCCAACGTGCTCATCCATGGTCTTCTCGATTTGCAACCATGAGGTCATTCTGGAGGAGCAATGCCTCATATTCTGTTAGGGTCATCTCCAACATGACAGCATAAACATCGATTCTTCTAACTTCTGCTAATTCTCCCCCTTCCCCCGTCTCAAATTCCCCATTCTGGGCTCCCCTGTGTTACTTTTTGGGTGAGAAGAAGGAATTTTAAAGGGACCTGAGACAATAGACAATAGGTGCAGGAGTAGGCCATTAGGCCCTTCGAGCCAGCACCGCCATTCACTGTGATCTTGGCTGATCATCCACAATCAGTATCCAGTTCCTGCCTTAGCCCCATAACCTTTGATTCCACTATCTTTAAGAGCTCTATCCATCTCTTTCTTGAAAGCATCCAGAGACTTGGCCTCCACTGCCTGAGAGAGAATTATTATTATTTTCTTTTTACACAGGCTAATTGATAACTAAAACTCACTGCCAGAGGAAGTCGGGGCATCACTACATTTAAGGAACATTTAGACTGGCACTTGAATACGCAAGGCATTGAAGGAGATAGACCTACTCCAAGCAAATGGGATGACCATAGATGCAGAGAAAGGTTAGAACGTTTAGTAAACTGAACGTCCCAGTTCTATGCTCCACAACTCTATGACCTTATGCCTTCAGAATTCCCAGGTACCCACTGGCAAGGAATAACAAAGATGTGGAAGCTGATAGGTGTGACTTTGCATCCTTATGCTGCCTTCCTCAGATCAAAAGACTGACTCTCATTTCAAAGTCTTTCCTGATATTTTAGAGACAAATGAGGCAAAATCTTTCCAGGTGTTCCTGTAGCCCCTAAAACATACATTTGTAAAGCTCAAAGGGTGAAGGACAGGAATCCAGCCAAGAGAGGAATTATCAATCTGAAGGGGACAGTTATGTAGATGAAGAATTTGGCAGGAGATAGACTGGGGAAGATATGGGGAAGGACATCTGTAAGTATGTACTGATAGATGGAGAGGATGGAGAATTATGAGTGGATATCAGAGCCATGCACCTCAGTAGGGACATGACTGTATCCCCAGACTTGGTTCTCAACATGGAATATAGCACTGAGCTTTCATTATTAGCCTCAGTGCCAATGGGTTAGAGAGTAGGAAGAAGCTAAAAGCTCTCATTGCTAATCGCTGCTGAAACTGTACATGGATGGAGAACCTTTGAGAAAAAAAACTGGGAATACCTTAACTGAATAGCCAACTCTCAAAACTACAACACAAGGGCAACACACAAAATGCTGGGGGACCTCTGCAGATCAGGCAGCATTTATGGAAATGAATAAAGAGTTGACATTTCGGGTTGAGTCCCTTCAACGGGACTAGAAATAAAGAGGGCGAAGAGACAAGAATAAGAAGGTGGGGGAAGGGGAAGGAGCACAAGCTAGCAGACAATAGGTGAAGCATCGGGGGCTCATTTAGCAAGAATGTCTGGTAGCTGTACATCCAATGAGGATCCAATGGGATCAGTGGATTAATGAAAAAAAAACAAATGGAAGAAGAGCAACAAGTTATGGTATTTGAGTGATGTTTCTGCAGCTATTACCAGGCTTGAATGCTGCTTTGATTGGGACCACTCTGCATTCTCTACGTGTCTGGCAATCCTTGCAATTTCAATTAATTACACGAGAAACATAGCCTCATAATTATAAAGCAAAGCACAGTCTGTAAACCACAATGCAATATTCAGCAATGGTCTTTTTATTCATTCTCCTCATGTGTGTAAAGTTAGAACTATATAGACCCCGATCTATTGATGGTAAAAACAAGAGGCTGAGGTTTAAGATCATAGATGAGCAATTTAAGAGGAACATCAGGGGCAACTACATCAAAGGGTGGTGCATATTTGGAATGAGCTAGCAGAAATAATGGTTGAGGTAGGCAAATCAGCAACATTTAAAAGTTGTCTAAATAAATACACAGGTTGGAAATCTCAAAGGACGGACTCTGCTGTGAGATCTACACAGTGTGTTCGGCAATTGCACTGGGGTATATGCACATTCTAATTAATTACTGTTTCATTATGGCAGTATTTAACTCCCCTCTTTTTGCTGTAGTCTTGTTGAGACTTCAGCAAAGCACAGCATCATGATACTGCCCGCTAACCTTCGTCCTTGTCTGATGAAGAGGACTACTGCTTTGTCTGACTTAGAAAGGACTGGTATTTATTTAGTACTTAGGTATTACTTTCAGCTGAAGTATTGGCATTTGACTTTCAGTTTGAGAGCTTTAGTTAATGGCCCTGTTGACCGAGCATTTATTATTTTCCTTTCCCTTAAAATTCTGCAACAGTTCTCATTAAAGTCAGTGAACTGTTGACCCACTTCAGTGTCTTTCTCTCTCTCAGGAAACATTCTGACAGAGGGCTATGGACAAAATGTGGGCAAATGGGATTAGCTCACTGAGAAACAGAGTTGGTATGGACAATTTAGTCCAAAACCTGTTTCCATGCTGAGACTCTATGATACTCTGTTTCTGAAACCTGACAAAACCTCTGTTCTTTGGATTCTGTCTGGACTTCACAATTTCACTCATCTTTAACAGCTCCTTGTGCAATCGAGACCACAGCGCACTGATGACAATGACTTAACGACCTAACTCAGAGAGCGCAAAGGACTGATGTAAGACTTGGGAGAACTTCTGCTCCACATAAAAGGTGGGACGGACCACAGCAAACTCTGTGGCTATGTTACACTTAGCCTAGAAATCCTATAAAGGGAAGACAGCTCCCCTGGCTAGAGCTGATGTTCATTTCTATGTTGTGCAGAGGAACTCATCCAAAAAAAAATTAGCCAGTAGAAAATATTTCTGACTAATAGGTTTTGCAGGAACTGTGAAGGCTATTTAAAATATTTAGTGAAAAGCAGAGTTCATTCCCCCTCGGATCTTGCTGAGTTCATTCCTTCAACTGTACAGCAAACATTCCCACTGTGCTTAATGCTGGTCAAACCCTCCGGGGTAGGCAGCATCATAATACCATTAAACCGCTGGGCCACCACAGGAGATCATTCGGTTTATCAATGCATGCGATCACTCTGTGGAACAGTTTATTCATTTGCTCTTGCCCTTTAAGTAAATTATATCCGTAGAACATAGGACGTAGAACATAGTACAGGCCTGCACAGTACAGGCCCTTCGACCCATAATGTTGTGCCAACCTTTCAACTATCCCAAGATCAATCTAACCCTTCCTTCCCACATAGTCCTCCATTTTTCCTTCATCCATTTACCTGTTTAAAAGTCTCTTAATAGTTTCCCTAATATATCTGCCTCAACCACCACCCCTGGCAGGGCATTCCATGTACCCACTACACTCAGTGTAAAAAAACTATTTTTGACATCTCCCCTATGGTTTCCTCCAATCACCTTAAAATTATGCCGTCTCGTATTAGCCATTTCTAATCTGGGGAGAAAAAGATCCTGGCGGTGAGAGACTGACCGTGAGACTGTTATCATCTTATACACCTCTATTAAGACAGCTGACAAACTCCATCACTACAAAGAGAAAAGCCTCACTCAACGTTTTCTCATAAGATTCCTCCTGGACTTTTGCAACATACATTCTCACAGGACTGTGCAATTCTTAATCTCTTTTCCTTCTACTGCACCATGCAATTATGTCAGAATTGCATGGTGCTGCATTCCCCATTTCCCATGCCAAATGAAATATCCTGGCTCCATTTGTAGGCAGCAGACAACAGGTTGGCATCAAGTGACTGGGGCATTATCCGTAGGAGATGTTGCCAATTTCAATCCATTAGGTGACAATAATCTACAAGGCCAAGATGAAAACTATTTTATATTCCTCAATTTCATTGGTGTCAGGGGCAGAGGAGTGAAGAGAAAATGTCTTGATGGAGTTGATGGAGAAGATCCTGAAGGGCAGGAGTTGATGGAGAAGGTCCTGAGAGGCAGGATTTATGAACATTTGGAGAGGTATAATATGATTAGAAATAGTCAACATGTCTTTGTCAAGGGCAGGTCTTGCCTTACGAGCCTGTTTGAATCTTTTGAGGATGTGACTAAACACATTGATGAAGGTACAGCAGTAGATGTAGTATATATGGATTTCAGCAAGGCATTTGACAAGGTACCCCATACAAGGTTTATTGAGAAAGTAAGGAGGCATGGGATCCAAGGGGACATTGCTTTGTAGATCCAGAACTGGCTTGCTCACAGAAGGCAAAGAGTGGTTATAGACCGATCATATTCTGCATGGAGGTCGGTGACCAGAGGTGTGCCTCAGGGATCTGTTCTGGGACCCTTACTCTTCGTGATTTTTATAAATGACCTGGATGAGGAAGAGGAGGGATGGGTTAGTAAGTTTGCTGATGACACAAAGCACAGAGGTTGACGGTGTTGTGGATAGTGTGAAGGGCTGTCAGAGGTTATAACGGGACATCAATAGGATGCAAAACTGGGCTGAGAAGTGGCAGATGGAGTTCAACCCAGGTAATTGTGAGGTGGTTCATTTTGGTAAGTCAAATATGATGGCAGAATATAGCATTAATGGTAAGACTCTTGGCAGTGTGGAGGATCAGAGGGATCTTGGGGTCCGAGTCCATAGGACACTCAAATCAGCTACGTAGGTTGACTCTGTGGTTAAGAAGGCATGCGGTGTATTGGCCTTCATCAATCGTGGAATTGAATTTGGAGCTGAGAGGTAATGTTGCAGCTATATAGGACCCTGGTCAGACCCACTTGGAGAACTGTGCTCAGTTCTGGTTGCCTCACTACAGGAAGGATGTGGAAACCATAGAAAGGCTGCAGAGGAGATTTACAAGGATATTTCCTGGATTGGGGAGCATGCCTTATGAAAACAGGTTGAGTGAACTCGGCCTTTTTTCCTTGGAGTGACAGAGGATGAGAGGTGATAGAGGTGTATAATAAGAGGCATTGATCATGTGAATAGTCAGAGGCTTTTTCCCAGGGCTGAAATGGCTGCCACAAGAGGGCACAGGTTTAAGGTACTTGAGAGTAGGTACAGAGGAGATGTCAGGGGTAAGTTTTTTACGCAGAGAGTGGTGAGAGCGTGGAATGGCTGCCAGTAGCGGTGGTGGAGGCGGAAACGATAGGGTCTTTTAAGAGACTTTTGGATAGGTACATGGAGCTTAGAAAAATAGAGGGCTAGAAATTTCTAAGGTAGGAACATCTTCGGCACAACTTTGTGGGCTGAAGGGCCTATATTGTGCTGTAGGTTTTCTATGTTTCTATGTCTTTGATTTTGTTTCCTGCTTTTCCAAGGTGGTGTGATGTGCAGACAGAGTCTATGGAGGGGATGTTGGTTTTCATGATAGACAGAACCATGTCTACAACTCTCTGCAATTTCATGCAGTCTTGGGCCGGAGGCATCACGGAAACAAACTCAATTTAAACAATATAAGGTCATATTGTAATATAGCTTGGAAAAAGACTCTTTTGGCCCAAATCATTCATGGCTACAGGATGCTGTCTAAACTAGTCCCATTTGGCCCATATCTCTCTAAACCTGTCCTATCCCTGTACCTCTCCAAATGTTTCCACTGTATCTGCCTCAACCAATTCCTGAAGCATCTCATTCAATGTACCCACCCCCCTAAATGTGAAGAAGTTACCCCTTAGTTCCCTTTTTAATCTTCCACTGCTCATTTTATCTATGGGCCTCATTCTTTTCTAACGTTCTACAAGGTCACTTCTTGGTCTATTACTCTTTAAGAACTAAAGACCAAACCTGTCCAACGTCTTGTGCAACTGCAGCTGGAACGGATCTTCCATGGCACAGAGCTTTTGCCTCTGTTTGTTCCTTCTTGGGGAAGGTATATGGCTAAGGAAAATTGGAGGAGAAAAAGGGAAAGTGGAGAGAGGGGAAGAGAGCAGAAGGAAAAGAGGGAGAGAGGTACAGGGGAAAGGAACAGAGGAAAAGAGTGAAAGGGAGAGGAGGGGAAGAGGAATTGAGGAAGGGGAAGGGAGGAGAGAGTGGAAAAGGAGAGAGGAAAAGGGGCAAGGAGCCTAAATCCTCGAATGCCCTGCCCAATAGTACTGCTGGAGTACCTTCTCCAGATGAATTGCAGCAGTTCAAGTACATGGGTCAACAGCATCTTTTCAGGGCAGATAGAGATGGATTTCAAAGGATTCAAATTATAAATGTATAAATTATACAGCCTTGAGATTTGTATGCTTACAGGCAGCCACAAAGCAAGAAACCTGAAAGAACCCAACTAAAAAAATAGACATCAACACCTGGTGCGCAGAGAAAAGGAAGAAAACACAAATCATGCAAACAATAGAGGTGAGCAACAACATTCCAAACCAAAATGAGTCCTTAGATCCGAATCCTGGAGCAGGCCCAAGCCCCAGTATCAATCCAGCACGGAATACAGCAGCCGGGAGCAGTATTCATAGCCTCAGCACCATGGAGAGAAGAGCCACCATCACGGGAAGCGAGGAAAATTGACTCTCACCTCTAATCCCGGCACCCTTTCTTTCCAGTATATTGTTTAAATTGCACAAAAAGCACATCTCACCTTGCGCTGGGACCCAGACACTGCTGCAGCGAATGGCTCTAGGTCTAGAACACACCGCCCAGTGACTCACTCCGGGCCCAGATCTCGCCACCAGCCTGAAGACACTCTTGATTTCTCCAAATCAGCTCAGCACTCAGAACAATCCAACCGGGCACCCGGCCCAGTTGTATGGTCATCGGAACTCCTTTGCCTCAACTTCGCTCTCCAAATGTCTCGCTCTACCTGTGTCGACTGTGTAACGTACCAGCATGGTTCATCCCTCGAATTCACTTCACCTTTGCTCGCCTCTTCAAATTGTTTGCAATGATAATTTACTATAATTTACATCAGGAAAGGTGTTATTAGTAATGTTTTTCGTCAAATTTCTTGTTTCTTGAACAACCTGTGAGCTGTTGCACATGTTTGGTAGCATCATCTTAAACGGGAAGTTGATGGGCAGAAAATACTGGCTTTGCCCAGATACTGAAATATACATTTTTTTTTCTTTTTTAATCAATACAACATGTATATTTCTGATAAAACTTTAACTTGTAAAGTTAAATTTTGCTTTTCTCTTCCGGACCTGCTGAGAATTGCAAGCAGAGAGATACAAAAGACTGCGGCCTTTTATTTTGATTTAGGCATCCAACATCGTCTTTTCCTTTGCCTTTCAATTGTAATTGATATTTGTATCAAATACCAGGTGCTGAGAGTTCATATTGTTCACTCAAAATCTGCAAAACTTCGCAAAAGATTGCAAAAGTTTCAGATGAAAATTAAGTTCATGTTTTAAGAGACATTACTCAGAATCTACTCTTGCCAGGAAACAGGGCATACAATCTTCCTTGAATTATGCACATTCAAAGAGGCTGTTTGAATTAAAGTTGGAGCAATGAAACAGCAAACACCTTTTAAAAGCTGATAAATATTTTAAAAATATATTTAAGTTACTTTGGATTAACCACTGCACACGGATGAAACTATTAACTGGTTCTGTATTGCTTTTTAAGTTATATTCAATGACATAAATTGAATTACTCACAGCTGGTGGACTAGTCGTTTTGATTAAAAATGGCTGGTTTCTGTGATAAACCCATTTTCAGACATTTTAATAAAACTGCACCAGGCTATCGCTCAAGGAATATTTTTAAATGCAAATCCTTTTATAAATGTTCTTAAGAGCTGTGCTGGTTGAAAGTTGGCGATATTCAAGTGAGAGGAAGCTCGAGTAAGAAACCTCATCCAGGAAACAAGTATGATTTTGAACACAAGTGACCCAGGTCACAATTGCGACATAACGGAAACAGAGTCATTGTAATGAGCCCTACGGTCCTGTGCAGGGACCTGAAGTGTGTTGGTCTCTGAGCTTTATAGAACACCTGAATGGGCTAATTGTTGTTTAATGAGAGTTGATAACTCCTTGTGTTTTTATCTTTGTAATGCATTCTCCTGGTGCTCTCTGTTTAAACTTGCTAAGTTAAATTTTGATAGACTCAGGGATTCTGTGTTACTTGCATTATTTAAGCGGATGCCCAATTAGCGCCAATCACAGAACCCTAGTTTTGAGAATATTACGTCTCATAGTGTTGCTCAGCCAAACCACCAAAGTTCTGTTAGAATTCTTATGAAGGATCTCTAGTCACCGTCTCTACATTGAAGTCAGTTTTTCCTCTGCATTTGGGTTCCGACATCGCCAGCGCACACAGAGTTTTAAAGTATGGAACCTGGCCATTCAGCCCCATTGCTCCATTCTGTCCAAGATGCCCATCCAAGCTAGTCTCATTTCTAAGCCTTCCCTATCCTTGTACCTATCCAACTGTCTTTTAAATGTCGTTATTGCACCCGTCTCAATCACTTCGTTTGGCAGCTTGTACTACATGCAGACAACCCTCTGAGTAAAATAACTTGCATCTCGAATTCCTCTGAATATTTTCCCTCCAAATAATTAGGCTTTACTTCACCACATGCATATCCTAGTTGAAACTGTCAGATACTTATATTGGTGATTTTTTTATTCTTACAAGAAAAGTGCATTGTTAACAGAAAGTCTGTGGAAGCACTGTGGAATGGAAAGGTTTGTTTAGGTTCTGCAGTTGATGAACTAAAACCTATCCGCTCACTCAAGCCCATCACCTTATTGCATTTGCAATATTACTGCAGTTGTCTGTTTAATCAGGTGGGTTACTAGATGCTGAGTGGGTAAGCTTGTTGTTTCCTGAGTTGAGATTATGGGATAATTTTGGGAGTCCTTGTGCAGGGTTCGCTAAAGGATAATTTGGAGGTTGAAGAAGGTAAAAGTGATGTTAGTATACATTTTGAGAATGCTAGAATACAATAGCAAGGTAATACCCCTCTTGTCCATTTCTCAACCCCTTTTCCCTATCTCACCTCACCTCACCAATCAACTTCCCAGCTCTATACTTCACCTTCCCCCCCCCCAGGTTTCACCTATCACCTGGTGTTTCTCTCTCCCCTACCCCCATCTTTTAAATTTATTCCTCAGCATTTTTTTTCTCCAGTCCTGCCGAAAGGTTTTGTCCTGAAAAGTCAACTGTACTTTTTTTCCATAGATGCTGCCTGGCCTGAATTCCTCCAGCATTTTGTGTGTGTTGCTCAAAGTAGTGTTACGGCTTGTTAAGGCTTGATAAGGCATTGGTGAGGCCTCATATGGCATTTTGTGAGCGGTTTCAGGCCCCTTGTCTGAAGAAAGGATGTGCTGGCATTGGAGAGGGTTCAAAGGAGGTTCATGAAAATGATTCTCGAATTGAAAGACTTATCTCGAGAAGCAATTGATGGTTCTGGGCCTTTACTCACTGGAATTCAGAAGACCAAGGGGGGGATGTCATTGAAACCTATCAGATGTTGAAAGGTTCCAATAGAGTGGATGTGGAGAGGATGTTTCCTGTGGTGGAGTAGTCTTAGACCAGAGGACACAGCCTCAGAGTAGAGGGACATCCATTTAGAATGGAGATGTGGAGGAATTTCTTTAGCCAGAGAATAGTGAATCTGTGGAATTCATTTCTATAGGCTGTGTGGAGGCCAGATAATTGGATTTATTTAAGGCAGAGGTTGATAGATTCTTGATTGGTCAGGGCCTGAAGGGATATGGGGAGAAGGCAGGGGATTGGGGCTGAGAGGGAAATAGATCAGCCATGATGAAATGGCAGAGTAGACTCCTTGGGCCAAATGGCCTAATTCTGCATCTACATCTTTTGGCCTTGTAATTTCAGTGACAATCCAGAGACGTAGAACTAAAATTACCAACAAGGTAGATGAAACAGATTCAAAGTCTAGAAATGCCCTATTAGAACAACGTCATTTCAAAACCATCAAAACTGCAAATTCAACGAGGGAAAGAGAGGCAAAAAATGGCTGAAGAAAAGCGAGCTATAGCTGTGGTGTGAGATTGAACTCAATGATGAATAGTGAAGTGCCAGGCATCAATATTTTGCAAAAAGTGATGAGCTAGACTACCTAATCCAATAGTCAAGCCAGTAGTGGCTATAGTCTTAGAGATACATAGCTTGGAAACAGGCCCTTCAGCCCAACTTGCTCCTGCCAACCAAGTTTCATCCAAGATGCCGACCAGTAGCTACATCCTGGCAGAACGGAGGCTTCATTGATCCCACTCTTCCACCTTAATTGCTGCTTCCTCTTGTTTCTGTAATTCCTAATGTGCTGCACCACTGCATGAAATGGAAGCTGCACTGTGGCGACGGAAAGGCTCCGAAACAAATAGGCATAACTGCCCAATGCATCAACAGCAACAGCATATCCACCATCAAGGCATAAATACAAACAGATGCTGGGAAAATGTCAACAAGATTACAAAGGATCCCACCCACCCTGCTCATGGACTGTTTGTCCCACTCCCATCAGAGAGAGGTTACGTAGCATCTACACCAGGACCACCAGACTCACTATATATGTTCTTAAGCACTCTAGCTGTGTGTATATATCTAGAGTGCTTAAGAATTTTGCACAGTACTGTATTTGTCAGCATGAAGTGGAGAGCGAGTTTGTAAATCTGGTGGAAGCAAAGGATGTTGGGAATGGTGAGGGTGGAGCTCTCTGGGAGAGTCATGGGACAGGTAGCAGAGAAGGAGTACCGGGGTGAGGGGGTAGGCGGGGACAGACACACCCAATCCTAAGGCATCTGGCAAGGTCATTGGATTCAAAACAATTGCTTTACTGATCATTACAGAATGTCTTTCTGGTGATTCCCTCCTCCCATCTTCGTAACCATGATTTCCCTCTCCCTGCCTCCTTCCCACTCTCAGACCACAATAGGGACCCGTATCAGAATTAGGTTTATCATCACTCATATGTCATGAATTTTTCATTTTGCGACAGCAGTACAATGCAATACATAAAATTACTAAAGTACTGTACAAAAGGCTTTGGCACCCTAGTTATATCTGTGTGCCTGACTTTTGCACAGTATTGTATATTTATTGTGGTTCTTGTGTTGCAGAGTAATAATTATTTTGTTCTTATATACTGGAAATGACATTAAACAATCTTGAATCTTGAATTGTTTGCCTATGTCATGTGTCCAAATTACACGTTTTGCCTGAGAATCACAGGCATTGCAATCATGAGAGAGATGCTTAAACTCTGAATAATTTATTTAGGTTTGTATTTAATTCAGCCTCCCAGCACTTTCCTCAGGAGCTGGCTCTTACAGAACATGGCATCCCTTGAAGTTATTTAATGTGAAGGGCTGGGTACTAGTTTATCAGTTTTGTTGAAGGATCTACGATTTGAAACATTGAATGATTTCTCTTTACACAAATACTGTTTGACTGGTGGAGTTTATTCAGCATTTCTTTCTCTGTTACTAAGGTACTAGTTCATTATTTCAGAGTATCAGTTCATTTCCAGAGGCTTTTTGTTGTCCTATATCGCTCTGAAAGGATCACTGGCTGAACCTGGAAAGAGTTTACTGGACTTGTGCTGTTGTCTTCTGTAAGCTGATTAGTCTGTGAGGACCACCATTTGGCTTGGATAAAAAATAAAGTGGGAAAGAGGGGAAGCATCATGTAACAAGGTATCGTAACAGTTAGCACGATGCTATTACAGCTGTTGCTAGTCTGCTTCCGCATACTATCAACAGCACACCCTTAACTTACTACCTTTTCACCTCTATGTTTGTTTTAATAGTCAGGCTTCATAATAAACAGTGCAAGAATTCTGTTCAAAACTGTTATAATTTCTGATGTAAATTGGCTCTAATTTTCTCAAGGTCAGCAATGAACATTCTTTGACTTCTGAGCTTCTTCGCAAAATCAGTGGATTTTTTCTTAGAGACCTAAAGCAATTCATATTTAAACAGGTTGAATCCAGAGCCATGCTTTCCCCAGCACTGCTCAAACCCAAATGTTATTGACCTCCAGATGCTCAGCTCTTTGGCAAGTGGTGACTCCCATTCTCTTCTGGCTGAGCTCTGCCCCAGAACACCTGGCTCTGTGTCAGGGAAGTCATGTAATGTCCTTGATTTGTGGAAACATTTAACCAAGGGTGAAATTGCATTGAATTAAAAAAAAAATAGGTGTTGATTCCAAAAGGACATAATAATTTTAAAACATTATAATAAGCATACATATATTTTAAAACATTACAAATAAAATCAGAAAAATTTTTAATAAACCTAAATAATGTCTTCATAATGTCTGAGTCTGGAATCCTTGACAGCGGTTCTGATCCTGTTTTGGGTCCGGCTGTTGTAGGACCAGGCTGAAAGCTGGGAGTCTCAGAAATAATAGACTTCACCACTGGAGACCAGCAATAGAATAGATGTTGGCAAACATGACTTCTGGAGAGCCGGTGACTCTGAAATGTACTTATCTGTTAGTGACAAGACATTTCTGGCTGTGTTTGGAATGCTCAGCCACAACTCTCTGGCTTTCTCTGGCATTTCCTTTCCGTCTCTTTTGTCAATCTGTTCAATCCTGTTTTATTTTTGTTCCCTCTTTCTTAGCCTGATTTGCTTCAGATTCACCCACTCTAATTCTCCTTCAAAGCTTTAATTCTCCTTGGTTAAGAAGTCTTTCAATTAGTCCCATCCTTCAGAGGGATCTCACCATTCCATTCTTACATCCAGTTATAGTTCAATTACACCTGAGCTGATAGGCCTTGGAGGAAGCCATACCCTTCTGGTTACATGGGTCATTTCTGTTCTTGAATACCCACTTCATACAACTACTGGTATACGTTCTGTACTGCCATAGAGCAATAGAATCATTCAGCACAGATGTGGGGTGCGGCTTACTCTGTTTGCCAAAAGCTGCTTCCATCCTGATTGGTTAGTTTAGAAACTGCAGCTGCTTTCCCATTGGCCACCTGCCTGGTGTCCTATTTCAAATATCCCAGGTATAAAACAACATGTGGAAGAGGCTTGCTCTCTTTCTTTGTTTAAGGCAAGCAGTGCACATAACCATCGGGAAGGTATGCTCTGCATTCACTCTTAGCTAAGTATGTTTGTTGAATATTCAACTTTGTAGTGTCTGTAAGTTGGGGAACATGAATGGTTGAATTTTTACTGTTTGCTGATAAATGATCAGTATGTTTATTCACAGTCAGTATTTTCTGTCTCACTTGCCAGACTCAGGAAACTAATTCAACATTACACGGGTCCTTCAGCCCTCCCTATCTGCACCAGCCACCAAGTATCCATCTACCTATACTTTAGTTCCACTTACCACCATTTGGTCCTCAGCCTTCTGCAGCTTGGTGATTCATCTGCTCAACCAGATATTTTGTTAGTCTTGTGAAAGCCTCTCCTTTTACCACCCTCAAAGGTGGTACACATCAGATTCCATCCACTCTCTGGGTGGGATTAAAATTCTTACATTCTTTCTAATCTTCTTACCCTGACCTTAAACCTATTCCCTCTGGTTAGAGATGCCTCTGCAGTGGGGAACAGGTTTCCAATGTCCATTCTATCAATTATATTCATATTTTTGTATAACTGTGATCCTTACTAAGTGTATTTAGGAAACACAAAGAGGAGACAGATAAAACAAGTAGTTAAGAAGTAAACTATTTTATTCAAAGGAAGAGTATGCAGTGGGAAGTGTTGATAAAACAGTTTTTGATGAGAAAACATCTGAGTAGTGTTATTAAAAGATAGATGACCCTCTGCTTCCAGTTACCCATCACTTTAATTTTCCACCCCATTTCCACTTTGATCTATTTATCCACTTTGGTCCATGCACACCTGCATTGTTAAAGTGAAGCCAAACACAACCTTGATGAACAGCATCTTATCAATGCACACCAGGAATTCACACAATACTCTGAATTTGGCTTTGCTAATACTTTATGCAGCTTGCTCCATACCCACATCACCCTCTGTGTGAAGAAGTTATCCTTCAATTTTCTATTAAACATTTCACCTCTCACCTTCAAACTATGTCCTCAAGTTTTTGATTTTCTTCCTCTGGAGAGAAAGGATTGTGTGCATTCATCCCATTTAGACCATAAGACATAGGAGTAGAGTGAGGCCATTTCATCACGGCTGAGCAAATTTTCCTCCCAACCCCAGTCTCCTGCTATCTCCCCGTATCCCTTCATGCCCTGACCATCAAAAATCCTTTTATGCCCCTCATGATTTTATACTCCTCTAAGGGCATCCCCCTATCCCCTACATCCCAAGAAATAAAGTCTTTACCTGCCTACTTCTCTCTAGTTGAGTGCTAGCAATGTTCTCTCAAACTGTTTGGCACTCGTTCCAGCTTCATGATGTTTTTTCTATAAAAGGGTAACCAAAACTCTACGTGTGCTCTCACCAGTGTCTTGTACCACTGCAACATAATGTCCCAACTCCTGACTGATGAAGGACAATGTGACAACAGCCTTCTTCACCACTCTGTCTACCTACGGCTCCACTTGTAGTGAACCATGTGCTTGTGCTCCACTGTCCCTCTGTTCTACCATACTCTCCAAGGCCATGCCATTCACCTCCCAAACCCATCCCTGGCTTCACCTCCCAAACCCATCCCTGGCTTCACTTCCCAACCCTATCCCTGGCTTCACTTCCCAACCCTATCCCTGGCTTCACTTCCCAACCCCATCTCTGGCTTCACTTCCCAACCCCATCCCTGGCTTCACTTCCCAGAATGCAATAGTTCACACTTACCAAATTGAATCCTAGCTGATCAAGATCCCATTGTGATTTTTGATAACCTCCTTCATTGTCTGTGATCCTGTTCAGTTTAGTGTCATCTACAGGCTTACTAACCAAAGTCCAAAACTGCCTAATTTCTTCCTCTACTTCTCCCCATAATTAAGCCTTGTAAATTTTCATCCAACTCATTTAGACCATAAAACCATAAGACAAAGGAGCAGAAGTTGGCCATTTGACCCATCGAGTCTGCTCCGCCATTTTATCATGAGCTGATCCATTCTCCCATTTAGTCCCACTCCCCCGCCTTCTCACCATAACCGTTGATGCCCTGGCTACTCAGATACCTATCAATTTCTGCCTTAAATACACCCAATGATTTGGCCTCCACTGCCGCCTGTGGCAACAAATTCCATAGATTCACCACCTTCTGGCTAAAAAATTTTCTTCGCATCTCTGTTCTGAATGGGCGCCCTTCAATCCTTAAGTCATGCCCTCTCGTACTAGACTCCCTCATCATGGGAAACAACTTTGCCACATCCACTCTGTCTATGCCTTTCAACATTATTTATATAAATAATGAACACAGGTCCAGCACTGATCCCTCCAGAATGATAAACGTCCTTCCACCATCACCCAGTGCTTCATACCATCAAAAAATTATGACAGCAAAGCGTACTGGTTAGCGCAATTGGCTTATAACACAGACAAAGTGCTGGAGGAATTCAACAGGCCAGGCAGCATATACAGAAAAGACTACAGCCTGTTTCAGGCTGAGACCTGCTGATTGGGTTCCAATTCCTGCCACTGTCCATAAAGAGTTTGTACATTCTCCTCGAGACAGCGTAGGTTTTCTCCAGGTGCTCTGGTTTTGTCTTATGTTCCAAAGGTAAATTGTTAGGGTGAGTGTTAGTGAGACGTGGACACGCTATTTTGGCACAGAAGTGTGGTGACATTTACAGGCTGCCTCCAGTATGATCCTTGCTGATTTGATTTGAAACAAATGATGCACTTCACTGTATGCTTTGATGTTCCGATGTTCATGTGACAAATAAAGCTAATCTTTATTTTATCTTGATATCCACAGCTAACTTTCCCTAGATCTCATGTGATCTGACTTTCCAGATGAGTCCTCCATGCACGACCTTGTCAAAGTCCTTGCTCAAGTTCATATGGACATCTACCCATCTACACACCCTGACCTCATCAGCTCTCTTGGTTACATCATCAAAAAAGGTGTGGTATGCTTTTCCACATACAAAGCCATGCTAACCGTCCCTGAGATAACTCTGGAGATAAGTAATCTGGCCAGGGAGTGCATGAGACCAATTAACTCAAAGTGTCTTTGACCTGAAATCTTAACTCTGTTTCACTTCGCTCCTATCGCAAACCCCCCAAAATAACAGCATCTTCTGCTTTTATATTAGATTTCCAGTATCCACTGTTGTTCTTTTTTAAATTTTCATTTAAGTTCATTTAAACACGTGATGGTGTTTATCTTGGTGGAAGAATTTATCATGAGGGACCACAGTTTCAGAATAAGGTGTCTCTCTGGGACACGGACAGAGATCGAGAGGAATTTACCATAGAGGGTCATGAATCATTGTGAATCTCCACTCAACAAAACTAGAGTCAGTCATTGAGTCAGAGGTAGATAAATTATTGGGTCACAAGGGAATCGATAATTGTTGAGAACCAGGCAGGAAACGGGCTGAGGCCGGAGCAACACACACGGAATGCTGGAGGAATTCAACAGGCTAGGCAGCATCTATGGAAAAGGCCTGTTTCAGGCTGAGACCCTTCATTGGGACTAAAGCTAGCGATCAGTTAGAAAAAATCTGGATGATAGGGAAAGGTTTAGAGGCAACTGGGCCAAACACAGTGAAGTGGAGTGAAGGGTGTGCTTCAATACTGTATAACTTTAGGATTGGAGCCATTTCACCAGAAACAGTTCCTCTATGTTTTGTTCTTACACCTTTAACACTGGAACATTGAGATGAAGGAGATGAAATTCTAGACCACTAAGCTTGTCCCTTTGGATTAGTTAAAGTTAAATAGTGGGAGGAAGGCAACAATAATGATACAAAATTTCCCAGTTTAAAACTCATAGAATAATAGAAAGTGATAACAAAAACATATTGACAAGTTATGCTAATAAATGCAATTTACATAATCAACAGGGACTTCATTACAAATAGATTTTCTCCTATAACTCCAAATCCAAAACAGCTGTCTTTTGAATGCTTAGAGGCCTTGCTCATTATGCCCCAAGGCATGGCTTAATAGTATATTATGCTAATTAGATAGTCTTTACATATACAAATTACTAATTAAAAATAGACTTTCTTTACAACTCAAATAGTTTTGAAAATTTCAGCTTCTATAAGTTAGAGGCAATGTTTTGTTTCTTTTAACAGAATATTAATAATTAATGATAATTAGAGTAATTTACATTTAAATTGGATTTATTAGAAAATTGACTTTCCCCTGTAATTTAAATACCATGAATGCCTATTACACAGATAAATTATCATGGTCTCTTTATTTTGAAATTTATTTGTTCTACTTTGAGAATTTGATTTCATGCAGATTTCCAGTTTTTTTGTGAAGTTGCATATAAAATCACAATGCTGATCCCTTTAACAATCTGTTGTCAATGTAGCAGGAGATTGAAGTGTTGGTTTCAAACTCTTACCAAGCTCTTGACCAAAATAATTAATTTATGGTTTCCATAGAGAAATAAACAAAATCAAGAGTCCAGTTTGATGTATCCCATTCTTTTGGGTAATAGATGAATGGAATGTAGTCAAAGTTCAGGATTCAAGATTCAAGATTGTTTATTGTCATTCTTTAGTATAGAACTGTAGAGGAGAACAACATGATTGTTATTCTAGATCCAACTCCACATAAAAAGACACAATAAACATAAAGAACATAATTAAAAAACAATATATATGAATACGTAATGTTAGTTTGTATATAGTACTGTGCAAACTGGCACAGACTCTGGCCCTGACACTCAGAAGGGTAGGGAAAGGAAGAGGATGGCAGCAGTGATAGGGGACTCTATAGTTAGGGGGTCAGACAGGCGATTCTGTAGATGCAGGAAAGAAACACGGATGGTGGTTTGCCTCCCAGGTGCCAGGCTCCAGGATGTTTCTGATCGTGCCCACAATATCCTGCAGTGGGAAGGTGAACAGCCGGAGGTCGTGGCACATATTGGTACCAACGACATAGGTAGGAAAAGGGAGGAGGTCGTGAAAACAGACTACGGGGAGTTAGGAAGGAAGTTAAGAAGCAGAACCTCAAAGGTAGTAATCTCAGGATTACTGCCTGTGCCACTCAACAGTGAGTATAGGAATAGAGTGAGGTGAAGGATAAATGCGTGGCTGAGGGATTGGGGCAGGGATTCAGATTTCTGGATCATTGGGATCTTTTTTAGGGTAGGCATAACCTGTACAAAAAGGACAGGTTGCACTTGAATCTGAGGGGGACCAGTATCCTGGCAGGGAGGTTTGTTAAGGCTAGTGGGAAGAGTTTAAACTAGAATTGCTTGTGGATGGGGGGGGGGGGGTGGTTTGGGACCGAACTGAAGAGACGGAGGAAGGGGTGGTTGGCTCACAAACAGAGAAAGCTTGTAGATAGTGCAAGAGGGAGGACAGGCAGGTGATAGAGGTGGAATGTGCTTAGACTGATGGTTTGAGATGTGTCTATTTTATGTGTCATGAACAAAGTGGATGAGCTTATAGAAAGGATCAGTACTTCGAGCCATGATATTGTGGCCATTACAGAGACTTGGATGGCTCAGGGGCAGGAACGGTTACTTAGAGTGCCAGGCTTTAGATGTTTCAGAAAGGACAGGGAGGGAGGCAAAAGAGGATCAGATCAGCCATGATCTTATTGAATGACAGAGCAGAGTCAGCAGGCCAGGTAGCTTACTCCGGTTCCTATTTATTATATTTTGTATTCTAAATTTTGTACTGTAGGGGGAGGACAGCCTACCTGGGGGAAACAACAGTGACCATGCCTCTGGCACAGAGTCTGGCCCTGTGGCTCAGAAGGGTAGGGAAAGGAAGAGGATGGCAGCAGTGATAGGAGACTCGATAGTTAGGGGGTCAGACAGGCAAACTGAAGAGATGGAGGAAGAGGTGGTTGGCTCACAAACAGGGAAAGACTGGAGACAGTGCGAGAGGAAGGATAGGCAGGTGATAGAGAAGGGATGCGCTCAGACCGATTGTTTGAGATGTCTCTATTTTAATGCAAGGAGTATTATGAACAAAGCGGATGAGCTTAGAGCATGGATCAGTACTTGGAGCTATGATGTTGTGGCCATTAAAGAGACTTAGATAGCTCAGGGGCAGGAATGGTTACTTCCAGTGCCAGGCTTTAAATGTTTCAGAAAGGATAGGGAGGGAGGCAAAAGAGGTGGGGATGTGGCACTGTTGATCAGAGATAGTGTCGCGGCTGCGGAAAAAGAGGAAGACATGGAGGGATAGTCTACGGAGTCTCTGTGGGTGGAAGTTAGGAACAGCAAGGGGTCAATAACTTTACTGGGTGTTTTTTTATAGACCTCCCAATAGTAACAGGGACATCGAGGAGCAGGTAGGGAGACAGATTCTGGAAAGGTGTAATAATAATAGGTTTGTCGTGGTGGGAGATTTTAATTTTTCAAATATTGATTAGCATCTCCCTAGAGCAAGGGATTTAGATGGGGTGGAGTTTGTTAGGTGTGTTCAGGAAGGTTTCCTGACACAATATGTAGATAAGCCTACAAGAGGAGAGGTTGTACTTGATCTGGTATTGGGAAATGAACCTGTTCAGGTGTCAGATCTCTCAGTGGGGGAGCACTTTGGAGATAGTGATCACAATTCTATCTCCTTTACAATAGCACTGGAGAGGGATAGGAACAGACAAGTTTGGAAAATGTTTATTTGGAGTAAGGTGAAATATGAAGCTATCAGGCAGGAACTTGGAAGCATAAATTGGGTAGATGTTCTCAGGAAAATGTACAGCAGAAATGTGGCAAATGTTCAGGGGATATTTGCGTGGCTTTCTGCGTAGGTACGTTCCAATGAGATAGGGAAAGGATGGTAGGGTACAGGAACCATGGTTTACAAAAGCTGTTGAAAATCTAGCAAGAAGAAAAGAAAAGCTTATGAAAGGTTCAAAAAACTAGGTAATGATAGAGATCTAGAAGATTATAAGGCTAGCAGGAAGGAGCTTAAGAATGAAATTAGGAGAGCCAGAAGGGGCCATGAGAAGGCCTTGGCAGGCAGGATTAAGGAAAACACCCAGGCATTCTACAAGTATGTGAAGAGCAAGAGGATAAGACATGAGAGAATAGGAACAATCAAGTGTGACAGTGAGGTGGTTCATTTTGGTAGGTCAAATATGATGGCAGAATATAGTATTAATGGTAGACTCTTGGCAGTGTGGAGGATCAGAGGGATTTTGGGGTCCGAGTCCATAGGACACTCAAAGCTGCTGTGCAGGTTGACTCCGTGGTTAAGAAGGTATACAGAACATTGGCCTTTATCAACCGTGGGATTGAGTTTAAGAGCCAAGAGGTAATGTTACAACTATATAGGATGCTGGTCAGGCCCCACTTGGAATACTGTGCTCAGTTCTGGTCACCTCACTACAGGAAGGATGTGGAAACTATAGAAAGGGTGCAGAGGAGATTTACAAGGACGTTGTCTGGATTGGGGAGCGTGCCTTAAGAGAATAGGTTGAGGGAACTCGACCTTTTCTCATTGGAGTGGTGAAGGGTGAGAGATGACCTGATAGAGGAAAGAGATGTATAAGATGATGAGAGGCATTGATCATGTGGATAGTCAGAGGCTTTTTCCCAGGGCTGAAATGGCTAACATGAGAGGGCACAGTTTTGAGGTGCTTGGAAATGGGTATAGAGGAGACATCAAGGAGAAGATTTTTACGCAGAGAGTGGTGAGTGCATGGAATGGGCTGCCGGCGATGATGGTGGAGGTGGATACGATAGGGTCTTTTAAGAGACTCCTGGATATGTACATGGAGTTCAGAAAAATAGAGGGCTATGGGTAACCCTAGGTAATTTCTAAAGTAAGTACATGTTCAGAACAGCATTGTGGGCCAAAGGGCCTGTACTGTGCTGTAGGTTTTCTCTGTTTCTATGTAAACTATTTTAAACCTTCCAGAGTAGCACTGGTGACCTTCCCTACCGGGATATTGGATCCACTTTGGTGTTGGTAAAAACCACCCCTCTTGCACATGTTACCCTTGCCCCAGAAAAGGCTCCAATGATCCAAGAAACTTAAACCCTTCCCCCTGCACCAGTTCCTCAGCCACTCATTCATCTGTTTCTTCCATGACCAACATGTGACCCCGGGTATAATCTAAACGACTGTCTCATTCAATTGGATCATTCATTTTGTGGCTGATTTCAACCAGGTGACTTTATAATGGGTTTATAGAGAGGGGAAAGCAGAAGCGTGAAGCAATATGACTTGAGTATAAAGCCTGGCAGTGAAATTAGAATCTTCATTCAATCTATGATGATTTTTAAGTGAATTCTGTGTCTTTGTCTATTCATATAGAAAGCCCAGTAGATAGTTCAAGACCTCAGACTCTGAAAGCAAGAAGCTTTAACAGTATAGATGGCTTTAAGCTGAAGCTAGGTAAGGGAGCAATGGTGTTTTGTTGAAATTTCTGGAACAGCAGCCAAAGTTCTTGTTTGCTGATCCAGAGTGAGAGTTGGAATGGTAGCAGGGAGCTTAACCATGATAACTGGGAGTTTAACCTTGATAACCTGGAGTTTAAGTTCAGATAAAAATGCAGTCAGAATTTTGAAAAAAAAAGAAGTTAGTCTCAGTAACAGTGACAATTGTGGTACAAATCCACCTCTTTCAGTCATATCCTTCGGGGAAGGAAATCTGCCATCCTTAATCAGTTTGATCCCAGAGCCACCACTGCATTTAACTGCATCAGGAGCAGTTAGAGATGGACAGTAAATGCCATACTGCTGATGATTCTCACATTGCATGAGTGGATAAACTTATGCTGGTAACATTATGTGAAAAATGTTGGGGGGATAATATATTATATATATAACATAATACATTTGTCAGGACGAAGGGTCTCGGCCTGAAACGTCGACTGCACCTCTTCCTAGAGATGCTACCTGGCCTGCTGCATTCACCAGCAACTTTTATGTGTGTTGCTTGAATTTCCAGCATCTGCAGAATTCCTGTTGTTTGGGGGGATAATATAGTTGACGTTGGACTGAGTGGCCTGTCAATGAGATGCATAGATCATTGAACATACAACAGAGAACAGGATCAGGTCTTAAGCCCACTATGTTTTGTTGAACTAATTAAACTAATGATGCCTAATTAAATTAAAATCCCTTCTGCCTGCATGATCCATATACTTTCATTCTTTGCATATTCATGTGCCCATCCAAAAGCCTCCTAAATGCTGCTGTTGTATCGGCCTTCACTACCACACTGGCAGTGTATTCGAGTCACTCACCATATCGTGTAACAAAAACTATCCCCACACATCTCCTTCGCACGTTCTCTCTCTTACCTTCATGTGTGGCCTCTAGTATTAGACAGAAAAAGGTACCACCTGCCACAATATCTATTCTTCTCATAATCATAAACTTCTATCAGCCCCACAACCTCAGAGAAAGGCATCTCAAGTTTGTCCACCGTTTCCTTATAGTGCATGGCTTTTAATCCAAGCAGCATCCTGCTGAACGTCTTCTGCATCTTCCCCTCGGGCAGGTGGGGCTCGTCGGTCTTGGACGGCAGCCCGCCTAGGAGAAGGAAAACTCTGATTTTAAACCTCCGCTGCGTTACAGCCATACCCACCCATGGGAAAGGCTTCGGGAGTAAACCCCGAGGAAGAAATCCGGAGCCAGGGTCCCTGAGGCAGTTTGATGTCGTTTACAACTTCACTCTGGCAACCTCTGCGACGACACTGGTGCCAAGCTATATCGGCACTTGCCCCTCCCTTGGCCTACATCAGTGACGTGGAGAGGGGGAACCCACTGAATGGGCAACAGCTGGTTCTTCAAATCTTTCTGCCCAGGCTTGCGCCCTGGAGAGGACACAGTCCACCAGGGGCAGAAACCCATGATCCTGGGATCGACGGCTGCCTACTGACTGGCATCTCCTGCAAAACCTCCCCGTTCTTCCCATAATGGGGCAACCAGATTGCAATGAAAGACTTCAGATACAGCTTAACCAGGGGTTTATAAAGCTGGAACACATTTCCCTGAACTCAGAGCCTCAACTAATAAAGGCAAACATGCCATACGTCCTATTCACCACCCGATCAACTTGTGCAGCCACTCTCAGGGAGCTGCAGACTTTGACCTCAAGATTACTCTGTTCATCAATGCTTTTAAGGGTCTTGGCGTTAACTGTGTACTTTCTCTTTCCCTTTTAGAGTGGCACGGTAGTACTTTACAGTATAGGCAACCCGGGTTCAATTCCCACTGCTGCCTATAAGGAGTTTGCATGTTCTCCCCGTCACCACGTGGGTTTCCTCCATTTGCTCCAGTTTCCTCCCACAGTCCAAACGTACCGTTTGGTAGATTAATTGGTCATTGTAAATTGTCCCATGATTAGGCTGGGATTATAACAGGTGATTGATAGGCAACACAGCCTGAGGGGCCAGAAGGGCCTATTCACTATATCTGAATAAATAAATGATTTTGATCTATCTAGACATAACACTATTTGCATGCATTAAAATCCATCTGCCATTTTTCTGCACATGCCTGCAACTGATCTGCAGTGTATCCCACTGCACTCTTTACAATCTTTTACACTATTCATAACACCACTGAACTTTGTGTCATCTGCAAACTTACCCTTGCTGATTTATATCTAAGTCATTTATATATATCACAAACGGCTGTGGTCCCAGGATAGAACACCACTCATCAGGGACCACGGGCCAGAATGAGTCATCTCGACCACTCCCCTCTGTCTTCAATGGACAAGGCAATTCTCAAACAGCCCAGCCGCAGTGTGAATTGTAATTCTATGCAAACTGAAGTGCTCCTGCAGTCCAATGCCTTCTGGAGGTGCAGAAGTGGTGTCCGCAATGATCTCTTAAAAAAAACTTTGTTCCCAACCCAAATGTAAAGCCAAAACAGAAACTAACCTTCAAGTGATCAAGCTTCAATCTCCCCTCTGAATAGCTTACCACATCTAGGGTGCAAACCAGCCACCCTCTGCCTTCACTTGTCCTAGCTGCCACCTTTAGGTTTCCTTTCCGAAACCTTGATGATTCTCAAGTTCAAGTCCGTTGTCATAGGTAGACATATACAGGGTATTAACGCCATGAGAGTTAGCCCTTTTGCAGCAGCACAGCACATTACACACTTTGCTAACAGTTAGCAATTGCAAACATGACAAGCATAGCTCTTTCCTCTTTCAGGATGCTCCTTAAAGCTATTCCTTTGATGAAGATGTTAATTACTCTTCAGTCAATTATTCTTCACTTGATTAGGTGTTTGGTTTTCATTCAGTTCTGGGATATGAGTTCTACAAGTGGCCTTGAGAAAGTGGGAAGATGATGAGTCCCATCCTGAACATCTCCGGTTGTAGTGAAGGTATTGTATCCCCACAGCACTATTGGCTGTGGACCAATAGACCAGTTTGATAAGTTGAGACATTTATTAGACCATGTCAGAGGACAGTTAAGAAACAACCACTTTGCTGTGTGATCTGTAGTTACCTACAGGCCAACTGAGATATAGATGGTAAACTTCCATTTCTGAAAGGGATTAACGAACCAGATTGGTTGTTACCAATCTGATAGCATTATGCCACCATCACTGAAACTATTCCATATGTAATTGGTGCCAAATATTACAGGATAACATTGCCATAGAAATCTCATTAGTTTATTTTACCTCACTACAGGTGTGTTTGTGTGTTAGCAGTGCAAGACACCATTGCTTCAGATATTGGTTCTCTTTATAGGCACTAAGTACAAATTGAAGTTTAATTATCATTCAACTGTATATGAATATAGCCAAATGAAACAGAGTTCTTCCAGGGCCAAGGTTCAAAACACATTGCCAACAGTACACTGCACAAAGCTCAAATATCACATGTGGTTACAATTGCAGAAAAGCATGCAGTCACAAAGAAAAAGAAATATAGTCCAAGTTTCTGAGTGGCATGACTGTTGATGGATGGAGCGTTATCCTGGTCCAGCTTGCTCTTCCACTGAGCGAACAGTAGAGAGCAGCACCGAGCAATCACTGGAGAGCAGCACCGAAGGGAGGGGCCAGTCACCAACCCAATATGGATTCCAGTGCACCCAGAGAAGCCTCTGCTCTCTCCACACTGTCTCCTCCTCTGGACAACTGCAACAGGCGACCCTGCGGTGAGGGCCATAGCCGTGGCAACATAGTGCCCCCCCCTCCCCTGGTGTCAATCTCACCAACCAACCAGCGAACGGGACTAGCAGTATTCTATGTTACCAACACCTTGCGAAAACAATATAGACATCCAAGACAATCACTCACATCACACGCCATCTCGGCACAACAATAGTACACAAGTCTAGGGAACAACACAACAACGATACACAGGAAATCCAGCTCCATCGCTATGGAGCAACTTGCTGATGGGATCATCTTGCAGCACTTGATGATCTTACTATCCAGCAGTGACTTGCGACCATAAAAAAGATGTAAGGGACAAACAGTTACACATCTGATTGAGCCTGAAGTGGCTGAACGTGCTACCATCTTACTGAAAGTAATAGTACTAGATTGCTACCGACATTCCTAAGTTTAACATGACAGAGTATTCAGCCTAAAGAAAGACACTTAACCTGTCCTGAGAGGAGCTGGCACACTCCTAGGGCCTGTACTAAAAATGACAATGTGTCTTCTCTTTCCTCATCATACGCAAGATCCTCATATCAAAAGCAAGGGCAGTGTAGTGCAGGATGATGTGGGCAGCTGACTGATGCTGAAGAACACCTTTAGTGTATCCATGTAGCTACAGAAGAATTGAACACAAGTTCTTCACAAAGCAGGTGTTATAAATGGACATAATGAATTCTCAACAGAACTGTTTGGCACGTTCACTCAAACATAAAAAACTCAGTACTTAAATTTAAAAAAAAAATAAATAAATAAAATTACTAAGAGGAAAATGAACATTAAGTTGCTCCATGGATCACCAGGCTTGAGATGTATTCACAAATTCATTCTGAAATATATATATATATATATATGTGTGTGTGTGTGTGTGTGTATATATGTATATGTGTATATGTATGTATGCATATGTGTATGTGTGTGTGTATATATATATATATATATATGTGTGTGTGTGTATGTGTATATATATATATATATATATGTGAAGAGAGTTCTTCCTCTGTAATTAAACCGGAGAAGCTAGCGTTCACAGGTTTCACCAATAGGTTGTGCTGCTTCACAGCCCCTTGTACCTATTGCCAAATCCGCTGAGCTCCCACTGAATGGACAGGGTGAAGAACAAGGATGTCTCTGGCTGCCTGGAAGGGTTTCTTTGGTACCCTGGACAACTGTGTGGGATTGAGTGCCTTTCTCATTCAGTTTTTCAAACTTGAAATACAGAAAAACGATTGACTAAAAAAAAGGGAGCTAATCAAGAGAAGTGAGAATCAATATATTTGGGAAATGCAACAAGACCAAGCCAAAGCCAATAAATGACAGGGTCAATAAATACCCTGAGGCGGACAGAACTAAACAGAGTACAGAACAACTGATAGCTAAGATGGTTTAACAGCACAGGGAATAATTCCCTTATTAACTGAAGCATAAAATGTAGGACGAATCAGGGTCTGCTAGAACTGTAGAGTGCCCTTAGGTGCTGGTTGCCACATATTGGGAACATACAGTATAGGCCATTTGACCCACAATGTTGTGCCAACCTGTATAACCCCACTCCACAATCTTCCTTCCTCACAGCACATAACCCCATTTTTCTTACATCTATGTATCTATACAAGAGTTTCTTAAATATCCCTGTTCTACCAGCCTCTACTACCAGCCCTGCCAATGCATTCCAGGCACTCATAGAAACATAGAAAACCTAAAGCACAATACAGGCCTTTCAGCCCACAAAGTTGTGCTGAACATGTCCCTACCTTAGAAATTACTAGGCTTACCCATAGCCCTGTATTTTTCTAAGCTCCAGGTACCTATCCAAAAGTCTCTTAAAAGACCCTATCATATCCGCCTCCACCACCATTGCCGGCAGCCCATTCCACGCACTCACCACTCTCTGGGTAAAAAACTTACCCCTGACATCTCCTCTGTACCTACTCCCCAGCACCTTAAACCTGTGTCCTCTTGTGGCAAACATTTTAGCCCTGGGAAAAAGCCTCTGACTATCCACACGATCAATGCCTCTCATCATCTTATATACTTCTATCAGGTCACCTCTCATCCTCTGTCACTCCAAGGAGAAAAGACTGAGTTCACTCAACCTGTTTTCATAAGGCATGCTCCCCAATCCAGGCAACATCCTTGTAAATCTCCTCTGCACCCTTTCTATGGCTTCCACATCCTTCCTGTAGTGAGATGACCAGAACTGAGCACAGTACTCCAAGTGGGGTCTGACCAAGGTCCTATATAGCTGCAACATTACCTCTCGGCTCCTAAATTCAATTCCGCAATTGATGAAGGCCAATACACCATACGCCTTCTTAACCACAGCGTCAACCTTTGCAGCTGCTTTGAGCATCCTATGGACTCGGACAACAAGATCCCTCTGATCCTCCACACGGCCAAGAGTCTTACCATTAATATTATATTCTGCCATCGTATATGACCTACCAAATGAACCACTTCACACTTACCTGGGTTGAACTCCATCTGCCACTTCTCAGCCCAGTTTTGCATCCTATCAATGTCCTGCTGTAACCTCTGACAGCCCTCCACACTATTCACAACACCTCCAACCTTTGTGTCATCAGCAAATTTACTAACCCACCCCTCCACTTCCTCATCCAGGTCATTTATAAATATCACAAAGAGTAAGGGTCCCAGAACAGATCCCTGAGGCACGCCACTGGTCACCGACCTCCATGTAGAACATGACCCGTCTACAACCACTCTTTGCCTTCTGTGGCAAGCCAATTCTGGATCCAGAAAGCAAGGTGCTTTTGGATCCCATGCCTCCTTACTTTCTCAATAAGCTTTGTAAGGGGTACTTTATCAAATGCCTTGCTGAAATCCATATACACTACACCTACTGCTCTTCCTTCATCAATGTGTTTAGTTACATCCTCAAAAAATTCAATCAGGCTCATAAGGCATGACCTGCCCTTGACAAAAAGCCATGCTGACTATACCTAATCATATTATACATCTCCAAATGTTCATAAATCCTGCTTCTCAGGATCTTCTCCATCAACTTACCAACCACTGAGGTAAGACTCACTGGTCTATAATTTCCTGGGCTATCTCTACTCCCTTTCTTGAATAAAGGAACAACATTTCCAACCCTCCAATCCTCCGGAAACTCACCCGTCCCCGTTGATGATGCAAAGTTCATCGCCAGAGGCTCAGCAATCTCCTCCCTCGACTCCCACAGTAGCCCTGGGTACATCTCATCCAGTCCCGGTGACTTATCCAAATAGATGCTTTCCAAAAGCTCCAGCACATCCTCTTTCTGGATGCTGAGCAGTTGCTATACCAAGCTGTTATACATCCAGTCAGAATGCTTCCAGTGGTGCACCGATAAAATATCGCAACTGATGTTTTTAACTGGGTCATTTAAAATAAGAACAGAGACAACCAGTAAAAGGTAAAGGAGGACCATGGCCCTGGTGAAGTGTATAATAAGGCCTTGACTGAAGAGCTGATTAAATGGATCACGGAACATTTAGCTGTCCCACTGGAAGATTGAGAAGTAATGTGGGAGGATAGGAACGAAGACTGCTCCTGTTCCTCCACACAGATGACATGGGGGCAGAACCAAAACCTGATCTGACTGCAAGGAGGTAACCTGTTTAGTATGCTTGTCTGTTTAGTTAGCCAAGGGCCCATACTGAGCTGAAGTAAAGGCTCTTCGTGACTGAGATTAATCTGCAGACTAGCCTTGGCCTGATGAAGAGTCTCAGCCTGAAACATTGTTTCTTCCTTTCCATGGATGCTGCCTGAACTGCTGAGTTCCTCTGGCATTTTGAGTGTGTTACTCTGGATATCCAGTATCTGCAGAATCTCTTGTGTTTTTAGTCTGCAGAAGTGTTTAGAACTTCTGGCATGGTGGGGGAGTCCTTTGTTTCTGCATGGCAACTACTGGTCTTGCTTCAACAGCAGAAAGCAGGTGCAGCTCGGTTTAAAAAAATATTTCCTCACAAGAGTGCCCCCACTGTAGCCATTGAAATGGCATCCAGCAGTTGGAACAAATGGACAATGGGGAGGAGAAAGAGATTACAGTTTTTTCCGCGCAGCAGCAGGATAAGAGGGAATATTCTGTGGCTTCTAGTTGTGACAATGAAATCTTAGCGATCTTACTTCAAAAGTGGGACTTCTCAGTGTCAGAGCTCCTGCAGTCATGCAGGGTCTACAGCTAGAACAGAGTCACTACAGTCAGGAGAGGACTACAGTCAGGAGAGGGCTACGTCGCCCACAGGCCAACTACAGTCAGACAGATTTACTGCAGTCAGGAGCAGCCTATAGCCGATCACAGGCTAACTACAGACAGAGTCACTACATTCAGGAAAAGGGCTACAGTCGGCCATAGCCCAACTACAGTCGCAGAAAGTTACTACAGTTAGTACAACAACCAAAGGGTTTCAGAGTCAAAGGAAGAGCATTCCAATCTCAGCTGTTACATGAAGATTATTGTAAACTCTCTACCTCAAATGAAGGTGTTTCAGTACAGAATAATTTGACACACACAAAATTCTTCATTCATGGTTTTTGCACCATTGGAGGTGATCATATCACTGGCCTGTTTAAGATGTATTTGTGATTGGGATGTTCAGAATCTCCACTCCCCCCCCCCCCACAGCTCAAGAGAGTCTGGAAGTGGAAGTGTTGGAATCTCCACACTTCCAATTCCAGAGAACCTGGGAGTCTCCTTGATCCCATCTCCATAAAACTTGGGAGCAATGTAATCTCTGTATGCCAGCAAAATTGGATCTGGGGGTGGTTGGAGAGGTGGATCCTCAGCTCCAAGGGATGTGGATGTGTCAGAGTCCAGACATCCCAGACCCATGAACTCCGAAAGCAGCATCCCTGTGCAGTCACAGATAGAGGTATCTTCAGCTGGTCTCCACAGAAGATCAGGACATATCCACAATCGGGGAAGGGATGGCTTTTTAGTTGGGTTGTGCTTGGCTCGGTGGGACAGAGTGAGCTGGAATTTCACAGTGCCAGGCTTTTACCTGGCAATATGTCAGAATCCAAAAGGAAGGGCATCATCTCCCACATCAAGAAGCAAAATGGGGAGAGGGGAGTGAAGTTGTCTCGAGTGATGTTTAATCTATATGTAGTGTGTGTGGTTGTGCTCTTTAAGATCATGCACCTGAAGAAAGTGAATCAATACTATTAAGATTCCTAACTGCTGATGAATGATTGTGGATGCTAAAGATGTTCTCAAGCATTCAACGGCCTTGACATTGACATCTTTGCCAACTGGTGGACAGGAGGGGTGGGGCCTTATCTGTTCTTCAAGCTTTTGTGAGTGTGAAGTAGGCGCAATAACACTCTGTCCACACAAAAAAGCTGAGAGCCATCCTCCCTGCAGATCATGGTGACTAGGCTGGAGCCAACGGCAAACCAGCCAGTGATTCAGGGCCAACGGAAGAACTTCCCCTCATCTCCATGTACACAGATTGGCGGCAATGCTTCCCACAACTGTGACTTCCATTCAAGTAGAACCTCTGTGGTAAAGCACATTGGGGTGTCCTGAACTCAATGTTCATGTCAGCCATTCTACTATTAAACTAGAAGAGTGTTGGGGGTGGGGGGGGGGTCACATAAGGACCGGGTGAATCAGCCTCCGATGCCCCTGGAATATTTCTCAGCATACTGACAGGGAATTCTTTTTTTATAGCCATGATCATTTGCTCGCAGGAGGCTTGAGTCAGTTTACAGGAATTTCTCTATTAGGGTATAAATTTGGCAGTGTGGGAAAGAGTTTATCAATGCTCTGAAAGGAATTCCTGAGGAGAGATTCTTGCGCCAAGAGGGGCTGGAATGATGCTGTATTCTAAAATAGCCCTCAGCTTTTTGTTTTCATTTGCTTCCGTTCCAAAATAAGCTTCACATTTCCTTATTGGGCCTGGAGATTATCCACAGGCCTCACTGTGAAATGCATGATGAGTGGCTCAATAGGGAGAAACATCCCCACAGGTCGGAGTGAGGGTAAGCAAAGGCTAAAGGTTCAACATTGCTGGCAGATGAACCAGCGGGGAGATGAGAAAGAGTCTGTTTTGTGCAATGACCCGGGAATTGCCTGCCGGTGATGGATGAATGCTGGGTCAATAGAAACTGTGTAGTAGATCTTCTCGGCCGCATCCTCAGCAAGGGTCAACTGGGAAAAGTGTGCCGGCCTCTTGGTGGGCCAGTGGCAGGTGGACTCCCACCCAGAGGGGTTAAGATCCTTTGTGTGGAGCTCCACACACTCCACTACCTGGGGGTCTACCTGAGCTCCTCTTAGGATGCCTGGCCAGCAAACTGGCAGAACTTAGAGACAGAAGTCTCCGCCCGGCTGGGATGCTGGTCAGGCCTATTTCAAGCAATTTCAGATCAGGGAAGGGTACTGGTAATAAATCGACTAATTGCCTTCAGGATCTGGTCACTTTGGTCCTGCCCACCGCTTTTGTCTCCAATACCCAGAGGCTGGTGGATTTCTTCTGGGGCAATAGGAGGCATAGAGTCTCTGCCACAGTCCCGAGTCTTCCGATTGCAGAGGGAGGTCAGTCACTGGTGTGCGTACATACCCAGCTGGTGGCTGTCCACCTCAGGACCCTGCAGGATACCTGAACACTGAGCACCCTTCCAGATGACATGCGCTAGTGACGCACGTTCTCCGCTGGGGCACTCCTGTAGGGAGGCACATGGCTTCCAGCAGAAGACTTCAGCTGTACTGCTCTCCAGGAGCTGCCCGGTTTTATCAACAGCTCTTGCAAGTTTAGTCACATGCCGTCAGGGTGCTCCTACTCCAACGCCAGCAGGGGATGGTGCTCTGGCTGTGAGGGGACTGGTCCCCATCCTATCAAGGTGGGTGTTGGGGAGGCTCCGAAGTGTGGAGGGGTCCCAGCAGTGCTAACACCCAGTCAGCTGGAATTGCTCATCGGGCTCAAAGCCTAAGATTCCTCTCGGAAGAGGGTCCCACATAACCTGAGCCGTCCTTGTGGTGTTGCTCAGCTCACCGTTCCCTGACGCACTGAGGCGGTCCTGGAATGGGCTGTTACCGCACACCTTTCACTTCCTGGCCTTTGGCTGCCGACCAGACCCGCTGTGGCGGTCTCTTTTACCATCCAGCGGTGAAGGAGTTGCCCGGTGGAAATCTCTTTATGCAGGGGTCCTTCCCCTTAACATTGGACCCCTGGGGGTGGAAGGTGTTGCACAGGGCAACACCATGCAACAGGTTTTTAAGTTGGTTCACTGACTCGCCGTCCACCTGCCCATCCTGCGGACGTGAGGAGTCAGTGTACCAGGTTTATGTGGAGTGATGGAGGTTGCTGCCCCTATCTGAATATCTGAAGGGGCTGCTCCTCAGAGCCTGTTTTGGTTGCACTTCCATCCCGCACTCATCACATGTGGGCACCCAGTATTTGGGAGGGGGAGGGAAGATCACTTAGGGGATTTACTGGTGGGCTTGGTCCAGGCAGCAGGCAGCTGAAGGCTCTGCCCAGGCCGACTGCCTGCCCCTCTTCCCGCTTCTGGGTATACATTTGTTCCCGGTGTCCTTGGTGAGAAGGGGTGCAGTCACCATGGGTAAAATGGGGGAATTTTCAGGAACGATGCCCCCCCACCCCCGCCAGGGAATTGACTGTTTTACAGACAGAAATAATCATACCTTAATTTGAATTTGTTCACCGTCTTGTAAATTCTTGATGCTTTTACTTTGTGGATTTTTCGTGAATGAAATTACATAGTCTTGGGAAAAGAATAGGAATTCTGCAGTAATGAATTGGATGAAGATTTGAACAGGAATCTGGGAAGAGCTGCCATTAAGCTAATCAGAATGATTTTTTAGTCATTATAGGTTCAATGGACCAATTGTTTCTTTCTATACATCATGATACTATGAAAGTCTTCTTTTCATGTCTACATACCAAAATATATATGCCGTAGAAGTCCCTAAGACAGTCCTTAGTGAGTTCAACATTGATTCTTGTGGCACTATTGGTGCCAAACTATATCAGTCTTTTCCTTTCCTTTGCGTACATCAGGTGCCGGGTGAGGGGGAGCTTGCTACATGTACAACGGCTTGCCCTCCATATCATACTGCCCAGGCTTGCATATCTAGACATCTCTGCCGCAACATCCATGGTCGACACTGACCGACGGAGGCCCCAGAGTACCAAAGTTATCAACCTTCCCATTGACTGTACAATATTAAGCCTTGGTGAAATCCTGAGAAGTTCCTGGTCCTTCCCCAAACCATGGGAGTTACTTAGTCCTAGAATCATTGAGTAATAAACATGGAAACAATGCCTTCAATCCAACTGGTCCATGCTGATCATGGTTGCCCACCAACTTAGTTCCATTTGCCAGTGTTTGGCCCATATCATTTTGAACTTTTCCTATCCATGTGTACTTACCCAAAAGCCTTTAAGTGCTGTTATTGTACCTACCTCAGCCATTTCCCCTGGTAGGACAGTCCATATATCACCACCACCTTTGTGAAAAATTGCTGCTCAGATCCCTTTTAAATCTTTCCCTCTCACTTTAAGCCTAACCTTGGCTGCCTGTCTCCAGCGTTACTGGACTCAGGTATCACTCATTCACCTTTCGCTAGACCAACTCTCAACCAGTTGTCATGGTTACTGACCCCCCCCCCCCACCCACTGGTAAGAAAGACTCATGGGAACAGAACTAGTAGCCGCAAAGAAAGTGCTAGAAATACTTAGCAGGTCAGGCCACATTGGTGGGATGAGAAGCAGAGTGAATGCTTCTAGTCAGAAACACTGTCAGAACTGAAAAGGAGACAAACGAAGACTGCAGGGAGGGGAGCATCATTGCTAAGATAAAACTGGAATTACCGTAGGGATAAGTAACAGGGAAATTCAATGGTCAATTTATGGACGGGGTGTAGGGGGGCAGTTTAGAGGTCGGGTGAGAGTCCAAGTCGGAGCACTCCTTGGGTCAAAGGTTAATGATCCCCATGGGAGGATGTCACTCTAGCAAACACTGTAGTTAAAGAACAGTGAGGGTGAGAGCTGGTGACCCTCTCCAGGTCAGCGGGTCCATGTGAGCAGGAAGTACTGGGGCCAGTGACACCACCCCACCTCCTATATCATCAAGTTGTTGTCTGGCGTTCAAAGCCTGGAGTTTGGAATCTGATCACTGGTGTGTCCTGGGATCGATAATGAAGATCAAAGTCCGAAGGTTAAAGACCAACGTCGGCGAATCCAGAAGTCAGGGATCGATGGCTGAATCCCTGGGGCTGTGAGTCTGCAAGCCCTCTAGGGAAGTCAGAGTCCTAATGTCTGCGAGACCATAAGTCCACTTCAGGCTGGAGGCCCAGAGTTTGGCCTGTCTGTGTGTATGAGTGGGTAAGTGGGTGGGATAGAGGGAAGAGGCTTGTTTTGCTGTTGTTAATTTGTTGCTGTTATTCTGCTGTTGTTGTTGTGGTTGCTTGTGTTGTTCTACTGACATTGTGGGTATGCTACGTTGGCACCGAAATGTGTGATGACACTTCTGGGCTGCCCCCAGCACATGCATAGGTTGTATTGGTTATCAACAAAAATAATGCCTTTCACTATCTGATAAATAAATTAATCTGAAATCTGAACCTGGGAGCAGCTGGAGGTGGGAATGGAAATCAAATTAAATAATCAAATAACCAAAGGTAATAGATTGTCTTTAGACCACTGACAGCAACATTAAGGAAAGAGAATTGGATTGCAGGTAGCCTGCTGTTTAGACTGAGTGAACAATGGATATAAAGTGACCATAGAAGGTATAGAATGCTCCAGTCTAAAGATTATGAGACGCAGGAGCAGGATTAGGCCATTCAGCCCATTGAATTTGTTCTATCATCTTCTAGGATATCCATCTCATGCTCTCATTTGGCCAAGTCGTGTCCTATAACCCTTCTCCATATAAAGTATAAACCAGATGGCCTGAGCATAAGTATGACTATCACAGAAGATAAGAAGACTACTAAAGTACTTCGAGATGGAGAAAAAAATGTAAAGACTAACAGACTGCTGAGCACTCTCAAGAGGGAGCTGAGTTCAAGGGGGTGCTCCAACTCTGTACAGCTTTGATTGGAGTCCAATTGGAACACTGTATTCCATTCTGGGCACCATGCCCACAGAAAGATGGATTTGACCTCAAAAAGGATATAGGACAAGAGTTAAATTACAATGGGAGTTGTGTAAATTTTCCTCAGTTATAGACGGCTGAGGATCACTTGAAGTTCAAAGTTTGAAGTAAATTTATTAACAACGTATGTTAACATTACCATATATACTTCTCTATGATTCATTTTCTTGTAGGCTTTCACAGTAGAACAAAGAAACACCATTGAATCAATGAAAAACTATACACAAACAAAGACTGACAAGTAACCAATGTGCAAAAGAAGACAAACTGCCCAAATACAATAAATAAATAAATCATGCGAGAACACAGTTGGTAGAATCCTTGAAAATGAGTCCATGGGTTGTGGAATCAGTTCTGCATGGCGGTGAGTGAAGTTATCCATGTAGGGTCAAGAGCCTGATGGTTGAAGGGTAATAACTGTCCCTGAACCTAGTTATGCGGGTCGTCAGGCTCCTATATCTCCTTCCTGGTGGTAGCAGAAAGGAGAGAGCCTGAATGATGAGGTTCCTTGAACATGGATGCTGCTTTCTTGTGGCAGAGGTCCTTATAAACATGTTCAATGTTGGGAAGGGCTTTTCCAGTGATGGACTGTGCAATATGTATCACTTTTTATAGACTTTTCCTTTCCTGGGCATTGGCATTTCCAGACCAGGCCATGATATAACCAGTCAGGATGCTCTCCACTGTGCTTCTATAGAAGTTTATCAGATTTTTAGATGACATGCCAAATCTGTGCAAACCTCTTTAAAAAAAAAGTAGAGACAACACTTACGCTTGGGCTCCTGGATAGATCCTCTGACATGATACAGCGCAGGAATTTAAAGATATTGTCTCTCTCCAGCTCTGATTCCCTAAGTAGACTGGCTCATGGACCTCCAGTTTCTTCCACCTGTAGTCCATAATCAACTTGGCCTTGCCGTTATGAGTATAAAGTGTGATTGATGCAATCTATAGTGCCAGGGGCCTCATTTTCTGCCTCCAAATATTGGCTAATTAACTTTAATAAAATGAGCTTCTGGGAACAGTGTACAATTTATAAAAGCTACTACATGGCATACTGAACAGTAGCTTTACAGATGGATTTCTAGATATTTCCTTGGGTTGATTGATCAAATAGAAGTTTATCAATAAGAAGCCACTTGAAGGGTGATGTTGGGAAGCACCCCTTCACACAAAGGTTCACAGAGATCCATAACAGTTCCTTCAAAAGACTGTTGCGACCGAGCTGGGGTGATGAAGGCGTCAAGCAAAAATGTCAAATGGAGATTAGGTTTTTCATGTCAAAGCAGGCAGATGGATATGAGACTGTTGAGCCTCCTGTGTTGAATGGCAGCACATACACAAGGGGCCAAATGTTCTTCTCCCATTTCCGGTTTCCAACGTTGCAATGAGTAGAAATGAACAATAAAGAAAGAAAAAAAAACAAGTAGAAACTATAAATTGATGCTGATTGTCAGCTCACCATGAATAGGAACCAATATCGTTCACGCTGTGGCCTTGGTGGCAACTTCATCCATTAATTCAGAGACACAAGATATTCTGCAAATGCCAGAAATCTTTAGCAACACAGCCACAAAGTGCTGGAGGATCTGGAGGAAATCAGCAGGTCAGGCAGCATTGATGGAGGAACATTTTCAGGCTGAGATACTTCATCAAGACTTATGAAAGTTCTTGATGAAAGGTCTCAGACTGAAACACCACCTATTGTGTGTGTGAGTGTTGTTCACTCAGTAAGTAGGTTGGTCACTAATGCAAAAGGTGGAAGGGGAACTGCTCACTGTTTGGGAGCAGCGGACCTTTGTGGTAAAGTACCTCATATCACCGGCTTGAAAATATTTTGTTTAGCTTAATGGAATTTAGGTTGGAATGTGAATTATGCAGCTTTGATGAGCAGCTTGTAACCAAAATGTCTGTTTGATCAGCCCTAGAAATCGTTCTAGCTCAGTTTGAAACAAAAATGTCTGTTTGATCAGCTCTAGAAATCCTTCTAGCTCCAGGCATCCAGTCCTTTGACAATAACTTTTTGCTCTTAATATTTCACTGTCTAATCCTTTGTATCTTTTTCTTTGACTTATAAAATCTGCTTGTACGGACTGCCACCATTCCAGATTTTGTGAGGAGGCAGAATTGAATTGACTGAGAAGTTTGTTTTTTGTCCACTCCTCTTGTGTTACTGACTAGAAACCAGCTGAGAACTAATGATGATGAGCTACAGGGTAATTAGCAAAGGTTTTTAGGCAGACGAACATGCCCAATTAATTTTGTATTGAAAAGCAGAGAGCTGTGGACGAAGATGAAGCTTTTAAATGGATTTCAGGCACCAGATAAAGAATAAATAAAAGTGGAGACAAAACTCTAAGAAATATTTTTCAATCCTGTTTGTGCAATGGGCAGATTTGAACTCTCTATAGTGTAGGTGCACAAAAGACCGCAGCTGTTGAAATCTGGAGCAAGAGGCAATCTGCTGGAGGTATTTTATGTATTTAATTATTATCTATCTATTTATTGAGATCCAGTGTGGAATAGGCCATACCAGCCCTTCGAGCCACGTTACCCAGCAATCCCCCAGTTTTAATCCAAGCCTAATCACAGGACATTTTACAATGACCTAGTAACTTACTAACCGATGTGCTGTCGGAAAGTGGGAGGAAACCGGAGCACCCGGAGGAAACCCATGCAGTCTTGAGGACACCTTACAGGCAGCAGCGGGAATTGAACCCGGTTCACCTGTACTGTAAAGCGTTGTGCTAACCACTACTCTATCGTGCCACCCTGTATCTAGGGGAGGAGGTGCTGGAGAAATGAATTGTTGATGTAGTGCCCCCCCCCCACCAAAAGATGCTGCTCATCTACTGAATTCCTCAACAAGATTGTTTGATGTATGTGGAAGGCAGATTACTCTGACAAACTGGAATGTCTTTTCTGAAGTTGCTGGTGAACGCAGCAGGCCAGGCAGCATCTCTAGGAAGAGGTACAGTCGACGTTTCTGGCCGAGACCCTTCGTCAGGACTAACTGAAAGAAGAGCTAATAAGAGATTTGTAAGTGGGAGGGGGAGGGAAAGATCCGAAATGATAGAAGAAGCCCATCCCTCCCCCTCCTGTCTTCTCGTATCATTTTGGATCTCCCCCTCCCCCTCCTACTTTCAAATCTCTTACTAGCTCTTCTTTCAGTTAGTCCTGACGAAGGGTCTCGGCCCAAAACGTCCTAGGGATGCTGCCTGGCCTGCTGCGTTCACCAGCAACTTTTACGTGTGTTGCTTGAAATTCCAGCATCTGCAGATTTCCTCATGTTTGTGTTTTTAAGTGTCTTTTCTGAAGACAGGGTTTGCTCTGATGTGGTTATCAAAGAGGTTGCAGGGACTAAGGCATTTGCTAATGCTGGTGGAATGAGTCACGCTGCTTCATTCCAGTCACAAGGTAGAAAGTGCTAATCAACTGCATCCCATTGTTCATAAAACATAAAAGTAGGAGTGGAACTTGTCTGTGCTGAGCCTGAGTGAGGAATCAGTCACTGTTGAACTCACCTTTGGGCGTTCAGCTCCATTTATTTCCTTGGTAGGATATGAGCACAAATGAGGAACAAAGCCCTGGTCTGGGGTTATTTTTAGTGACCAAAGGCAAAATTTCTCCTATATGTTGCTCAACAGCAAATGATCTAAGGTAGTGTGTGTGATGAGTAAAGAGGATTTACTATTTATAACAGTAAGTGTTTCATAAAAAAAAAATTAAGACCATCAATCAAAGGCAGAGCAAAATAAAGTCTGTTTTTATTGGATGGTAATCTGGGAGTTTTTCTGCTGCTGGGGATATTATGAACACAAACATTATTACTATGCCTTTGCTTTTCATATTTATTTATGTGTATGTGTGGGTGCACATGCGAGTGTGTGTGTGTGTGTAAGTGTGCAAGTGTTTGAATATTTGAGTATATTCAATCGTGTCTTAGCTGGGATAAGCACGTGTGAATACGTGTCTGTGAGAGTTCCTGTGAGTGTGCACATTTGTGAATGTGACTGTGACTCTGCCTGAGTATGTGTGTCTATGTCTGTCCATATGTGCAGATACAGCCGGTGGCCACTTTATTAGGTACCTCATGTACCTGATAAAGTGGCCACTGAGTGTATGTTCATGGTCTTCTGCTACTGTAACCCATCCAATTACAGCATAAGACTTCAAGGTTTGCTGTTTTGAGCATTAGGAGATGCTCTTCTGCACACCACTGTTGTAATGTGTGGTTATTTGAATTACTGTCGCCTTTCTGTTGGCTTCTGTCAGACCCGGTGGAGCTGTTTCTACTGACAAGAGAAGGGGCAAAGGCGGACCACTGGAGCCTCAAAACCAGTCGCTTCGGGCAGGTGGGGCTCGTCAGCCTTGGACGGCAGCCCGCCTAGGAGAAGGAAAACTCTGATTTTAAACCTTCGCTCCACGGCGGCCATACCCACCCATGAGAAAGGCTTCAGGAGTAAACCCCGAGGAAGAAATCCGGAGCCGGATTCCCTGAGGCAGTTTGATGTTGTTTACAACTTCACTCTGGCAGCCTCTGCGACGACACTGGTGTCAAGCTCTATCGGTGCTTGCCCTTCCCTTGGACTACATCGGTGACGTGGAGAGGGGGAACCTGCTGATGGGCAACAGCTGGTTCTTCAAACCTTCCCGCCCAGGCTTGGGCTCTGGAGAGGGCACAGTCCACCAGCGGCACAAACCAATGATCCCCTGGGATCGAGGGCTGCCTACTGTCTGTCAGCTTGAACTAGTCTGGCCATGCTCGTCTGACCTCTCTCATTAATAAGGTGTTTGCACCCACTGAACTGCTGCTCAGTGGATAATTATTTCTTTTCTGCTCCTTGCACCATTTGCTGTAAACTCTAGAGACTGTTGTGTGTGAAAACCCTAGGGGATCAACAGCTTCTGAGATACTCAAACCACCCCATCTGGCACCAACAATCATTCCACGGTCAAAGTCACTTAGATCACATTTCTTCCCCATTCCGATGTTTGGTTTGAACAACAACTGAATCTTTTAACCGTATCTATATGCTTTTATGCATTGAGTTCCTGCCACATGATTAGCTGATTCAACATTTGCATTAATAGTCATAGTCATACTTTATTGATCCTGGGGGAAATTGGTTAAATATTGGTTAAATAATAATGTACAGGTATATGCAATAAAGTGGCCACTGAGTGTGTGTATGTAACCTAAGCTTTCGCACATATTTGCCCCAGCTCATGACTGCCCGCGTGTCTGTCTATTTGCGTGTGATAGTATGCATCCTAAGATGAGATGGTTTACAAAATGTTGTATCCAGATACTTCGTGTTGTTGCAAGGATGGGGTTTACTGCTGTTCATTGTCCTGTGTTAACCTGTTGTGTTGGGTAGGCTCTGGGGGTTACTAACTCTGGGCTCTGTTGACAGTAGGGAGAGTTGTGAGCTGCTAAACATTGAAAAACCTGCAAACAGATCCCTGAATTTGGCAGCACCCAGGCTGTGAGTTTGGCAGGCATAGGATAGATCTCACCTTGCTTCATCCAGGAACTTGACAGAACTGAGTGTGACGTCTGGGCTCTGGATCACCATTACTGCCTGCCATTTAACAGCAGAGAACAAACTAAAGCAGGAAAAGACTCATCAAAGCAGTCAGTGGTGGAACAACTGGGGGAGACAGTGAGGGAGTCGGGGCCATAATCCCAATGGACGAAGATTCTCCAGCAATTGATTTGTTTTATTGTGATTAGTTTTTAGAAGAATAGTGCATTTTTTGGCATGATCAACATCTATACCTTGTGGAACTGGATGCTTCACCACATGCTGGATGATCATGCAAAGAACAGCCCATGTAATGCTCATTCCTCTGTTACTCCATGCTTGTTTCCAGGGCAACTGTGAGATGGGAAAGGCTAATATGGGCAATGAGAAAGGGAATAACTTTGTTTCCCCATAGAACTCCATGTATACAGTTAATGGTACCATAATAACATATACAAAATGCTGGAGGAACTTCGTAGGTCAATGGAAAGGAACAAACAGTCGATATTTTGGGCCAAAATATGACAAAGGGTCTGACAGACCTAATGAAAGGTCTCAGTCTTAATCATCGACTGTTTATTCCTTTCCATATATGCTGCCTGAACTGCTGAATTCCTCCTGCATTTTGTACATGTTACTCTAGATTTCCACCATCTGCAAAGTTTTTTGAGTGTATGGTCCTGTAATTGCATTGAGGTACAGAGGGATCTTGGGGTGCCGGTCTATAGTTCACAGAAACTGGCCACATAAGTGGATCAGGTGGTAAAGAAGGCATGTGGCATTCCCGTCTTCATTGTTGCTAAGCGTGTTGCATATAAGTGTGAGGAAGTCATCCTGTAGCTATATAAGGTTTTAGTCAGACTGCACTTTTTGTGTGCGTTTCTGGTCACCCCTGTTATAGGAAGGATGTGGAGACTGTGGAGAGGGTGCAGAAGATGTATACCAGGGCTCTGCCCGGATTTGAGGATAAGAGTTACAAGGAAATTTTGAACATGCTTGGGTAGTTCTTAGAACATCAGAGACTGAGAGGACATCTGACTAAGGTGTTTAAAATTATGAGGGGTTGTGGTGGAGGCAGATACATTACAGATATTTAAGAGACTCTTTGATGGGCAAGAATGAAAGAAAAATAGAGGGCTATGTGGGAGGGAAGAACTAGACTGAACTTGGAAGAGGACAAAACATTGGCACAATCAATGCTGGCACATTTTATCCTACAATGTAGAAGGCTGAGCGGGGAATTTGATAGAGACATAAACAATTATGAGCAGTGTAGAATGAGGAAATGCAAGCAGGTTTTTCCACTGAGGTTCAGTGGGATGGGACTACAACCAGAGATCATGGGTTACAGGTGAAAGGTGAAATGTTTAAGGGGAACATGAGGGGAAATTTCTTCACTCGGAGGGTCGTGAGAATATGATACGAGCTGCCAGCACAAGTGGGGCATACGAGCTTGATTTCAACGTTAAAGAGAAGTTTAGATAGGGACATGGATGGTAGAGGTATGGAGGGCTATGGTCCTGGCACAGGTCGATGGGGGTAGGCAGTTTAAATGGTTCAGCATGGACTAGATGGGTCGAAGAGCCTGTTTCTCTGCTGTACTTTTCAATGACTCTATGACTCTATAATATTATGAGCCAAAAACTCTGCACTGTGCTGTACTGTTCTATGTTCTATCATGAAGGCAAAATGTTCAAAAGAAAAAAATGAGAAATAATTATTTTGTGTGCTTTAACAAAATGAGAAAATAACCTTCTGTATGTATTTGGTCTGGAAAGTGCTACTAAGATGAGAAGTGGAGGCATATTCCAGTGTAAAATCTGAAAGGGAGATGTAGAAGTATCTGAAATGACAGAACTTGTATGGCAATGAGAGAGAACGGGGGATTAGAAACTAGCTAAATTGGTCCAGTGTGGATTCAATTGGACAGGTGACCTCCTGCTGCTCTGCGGCCACTCCGTGGCTCTGAATGAGATGGGAATCCAGTGTGTCCTGTCTGATGAGTAATTGAAAATCCAAAACAGGTTTTGCAAATAAACAATTCCTAAACCGCTTTCATTATTCCATCCTTAGCACCAGCTTGCTACTAAGATAAAGATTTTATAACAGCAGTGTAATGTTGAAAAGGAAATAATAGAGGTGTTATATGCATATTATTGCCAAGCCTATTAGTTGACATCACTACCATAATCACTTTTAATGCAGCAGCCTATTGTGAAAGTAATCTGTCTCAATTAATGAGCTGCATCATCATAAGCTCCCAAATAATTATTATTATCCTAGTCAGGAAATACCTGACAAAGAGTTTTATCATTTCAATATTTTTCATGATATGTTTTCATTCATGGATGAACACAGAAAGCAAACAGAGAATGCCAAGAAAATTCATGGGAAAAGACAGAAGTTATTTGTCTCAGCTGGTGGGAGGTAACAGAGCTACCTGCGAGCTGGTATTCGGACCATCATTGTTTTTGATTATATTTTTAAGTGCACTTCAAATGCATTGGGCATCATTCTGAGTCCCTGCAGAGGTAGGAAATGCAGTAACCAGTGTCAGAAGTGGCAGTTAACCCCTCGTCCAGTGAAATGGGCAGGTGAAGTTTAATGCAAAGTGTTAAGTGATTAATTTTTGGCAGAATGAGCCCAGCCAATATAACTAATCCTACATCAGCTGCAGACACAGGGAGACCTCTCAGTCGGTATAGATGAGAGAAATTGAGAATTGTGTTTAAAAAAAAATATATACAGTACTCTGTAAAATATATATATATGTTTATATGTTAGGGTGCCTAAGTACTGTATATCGGTTAAAATAGGAAGATGATTGGGAAACATAAGAGTACCTAGCTTTGTGTTAGCTCAGTAGAATTAAGTATTACCAAATAATAATAAGACATAACATACAGTCTTTGCTAAAGCCTTAGGCACCCTACCTATAGCATATGTATGCGCCTAGGACTTTTGCACAGTAGTGTAGAATCCTCCTTAATTTACTCGTAGAAAAAGCAACAACAAATGCAAAAAAACTACACTACAGAGACCTGGTTTCAGCTGAGGAGCCCAAGCCAAAACATTAGGTTCAATTCTATGAGTCATACTTGGAAAAATAATACACATCTGTTGAAGCTGGTTTAGAAGTGTTCAACTAAAATGAATGATTGGATGCTACGGTGCGTAGCAGTCAGCACGATGCTATTACAGCTTGGGGCGTTTCCGAGTTCAGAGTTCAATCCCGGCAGCGTCTGTGAGGGGTCTGTACTTCTTCCCTGTGGAATGCATAGGATGTCCTCAGCTGCACCAGTTTCCTCTTACAGTCCAAAGATTCACTGGGTAGGTTAAATGATGATTGTAAATTGTCTCCGTGATTAGGTTAGGGTTAATCGGGTTTGTTGGGGTTTATTGGGGCAATGTAGTTCAAAGGACCAGAAGGGCCTACTCCATGCTGTATCACTAAATAAATAAATAAGGAGATTTTCTCTGCAATAGAAAAATCAACTATAGATTGGTTGACTGATTTATAGAAACCTACCTTCGTTCTGTGGGGGGATCTGTGCTTCCTGGCTGCCTGTCACGTTAAGTCACTCTCCCACCCCAATCTGGCTTGCATGTGACTTCCTGCACTGTTCCAGTGCGAGAACCTCATGTTCTGTCTGGGCATTTTGCAGTCAGCCAGTGGTAATGAGCTCTTTGGGCCTGTACGGGAGGAGCTGGAGGGCATTGGGCTCCGAGGTTATTAGAGGACCTGAAATGGTTAATTGTTGTTTTATGGGAGTTGTTAATCCTTTAGAGTTGCAAGTGTTTAACTTGAACTTTGTATTGCTGTTTCCTGGCACTTTCTGCTTAAACTTGTTATGTTTATTTTGATAGGCTCAGGGATTCCATCTTAGTTTTATTATTTAGGCAGACACCCGATTAGCACTAATCGCGGGGCCCTACTTTTGAGAATGTTGCGTCTCGTGTTTTTGCTTAGCCGAGTCACTGTTGGAATTCTTATTAATAAACTCTGGTTGCCATCTCTGCATTGAAGCCTGTCTCTCTTCCACACTTGGGTTCCCACATTGCCAGTGCATAGAGTGACATTAGTAAGCTTATCAATAATCTAAGGGAGCTCCTGATAACAAAATGGCTAGTGCAGGCACTCTACAGTATCGCACTAACTGTCACGCTATGGTGGCACGTTTTGATCTGTTGTTACTTCAAAATGTGGCCTTGCTTCTGCTCATTTAGTTATTAATGATCTGGACAGTAAGGATATTCTGAAAACTGCTTCATGGATTAAGATAGTTGAAAAGTGAATCAAATGCAGACAGATTAAATGCTTGGGAAATGAGCCACACAAGGACAAATGTGATTTGATTTAAATAAATGTAGCGTTATGTTTGTTGGCAGTTCCAAGACAGTGCAAACGTTTAGATTACTGGAACCAATGCTGAGAATGGTTATCTGAGGAAAAGATCTTTTAATATACACAAAAAAATGCCAAGAGACATCCGCCAAAACTAACAGCCTGCTGAGATCAAATAATGGAACCGTTCCTTCGGATTGTAGGGCAAAGGCAGGACACTGCATTTGTGGAAGACTGAATTGGAAAATGCTGAGCAGGTCAGTCAGCATCTGGGAATCAGGATTATCAATTGGCAATACTAACTTGGTTCTTTCTCCTCAGACGATCCCTGACCACTTCGATCTTTCAGGAGACTTGTTACAAATCATCGGGATTCCATGCGGTTGCTGTTTGGTCAGACATTAATAACATCACAATGCCCAGTTTCTACCTATTATCCTCACCATCCATCTCCATTCCTCAACCACACTCAGTTTCCAAGGAAAGAGTAATTTCTTGTTCACAGCTATGCTGTCTGTGTCCCTCCTCTCCCCCCCTCTCTCCCCCTCTCTCCCCCCCTCTCTCCCCCCTCTCTACCCCCCGTCCCCCTCTGTCCCCCTCTCCCCCCCTCTCTCCCTGCATTAGTGTAGTGTTGTTATGTTTATTTTGTTGTATTGGTTTTGTTAATTTAGTTTATGTAAACTAATGGTTAGCATGTTTGTAATATACGGTGCTGCTGCTGTGGAAAAGCTAATTTTCACTGCATTTATACTCTGTGCATGTACTGTTAACCATGAACATAAGCTTGAACTTGTCTTAAGAAGTTTGGTCTGTGTACACTCTAACAACCTTGACTTAGAATTTGCCTGACAATACCACATAAACATACCATTAGAAACTGAAACAATAAGGCATAAGAAAGGGTGTCGAATTTGCACATCCATCCAAAAGGTTCATAGTTGGTCTTATCCTGGTCACAGCTCAACTTTCATCTTTGTTTCCATAACCTTTGTGCTTTCAATGGTCCAATCTTGTGGGTACAGAATCCTTTGTGTTTATACCTTCATTGATTTTACCTCTTCTATTCTCCAAAGTCAAGAGTTCTAAAGAGTAAGAACACTTTGAAAAAAGATATTCCTCCTCAGCTCTGTCTTAAATTGGCAATTCTTAACTTGAAGCGAGTTCCATGAGGAGATATCCTCTCAGCATCCATATTGTCAACACTCCCCCAGAGACCCCTTTGATACAGCAGAGAAAGAGGCTATTCTTCCGACTATACCCATGCTAATTCTTTAAAAGTGCTACCTTTCCTCCCACAGAGCACTACAAAATTTTCTTTTGCACCTATAAACGTAACTACCTGTCTGTATTTTATCAAAGGTTATATTCAGGTACTTAGGACAATCGTCTGTTTGTGAAAGAAACTCAGAGGTGTTCTTTGTAGCGGTTCAAACAGGTAATGTGTTGGCACATGTGTAAGGAGAAGAAGGTGCAGAAAGATCTGCTGTGTCCCAGCCTATACTCAGTTATTTCCAATTTCTCTGTCTGTAGGGTGATACATTTCTGACAATACAGCACATATGTTTATGATACGCACACTGACTTAAACAGAACAGTGTGAAGTGCTCGAGAAAGAGAGCACAAAGGTTATATACAGTACATTTATATAGCTAGGGTGCCTAAGACTTTTGCATAATACTGAAGTAATTTTATGTATTGCACTGTACTGCTGCCACAAGATAAAACACATTTCATGACTTATGCGAGTGATGGTAAACCTAATTCTGATATGCGTCACTATTGTGGACAGAGGGTGGGAAAGGGGCAAGGAGGGGGAGATTATGGTTAGAAAAAAGGGAAAGGAGAGGGGAGGGAGTGAGAAGAACCAGAGAGACATTCTGTAATGATCAATAAACCAATTGTTTGGAATCAAGTGACCATGCCTGGCGACTCAGGGCTGGGTGTGTCTACACCAACGCCACCCCTCACCTCTGACACTCCTTATCTGGCACCTGTCTCACACCCCTCCCACAGCGCTCCACCCTCGCCATTCCTAACATCTGTTAGTCCAGTCAGATTTAGAAACCAGCCCTCTGCTACAAGTTGACCAATAGACCAATACAGTCTTAGGCACCTTAGTTTTATATATGTGTTTAAGACTTTTGCACAGTAGTGTATGTAATTATACTGGATAAAACTTATATATATGTATATTATTATGTATATATATATATTTCGTATATTTGGTGTGACCCTTGTCAGCCACTGTTGCCTAGCCCTGCCGCTTGAGAACAATTTCTTCTGTGGGACATATCTATCCTGCACCTTGTGAACTATTCCCAGAAACTTCAGCCATCTCTGCTCTGCCATCATCCCCAGCAGTATCCTCCTCCAATCCACCTGGGCATGCTCGTCTCTCATGCCTCTGTAATTCCCTTTATTCCATGGAAATACTGATACATGTGACTTGTGCTTCTCCCTCTCAAATTGCCTATGAATTCAATCATATTATGATCACTGCCTCCTAAGGGTTCCTTTACGTTTAGCTGACTAATAAGATTTGGGTTATTACACAACACCCTATCTAGGCATTTCCCCGCGTAGGCTCAAGCACAAGCTGCTCTAAAAAGCCATCTTGTAGGTATTCAACAAATTCCCTCTCCTGTGATCCAACACCAACCTGTTTTTCCCAATCCCCCATTACAATTGTGTCTATGCCCTTTCCAGCTTCCTTTGCAATCACAACTCCACATCTTGGTTACTATTTAGAGTCTATATATGATTCCCATAACGGTTCTTTTTAACCTCATGGTTTCTTAACTCCATTCGACATTCTCTGACCCTATGTCATCTCTTTCTAAAGATGTAATTCCATCTCTTACCAACAGAGCCACACCACCGCCTGTGCCTTCCTGCCTGTCCTTTCGATACGAAGTATATCCTTTGATGTCAAGCTCCCAACTATGGCCTTCTTTCAGCCACGACTCAGTGATGCCCATGAGATCATACCGACTAATCTCTAACCGTGCCACAAGTTCATCCACCTTATTCCGAATGCTACGCGCTTTTAAATACAGATGCATCCCATCCCTTTTGTACAACTGCCCCAGAAGAGGTCCCAATTATTTTCAAATCTGAATCCCTGCCCCCTGCCCCAATTCTTCAGCCGTCGTTTATGTGCCATCTCATTCTATTCCTGTCCTCATTGTCACGTAGCACGGGCAGCAATCCCGAGATTACTATCTTTGAGGTTCTGCTTCTCAGCTTCCTTACTTGTGGCTGCTCACCCTCTCTTTTCAGGATATTGTGGACGTGTTCGGACGCGGACCCTGAGATCTGGGACGGGCAATTACCATCCATGTTTCTTTTTAGCATCCAAAGAATCACCTACTTGTCCCCATAACTATGGAATCCCCTATTACTGCTGCCATCCTCGTTAGTTCCCTCCCCTTCTGAGCCACAGGGCCAGACTCAGTGCCAGAGGCACAGCCACTGTTGCTTCCCCTAGGTAGGTTGTTACCCAACAGTACTCAAAATGGAGTATTTATTGTTAAGGGATACGGCCACAGGGCGTTCTCCTCTATTTGATGTTCTCCCTTCCCTCTCCTGACAGTCACACATTTATATGTTTCCTGTAGCTCCTGCCCATCACCTTCCCACTTTCCCTAACAAGCCAAAGGTCATCGAGCTGCAGCTCCAATTCCTTAACACGGTCTCTAAGGAGCTAAATCTCGATGCACCTGGTGCAGCTGTGGCCATCAGGGAGGTTGGTAGTCTCCCAGAAATCCCAAATCTGACACCCAAAAGTTCCCACACATAATGCCATGTAGACTATCCCTAACCAGTCCCTGTCTATCCAAACACTCCTCCAGCACCTCACCCATTCCTAATTAGTCCCTGTCTAACCAAACACTCCTCCAGCACCCCACCCTTGGCTTAGGGTGTTTTTAATATCTATTAGGGCCTCTGCAATTTCTGCACTTGCCTCCAACAGGGTCCGTGGCAACATATTTCAGGGCCCTCACAATTTATCCACCCTAATTTTCCTCAAGACAGCAAACACCTCCCCCTCTGTAATCTGTATAGGCTCCATGGCCTTGCTGCTGTGTTGCCTCACCTCTACAGACACTGTCAATTTCCCGAGTAAATACAGAAGTAAAAAAATCAGTTTAGGACCTCCACCATTTCTTTCAGCTCCACACAAATATTACCACTCTGATCTTCTAGAGGACCAATTTTGTTCCTTGCTATCCTTTTGTTCTTAATGTATCTGTAGATGCCTTTAGGATTCTCCTTCTCCTTGTCTGGTAGAACAACCTCAAGCCTTCTTTTAACCCTCCTGGTGTCCTTCTTAAGTGGTGACTCACATTTCTTAGACTCCTCAAGTACCTCATTTGTTCCTTCAGCCTATACTTGTTATGCTTCTCCCTCTTTATCTTAACCAGGGCCTCAATATCTCTCAAAAACTGAGGTTCCTTAAACCTGTTATCCTTGCCATTTATTCTGACAGAAACATGCAAAGTCTGTACTTCCGAAATTCCATTTTTGAAGCTCTCCCACTTGCCAGAGAAAGTACACCTTTGCCAGAGAACAACCTGTCCCAATTCACAGTTGCCAGATCCTTTCTGACACTATCAAAATTGGCCTTCCTCCAATTTAGAATCTCAACCCTAGATGTTCAGCTGATTAAAGAGTCTATAAAACCATATGAAGAGAATTATGATTATGATTAAGAGGCCACGCAGTCCCCTTTTATTGTCATTTAGTAATGCATGCATTAAGAAATGATAAAATGTTTTTCCAGAATGATATCACAAAAGCACATGACAAACCGACTTAAAAACTAACAAAAACCACATAATTATAACATATAGTTACAACAGTGCAAAGCAATACCGTAATTTGATAAGATCAGACTACGGCACAGTAAAAGTCTCAAAGTCTCTCGAAAGTCCCATCATGTCACGCAGGCGGTAAACCTCCAGCGCCGCCAACTTGCCAGTGCAGCATCTGGAAGCATCCGACTACAGTCTGACTCCGAGTCCGTCCGAGAAACTCCGAGCCTCCGACTACCTCTTCGACATCGAGCACCGAGCACCAACTCTGCCGAGCGCTTCGACCATGGCCCCGGCAACAGGCGATATGCAAAGCCGAGGATTTGGGGCCTTCGTCTCCGGAGATTCTCAATCGCACAGTAGCAGCGGCAGTGAAGCAGGCATTTCAGAAGTTACTCCAGATGTTCCTCTGCGCTCCTCACGGCTGTCTCCATTAAATCCGGATTGTGCACGGCCCCTTAGTTACACATATCGATATTCACTCAGAACGGCCACGCGCACTGCGTCGCGCCGCCATCTTCTCCTCCCTCCCTGAATCAGCTTCCTTTCTGCCATTCTCCTGCCTTCTCATTGTATTCTTTGATGCTCTTACTAATTAAGAATCTATCAACCTTCTCTTTAACTATACCCAATGACTTGACTTCTACTGCTGCCTGTGCAAATGTATTCTATGAATTCACCATTCTCTGGCTGAACCTCATTCCTATTCTAATGGGTCATTCTTCTATTCTGAAGCAGTGCCCTCTGGTCCTAGACTCTCCCACAACTGGAAACATCCTATCCATGCCCACTCTGTCTAGGCCCGAGGAGGTGACAGAAGAACAAGTTGTTGCTGAACCAAAAGGGACAGGCCATTTCTTCACCTCGAACTTGTTAGTGTCCTCTTGTGGACATTCACCGTGCACCACCAAGGGACACTAGTTGTAGACTCCTGTACATCCTTACAGTGTGAATTAACTGCAAACACCACCATTGCAAAGGACTGGAATTAATCTCAAGGCTACGCACATCCAGTCACAATCGGAATGCATCATTGTCCTTGCTGGTCCAGCTTTTTTACATAATGAGGGGATTTATATTCAAGTGAACAGCACACTTGTATGGATGCATTTTTCTTCCAGTTTTATGTTGTTTTTATGCTCTGCACCTTGGCAACAAGTAGACAGCCCTCTGGCAATAAACTAATGTTAAAAGGTTGCTTTGAAGAAGACACTGCAAACAGATGTCCCTACACCCGGCCAGGGAGAACCCCATTGGCTCTACCGGGTATTTCCTTCCAAAGCCCATCTTTGGCTGCCACACCAGAAGAAAAGCTTACATTTCTATCTCATAGTTTACAAGCCAGGTGGAATGAAGGTAGTGATGCTGAGATAAAATAAAATCAGTGGATGATCACTGCACTAGCAAGCTAAGCAAGAAGCTAATTTTCTGTTCTAAGGGTCAATTCGATACTGACTTTCATTTGAAGAAACATTGATTTTCGTTGCTCTTAGCTCTTTAGAATTGATGCGAAGGGCAAATCCCCAAAAAAAAAACGCTGCCTTTCCTCAATATTGTTTGTTATTGTAATTGAATTTTCACTTAGAGTGTTTGGTACTGAATCAGGTCCTAAAGTCCTATCTGCACTCAGAGCACTAATAGATGTTGTGCCTGGCATGACAAAGGAGAGTCATCTTCATTTGCTCTGCTTACACGCACACAGACACACGCCTGCACACAAAGGCACATGCCCACTAACAGTTCTGTGCAGAAGTCTTAGGCACATATATATGGCTAGGGTGTCCAAGACTTTAGCATAGTACTGTAGTAATTTTATGCATTGCACTGTACAGATGTTGCAAAAAAGAAAACAAAATTGACATATGTGAGTGATGATAAACCTGATTTCTGACATGGGTCTCTATTGCGGACTGAGAGCAGGAATAAACCAATTACTTGGAATGAAATGCAGTTGTACTGCAGTTGTACAAGGCCTTGGTGAGACCACACCTGGAGTATTGTGTGCAGTTTTGGTCCCCTAATCTGAGGAAAGACATCTTTGCCATAGAGGGAGTACAAAGAAGGTTCACCAGATTGATTCCTGGGATGGCAGGACTTTCATATGAAGAAAGACTGGATGAATTGGGCTTGTACTCGTTGGAATTTAGAAGATTGAGGGGGGATCTGATTGAAACGTATAAGATCCTAAAGGGATTGGACAGGCTAGACGCAGGAAGATTGTTCCCGATGTTGGGGAAGTCCAGAACGAGGGGTCACAGTTTGAGGATAGAGGGGAAGCCTTTTAGGACCGAGATTAGGAAAAACTTCTTCACACAGAGAGTGGTGAATCTGTGGAATTCTCTGCCACAGGAAACTGTTGAGGCCAGTTCATTGGCTATATTTAAGAGGGAGTTAGATATGGCCCTTGTGGCTACGGGGGTCAGGGGGTATGGAGGGAAGGCTGGGACGGGGTTCTGAGTTGGATGATCAGCCATGATCATAATAAATGGCGGTGCAGGCTCGAAGGGCCGAATGGCCTACTCCTGCACCTATTTTCTATGTTTCTATGAAATGACCTCGCCTGGTGTACCAGCGCACCCCTCCCCCACCCTGGCACTCCATTTCTGCCACCTGCCCCACACCCTTCCCATGGCACTCACCTAGCCATTCCCAACATCCTTTGCTCCTGCCAGATTGGCAAACTCGATCTCCACTCCATATTGTCAAGTACAGTACTGTGCAAAAGTCTTAGGCACCCTGGCTATATATATGTGCCTATAGCACTGTTCACAAACATATGCAAACATCTATTCACCATGGGGTTTGGCTGATGGGCTGGACTCTGTCAGTGTGCCGTGAGACTGTGCTCAACTGCACCCAATGTCAGAATCTGTGTCGCCCACAATTTGCTGAGGGAATTTCCTGTCTCAGTCCCACAGCAAATGTCTCCATCGTCTCTTCTGGTGAAAGAAATGGCTCCAACAGATTTTGCACTGTGTGGGCCTCCTCCCTGCTATGCAGCACCTGATACAAGAACACAGGTGGAGGAGGAGACCTCCAGGCTCCTCAAGCCTGCCCACCGTTTACACCTGATCACCATGCTTAACCTGACTCCCCTTCTGTGCCAGTTTCCCATAACCCTCAATTCCTCAATCTTTCAGATATTTATTTCACCTTAAATATATCCAATGATTTGGTCTTGGGGGCTGAAAGTTCAAGGGGTTTTATATCCTCTGTGAGAAGAAATTTCTCCGTTCCTCAGTTTAAATGATCAGCCCCTTCATTTGCATCTATGTTCCTGTGTGTGTGACTGTTACACAAACAAAAACATCTCTATATCTACTCTGTCAAACCCCCTGAGGTTCTTATATGTTTGAATGTTACCCTTCATTCTTCTAAACTTGAAAGAATACAAACGCAAGACTTTCCAACCTCTCCAACTGAGCTGGGGTAGCCCAAGGCACTCAGAGATGACTTCACTGATGCCTCAAAACTTTGTCAACATCTGATCCCTGATCCATCTTCCATTCCTTTGCTCCCCACTTCCCTTCGCAAAACTGTAGCCCTGAATTGATATGACTGTCTCCTCCCAACAGAACTGAACTGCACGTGATTTCTACAAAAAAAAACTTCCTTACAATAGTCTTTATCCCTTCCTTATCACCGTTCCCATTCAAGAGGAAGGGTGTGCTGACTCAGCAAAGGCTCAGCTGTTTTTAACAGTGAGCAGTGACACTAAGAGCTGCCTCGAATTAGCGCAGTGCAGTGGAACGGCTCCCACACCACTCCAGTGACCCAGTGACGGCTTTGAGGCCAAGTTTGTGGACAATACAAAGATAGATGAAGGGGCAGGTAATGTTGAGGAAGCAGGGAGTCTGCAAACGGACTTGGACAGATTGGGAGACTGGGCAAACAAGTGGCAGATGGAATATAGTGTTGGGAAGTGTATAGTCATGCACTTTGATAGAAGAAATAGGTATAGATTATTTAGTAAGCAGGGTGAAAATTCAGAAATCAGAGGTGCAAAGGGACTTGGAAGTCCTAAGGCAGGACTGCCTAAAAGTTAACTTGCAGGTTGAGTCAGTGGTGAGGAAGCCAATTACAACGTTAGCATTCATTTTGAGAGGACTAGAATATAAAAGCAAGGAGGTAATGCTGAGGCTTTTAAGTCATTGATCAGACCATATTTGGAATACTGTAGGCTGTTATGAGTCTTATATCTAAGAAAGGATGTGCTGGCATTGGAGAAGGTCCAGAGAAGGTTTATGAAAATTAATCGAGGAACAGAAAGGTTAACGTATGAAGAATATTTGATGACTCAGGGCCTATACTCGATGGATTTTAGAAGAATGAGTGGGGGATCTCATTGGAACCTTTCCAATATGAAAAGGCCTAAGTGTGGATGTGGAGCAGGTATTTCATATAATGGGAGAGCCTAGAACCAAAGGGTGTCACCGCAGAACAGAGGGATGCCAATTTAGAACAGAGGTGAGAAGAATTTCTTTAGCTAGGGGGTGGTGAATCTATGAAATTCATTACCACAGATGGCTGTTGAGGCCAAATCTTTGGATATACTGTATTTAAAGAGGAGGTTCTTAAGTTCTTGATTAGTAAGGGGGTGGGGGGGGGGTGTGGAGGTAAAAGGATGCAGGGAGAAGCCAGGGAATGGAGTTCAGAGAGATAATAAATCAGCCATGTTCAAATGGCAGAGCAGAGTTGATGGACTGAATGGCTTAATTCTCCTTCTGTGTTTTATGATCTAATTAACTAGGGCAAAGTTTACTTAAATTAGACATGTGCTTACCCATTTCCTCAGATCAAAATGTCACCCCAGTTACCTTGAATTATGTTAGTCCCCATTCAGCTTGTTCATTTTTTTGTGTGGGAGGAGGGATTGGGGGGGGGGTCGATGTGCCTGGTCCATTTTGTTTTTTTTGTGTGGGAGGGATTTTGGGGGGGGGGTGGCAATGTGCCTGGTCCGTTTTGTTTGCTTTTTTGTGTGGGAGGTGGGATTGGGGGGGGGGGGTTTGCTGAGTTCCTCCAGTATTTTGTGTGTGTTGCTTGATATTTGTGCCATCAGGTTTGCTTGCAGTGGACCCTTATGCATAAAGGAAGAATAGCTTTGGGAGTACCTTAAACTCACTGAAAGAGCTTTTTGTAATGCATTAATGTACATACACAAGCTCAGGGCTCCGTCAAACCACTGAGATGTGTACGATTGATGCTGTAGCAGTCACAAGTACAAATCTCAGTAATATTATTGGTATAGACGGAATGGTTAAGAACTCTTGTTTGTTGATAATGCATCTACCTGTTATAATTTTTGGGCCACTGCTTTGGTTAATGGATCGCCTCAGGGCATGATATCTACACTGAAATTATTGCCTGTACAAGTTAGTTGATTCATTGTGTCACTAATAGAGTGCCAGGGATCAGTCAAACAATTCCACACTGAAGCTGGAAATCATCTCTGAGCCTTAAAAGACATAATGGCTACAGACGGTGCTGGGAGAAATATGGGGTGTGTTTTGTAAGTCAAGGTTAGCTTTGGCAAGGTCTCACAAATACAAACTAAAGTCCAAACCAAATTAATTCTTTCAAAGTTCAAAGTTCGTTTATTATCAGAGTATTTATACCATATCCAGCCTCCGAGATTCGCCTCCTTAGAGGCAGCCACAAAACAAGGAAACCCAACAGAAACCATTAAAAAAAAAGACCATCAAACACCCGATGTGCAGAAAAAAACAAATCATGCAAACAATAAAAGTAAATAAACAACATTCCAAACTGAAGTTTATGAAAGTGAGCCCACAGCCACAAAGCCGGTCGTCACTGCAGCCGATCCAGGAGACCCTCAGTTGCAGGTCACAGCCTCAGTTCAATGCAGAGAAGAGTAAACCTCATGGAGCAGCGAGCTGAACACTGGCCTATCCCTCTGCTCCAGCCCTGACACCCTGATGTCTTCAATTTGGCCCAGCGATTAAATCAGCAAACCTTGCTCTCAGACCTGGGCCCTGCCACTTAGATATACTCTCAGGCCTGGACTCCACTGCCTCGATTCAGCCTGTACCCAACTTCTCCAATCTGGCCCGGCACTTAAATCAGCCAAACAGAGGGTCATTCCTCGCTCTGGACCCAGGCACTAGCACTTCAACATGCTCTTGTGCTTGGGTCCCACTGGCCTCAATTCAGCCTGTACCTGAGCTTTTCAATCCTGTCTGGTGCTTAAACTGGTCAAGTAGCAGATCGTTCCTCATCGTTGGGACTGGCCTTGCTGCCTCTACTCAGCCTCACCTCACCTTGGTTTTGCCGCCTTGAATCGCCTCCAAGTCTGCTTCAGCAACGTCCAAACATCGGCCTACCCCCAGCTCTTGGGCCTGGACCTCACCGCCTCGATTCGGCTCGTACGTGCCACACCGCAGCCATCCTGCACCTTTGAGAACTTCAGCAAACACCACAGCAGTTCAGGGGTGGTACAGGTGGTTCAAAAGCTCAGCCCTAAAGGGGAAGTCACAGGATATTGATTGCAGTGATCGGTTCCAAGAAAAAGTGTGATTAATAAAGCAGCTGGTAGTTTTGTTTGTCAGTGGCATCTTCTCCTTTCCATCTGTTATTATTTTAAGAAGATGTTTCATGCTTTCTTACTGACATGCACTTCTTTAAAGAGTAACCAGTGTCGTACTGTGCAGGCGCACAAATCAGTTCTGCAGAGATATTACAGTGGACTTCTAACATAGAGGAAGAAATAAAAGACGGGCCATGACGAAAGTCATTTGGCCTGAAATATTAACTCTGCTTCTCTCTCCTCAGGTGTGTAGTGCTACATATAATGAACTATCCTTTTCAAGTGTGTTAATGGGGCAATTGAAGATCAGATTGTCGCGCATTTGGTCATAATCCATCTCTGCAGACAGAACAGCTGAGCTGGCGCTACAGGCAGATGACATAAGAAAGCATATAGCATCATCCCTTGTAGTCATCTCTCTCCATCATCTCCTCCTCCTCCTCTTCCTCCTCCTTCTGCACCTTAAACTATCTGTAACGCTTCTCTCTCCACACATGCTGTCTGGCCTGTTGCCCTCTTTAGTTTGGATTTCAGTATGTATTTAACTTTACCATGTAATGAGAGAGTAATGTGATGCTTAGATGAATAAGCAGAATGAGAAATAATTGTTAGTTAAAGAGGATATAAGACTCTTAGTAACATGGTGCCATGACAACATCCTCTCCCTCCATGTCTGCAAAACTAAAGAGCTGGCCATTGACTTCAGGAAGGGAGGTGGTGAACATGCTCCTGTCTACATCTGTTATGTTGCGGGTTGAGAGCTTCAAGTTCCTAGGAGTGTCCTGGTCCAACCATTCAGATGCCACGGCTAAGAAAGCACAGCAAGAAACCTGCACTTCCTCAGCAGGTTAAAGGTATTTGGCATTACTGTATTTTTTATCTTGTTCTATCTCAATGGTCTGTGTAATGATTTTGATCTATATGTGTGGAATGTAAGACAAGCTTTTCACTGCACCTTGATACATGTGACAATAATAAACCAATTCATGTGCTTTGATGAATGGGTTTGTTTAGGATAATTCATCTAAATACAGTCCTTCTTTAATATTTGTGGCTCAAGGATTAGAACATTTACTTGACTCTTATCACAGCAAATGCACAAAGAGATAATCACATTATGGTCATGCTTGCTACCTTCGACCCTAAATAGCAACAGCTTCAAACGTCTTGTGCCATTATCAAGAGGAAGACAATTGCTGGAATGCTCTAAGTTATTTTAATGTAGCCACTAAGAAGCTATTGCCTTTAAAATATGCAGATGAGACATTTTCACCCTGAGTTCAAGGGTGTAACCAGTGAAATGGTGAAACAGCAGCCCGGAGGAGACAAAGCAGCAGGCAGGGTGATAGTTTCCAGCCCAAATCCAAGTCTGTGTAGAGACAGGGTAGACTGGAAATGGTGCAAGTACACCTGATCATGCCTGATCTCAGTAACAATTAGAGTCAGCCCTGGTCTGACATTGGGCTTGTCTAACCTAAGCATCAGGCGCAGTGTTTTGTTCTACTTGGAAAGAGAAAAGGTGCTGCCTGGCCTGCTGAGTATTTTCAGCATTCTTTATTGTTTCTGATTTCCTTTGTGTGCCGGTGATATTTTACTTCAGCCTTTCTACCCTTTCTACCCGTGTCTGTTGACAAGGAAGTGTCGAACGCAGGCTCATTGTTGGGGCCCTCTTCTCAGAAGCAGAGGGGTTCCTTGTGGTAATACAGGACCAGGTGGTTAACACAAAAAAATCATCAAAAATCCATATTCAGGGCATGAAAGTTGTTTAAACATTTTAAAGATTAGCTTAATTTGTTTCAAGTGCATCATAACATTGAAATATATGTCGTTCTGCATCAATGACCGAGCTGCAGCTCCTAAGGGACCGTGTTAGGGAACTGGAGCTGCAGCTCGATGACCTTCGTCTGGTCAGGGAGAGCGAGGAGTTGATAGTGAGGAGTACCCCAGTGGCTGTGCCCCTTGACAATAGGTACTCCTGTTTGAGTACTGTTGCGGGGGACAGCTTACCTGGGGGAAGCAACAGTGGCTGTGCCTCCGGCACAGAGTCCGGCCCTGTAGCTCAGCAGGGTAGGGAAAGGAAAAGGAGGGCAGTAATAATAGGGAACTCGATAGTTAGGGGGTCAGACAGGTGATTCTGTGGACGCAGTCAGGAGACCCGGATGGTAGTTTGCCTCCCTGGTGCCAGGGTCCAGGATGTTTCTGATCGTGTCCAAGATATTCTGAAGTGGGAGGGTGAGGAGCCAGAAGTCGTGGTACATATAGGTACCAATGACATAGGTAGGAAAAGGGAAGAGGTCCTGAAAGGAGAATATAGGGAGTTAGGAAGGGAGTTGAGAAGAAGGACCGCAAAGGTTGTAATCTCGGGATTATTGCCTGTGCCACACGACAGTGAGAGTAGGAATGCGATGAGGTGGAGGATAAGTGTGTGGCTGAGGGATTGGAGCACGGGGCAGGGATTCAAGTTTCTGGATCATTGGGACCTCTTTCGGCGCAGGTGTGACCTGTACAAAAAGGACGGGATGCATTTGAATCCTAGGGGGACCAATATCCTGGCGGGGAGATTTACGAAGGCTACTGGGGAGACTTTAAACTAGAATGGTTGTGGGGTGGGAATCAAATTGAAGAGACTAGGAGGGAGGAGGTTAGCTCTCAAATAGAGAAAGCTAGTAGACAGTGTGGGAGGGAGGATAGGCAGGGGACAGAGTTTGGGAGCACTCAGACCAAAGATGTAGGGGAGAAGGAAGAAAAAGATAACAAAGTGGTTTACACCATTAGGGTTAAATGGAGAGTAAGAGGTGGAGAATTTCTTAAATGCATCTATTTTAATGCTAGGAGCATTGTAAGAAAGGTGAATGAGCTTACAGCATGGATTGATACCTGGAAATATGATGTTGTAGCTTTTAGTGAAACATTGTTGCAGGAGGGGTGTGATTGGCAACTAAATATTCCTGGATTTCGTTGCTTCAGGTGTGATAGAATTGGAGGGGCAAGAAGGGGAGGTGTTGCATTGCTTGTCAGAGAAAATATTACAGCAGTGCTTTGGCAGGATAGATTAGAGGACTCATCTAGGGAGGATATTTGGGTGGAATTGAGGAATGGGAAGGGTGCTGTAACTCTTATAGGGGTGTATTATAGACCACCTAATGGGGAGCGAGAATTGGAGGAGCAAAATTGTAAAGAGATAGCAGATATTTGTAGTAAGCACAAGGTTGTGATCGTGGGAAATTTTAATTTTCCACACATAGACTGGGAAGCCCATTCTGTAAAAGGGCTGGATGGTTTGGAGTTTGTACAACGTGTGCGGGATAGTTTTTTGCAGCAATACATGGAGGTACCAACTAGAGAAGGGGCAGTGTTGGATCTCCTGTTAGGGAATGAGATAGGACAGGTGATGGAGGTATGTGTTGGGGAGCACTTCGGGTCCAGTGATCACAATGCCATTAGTTTCAATATAATTATGGAGAAGGATAGGACTGGACCCAGGGTTGAGATTTTTGATTGGAGAAAGGCTAACTTTGAGGAGATGCGAAAGGATTAGAAGGAGTGGATTGGGACAATTTGTTTTATGGGAAGGATGTAATAGATAAATGGAAGTCATTTAAAGGTAAAATTTTGAGGGTACAGAAAATTTATGTTCCTGTTAGGTTGAAAGGAAAGGTTAAAAGTCTGAGAGAGCCATGGCTTTTAAGGGATATTGGAAACTTGGTTCGGAAAAAGAGAGAGATCTACAATAAATATAGGCAGCGTGGAGTAAATGAGGTGCTTGAGGAATATAAAGAATGTGAAAAGAATCTTAAGAAAGAAATTAGAAAAGCTAAAAGAAGATATGAGGTTGCTTTGGCAAGTAAGGTGAAAATAAATCCAAAGGGTTTCTACAGTTATGTTAATAGCAAAAGGATAGTGAGGGATAAAATTGGTCCCTTAGAGAATCAGAGTGGATGGCTATGTGTGGAGCCAAAAGAGATGGGGGAGAGTTTGAACAATTTATTTTCTATGATGTTCATTAAGGAGAAGGATATTGAACTGTGTAAGGTAAGGGAAACAAGTAGAGTAGTTATGGAAACTATGATAGAACATAGAACATAGAATAGTACAGCACAGTACAGGCCCTTCGGCCCACAATTTTGTGCCGACCCTCAAACCCTGCCTCCCATATAAGCCCCCACCTTAGATTCCTCCATATACCTGTCTAGTAGTCTCTTAAACTTCACTAGTGTATCTGCCTCCACCACTGACTCAGGCAGTGCATTCCACGCACCAACTACTCTCTGAGTGAAAAACCTTCCTCTAATATCCCCCTTGAACTTCCCACCCCTTACCTTAAAGCCATGTCCTCTTGTATTGAGCAATGGTGCCCTGGGGAAGAGGCACTGGCTATCCACTCTAACTATTCCTCTTATTATCTTGTACACCTCTATCATGTCTCCTCTCATCCTCCTTCTCTCCAAAGAGTAAAGCCCTAGCTCCCTTAATCTCTGATCATAATGCATACTTTCTAAACCAGGCAGCATCCTGGTAAATCTCCTCTGTACCCTTTCCAATGCTTCCACATCCTTCCTATAGGGAGGTGACCAGAACTGGACACAATACTCCAAGTGTGGCCTAACCAGAGTTTTATAGAGCTGCATCATTACATCGCGACTTTTAAACTCTATCCCTCGACTTATGAAAGCTAACACCCCATAAGCTTTCTTAACTACCCTATCCACCTGTGAGGCAACTTTCAGGGATCTGTGGACATGTACCCCGAGATCTCTCTGCTCCTCCACACTACCAAGTATCCTGCCATTTACTTTGTACTCTGCCTTGGAGTTTGTCCTTCCAAAGTGTACCACCTCACACTTCTCCAGGTTGAACTCCATCTGCCACTTCTCAGTCCACTTCTGCATCCTATCGATGTCTGTCTGCAATCTTTGACAATCCTCTACAATATCTACAACACCACCAACCTTTGTGTCGTCTGCAAACTTGCCAACCCACCCTTCTACCCCCACATCCAGGTCGTTAATAAAAATCACGAAAAGTAGAGGTCCCAGAACAGATCCTTGTGGGACACTACTAGTCACAATCCTCCAATCTGAATGTACTCCCTCCACCACCACCCTCTGCCTTCTGCAGGCAAGCCAATTCTGAATCCACCTGGCCAAACTTCCTTGGATCCCATGCCTTCTAACTTTCTGAATAAGCCTACCGTGTGGAACCTTCTCAAATGCCTTACTAAAATCCATATAGATCACATCCACTGCACTACCCTCATCTATATGCCTGGTGACGTCTTCAAAGAACTCTATCAGGCTTGTTAGACATGATCTGCCCTTCACAATGCCATGCTGACTGTCCCTGATCAGACCATGATCCTGTAAATGCCTATAGATCCTATCTCTAAGAATCTTTTCCAACAGCTTTCCCACCACAGATGTAAGGCTCACTGGTCTATAATTACCCGGACTATCCCTACTACCTTTTTTGAACAAGGGAACAACATTCGCCTCCCTCCAATCCTCTGGTACCATTTCCGTGGACAATGAGGACATAAAGATCCTAGCCAGAGGCTCAGCAATCTCTTCTCTCGCCTCGTGGAGCAGCCTGGGGAATATTCTGTCAGGCCCCGGAGACTTATCTGTCCTAATGTATTTTAACAACTCCAACACCTCCTCTCCCTTAATATCAGCATGCTCCAGAACATCAACCTCACTCATATTGTCCTCACCATCATCAAGTTCCCTCTCATTGGTGAATACCGAAGAGAAGTATTCATTGAGGACCTCGCTCACTTCCACAGCCTCCAGGCACATCTTCCCACCTTTATCTCCAATCAGTCCTACCTTCGCTCCTGTCATCAATTTTTTCTTCACATAATTGAAGAATGCCTTAGGGTTTTCCTTCACCCTACTCACCAAGGCCTTCTCATGCCCCCTTCTTGCTCTTCTCAGCCCCTTCTTAAGCTCCTTTCTTGCTTCCCTATATTCCTCAATAGACCCAGCTGATCCTTGCTTCCTCAACCTCATGTATGCTGCCTTCTTCCACCTGACTAGATTTTCCACCTCACTTGTCACCCATGGTTCCTTCACCCTACCATTCTTTATCTTCTTCACCGGGACAAATTTATCCCTTACATCCCGCAAGAGATCGCTAAACATTGACCACATGTCCATAGTACATTTCCCTGCAAAAACATCATCCCAATTCACACCCGCAAGTTCTAGCCTTATAGCCTCATAATTTGCCTTTCCCCAATTAAAAATTTTCCTGTCCTCTTCGATTCTATCCTTTTCCATGATAATTATAAAGGCCAGGGAGCGGTGGTCACTGTCCCCCAGATGCTCACCCACTGAGAGATCTGTGACCTGACCCGGTTCATTACCTAGTACTGAATCTAGTATGGCATTCTCCCTGGTGATTAAAGGAAAGGAAGTACTGGCACTTTTAAGGAATATAAAAGTGGATAAGTCTCCGGGTCCTGACAGGATATTCCCTAGGATCTTGAGGGAAGTTAGTGTGGAAATAGCAGAAGCTCTGACAGAAATATTTCAAAAGTCATTAGAAACGGGGATGGTGCCGGAGAATTGGCGTATTGCTCATGTTGTTCCATTGTTTAAGAAGGGTTCTAAGAGTAAACCTAGCAATTATTGGCCTGTGAGTTTGACGTCAGTGGTGGGTAAATTGATGGGAAGTATTCTTAGAGATGGTATATATAATTATCTGGATAGACAGGGTCTGATTAGGAATAGTCAACATGGATTTGTGCGTGAAAGGTCATGTTTGACAATTCTTACTGAATTTTTTGAAGAGGTTACTAGGAAGGTTGACGAGGGTAAAGCGGTGGATGTTGTCTATATGGATTTCAGTAAGGCCTTTGACAAGGTTCCACATGGAAGGTTAGTTAGGAAGGTTCAATCGTTAGGTATTAATATTGAAGTAGTAAAATGGATTCAGCAGTGGCTGGATGGGAGATGCCAGAGTAGTGGTGGATAACTGTTTGTCGGATTGGAGGCCGGTGATTAGTGGTGTGACTCAGGGAACTGTACTGGGTCCAATGTTGTTTGTCATATACATTAATGATCTGGATGATGGGGTAGTAAATTGAATTAATAGGTATGCAGATGATACTAAGATAGGTGGCGTTGTGGATGATGAAGTAGGTTTTCAAAGCTTGCAGAGAGACTTAGGCCAGTTAGAATAGTGGGCTGAAAGATGGCAGATGTAGTCTAATGTTGATAAATGTGAGCTGCTACATTTTGGTAGGACTAATCCAAAATAGGACATACATGGTAAATAGTAGGGCATTGAAGAATGCAGTAGAACAGAGGGATCTAGGAATAATGGTGCATAGTTCCCTGAAGGTTGAATCTCATGTGGATAGGCTGGTGAAGAAAGCTTTTGGTATGCTGGCCTTTATAAATCAGAGAATTGAGTATAGGAGTTGGGATGTAATGTTGAAATTGTACAAGGCATTGGTAAGGCCAAATTTGGAGTATTGTGTACAGTTCTGGTCACCGAATTATAGGAAAGATGTCAACAAAATTGAGAGAGTAAAGAGAAGATTTACTAGAATGTTACCTGGGTTTCATCACCTAAGTTACAGAGAAAGGTTGAACAAGTTAGGTCTTTATTCTTTGGAACGTAGAAGGTTGAGGGGGGACTTGATGGAGATATTTAAAATTATGAGGGGGATAGATAGAGTTGACATGGATAGGCTTTTTCCATTGAGAGTGGGGGAGATTCAAACAAGAGGGCATAGGTTGAGAATTAGAGGACATAAGTTTAGGGGTAACATGAGGGGGAACTTCTTTACTCAGAGAGTGGTAGCTGTGTGGAATGAGCTTCCAGCAGAAGTTGAGGCAGGTTCGATATTGTCATTTAAAGTTAAATTGGACAGCTAAATGGACAGGAAAGGAATGGAGGGTTAAGGGCTGAGTGCAGGTCGGTGGGACTAGGTGAGAGTAAGAGTTCAGCATGGGCTAGAAGGGCTGAGATCGCCTGTTTCCGTCCTGTAATTGTTATATGGTTATATGACCAACTGAGTTTAACATGGATGGGTGCAAAATGTGTTGGCAAGGAATTCAACACTCCTAAAGCCTCCAAAGAAAAGGACTAAAGGAGTTGCAGAAAGGAAGAGAAAGCAACCAAGGCATTCTAATCCATCAAGAGTCTGATTCCATAGGACACTCAAAGCAGCTGTGCAGGTTGACTATGTGGTTAAGAAGGCGTACAGTGTATTGGCCTTCATCAATCGTGGAATTCAATTTAGGAGCCGAGAAGTAATGTTGCAGGTATATAGGACCCTGGTCAGACCACACTTGGAGTACTGTGCTCAGTTCTGGTCGCCTCACTACAGGAAGGATGTGGAAGCCATAGAAAGGGGGCAGAGGAGATTTACAAGGATGTTGCCTGGATTGGGGAGCATGCCTTATGAAAACAGGCTTTCTCCTTGGAGCAACGGATGATGAGAGGTGACCTGATAGAGGTGTATAAGATGATGGGAGGCATTGATTGTGTGGATAGTCAGAGGCTTTTCCCCAGGGCTGAAATGGTTGCCACAAGAGGACACAGGTTTAAGGTGCTGGGGAGTAGGTACAGAGGAGATGTCAGGGGTAAGCTTTTTATTCAGAGAGTGGTGAGTGTGTGGAATGGGCTGCCGGCAATGGTGGTGGAGGCGGATATGATAGGGTCTTTTAAGAGACTCCTGGATAGGTGCATGGAGCTTAGAAAAATAGAGGGCTATAGGTAAGCCTAGTAATTTCTAAGGTAGGGACACGTTCGGCACAACTTTGTGGGCTGAAGGGCCTGTATTGTGCTGTAGGTTTTCTATGTTTCTATGTTTCTAAGAATTTTAGTGGTGCCGGGGTACAGCTATAACCCACAACTTGGAACAGTAGCCAGGAGCTTATCTCACAACCAACAGTTCAGATCAAAACTCAGCAGTTTCTCACATCTAATTTTGAACGGTGGAGGACAATTAAAAAACTAATGGATGAGGAGGTTCCAAGAACACTAGTGATGGCCGGGCTCAGTATGTGGAAAGACTGAAGCATTCACACTGAACGTGCCAATAGATAATGCAATTCTGCTTCCTCCTGAGACACCATAAAAACAGTTTTCAGCCAATCTCATGCACTCCATGTGATATTAAGAAATGGCTGAGATAGCAGAAAAAGCAATACAAGATCAAAGATTACAAGATCCTGGTGATAGTGCTGAAGTCCACTGCCTTTGAACTAGCTGTGACTTTGCAAAGTTATTCAGTTTAGCAATGACACTGAAATCTACCCACCAGTGTATAAAAATGCCCAGAAAAGTTATGATAACATAAAGTGGGAGAAATCCCAACCAGCTCATCATCATGCAACCTGTCCACTCTCCATCAGCAGCTAAACGATGGAAAACAATATTCATAGTTCTATCAAGAGACAACAATAGGTTGCCTGCCATTGCCCAGCTTGGATTTCAGCAGGACCACTCCATTCCAAACCTCATCATGGCTGTTATGTTTTGCAACTTCAAAACATTAAACTAATCCAAAGGAAAATACGGGAGTCTGAAATGCAGGTATAACTTTCTCTTTACTCTAAGCAAGGTGCACACGTATCACATGGTAGCATGATGACATATGCAATTAACATATTTTTATATATGACCCATAATGAATTATTTAAACAATCAAAAATGCTTAATCAACCAATATATGTAAACAAGATTACTAAACTATAACTGAAATGTTTTTACTTTATGAGAACACTCAGTCCTCTTTTATTGTCACTTAGAAATGCATACATGCATTAAGAAATGATACAATGTTCCTTCAGAGTGATATCACAGAAAACAGGACAAACCAAAGACTGACACTGACAGAACCACATAATTATAACATATAGTTACAGCAGTGCAAAACAATACCATAATTTGATAAAGAACAGACCATGGGCAAGTTAAAAAAAAAGTCTCAAGTCCCGATCGACACCCGAGTCCCCGATAGCAGGCGACAAAAGGGGGAAACTCCCTGCCATAAAACCTCCAAGACACCCACAACTGCCGATGCCTTGGAAGCAGCCGACCACAGCCGACACTGAGTCCATCCATCCGAAAACTTCGAGCCTCCAACCAGCCCCTCCGATACAGCCTCCCGAACGCCATCCTCTGCCGAGCGCTTTTGACCTCTCCCCGGCTGCCGAAACAAGCAAAGCCGAGGATTCGGGGTCTTCTGCTCCGGAGATTCCGGTTACCACACAGTAACAGCGGCAGCGAAGCGGGCATTTCAGAAGTTTCTCCAAATGTTCCTCCGTACTCTCACATCCATCTCCATCAAGTCAGAATTGTGCACGGTCCCCTACTTGATAGATTACAGATATCATTCACCGGAGAGGCCGCGCGTGCTGTGTCGCACCGCCATCTTCTCCTCCTCCTTCAAATATTAAATACATAACAACAGCCTTAGTCCAAACATGGACAATAGAGCTGACTTGTGGACGGGAGGTGAATGATTGCCCTTGACTTTAGTGCAACACTTAACAGTAAAGAGACCTGGTAAAATTGAAGTCTGTTGCCATCAAAGAGAGAACATTCCAAAGGATGGAGTCACACTTCCCGCGAAGGAAAATAGTAGAGGTTATTGGAGGTTGATCATTCCACCCTTGCGGTTCACCACTGGGTTCCTCAAATCACTGTCCTGTTCTGTGACACATTATCTTCAGCTGACACAAGAGATTCTGCAGATTTTTTTTGGTTTATTGAAGTATTTATTGCCTTTGTTATATTGTTACTACTGAGCTCTGTTTGACAGATTTTCTTGAGCTTTGAAGTACATTCTGTCATAAGTTTTCCCTTTATTGCACAACGATCATGGGGATGTCTTCCAGGGAGGATCATGATCTTCTATCCATTAACCTTTTCTTTTGTTATGATAATTTCTTCATTTTTCTGGGTCGTGCCTTCATTTAAGTTTGGTGGTGTGTACTTCTTATCAGAATTGCATATGCTCACATTGAGTGCTGAATCCTGTTATCATTGATGAAAATATATTCTTGGTTGCGTTGAGTTGTTCTCCGATCTTGACAATTCATTTGAAAATGTTTTGTTGCCATACGAGGAGATATCATCAGTGTGCTGTCAATCCTCAGAAGTTCCATCTGACTGTTGTGTAAACTTTCTATGTCTGTTATTCCTTTTCTTCCTCTGCCCGAAGTAATGTTAATCTAAGTGTGTTCGAGTATACATAGTGTTTTCTAAAATATATCATTTCAGTTTTTTTATTTTTCTTTGTAAATTCTCCAGATTGGTTTTGGCAAGGCATGCCAAAAGAGTATGTTAACACAGGTATGGCAAAAGTGTTTATTGCCTTTGTTATATTTTTACTGTTGATCTCTGTTTGGCAGACTTCCTGAAGCCCTGAAGTAAATTCTGTCGAAGCTTTTCCCTTTATTACACCATGATCTATTTTCCTTGCTGTTGATATCCCAGATACTAAAATATTTCATATTTATCCGTCGGTTGTATTGTATCCTGCTGCTCTGTTTAATATTCTACTAGCTCTATTGCACCTTTCTTTATGTTTAATGATCTGCACTTATCTAGTCTAAAGTTTATGTTTAGATCTTAAATGTTTAAATTGCTTTAGCTTTACTGATGAAGGAGTGTATAATTTCAAATCATCCATATATAGGTCTGTCAAGGTATAATTCGTTTGCTTGTCTCTGATTTGATACCCTGTTTTCATCTGATCGAGTGAGTTAGAAAGTGAGTTTAAAGCTAGACAAAACCACAGTGGGCTTAAAGAGTTACCCTGAAAAGTGCCTTGGTTTATTTTGATATGTTATGTGGTTGTTCTTTCTTGGTTGTTATCAGATAGGGTGATTATCATACACCAATGCTTCATCAGATGGTGTAGGAATTTCACAAGTATTGGGTGTAATTTACATATATTAAAAGCTTCTATTAACCATGAGTGTGGGACCTTTTCTCCTGCCCTCCCAAGAGATAACGAAAAGAGATTGTGATCCTAAAATTATTGCAACTGTCAAGTACCAGAATAGAACATAGAACATAGAATAGTACAGCACAGTACAGGCCCTTCGGCCCACAATGTTGTGCCGACCCTCAAACCCTGCCTCCTATATAACCCCCCACCTTAAATTCCTCCATATACCTGTCTAGTAGTCTCTCAAACTTCACTAGTGTATCTGCCTCCACCACTGACTCAGGCAGTGCATTCCACGCACCAACCACTCTCTGAGTGAAAAACCTTCCTCTAATATCCCCCTTGAACTTCCCACCCCTTACCTTAAAGCCATGTCCTCTTGTATTGAGCAGTGGTGCCCTGGGAAAGGGGCGCTGGCTATCCACTCTATCTATTCCTCTTATTATCTTGTACACCTTTATCATGTCTCCTCTCGTCCTTCTTCTCTCCAAAGAGTAAAGCCCTAGCTCCCTTAATCTCTGATCATAATGCATACTTTCTAAACCAGGCAGCATCCTGGTAAATCTCCTCTGTACCCTTTCCAATGCTTCCACATCCTTCCTATAGTGAGGTGACCAGAACTGGACACAATACTCCAAGTGTGGCCTAACCAGAGTTGAGCACTCATGTGGAAGATGGAAGTTACTTCTCTATCATGGGATCTTAGAAATGTTACAGTGCAAAAGGAGGTCATTCAGCCCATTATGTTGTGCTGGCTCACTGTTGAAGAGTCCCATCAGGCCTTGCGCTCTTCCCATACTCCTGCAAGTTATTCTCTCCCCTCTGCCTATCTAATTCCCTGTTGAAGATATAGTCTCAGGTCAAAGCAACACACACAAAATGCTGGAAGAACTCAGTAGGTCAGGCAGCATCTATGGAAATGAATAAACTGTCAACGTCTCTCTCTGAGACCTCTTTTCTGTGACGAGAGATCTTGCAAGGATGGTTAGGACCCAAAGGGAGTATCTGAGGCAAGGACTGAGACCCGGTGTAAAACTGGGATGAGAACTGAGCACAAAACAAAATGCTTGACGACATCGCCAGTTTAGCTTATGATTGAGCACAGAAGCTCTGTTCAGGTGCTCTTTTAATATTGAGTTCTTGCTGCCAAAAACATAATTGCCAATTAGAAGGATGGCCCTAAACCATTAAAGGGGCCGTGCCAGCTATCTGTACACTGGAGACTGAGAGCGACTGAAAGCTGGTGCGGTTGGGTGCGTCTTGTAATTGACAAAATTGAAAAGGGTGAATACAGGACCGAAGGTATTATATTTGAATGTATGCAGTATATGGAATGAGGTGGATAAGCAATGCACAGTTGCAGATATGATATAGTAGACATCACAGAATCATGGTTAAAAGAAGATTATAGCCGGGAGCTTAATGTCCAAGGGTACACATTGTATCAAAAGGACAGGCAGGAGGACAGAGGGAATGGTGTTGCTCTGTTGGTAGAAAATGAAATCAAGTCATTAGAAAGAGGCGATTTTGGGCTGGAAGGTGTCAAATCATTGTGGATAGAGCTGAGGAACTACACGGGTAAAAAGACCTGATGGGAGTTGTATACAGATCCCCAAACAGTAGCAAGGATGTGGTTTATAATTTACAATGACTCAGATAGAAAATGCATGCCAAAAGGACAACATTAAAATAGTCATGGAGGATTTCAATATGCAGCTAGATTGGGAAAATATGTTTGGTGCTAGATTCCAGGAGGGGAATTTCTAGAGTATATATGAGATGTCTTTTTAGAGCAGCTTATGGTTGAGTCCATTAGGAAATCAACTATTTGGGATTGAGTGTTGTGCATTGAACCAGAATTAATTGGAGAACTTAAGCTAAAAGAACCCTCACGGGCAAGTGATCATAAAATGATCAAATTTACCCTGAAATTTGGCGGGAGGAGAAGATGGCAGCACGACGCAACGCGTGCAGCTCTCCGGTGAAATGATATCGTATCTGTTAAGTAGGGGCCGTGCACAATTCTGATTTGATGGAGACAGACGTGAGAAGCAGAGGAACATCTGGAGAAATTTCTGAAGTGCCTGGTTCGCTGCAGCTGCTACTCTGTGATCGAGAATCTCTGGAGGGAAGGCCCCAAAATCCCCGGCTTTGCCTGCTGCTGGTGACCGAGGCTGAGGTCGACGCATTCGGAATGGAGATGGTGCTCGGTACTCGGTGTCGGAGGGCTGATCAGAGCTCAAAGTTTTTGGACGACTCAGAGTCGGACTGTGGTCGGGCATGGCAGGGAGCGTTTTCTTCCTTCTCCCGTCTGCATGAGATGTGGGACTTTCAAGAGACTTTGAACTTTTTTACTGTGCCATGGTCTGTTCTTCATCAAGTTATGGTATTGTTGCACTGTTGTAACTATATGTTATAATTATGTGGTTTTTGTTAGTTTTTCAGTCTTGGTCTGTCCTGTGTTTCTGTGATATCACACCGGAGGAATGTTGTATCATTTCTTAATACATGCGTTACTAAATGACAATAAAAGAGGACGCGTGTCCTCATAATCTAATCTAATCTAATCTAAAAATTTGAGAAGGAGAAGCTAAAGTTAGATGTATCAGTTTTACCATGGAGTAAAGGGAATTACAGAGGCATGAGAGAGGAGTTGGCCAGAATTGACTGGAAAAAAAATACTGGCAAAGATGACAACAGAGCAGCAATGCCTGGAATTTCCAGAAGCAATTCAGAAGACACAGGATATATATATCCCAAAGAGGAAGAAGTATTCTAAAGGAAAGATGGCACAACTGTAGCTAACAAGAAGTCAATGCCAACATAAAAGCCAAAGAAAGGGAATATAAAATTAGTGGGAAGTTAGAGGATTGGGAAGTTTTCAAAAGCCAACAGGAAGTAAGTAAAAAGTCATTAAGAAGGTGAAGATGGAATATGAAAGTATTCTAGCCTGTAATATTAAAGACAATACCAAAAATTTCTTCAGATACATAAAGTGTAAAAGACAGGTGAAAGTGGATGTCAGATTACTGGAAAACGATGTTGGAGATATAGTAATGGGGAACAAGGAAAGGGCAGATGAACTGAATAAGTATTTTGCATCAATCTTCACTATGGAAGACACTAGCAGTATGGTGGAAGTTCCAGGTGTCAGGAATCATGAAGTGTGTGAAGTTACCTTTACCAGAGAGAAGGTTCTTGGGAGACGTCTGAAGATAAATAAGGTGTACACCGGGACCAGACGGTATACACCCCAGGGTTCTGAAAGAGATGGCTGTGAACACATCCTTCCTATAGTGAGGTAACCAGAACTGAGCACAGTACTCCAAGTGGGGTCTGACCACGGTCCTATACAGCTGCAACATTACCTCTCGGCTCCTAAACTCAATCCCACAATTAATGAAGGCCAATACACCATATGCCTTCATAACCACAGAGTCAAATTGCGTAGCAGCTTTGAGTATGGACACGGAACCCAAGATCCCTCTGATCCTCCACACTGTCAAGAGTCTTACCATTAATACTATATTCTGTCATCATATTTGACCTAGCAAAATGAATCACCTCACACTTAACTGGGTTGCACTCCATCTTCCACTTCTCAGCCCAGTTTTGCATCCTATCAATTTCCCACTGTAAACTCTGACAGCCCTCCACACTAACCACAACACTTCCAACTTTTGTGTCATCAGCAGATTTACTAACCTATCCCTCCACTTCATCACCCAGGTTATTTATAAAAATCACAAAGAGTAGGGGTCCCAGAACAGAGCCTTGAGGCACACCACTGGTCACCAACCTCCATGCAGAATATGACCCGGCTACAATGACTCTTTGCCTTCTGTGGGCAAGCCAGTTCAGGATCCACAAAGCAATTTCTCCTTGGATCTCATGCCTCCTTACTTTCTCAATAAGCCTTGCATGGGGTACCTTATCAAATGCCTTGCTGAAATGCATATACACTACATCTACTGCTTTACCTTCATCAATGTGTTTAGTTACATCCTCAAAAAATTCAATCAGGCTCGTACGGCATGACCTAGCTTTTACAAAGCCATGCTGACTATTCCTAATGATATTATGCTTCTCCAAATGTTCATAAATCCTACCTCTCAGGATATTCTCCATCAGCTTACCAACGACTGAAATAAGACTCACTGGTTTATAATTTCCCCGGCTACCTCTACACCTTTTCTTGAATAAGGGAACAAGATTTGCAACCCTCCAATCCTCCGGAACTTCTCCCGTCCCCATTGATGATGCAAAGAGGCTCAGCAATCTCCACCCTCACCTCCCACAGTAGCCTGGGGTACATCTTGTCCAGTCCCGGTGATTTATTCAACTTGATGCTTTCCAAAAGCTCCAGCACATCCTCTTTATTAATATCTACACACTCAAGTTTTTCAGTCTGCTGTAAGTCATCCCTACAATTGCCAAGATCCTTTTCTGTAGTGAATACTCAAGCAAAGTATTCATTAAGTATCTCTGCTATCTCCTCCGATTCCATACACACTTCTCCACTGTCACACTCGATTGGTCCTATTCTCTCACATCTTATCCTCTTGCTCTTAACATACTTGTAGATTGCCTTGGGGTTTTTCTTAATCCTGTCCACCAAGACCTTCTCATGGACCTTTCTGGCTCTCCTAATTACTTTCTTGAGCTCTTTGCTGTTAGCCTTATAGTCTTCTGCTCTCTATCATTGCCTAGCTTTTTGAAACTTTCGTAAGCTCTTCTTGACTAGATTTACAACAACCTTTCTACACCATGGTTCCTGTACCCTACCATACTTTCCCTGTCTCATTGGAATGGCTTATCATATGAAGAGCATTTGATGGCTCTGGGCCTGTTTCCGGAAGAATGAGGGGTGACCCCATTGACACCTATCGAATAGTGAAAGGTCTTGATAGAGTGGATGTGAAGAGGATGTTTCCTATTATGGGAGAGTCTAATACCTAAGGACACAGCCTCAGAATAGAGGGGTGTCCTTTTGGAATGGATATAAGGAGGAACTTCTTTAGCCAGAGAGTAGTGAACCTGTGGAATTCTTTGCTACAGGCAACTGTGGAGGCCAATTCTTTATGTACGTATATTTGAAGCAGAAGTTGATAAATTCTTAACTGGTCAGGACATGAAAGGATATGGGGAGAAGGCTGGAGATTGAGGCCGAGGGTAGTTTGATCAGCCATGATGAAATGGTGGAGCAGACTCGATGGGCCAAATGGCCTAATTGTGCTCATGTATCTTATGGCCTTATGGTAACAGGACTCCCTACCCCGTGGCCGACTCCCGACAGCCCTGGTTGCTTGGAGAGACAGAGATGGTAGTTGTGGATGAGAACCGAATCCAAGGTATCTTTTTCAGGCAGCCAACGCCGCTACTCGGGTCCGAATCCACCCTAGTTCACGAGGTATTTTCGAACACCCTGAACAGGTCATGAGCCCAAAATTCTCTGCACCGTGAATACCTGTTCCCCATTGATAATCCTGGTTGTTGGTGGGGTTGATGGTGTTGGGACTAAGGGGCTGGTGCAGATGTGGAATGTGGGATTGACCTTCAGGGTCCTTGGGAGCAGCAATGTGTAAACCACTGGGTTTACCTTCTCCAGGTCTTTGAAGGGTCCAATGAATTCGGGCACTAAGTTTCTAGACTCCACTTGGAGAGTCAAATCCTGAGTGGACAACCAGACTTGTTGCCCTGGTTGCAAATCAGGTCCCTGTCTTCTTTGTTTAGACTTGTTTACCACCTTCCAGGTAGAGGCCAGCAAGGTCTCTATTGCTCTGGTTCATTTCAGCTTGCAACATAGGATGAGACCTTCAGCTTCAGGAACCCTAATCTTGGCCTCCTATTCTGGGAAGAGTGGCAGAGGATAACCAAACTGGCGCTTGAATGGTGACATTCTGTGTGCCGAATGGCATAAAGTCGCGAGGGCTACCTCTGCTTGTATCAAATGGTCGCACAACTTATCAGGACTTTCTGAGGCCAGGCATTTTAGGGTACATTCCAAATCTCGGTTGACCTGCTGTCTGGCCATTGGACTGTAGGTGAAATCCAGAGGAAAGACTTGCTGTTATCCCAATCAGCTTACAGAATGCCCTCCAGAAACGTAATGCGAATTGAGGACCACAAACCATGACAGTGTCCCCTGAGAATACATGGATCCTGAAGATCTGGTCCAGGACAATGTTGGAGATCTCTGCCACAATTAATAGCTTACCCAAGACAATAAACTTGCAGGCCCTCGAAAACCAATCAACAATAGCTAACTGTCTTCCCCTTGGATGGCGGAAGACCCAGGACAAAATCCACGGGGGTGTGTACCCCATGATCTTTCCGGAACAGGTAGAGGGTGGAGAAGCCCTTGAGGTCAGGTATGGAGCTCTTTGTTCTAGGCGCACACCTCGCATTCCTGCCTGTATTGCCAAACCTCTTTCTTCATTCCAGGCCACCAATATCTTCTCTCGATGAACTCGAGGGTCCTGGCAATCCCCTGGTGAGCGGTCATTCTCGATGAATCTCCTCATCTGAGTGCCTGAGTCCGGGCAGAACTTGGGACAGACAGCTGACCCGGATGACTGTTCTTAGTAACCTCCCCTTGTGCTTGGGTCTTGTGAACAAGAGCGTCAATTCCAAAATGATTCGGCACTACCATCTTGGCTTGGGTTAAAATAGTGGTAGCTGCTCCTCTTGTTTGGGTTCATCAGACTGATAGGGCAAAGCATCTGGTTTCTGGTTTTTGCTCCTTGGAAACTCTTGAGGACTACATTTGTGAGTGGAAGGGGCAACAACTCTTGGCCATTATGTTGCTTAACCCCTGTAGTCAATGCATGTCTGCAGGCTCATATCTTTTTTTGTACAAACAAGAAGCTTGTACCAGCTGGTGAGATGGAGAGCTGAGTAAAACTCATGGCGGGTGCCTCCGTCATGTACTCTTCCATTGCGCTTCACCCTGGACCTGAGAGCATGTACAAACACCCACAGGGGATAAGTACGAGGCAGCAGGTCTATAGCACAGTCATAGGGTTGGTGTGCTGGAAGAGGCAAGGCCTTTCCCTTGCTGAAGACTTCTTCCAAGTCCTTGTAGATGGAAGGGATTTCGACTGGTTTGAGTTTTGCAATCGCCTCTGGACCTTCCTTCAAGGACGACTCCTGAGGCTTCTTAAGTGGCAGCGGTGATTCAATAGACCTGAGTGCCCTCCCTCGGTTCACAAATCTCATTTGTAGAAACAGGGGGCAAATCAGAGTCCAAATCCTCACCTGTATCCTCAGGCGATGGTAGCGTGGTGTTACAGATGGCTCTTGTGCCCCTAGGAATAGGCTCCAAGGGTCTGCATACAGGAGTCCTTCCCTCAGGACCTGGCAGCTGGATCCCTTAGGCTTAGCTGCAGGAGTTCCAGACTGCTTAGGCATCTCCTTGGTCTTTTTCTGAACTAGAGATTCCCTCTCTGTGGTTCCTGTGTGGCTCCTACTAGACAGGGTCAGGGCACACCCAGTTCTGTTGGCCGGGACTAGTTTGACTAGCCTTAAGGGCAGGACTAGGTTTCCAGAAGGCCTTAGGTTACCTCGCACTGAAGACTTGTTGATCGTTGGTCCCGAGGGAATCTGGGGATCTGAACACCACGCTGCAAACATACCCTCTTACAATGACTGGACCAAGCAATGATTCTCCCCTCCCTCCTGTCCACGGATGGGTTATGCTGGGACAGCCAAGGGTGCCCGAGGATCAGAGGTATGAGCAGTGAGATAATAATGTAGAAACTAATGTCTTCCACTTGATCCCCTATTCTCATCTGCAACATCACAGTCTGTTTCTGGATCTGCCTGGAACCTAATGGGTGACCATCCAAGACAGTTGCAGGCACGGACTGGCTCAATCCTTGTAGTGTTATGTCGAGCTGATGGGTGGTTCCCAACTCCAGAAAATTACCCGCTGCCCCAGTATCCACAAAAACCTTCACCTGCCTCCAGCCCCAGGTCATCTCCGGCTACTGCATGAAAGCAGAATCCTTGGATTGGGAGTACAGGCTCATACCATCACAGTTCTCCCAATACGGGATGGTCTTCGCAGTTTCTGATGGTTGCAGCCTCGGGCATTCATCCCTGCTTCCCTGCAGTAAAAGCATCAGCCTCGACTCCAACGCTGGGACCTCTCATTGGCAGAGAGCCCAGTGCAGCCATCTTGCATGGGCTCGACAGGATCTCGAGCAGGAGACAGGATGGTCAAGGTCCAAGGTCGGGGAGTGGAAATACAACACATTGGGGTCAGACTCGGACTAGTCCTGTTTGACCTCCTGAAGTAGTCCCACTTCTGCTCTGCCAGACAATTATTGAGACAAATGGACTAGTCGATCAGAACCCTGGGGACTTCCGGTAGAGCTCATGGAGTGAAGTCGTGCTCTTGACTCGCTCCATTACCTCTGAGTTTTTTTTCTTATGATCAGCTATATTTTAACTAACCATTAAGGCATCGACTTTTACAATAATCTGAAACAAATTGGGCTTTTTGATATTCGGATGCTTTTAAGGTCTGCTATGTCCAAGAACGGAAAAAATGGGAAAGACGGCAAACCTCTGGTTAGACCGAAAGGTACCGATCTCCCTCCGACTGAACCACCGTTGACTCTGAAAGCTATATCGGATCTAATTCAAAGGGAAATTTCAACCTCTATAACGGAGCTGATTCGCGCGGAAATTTCAATTAATTTCCAGAAAATTGCGGATTTAATCGATAAAATGCAAACATCTATCACGGAACATCAGTCGGCTATATCTAATCTTCAAAAATCCATGCAACAAAATGAACTCAAGATGGAGAAAATTGAAGAAACAATTACTTTAATGAAGAAAAAACTGGACTTTCTGACTTTTAAAAACTCTGACTTAGAATCCAGAATGCGACGGCAGAATCTTCGAATTATTGGTGTTCGTGAAGCTGTTGAATCTGACAACCCTATAAAGTTTTTTTCTCAACTTTTAAAAGATGCATTTCCTACCATATTTCCTGACAAACCACCATTATTGGATCGGGCTCACAGAGTTCCATCATATTCGTCGAAGTCAGATAAACCTCGACATGTTATTTTACGTTTTCATTACTTTCAAGACAAGGAGAAACTGCTTCAATTTGTTCGATCTAAAGGTTATATTGATTTTTTGGATCTTCAGTTCCGATTCGTGGAGGACTTCAGCAAACAGATTCGGGATCAACGGGTTCGTTACAGATCTGTGATGTCAGAACTCTACAAGATGGATTTAAAACCAGTGCTGCTTTACCCTGCGCCTTTAAGGATTCGTACGCCTGACGGAGCCCTTCGTTTTTTTGAATCTCCATCGGATGCCCAGAGTTATCTGGATCAATTTTCACCTTCAACATCTTAATTGTAATTTTTAATTATCTCCGTTTGATCGGAGGTTGTGAATCTGTCGGGTTTAATTTTTGGTTGCTTTATATGGGCAGAAAAGTTTTTTTTTGATTAATTAATATAGTTGCCAAACTTTCTTTCTAACTGCGTCATTCCTTTCTTTTTCCCTGGGGATTATGGGTGGTTATTCCCTCAGCATCATTTCATGTATTTCCTCTGAGGCCTTAAATTTCGTAGTCTTTAAATGTACTTTTTTCTGTAGGTTTTCCTAACTAGTTTTATATTAATAATTTCATTTCTTTTTTTTGGTTATCATAGGGTCTGTGGTCTGTTACGGTTTTCTTTATATTTTCTGGCTTTTTCTCTGTTTTATATTGTGTTTGTCTTAACTGTTCTACTTTTTTTATTCGTTTACTGTTTTATAACTAGCTGATCTTTTTTATATTTACACTTTTTTTAGTGAGCTCTATCGGAAGTCATGGGGGTAGTTCTAGTGCTTGCTTCTTTCTGGCGGGTCTGCTTTAGATTTAGCCTTGGGGTTATAGGGTGGGGGTGGTGGGAGGGGCTTCAGGTTTTAGTTTTTTTCTTCTTGGGTTATTTACATTACTGAAGCATTGGTAGCGTTCTCCTACCCGTTATCTCTGGTTTGTTCTGTTCCCTTTCCTGGTTCGTGGGTCGAACCTATCGTCAATCCTCTTTTTTGCGGGTTGACTTTAGGGTTTATGGAGTCTATTATTAATTTTGTCTCCCAGAATACTAATGTTCTTAATCATCCTATTAAAAGGAAAAAAGTTTTTAAAGTATTCCGGAGACTTAAAGCACATGTTCTATTTTTACAAGAGACCCATGTGCGGAGGGGGGACAGACTACGTTTTTTTAAATTTTGGAAGGAACAACAGTTTCATTCAAATTCTAACGCTAAGATTCGAGGCGTCTCTATTTTTATAGACTCCTCAGTTACTTTTGTATTATCTCTAATCCGAATGGTAGATTTCTACTGGTTAGTGGTCTACTATTTAATAAAAAGGTAGTTTTGATTAACGTTTATGCTCCCAATATGGACTGTCTGGAATTTTATAAATCATTATTTAATCGGTTCCCAAATTTGAATGAGTTTTCATTGATCTGGGGCGGAGATCTTAATACCTGTTTATCTCCAGTTTTGGACCGTTCGGCTCCTCTACGGACCTTACCTAATAAATCTGCAACTTTGATTAATTCATTCCTCTCTGATTCTGGGTCGACGGACATTTGGCATTTTTTGCATCCTCAGGAAAAACATTTTTCTTTTTTTTCACATGTTCACCATTCCTATTCAAGAATTGATTATTTTTTTATTGACTCTCGGCTTATCTCTTCAGTGATTAAATGTGAATATGACTCTATAACCATTTCGGATCATGCTCCACTTAAGCTTTCTATTAAAATTCAGGTCAATACACAAAATAATAGACAATGGCGTTTTAATTCGTTGCTGCTTCAGGACTCGGATTTTGTTAACTTTATGAATGAACAGATTGATTTCTTTTTTACAATCAACTACACAGAGGATATTTCTGTGAACATTCTTTGGGATACTTTTAAAGCTTATATTCGTGATCAGATTATCTCGTATTCTGCTGCTTTGAGGAAGGAGTTGAAGCAGGAGGAGTTGGTAATTGTGGACAAGATTAAGGAAATTGATAAGAAATATGTTACAGCTCCCTCTGAGGAGCTGTATAAACAAAGAACTGAACTTCAAATGGAGCACAGCTTATTACTTTCGTCCTCGATTGTAAACCAATTAAAGAAAACAAGAAGTGAATTTTATGTACACAGTGACAAAGTTGGTAAACTGTTGGCTAACCAACTGAAGTCTAATTATACTAAATCTCAAATTAATCAGATTTATAATCAAAATGATCGACTGATATTTGATCATGCAGAGATCAATCAAACCTTCTTTGATTTTTATTCTTCCTTATATCAATCTGAGTCTTTACGAGACTCTAAATATATGAATGACTTTTTAGATAACCTAGATTTCCCTGAGATTTCACAGGATATGTCTTCTATGCTTGATACTCCCATTACTACTGATGAGATTAAGAATGTTATTTCCTCTATGAACCTGGGGAAAGCTCCTGGCCCTCATGGGTTTACCGTGGAATTTTATAAGTTTTTTGCACCTTCATTAATCCCTTGGTTCTGTAGGGCTTTGGAGGCTTCATTAAAACTTAGTAAACTTCCCGAATCTTTCAATACAGCGTCAATCTCTCTAATATTAAAGAAGGATAAAGATCCTGCTCAATGTGCATCTTATAGACCAATATCTTTATTAAATGTTGATTCTAAAATTTTCTCTAAATTATTAGCAAACAGATTAGAAAAAGTACTCCCTTTTATTATTTCGGAAGACCAAACGGATTTTATTAAAGGTCGTTACTCTTTCTATAACATTCGCACACTGTTAAATATTGTTTATACCCCCTCACAAAATGTTCCTGAGTGTGCTATCTCTAGATGCTGAAAAAGCTTTTGATAGAGTAGAATGGCCTTACTTATTTAAGGTGCTTGAAGTGTTTAATTTTAGTTCAAAATTTATATCCTGGATTAAACTGTTATATCATTCTCCTATGACCTCGGTCCGTACTAACTCTTTAAGCTCACCATTTTCCCCTCTTTTTCGAGGTACTCGACAAGGTTGTCCTCTTAGTCCTTTATTATTTGATATTGCATTAGAACCTCTTGCAATTGCCATTCGAGAATCTCCAAATATTATTGGGATAACTCGGGGCTTAAAGTCCCATAAAATATCACTCTATGCTGATGACTTACTTTTATATATTTCTAATCCTCAAAAATCCATCCCTGCTGTTTTAGAGCTATTAGCACAATTTAGTCTTTTTTCAGGTTATAAATTAAATCTTAGTAAGAGTGAACTTTTTCCGATTAATAAACAACTTCCCTTGTATCATAACTTTCTGTTTAAATTGATTAATAATTATTTCTCATATTTTGGGATTAAAATTACTTGTAAATACAAAGATTTATTTAAGACTAATTTTTTACCCTTAATTGATCATATTACTCAACTTTCATCTAAATGGTTTCCATTATATTTAACTTTGATTGGTCGTATTAATGCAGTAAAGATGTTTATTCTGCCAAAATTTTTATATATATTTCAGGCATTACCGATTTTTGTTCCAAAATCTTTTTTTGATAAAGTTGACTCTAAAATTTCTTCATTTATTTGGCAAAATAAAAACCCGAGATTGGGTAAAATACATTTACAGAAAGCCAAGGGAGATGGAGGTCTAGCATTACCTAACTTTAGATTCTATTATTGGGCAATTAATATTCGACATATGAAATTTTGGTTACTTGACCAAGATACACTATCCATTCCTAAATGAGTAGTATTGGAATTACAATCTGCTCAGGGCTATACACTTGGCTCTATTTTAGGTTCCTCTCTTCCTTTTGATTTGAAACACCTCAAACTGGTCTCTAACCCAATAGTTAAGTATACCTTGCGTATTTGGTTTCAATTCAGAAAATTTTTTGATCTCAACCAATTTGGGCTAGCGATTCCTATTTTAGGTAACATATTTTTTCCTCCCTCTTTTACGGATCGTGTGTTTCAAATTTGGAAGACTAAGGGTATTTCACGGTTTTTGGATTTATTTTTAGATGGTTCCCTTATGTCTTTTGAACAATTATCTAATAAATATAATTTAACAAGAATACATTTTTTTAGATATCTCCAAGTTAGAAATTTCCTAAGTACTATACTCTCTTTGTTTCCGACGCTACCTCCTACATATATTTTAGATACTATAATTAACCTTAATCCATGTCAGAAAGGTGTAACAGCTATTATTTATAATATTATTATGAAACTTAGGAAAGCTCCATTTGATAAGATTAGGTCAGATTGGGAACAAGAATTGGGTTCTATTATTTCCGTGGATGACTGGGGGCAGATTTTACAATTAGTCAATACTTCCTCTATCTGTGCTAAACATTCCTTAATTCAATTTAAAGTTGTTCATAGAGCACATATGTCCAAAGATAAATTAGCTCGTTTCTATTCTCATATTAATCCTTTTTGTGATAGATGTCTGGGGCAGATAGCCTCTTTAACTCATTTGTTTTGGTCTTGTCCTACTCTAGAAACTTTTTGGAGAGACATTTTTAATATTATCTTAAAGGTATTGAATATAGATATTTCTCCTCATCCTATTACTGCTATCTTTGGATTACCTAAAATTTCCAGTAATCTTTCCCCTTCAGCCCGTAGAATGATTGCATTTCTTATTTTAATGGCAAAAAGATGTATCTTACAACATTGGAAAGAGCTTAATGCTCCAACTACTTTTTTTTGGTTTTCCTAGACGATATTATGCTTAAATTTGGAGAAAATTAGAAGTAATCTTTATGATTCCTCACTTAAATTTGAACAGACCTGGAGATCTTTTATTCAATATTTTCATTTAATGTAATTTTTTTTCTCTTTTGTTCCATATTTATATTCCCTTCTTGCCATTTTTTTAACTGTTTTTAATGGAGGTCGGGTTTGAGGACGTGATTTTAAGTTCTTTAACTCTACCTGTTTCCAAGTTAGCCCATTGCTTTGCTTTGCTTTTAGTTTAGTAGCACGGTGGGTTTTTTTTGGGGGTCTTTTTTGGGGTTTTTTTTTCCTTTTCTCTATTGATATATATATATAAATAAATCAGTATACTATTATTTTACCATATTATTTTATGTTTAAATTGCACTGTTTGTATCAATTTTTCTCTTCTGTATTAATATCTCCTGTAATTTCTAACAGTGTATTAGTGCCTTTATGGTTTACCCTTTGTATAATCATTCAATAAAAAGATTTAAAAAGAAAGAAAGAAAGAACCCTAAGTTCCACTGCTGGCTCTCCCAAGGCGAGGGCATCCTTCAGTTTGTCTCGGAGTTCGTGGTGGCATAGTGTTGCCAATGCCTCCCTGTTCCAGTCACTCTCTTGGGCCAAGGTCCGAAATTCAATAGGGTATTTGGCCACTGACCGTCCGCCCTGTTGAATCTTCATCAGACAGTCCGAGGCTCGGCTGGCTCCGGCAGGATGATGAAACACCTTCCTCATGGCAGCCATGAAGTCATCCAAATCGGAGCAAATCTCCGACTTCCATTCCCAATGCCTGGTGGCCCAGGCCAGGGCTCTTTCAGTCAGAAGAGAGATAATGAAGGTCACCTTTCCACACTCCGAAGGGAACCAGGACGACTGGAGCTTGAACACTAATAAGCATTGGGTGAGGAAGCCGAAGCAAGAATCCGGGTCACCGTCAAACCTCTCTGGGATTGGAAAATGTCCTAGCTATGCAGAGTGCTATGGGACCTCTCCCGAGTGTCTCTAGCTTCCTCCTTGTGCAAGCTGATGAATGGCAATCTGGAAGTCGTAAATCTCCAGGCTCTCTCTAGAAAGCCTCTGGCTGTGGCTGGCCACAGTAGGGGAAAGACTCTGATACCCCACTGGGTCCATGTTGGCTCAATCGTACTGTAACGAGAGACCTTGACGAGGGTGATTAAGACCCGAATGCCGGAGTATCCAAGACAAGGACTGTGACACGGTGGGAAACTGGAATGAGAACTGAGCACAAAACAACTCACTAGATGATATCTCTAGTTCAGCTTACAAGTGGCCACTGAGTCTCCGTTCAGGTGCTCTTTAAATACTGAATTCTAGGCTCCTAAAACGTGATTTGCTATTAGTGGAATGGCCCTGAACCCTTAAAGGGGGCTGGGCCAGTTATCCATACATACTCCAGAGAGTTAAAGCATCTACACCCCAGAAGCTGTCACAGTTGGGTGTGTCTCGTAACTGTACAGGGCCCTGGTGAGACCACACCTGGAGTACTGTGTGCAGTTTTGGTCTCCAAATTTGAGGAAGGACATTCTTGCTACTGAGGGAGTGCAGCGTAGGTTCACAAGGTTAATTCCCGGGTTGGCGGGCTGTCATATGTCGAAAGATTGGAGCGACTGGGCTTGTATTCTCTGGAATTTAGAAGGCTGAGAGGGGATCTTATTGAATCATATAAGATTATTAAGGGATTGGACACGCTGGAGGCAGGAAGCATGTTCCTGCTGATGGGTGAGTCCAGAACCAGAGGCCACAGTTTAAGAATAAGGGGTAGGCCATTTAGAATGAAGTTGAGGAAAAACTTTTTCACCCAGAGAGTGGTGGATGTATGGAAGGCTCTGCCCAGGAAGGCTGTGGAGGCCAAGTCTCTGGATGCTTTCAAGAAAGAGATGGATAGAGCACTTAAAGATAGCGGAATCAAAGGTTATGGGGATAAGGCAGGAACTGGATACTGATTGTGGATGATCAGCCATGATCGCAGTGAATGGTGATGCTGGCTCGAAGGGCCGAATGGCCTACTCCTGCACCTATTGTCTATTGTCTATTGTCTATCTTCAGGACTGAGAAGGAAGAGGGAGGCCACCAGAATAAAAAGTTGGGGGTGAGGGGGAAGGAGGCTAGCTGGAAGGTGATAGGTGAAGCCAGGAGGGTGGAAAAGATCAAGGACTTAAGAGGAAGGAAACTGACAGGACAAGAGAGTGGTCCATAGAAGAAAGGGAAGGGGGGGGGGACCTGGGGGAAGTAATAGGCAGGCGAGAAGAGGTAAAACGTCAGAGTAGGGAATAGAGGAAGAGAGGGAACAGATCATAGATGTTCTCTGAGTAAACACGCTTATTCAGCCATCATACTGCTTTGTCCAAACTTTTAAATCTTGCATCATGCACAAATGGGATCAGTTTCTCTCTTGCTTCCAGATCCACAACAATCCTAATCCTGTAATGCTCCACATCAAATCTCATTAGTCACAGAGAGAGAGAGAGAAATAATCCATGGAAAAAGAGCCTTCAGCACATCCGATCTGAATGAATGATCAACCACAGGTTCACACTAATCCTGTTTTAATTTCGTTTTTAACTCTTCCTACATTCCCATTATCTTTACCTAGATTCAACCACTCACTTGCACTCTAGTAGCACTTGCAATGGCCAAGCTACATGTCTTTAGGAACTGGGGGAAAATGGAACACCCTGAGGAAACCCGCACAGCTACACACAGGGTAAGGATTAAGCTCAGGTCGTGCTGGCTGAACCACTCCAGTGTCCCACGTCTTCTCCACCTTCTCCTCACTTGTTCCCTGTCAGTGCACTCACTGTTTTGAATTATTCAGCCAGCCACTGAGCTTACAAACCACGTGGGGCAGGCAGCATTCTAACTCAGTTACCCTGGATGTCAACCATCGGTTCCCAAACTTCAACCTTCATCTATGAACAATCCATTCTTCCTTGTACCATCCCCATAGTAGAAGACATCACCTATTTGGCTGTTACTGCTCCCTTAGTGTTCTCGTGTCGGAGGAATATGGAAGGCTATAGTCCAGGTGTGGGTTGGTCAATGACACCTGGCGGAATAACAGCTTGACACAAACTGATGGGCTGAAGGGCCTCCTTCTGTACTCCAGTGCTTACAATTCTATGCCTCCATGTACAAGCAGTTATGACATATTATTAGAACAGTACACCACAGCACATGCCCTCTGGCCCATGATGTCAACCTTTTAACCTACTCCAAGATCAATCTAACACTTCCTTCCCACCTAGAACTCCACTTTTCTTTCATCCATGTGCCTCCCTAAGAGTTCTTTAAATGTCCTTAACATATCTGCCTCTACAACCACCCCTGGAATTGTGTTCCATGCACTTGCCACTCCCTATGTAAAAAACATACCTGAAATCCTCCCCCAATCCTTTCTTCCAATTGCCTCATAATTATGTTGCCTCACTTTAGCAATCTATTCCCTGTGTAAAAGACGATATAGCAATGCCTCTTATTTATTTATATTGAGATATAGCACAGAATAGACACTTCTGACCCTTCGAGCTGCACCACCCAGCAAACCCCAATTTAATCCTGGCCTAATCACAACTTACAACGGCCAACTAACTTACCAACCAGTACGTCTTTTCACTGTGAGAGGAAACCCAAAGAAATCCCATACTGTCACAGGGAGAAGGTACAAGCTCCTTACAGGCAGTAGCGGAAATTGAACCTGAATCACTGGTACTGTAAAGTATGCTAGCCAGTACACTAGTGTGCTGCACCATCTTCTCATCTTCTATATCTACATTAGCGTACCAGGCTAATTCCATTGTGAAACGGGGACCGTGCCACGAAGGCTCAGCCCAAAACTCATCCCCCAGTGCCTGCGATTCGGGATATTAAATCCTTTTGTCACACTGGCACAGATTCCAACAGAACTGATGTGCATTTTGTAGATAATAAATTTCAGCTGTTATAGACATTGTTGAAAACAACTTAATTAAAGAAGATCAAAGTAACAGTACACATGCTGGCAGGCCTCTCTTTATGAATCCATAAAAATATAGCACATGGACTAGACTTTTAAAGAAACCACCTGGTGTCCACTCTTTTTAATGGATGGAATATGTTACCAAGTGTCCGGTGCTGATTTAATGATGATAGCTTCGAATTCTAGCCTCAGCCATCAAAAGCAAAAGCTTCCTTTCATGCAACAATGTTACTCCGTCACACAGACCACAACATGGAATCAATCATGTGTTACTTCAGGACACCATGGTTGCACGACACTTGGGGTGTTGGAGTTCAGAGTTCAATTCCAGCGGCATCTGTAAGGGGCTTGTATATTCTCCTCATGTTCACACACAAAATACTGAGTGTGGCTTCATCTTGACAGTAGAGGAGGCCGTGGATAGACATATCAAAATAGGAATGGGACGTGGGATCATATCAGAATGGGAATGGGACGTGGAATCATATCAGAATGGGAATGGGACGTGGAATCATATCAGAATGAGAATGAGACGTGGAATATACCCGATGCAGACTGGGAGAGCGTTTCGTTGAACACCTATGCTCTGTCCGCCAGAGAAAACAGGAACTCCCAATGGCCACACATTTCAATTCCATGTCCCATTCCCGTTCTGATATGTCTATCCACGGCCTCCTCTACTGTCAAGATGAAGCCACACTCAGGTTGGAGGAACAACACCCTATATTCCGTCTGGGTAGCCTCCAACCTGATGGCATGAACATTGACTTCTCTAACTTCCGTTAATGCCCCACCTCTCCTTCTTACCCCATCCCTTATTTATTTATTTACTTTTTTTTATTTTTTCCCTTCTTTCTCTCTCTTTTTTCTCCCTCTTTCCTTCTCACTATATCTTCCTCTGATGCTCCCCTCCCCTTTTCTTTCTCCCTAGGCCTCCCATCCCATGATCCTCTCCCTTCTCCAGCCTTGTATCTTCTTGCCAATCAACTGTCCAGCTCTTAGCTCCATCCTTCCCCCTCCTGTCTCCTATCAATTTGAATCTCCCCCCCCCCCACTTTCAAATCTCTTCCTAGCTCTTCTTTCAGTTAGTCCTGACGAAGGGTCTTGGCCCGAAATGTCGACTGTACCTCTTCCTAGAGATGCTGCCTGGCCTGCTGCGTTCCACGAGCATTTTGTGTGAGTTGCTTGAATTTCCAGCATCTGCAGATTCCCTCGTGTTTGCCTCCTCATGTTCGTGTGGGTCTCCTCTCACACTCCAAACAGGCACTGGTTGGTAGGTTAATTGGTCATTGTAAATTGTCAAATGATTAGGCTAGGGTTATATCAGCGGGTTGCTGGGCTAGAAAGGCCTGTTCTGCACTGTATCGCCAAATAAATAAAATAAAATTTTTTTAAAAAACCACACTTGCTTCTAAAAGGAACACTTTAGGACCTTGGCACCCTCACAAAAGCTTTGTGGTGCCCTTACCATCTTGCACCTGTCAGTAAACCTCTCATAGTCGACAAACACCCTGTGGTGGAGAGCAGCACTCATTTGTACAGACCGTAAATCAAAAGAGCAATCTGGATGCTGTTTAAAATATAATCTCAGCAATTAAATTCAGGGCTCTCTTTTTCATCCAGCTTCCCTTTTTGCATAACATAATCAAATTTACCCCTGTTAGAAACAATTAGGACTGGTTTGTGTACCAGTGATATTTGGTGAATGGAGAGCTTTGGACAAAATTAATTATTCCTCTTCTGAAAGCACTAGCTCCCTCTGGAAACCAATATCCTTTCATATCTGGTCTTCCTCTGTTATAGCAGCTAAGCGGCTCCCCTAATGCATTACCCTGGGCCAGTCATCCAGTGAACTGTGGGCTGATCCTATTCACAGAGAGCTAGAGACATGAACATATCCTTCTTCCCTTTATACAGTGGTTTAGGTTAATGTCTGCTATCACACAGACAATTGCCTAACCCAATGATCTAATCCAAGACTTTCATAGTTTGCTTATCTTAGTACCATTCTGAGCATTGCACTGAGCCATCCATTAAGCACTTATGGAAGGTTAATTGAGACTGCATGCTAGTCAATGAACAGGGTATGAACTGCAGCAGGGTTCACATTCAACTAAATAAACACTCCACAGCAACAATTTTACTTCTTGAATACTTTTGGGTGCACCTTATGGACTTTTGGGCTGCTGATCATGAAAATCACGATAAAATTTCCCTATCGTGCACCATATTTTTAAAATTGTCTATATTTGTTATTTCAATTCATAATTCAAGTCAATTAAAATGTTGCCTAAAATATAAACTGAAGCCATGAAGTGCAACATGTCACCAAAGATTCATTTTCTACATTCCCATTTAGATGTTTTCCCTACAAATCTTGGCACTGTCAGTGACGAGCATGGTGAAAGGTTTTACCAGGCCATTGTGGTCATGGAGAAATGGTATCAGGGCAAATGGAATCCATCAATGCTGGCTAATTATTGTTGGACACTTAAGTGCAAAGCCTCAGATACAAAGTACAAATGAAAATCATCAACAAATCATTTTTAGCTTAGTTGAACTATTGAAGGGTGACGGCACTGTTATGCAATTAAGCTCATTATAGTCTGCTACTACTACTAATACTATGACGTCGACTCAGGCCTAGTTGGCCGACGTCGGGCACAATGACGAATTCTCCACATCTCCCTCTCCCTCATCAGTGTGTTCAGTTCATCTACATTAGCCGCGCCGCTTTCTTCTAGCAGTGTGTTGACCATAGTCTTGGGAGGGCGCCCAGGCTATATCCTCCCATGCTTGGGCTCCCATATGATGACTAGGCTGGCAGGTAGCTTGGGGTGGCGTAGACAGCGCCCCGCTAATTGCAGTCTTCTTGCCTCGATTTTAGTGGTGAGCATTGGTAAGTTGTCATAGAGCTCGACGTTCGTCACGTGCTGTTGCTAACTCACGTCAAGAGCCAACCGGAGCATTCGTGAATAGCAACCATCTAAAGACTTTCGCATAGTCTTGGTGAGTTTCCACGTCTCGCATCCGTACGTGAGAATGGACTCTATGACTGCTATGAAGATCCTCTTTTTAAGCCCTCTGGTCTTTTAATAGTCAATAAAAGTTAATTTCTTGTTTCTATAAAATCCTACGTGATACAACTAGTCTGAAATCACATTTGTGTTCAGATTTAGGCACTCTATCATAATCACAAAATGTTTCTGAGGAAGCAAAACTTTCAAAAATATTTTTTGTTCAGTGTAATTGTAAATTTGTTTATTATTGCCAATGTAGAAAGTACAAAGTAAAAGGTAAATATACTATCAATGTATATATGTCACCATATACTACCCTGGGATTCATTTCCTTGCAAGCATTCATGGTAGAACGAAGAAGTGCAATGGAATCATTGAAAAATTATGCATAGATTACAACACACATAAAATGCTGGAGGAACTCAGCAGGTCAGGCAGCATCTATGGAAAAGAATGAATGGTCAATGTTTTGGGCTGAGACCCTTCTGCAGGTCTGGAAAGGAAGGGAGAAGATGCCAGATTTAAATGGTGGGGGGGAAGAGAAGGAGGCTAGTTGGAAGTTGATGGGTGAAGCCAGATGGGTGGGAAAGGTCAAAGGCTGGAGCAGAAGGAATCTGACAGGAGAGGAGAGTGGATCATAGGACAAAAGACCAGGTTGTGATGGACAGGAGACTTTTCACTGTGCGTCAATAGAAGCAGCACTGTGCCAAGATACGTGCCATCCGGATAGATCTTTCTATGCATAAATACGCTGAAGAAATACAAATGGCAAAAAGAAGAAATATAAAGAGTTCCAGCTGCTGAGAAAATGCAGAACAGGCAGACAAATAAAATGGGACTGTGAGAGGAAACCCACACAGTCACAGGGAGAACGTAAAAACTGGCAGCGGCGGTAATTCAACCTGGGTCACTGATGCTGTGAAACGTTGAGCTAACCGCTACACTACCATGCCATCCCCTATTGACAACAATTCCCTTTCCATTCTACCACTCACCCACACGTCAGGGAGAATTTATAGTATCTAGTTAACCCGCCCGGCAGCACCTTTATGAGATGCTGGAAGTAACTAGAGCACCCGTGTGGACACTGGGAAGACGTGCAGTGCCAGAGGTCTGGGTCACTGGGGCTTTAGAGTAACAGCTCCATGAGGTGTTGCCATTGTGTCATCCCATAGAGAGGCTCTCTCAGAAAAGAGTTTGATTAAGAACTGGAGGAAGAATCTTGCATTTTATTGCTTGCATGGTGGGCTATTTATAAGACCATAAGTCCATATGACAGTTTTTTTTTATACCATAGACCCCTACCATTAACCGAGAGGTCAATGGATGCCAGCTTGGGAACCCCTGCCACAAGACACAGGAACATAATCAGGCCAAATACCACCCCTTCTCTGTTCTAAACAGATGTCTTTCTATTCTGAGGCTGTGCCCCCTGGTCCTAGACTCCCCACTGCCACTCTATTGAGGCATTCCAATATTCAATAGGTTTCATTGATATCCCTCTAGTTCTGCTTAACTCCAGTGAGTACAGGCCCAGCGCTATCAAACAATGTAGTTTATTTTGTGGATGTATAACAGCAATGTCAGCAAGTATCTTGTGCTGCAATATGATTCTAGTCAGGCTGACATAAGCAAAACGTGTTCAGTATGCTGCAGAAGGCATAAACTTTCAATGCACGGTACTAACTGAAGGTAAACTGCAATTTTTTTTCTCTGGTGTCCTGCCCCATATTTTGTACCGGAGGCAATGACAGACCACCAGTTATATTTTCTTATTCATTTACAGAACATGAACAGTACAGGCAATTCCAGAGTGTATTGTTTGTAAAATCGTACTGACCAGACCAGATTCTTCCCCCGGCCATTTAGGAAACAGATGATTGTCCTCACAATAATCAGTACATTTACATTCAAAAGTTCAGTGCAGAAACAGGCCCTTTGGCCTATCTATTCTGTGCTGAACCATTTAAACTGCCTACACCCATCGACCTGTGCCGAAACCATAGCCCTCTATACCCTTGCCATCTATGTACCGATCCAAACTTCTTTTAAACATCGCATTTGAGCTTGCATGCACCACTTTACAACCCTGTCTACCTGTGATGCCACTTTCAATGCATTATGAACCTGTATTTCCCAAAGTGCAACATCTCCCACTTGCCTGCATTAAATTCCAGCTTCAATTTTTCAGCTTATTTTACCAGCCGCTCCAGATCCCACTACAAGCCATTATATCATCCCTTGATGTCTACTACACCCCCAGTCTTTAGATGGAGACTATCTTTAAAATTATGCAGAGTTAAATTGCTGAATTGCCAAGGCACAAAGTGAACTCATATTTATGAATCAATGGCCCATATCACTGGATCTAACTCCATTTACTCAGCCACTATACCAGAATGTCCCAGGGTGGTCAGTTATCATATCTGCTCCCTTGTGGGACCAGTCTTCATATGATGTACCTGCCTCATTTATAAGATCTCCAGAATTCATTGTGGTAATGAGTAATTGGTTTATTGTTGTCATATGCATGAAGTACAGTGAAAAAAGTCTGTTTTGCATGCCATGAATGCAGATCATTTCACCATATCTGCACATCTCCCGTGGAAGCTGCCAAAGACAGAAATGCTAGAATTGTACTTGACCGTGCCCATGAAGGCTGCAGTTAAAAACAGAAAGGGCTGCAAATTGGCACTGAATAGACTACTGATTGGCACTGACGGGGTGACTGCTGGGGAGCACTTTGAGTCAAGTGACCGAAGTTCTATTAGTTTTAAAATAGCTATGGAAAATTAGAATAAATCCTCAAGTTAAAATCCTGAACTGGGCCCTTTGAAGGAAAGACCCAGCCAAGATCAATTGAGTGACTATTTTAAGGAAAAGAAACAGTTGGCAGGCGGGATGTTTTAAATAGGATCATATAAAAAGCCAGGGGAAGCATATTCCTATTCAAGTGGAAGATAGACATACCAAGTTCAAGGAAGCTTGGCGAACGAGAGATATCAAGGCTCTGGTTAGGATAAAGAAAGAAGCATATATCGTGTACAGCAGCTGAGTATGAATAAATCTTGTGAAGAGGAGGTTTAAAACAGAAACCAGGAGGGCAAAAGGACCACATGAAATGGATTTGACAAACAGGGTTAAAAATAATCTCAAGAAGTTCATTGGATATATTAACAGCAAAAGAGTGACTATATAGAGACTAGGTTCTCCTAAAGACCATCAGGCCTGTCTATATGTGGAGCTACAGGAGATTGCTGACATCTTAATGTCTATTTCTCCTTGATATTTGCTAAGGAGAGCATTGTGAATGCCAAGGAAATGAGGGCAATAAGTAGTGATGTCTTGGATCATATGCTTATTATGAGGAAGGAGGTATTTGCAACCTTGAATTGTTTTAAGGTGGGGTAAATCCCCAGGACCTGATCAAGGGCACCCTCAGATCTCATGGAAGGCCAGGGAAGAAATACTGAAGACCCTTGAATAGATATTTGCTTTATCATTAGCCTCTGGCAAAGTTGCCGATGATAGGCAGTTGGCTAATATTCCATTGTTCAAGAAGGGTCGCACAGACAGGCAAGGGAATCAGAGGCTCATAAGACTGAATTTAGTTGTAAGGAAGTTACTGGAGGGAAATCTGAAGGACATGATCTACAATCATTAAAAATCTTCAAGGATTATTTGTTTCCTCAGGGAGCTGAAAACTAGAGGGCCCAGATACAAGACAAAAGGAGAGAGAGTGAAAAAATATGTGAGAGGTAGCTTCCTTACAGAAAAGATACGAGTACGTGGAATTGTCTGCAAGAGGAAGCGGTCAAGCCAGGCATAATGGTAACATCTAAGAGTCATTTAGATAGATACGTGGAAGGGAAGGGCTTGGAGGGTTATGGGCAAAGTGCAATTAATTGAGACTAGTAGGGAGGATGCTGTGATTTGCAGGGACCTGTTGGACTGAGGGAATTATTTCCATGCTGTGTTACTCTATCATTCTAATTGTGGAGCTGGTCGTGGAAGTGGAAAATAAAGAGCCAGAAGGTACTGATGCACAACAGAGATGAAAAATTAACTCCAGAGAGGCAGCGAGTGTGGAAGTGTGTAGGATATTTGTTCTTTGTAGGAGAATGTAGAACTATCCAAAACTCAGGTACCCTGATTAAGATAGAGATAGGAGACTTTTAGTAAATCTCGATGGGCCACGAATCCTTGAAGCCTTCCTCTTCAGAGGGCAGTGGAAGCAAAGTCTTGGAAAGGTCTTAACATAGAGGTAGGTAGATTGTTATAAAGCAAGGGAGTGAAAGGTTATTAGGGATCCACAGGAATGTAGGACTCAGATCAGCCGGTGACAGTGGAGCAGGATCAAGTGGCTAAAAGGCGTCTTCCTGTTCCTCGTTCATGGTAATTGTAATATTTCATAAGGGAAAGACTTCCATCTCCCAGTATAATCTCTGTCTATTGCAGATGGTAGTTCCCATTATGATGGCACTTTCACTTGTGTAAGATTTCTCAGAGCACCTGATATTACAGAGCACTTGTCCATAAAGAGAAACTGACAAAAGCAGATTTGAAGGCAAAGCATTGAAAGCCTAGTCATAGAGCTGGGTTTGTCAAGTGGATGGGATCATCCACTCTTAGAAGTGGATATTTGAAAACTTGTTGCTTGCTGCTTGCACCTGTGCTGTCATGGAAGGTGGAAAAATTGTCAGAACCACATCTTCCCATTGCCGCCTGATTGATCTGTACTCTTTGTTATGGGATACTGCTTGGTCTGATCTGGTGACTGTGAATGTGCAAATCCATGTCTGATTTTGATCTTTCCTAATCTAATTTGATCTCCTTGGGTTATTCATCAGATTTAAGCCTCCCCTCCTTTTGCAATCTTCCATCATCTTTGGAACTGTCCCAGTCTCAAGCTCATCTATTCAAAGCCTGCAACCTAAATGAGAATTGATATTAAGAAGCATATAGCCATCAATCAATTGCTATATTCTGGTTGGCACATACATTAATGCAGACTTGTTTATTGTTATGCACATCAGAGTGCAACAAATTTGTTCACTTGCATGCTCACAGAACAAGCAGAATAAACACGGGAATAATAAATGCAACCAAAAATATAGTGATCAACAGAATAGTGGAAAGTATAATAGAATTGTTGAAATATAGTTGTGCAATCTGAAGAACGGCAAAGAGAAATACTAAGCTGACAATAACGGAATATCACGAGTTCGAATTAAGAGACTGAAATTGCAGCAGCGACACAAGATGTTCTGCAGATGGTGAAGATACTGAAAATCTTAAGTATAACACTCACAAAATGCTGGAGGAACTCAACAGGTGATTGGTGAAGCCAGGTTAGATGGAAGGTGGGTGAGTGTAGAAAGGGGGATGGTGTGAGAAGCTGGGAGGTGATTGGTGAAGCCAGGTTAGATGGAAGGTGGGTGAGTGTAGAAAGGGGGATGGTGTGAGAAGCTGGGAGGTGATTGGTGAAGCCAGGTTAGATGGAAGGTTGGTGAGTGTAGAAAGGGGGATGGTGTGAGAAGCTGGGAGGTTATTGGTGAAGCCAGGTTAGAGGGAAGGTGGGTGAGTGTAGAAAGGGGGATGGTGTGAGAAGCTGGGAGGTGATTGGTGAAGCCAGGTTAGATGGAAGGTGGGTGGGTGTAGAAGGGGGGGTGATGTGAGAAGCTGGGAGGTGATAGCCGGAAGAGGTAAAGGGCTGAAGAAGAAGGAATCTGATAGATAGCGAGACTATAAAACATAGGAGTAGAATTAAGCCATTTGGCCCATGAGTCTGCACTGCATTTTGATCGTGGCTGATTTACTTTCCCTTTAAAACCCATTCTCCCACCTTCTTCATCTAATCTTTGATACGTTACTAATAAAGAACCCATTAATATCTACTTTAAATATACCCAATGACATGAACTTTACGGCCATCTATGACAATGAATTCCACAGAGTCACCACACTCTTGCTAAACTAATTCCTTCTCATCTCTATTCTAAATGGATGTCCCCCTATTCTGAGGTCAGGCCCTCTGGTCTGAGACTCTGCAACGATTAGAAACATTGTCTCCAAGTACACTTAGTCTAAGCCTTTCAATATTTGGTAGTTTCAATGAGATCTCCACTCATTCTTCTAAATTCCAGCGCGTACAAGCCTGAAACAATTAAAAGTTCCTCATATGTTAATCCCTTAATTTCTGGAAATAGTCTCATAAGCATCCTCTGGACTCTTTCCAATTCCAGTGCATTCTTTTGAGATGGCGGGGGGGGGGGTGCAAAACTGCTCACAATGCTTCTAACATGGTCTGACCAATGCCTTACAAGGCGGCAGCATTATATCTTTGCTTTTATATTGTGGAAATGAATTTGCTTTCCTTACTACTGACTTAGCCTGGAAGTTAACCCTTGGGAAATTCCACAGTAGGACTGCCAAGTCCGGAGAGGACAGTGAACCATGAGAGAAGGGGTAGGAAGGGGACACCAGAGGGATGGTGAGGAGATTATAGCAGATATGAGGGGAGTCAGAATTGGGATCAGAAACAGAGAGAACAGGGTTGGGGAGTAATTACTAAATGTAGAGAAGTTGATGTTCATGTCATCAGGTTGGAGGCTACACAGATGGAATACGAAGTATTCCTCCTCCAACATATGTGTGGCTTCATCGCAGCAATGGAGGAGGCCGTGGACCAACATGTTGAAAGTGGCCATCTGGAAATCGTGTCCTTTGTGGCAGACGGTGTGAAGGTGCTCATCGAATAAGACCATTTTACCAATTTTCTATTTGGGGAAACAGAGCCTCAGGCAACATTTCAAACTCAGTTAAAACTGAAAATAGCGAGTAATTCTTCAAGTTGTGCATACACAATCTGGTGTATGCTGCATACCCATTTAGAAATAGTCACTAGATTTCAAGTGATTGATTTTGTGTGGAGTATTCTGAGAAACTGACTAAGTGTTATATACTTAGTGCAGGATTTCTTACTGTCTTTTGCTAGGTTTATTCTACTGATTGGCCTTTGGTACTCAAAAGCTATCTTATCCCTCAAAAACAGATAATTTTTCTAATGACGTTGTCTTAAACCCCATCATTCCTAACCAGATCCTTCTTTAAGGGAGGTAATTTGTAGAGCTTTTATGTGCCTGCTCTTTATTCTCCATCAATCACCCTTGGACACCATTAATATTAACTGCTTTGGAGGCGCAAGAGCTTCCACACTTCAGAAGGCTCTGACTTGGTCGCTCTCACAACATTCTCTCTGATGTTTCCAAATAGGGGCCTCATAGATTGCAGAGTTCTGATTCACTGTCACAGAAAATACAGCAGGGTGACATCACTTGAACCTTATAAGGCACTGAGAAGACAATGCCACTAAGAAATTTAATCATCTATTGATTTACTGATCTCTCTTCCACTGCAATGACTTGAAGACTTCTTGCAGCAGACGCTGATTTCCGTCTCTATTTCAGCAAATCCTATTCACAGCTGACAACTTTGTGCTACTTGTTTGGATGTGTAGTCATGATCCCTCTTTAAGTGGGCACACACACGCCCAACCATTGCAACCAATTCCTTTTTTTCTAATGCAAAAGTCAGGAACAGGAAAAGAAAATTGATCTGCCCCTTGCATTGAACATTGAATACAGTTGACTTGAGTTATGTATGGTTGGCCATTTGCCACCACTCCAACACTGATGTGTCCTAACAATCTCAGTCATGTGAAACATCTTCAGCGTAGAGCACGCAATGCTAATCTAACTCAGCAGATCTGGCAGTGATCACCACGATTTTATCTCTGCCTTCAATACTATTGTTCCGGAGTTGTTCCACAGCAAGCTAACCCAGCTAGCTGTACCTGACAGCATCTGTCAGTGGATTAGGAACTTCCTGACAGGAAGGAAGCAGTATGTAAGGCTGGGCTCCTATGTGTCCAATTCAATATCTCTAAGCACAGACTCTCCCCAGGGCTGTGTTCTTTCACCTCTCCTGTTCTTACTTTATACAAATGACTGTACTTCCACAAACAAATTCATTAAAATCCTAAAGTTCGCAGATGACATTACTGTAATTGGTCTCATCTCTAATAATGATGTGACCTCGTATCAAAGAGGGGCAGACCACCTTGCAACATGGTGTGTTTGTAACAACTTAGAGCTTAATGCTATCAAAACAGTGGAAATGAGGATTGACTTTTGCCGACAACCCCCTACTTGCACCCCCCCGCACTTGGAAATTATTGGTCAGGTTGTGAATGTGGCCAAGTCACTCAGATTCCTGGGGACTGCCATTACAATTACATTGAAGTGAGACAAGTGTATTGCACTCATCATGAGGAAAACCCAGCAGAGATTGTTCTTCCTAAGCCAGTTTAGGAAACTTAACACCTCGGGGCATATCCTGATTAATTTTTACTCAGCCATCATTAAGTGTTGCGACCACTGCTATCACCGCTTAGTTTCCTGCCACCTCCTCCCCCTCCAAGCCCAGGTGGAAGTGAAGAAGATCATTGGCTGTCAGCTACCAACATTAAAATACCTGTTCATTGCCAGAGCAAGGAAAAGAGGGCTCACTTCTTCTCTCAGAGGATCATGCAAGTTGGGAGAGAGCTACCAGTAATGGATGCAGGTTCAATTAGAACATTTAAAAGAAGCTTAGATAGGTGCATGGATGGGAGAGGTATGGAGGGCTATTGTCCAGGTACATGTAGATGGGACAATGCAGACCATGAACTAGATGGGCCAAAGAACCTGCTTTTGTGATGTAGTTCTCCATGACTATATGACTGTATGACTCTAGTCAGGCTGTTTGACCTCCACTGTCATGAGAGTGGAGAAGGATTCAAACTACAGAGATGCAAAGGGACTTGGGAGTCCTTGTGCAAGATACCCTAAAGGTTAACCTCCAGGCTGAGTCGGTGGTGAAGAAGGCAAATGCAATGTTGGCATTTATTTCTAGAGGCATAGAATATAAGAGCCGGGATGAGGCTCTATAAGGCACTCGTGAGACCACACAGAGTATTGTGTGCAGTTCTGGGCTCCTTATTTTAGAAAGGATATACTGACATTGGAGAGGTTTTAGAGGAGATTCACGAGAATGATTCCAGGAATGAAAGGGTTGCCGTATGAGGAACATCTGGCAGCTCTTGGGCTGTATTCCCTGGAGTTCAGGAGAATGAGGGGGGGATCTCATAGAAATATTCTGAATGTTAAAAGGCCTGAACAGATTAGATATGGCAAAGTTATTTCCCATGGTAGGGGAGTCTAGGACAAGAGGGCATGACTTCAGGATTGAAGGACGTCCATTTAGAACAGAGATGCGGAAAAATCACTTTAATCAGAGGGTGGTAACTCTGGAAATTTGTTACCACAAGCAGCCCTGTAGGCCAACTCATTGGGTTTATTTAAGGCAGAGATAGATAGGTTCTTGATTAGCCAGGGTATCAAAACCACCTCCTTCTACCCTTCTGATGGAACAGTTATCTCCCATGTTTCACCAAAAAGGCCATTAACCACAGGAGAGCAGCAAAGAGCTAGGAAAGAGAATTAAGGTATATTCCACGTTGCCCACTATAAGTCCAATGGACCATTTGGCCTCCTGCTCCTGAATCATCTATGATTCTAACCCATCTGGACCGTGTTCCTCTGGGTGTTACTTTGATGCAGGGAATGATGTGTTTACTCTCAACAAGTTCACTAAAGCACTTTGTGTGTTCGTGTGTGTGTGTGCGCGCCCTTAACTCCTGGTGGAGTTGTCGGGGCACTGTCATGACAAGCTTTTTAGTATGCTCATCATACGGTGTATCTTGGGCATCTGAAACCTGGCAGAGCCCATCCCTCTCCAGGTTGTTTTTTACAAGGCCGACGCTCAATCCAGGCATGGATGGAGAGCGTGCAAGGGAGCCGGCTGGATTCGAACTCAGGACCTCTCACCCCGAAGCCCAACGCTGATGCTACTATGCCACCGGCCATAAAGCACTTTGTGACGATCAATAAAGCTGATCAGCGCCCTGTTGTCGGACATCGGAATCCATTTCCTCTGGGTCAGTGAGAATGCAAAGCAGCTTCTTCGTCATCACTAACATCGTGTCTCAACTTCAACTTAAAATAGCTGGGTCAGTACAAAGTTCCTGTCTGAGAGGCTCTTGAGGCCCTTTTAGGGTTGGTTGCCAATTCAGTTCCAATTAGTAGTGGATTACGCACAGTTTTATGCTGACAGATGAAAATGATCCCAAGAAGCCTGCTCTAGCCATGCAGCCTGATGCAGTGCTAATAATATAACATCACTTGGGCCCAACAGAAGCTGCCTAACAGGTCCAGAGTACATGTGGCACAAATCAGAGAAGACAGCAATAATAGAATCAACATCACAGCGACTCTTCCACTCAGACTTACTGACTGCTCCTCGTCTGCATGAGACATTCAAAATGCCTTAGTAAAAGATTCCTTTTTTAAACCACTTGGCACTGAAATTCAATATTTAATTGATTATTCTGGGAATGCTTGTGGGCGCCACAGTGGTTAGCGTGACGCTACTAGAGCTCGGGGAGTTCTGCAGTTCGGAGTTCAGCTCCGGTGCAGTTCAGCGAGGGAGGAGTCTATGTACGCCCTCCCCGCGCAACGCATGGGTTTTCCCAGGTGCTCGAGTTTCCTCTCAAGCCCAAACAGGTACCGGGTCGGTTAGATGGCCGTTGTAAATTCTCCCCGTCATTAGGTTAGGGTTACTCAGGGTTTTGAGGATGCTTGGATTGAAAGGCCATAAAGGCCTACTCTGCACTGTATTGTTAAGTAAATAAATGAATACAATTTCTGCTAAAGGATTCTGAATAAAAAATAATTCTTCTCAACAAAATAACTTGGTCATGTTGGCACCATAGAGTAGTGGTTAGCACAATGCTTCACAGTACCAGTGACCCAGGGTCAGCTCCTGCCACTACCTGTACAGAATTTGTGCATTCTCCCCGTGACCGCATTGGTTTCCTCTGGTGCTCCAGTTTCCTCCCACAGTCCAAACATGTACAGGTTGGTAGGTTCATTGGTCATTATAAATTGTCCCGTGATTAGGCTCAGTTAACAAGAGAACAACTGTGGCTAACAAGAGAAGTCAAAGCCAACATAAAAGCCAAAGGGAGTGCATATAATACAGCAAAAATTAGTGCGAAGTTAGAGGATTGGGAAGCTTTTAAAAACCAACAGAAGGCAATGAAAAAAGTATTTAAGAAGGTAAAGTTGGACTATGAAATTAAGCTAGCCAATAATATTAAAAAGGAGACCAAAAGTTTGTTCAGATTCATAAAGTGTAAATGAGAGGCAAGAGTGGATATTGGACACTGTAAAACAATGTTGGAGAGGTAGTAATGGGAGACGCGTGTAACCGTCAGGCTCGCCAGCTCACGTGCGTCTAGGGGAATCAAGCTTCGGCCCTGCCAAACTGGGTAATCACATTTGTGTGGTTGCTGTGTAATATACCCCCAGTTACAAACCCACAATGCAAAATATCAGAGAGTACACCATATGCAATTAAATGATAGACTTTATGAATCTTAATCTGAATATAGGGTTAGTAATGAAAATAAGGGCCCAAGTCAAAGTCAAAGTCACGTTGGAGCTCACTCAGTAGTCATTCTTCCACCATCAGTCTCCTCCAAATGTCACCGACCTTCGGGCCCTCAGATCCCAGTCCACTCCATCCGGTGGTCTACCAGCTCTCTCCACATGTGTCCTCTCTCTTCATCTCTCCTCAACAAAATACCGCAAAAAACCCGCTCCCAGACACACAAGAAAGAACAACATTTCTCTCATTGGATAGACACTGAATTCCAAAGTCCCGTTATCTCTAGTCATAACCCAAACATTGCTTCTGCAGAAACCATTACCTTAACAGTAGAACATTACATAGAAACCATTACATTAGCCTTAGCAGTGAAACATTACAGTGCATTACACAAGGAAATGGCAGACAAACAGAATAAGTATTTTGCATTAGTCTTCACTGTAGAAGACACTGGCAGTACGGTGGAAGTTCCAGGTGACAGGGGTCAAGAAGTGTATGAAGTTACCATAACTAGAGAGAAGTTTCTTAGGAAACTAAAGGTCTGATGGTGAATATGTCACCTGGACCAAATGATATACGCTTCAGATTTCTGAAAGAGGTTGCTGAAGAGATTGTGGAGCCATTAGTAATGATCTTTCAAGAATCACTAGATTCTGATATGGTTCCAGAAGGCTGGAAAATTTCAAATGAAACTCCATTCTTTAAGAAGGAAGAAAGGCAGAAGAAATTATAGGCCAGTTAGTCTGACCTCGTGGTTGAGAAGATGTTGGAGTCAATTGTTAAGGATGTGGTTTTGGGGTACTTGGAGGCACATGATAAAATAGGCTGTAGTCAGCATGGTTTCTTCAAGGGAAAATCTTGCCTGACAAATCTGTTGGAATTCTTTGAAGATATAACAAGCAAGATTGACAAAGGAGAATCGGTTGATGTTGTGTACTTGGATTTTAAGAAAGCCTTTGACAAGCTGTCACACATGAGGCTGCTTAACAAGTTACGACCTCACAGTATTACAGGAAAGATTCTAGCCTGGATAAAGCATTGATTGACTGGCAAGAGGCAGATTGGAAATAAAGGGAGTCTTTTCTGGCTGGCTGCCAGTGAATAGTGGTGTTCCACAAGGATCTGTGTTGGGACCGACTCTTTTTACATTATATGTCAATGTTTCAGATGATAGAATTGATGGCTTTGTTGCGAAGTTTACAGATGATATGAAGATAGGTGGATGGGCAGGTAGTTTTGAGGAAGTAGAGAGGCTACAGAAGGACTTAGACAGATTAGGAGAATGAGCAAAGAAATGGCAGATGAAATACAGTGTTGAGACATGTATGGTCATGTACTTCAGTAGATGAAATGAAAGTGTTGACTATTTTCTAAATGAGAGAAAATACAAAAGACTGAGATGCAAAGGCACTTGGGAGTCCTTGTGCAGGATTCCCTAAATGTTTATTTGCAGGTTGAGTCTGTGACGAGGAATTGCGATGTCATCATTCATTTAAAGAGAACTAGATTATAAAAGCAAAGATATAATGTTGAAACTTTATAAAGCACTGCTGAGATGGCCGGCTGGTGGCGCAGTGAGATCAGCGCCAGACTCCGGAGCGAAGGTTCCCGAGTTCGAATCCAGGTCGGGCCACCCCCAAGCACGCTTTCCATCCGTGTCGGGTTGAGTGTCGAGCTAGCCGCTCAGCCTCGTAAAAAATACAAGGGTCGAGTCAGGAATGTTCATAACGTGACCCGGTTAATCCTGACACCACGTGCCAGACAAGAATGGCTGAATGTCTGGTACGACATGCTTAAAAAAAGCTACTGAGATCTCACTTGGAGTATTGTGAGCAGTTTTAAGCCCCTTATATTAGAAAGGTTATGCTGAAACTGGAGAGGATTCAAAGGAGGTTCATGGAAATGATTCTAGGATTGAATGGCTTGTCATATGAAGAGCATTTGATGGTTCTGGACCTATATTCACTTGAATTCAGAAGAATGAGTGGTGACCTCATTGTAACCTATTGAATAGTGAAAGGCCTGGATAAAGTGGATATGGAGAGGATGTTTCCTATGGTGGGGTGTCTGAGGACACAGCCTCAGAATAGTCCTTTTAGAACAGAGATGAAGAGGAATTTCTTTTGCCAAAGGATGGTGAGTCTGTGGAATTCTTTGCCACAGGCAGCTGTGGAGACCAACTCTTTATGTATATTTAAGGCAGGGGCTGAGAGACTCTTGATTGGTTTGGGCATGAATGGATTCGTGGAGAAGGTGGGAGATTGGGGCTGAGAGGAAAAATGGATCAGCCGTGATGAAATGGTGGAGCCGACACAATCGGCTAAATGGCCTAATTCTGGTCCTATATCTTATGCTCTTATTATCAGAGTAACCATGCAGTATACAACTCTTCCCACAGACAGCCACGAAACAAGGTAACACCATGGAACCCGTTTAAAGAAAACATCAAACACCCAAGGCGCAAAAAAAAATCCAAGCCGCTCAAATGGCAAAAAACGAGCAAAAAGCACAGAATATAAAACATCAAACCACAAAATCAGTGAAACAATCTAGGAATATTCAGTTTGTTCATACATATCATATCATTATACTGTGCATTGAGGTAGAACAAGGTAAAACAATAACAATGAACAATAAAGTGTGGACTTAGAATTTAGATTTAAAATTGTGTCGTAGAAATAATGATTGGATCTGCTGGGGGCAGCTTGAAATGAGTCACCGCGTTTTGGTACTATCTTATGATCCCATAAATAATTTCTAAAAACTGACCACCTTGTGAGCATTGGCTCCATCAGCACAATCTAAAATTATAGACATCTTTCTATGACAGAAATCTATCCACTGTTACCGCACCAACTCTACATGGAGCGTATATTCCTTCTCTCAGTCCATGGCTCTTGAGACTTAGATGCTTTAAGCATATTTTAATGTGATGAAGGCTTCTGCCTTCACAGCCCTTTCTGGCAGCAAGCTTGTACAATCCTTGGAAGCCTGATGCTCTCCACCCACTCGAGAAGAGATGCAAACTGCATCTGAAATGCAGAGACTGGAGGGGTGGGGTGGGGTGTGGTGGGGGAGAAGGAAGGAAGGAAGAAATAATACAACAAAACCAATTCAAGTCTCTAGAAGCAGGCTGAAATATTTTGCAGCATTTAATTTTGTTCATTTATTTTAATGAAGGCTCCTGAGATAATTGCAAAAAATTGCAGCGTAGAATGGCTTTGCGAACAATTAAAAGTGAAACTACCCCAGTAATATTGAGTCTAATGTAAAGGTCAAGGGGCTCTTACAAAGTTGACTGATGTCTCAATTAAAAGCTGTTAAAGGACCCGGCTAATATTTCACCTTTATTATGTGCTTGTGACATTTATAATGGACTGAGACAGAATCAATACTTCACACATGTGAAGATCTTGGTGATATCAGGATGACCCTCCTCTCAGCTGAGCAGAAAAATAAAATGGTTATAACATATATCATGCAATGAAAACTGTTGCTGGTGAATCCCTGACTTTTATTGCCCTCATGAGGTAAGCTACACTTTCAGAAGGAAAAACAAACATAACAGGTAAGATCTTCTGCATGTGCACGGGGTTTAATCCAACAGTTTCTGAGTCAGGTGTCACTGAGACAATTATCCTTCACTGTTACAAATTCAGATCCAGTCCTCCTTTCTCCAAATTCCTAGTGGGGGTCAAAAAATTGAGAGGAGGTTTAATTGAGGCTTCACCCACTTGTGAAAAGGTGAACAGAAGACATATTTTGCTTGACAGAGAGGCCCACAGCTAGTAGTCAATCTGTAAATTAATGCATGAGAAGGGAATTGGGGAAAATAAACTTTCTGCCACTGAAATACTCAGGAGAGTGGAACTTGCTGCCAGAAAGGGTTGTGAAGGCAGAAGCCCTCATCACATTAAAATATGCTTAAAGCGTCTAAGTCTCAAGAGCCATGGACTGAGAGAAGGAATATACGCTCCATGTAGAGTTGGTGCGGTAACAGTGGACTGACTTCTGTGATATAAAAATGTCTATAATTTTGCGATATCATGTCCCTGAAATCAGGCTTGATCTGTTTTAGGTGTGTTTTTAGGCAGTTCCAACACCTTCTTGAGGGCATTTAAAGATAGACACGATAGGTACTTGAAAATGAGTATAATCTCTGGTGACATCAACATAAAGCCCAGAATTATCCATAGCTACACTCTGGGGAAAATGGAATCAGTTATGCCACAAAGGATGGAATCTGGTGCTTTCAACAGATAGATTCCCCTTGAAAAATCACCACGTTGTTTAAAGAAACTTCCAGTCAAGATGGCGCCAAGCTGTGATGTTTGTTGAGGCCATGGCTCAGACTTAATTATTTTTTTAGGATTGTAGGGATGGCTTCTAGAACAGTGCAGGGAGTGAGGAGACAGGTTAGGGACAGGGATGAGAGGAGTTAGATGTCACTGGGCAGTAAATGAAGAGTCAGGGGAAGGAGCCAGAGTCCAGGTTGAAACACTCTTTGGTGGAAGGTCAACGATTTCCATGGATTGATGTTGGATTAGTAGGCCCCGTGGACAAGAGCTGGTCACCCACTACAGCCAGTCTGGCGAGTACTGGGATCAGATGTGTAAGCGGGCAGGAGACACAAGAACCAGTAACCCCCTAGGTTGCCGAGACCTGGGGCTGGATGTCCATGTGCATCTGGAGTTTGAGACCCAGATGGTAAAATCCTTTTAGTCCTTTTGCTGACACTGAGGACTCAAGCCCAAAGGACAAAAACTGAAGTTGCTGAGTTTGGAAGTCGAGGCCCGATAATTGAAGCCCCTGGGTCAGAGTGTCAGACATCGGAGGCATGGTGTCTCCGGTCACTATGGCGATCTGGGGGTGGCCTTTACTGAGGTTGGAAGTGTGTGTGTGTGTGTGTGTGTGTGTGTGTGTGTGTGGAGGGGGGGAGAAGGGACAGGAGGGAGGCAAGAGGTTGGTTTGGTTGCTGTTGTTGTGTTGTTGATTGTGTTCTTCTGCTGAACATTGTAGGCACGCCATGTTGGTGTCAGAAGGTGTGGCAACAGAATAGGAATCAGAATCAGGTTTATTATCACCAGCATGTGACGTGGAATTTGTTTGCTTAGCAGCAGCAGTTCAATGCAATACATAATCTAGCAGAGAAAAACATAATACAGGTGTCCCCCGCTTTTCGAATGTTCGCTTTACGAAACCTCACTGTTACGAAAGACCTACATTAGTTCCCTGTTTTCGCTAACAGAAGGTGTTTTCACTGTTACGAAAAAGGCAGTGCACGGAAAAAGCAGCGCGCGCCCCTAGCAGCTGCTTCTCCCCAGGAATGGCATGCTAGCCGGCACTACTTAAACATGTGCCTGTGAGCAGCCGTTTGCAAGATGAGTTCTAAGGTATCAGAAAAGCCTAAAAGAGCTCAAAAGGTTGTTACACTTAGCGTAAAACTGGACATAATTAAGTGTTTCGATCGTGGTGAACGAAGTAAGGACAAAGTGAGTTTGGCTTGTGGAAGTTGACGAAGATGATGTTGAAGAGGTTTTGGCATCCCATGACCAAGAACTGACAGATGAAGAGCTGATGCAATTGGAAGAGGAAAGGATAGCAATTGAAACCGAATAAGTAATGATAAAGTACGACTTTAATTTTGAAAGGATACGTCGGTTTAAGGCATATTTGCAACATGGTTTGAGTCCTTACAAAGAACTGTATGATAGAAAAATGCGCAAGGCTAAGCAGTCAAGCATACGGTACTGTCATTTTTCAAGCCTTCCACATCAGCCACAGCAGACGACGAACCTCAACCTTTGACATCGAGGCAGGCAGAGATACAAGAAGATGAGCTGCCTGCTTTAATGGAAACAGACGATGATGAGATGATACCCCAGTGTCCCACCACCCCAACCCCCAGGCCGCGGACAGATACCGATTCGCGGAGAATGCAGAGGTAGCCGGGATCCACACAGCACATTTTTAAGAAAAAAGCTGAAATAAACATGCTAATTAATTAGGTGCCGCCCCGGCACGTAATTGTCGGCCCAGATCAGAGGCGATGCAATCGGCAATCGCCTCTGATCTGGGCCGACAATTACATAGAACATAGAACATAGAATAGTACAGCACAGTACAGGCCTTTCGGCCCACAATGTTGTGCCGACCCTCAAACCCTGCTTCCCACATAAGCCCCCACCTTAAATTCCTCCATATACCTGTCTAGTAGTCTCTTAAACTTCACTAGTGTATCTGCCTCCACCACTGACTCAGGCAGTGCATTCCACGCACCAACCACTCTCTGAGTAAAAAACTTCCTCTAATATCCCCCTTGAACTTCCCACCCCTTACCTTAAAGCCATGTCCTCTTGTATTGAGCAGTGGTGCCCTGGGGAAGAGGCGCTGGCTGTCCACTCTATCTATCCGCAAAGAATGCAGCAGTACAGTGGTAGCCGGGTGGCACCTAATTAATTAGCATGTTTATTTCGGCTTTTTTCTTAAAGATGTGCTGTGTGCCTCCCGGCTACCACTGTACTGCTGCATTCTTCGCGGATCGATATCGGTCAGCGGTCCGGAGGGTGGGGGCCACTGCACCACCCAAACACCGACAACTCAGTCTAACACATCATCATCAATGTGCTCGGCAAACTGTCTTCCCGATTCCCGTAAGTGATACTACACTGTACATACATTATTTCTACTTTATATAGGCTGTGTATTTTACGTGTTATTTGGTATGATTTGGCAGCTTTCATAGCTTAAAGGATCCTGGAGAGCGCTTGTGCCATGTTTTTGCCAAGAGCGCTTGCGTGAGGTTTTCGCTACGGAGAACAGTACAGGCAATGATTGTGGAAAAGTATTTCTACTTTATATAGGCTGTGTATTTATCATATCATTCCTGCTTTTACTATTTGTTACTGTTATTTTAGGTTTTGTGTGTTATTTGGCATGGTTTGGTAGGTTATTTCTGGGTCTGCGAACGCTCACAAATTTTTCCCATATAAATTAATGGTAATTGCTTCTTTGCTTTACGACATTCCGGCTTACGAACCGTTTCATAAGGATGCTCTACCTTCGGATGGCGGGGGGAAACCTGTAATCAATAAAATAAGAAAAATATAAAAGATATATAAATAAATCAATTATTGTATACGTATATTGAATAGACTAAATGGAAGTGCCCAAGGATTCGATGTCTATTTAGGAATCAGATGACAAAGGGGAAGAAGCTGTTCCTGAATCGCTGAGTGTGTGCCTTAAGGCTTCTGTACCTCCTACTTGATGGCAACAGTGAGAAAAGGGCATGTCCAGGGTGCTCAAGGTCCTTAATACTGAACGCTGCCTTTCTGAGACATTGCTCCCTGAAGATTTCCTAAGTACTGTGTAGGCTAGTACTCAAGATGGAGCTGACTAGATTTACAACCCTCTGCAGCTTCTTTCAGTCCTGTGCAGTAGCCCTCCCCCACCCCCGCATACTAGAAAGTGATGTAGCCTCTCAGAATGCTCTCTGCGGTACATCTATAGAAGTTTTTGAGTGTATTTGTTGACATACCAAATCTCTTCAAACTCCTAATGAATTATAGCTACTGTCATGCGCTCTTTATAACTACATCGATATGTTGGGACCAGGTTAGATCCTCAGAGATCCTGACACCCAGGAACTTGAAGCTGCTAACTCTCTCCACTTCTGATCCCTCTATGAGCATTGGTATGTGTTCCTTCATCTTACCCTTCCAGAAGTCCACAATCAGCTTTTTCGACTTACTGACGTTGAGTGCCAGGTTGCTGTGGTGACACCACTCCACTAGTTGGTGTATCTCACCCCTGTATGCCCTTTCGTCACTACCTGAGATTAATGGTTGTATCATCAGGAAATTTTTAGATGGTGTTTGAACTATGCCTAGCCACACTGTCATGGGTATAGAGAAAGTAGAGCAGTGGGCTAAGCACACACCCCTGAGGTGCGCCAGTGTTGATGGTCAGTGAGGAGGAGATGTTATCACCAATCCACACAGATTGTGGTTTTCCAGTTAGGAAGTCGAGGATCCAACTGCAGAGGGAGGAACACTTGCAGGCTGCCCCGAACACATTCTTAGGTTGTGCTGGCTGTTAATGCAAACAATGCATCTCAGAGCATGTTTCAATGCACATGTGATAAATCAGAACATTTGAACATCTGAAGGTCTGAAATAGTGCAGGGTGCATCACATCGGGAGTGAAGCATCCAAAGAGGACAAGTACGATTCCTCGATGAGATCAGACTCAGTATAGCACTGCTGGGATTATATCATGATAAGGCTGATTAGATAGGATATTGTCAGTGCTGTCTGGCTGGGAGGATGACGTGCCACAACTGATCAAGAAGTTGTCAGCGAACAATGCTGTTTCAGGTGCCATCTTCCAGATAGTCCACAGAACTGTTTCTTTCATCTCTTCTACATCTTCTTTTCATTTTAAATGTGTTCCTGATACAGTTAGAGCCTGCAATCTACAGTTTGAAGACTGACTGAGCAATCTGGCACTTTTTTGTCTCTGAGAAAATTCCAGCAGGCAAGCAGCCACGTGGTCTAGAAACTTCCAGACAGGGTGCGAGCCCAAGATCGACCCCATTTCTCACTGATCTCACTGATTAAAGCACCGAGGAAGATCGAAACATCGATGCGAATGCAGAAGGCAAGTGAGTACTCAGTGCTGTCTGCCAGCCTCTCGTTTACTGTTGCTGAAGGAAGGAGTCTGTATGTGACGGTCTCTTTCTCTCCCACGCTCACCGCACCCAAGTGAAGGTCCCTGCATTTGAACGGTCTCTCCTGTGAAGCCATCAGAAGATGATACCAAAGCTCTGGGTTTGCGATGTCTGGACTGGACTGTGGATCTCTTGCACTCTTTCAGTTTCATGTTTTGTATTCTGTGTTTTTTGCCCATTCTTTCATGTTGCTGTTCATGCAACTTGCCAATTTGTTCTTTTTTTTACGCTGGGGGATTGGGGTTTGGAGTTCAATGTTCTTGTTGCCGTAGCATGACTTATTTGTTTTTTTTAAAGCGGGGGTGGGCGGTGGTTGGGGTTTGATGTTCTTGTTGCCATTTGCATGATTTGTTTAGTTCACTCATGAGCAGGTGGGGTTGGGTCGATGTTTTTCTTTGTACGGCACCATGGTTTTCTTTGTTTCATGTCTTTTCTTTGTTTAGACGAATCTCGGGGTTGAATACTGCATTCGTATCTGAATAATAACTGTACCTTGAACCTTGAACACAAAAACACATGTCTTTCTCTGCAAGGTTTTGACAGCTCTCCTGTCACACTGTGCCTTCTCTAGTCTAGATCACAGCTACTGCAGGGTTCTATACTGAAGCCACATAGACTCCTCTTCAGTGCAGTCTTTCCCCAGTCAGTCAGCTGTCTGGTCCCTGGCAGAGTTGAAACTCTGAAGGAAGAACCAGCAGGGAGCAGTTTAACATTCTCATGGCGAGGAGAGATAATGATCATCAGCCGGTGGCTTCCAGTGGACTGAAAGCTGACACTTGCAACCCGACTGGAACAAAGCAACAGTGCACCCTGATTAGCTGGTGGGAGATGCTGCTCTTCATTAGGATCCTCTCCTACTCAGGCTGCAAAATCCCACAAGCAGAGTATCACTAGTCTGCAGGAATCCAGAGATGGGAACTTACCTCTGCCTTCCTGCATGCCCCATTTCCCGACCAGCCCAATCCTTGCATCCCTCCCTCTTTCTCCAGACCTACTGATATTGAGCAGGGTCCAACTCAGATAGAGAGAGTCTGCCAGAGTACTCATGGAAAGGCAGAGATCGGGGCCTGCTAAGTTCTGTAGGCAAGGGCAGGAAGCAACACATGGTGAGCCAGATGCTGAACATCAGGGTTTCCAAATTTAATTCCTGTTTTTATTACTGTTGCCTGCACCAAGATACAGTGAAAATATTGCCTGGCATACTGTTCATACCTTCACTCCATCTGCTACAAGCAGGAATTCCTGGCAGCCAACAATTCCCATTCCCATTCCGACCTGTCGGTCCACAGCCTCCTCTACTGCCAAGGAGGGACCACTCTCAGGCTGGAGGAGCAACACCTCATACTCCATCTTGGTACCCTCCAACCTGATGGCATGAACATTGGTTTCTCTAACGTAGTAAGTTCTTTTTCTTCAGCCCTTCCCCTTTTCCGTTGATCACATCCCAGCTTCTCACTGCATTCCCCCCTTCCCCACCTTCTCCTTTACCTGGTTTCACCTCTCCTAGCTTGTGCTCCTTCCCTTCTCCCACCTCTTATTCTGGCCTCCTTCACACTTCCATTCCAGTCCTGAAGGGTCTTGGCTCGAAACATTGAATGTCCGTGGATACCGAGTTCCTGCAGCGAGTTATGTATACTGCTCATGAATGATCTGTTACCTCAATGGTTCTGTCCTCTACCAACCCCACATCCCTTGAATCAATATATACTGTGACTGATGTCTGGAATAGACAGTTATGAGGAATCAATATCCTTCTGCCGTTTCAAACAGAACAGCATATTGTTCTACATTCATTGTAAGGTCTAAACGAGATGAAGAGTTCCCCTCATCTCCTTCTTACCATGAATCATAGAACAGTAGAGCATTGAAAGAGGTCCTTAGGGTCCTGGTCCGAAACGTCAACTCTTTATTCCTTTCCTTAGATGCTGCCTGACCTGCTGAGTTCCTTCTGCATTTTGTGTGTGTACCTAAATACACCACTGGAACTGTACTTAGCCTCACGGTCCTAAGTATAAATCAAGTACAGCAGGTAGAGCAGTGGGATAAGCACACAGCCTTGTGGTGCACCTGTACGAATGGAGATCATGGAGGGGATATTGTTGACAATTCAAACTGAGCAAATTGAGTATCCTGTTGCACAAAGAGGTATCGAACCTAGTTCTCGGAGCTTATTGATTACCTGTAAGGGAACGATAGCGTTGAGTGCTGAGCTGCAGTCAATAAAGAGTATCCTGATGTATGTACCTTCACTGTCCAGATGTTCCAGAGTGGAGCGAAGAGCCAGTGAAATGGCATCTACTGTTGAACTGTGGTGAAAATTGGAGTGGATCCAAATCACTCCTCAGTCAAGAGTTGATACGCTTCAAGGCCAGCCTCTCAAAGAACTTCATCACTGTGGATGTAATAATCACCGAGGCAGGTTACCACGTCCTTCTTGGTGTAGTGCAGGTAAAAGATGAAGTGAAAGATCATAATGTGGTAGATTGTGATGTCAAGAATTCATCTAATCACACAAGACGTTCTGACAATAGAGGGACAGAAGCTGTGCTTGAGCCTGGAGGTACGTGCTCTCAGGCTTTTGTATCTTCTGCCTGATGGGAGAGGGGAGAAGAGAGATAATTTATGGGGCTTTGATTATGCTGGCTGCCTTACTGAAGCAGTGAGACGTATTAAAGGCATCCGTTAGTCTTGCGAGACCATGGATCTGCGCCTGGAAAGTCTTCACTCTCCAGGGCGCAGGCCTGGACAAGGTTGTATGGAGGACAGGCAGTTGCCCATGCTGCAAGTCTCCCCTCTCCACACCACTGATGTTGTCCAAGGGAAGGGCATTAGGACCCATACAGCTTGGCACCAGTGTCGTCGCAGAGCCCTGTGTGGTTAAGTGCCTTACTCAAAGACACAACATGTTGCCTTGGCTGGGGCTCGAACTCACAACCTTCAGATCGCTAGTCAAATGCCTTAACCACTTGGCCACGTGCCCACAATAAGTATAGAGAGAGTGTATAGAGGGAAGGCTGGTTTTTGTGATGTGCTGAGCTGTGTCCATAACTCTGTACAGTTTCCCGCGGTCACATGCAGAACAGTTGCCGTATCGAGTCATTGTGTAGCCAGATAGAATGCTTTCTATGCTGCACCAGTGAAAATTGGTAAGGGTCAGTGGAGACATGCCAATTTCTTTTTAGCCTGCTGAGGAAGTAAAGGCATAGGCAGACTATCAGAGTTTTAACACATATGTGAGGAAGTGTGAGAGCATTCATGAAAGAAACTGTGTGAAATAAAGCCGATCACACCTAGCGGTTGCGAGCTGAACGAGTGTGAGTTGTGAGTGAAATGCTTTGTTTCCGTGGAGAACCACTTATCCCCATTTCATACCTTGAAATGGTCAATTGATGAAAAGACTTAAAATGAACCTCCAATGGAGTCTCAGGGGGAATTTCTTGTTACTGTGAGATTACAGGCTTCACTGGCTTGAAATGTTAGCCCCTAAGGCACCTCTCTACACAGGTATTGCCAATCTGATCAATTATTGTTACATACAGTACACTTCACTATGGAAGTTAAATTGTGGAATGCTGACCACTCAGTATTCGGCCAGAGCCAATCAATGGGCTTGTCTCAATCAAAATCAGTGCCTGGATGTGAAAGGCTTTTAAATATATTTACTTGAAGAACCAATATGGCAAATGATTGAAGTGTCACAAATAGCTGGTTTTCAGTGTCTCTCTCGCAGTTCTCCACTGTTATCAGTGGAGACTTAAGAGATTGCAGATACTGGATTCTGAAGCAACAAACAATCTGCTCAAGGAACTCAGTGGGGAGAGAGGAACGTTCAATGTTTTGTGCCAAAACCCTGCTGCGGGGTCCTAATGTCATGGCAGGACCGGACACGAGTCTGGAAGAATGGCAGACTCTGTCATGGTGAGCGCCGGCAATGGCACAATCCTGGAGCAGAGGGACGGCAGACTCCCCGTGAAGAGATGGAAACTGGAGGTTAGACATGGGAATACCAACAGAGCATTGGAGGCACCAGTGAGCAGCTCCTCCAGACAAATCATTCTCCACGAACACAGAAACAAACTGAGAATCCCCTTTAAATAATGCAGGAAACCCGCGCCAGTCACAACTAACTTGAGAAGATTAAACCGAAAACATCAGGGCTTAATGACTGGCTAGGACAACAAGTGCTTGAGAATCTGAAAGCCCCAATACTCTATGGCAAACTGGAGCAGCCCACAAACTAATGACACCTAATGCAGGATTTCGACTGAAACATTGAAAATTCCTCTCCTCCCACAGATGCTGCTCGACACACTGAGATCCTCCAGCAGCTCGTTTGTTGCGGCTTAGCGGTGAGCCTTGCTTTGTTTAGATGAGCTTCATTTGTCACAAATACATTGATGCATGCAGTAAAAAGCGTCTTTTGCACCAACAGCCAAAACAGTCCGAGGATGTGCTGGGGGCAGCCCACAAGTGTCACCGTGCTTCTGGCGCCAACGTTGCGTGCCCACAACTCACTAACCCTAACTGCACGTCTTTGAAATGTGGAAGGAAACCCAGCAGACACAGGGAGAATGTACAAACACCTTACGGACAGTGGTGGGAATCGAACCTGGATCGGTAATCGTTAGTGCTGTCAAGTGTTGCATGAGCCGACATGCTTGAATGTCTATGATAACTCAGAAATTGTGTAGCTCCAGTGGTTGATGGCTGGATTGAGTTTTTCTCTGATCTTGGCAATCTATTTGCAAATGTTTTGTCACTGTATGAGCAGACATCATCACTGTACTGCTCATTTCTGGTGTGTCCTCTGAATGCTTGGCCTTTATATACGTATTGATCAGCTGATTCGTCATCAATGTGGGGGGGGGAAGGGGGTCTCATCACCAGTTGGTTGGTAGCAAACTCTGCATTTTGCCCACATTGGCTTATAAATGGGACTGAGGTCTACATGTCTGTTGACAGACCTGTTTGCAGAAAACCACGCGTCTAGGAATTCTCCTGTATGCCGTGTGTTTGCTTGTGACATGACTTTCAGCGATGCCAGTTGAATTTGTGCCCTTCTCGATCTTCATGGGGAGAGACTAAGGAGAGTTGGCCATGCCACTTACAGCCAGTTGATGTACATGGATCCTTGTGAATGCTTTTTTTCCAGTTTGGCCGACATAATATTTGCTGCAGTTCCCACTTTGGATTTTGTAGACCACATTGGTCTCATCCTATAGCTTGGTTTGTTCCTTTGCTCTGCAGAGTACTCTCTGAAATCTTGCTGTTGGGTGTCTATAGCTCAACCCACAAGGCATTTGTATCAACGTGATCCAGATTAAACTTTAACTCTTGTATGGATCTCTTCCTTCTGTGAATGATAGATGAAAACCAGTTTGTGCTTTATTTTTTGCAGATTTAATCTGTCATTTTAAGGCATTTTATTCACTTAATAGGCCCACTGAGGAAATTTTGCAACTGCTCAGGAATCTGGGGAATTGAAAGCAAAAAAAAATGCATGTTTCCAATTATATCTGTAAGTACTTTGAAATGAGCAGGCCTTGAAATACACACATAAACTTCAATTACACTCTTGTTTGTCGCAAGAATTCACCACTTCCCATTGCCCCTGTGAAACAATTTGGCCTATTTATGTAGACTTTAGTCATTGCCTGTCAGTGCACATTTAAGTTACGAGGCTGTCAGCAGGTAGCTTGTTAGTTTTGGTTGAGTGACACTGAGTTCTAGAGGAACATATGAACATTTATGCAGAAGACTACATTTGGATGTCTAATACTGAAGGGAAGGCGCCAGATATTTAAAACCATGGAGGCACGGTGACAAGAATATCGGGCAGTTAACCCACTGCAAATTCAGTGAAAGAAAGACTCACATTGTTACAGTGCCCTTGATGCCCTGAGTGTATTGCACAGGGCTTTGCAGCTAATGAAGTATTTTAGCACGTAGTTTTGTAATGCTGCTGCCTGCAAATTTGCACATTCCGCAGCTGGAAACATGTTCCGTTGTGTGGTGCTGTTGGTGAGAGATGCACTTCACCCGATACATGGGGAGTTGGGATATTATTTCCCTCTGCTCTCCTTTGAAGTAGCAGCATGGGATTTGAGAGCTTTGGTCCTAATCCAAAATACAGCACTTCTGACACTATGGCACTCCCTCAGTGTGGTGAGGGGTTTTTATGAGCTGGCTTCATCCCTGTCCTGCAGCTCTGTGAAGTATCACCAGAGCAGATCAATTCATCCCTTCAGTATGATTTTTATTTGCACAGTTTGTATTCTTTTGCACATTGTCTGTCAGTCTATTCAGGAATGATATCCCTCCCCCTCCTGTCTTCTCCTATCATTTCAGATCTCCCCCTCCCCTCCCACTTTCAAATCTCTTACTATCTCTTCTATCAGTTAGTCCTGACGAAGGGTCTTGGCCCGAAACGTCGACTGTACTTCTTCCTATAGATGCTGCCTGGCCTGCTGCGTTCCACCAGCATTTTGTGTGTGTTTCATAAAATTCTATATTTTTCCCTTTTTCCTGTGAATGTCTGCAAAAAAATGACAGGATAGTATGTTGTAGCATACTGTACATGTATTTATTTAAGATATTTATTTTGAACTTTTTAACTTTGAAGTGCGAGGGGAAATTAAGAGTTGCAGACAACTGGTCTCTTCCCTGAAATAACCTTTCTCATGCGACTCTCCAACATCTATCCCAACGTCCCACACAGCTGATGAGGAAAACGTTTCCAACTGAGCCCCAAAATCCTCATGATTTTCCTGGGTGTTGCTCTAGAAATCTAGCATCTGCTGAATCTTCTGTGAAATGTGTGAAAATGATCAGCAAATAAGCAATTTCTCAAATTAGCCTAATGTTGTTCAAAGTACTTACAAGGGCATGTGACCATGAAGAAACAGAGCAGAGTAGTCCACATGACTATTCTCTACCGTTTACTAAGCTCATGGCAGAACTTTAACGTAAACCACACTACAACCAAGTACCAAATCCCTTCGTCAAATAATTTAACAATCTTACTCATATAGCAATGCACTTCGTGGACAATTTATTAGGTGTGGGGGGTACGTAATAAAGTAGCTTCTGAGTGTATCTCAGTATGTTCATGGTCTTCTTCTGCTGTAGCTCATCCACTTCAAGGTTTAACAGGTTGTGCATTCAACGATGCTCTTCTGCACTGTTGTAACACGTTATCTGAGTTACTGTCATTTCCTCTTAGCTTAAACCAGTCTGGCCATTCTCCTCTGATCACTCTCACTAACAAGGAGTTTTTGCACACGGGGCTGCTGCTCACTGGGTATTTTTTAATCTTTTGCACCATTCTCTGTAAGCTCTGTGGATGGTTGTGGATGAGAATCTCAGAAGACTAGCAGTTTCAGAGATACTCAAACCATCCTGTCTGGCATCAACAATCATTCCATAGTCAAATTTCCTTAGATCACATTTCTTCCTTATTCTGACGTTTGGTCTGAATGACATCTGAAACTCTTGACCATGTCTGCATGCTTATATGCATTGAGTTGTTGACACAAGATTGGCTGATATGATATTTGCTTTTCTGACTAGGTGTACAAGTGTAACTAATATAGTGGCCACAGTGTAAGTGAATATGACCTACAACGGGCATTTTCTCAATTAGCCAAACACTGTTGAAAATATTTATAAGGACCTGTGACTATGAGCAAAAGGAGCGGAGTAGTCCACATGATCCTTTTATTCAGATCATGGCTGATCCTTGACACTTTCCCAAGCGTTTCCCAAATCCCCAACTTAAACAATTTAGTAATCTCACTATCATATATGCTCATTGTCAGAATGTCCATAGCCACCAGAACTGTCATGGATTCAGAAAGTTTAGAATGGAAAGAATTCTGTTAATCTCAGCCTAAGATGGTTCTCCCCTTATCCCAAAGAGTCACCAACAACTAGGGAGATGACTTCTCGGAATCTATCTTGACAAACCTTTTAGGAACCATATATGTTTTAGTGGGTGGCTGAGAGGATATATGTCCCCACCAAAGAAAGCGTAAGGCGCTCCTTCCCTCTGCTAGCCTGCAGATCACTCTTGGGAGAGGAGTAGCATCTGTCTGGACCCCAATCAAGGTCACATGAAGCCACGGGAGCAGGTGGTGAGTGGTTTTATGAGTAACTGGTTATGCAACCACTGATGCCAGGCAAACAATCTCTGAAGAGTATAGATAATGTTTGGGGTTACTCATCTTGTGGAAATACTTCCCAGAAGACAATGGCAAACCACTTCTGTAGAAAATTTTGCCGAGAGCAGCCATGGTCAAAGACCATAAGCACCTACATCATACAGCACCGCAATTATGATGATGATGATGATGATAATATTTTAGGGAGATTAAGTTTATATTTATGAACACCAAAGAATATGGAATTAAAGCAGAAAATACCTGGTGTGGTTAGTACATTCCATGGAAAGAAACAGAATTAACATTTCAGTCCATGGTCTTGACGAAATGTTATTGAACAAAATATTAACTTGGTGTCACTCTCCACACAAGCTGCCCAGTCTGCTGAATTCTTTGCGTATTTTCTGTTTTTATTTGAGATTTCCACCATTTTGATTTTGGATCATGCTTGCATCTTCTCCAGGTCAATATTCCTTGCATGTGAAGACTAAAACTCACACAAAGCTCCAGGTTTTGTCTTATCTTTTCTACCCCGCCAAATTTCCTTTACTGGTGATGCACCCACCCCTGGATTTAGGCTAACATACCATTTAGAAACAGAAAACCTACAGCCAAATACAGGCCCTTCGGCCCACAAAACTGTGCCGAACATGTCCTTACCTCAGAAATTAACTTCCCTAATTATTTGATAGTGCAGTATTTTTCTGTATGAGTTTCCAAAATCCAACATAGAACAGGGAACAGAACAGCTCAAGAACGGTTCTTCATCCCTAGATACCTACTGCATGATTAAAGTATCCAAATTTGAATCAGGTTTATAATCATTGATATACATCATGCAATGTGTTGTTTTGCAGCAGCTGTACAGTGCAATGCCTAAAAAGTATAAGTTACTGCTGTGTATTTAATATTTCAATAATATTTGAGTAATCTTGTACATATATTGGTTGATTAAACATTCTTGTTTATTTAAGCAATTAATTGCTGGTTATATGTAAAAATATGTTAAGTGTTTACATCATCACGCCATACTTGTCAATGAAAGAAAACAATATTTGACATTCTCATGAAAGTACGCCCCTCCTCCTTCCCTTTATCTCGTGGTCCACTCTCCCCTTCTATCAGATTCCTTCCTCTTCAGCCCTTTACCTTTCGCACCTATCATCTTCCAGCTTCTAATGAAGGGTTCTCTGCTCGAAATGTCGACTGTTTATTCCTTTCCATAGATGTTGCCTGACCTGCTGAGTTCCTCCAGCATTGTGCGTTGCTCTGGATCTCCAGCGTCTGTAGAATCTCTTGTGTTGGGCTTTTACTTCAGTGTGGAGACAATTACTTAGACAACCTGCAGTCACGTCACCCACTGGGAAATAAGAGCCATTAGGAAGCAGTGGAGAAATGAGCTAAAAAGTGCTGAGTCATTAGCAGTCGCCCGTGAATGGCTTAATGTGCTGCTACTCTCATCTGGGTGATTAAACTGCGTTCTGGCCAAAGAGTTGCTGGCTAATCAAATGCAAACGATCTTTTGATAGACTCGAAGTAATGACATCAGGGACATTAATCGCACAGTGGGAATACCATTACACGATAAAGACCAGGAAGACCAGCCAAAGGCATCAAATGAAAGCAATTACCTTTGATTTTTGTACACAAGTAGCAGACGTACTGATAGATTACATGGACACATTCCTCATCTCAGAGCTGGATGGTATTTAGGATGCCGTAGTTTATTATACTATCGTCAACATTTACCTTTGTCAGCCGTCTAGATAATCTCTCCCATGGGGTTTAACATGGCTCGGCAAGCAGGGGTGGACTTCCAATCACTTTCCAGAGACTTAAGCGCAAGTAGTGATTGTAACTGTGGAATGCTCTGCCTCAGAAGGCAGTGGAGGCCAATTCTCTGAATTCTTTCAAAAAAGAGTTAGATAGAGCTCTTAAAGATAGTGGAGTGAAGAGATATGGGGAGAAGGCAGGAAAAGGGTACTGATTGTGGATGATCAGCCATGATCACAGTGAATGGTGGTGCTGGCTCGAAGGGCTGAATGGCCTACTCCTGCACCTATTGTCTATTGTCGCACTCTGGTTCAGTACTGAGGGAGTGCAGCATACTCTCTAGAGCGTTATTTCATATAAAATGCTAATTTGAGTCCCTGCTTGCATAGAATCAGAATCAGTTTTATTATCACAGGCATATCTCATGAAATCAGTTGTTTTGCAGCAGCAGTACAGTGCAATATATAAACATAACTATGAAGAATTGTTTCTCCATTATGTGCTGTGTCACTTGACATGGTCAATCATAGTCTTTCCATGACCGTGGTTGTCCTTGGCAAATTTTTCTGTAGAAGTGGTTCGCCATTGATTTCTGGGCAGTGTCTTTGCAAGACAGTTGACACCAGCCATTATCAATACTCTTCAGAGATTGTCTGTCTGGGGTCAGTGGTCGCATAACCACGATTTGTGACATGCACGGTCCACCACCTGCTCCCCTGGCTTCACGTGACTCTGATCCATGAGGGTGGGAGTAAGCAAGTGCTACACCTTGCCCAAGGGTGACCTGCAGGCGAGCAGAGGGAAGGAGCACCTTACATCTCCTTTGCTATAGACGTATCTCCAACCAGCCACCCAACCAATAAGAATATATAAGATCTAAATAAATAGAGCAAAACAGAGCAAGAATAGTGAGCCATAAACACATAAGATTCCGTTGTCGCTAAAATTCCAGGGGAACACATACACAAAATGCTGGAGAAGCTCTGTGGGTCAGGCAGTATCTATGAAGAAGAATAAACATTTGACATTTTGGGCCGAGATCCTTCATCAGTCCTGTTGATACACATCAAACATTTATTCCTTTGCATAGTTGCTGCCTGATCTACTGAGTTCCTCCAGTATTTTGTATGTGTCACTCTGCAAAACAGTGAGGTAGTGTTCATGGGTTCATGGACCATTTAGAAATCCGATGGCAGAGGGAGAAAGGCTGTTCCTAAAATATTGAGTGTGTGTTTTCAGGCTCGTATACTTCCTCATTGATGATGGTAATGAGAAGAGGGCATGTTCTAGATAGCAAGGGATATTTTCATCCTGGATCTAAAATAAATAGTGCAAAATAGAGCAAAAATAGTGAGCCATAAACACATACGTTTCCGTAGTCACTGAAATTTCACAGGAACACACGTAAGAGATTCCATGATAATTTTGTCCCCAGGGACCTAGCAAGTATATGTCTTTCTACTAAAAACTATTTTTGCCTTTCCCACACTGTTGCCTGGGGGATATTCGCCATTTTCTGGGAGATGCAACTCTTATAAACCTCAATTACAAATGATCACCCCTTTATCTTGTAACAATGTCTCCTGTTCAAGATTCTCCTGAAGATTAAGTGCTTCCTTCCCAACAGGCTTTACAACTATCCAATATTTTTGTGTCAACACTACTCATGACTAGGTTTTTTTTCATAAATTCCAGATCATTAATTGAATTTAAACTCAACAGCAAGTGCAGTGGGTTCATGCAACAAAACATATGCAGTAGATCAGGCAGTGTCCGTTGGGAGAGAAACAGGAGCCATTTTCAGGTTGACAACAGGAATTCTGCAGATGCTGGAAATTCAAGCAACACACATAAAAGTTGCTGGTGAATGCAGCAGGCCAGGCAGCATCGCTAGGAAGAGGTGCAGTCGACGTTTCAGGCCGAGACCCTTCGTCAGGACTAACTGAAGGAAGAGCGAGTAAGGGATTTGAAAGTTGGAGGGGGAGGGGGAGATGCAAAATGATAGGAGAAGACAGGAGTGGGAGGGATGGAGCCAAGAGCTGGGCAGGTGATAGGCAAAAGGGATACGAGAGGATCATGGGACAGGAGGTCCGGGAAGAAAGACAAGGGGGGGGGGACCCAGAGGATGAGCAAGGGGTGTGTTCAGAGGGACAGAGGGAAAAAAAGGAGAGTGAGAGAAAGAATGTGTGTATAAAAATAAGTAACAGATGGGGTACGAGGGGGAGGTGGGGCATTAGCGGAAGTTAGAGAAGTCGATGTTCATGCCATTAGGTTGGAGGCTACCCAGACGGAATATAAGGTGTTGTTCCTCCAACCTGAGTGTGGCTTCATCTTTACAGTAGAGGAGGCCGTGGATAGACATGTCAGAATGGGAATGGGATGTGGAATTAAAATGTGTGGCCACTGGGAGATCCTGCTTTCTCTGGCGGACAGAGCGCAGGTGTTCAGCAAAGCGGTCTCCCAGTCTGCGTCGGGTCTCGCCAATATATAAAAGGCCACATCGGGAGCACCGGACGCAGTATATCACCCCAGCCGACTCACAGGTGAAGTGTTGCCTCACCTGGAAGGACTGTTTGGGGCCCTGAATGGTGGTAAGGGAGGAAGTGTAAGGGCATGAGTAGCACTTGTTCCGCTTACATGGATAAGTGCCAGGAGGGAGATCAGTGGGGAGGAATGGGGTGGACGAATGGACAAGGGAGTTGTGTAGGGAGCGATCCCTGGGGAATGCAGAGAGAGGGGGGGAGGAAAAGATGTGCTTAGTGGTGGGATCCCGTTGGAGGTGGCGGAAGTTACGGAGAATAATATGTTGGACCCGGAGGCTGGTGGGGTGGTAGGTGAGGACCAGGGGAACCCTATTCCTAGTGGGGTGGCGGGAGGATGGAGTGAGAGCAGATGTACGTGAAATGGGGGAGATGCGTTTAAGAGCAGAGTTGATAGTGGAGGAAGGGAAGCCCCTTTCTTTAAAAAAGGAAGACATCTCTCTCGTCCTAGAATGAAAAGCCTCATCCTGAGAGCAGATGCCCACAGATGTCCCCCACTTTTCCTTCACTACATCGACGACTGCATTGGCGCTGCTTCCTGCACGCATGCAGAACTCGTTGACTTTATTAACTTTGCCTCCAACTTTCACCCTGCCCTCAAGTTTACCTGGTCCATTTCCGACACCTCCCTCCCCTTTCTAGATCTTTCTGTCTCTGTCTCTGGAGACAGCTTATCCACTGATGTCTACTATAAGCCTACTGACTCTCACAGCTATCTGGACTATTCCTCTTCTCACCCTGTCTCTTGCAAAAACGCCATCCCCTTCTCGCAATTCCTCCGTCTCCGCCACATCTGCTCTCAGGATGAGGCTTTTCATTCTAGGATGAGAGAGATGTCTTCCTTTTTTAAAGAAAGGGGCTTCCCTTCCTCCACTATCAACTCTGCTCTTAAACGCATCTCCCCCATTTCATGTACATCTGCTCTCACTCCATCCTCCCGCCACCCCACTAGGAATAGGGTTCCCCTGGTCCTCACCTACCACCCCACCAGCCTCCGGGTCCAACATATTATTCTCCGTAACTTCCGCCACCTCCAACAGGATCCCACCACTAAGCACATCTTTCCCTCCCCCCCCTCTGCATTCCCCAGGGATCGCTCCCTACGCACCTCCCTTGTCCATTCTTCCCCCCCATCCCTCCCCACTGATCTCCCTCCTGGCACTTATCCGTGTAAGCGGAACAAGTGCTACACATGCCCTTACACTTCCTCCTTTACCACCATTCAGGGCCCCAAACAGTCCTTCCAGGTGAGGCGACACTTCACCCGTGAGTCGGCTGGGGTGATATACTGCGTCCGGTGCTCCTGATATGGCCTTTTATATATTGGCGAGACCCGACGCAGACTGGGAGACCGCTTTGCTGATCACCTACGCTCTGTCCGCCAGAGAAAGCAGGATCTCCCAGTGGCCACACATTTTAATTCCACATCCCATTCCCATTCTGACATGTCTATCCACGGCCTCCTCTACTGTAAAGATGAAGCCACACTCAGGTTGGAGGAACAACACCTTATATTCTGTCTGGGTAGCCTCCAACCTAATGGCATGAACATCGACTTCTCTAACTTCCGCTAATGCCCCACCTCCCCCTCGTACCCCATCTGTTACTTTTTTTTATACACACATTCTTTCTCTCACTCTCCTTTTTTTCCATCTGTCCCTCTGAACACACCCCTTGCGCATCCTCTGGGTCCCCACCCCCCCTTGTCTTTCTTCCCGGACCTCCTGTCCCATGATCCTCTCGTATCCCTTTTGCCTATCACCTGTCCAGCTCTTGGCTCCATCCCTCCCCCTCCTGTCTTCTCCTATCATTTTGGATCTCCCCCTCTCCCTCCAACTTTCAAATCCCTTACTCACTCTTCCTTCAGTTAGTCCTGACGAAGGGTCTCGGCCTGAAACGTTGACTGCACCTCTTCCTAGCGATGCTGCCTGGCCTGCTGCATTCACCAGCAACTTTTATGTCCATTTTCAGGTTGTTTACCTTACATCAGAGATCACTCTGAGGAAAGGTTGTTCACTTGAAAACCCAAGCCTCTTCCTGTTTCCACAGATTCTGCCTGACCTGTTGAGCATTTCTGGCATCCTATATTTTTATTTGTTATGTTAGGATTTTACTTCCCATGTTAAACCAAAGGGCGAATCGGAAAAGATCTTCATCAACTGTTTGGAGGCATTTAATTAATATTGTTTCTCTAGTAATTTGATTGCTGGATGATTGCTTGTTCTACAGAACCTTGAACAAATCTCCATAGGGACCTGCTCTCCCTGCCTCTGATTACTGCACACTGCCTCTCCTTTTTGTGATTAGCTGTGCTGTATGAATATAAAATCAGGGCCAATCGAGTATGACACGTTGTTATACACGTAGAGATTTACACAGGTGGACTTCACACGCCTGAATCTTCAACTTTTCAATCAGAGATCTAAAACTCCTGTATTATAGATATTAATATCCATGTTAAATGATTTATGAATCTCCTTTTTATTATTATGCAAGATATATTATCACTCTAATGCTCCTGGGTTAGAATGAAGATTGTTACATAGTGCAGTCTCTTTTTCTTTCTTATGACGATGAATAGCCACGGGAAGATAGAATTCCAGCAGGTATACAGTACGTATAAATATACTTATTGCCCACTTTATCAGGTACACCTGGTCGTTAATGCAAATACCTAATCAGTCAATCATGTGGCAACAACTCAATGCATAAAAGCACTGGTTTGAATATCTCAGAAACTGCTGATCTCCTTGAGGTTTTCACACTCAACTGTTTCCAGAGAATGGTGCGAGAAACAACCGCAGCAGTTCCATGGGTGAGAAAGCCTTGTTAATCAGTGAGGTCAGAGGCGAATGGCCAGACTGCTTCAAGCTGACAAGAAGGTGACAATAACTCAAATAACCACATGCTACACCAGTGGTGTGCAGAGGAGCATCTCTGAATGCACAACATGTCAAACCTTGAACTGGATAGGCTACAGATGCAGAAGACCACAAACATACAGAAATGCACTCACCAGCACTTTATTAGGCACCTCCTATACCTAATAAAGTGGCCACTAGGTATATAATCATACAAGATATATGACCACTATAATGCCCCTGTGTTAGAATGATGTATAATACATGGTGCAGTATTCTTTTTCCTTATAAGGATGTAGGATGACTAGGGGAAGAGCTTCCAGCAAGTATATTTATAAATATGTAGAGTCGCACTGATAGAGGAGTGATGGGCAAATTGGTTGCAATGCTTACATATTTAAATTCTGGCTAGTCATCCGATCAATACCTTCTGGATTGAAGTCAAACCTCAGAGACAGCCATTCATTGGACAGTTTTTCTAGCCCTCCCATGTTTTTCTCATGTTATCCTGGTTGAAAATGGACTGCCGGCACAGCTGACTGAGACCGATGTTAGCTCTGGGCAGAAAGTGTTCTCTAGCTTGCAACAATTGTATTTTTAAATAAATTTCGAGTTGAAATATGTACCAAGTACTTTAGCAGTGAACTATCTCTGTTATAAAATTCAGAATCCAATTTCTCAGGAATATAATCAAGTGTTTCCTTTTATTATTTTTGACTCATATTTCTTTTCTGCTTTCCCTTAGAAAATCATTTAATTTTTATCAGGAAAATTGAGTCATGTTTCACACTCTGCCTTCTTAATGGAGGGACAATAGGTCCTGATCTCCGCAGGAAAGTTAGTGAATGAATGTGAAAATTATCGTTCAAAGTGATGTACAAATATGTGTAATGCATAACCAAGTAGAAAGTGCAGTGCTGTCAGTCTGATCCACAACATAGAACATAACAGCACAAAACAGGCTTGTGCTGGAACAGGAATCAGAACCAGAATCAGGTTTGTCAAAGTAAATTCATTATCAAAATACATACATGCAATCCTGAGATTTGTTTTCTTGTGGGCATAATCAATAGATCCATAAGAGCAGAATAACCATAATAGAATCAGTGGAAGACCGTACCAACTTGTACGTTCAACCAATTTGCTAAAGGCAGCAAACTGTGCAAAGACAAAGAGAAAGAAATAATAATAATAATAAATAAATAAATGATAAACATCAAGAACATGAGATGAGAAGTCCTTGAAAATGAGTCCATAGATTGACAACACACTTTTCGTCCCTCTTTCCTCCGGGAGAAGGCTCAGGAGCTTGAAGACTCGTACGGCCAGATTTGGGAACAGCTTCTTTCCAACTGTGATAAGACTGCTGAATGGATCCTGACCCGGATCTGGGCCGTACCCTCCAAATATCCGGACCTGCCTCTCGGTTTTTTGCACTACCTTAATTTCCATTTTTCTATTTTCTATTTATGACTTAGAATTTAAATTCTTAATATTTACTAATTTTTACTATTTTTGGTATTTTTAATATTTAATATTTGTAATCCAGGGAGCAGAAAGTGCAGAATCAAATATCGCTGTGATGATTGTACGTTCTAGTATCAATTGTTTGGCGACAATAAAGTATAAAGTATGGTAGACTATAGGAACGGTTCAGTAATGGGTCAAATGAAGTTGAGTTACTTATCCCCTCTGGTTCAAGAGTTTGATGCTTGAGGGGTAATAGCTGTTCCTGAAGCTGGTGATGTGAGTCCTGAGGCTCCTGTCCCTATCTTCTGATGGCAGCTGTAAGAAGAGAGCATGTCCTGTATGATAGAGATCCCTGAAGTTGGATGCTGCTTTTCAGCAACAAAGTGTCCGTAAGACCATAAGGTACAGGAGCAGAATTAGACATTCAGCCCATCGAACCTGCTCCACCATTCCATCATGGCTGATCCTGGATTCCAGACAACCCCGTACAACCATACACCTGCCTTCTCCCTATATCCTTTGATGCTCTGACCAATCAGGAAATGATCAGCTTCCGCTTTAAATATACACACGGATTTGGCCTCTACCACAGTCTGTGGCAGAGCATTCTGCAGATTCAAGACTCTCTGGCTAAAAGATTTCCTCCCTATCTCTGTTCTAAAAGGTCACCCCTCAGTTTTGTGGCTCTGCCCTCTAGTTTTGGACAAACTACCACAGGAAACATCCTCTCCATATCCACCCTATCTAGCCCTTTCAACATTTGGTAGTTTTCAATGAGATCCCTCCCCCATATTCTTCTAAATTCCAGTAGTACAGGCCCAAAGCTGCAAAACATTCTTCATATGTTAACCCCTATATTCTCAGAATCATCCTCATGAACCTCCTCTGGACTCTCTCCAATGACAGCATATTCTTTCTGAGAAACTGTTGACAATACTTCAAGTGTGGCCTGACTAGTGTTTTATAAAGGCTCAGCAAAATCTCCTTGCTTCTGTATTCTATTCCCCTTGGAAATAAATGCCAACATTGCACTTGCCTCCTTTACCTGTAATCTAACTTTCTGGGAGTCTTGAATGAGGACTCCTAAGTCCCTCTGCACCTCTGATGTTTGAATTTTCACCACATTTAGATAATAGTCTGCACCATAGTTCCTTTTACAAAATGCATTATCATGTATTGCATTTCCCAACACTGTATTCCGTCTGCCAATTTTTTTGCTCATTCTTCCAATTTGTCTAAGACCTGCTGCAATTTCATTGTTTCCTCAGCACTACCTACCCCTCCATCTGTCTTCATATGATCCGCCAACTTTGCCACAAAGACATCAATTCCATTATCTAAATCACTGACAAACAATGTGAAAAGTAGCAGTCCCAATACTGTCCCCTGACGAACACCACTAGTCACTGGCAGCCAACCAGAAAAGGTCCCTTTCATTCCCAATCACTTCCTCCTACCTCTCAGCCATTCCTCTTTCCTGTAACTCCATAGGATTTCATCTTTTTAAGCAGCATCATGTATGGCACCTTATCAAATGCCTTCTGAAAATCCACGTAAATGATATCCACTGCCTCTCCTTTGTCCACCCTACTTGTTACTTCCTCGAAGATTTCTCTGCACAGAAAACATGCCGACTTTAACTTATTTTATCATTAGTCTATAAGTACCCTCAAACCTTTAAGACCTTGAGCTTGCCGAGCACTTTTCCCTTTGTAATATCAATGGCACTTACTCCTGCTCCTTGACAGTCATGAACCTCTGGCACAATGCTAGTTTCTTCCTCAGTGAAGACTGAATGTCAAATAGTGGAGAGCTCCCCTGTGACCGTCCTTCTCGACGATAAGTACTCCATTTTGACTACGGTTGTGGGGGGGCAGGGGAAGGGGGTAGGCACAGCAACCACTCCTCTGGCACTGAGTCAGAGAATGTTGAATCTTTGTGGGTGGAGTTAAGAAACTACAAGGGTTAAAAAAGCATTATAGGAATCATATATAAGACTCCAAATAGTAACCAAGATGTGGGGTTATGATTGTAAATGGAGCTGGAAAAGGCATGTGTAGGGTTCTCAGTAATATTAACTGGCCTGTTAACTGCTTATAAAATGTCTTCTCTGAAGTGTTATAATGAAATGACTTCTTTGTAATGCTAACTATGAGGTAATGGTCTCTGTAGCTGAAATGTTTGGGTTATAGAACCATAGAACCATAGAAACTACAGCACAGAAACAGGCCCTTTGGCCCTTCTTGGCTGTGCCGAACCATTTTCTACCTAGTCCCACTGACCTGCACACGGAATAGAACCATAGAAACTACAGCACAGAAACAGGCCCTTTGGCCCTTCTTGGCTGTGCCGAACCATTTTCATAGTTATACCATAGGTATATGAACCATAGTTATAGATAACAGAAGAACTAACCAATGGAAGCTATGTTATGCTATCTTGTATGTGTGTGCTGAGCTGGGGCTTGCGGACTTTCTCGGGAGTCGAGCGGAGAGGACAGACATGCGGGGAACAGACAGCGGTTCCAGGGCGGCAGATACCAGGCCTCGGCGGTTCGGATGGTGGCCGAAGTTTCGGAAGGATGTTGTGGATGGAATCGGAGGTGTGAGCTCCAACGTATTAAAATCTTATGTGCACGAGACTGATAAACTTACTCATGTGGCGCCGTTTCTTTTAGTTGTGTCTACTAACCCATCACCAAGAATTACTATAAAGTATATTTCTTTACTCGCACTTTGTATATTGTTTGATATTTGTGTCGTGGCTGATATTTGGGTGCCTCACACCATAGCCACACCAGTGCATTTGCACTGTTTGGCGGGGTCAACGGCTATTCACCCTAGGCAGCGGGACTTAGTTGGGGTCACAGATGTTACATTGTGGGGGCTTGTCCGGGATTTGAATTTTGTTGGATACGGTGTAAGTCGCCTGGTTTAAATTAGAAGAGATGGACTCGGATAAGATTGATCTTTGGTGTGAGATTGAGGAAGTACCGGTTAATCATACCTGCGTATTAAGTTGGGTTGGATATGCGTACCTCAGATGATGTGTTAGTTCAGTGTTAGTTCGGTCAGAGCTATCGGTAAGGTTGAAATTGTAAGCAGAAAGGTTGGTAAAATGAGGGACTCAGCCTTTGTGTTGGTACAAATGGGTGCGGAGGTCAAGGGGTGGGGCTGCCGCCGTGTATCGGTGACCTCGGTGAGGCAGGGCTATGAGGCGTACACACTGTCATGGAGGAAGGGTTTGAAAGGACACCAGAGGAGTTGCCCAAAGCTGGGGCCAGAGATTTTGGAGAGCGGGTCCAATCATTTTTGAAGGATGAAGGAAGGGAGTGGTCAGATTTGGAGAATGTAATTAGTTCTCATTCCCCATGGAAGGGGGAGGGCTCTGAGTTGGCCTTAGCCATTAACTCCCTGGTGAACAGGGCGGTGGGTCCGCGTCAGAAGTTAAGAATTTTCTCAGGAAGGACTCCCATCCCCGAAGGGGAAGATGATTATGAGACCTGGATAGAACATACCTCTCAGTTACTGGGTGAGTGGCAGCGTTCTGAGGAAGAGAAGCGGCAAAGGTTGGGAGAAAGTTTGAGAGGGGCAGCAGCTGAGGTGGTAAAAGGCGTGAAAGCTAACCAGCCCTTGGCTTCTTAGGAGGAATGTCTAGAAGCATTAGAGGAGGCTTTTGGGCTGACGGTGGAGCTTTTAGGGGGAATTCAGAATTTGCGTCAGGAGAAAGGGGAAAAGCTTTCTGAGTATCTTTTCTGGCTAGAGAAAAGGCTAAATTGCTTGCGGCACTGGGGAGTCAGTCCAGGGAATGAGGTGGATTGGATAAAGATCGACCAGGTAGCCAGGGGAGCGCAGAGACATGATGCAATCACTACAAGCCTCCGGCAGTCCCATAGAGCGCGTTCCCCCCCCCCCCGACTTTTGGTCAGTTGCTCAGAGAGGTAGGGGAGGAGGAGGACGCATTGGAAGCAGAAGAGGGCTCCATTAGTACCATGCAGTCCTCGGTAGTAGCTCCTTGTGGTGAAATTGTATCATTTCTTAACGCATGTATGCATTTCTAAATGACAATGAAAGAGGACTGAGTGTTCTCATAATCTAATCTAATCTAAATGGCCGGGGCCAGCTCCAAGTGGGAGCTAGCTAAAGGGATCGCGGCAGATGGAGTCTCTCCGCATGAGGGGACTAGTGGAGAGGGCCCCTCCCTGAAGGGACGGACGGTACTGAGGCCAGACAGAAGCTGGGGTCTCGCGAGACAAGGCATATGCTATAACTGCAGTGAAGAGGGGCATTTCAGGCGGGAGTGTGAACAACAGGGAGCCCCTCGGAGGGAGAGCCCACAGGTGTCCCAGCAGGTAGGGGGGTCAGGAAACTTAGAGGCGACTCAGTGAGGGAACGGACTGGAGTCTCTGGGAAAATACGTTCCCAACAATGTGCCATGGTACCCTCGAGAGGAAAAGACCCTATCCCAGAAGGACTGGTGGGACCCCGATCCAGCATGTCGATATGGATAGAGGGGATAGATGCAACAGCCATACTCATCACTGGGTCGCAGGTCACATTACTGTACTGGTCGTTCTACGATCAGTATCTGGCACATTTACCCCTGACACCTTTCAGTGCACTGGAGATTTGGGGTATCAGTGATGGTGATTACCTGTACGATGGCTATTTGTCCGTGAAACTGGAGTTTCTGGAAGCTGAGGTGGGGGTGTCTGAGGCTCATGAAGCCCTGGTGCTGGTTTGCCCAGACCCCAGTGAGACTGGGGGTGTGTCAATTCTGGTGGGGACCAACACCCCTATTGTGCGGAGGCTCCTGGGATCCTGTAAGGAGAAGGCGGGTGAAGACTTTTTGGAGACCCTGTCAATGCACCCGGTGTTCCGAGCTGCTTTTGAGGAAGCGTGGGGTCGCCCTGGGGTGGACGTGACGTGCGAACGAGGCACTGTGAGGTGTGCCCAGCCGAAACCCAGGGTGGTATGGCCCGGTGAAGTAGCGAGAGTGATGGGGATCCCTAGTTAAGCCCTTTTAGTGGACACCCCGGAAGATCTCGAGGGGGAGTCAAGATTCCCTGTTGGGGTGCTGGTGCGATCTGAGTTGCAGAAGCCCTCGGTGGTACAGGCACGCAGGCTGGTGGTGATCGTCAGGAACACTACAAGATGGGAGGTCACCTTTAAGTGAGGGATGCCTCTGGCGCATTTGTTCCCGGTGACGGTGATGCATAGCGCCCCCATGAGGCCAGTTGGGGGAGAGCTGTTGGGAAAAGGGCCTAATTTGACCACTGAAGCTTTTAACCTTGGGGCATCACCTGTGCCAGAGATTTGGAAGCGGAGGCTGGTGGAGAAGATGTTGACGATGACAGATGTTTTTTCCATTGACAAGTCTGATGTGGGTTGTTCCAGGAGCATTCGCCACACCATATGGGTGACTTAGGATATTCCGTTCAGAGAAAGATCACGGCGACTGGCTCCTGCAGATGTGGAAGATGTGCGGCAGTATTTGTGTAAGTTGAAGGAGGCTGGGATCATCATGGAGTCCCGAAGCCCTTATGTGGCCTGGAAGAAGAATGGGAAGGTTCGTATGTGTGTGGACTATACAACACTGAACAGGCGCATAGTCTCAGATCAGTACACGGTCCCCCGGGTTGAAGACGCACTGGCCTGTCTGAGTGGGGCGAAGTGGTTTAGAGTGCTGGATTTGAGAAGTGGGTATTACCAGATCCCGATGATTGAGGCCAATAAGGAGAAGACAGCCTTCATTTGCCCTTTGGGCTTTTACCAGTTCAAACCGATGCCCCAGGGTGTATTGGGCGCCCCTACCACCTTCCAGAGGGTCAGGGAGAAGATGGTGGGAGATATGAACCTGCTCGAAGTGCTGGTATATTTGGATGACCTCATAGTATTTGGATCCACCTTGGAAGAACACGAAGCAAGGCAAGCGAAGGTGCTCAACCGGCTGAAGCAGGAAGGGTTCAAACTTTCCCTGGACAAGTGTCAGTTTGGCTAGACGTCTGTTGGCTATGTTGGACACATAGTCTCATGGTTGGAGTAGCTACAGACCCAGCTAAGATCAAAGCGGTGACCACCTGGCCAAGGCCCCAGACTGTGAGCGCTCTGCGCTCCTTCTTGGGGTTCTGTGGATACTATTGGAGATTTGTGAAGGGCTACACCAAGGTGAGTCATCCCTTGAACCAGCTTCTAAGTGGCTACCCTCCCCCGGGGCAGACAGAGAAAGGGAGGAAAGGACGGGAGGTTGGAGAATATTTGAACCCGTCAGAGCCCTTTGGACAGAGATGGGATGACCAATGTGAAGCGGCTTTCCAGTCACTGAAGGTGATGCTGACTCAGGCACCGATACTGGCTCTTGTGGACCCTCGATTGCCCTATGTGCTACACACCAATGCCAGCCATGAGGGGTTAGGGGCCATTTTGTATCAGGATCAGGGCACTGGGCTGAGGCCTGTGGCATTTGTCAGTGGGAGTTTGTCATCCTCAGAGGGAAACTATCTGTCAAGTCGGATTTCTTTTTCTTCTTTGAACATGTGCAGCTTCCCTACTTGAAAGAAATTGAATGCGTCTACCCGAAGGTTTTTTAACTGGATTCTTCTCAATGACAACTTTTCCTTTTTCCTCCTTTTATTTTTCGTAAGTGCGGCAGTTTGATAATTCCATTAGTTCCATCAACCATTAGCCATTAGTCATTAGTCACTAGTCACTAGGTGAAAAACTGGCTGCCTCTCCAGACTTTGTGGACGGATTCCGACCTGCTCCCTAACAGACCGTTATGTTTTCAAACCGGGCGACCCTTCCCGAAGCTTCCGGAGCTCTCCTCAAACCTCGCGCCCTTTCCCAGAAGCGCCTGCGCGCGATGATCCCCGTGAGGCGAAGCTGGCGCTGACCCAAAGCACAGGGACAGCAGTGCGCTTCGCCATCAAACAGTCTCTCAAGTTATTTAAAGTTCAGCATCTTACCGCAGATTCCAACGCTGCTCCCGGACCGCCGCTGTGATGCTGCCGGGTCCTCCCGATGTTCCGGGCATAAGCAGCACTCAGGCAGCGGGTTCCATCCGGTCTATCAGTGGATTCTTGCTATTACTTTTAAATTTTATTTTCTTTTGCCTCAAGGTCCCAATACTTTCAGAAACTCTAGTTTGACTTGACACCTCCCACTCAATCTTCCCATAGAAATACTGGGGAGATCGCCAGTTTCAAAGGCAAACTTGGTGGTCCCAGTTCGGTGTTCTTACGACGTATTGTTGACTTGACTTTCCATCTCTTCCTCAGCAGGTAGTAAGACAACCAGCCGCCTGACGTCCCCGTGAAGGATGGTGGCTTGGATCCTGCCTTTTTTCCCCATCGGAGATTGGATGCCTTGTTGTTACTCTCAGAGCTTTTGTCACAGGAACACTGTAGCTTGCGAAGATCCTGTCATTGATGTCCTTCACGATGCCTTTGCTGTCTGGACTAGTATTGACGACTCTGCCAAGCTTGAAGTGTCCTCTCAGTGCATTTTGGTCGCCTAACCAGACGATGTCCCCAACAGTGACGTTTCTCTGTGCAGTATGCCACTTGCTCCTGACAAACAAATTAGGACCAGCGAGTTGGCTCCAGGACCTCCAGAACTTGGTCACCTCTGACTGCATTGCTCGGAGTCCTTTGTAGGGGTAGCTGGAAATGTCAAAGGTTTTGAAATCCCCGCTTTGAGATGCTCGACCGAGTAGAAGAGTGTTGGGTGTGACATACTGAATCCAGTCTTCCCGGTTCTGTACCCTGGCATCAATTGGGCGCTCATTGGCAAGGTTGGCTGCTATGTGAAGAGTTGTCTGGAACTCACTGTAACTGAGCCCAGACTCCTTCCCAAGACTCTGGAGTGCTCTCTTTACAATGCGTACAGCGGCTTCTGCAGCACCATTCCTGTGTGGAGTATCAGGCGGATGATTTTCCACATCCACTCCATTCCATTTTTTGCCGCCGTCTCCTGCAAGGCTGCTTCATTCAGGCCATGCAAGAATCTGTACAGCTGCTCCAAGACTGGTTTTGCTCCAATGAAATTGGTGCCTGGATCTGACCAGATCTTTCTTGGATGTCCCCTGATTGCTGTGAACCTTTGATAGGCCATCAGGAATTCTTCAGTTGGTAGGGTCTTTATCAACTCTGTGTGGATGGCTCTGCTGGCCATGCAGCAAAAGACCACTCCCCAGACTTTCAATGTTACTCTTTTCTTGACGTCATCTTTTACTTGGTAGGGTCCAAAGAGGTCCACCGTTGTGAACTGGAACGGTGCAGCAGGTTCAGTTCTTTCTGGTAGCAAGTCACCCATTACTTGTCGACATTTCCTTGCTTTTGCCTTCCAGCAGAGCATGTAGCCATCGACAACTTTTTGGGGCAATTTTCCTTCCCCTTATGACCCATGCCTGTCTTCTCATCTTGAGCAAGGTTCCTGCCACTCTGTCATGACTCTCATTGTGGGCCTCCCGAGTTAACAGTGTGGACACCCAGGCATCATAGGGCAAGATGGGGACACCAACTTAGTCTTCTTTGAAGATTTGCACTCAGCCACTGCAAACCAACAGCCCAGAGTCTTGGTTTTTGTAGACTACCAGCCTGTCTGTAGTGGTGTTTGGGAAGGTTGTGCCCTCTTGTGCTGCTATAAAAATGTCTCTTACAGCATCTTCCCGTTCCCTTACTGAGATGACTACTGCCAGAGAAACTGCCTGCCACTTTGGACTGTCCACGGCTTGATTTTGTCCAATGAACTTTTTTGCTGCTCTCCAGATCCATGCAACTGTTTTGACTAGTCCAGTTAGAACACTGAACCACTTGATGTCCACAAGGCTTCGGATGGCTGATGCTGCAGGCGGTCTCCATCATTCTGCTTTGACCTGGTTCTGTTTTTGTGCTGGTTCTTGTTTCTTTGCCTTGGCCCTTGTCAAAGCAGCAACAAATGCCTTCTTTTTCAACTTGCTGATGCTTTCCCTGGCAGTGGCTGCTAGTTCCTTGGCTGATTTCACCGGCCACTCATTCACTGGCAAACTCAAAAACTTTGGCCCATTTTGCCACTCTGAGTCTTCATCCAGATCTTGAGGACTCGCTCCTCTGGTGATTCCATCAGCAATATTTTGCGGACCAGGAATCCACCGCCAGTCCTGGATCTCTGTGCTGTTTTGAACCTCTCTGATCCTATTTGCAAAGAATGTTTAATAGCCATTGCTCTCTTGCTGTACAACACCAAGGACTGTTTGGCTATCAACGAAATGGTAACACCTCCTAACTTGGATTCGGCTATGCAGCTCAAAGTACTTTCTCAGGCAGGAGGCAAACACTGCTCCACACATCTCTGCTTTGACAGCATCACCTTTGTGATCTAAAGGAATTAATTTGGCTTTAGATTCCACCAGCCTGACGACTGAGCCCTGGTCCAATTTCCACCTTAGGTACATCACTGCTCTGTAGGTGTGCTCACTTCCATCAGAGAATGTGATTGCCCAGGGCTCCTCAGTGAAGCATGGGGAAGTCAGTGCCCTGTTGAACTTTACCTTGCCAAGTTGAACGTACTCCTCAAAGAGCTTAATCGCATCCTCCCTGAGGCCATCTGAGAGTGCTATGTTCCATGTGTCTTTGACTGGACACCTTTCACCCTTTGCCTCTTGAAATGCCCTTCGTACCAGAATAGTTCTCTTCTGCTTAGCAGGAGTTACCAGGCCAACTGGATCATACAGCCCTGATACTTGGCTGAGCAGTTCTCTTCGTGTCAGGGGGTTTGGCGTCTGGTCTCTGATTTGTTCTTGTAGAAGATCTTGGCCAAGTCTCATTTTTTTCTTTCTCTTCCAGAAATTGATTGCAATCATGATATGGAGCTTGTCCTCTTCTACTATGTAGACCAGGCCAAGTGCCTTGTAATCATCATTGTGCATTTAGTTTGGCAAGACCATGGTTTCTGCCTTGGACTTCTCCAGCTTGTCACTGCACTCTTTCCTCCCACTTTGCCCAGAAAAGACCCAAGGCTTGAGCTCGAAACCTCCAGCCTTCAGGATCTGCTCCACATTTGCTGTGATGGATTTCAGCTGGTCAAGGTTGTTGTGGTATGTGAGAATGTCATCAATGTAGCTGTTGGAGCACCTGCCACTCCTCTTTGAGGTGGGTGAAAGGAGGGAGGTTAGCAGTTTCGCGCATTGCTAGCTGCGCAAGGCACCCTGCTGGTTTATCTCCAATGTTCACTCTTCTGATTGCATATTCCCCCAGCTCCTCGTCCTCGGAGTCTCGCCAGAGGAATCTATGCAGGTGCACTACTCAGTCTTCCAACCAAACCGAATTGTACATCTTTTTTTATGTCACCCAGAGCTGCGTATACTCACAACACGATGGAGGAACTCAGCAGGTCGGGCAGCATCCGTGGAAACAATGAGTTGACGTTTCAGGCCAGAACCCTTCGTCAGGATCGAAGAGGGAAGGGGCAGAGGCCCTATAAAGAAGGTGGGGGAGGGAGCATATACCCCACCCCTGAATCTGAGTAGGACAGTGTGAATCTGGTTGAGGACATCTGGAACTTTCATTAGCAGGTCGTTCAAGCTCACGCCTCTGAACTTTTGGCTGCTGTTCCACACGAGTCTCACTGGGGTCATGACAGAGTGCGGATTCGGAGCAATAAGGTGACTCACGTACCAGACTGGCCCATTCCAGTTGATGACTGTGTCTTTGGACAATTTCATTGCAGCCCTTCGATGGACCATGTCATGTACTTGAGCAGTGTAGGCAGCTTTCTACTCGGGTTCTTTGGCTAGTTGCTTTTCTGTCCTGAGAAATGTAGCCTCGACTGTTCTTTTATTGTTTGGCAAGGAAGCTGGATCTTATAACCAAGGATATCTGGCGTGCCAATGTGGTTCCTTGCTGTGGCAGTCACCTGTGACATAGGTGAGACCTCTTCTTACAACTTCAAGTTCCTTCTCCTCAGCGTTTGCCGCCCGGCTGGCAGTTTCCGCAGTGGCAACCCTTGCATTTTGGCTCGCATGCCGCGCCAATACTATCCCACTTCCACCACTCCAGTAAGTCCCGATTGGTGCTTGAAGTACCTGACTCCTGGAGCTTGATGCCATCCTGTTTGTTTGGTGGAAGTTGCTCTGGGACTCTGCCGGTGAGCTCCTCGTACTTTACAACAGCCGCTCTCATTGACCTTGCAAAATGTGCCTTGGACTTGTGGGCTGACACAGACAGCTCCTCAAAGAGATCAGGATGTGTTCCTCTGACCGTCTTCCCCAGTGGTCCGTCCCCCAGCACGAGGCCTCCAACAGCTCTGGTTCTCTGAGGCGCTAGCTGACCTTCTCTATGGCTTATGAGTAAATTTATTTATCTGGGTCTCACAAGTTCATCAAGCGGTATGTCTGGGAAGAATTTCTTCAGTGTCACATACTTGTGGACATTTGCAATGCTGTCTAGTCCATAACAAACCAATTGGCGTGATTTTTGGAGTGTTTACTCTGATTTTTAGAAGGTACCGCTTTGTCTCAACCTGAACCTTCATCCCTCCAACTCCATGGGCAACGAGAGTGATTTCCTCACTTCTGAGGTTCAGTCTGCTTGCAGTCTTGTGGGTTATGTAATTGGTGTCTGAAGCCAAGTCAACTAACATCCTGATTTTTTGCCCAGCATTAGCTGTGACCTTGAGAAGCATCATAATCACTGGCAGCTCTTGCAATCCACTTTCCACCAGAAAGCCTGGTTTATCTTTCACAGTGCTGAAGGCTCTGGATGCAGTGTTTGCAAATACATCATGACATTGTTTAGCCAATTCTGGTGAAAGTTTGCTGAAGAACTCCTCTTGATCCTCTGTATATCTCTTCCTGCCTTTATCTTCCTCTGGACCAAATCTGTTCTTTTTCTGACCTGCGCTGCTTTTCTTTATTTCAGCATTGGGGTACAGATAGTAATGATGCTCAGGAGTATGCTCATCCTTGCAGTCTTGGTTTTTACACAGACAGGCGGTTTGCAGTATGAACTGTCAACATGAACCTCAGACACCTCTTGCATGCCCCCAACTTTCTTACTGCAGCCTTTTACTGTGGTAGCTTTAGCGCTCGAAACTGTTTGCAAAAGTAGAGCTTCCTTTTGTGCTTTCCATCACCGCAGACTACACACCCTGCATGATCGTCGCCTGACTTGGTAGACTTGGTTCTGGCATGTCTTGGCTCAGCCCTGGTTTCTCTTCTACTTGTCTCTTCATCCCTCAGTTGCTCGAACTTCTCATATATGCTCTCTTGCCCTTTGAGGAATTCCAAGAGACTGACAAACCAATTATCTGGTGTCACAGCATTTCTCCTGTCAGCGACATAGACCAGCCATTCCTTTTTGAGAGTTTCTGGAAGTTTACTTTCAATTGATTTTGTCACCAGTGGATTTTTGATAGCACCCGAGTCTCCAAGGTCACTCAAGTCTTGAAGTGCCTTCTCCACAGCTTGAATTAATTCCACTATTTTCGTGACTGATGATTTCTGACAGCTGGCATTTTCTGTAACTCTTCCACTATTTCAATGGCACTGCACGTTTGATTTCCATAGCGGTTTTCTAGAACACGGAAGGTGTCATCTGCAGTGTTATAAGTAGTGAGGCGAACATCTCTTCTGATTTTGTCATCAAGACTGTCCAGTAGTTGAACCTTTTTCACCTCTCTTGAACCGGTCAGCTCTCCCTGCCTCTGGAGTGCTTCCCAGTCCTTTCTCCACCTGTGAAAATCATGTTTGCTACCAGTAAACTGGAAGGGCCATCGGTTTCAATCTGATGGCTGGCGTGGGAAAATTGGAGGAAAAGCCCAGCGCAGTCAGTGTTAGTCTTTCAGCATCCTCCTTTCTCCTTGCCTGTATGAAGTGGCCCTTCTTGGAAACCAACTTGGGGATGTGGAGTTCGAGCCCCTTTAGGTGACTCTGAAGGTCCTTCTGATCCCCTGGCGGGATCCATCGATTCCACCGACAATGAACCTTCTTCACTGTCTTTACCAGTCCTTGAAGGTGGTTAAGCATGAACTCATATGCCTCCTGGTTGCCATCAGGTTGTACAGCAGTGACATTTTTACATTCATCCTCTGCTGCTTGTAGTGCTGTGAACAATTCAACATTTCCAATGTTGGTCCAAAGAGTCTCTTGGATTAGGCTTCTGTCCTCCTTTAGTTTCAACTCACACTCATTTGCTGTCTTGCCAGGTCGGCTTTTTGCTGTTCAGTTAACACAGCTACTTCTTCTGCGTTCAGCTCTGCCTCCAGTTCTGCAATGAGTCCGGCCTCCACACCATCATTGGCTTCCATGACTTTCTCGGCTCCTATTGTGAGTTTATTGAAACTGACTCTGAGCTCTTCTTCAGACATGTCTTCATAGGTCCCGATAATACTGTTGACCAGACGAGAAAATAATCTTTTTGCTGTCGTTCGCTCTACCTTGAGTTGCTCAACTGATTTCCCAATAGCTTGATCAGCCATGTTTGGTTTCCTCTGCAGGCTGTTCACAGGTGAGAAGGTAAGTACAACTTTTTAATGATGCTTTGATGTTGTTTTATCTTAACTTGATTTTCTTCCTTTTTCGGGATTCCAGGTTATTGCTCCTGCTGTTCCAGCTCAAAGCTCCCAGATTTCTGTTTCCTGGTCCACCAGTTTCCCGGTCAACCAGTTTTTTCACTGTCAATTCAGATTTCTTTTTCTTCTTTGAACATGTGCAGCTTCCCCACTTGAAAGAGATTGCATGCATCTACCCAAAGGTTTTTTAACTGGATTCCACTCAATAACCAAACAACTTTTCCTTTTTCCTCCTTTTATTTTTCGCAAGTGAGGCAGTTTGATAGTTCCATTAGTTCCATCAACCATTAGCCATTAGCCATTAATCATTAGTCATTAGACATTAGTCATTAGTCATTAGACATTAGTCACTAGGTGAAAAAACTGGCTGCCTCTCCAGACTTTGTAGACGGATTCCGACCTGCACAGTCTCCACTCCCTAATAGGCCATTATGTTTTCAAACTGGGTGACCCTTCCTGAAAGTTCCCGAGCTCTTCTTAAACCTCCCGCCATTTCCCAGAAGCACCTGCGCGCGATGATCCCCGTGACGTGAAGCTAGCGCTAACCCAAAATGCAGGACAACAGTGCTCTTTTCCATAAAACAGTTATTTAAAGTTCAGCATCTTACCGCAGATTCCAACGCTGCTCCCGGACCGCCGCTGTGATGCTGCCGGGTCCTCCCGATGTTCCGGGCAGAAGCAGCGGGTTCCATCCTGTCTATCAGTGGATTCTTGCTATTACTTTCAAATGTTATTTTCCTTTGTATCTAGGTCCCAATACTTTCTAGAAACTCTAGCTTGACTTGACACAAGTTGGAGTTTCTGGCATTGAAATGGGTGGTGGTGACTATCTCTATGGGGCCAAGTCTGAGGTGAGGACAGTCAACAACCCGCTCACCTACATCCTGACCTCGGCGAAACTGGATGCCACAGGCCATCGGTGGCTGGCAGCTTTGTCTTCATATGATTTCAGCCTGAAGTACCGGACGGGGAGCCGGAATGTCGACACGGATGCTCTGTTCTGACGGGGGCATGAGGAACTGGAGAAGGACGAGGAGTGGGAGAGTGTTCCTGCATCCGGGGTGAAGGCGATGTGCCAGTTTGCTATCAACGTGTAGGCTGAGGAGAAGGAGAGGCCAGATGGAGTAGTGGACTCACTGGGGGCATCTGATGACGCCCTGTCCCTAGTGTACTGTGACATGACTCCTCTGAAGACCACGCAGCTGCCAGGGTTAAGCCCTGGGGAAGTGGCCGCTGCCTAGCGAGATGACCCGGACATTGGCCCTGTCTGGCATGCCGTGGAAGAGGGGGATGTGACATGGGCGGAGAAGGCTAAACACGTTTCAGTGTCTCTGCTACTGAGAGAATGACCTCTGTTGAGGTTGAAGAACCAGATGTTATACCGGGTAACGTCACCCCCGGACCGACCTCAGTGTTGGCAGCTGGCCCTGCCTGAGAAGTATCAGAAGGTTGTGATGAAGTCCCCCCATGACGACACTGGACATTTGGAAGTGGAAAAGCCCTATGGATTGCTCAAGGATCGGTTTTACTGGCCCCGAATGAGGATGGAGGTCGAAGAATACTGCAAGTCCTGCACTCGTTGCACACAGCGGAAGATGCTGCCCGGGCAGGCTGCCCCTTTGTCCCACTTGCAGAGTGCGGGGGCTTTGGACCTGGTGTGTATGGATTTCCTGGCCATAGAACCCGATGCCAGCAACACGGCGAATGTCTTGGTCATAACGGACCACTACACAAGGTATGCTCAAGCTTTTCCTACCAAGGATCAGAGGGCGACTGCAGTGACGAAAGTGTTTATGGGAGAAGTATTTTGTGTATTATGGTCTTCCTCGGCAGATACGTAGTGACCAGGGACGAGACTTTGAGAGTAAGTTCATCTATGAGTTAGTGGGCATGCTGGGGGTTGAGAAATCGAGGACCACACCCTAATCATCATCAGGGCGATCCCCAGCCGGAAAGGTTTAATCGGACCTTACTAGACGTGCTCGGGACTCTGGAGATCAGCAAAAACCATATAACCATATAACAATTACAGCACGGAAACAGGCCATTTTGGCCCTTCTAGTCCGTGCCAAACGCTTACTCACACCTAGTCCCATCTACCTGCACTCAGCCCATAACCCTCCATTCCTTTCCTGTCCATATACCTATCCAATTTTTTTTTTAAATGACAAAATCGAACCTGCCTCTACCACTTCTGCTGGAAGCTCGTTCCACACAGCTACCACTCTCTGAGTAAAGAAGTTCCCCCTCGTGTTACCCCTGAACTTTTGCCCTTTAACTCTCAACTCATGTCCTCTTGTTTGAATCTCCCTTACTCTCAATGGAAAAAGCCTATCCACGTCAACTCTATCTATCCCACTCATAATTTTAAATACCTCTATCAAGTCCTCCCTCAACCTTCTATGCTCCAAAGAATAAAGACATAACTTGTTCAACCTTTCTCTGTAACTTAAGTGCTGAAACCCAGGTAACATTCTAGTAAATCTCCTCTGTACTCTTTCTATTCTGTTGACATCTTTCCTATAATTCAGTGACCAGACTGTACACAATACTCCAAATTTGGCCTCACCAATGCTTGTACAATTTTAACATTACATCCCTACTCCTATACTCAATGCTCTGATTTATAAAGGCCAGCATACCAAAAGCTTTCTTCACCACCCTATCCACATGAGATTCCACCTTCAGGGAACTATGCACCATTATTCCTAGATCCCTCTGTTCTACTGCATTCCTCAATGCCCTACCACTTACCATGTATGTCCCATTTTGATTAGTCCTACCAAAATGTAGCACCTCACACTTATCAGCATTAAACTCCGTCTGCCATCTTTCAGCCCATTCTTCTAACTGGCCCAAATCTCTCTGCAAGCTTTGAAAACCTACATCATTATCCACAACGCCACCTATCTTAGTATCATCTGCATACCTGAAAAGAACCGTTGGAGTCGACATATTGGGCATCTGGTTCACTGTTACAACTGTACACTCAACAAAGCTACTGGATACTCGCCCTATTATCTCATGTTTGGGTGCGAAGCCAGGTTGCCCATTGACCTTTTTTTCGTGACTGATGCGGGTGAGGTATCACCAAAGCCTTATTTGAAGTATGTATCTGATATGAGGAAAGAGCTGAAAAGAGCTTACGAGTTGGCCGGGGAGGCAGCTGCCTGGCAGAATCAGGGAAATAAGAGGAGGTATGACCAGAAAGTAAAGTTCTCTCAACTCCTACCGGGAGATGAGTCCTCATAAGGAATCTGGGATTACCTGGAAAACACAAATTGGCTAATCACTGGGCAGCCATGCTGTATGTGGTGGAGAGTCAGATGTCAAATTTACCAGTCTTCTGGGTGCGTCCTGAGGATGGAAAGGAGCCTGTCAAGAGTCTCCATCAGAATCACCTGTTGCCCCTGGGGCAAGATGTACAGGTAGAGTGGGAGCCTGACGAGGTGGCTGCACCCAGTACCAGGACTCTGCGTCCCCGCAGTGTGGAGAAAGTGCCTCCCCCCCCCGGGAGGGTTGGGCCCGGGCCCAGCCCCTGTGAGGGATACTGACACGAAGGATGATGACTGGGATGGTTAGTACATTCTTCCATTCGCTGATGCTTCTGAGATGGAGGAAGAGACTCCTGGCCTTTCCCCCACTGGGTTAGATGGGGTAAGCGGTCTAGTGATGGGCAGTCAGTGGTACCACAGGGTGCTGAAGGATGTAGGGTTTGAACCAGAGATGGAGGGTTCCGAGGTGCCGAGGGGTTTGGGTGACCGCTCAGGGGAGGGTTCACTTCGTAGCTTCCAAGGGTCCTCTGTAGTGTCCGAGGCAGAAGAGTTATAAGAGGGGGTACGTTGGTCTCAGAGGAGTCGGAACGCCCCAGAGAGGTTGGCCTATGTAGCACCCAGGGAACAGGGTGTGATCTCTACCATTTTGGGGAGTTATGTCACTGCTTTCTGCACGTGGATTAGGCTGTGTGTTCTGCAGGAAAGGATGGCGAATTATCTGAACGTTATGAGGGCATGACTTAATTCGGTGGAACTGCTAATTATAAAATGGCTTCTCTGAAGTGTTATAATGAAATGACTTCTTTGTAATGCTAACTATGAGGTAATGGTCTCTGTAGCCGAAATGTTTGGGTTACAGTTATAGATAACGGAGGAACTAACCAATGGAAGCTATGTTATGCTGTCTTGTATGTGTGTGCTGGGCTGGGGCTCGCGGGCTTTCTCGGGAGGCAAGTGGAGAGGATGGACATGTGGGGAACGGATAGTGGTTCCAGGGCAGCAGATACTGGGGCTCAATGGTTTGGATGGTGGCGAAAGTCTCGGAAGGACGTTGTGGATGGAATCGGAGGCGTGAGCTCCAACGTATTAAAATATTATGTGCACAAGACTGATAAGTTACTTATGTGGTGCCTTTTCTTTTAGTTGTTTCTACTAACCCATCACCAAGAATTACTATAAAGTATATTTCTTTACTTGCACTTTGTATACTGTTCGATATTTGTGTCGTGGCTGATATTTGGGTGCCTCACACAGTATCCGCACCAAAGCATTTGCACTGTTTAGTGGGGTCAACGGCTATTCACCTTAGGCAACAGGAGTCAATTGGGGTCACAGACGTTACACATGTTATAAAGGTAATAACACAATTGTAATGGGGGTTTCAATGTGCAAGGGGATTGGAAAAATCAGGTTGATGTCAGATTGTAAGAGAGGGAATTCATTGAGTGCCTACGAGATGGATTTTTAGAGCAGCTTGTGCTTGAGCCTACTTGGGTTAAGCCTATCTTAGATTGAATCTTGTGTAATAACCCTTATCTTATTAGGGAGCTTTATATAAAGGAACCCTTAGGAAGCAATCATCATAATATGATTGAATTCATACCGCAATTTGAGAGGGAGAGGATAAATCATATCTGTCGATATTACAGTGAATAAACGGAATTATAGAGGCATGAGAGAGGAGCTTGCCCAGGTGGATTGGAGGAAGATACTGGCGGTGTTGATGGCAGAGCAGAGATGTCTGAAGTTTCTGTGAACAGTTCACACGGTACAGGATAGAAATGTGCAACAGAAGAAGTTGTTCTCAAATAGAAGGGGTAGGCAACCGTGGCTGACAAGGGAAATTAAAGACTGTATAAAAGCCAAGGAAAGGGCATATAAGGTAGCAAAAGTGAGTAGAAAGTTGGATCGCAAACAAGAGAAAATCTGCAGAGGCTGTAAGTTGGATGATTGGGAAACTTTTAAAATCCAACAAAAGGCAAATAAAAAAGCTATATGAAAGGAAAAATGAAATATGAGGGCAGACTAGCCAATGATATAAAACGGGATGCTAAAAGTTTTTTTCAGTTATATAAAGAGTAAATATGAGGTGAGAGTCGAAATTGGACCACTTAAAAATGATGCTGGTGAAGTACTAATGGGGGACAAAAAATGGCAGATGAACTTGATGCAACACACACAAGATGCTGGTGGAACACAGCAGGCCAGGCAGCATCTATAGGAAGAAGTACAGTCGACATTTCAGGTCGAGACCCTTCGTCAGGACTAACGGAAAAAAGAGATAATAAGTGATTTGAAAGTGGGAGGGGGAGGGGGAGACCCGAAATGATAGGAGAAGACAGGAGGGGGAGGGATGGAGCCAAGAGCTGGGAAGTAGATTGGCAAAAGGGATACAAGGCTGGAGAAGGGGGAGTATCATGGGACAGACGGCCTTGGAAGAAAGAAAGGGGGAGGGAAGCACCAGAGGAAGATGGAGAACAGGCAAGTAGTTATTGTGAGAGAGAAAGAGAGAAAAAAATAAATAAATAAACTAGGGATAGGGTAAGAAGGGGAGGAGTGGCATTAACGGAAGTTAGGGAAATTAATGTTCATGCCATCAGGTTGGAGGCTACCCAGACGGAGTTGTTCCTCCAACCTGAGTGTGGCTTCATCTCGACAGTAGAGGAGGCCATGGATTGACATATTGGAAAGGGAATGGGACGTGGAATTAAAATGTGTGGCCTCTGGGAGATCCTGCTTCCTCTGGCGGACAGAGCGTAGTGTTCAGCGAAGCAGTCTCCCAGTCTGCGTCAGCTCTCACCAATATATAAAAGGCCATATAGGGAGCACCGGACGCAGTATATCACCCCAGCCGACTCACAGGTGAAGTGTCGCCTCACCTGGAAGGACTGTCTGGGGCCCTGAATGGTGGTAAGGGAGGAAGTGTAAGGGCATGTGTAGCACTTGTTCCGCTTACATGGATAAGTGCCAGGAGGGAGATTGGTGGGAAGGGATGGGGGGGATGAATGGACAAGGGAGTCGCATAGGGAGCGATCCCTGTGGAAAGCAGAAAGTGGGGGCGGGGGGGGGGGAAGGTGTGCTTAGTGCTGGGATCCCGTTGGAGATGGTGGAAGTTACGGAGAATAATATGTTGGACTCTGAGGCTGGTGGGGTGATAAGTGAGGGCAAGAGGAACATACCCCTAGTGGGGTGGCGGGAGGATGGGGTGAGAGCGGATGTGTGTGAAATGGGAGAGATGCGTTTGAAGGTAGAGTTGATGGTGGAGGAGGGGAAGCCCCTTTCTTTAAAAAAGGAAGACATCTCCTTCATCCTGGAATGAAAAGTCTCATTCTGAGAGCAGATGGGGCAGAGACGGAGGAATCGAGAGAAGGGGATGGCATTTTTACAAGTAACAGGGTGAGAAGAGGAATAGTCCAGGTAGCTGTGAGAGTCCGTAGGCTTATAGTAGACATCAGTAGATAAGCTGTCTCCAGAAATAGAGACAGAGAGATCTAGAAAGGGAGGGAAGTGTCAGAAATGAACCAGGTAAATTTGAGGGCAGGGTGGAAGTCAACGAGCTCAGTATGTGTGCAGGAAGCAGTGCCAATGCAGTCAGTGATGTAGTGAAGGAAAAGTGGGGGACGGATACCAGTATAGGCTTGGAACATGGACTGTTCCACATAGCCAACAAAAAAGCAGACATAGCTGGGACCCATACGGGTGCCCATGGCTACACCTTTAGTTTGAAGGAAGTGGGAGGAGCCAAAGTAGAAATTTTTAAGAGTAAGGACTAATTCTGCTAGACGGAGGAGAGTGGTGGCAGAGGGGAACTGGTTGGGTCTGGAATCCAAAAAGAGCTTCAAGACCTTCCTGGTGGGGGACGGAGGTATATAGGGACTGGACATCCATGGTGAAAATAAGATGATGGAGGTCAGGGAACTTGAAATCATTGAAAAAATCCAGAGCATCAGAAGTGTCATGAATATAGGTGGGAAGGGATTGAACAAGAGGTGATAAAACAGTGTCTTGGTACGCAGAAGTGAGTTCGGTGGGGCAGGAGCAAGCTGAGACAATAGTTCTACCAGGACAGGCAGGTTTGTGGAGCTTGTGTAGGAGGTAGAAATGGGAATTGCGGGGTGTGGGAACTAAGGTTGGTAGCAGTGGATGGGAAATCCCCAGAGCTGATAAGGTTGGTGATGGTGTGGGAGACAATGGCCTGGTGCTCCTTAGTGGGGTCATGATTGAGGGGTAAATAAGAGGAGGTATCCACGACTTATCGCTATGCCTCGGCAAGGTAGAGGTCGGTACGCCAGACTACAACAGCACCCCCCTTATCGGCGGATTTTATAGTAAGGTTAGGATTAGTGGGGAGGGAATGGACAGCAGAGTGTTCGGAAGAAGTGAGGTTGGAATTGGAACAAAGTGTGATGAAGTCGAGACGGTTGATGTCCCGTTGGCAGTTAGCAGTAAAAAGATCCAGAGCAGGCAGAAGACCAGAGCGGGGTGTCTATGAAGAGGAGGAGGGTTGAAGACGGGAGAAGGGGTCTTTGGTGGGGGTGGGAGAGTCCTTACCGAAGAAGTAAGCTCGGATACAGAGCCAGCGGAAGAAGAGTTCAGCGTCATAGCGACCATGGAACTCGCTAAGGTGTGAGCACAGGGGGACAAAGGTAAGGGCTTTAATGAGGACAGAGCACTCTGCCTCAGAGAGTGGAAGGTTGGAGGGGATGGTGAAGACCCAGCATAGATGAGAAGTGGGATCAGAGGGGGGAGGGGGAAGGAGGCTGGTGGTGTCAGTGCAGAGAGGAGGGTTGGGGTGAGAGGAAGATGGATCCTCTGAGGGCCCAGGAGCTGATGATGGGATTGCAGAGTGGTTGTGGGGGAAGGGGAGACGGGAGTTCCAATAGCAGCACGTGAAGATCTGGCCTGGAGTTCTCTAACTTCCGTTAATGCCCCTCCTCCCCTTCCTACCCCCTCCCACCTTCAAATCTCTTACTATCTCTTTCTTCTGTTAGTCCTGACGAAGGGTCTTGACCTGAAACTTCGACTGTACATCTTCCTATAGATGCTGCCCAGCCCACTGCGTTCCTCCAGCATGCTGTGTGTGTTGCTTGAATTTCCAGCATCTGCAGATTCCCTCGTGTTTGCGAGATGAACTTGAGGGTAGTTTGCCTCTGCCTCCACTGTGGAAGACAGTAGCAGTGTGGCAGAGGTCCGTGATTGTCAGGGAACAGGAGAAAGTGCTATCGCTATTACGAAGGAGAATATGCTATGTAAACTCTGCGGTCTTGAGGTGAATAAGTCACCTAGAGCAGATGGACTAGTCCCAGAGTCCTGAGAGAAGTTGCTGAAGAGATAACGGATGCATTAGTCATGATCTTTCAAGAATCACTTGATTCTGGCATGGTCCTGGAGGACTGAAAATTTGCAAATGTCACTCCAGTGTTTAAGAAAGGAGGATACAAATATAGGTGGAGGGGTAGGTAGTGCTGAGGAAGCAATGCAATTGCAGCAGGACTTAGACAATTTGGATGAATGAGCAAAAAGGTGGCTGATGGAATCTAGTGTTGGGAAATGTATGATAATGCATTTTGGTAAAAGGAACAATAGTGCAGACTATTCTCTAAATTGGGAGAAAATTCAAACTTCAGAAGTGCAGAGGGACTTAGGAGTCCTCGTGCAAGACTCCCAGAAGGTTAATTTGCAGGTTGTGTCTGTGGTAAAGAAGGCAAATGCAATGTTGGGCCCCATATCTCAGAAAGCAGCTTGGTGACGGTCGGGGATCCCCTGCTGGTCAAAATCAACCCTACCAAGCGAGGCATCTTCAGAGTTGGCTTGAAGGTCCTCTTGACGCTGTTATTATGTGATACATTTTGTGAGTTTGACCATGGTTTTCTTAGGAAATAGCAACGGTGGTTTGCTATTGCCTATCTTTGGGCGAATGGAAGAAGTCGCCGTTTCTCTTCCCAAATGTTCATCCGCCTATACTATAGCCATTGACATTTGAGGTCGTAGCTCATCCACCTTCTCCGTCATAAGTTCAGTTACTAAACCTGCCGGATCTGCCGTTGGCCTTCGCTCGTATCCTGAGCAGGAACCTTTGCAGGTGCTACCGTTCCAGGTCAGAGCGGCCCTGGGAGCAATGAATGACTAAGAGGTAACTCCACTTTCCCCAAAGCTCTGAAAGTCCACAATCAGAGCCTCATCACCGGTTGCAGTTTAGAGTCATACCCAGGACAAGAGCTAAAAGTAAGATAAAAGCTGAAATAGGCAAAGAACAATGTGGTTTTGTGAAAGACAAATGTACAAGAAACACAATATTGATGTTAAGGATACTATCAGAACAAACTATTCAAGTGCAAAAAGATTTGTTTGTTTGTTTTATCGACTACACAAAAGCATTTGATAAAGTGGAGCACAATAAGTTATTTGAAATATGACAGAAAACTCTAGATCTAGATTCGAAAGACCTCCACCTAATTAGGAATCTGTACTGGGAACAAACTGCCGCTGTAAGAATAGATGGAGAAGTGAGTCAGTTTACGAAAATCAAGAGAGGCATTAGACAAGGGTGTGTTTTCTCCCCTGATTTACTTAATGTGTACAGTGAAATAATATTACAAAAAATAAGAGACATCTTGGGAATCAAAGTTGGTGGTGAAAACATCAATAATTTCAGATATGCAGATGACACTGTGTTAATTGCAACTACGGAGGAAGAACTACGAAACTTAATTGATATAATTGTTGAAGAAAGTGCAAAAATGGGTCTATCTATCAATTGCAAAAAGACAGAATGTATGGTGATATCCAAAAGGAAGGAGAATCCTATCTGCAGGCTGAGAATAAATGGGGAAGACATAAAACAAGTACAGAACTTTTGCTACTTAGGAAGCTGGGTGACATCAGATGGCAGGTGCGACTTGGACATCAAAAGAAGAATAGGGATGGCAAAAGACACCTTTACGAGAATGAAGAGTATACTGACCAATACTAAACTAGGCATGACAACCGGCCTCAGAGTACTGAAATGTTACATTTATCCAGTTATGTTATATGGCTCAGAATGTTGGACAATATCTAGTAACATGAGGAAATGAATTGTAGCAGCAGAGATGTGGTTTTTGAGGAGGATGCAAGGAATATCATGGATGAAATGAATATTTAACGAGGATGTCATGACCAGAGCAAACACAAAAAGAGAAATAATGTATGGGATCATGAAAAGGCAACGTAACTTCATTGGACATGTGATTAGGAAAGAGGAGTTAGAATGCACAGTAATCATGGGAAAGATTGAAGGGAAGTAAGTAAAAGGAAGACAAAGACAAATTATGATGGAGACAGCAGCCAGAAAACTGGAAATGAATACCAATGAATTGAACCACTTGACCTGAAACAGGAGTGTGTGGGCCATGGCAGTCAAAGCTCAGACTGGGTACGGCACCTGATGATGATGATGATGATGATCTCAGAAAGGATATGTTGTCATTGGAGAGAGTCCAGATGATGTTCAGGAGGATAATTATAGGAATGAAGGGGTTAACATATGAGGAACGTTTGGCAGCTTTGGGCCTGTGCTCACTGGAATTTAGAAGAATGTGTGGGGATCTCATTGAAACCTACTGGATGTTGAAAGGACTATATGGGGTGGATGTGGAGAGGATGTTTCCAGTGCTGGAGTATGGAGAACTAGAGGGCACAGCCTCAAAATTGAGGGGCGGCCTTTTAGAGCAGAGTTAAGAAGGATTTTTTTTAGCCAGGGAGTAGCGAATCTGTGGAATGCTCTACCACAGACTGTGATGGAGGCCAAGCCCACGGGTATATTTAAGGGGAAGTTAATCGTTTCCTGATCAGCCATGGTATCAAAGGATTTGGCGAGAAGGCAGGTGATGGGATTGAGTGGGATCTGGGATCAGCCATGGTGGAATGGCAGAGCAAACTTAATGGGCAGAATGGCCTAATTCTGCTCCTATGTCTTATGGTCTAAAGTACTCATTAAGTTCATCTGCCGTTTCTTTGTCCCCAATTACTACCTCACCAGCATCCTTTTCCAATGGTCCAATATCAACTCTCACCTCCCTTTTACTCTTTATATAACTGAAAACACTTTTATTATCTTGCTTCATATTATTGGTAGTTTGTCCTCATACTTAATCTTTTCCCATTGTATAGCTTTATTAGTTGCCTTTTGTTGGATTTTAAGTTTCCCAATCATCCAACTTCCCACCCACTTTTGTTACTTATATGCCCTTTATGCAGTCCTTAACTTCCCTTGTCAGCCACCTTTCCCTACTCCTGCCATTTGAGAACAACTTCTTCCATGGGACATATCTATCCTGTGCCCTGTGAACAATTCCCAGAAACTAGCCACCTCAGTTCTGCCATCATCCCCGCCAGTATCCCCTCCAATCCACCTGGGCTAGCTCCTCTCTCGCCCCTCTGTAATTCCCTTTATTCCATTGTGATACTGATACATGTGACTTATACTTCTCCCTCTCAAACTGCAGTCTGAATTCAGTCATATTATGATCAATAAATCCTCAGGGTTCCTTTAAGCTAACTAATAAGATCTGAGTTATTACACAACACCTATTCTAAGATAGCCTTTCCCTGAGTAGGCTCAAGCACAAGCTACTCTAAAAAGCCAATTCATAGCCATTCAACAAATTCCCTCTCTTTCAATCCAACACCAACCTGATTTTCCCAATCCCTTGCGTATTGAAGTCCCCCATTATAATTGCGACATTACCTTTATTAAATGACCTTTCCAGCTCCCTTTGCAATCTCAAATCATATATTTTAGCGACTATAGAGGCCAATAAATGATTCCCATAATGTTTTTTTTACCCATACAGTTTCTTAACTCCACCCACAAAGATTTGACATTCTCTGACTCTATGTCACCTCTTTCTACAGATGTAATACCGTCACTTACCAACAAAGCCACACCACTGCCTATGCCTTCCTGCCAGTTCTTTCCATACAAAGTATATCCTTTGATGTTAAGCTTCCAGCCATGACTTTCTTTTAGGCATGACTCAGTGATGCCCACAACTTCATACCAACCAATCTCTTAACTGCACCGCAAGTTCATCCATCTTAGTCCGAATGCTACGTGCATTTAAATACAGCAGCTTTAGTCCTGCATTCTTTGCCCTTTTGAATTTTGCCTGTGTGGTACAACATAACTCTTTGCTCTGTCTGCAATTGTACCCAATCATTGGCTTGTCCTTCCTTACATTCATATTACGTGTTACATCATCTAGATGCAAACCTGTTGGTTCATCCTCAGCTCTATCATATTGGTTCCCATCCCCCTGCCATATTACTTTCGTGTAGGTGTGCTCAGTGGTGGGTGGGCGTTACTCATGATGGACCGGGCCATATCTGGCATTGTTGTGAAATTCATTATTTTGCAGCAGCATCTCAAAGCAATGCATTAAAATATTACTATGTTTCAATAAGAAATATAAAGAAAATAAGTAAGTAGTGCAAAAAGAGCAAAATAGCAAGGTACTGTTCATGGATCATTCAGAGAAGGCGGGAGGAGAAGATAGCGGCGCGACGCAGCGCGCGTAGCCTCTCCGGTGAAATGATATAGTATTTGTTAAATAGGGTATCGTACACAATTCTGATTTGATCGAGACAGCCGTGAAAAGCATGAAGGAACATATGGAGAAACTTCTGAAATGCCCGGTTTGCTGCCGCTACTACTGTACAATTGAGAATCTCCGGAGGGAAGGCCCCAAATCCTCGGCTTTGTCTGCTGCTGGCGGCCAGGGCTGGAGTCGAAGTGCTCGACAGAGATGATGCTCAGTGCATGGTGTCGGAGGGCTGGTCAGAGGCTCGAAGTTTTTGGACGACTCAGAGTCGGACTGTGGTCGGGCATGGCAGGGGAGTTTTCTTCCTTCTCCCGTCTGCGTGAGATGTGGGACTTTTCAGAGACATTGAATTTTTTTTACCATTCCCATGGCCTGTTCTTCATCAAGATACGGTATTGCTTGCACTATTGTAACTATATGTTATAATTATGTGTTTTTTGTCAGTTTTTAAGTCTTGGTCTCTTCTGTTTTTCTGTGATATCACACTGGAGAAATATTGTATCATTTCTTGATGCATGCATTACTAAATGACAATAAAAGAAGACTGCGTGTCCTCATAATCTAAAAAAAATATCTGGTGGCAGAAGGGAAGAAGCTGTTTCTAGATTGATAAATGTGTGTCGAGGCTCCTGTACCTCCTCCCTGATGGGATAAATAATAATGAGAAGTGGGCATGTTCTGCAAGGTGAGTATTTTCCATAATGGATGCCAGCTTCTTGAGTCACTGCCTTTTGAAGATGTCCTCAATGGTGGGGAGGTTAGTGTTCATGATGGAGCACAAGATTAGAACCATCCCATTGCTTTCCTCCCTGTCAGTGACAGCAACCTCTGTAGGTTGTCCTACGCAGGTGGCTAAATTATTGGCCTACTAATCCAGAGGCCTGGATTGACAAAATCGGGACCTAAATTCAAATCCCACAGTGGCTGCTGCAGAATTTACATTCAGATTACTAGTCTGGAATCTAAAGAAAAAAATAATATCATTACCAATGACAACCACAAAGCTGTTGCAAAAGTGCATCTGGTTTCACTAATCCCCTTAATGGGAGTAATTTCCCATCCTTAACTGCTTGAGCCTGCATGTGACCGAGGGTGATTGGGGATAGGCAATAAATGCTGGCTTCATCATGGACTCCTGCATCCAGAAGACTGAAATAGAATCAAGTTAAAAGTCAGCCGGGAAACAGTGAGGCGGGAGGAAAGAGTAGTGAGCCTGTGGATGTGACTAATGGTGCAGCTTTAGTGCATTGACATATTGATCTTGAAGAAAAGCTGGTGAACTTTGACCATTTTCTTTGTGAATTCTTCACCCTGTTTAATAAGATAAATAATAATTGACTGAGGGTTAGCAAGATTCATTGCAGCTTCTGATGGTTAATCAGTGCAAATTACTCTACCGCACGCCTGGTACTGCAGCATTATATCCCCCTGGACACTGGCTTCTCCTCTATGTCAGCCTTCAACAGCTCAGGAACAGTGAATTGATTAAAGTACTGAGCTACCTGGAGGCATTAATAACAGGACCAATTTCTTGTGTTTGAGATGGACCTGCATTGCCCATCCTTAATACTAGTAGGTATATTGCCAAGCTGCCAGTCTGTGAAATAGCAGTGAGTTAGAAATGATGTGGACACAGATTTTTCCTTCCATGGTCAATATGTTTAGGGGAGAAAAAGGATTTAAAGATCTAAAGATTCACTTTATTTGTCAGATGTACATCAAAAGATAGCTGGCAGGTGGTGTAGAGGTATCAGCACTGGACTTCAAGGCCAATAGTCCTGACTTTGAATCCAGTTGGCTCCTTGTATGCTTTCCTTCTGTGCTGGGTTGAGTGTAGAACTAGCAACTCAGCCTCATTTTAAAAAAAAGCAGATAAATGCTAAGGGGGAAAATATGCCGCCTGATAGCCACAAGGTGCGAGAAAGAACAAGCAAACATGGAAACATGCAGTGAAATCATTGTTTGCATCAAATCAGTGAGGGTTGTCCCGGGCATCTGCAAGTGTTGTCACAATGCAGCTGCCAACATAGCATACCAAAACTCACTTGCCCTAACTGTATGCTTTTGGGGTTGTGGGAGGAGACTGGAGCAGCTGGATGAATAATGGACAGCATGTGCAAACTCTTTACAGACAATGGTGGGAATTGATCCCCCAGTCTTATAGCTGGTGTTGTAAAGTGTTGTGCTAAATACTACACTACCATGCTTCCCTGTGTGGGGAAGTACCCTTGTTTCACATCGACACTAGAAGAATGAGGCACCAATTATCCCTCCAATTTACCAACTTTTTCACCTCTCATCTCTTCTGCTGCTTTAAAGGTTTTCCCAAGACCAATCGACACTATTCTTCCCTTCTCTTCCCTCCCTGTAGCATGGACACAAGAATGCCTCCTGCTAGTCAGCCGAAGAGTGGGAATAAAGGGGGCCAATTTTGCTTGGCTACCTGCGATTAGTGGCGTTCCACAGGGGTTGATGTTGGGTCCACTACTTTTCATGTACATTAGTAATCTGGGTAACAGAACCGATGGCTTCGTGGCCAAGTCTGTGGTTGATACAACGATAGGTGAAGGGGCAGGCAGTGTTGAGGAGGTAGTCTACAGAAGGACTTGGATAGATTTCAGAGGATAGGCATAGAAAAAGCAGTTGCAGTGTAGGGAAGTGTATAGTTGTGCACTTTGGTAGAAGAAATAAAGACACAGACTATTTTCCAAATAGAGGAAAATTCAGAAAGTGAAGATGCAAAAGGGACTTGAGAGCCCTAGTGCAAGATTTCTTAAAGATTAACTTGCAGGTTCCGTTGGTAGTAGGAAGACAAATGCAATGTTAGCATTCATTTCAAGAGGACTAGAATATAAAAAACCTAGATGTAATGCTGAGACTTTGTACAACATTGGTGAGACTATATCTGGAGTATCGTGAGCAGTTTTGGGTTCCATATCTAAGAAAGGATGTGCTGGCATTGGAAAAAGTCCAGAATAGGTTCATGAGAATGATCCCAAGAATGTGTACTCACTGGAGTTTGGAAGAATAAGGGGTGTGGGTGGGTGGGGGGAAATCTCTTTGAAACCTAATGAATATTGAGAAGCCTAGATAGAGTGCACGTGGAGAAGATGTTTCCAATAGCTGGAGAGTTAATGGTTAGAGGGCATAGCCTCAGAAGAGAAGGAAGACCCTTTAGAATAGAGATGAGGAATTTCTTTAGCTAGCGGGTGGTGAATCCAAGGACTTCATTGCCACAAACAGCAGTGTAGGCCAGTATATTGGGTATATTTAAAGTGGAGATTGATGGATTCTTTATTATTAAGGGTGTCAAAGATTGTGGGAGAAGATAGGGGAATGAGGATGAGAGGGAAAATAAATTAGCCATGATTGACTAGCGGAGCGGACTTGATGGGACAAATAACCTAATTCTGCTCCTATGTCTTATGGTCTTATAAGGTTTTGCGGCAGAATGGAATAACACAACACACACAAAATGCTGGAAGAACTCAACAGGCCAGGCAGCATCAATGGATGTGAATAAACAGTTGACATTTTGAGCCAAGACCGTTCTTCAGGACTGGAAAGTAAGTCTGTGTGTGTGATAAACAGTCTTCAATCTATGATATATAAGACTTTTGCACGGTTGTGTAAAAGAAAATAGCTGGTTTGAAGCAAAGGAGCAAGGTCATGAGTTAACTTCCTTCAAAAGCAAAATTCTCCAGATGCTGAAAGTCTGAACTGAGGTTAGTAGATGTTGAAAGTAATCAGGCAGTAAGATAGAATCTGCAGAGAGATGATTCAAATCATCAGCTGCATTGCTGCAAGGCCTTGACTTGAATTATTATCTGCCTCCTTCAAAAACTGCATCGTGACCATTGACTACTGTACTTCCAACATTTCTTGCTGTTGTATCCCTCATGATTTACAGTAAGGCCATCTCTCCCTGCATTCCACAGACCTGTGCATGCTGTCTTGGAAGGTAGAACCAGGCCAGATGGTTCAACCAACTTCTCTGCAAATTAATACTGCCATGATTTTTTTCTGCTTTCCGTGATAAACAGTCTTCAATCTGTAACATTAACGCTGTTCCTCTTTCCACACACACACACACTGCTTGGCTTGCTGAGATTTTCCATTATTTTCTGTTTCTTCAAATTTCCAGCATCAGAAGTTGTTTTTTTTAAACCTACGTTTCCTGCTTCCCCCTTTACAACTGTGCCATTTGATCCCTGTCATCAGTGGCCATTATTTCTGTCTCTGCTCACGTCCAGTACCCATGGATCAGCACCAGAGGAGGATGGAGGCAGAGAATGTAGGGTCAGGCTGGCATAAATTACTGTAACAGCCACCATCTGAGAGTAAGGACAGCAAGATCGCAGACCGAGGAAGCAATTGAAGTACAAGTCCTGAGAATTTTACCAACTTGCCAGGAACTGTTTGGTTTGGATCAGAGTTCTGCTGAGATTGAAACCACTATGGGCCTGATTTGAAATAACAGCGTGAAAAATGTTAGCTGTATCGAGGCTACTTCATCATTCGTGGGGTGACTTGAGTTAAATGTAAACGACCATAGCACTGAGGCAAAACCTATATTAAGCAAGGGGCTGGTTGCAGAAAGGTGCTGCAGTGTGGGTGATGCTTGTCAAAGTAGCTGGAGCGTGCAGGTAATTTGAGCCAGGTAGCGATGAAACAGCTCACACTTGGGCCAGGTTTTGTTTAAGTATTAATACTTCATTCAACACTTGGGACAGTGGAAAGAACAGAGGTTTAATAATACGAAAAAATATTTTCTCTTCTCTCATGTTCATGTCTGCCCTTTTGAGCTCTCTTCTCACTAATCATTGGTTTCTGACCGAGTTGTGTCTCAATCCTGATGTTCACTCTCTCCATGGTCTCAGCCCAGCAGTCACTGACTTCTCAGAGCATTTTCTTAGATTCTCAGTCCAGAAATCTGCCGAGCCCTCATCGACTACCAGGCACCCATTTACCTTAAATCTATTTTCCTCTCCCTACATTTTCATCAGCTTCCCCGTCCATCAGATTCCACTACTTGGCTACCTAGCATGGGCAATTTTGTAGTGGTCAATTAACCTCAGAGTCCAGTTTATTCACACTGCTACAGTATATAGTATGAAATGTGTTGTTCTGCAACAGCAGTACACTGCAAGATATTAAAACAAATTACTATAAGATACAAAAATAAATGGTGCAAAAAAAAATAATGAGGTAGTGTTCATAGGTCCATGGATCAAAGTTTAAAGTAAATTTATTATCAAAGTACATGTCACCATATATAGAACAACCCTGAGACTAGGTTGCTTGTAGGCATACACAGTAAATCCAAGAGACGCAATAGAATCAATGAAAGACTGCACCATTCAGAAATCTGGAGGAAGGGAAGGAGCTGTTCTTAAACTTTCAGTGTGCATCTTCAGGGTCCTGTACTTCCTCCCTGATGGTGGAAATGGAAAGAGGGCATATCCTGGGTGGTGAGAGTCCTTGATGATGGAAGCTGCCTTCTTGTTGCATCTCCTCTTGATGTCTTCACTGTCAGGAGGGTTGCATGTAATGGAATTGGCTGAGTCTACACTCTGTCTAGCCTCTTGTGATCCAATGCATTGGAGGTTCCATAACATGCTGTGATGCAATCAATCCACATCTGTAAAAATCAGTAACAGTCTTTGGAGACATATGGTATCTCCTCAAACTCCTAATGAAGTAGAGCTGCTGATGTATCCTTGTGACTGCATTAATGTGCTGGACCCAGAAGAGACCTTCTGAGATGTTGGCACCAGGGAACTTGAAGCTGCTCACCCTTTCCTCTGCTGACCCTCACTGAAGGCTAGTGTATGTTTTCCTGACTTCCTGAGGTTTGCAATTAGTTCCTTGGCCTTGCTGGCATACCGAGCCATTGAAATGCAGGAGGAGACCAGAGTATCCAGAGAAAATCCATGCAGTCATAACTGGAACTCTTTAAAAAGAGCAAAACGGGGGTTAAGAGCTGGTGAATGGAGCTGTGAGAGAGCAGCATTGTGTCTTTGAGATTTTCCTGCAATTTTCTTGTCCCTGTATTGAATCCACATTGGCCAAACTTTGACCTGCCAAAACTGAGGTCTGGAAGTCCCTCCCTATGCTTCCTTGCTTTTGTTTCTCTCGGCCACTTCTTCTCACTATTTTCTCAGCAGGTTTTGCATCACCTGCTCTGGGTGCAGATGTGTCTCTACCAAAGGAGGTGTAAGGTGCTCCTTCCTTCTGCTAGCCTGCAGGTCACCCTTGAGGGTGTAGCAGCTGCTTAGCCCCCTGATCAGGGTCATGCGAAGTAATAGGAGCATGTGATGGATGGTTGTATGAGCAGCTGGTGTATATTACAAGTCCTGGTGATGCAAACAGGTGAAGAGAATTAATAATGGCTGGGATCACCCATCTTCTAAAGACATTGTCCAGAAGAACAACAAATGGATGCTATTTACTTGGATTTCCAGAAGGTGTTCAATAAGATGCCACATAAAAGACTTATCCATAAGATAAGGGTGCATAGAGTTGGGGGAGATGTACTGGCATTGATAGATGATTGGATAACTAATAGAAAGCAGAGAGTTGGGATACATGGGTGTTATTCTGGTTGGCAATCAGTGGTGAGTGGTGTGCTGCAGGGATCAGTGGGCCCACAACTGTTCATGATATACATTAATGATCTAGAGGAGGGGACTGAGTGTAGTGTATCTAAGTTTACTGATGATATTAAATTGAGTGGAAAAGCAAATTGTGCAGAAGATGTGGAAAGTCTGCAGAGGGATGTAGAGTACAATGTTAATAAATGTAAGGTCTTCCACTTTGGAAGAAAAAATGAAAGAGCAGATAATTATTTACATTGCAGCATGCTGCTGTACAGAGGGACTTAGCAGTGCTTGTGCATGAATCACAAAAGGTTGTTTTGGAGGTGCAGCAAGTTATGAAGGAGGCGAATAGAAAGTTGGCCTTAATTGCTAGAGGGATTGAATATAAGAGCAAGGACGTTATACTGCAACGGTACAGGGTACTGGTGAGGCCGCACCTGGAGTACTGCATGCAGTTCTGGTCTCCTTGCTTGAGGAAGGATATACCGGCTTTGGAGGCGGTGCAGAGGAGGTTCACCACGTTGATTCCAGAAACTATGGGGTGAGACTATGAGGAGAGGTAGAGTTGCCTGGGACTGTACTCGCTGGAACTCAGAAGAATGAGAGGAGATCTTGCAGAAACACATAAAATTATGAAAGGGATAGATAAGATAGAGGCAGGAAAGTTGTTCCACTGATAGGTGAAACTAGATCTAGGGGACATAGTCTCAAGATTTGGGGGAGTAGATTTAGGACAGAGATAAGGAGGAGCTGCTTTTTCCAAAGAGTAATGAATCTGTGGAATTCTCTGCCTAATGAAGCAGTGTGGGCTACCTCAGTAAATGTATTTGAGACAAGGTTGGATAGGTTTTGGCTTTGTAGGGGAATTAAGAGTTATGGGGAAAGGCAGGTAGGTGGAGATGCGTCCATGGTCAGATCAGCCATGATCTTATTGAATGATGGAATAGGCTTGACAGGCCAAATGGCCTACTCCTGCTCCTGTTTCTTACCTTGTGTTCTTATGTAAGGCAATGGCAAAACACTTCTTTAGAAAAATTTGCCTAAAGCAATCATGGTTATTGATTGCCCACATCATACAACATGGTTCATGTTGATGTTGCTCTGCTATCTTCTGACTATTATTCTCAGAGTATGAATGCAAATTGCCCAGCAGTGAGGTTTTTGTTTTAGTATCCCAAACTTCTGTTTCCTCCAGGTATTGTGCAGCTTGAGTTAAACAGACTACAGATCTTGGAAGCTGGGACAAAAAAGCCAAACTGTTGGAGGAACTCAGTGGATCAGCCACATCTGTGGAGGATAGACATTTTGGGTAGGGTCCCTGGATGAAGCCCTGAAAGGTCAAGCTGGAGATAAAAGGAGTGTTTTCCCTTGTAGCATTAAATATCCCTGCGTGATTGCTGTGTGAAGGTTAAACAATCTTACCAAGACTAGGCAGCTTCAACAAAAGGACTGTTCGGGTGACTCAAGTAGTTTCTATTAACAGTGTCCCAACCCAAAAGGTAGTCAACTATTTGACCATATACACAAGAGTTAGCAAAAAAAGCTGTTTACATATGAAAATGTAGACTATATTTCACTTAAACAAATCCAAGTCAGATGACCACAGTTGAAATGGAAAGGTTTCAGATTCATGCTGATGAAATTATTGACATTAAGTTGAAGGCAGGATTTTTCTCAGGCAGCCTCCATTACAAAAGTTAGTGGCTGAGATACGTCTATACGCAATGCAGATGTTTTTTTTTTCATCTGGCCTAGCATGTTAACACAGCTCACATCACAAGACCTCTGCTGCCAACTTTTGAAGTGAAAACTAGTCATTAAAATGGTTTTGAAGATGGTGAATGGATTCATTGTACTGCAGAAACTCCAGTGTAAACTTGGTAAGGTTGTAACCTGACACAGGCAGGGATGGAAAGTGGGTGGTTTTGTAGGGGCTATTTGTTATATACATACATTCTAACCCTAAATATTCCAATTGTCTGACTTCACTTTTGCATGCTGCCCTTTCTGAAACCAGTCATTCTGTGTCCTCCTGTTCCATTGAACTTTGTGACCAAGTGCCAAGCATTCTCTCTGACATCAATGGCCTTGATTGAGTTGCAAAGTGAGTGGCTGTTACATAAGAAACCATTCCTCTGTGGACCTTCACACATCTGTGCAATGGAACACTGAGACTGAGGATGAAAGGAGGTTAGATATTGGTATCATTGGCCACGTAGACTGGAAACAAGACCAAAGGCAGAGATCAAGGGTCCTGCACTGAGGGGTGAATGTACTCTGCACATGATCTCTACATGTGACATGATCTCTACATCAAGTATGTATCGGGGAGGGACCTTCTCCAAGTCTGAGATTCATGGTTTACTCACATGCCTTGTGGGCAGGACGTGAAGTAGGTGTCTCTAGTCTCATGAATTTCACAGGGTTGCTGAAGATTATTGCAGCTGTGGGAATCATTTAGGACAGCACAGTACACAATGGTTAGCATAACGCTTTCCAGCGCCACGACGTGAAATGCGAAAGTAAAATCAATGACATTTAATGGTAATGGTTATTGCAATGCTTTGCACGGCCTGTGATCACCAAACCAGGTCCAATTCCCGCTGTTGTCTAAGGAGCTTGTACATTCTCCCCATGACTGTTATGGTCCGGTCCGAGAAGTCCGCATTCTGGTTCACGGTCCGGTCTGTTGATTTGTTATTCCGGGTTTTCCTGTTTTCCCTAGTTCCATTGGGTGCCTTAATTGAGGTACCTGATTCTTGTTTTGGGCTGGCACATAAATTCCTCTCATACCAAGGATTCCCTGCTGGACTGTTCCCTTCCCCTTCTGCCTGGAGCCTTGCCTGCATCCCTATCAAGTTCAATTGCTGGAGTGAGACTGGAGCCTTGCCACACCAAGATAAGGAACTATCTATCATTGAGTTTGGAACTACCTCTTTGTGTCCCTGTGTTTAGTGTCCGTGTCAAAGAAGAGTACTGGTCCTAGGTTCTGTTCCCAAAGAGGGGTCCTGACTCTGTGTAAAGCCCTGCTCCTAAGTCCTGTTCTCAAGGCAGGGTCCCGGCTCTGTGTTCTCTGTTCCTGTTTTCCAAGTTACAAGTACCGTGTTCCAGTCCTTTCCAAGTCAAGGCTTCATGTTTTCGTTCAGTCCAGGAGTCCCTCGGCAGTTTACCTTGGCAGATTATCTCGTCAGTTCTCTCAGCAGTTGTCCCGGCCCTACGTCCTAGAAAGGGTCCCGGCCCTGCGCTCCAGAGAGGAGTCCCGGCTCCGTACCCAGAGCCTAACCAAGCCGAGTCCAGGAGCCGAGCCAAACCTAGTCCAAGAGCCTCGTCCTTCCCTGGAGTACCTCGTCCAGTCCATATCCAAGGCTCTGAGCGTCCAATCCACGTCCAAAGCTCTGACTTCCTGTGTTCTAAGACCTAGTCAGATAACCATATAACCATATAACAATTACAGCACAGAAACAGGCCATCTCAGCCCTTCTAGTCCCTGCTGAACTCTTACTCTCACCTAGTCCCACCGACCTGCACTCAGCCCATAACCCTCTATTCCTTTCCTGTCCATATACCTATCCAATTTTACTTTAAATTACTATATTGAACCTGCCTCTACCACTTCTGCTGGAAGCTCGTTCCACACAGCTACCACTCTCTGAGTAAAGAAGATTCCCCTCATGTTACCCCTAAAATTTTGCCCTTTAACTCTCAACTCATGTCCTCTTGTTTGAATCTCCCCTACTCTCAATGGAAAAAGCCTATCCACGTCAACTCTGTCTATCCCCCTCATAATTTTAAATATTTCTATCAAGTACCCCCTCAGCCTTCTACATTCCAAAGAATAAAGACCCAACTTATTCAACCTTTCTCTGTAACTTAGGTGCTGAATCCCAGGTAACATTTTAGTAAATTTTCTCTGTACTCTCTCTATTTTGTTGACATCTTTCCTATAATTTGGTGACCAGAACTGTACACAATACTCCAAATCTGGCCTCACCAATGCCTTGTACAATTTCAACATTGCATCCCAACTCCTATACTCAGTGCTCTGATTTATAAAGGCCAGCATACCAAAAGCTTTCTTCACCACCCTATCCACATGAGATTCCACTTTCAGGGCACTGTACACCATTATTCCTAGATCCCTCTGTTCTCCTGCATTCTTCAATGCCCTACCATTTACCATGTATGTCCCATTTTGATTAGTCCTACCAAAATGTAGCAGCTCACATTTATCAGCATTAAACTCCATCTGCCATCTTTCAGCCTACTCTTCTAACTGGCCTAAATCTCTCTGCAAGCTTTGAAAACCTACTTCATTATCCACAACACCACCTATCTTAGTATCATCTGCATACTTACTAATCCAATTTACCACCCCATCATCCAGATCATTAATGTATATGACAAACAACATTGGACCCAGTACAGATCCCTGAGGCCCTACACTAGTCTCCGGCTTCCAATCTGACAAACAGTTATCCACCAACACTCTCTGGCGTCTCCCATCCAGCCACTGCTGAATCCATTTTAATAATAATAGCAGGCATCTGTTAGTCTCGTGAGACCATTGATCTGTGCCTTGTAAGGTTTCACAGCTGCAGGCCTGGGCAAGGTTGTATGGAAGACCAGTAGTTGCCTGTGCTGCAAGTCTCCTCTCTCCACGCCACCAATGCTGTCCAAGGGAAGGGCATTAGGACCCATACAGCTTGGCACCAGTGTCGTCACAGAGCAATGTGTGGTTAAGTGCCTTGCTCAAGGACACACACGCTGCCTCAGCCAAGGCTTGAACTAGCCACTTTTGGATCACTAGACGAATGCCTTAACCACCTGGCCACGTGAATCCATTTTACTACTTCAATATTAATACCTAACGATTGGACCTTCCTAACTAACCTTTCGTGTGGAACCTTATCAAAGGCCTTACTGAAGTCCATATAGACAACATCCATCGCTTTACCCTCGTCAACTTTCCTAGTAACCTCATCAAAAAATTCAATAAGGTTTGTCAAACGTGACCTTCCTCGCACAAATCCATGTTGACTGTTCATAATCAGACCCTGTCTATCCAGATAATTATATATACCATCTCTAAGAATACTTTTCATCAATTTACCCACCATTGATGTCAAACTCACAGGCCGATAATTGCTAGGTTTACTCTTAAAACCCTTTTTAAACAATGGAACAACATGAGCAATACGCCAATCCTCCGGCACCATCCCCATTTCTAATGACATTTGAAATTTTTCTGTCAGAGCCCCTGCTATTTCCACACTAACTTCCCTCGAGGTCCTAGGGAGCATCCTGTCAGGACCCGGAGACTTATCCAGTTTTATATTCCTTAAAAGTGCCAGTACTTCCTCTTCTTTAATCATCATAGTTTCCATAACTTCCCTCCCTGTTTCCCTTACCTTACACGATTCAATATCCTTCTCCTTAGTGAATACCAAAGAAAAGAAATCGTTCAAAATCTCCCCCACCTCTTTTGGCTCCACCTATAGCTGTCCACCCTGATTCTCTAAGGGACCAATTTTATCCCTCAATATCCTTATTAATATAACTGTAGAAACCCTTTGGATTTATTTTCATCTTACTTGCCAAAGCAACCTCATATCTTCTTTTAGCTTTTCTAATTTCTTTCTCAAGATTCTTTTTACATTCTTTATATTCCCCGAAGCACCTCATTTACTCCAAGTTGCCTATATTTATTGTAGATCTCTCTCTTTTTCCGAACCAAGTTTCTAATATCCCTTGAAAACCATGACTCTCTCAAACTTTTAACCTTTCCTTTCAACCTAACAGGAACATAAAGATTCTGTACCCTCATAATTTCACCTTTAAATGACCTCCATTTGTCTATTACACCCTTCCCATAAAACAAATTGTCTCAATTCACTCCTTCTAAATCCTTTCGCATCTCCTCACAGTTAGCCCTTCTCCAATCAAAAATCTCAATCTGCAGTCCTATCCTTCTCCATAATTATATTGAAACTAATGGCATTGTGATCACTGGACCCGAAGTGCCTCCGTCACCTGACCTATCTCATTCCTTAACAGGATATCCAACACTGCCCCTTCTCTAGTTGGTACCTCTATGTATTGCAGCAAAAAACTATCCTGCACACACTTTACAAACTCCAAACCATCTAGCCCTTTTACAGAATAGGCTTCCCAGTCTATGTGTGGAAAACTAAAATCTCCCACAATCACAACCTTGTGCTTACTACAAATATCTGCTACCTCCTCACAAATTTGCTCCTCCAATTCTCGATGCCCATTAGGTGGTCTATAAAACACCCCTAAAAGTGTTACTACACCTTTCCCATTCCTCAATTCCACCCAAATAGCCTCCATAGACGAGACCCCTAATCTATCCTGCCAGAGCACCGCAGTAATATTTTCTCTGACAAGCAATGCAACACCTCCCCCTCTTGTTCCTCCAATTCTATCACACCTGAAGCAATGAAATCTAGGAATATTTAGTTGCCAATCACACCCTTTCTGCAACCATGTTTCACTAATAGCTACCACATCTTTCTTCCAGGTATAAATCCATGCTCTAAGCTTATTCACCTTTCTTATAATGCTCCTAACATTAAAATAAATGCACTTAAGACATTTTCCTCCTCTTACTCTCTCTTTATCACTAACGGTGCAAACAACTTTACTATCTTCTTTTTCTTCCTTCTCCCCTACATCTGTTCCTACACTCTGGTTCCCCTCCCCCCTTGTATCTAGTTTAAATCCACTGAAGCCTCTCTAGCAAACCTACCTGCAAGAATATTTGTGCCTCTCCAGTTCAGATATAAACCATCCCGCCAGAACAAGTCCCACATTCCCTGGAAAACTGCCCAATTATCTATAAATCTGAAGTCGTCCTTCCTGCACCATGACTTCAGCCACGTGTTGATCTGTACTATCTTACTATTTCTAAACCTGCCTGCACGTGACACTGGTAGCAATCCTGAGATTGCTATCCTTCAGGTACTATCCTTTAACTTGGCGTCTAACTCGCCAAACTCGCCTTTCAGGACCTCCTCACTCTTCCAGGTGCAGTGTTCCAGCCTTATCCAAATCTGAGCTTTGTGTCCTCATCTAGTTCCGGTTCCTCGCCCAGCCCAGGAGTTCCTCACCCAGTCCGGTGCTGTAGTACCTCGACCTCTCCTGTAGCCATGTCCTGTCCTTGCCAAGATCCAAGTCCCGAGTCCTAGCCTAGACTTGGGTTCCAGTTCCGAGTCCTTGTCCAGGCTCTGGTTCCGGAGTTCCATGTTCCTAGTCCAGGCTCCTCATTCCTAGTTCCCCTTCCAGGTCCCGTGTTTCTAGTCCAAGTCTTAGCCCAGGCCCTGAGTCCTAGTCTCGTCCAGGGCCTGTGTCATTTCTTCCTTACCTTGCTATCTTGATAACCCTAATCCTGCTCCTAATACTTCAGTGTCTGTGTCTTGCATTTGGGTCCGCTCCCAATGCGCCCCTTTTAACAATGACTGCAAGTGTTTTTTATGGGTGCTCTCTGGTTTCTGCCTGCATTCCAAACATGTATGGATTACTAAGGGCTAATAGGTTGTGGATATGATATGTTAGCACCGTAAACGTTGTGGCACATGGAGGATTCTCCCAACACATCCTTGGACTAATCTGATTGTTGACGCAAATGACTGTATGATTTGACATTTGGCCAATAAAGTTAATCTTTCAAAATGCCCAACTTAATGATTTCTTATAGTTTAGCCCTGAAGGAGCCATAAAAATATAAGTTCATTACTGGGAAGCAAACTCATTGATAATTATAGTTATACAGTAAGAATGCACCCCTTCCCTCAGTTCTCTACACTGCATTTCTGAATTCCTCTGAGAAGATTGGGTTCACACACAGTCAAGGAGTAATTTTCCAGTACTTACCATACTTTTGAAACCACGTAATACTGGAGTTCAGGCTAGGCCCAAGGAGCTAAGTCCCTTGAAATTCTGCCTTTTTAGTGCAAGCAATTTAACTTTCCGCAGTCATGAAGTGCAATGTTTGAATTGGTGCAGTGAATTGTCAATCTGTTTGATCCAAAAACACTGATAATATCTGTCTACAAAGGTTTGTAGGAACATTTCAGCAAATGCTGTCAGGGACATAAAGTGGGGTGGTATTGTCTTTACCAAAGGAGGTGTGAGGTGCTCCTTCCCTCCACTAGCCTGCAGGTCTCCCTTGGGCAAGGTGTAGCACCTGCTTAGCCCCTGATCAGGGTTGCGTGAAGCCACGGGGGCAGGTAATGGATGGCCATATGAGCAACTGGTGCATATCACAAGTCCTGGTTATGTGACGACTGATGCGAGGCGGACATCCTCCGCAGAGCATTGATAATGGCTGGAAAGACAATGATTGCCATGCTGAATGACCTGGGCACATAACGCATGAACCGGCAGAGAAGCAGTGTTGTGTTGTACAAGTGTGTCGCACTACATGGTAGTGCAAAAGCAGTCAGACACCACCTTGACATGGAAAGGTAATACCGTTACTTCAGCATTTCCCAGTCTAAACCTCGAGCATCCTGCCCAACAGCACTGTGGAAGTAGACTGTTGAGGACTGCAGTAGTTCATAATCAATTCTCAAGTTAATAGGAGGTGGCTATTGAATACAGCAATGCAGCAACATATGGACATAAACAAGTGCAAGAAATAAAAGCAGCACAAGGTCATTCAGCCCATCAGATCTGCCTCAACTCTTCGTGAGCTCATGGCTTCAGCCTCAACCTGATGTAGTACGGTATTCCTATATCCTACAAATTCCCTTAATAACCAGAAGTCAACCAATCTGACCTCTATATTCAATGTCTGAACATCACCATTCCTTTTCTGCACTGCAATTGTTTTTATTTATGTATTGAAGCTCGCAGTATTTTTTTATGTATTGCTGCCACAAAACAACAAATTTCATAACTTGGTGAGCAGTGCCCATCGAGGACCCAACCATCCAGACCATACTTTCTTGCTACTGCCATTGAATAGGAGATACAGGAGCCTGGGGTCACATGTCACCAGGTTCAGGAATAGTTACTGTCCTACAACCATCAGGCTCCCAAACCAGCGAGGGTAACTTCCCCCATCTCAACACTGAACTAATCCCACAACATTCTGACTTTTCAGGACTCTTTACGATTCATGTTCTCAGTATTTATTTATGTATTTTTATCTGCACAACTTGTGTCTTGCACAGTGGATGTTTGTTGGTCTTTATGTATAGTTTTTAATGAATTCTATTGTATTTTATCTTCCTGCCAACACCAGCAAGAAAATTAATCTGGTAACATGTACTCTATGTACTTTGATAATTTATTTTGACCTTGACTTTTCTTATTTGATATGTCAGGATAATAAACCTGATTCTGGACCTGATTCAAAGAACGAATTTTTAAAAAGTTGTGACTTGTCTGTATATGCTGTACTTCCCCTTAAATAGTGCTTCTGGCATGGGTGGGGCAGGGGTAGGGTGGCGTCAGGGCTTCGATGTTTCTATCATTCATTCTGCAGGGTTTTTATTTCATGGATATCTGTGAAGAGTATGAATTTCAGGTTGTATACTACATGCATACTGATATTAAAATAAACCTTTGAAATTAGCTTTTGAACCTTAGAAGGATTGCAATTAACTCCTTTGTGCCTTGAACCTTGAGTTCAAAATTTAGCATGGCACAGAATTCCCTGAGGAGTTCGTCTGGTACAGCTATCCTGACTGGAGGTGTTCTTTATCCTTGTTGTGGCCGATAGCTCATTGGTGCATGGGGCTGTTCCAAAGCTCAGCAAGTCAATATGAATCTGCCTCTTGTGCCTCTATTACAGGCATAACATCTCAGTAACAGAGCCCTAAGTCACCATGAGGGAAATCCTGAAAAGGTACTGCACATTCGGATTCCTGTATTCACTTGTGTAGTTCCTTAGAGGTCAGTGCAGATGGAAGACATACTGGGCTTTGTACTTAAACTAGCAGTGTTCATGTCAGCACTTCCAAATGCCTTCAGAGGTTTTAAAGCCTTGGTATTGACAGGAAAAATACGTGTAGCCGTACTGTTAGCGTCAACCTAGATACCCATGCTGATTTTAAACAAGTGTGCAATCAGGTCCCAGGTGCTGACTCTGCCTTGTGTTGAGTGGGCAACACGTGAACAAAACTGGAGGGTTAAGTTCTTCCTTGAGGCTAGAAAATAGTCGTATTTTTTTGATCAAGGATTAAGCAATCCTTTAATAATCCGCTGCAGGTAGCCGGCTTGATTTGCATTTTCCTTCTCATTTTCTCGGTTTCATTCATGCATGATTCTCATCACACTTCTGAAGTGCAATCAATAACCCCATTACCTCCAGTGCCAATACACTGCTGATAGACTTTGCAGTCTATGGCTACAAGGGAATCAAATGCTTTGCACTCCTTAGAGGGGAAAAATTCACTGCTCATCGACTCACTGTATTGATGATTGGTAGAAGGGAATGAAGCATTCACATTCTTTTATACGCACTAATGAAGAAGCACCCTTGAGCAAACAAAATATTCCTGCAATATCTTTCCCTTGAATATTACTTCTCCAAAATTTACCTGACAGCCCCTTGGAAAATTTCTCATGAGGTGACTGTCAGAGCTATCATTCCTCCCAATATATGCATTCATAAAATCATAAGCTGGGCATTTTAATATGGATCGATAGAGCAGTTGGCAAGTAATCAGACCTGATCAAAGCAAGTGGTGAACACTCAAGGCCTCTGACACTAATCCTCACACTAAGAGAAATGTCAAGTTATTATAGCTCTATGATAGGCCATCAATACCAGACTGACTCTACAACCTGTATACTCTAAAGGACTCTACAATTTGTGGTCTCAGTATTATTTTTAAATTTATTATTGGCATGATTTGTCCTCTTTTCCATGTTGGGTGTTTTTTATGTATACATTTTCATAAATACTATTTTCTTTATTTATTTTCCTGTTAACACCTGCAAAAAATGATAGTATACTGTGATATATCTATGCTTTGATAATAAATTTACTTTGAACTTTGAAATAAAAAGAACCCAAATCTATTCATTGTCACATTCCTATTTGAAAGAGCTTTGCTGCAACATTTTTCGTGCTGTGTCTTGTACTTTGCATTACTCACTAGACTTCAAAAGTGGAACTTCAGCAATAACTGGAACTTCTGTAAGGATGTGGAAGCTTTAGCAAGAGTGCAGAGCAGACTTGTCAGGATCTGGTAGGATGCACGTCTTATGAGGATTGGTTGAACGAGCTGGGGCTCTTCTTTGAGCAATGGAGGATGAGAGGTGATGTGATAGAGGTGTAGAAGATGATAAGAGACATAGATGGAGTGGATAGCCAGAGAGTTTTCTTTTCCCCAGTGCAGATGTGGCTAATACAAGAGGGCATAATTTTAAGATGATTGGAGAAAAATGCAGGGGGATGCCAGAGGTAAGTTTTAGAGCGGTGAGTGCGTGGAACATGCTGCCAGAGACGGGTAGAGGTAGATAATATTCTAGTTACACCAGGGTTATTTAATAAATAGGTAGGCACATGGATGATCGGAAAATGGAGAGCTATGTACGAGGGAAGGGTTAGATTGATCTTGGAGTAGGTTAAAAGGTCAGCACAACATTGTGGGCCAAAGGGCCTCTACTACGTTGTAATATTCTAAGTTCCTGAAAGAACTGTGAAAAGCATAATATAAATGCAAGTCTTCCATTTGCTTTTTTTCATCATGGGAAGAAGAACGTTAACCACTCATTGCGGATGAACTCTGCAATGGTGCCATTTGAGCCGTACCTTTTGAGCATAGGTGCCAAACCTATGATCAATCAGAGTAATGCTATACTAAATGCTCTCACAGAACCCTCGAGGTCATTCTCACATCTGATGATCTTCAATCCAATGTGCAGAACTTGTCTTCAGACAAACCCAAAGAGAATGGAAGGCCATCCTCTAGACCACCCTCCTCCCCCACCCCCCTGGCGATACTTGCGCTTTAATGTTCCAGGACTCCAGGCTGACTAAGGAACCTTCAAGATTAAGTTAAATTAGCCTACAATTGTCCTATATCCATTGAAATCTTTCCTATCCAGGTACCTGTCCAGGTATTTTATAAATGTTGTAGTTGTAACTCTCTCTACCATTTCCTCATGCAGCTCATACCATATACCTGGCACCTTTTGTGTAAATAACTGGCACCTTGGGTCTTTCTTAACTGGTAAAACTCACTCGCTCTCACTCATAATTACCTTTCTCCTTGTGCTGCCTTGATGTGCATGTTTTGTATGGCATGCAAAGGGAACTTATTTCACTCTGTCTTAGTTTATTTTTGTAAGATATACCAATTCCATCACCCCAGAAGGTTAGGTTATTTCCTCCTTTAAAGGTTATAGCGAGAGATATCTGGAAATCCCATGATAATGTTTCCTTCTTTTAAAATAAAATTGTTATTTTAATTAGTACGGTAAATTCTCAAAATTTAGGAAGTTGTGAGGAAGTAGATAGAAAAGCAGGATTTAGTTTGTAAAACATTAATATATTCATTAAGTTGTTATTTTAAAGATTTGCTTATATTCTGCAGCTGCCTCCCCTAAACTTGGAAGCCTCACTGATAAAGAAACAAGCATAGACATTGTTCGCTTAGAAATCATACTTTTATTTTGCGAAAGATGATCACCACACCCTTATGATTTGCAGTTTGTGAATATCTGATCTTCAAAAGCAAAGATTAAGCTAAAGTGTGCGGATGAGTGATGTTTTGTATCCAAGGGAAATAGAATAGAGAACATAGAACACTCAGCTCAGTGCAGGCCCTTCGGCCCACAATGTTGTGCCGACCATTTAACCTGCTCTAAGATCAATCTAACCCCTCCCTCCAGTATTGTCCTCAGTTTTTTTTTCTCTCATCCATGTGTCCATCTAAGTATTTGCTAAATGTCCCTAATGGATCTGTATCCGTCACCACCCCTGGTAGGACATTGAACGCATCCACCACTCTGTAAAAGAAATACATTTGACACCCCCAATGCTTCTTTCCTCTATTCATCTTAAAATTATGGTCCCTTGTATTAGTCATTTCTGCTCTGGGAAAAAGTTTCTGGCTGTCCACTTGATCTATGACTCTTATCATCCTGTACACATCTATCAAGTCACCTCTCATCCTCCATCGTTCCAAAGAGAAAATCCCCAGCTCACTCAAACTTTCCTGATAAGACATGCTCTCTAAGTGAGAAATAAATCAAAGCAACTGTCTGTTTAATGGTCAACCAGTAGATAGCTTCAGCACCCCTTGCCTTGCTGAGTGTCCTTGATAGAAGTGAAAGCAGAAATCATTTGTCTAAGGACTGAGCCACATCACCTCTTTTATCTTATTGGATTACCTTGGGCAGGTTTCACACCAACACATCAGCCCCACTCTAAATTCCACCATAACTCCTAACTTCAGCTGTCAGTGTGTGTGTGCAGTCATAGTCTCTGCTGCCATTTCCTGATCCTTTTAGAGTGATGATCAATATGCCTTTCTTGCAGTCAGAACACAAGGGAAAAGAAAATAGCTGGAGAGGATCACTCAGCTCCCAAGCCTGCCCTATTATTCAATATGATTGTGGCTGACCTGCCCCAGGTCTCATCTCCTTTGTAGTGTCAGTTCCCCCTGGATCTCAATTTGCTGACCTTTCAAGAAATTATCTATTCTCTCTTTAAATATCCCCACTGATCTCACAGGGTAGAGAATTCCAGAAATTAATCACACGCTGCGGGAAATCAGAAAACAAAAGAATCTTTTTTTTTCCTGACCTTGACTGTTTCACAAGGTAAGTGGAGCTCTGGAGGTGCAGAATAGATGGGCTGCAGTCACCATGGGATGCCGTTCATTGGGGAGACTACATGAGGTCCAAAAAGAGTTCAGAACTTTTTGGGAGGCTGCGAGTATTGTGATCTTTAAGGCACTTGTCAAGGGACAATAAAAGGTGTAAGCGGGAGTGGCCACTGTTGGAGTGGGTCATGTTAGAGAGGTTAGGCTTTGACTCAGCAGGCAAAGGCTAGAATGTAAGGTATAGAAGTTAGAGGGATAAGAAGCATAGGCAGGCAGTGGAATACTCCTCCTGTGAGATGTGGAATTTCAGGGTACCCAACCGTCTCCCTGATGACATCCGGTCATGACAGACAAGGTCAAGGAACTGGAACTGGATGTACTCAGGACCATCCAGGAGGCAGAAAACCCCATTGATTACACTTACTGAGGAGGTCACACTCAATTTGCAGGCTTCGCATAGTAGATGGGTGACCACCAGGAGAAGTAAAGGGAGTAAGCACAAAGTGTAGGCCTGCCCTATGGCCATTTCCCTCAGCAACAAGTATATCCCTTGGGATGCTGCTGGGGAATGGGGGAGTGATTTATCAGGGTGCAGCTGCAGCCAGGCCAGTGGCACCATGGCCAGCTCTAAGCCTCGGCAGGGAAGGGTAAAGTCAGGCAGAGAGATAGAGGTAGGAAACTTGATGGATAGGGGGACAAACAGAAGGTTCTGCGGCTTTGAAAGAGAAGCCTTGATGGTGTATTGCTTCCCAGGTCCTAGGGTCCAGGGTGTCTCAGAACAGCTGCTTAAGATTCTCAAAAGGTAGGGTGATCATCCAAAGGCCATGGTGCACATTGGCACCACTGATATGGGTAGACAGGAAGAAGAGGTTCTGCGCAGTGTGTATATAGAGAGTTGGGGAAAAGGTTGAAGAGCAGGACCTCCAAGGTACTACTCTCTGGATTACTCTCAGTACCAAGTACAAGCCAGGACAGGAATAGGATGATAGTACAGATGAATAGGTGACTAAGGAAGTGTTGCAGGCACGGTTTCAGACTTCTACATCATTTGGCTCTCTTTTGGGGAAGGCTTGACCTTACAAAAAGGAGTGATTACACCTGAACTCGAAAGTGACTAATATTCTTGTGGGCAAGTTTGCTGGGGCTGTTGAGGAGGGTTTAAAATAAGATGGCAGGGGGGACATGAACTGGAGTGATAGGGTGAGGATGGGGCAGTTGGTATACAAATCAATGCAGTGTGTAGTGAGACTGTGAGGAAGGACAAGCAGATGACAGGGCAAAATTCCAGTCAGTATGAGTTGAAGTGTAACGTGGGACAAAAGCAAAACGGATGATGAATATACGACTGAAGGAGTTATATTTGAATGCATCCAGAATACAGAATAAAGTAGACCTTGTAGCACATACAGAGATTGGCAGATATGACATTGTGGGTATCACTGAGTTGTGGCTGAAAGAAGATCATGGTTAGGAATTTAGCATCCAAGGGTATACATTGTACTGAAAGGGCAGGCAGGTAGGCAAGATGGGTGACTCTGTTAATAAAAACTGAAATTAAGTCATTAGAAAGAAGTGACATAGGACTGAAGGTGTAGAGTCATTGTGGGTAGAGCTAAGAAACTGCAAGGGTAAAAAGACCCCGATGGGAGTTATATACAAGTACAACAGCAAGCATGAGAGATATAAATTACAATGGGAGATAGAAAAGGCATGTAATAAGGGCAATGATACGATAGTCATGGAGGATTTATTTGTGTAAGGAGATTGTGAAAATTGGATTGGTGCTGGATCCCGAGAGAGGGACTTTGGAGAATGTCTATGAGATGTTTTTTTAGAGAAGATTGTGGTTGAGCCCACTATGGGAAAGGCAGTTCTGGATTGGGTTTTATGTTGTGAGACAGATTTGATTAGGGAGCTTAAGGTAAAGAGGACACTGAGTGATCATAACATGATAGAATTCACTCTGCAGTTTGACAGGAAAAAATATAAAGTCAGATATATTAGTATTACAGTAGAGTAAAGGAAATTGTTTAGGCATGAGAGAGGAGCTGGCCAAAGTTGATTGGAAGGGGACACCAGCAGGGATGATGGCAGATAGCAATGACAGCAATAAAGTATAGGCCAGTTACCCTGACTTCAATGGTTGGGAAGATGTTGGAGTCTAAAGATAAGAATTTCTGGGGGCAACTCTGAAGGTGTAGGATAGATGCATCCCAAAGACAAAATATTCTAAAAGGAGGATGAGGCAATGGTAACTGACAAGGGAAATCAAAGACAGCATAAAAGCAAAAGAGAGCGTAAAATATACCAGAAATTAATGTCAAAGTAGAGGATTGGGAAGCTTTAAAAAACCAACAGTAGGCAACTAAAAACACCATTGAGAGAGAAGATTAAATATGAAGGTAAGTTAGCCAATAATACAAAGTAGAATTCCAATTTTTTTTAGGTCATAAAGTGTAAAATAAACAAGAATGGACATTGGACCACTGTAAAATGATGCTGGGGAGGTAGTAATGGAGGCAGAGAAATGGGGAATGAGAACTTAAGTATATTGCTCAGTCTTCGCAATGGAAGACACTAGTAGTAAGCTGGAAGTTCAAGAATATTAGGGGGAAGAAGTGAGTGTAGTTACTATCAGTAAGGAGAAGGTGCTAGGGTAGCTGAAAGATCTGAGGGTAGATAAGTCACTTGGACCAGATGGTATACTCCCCAGAATTCTGAAAAAGACAGTTGTGGAAGCATTAGTAATGATCCTTTAAGAATCACTAGATTCTGGAATGATTCTGGAGAACTAGAAAATTGTTAATGTCACTTCACTCAATAAGGGAGGAGGGCAGAGGAAAGGAAATTATAGATGAGTTAGCCTGACTTCAGTAGTTGGGAAGATGTTGGAGTGCTTTATTAAGAATGAAGTTTCGGGGTACTTGAAGGCATGTGGTAAAATAGGCCAAAGTCAGCATGGTTTCCTTAAGGGGAAATCTTGTCTGTCAAATCTATTGGAATTTTGAGGAAATAGCAAACAGGATGGAAAAAGAGTCAGTGGATGCTGTTTACTTGGATTTTCAGAAGGCATTTCAAAAGGTGCTGTACGTGACACTGCTTAACAAGATAAAATTCCATGGTACTGTATTATAGGAAAGGTACTTGCACAGACAAAAGAATGGCTGACTGGCAGGATGTAGAGAGTGGAAATAAAGGGAGCATTTTCTGCATGGCTTCCAGTGAATAGTGTGTGCTACAGGGATCAGTGTTGGGACTACTTCTTTTCATGTTATATGGCAATGATTTGGTTGAAGGAATGGATGGTTTTGTGGCCAAGTTTGCAGACAATACAAAGATAGGTGGAGGGGCAGGTAGTGTTGAGGAAGCAGGATGTCTGCAGAAGGACTTAGACAGATTAGAATAATGGGCAGATAGAATATACTGTCAGGAAGTGTATATTCATACCCTTTGTTAGAAGGAATAACAGTGAGATCTATTTTCTAAATTAGGAAAAATTCAAAAATCAGATGTGCAATGGGATTTTGTTGTCCTTGAAAAGCTTAGATAAACTGGCTGTGAAGCAGATGCTTCCTCTATTGGGTGAGTCTAGGACCAGAGAGCACAGTCTTAGAATAGAGGGATGTCTATTTAGAACTGGATGAGAGGTGACCTGATAGAGGTGTGTAAGATGATGAGAGGCATTGATCGTGTGGATAGTCAGAGGCTTTTTCCCAGGGCTGAAATGGCTAGCATGAGAGGGGTTGGAAGTAGGTACAGAGGAAATGTCAGGGGTAAATTTCTTACACAGAGAGTGAGTGCATGGAATGGGCTGCTGGCGACAGTGCTAGAGGCGGTTACGATAGGGCCTTTTAAGATTCCTGGATAGGTACATGGAGCTCAGAAAAATAGAGGGCTATGGGTAGCCCTTGGTAATTTCTAAGGTAAGGACATGTTGGGCACAGCTTTGTGGGCCGAAGGGCCTGTATTGTGCTGTAGGTTTTCTTTGTTTCAATGTTTCTAACTGAGGTAAGGAGGAATTTCTTTGCCAGAGGGTGGTGAATCTGTGGAATTCATTGCCACAGATGGCTGTGAAGGCCAAGTCATTGGGGATATTTTAAGTGTTACATGCTCAAGGAGATCTGTTTTTTTTGTGAGAATGCTGTAATGGTCTTTTGGAGGTCGCCTGATGTGACTTTCCCGCCATTGTGAGGTCACGTGATGACATGTGCCCACCCCCCGTGACTATATAAGGGTTGACTCAGGTGACGCAGTAGGGATTTTGAGTTTGTAGATTTCCAGGTAGAACGTGTTGTGCCTCCGTTTCTGTTGCGTGTTTTTTTTTGTGACGCAGTTTCATTCTTAAAACGGAAGGTGTGTTCTCTTACAAGATTTGTATTATTGAACTGGGAATTTGTGGCTGGAAGTGCCAATTTACTCAATTTCGACAGTTTTGAAGGGAGAGTGAAGAATTCGTCGAAGTGAAGGATCGAGAGAAGTCGGCATCGTTTGGCAGTTTAATAAAGGATCGACCTTATTGAGCCTTCGTTGAAGAGAAGCTGCATTGAGATAACTCTTGTAAAAGCGCAATGAGTTCATGCAAAAAGGCTCTCTCTCTAAAAGGAATTTAAGGTCAGTCGATTTAAACTGTTTATTTTCTGCATCGGGAATCCTGTGGACAGAACCGGCAGTAAAGGTGCGTCGGTGAAGAAATCGTTCTCCAGAGAAGTCTCTCCCAATTGAATGTGTAAAACTGTTGGACTTTTGAAGTTATCGCTTTAAGAACTATATCTGACTGTATCGCTTTAAGAACTGTTTCCGCATTTAACGCTTTAAGAACCGGAGCCGAGTGGAGTTGATGAACGGCTGCGTACCTGTTTAACCTCCGGTTAAAGTTTTCCTTTCTTTTTTTTTCCTTATCGTTTATACGTGTTTAATAAATGTTTGGTGGTTTTTATAAAACCTGTCTCGATTAATATTCATTGTTGCCGATTACGTAACATAAGAAGGGGTTGGCAGGTTAATGATTAGTCAGGGTGTCAAAGAATATGGAAAGGTGGTTGGGAGGGATAATAAATCAGGCATGATGGAATGGCAGAGCAGACGCAATAGGCCATATAGCCTAATTCTGATCCTATGTCTTGTATGATTGAAATGGATTAGACTCTGTCACCTCATAAGGCTTCTGTCACCTCACAAAGGATTTGTACGGCCACAAGATCTCAATGACCCTTACACAGGCTCTGTAACCTCACAGCGGCTTCATGACCTCACGAGTTCCAAGAATTTACAAGGACAGCAGATGTGGGCAGTTCTGGTCACCCACCTACAGGAAAGATAGCAATATGATTGAAAGAGTGCAGAGAAAATTTCAAAGAATGTTGTTGGGACTTGAGGATCTGAGTTGTAGGGACAGGTCAAATATGTTGAGACAGTATTCCGAGTGTGTACAATTGGGGTTAGCAACCTCCTTTTTTTTACTGTGGACCCCTACCATTAACCTGGGGGGGTGGTCTGAGGACCCCAAGTCGGGAATCCCTAGCGAAGGAGAATGAGGCACCTTCTAAAGGTATACAAAATTATGGGGTGTATAGATACAAATTCATGGGGTGTATTGATTTTTATTAATGACCTGGATGTGGGGGTAGAAGGGTGGGTTGGCAAGTTTGCAGGCGACACAAAGATGGTCTTGTAGATAGTGTAAAGGGTTGTCAAAGATTGCAGAGAGACAGTGATAGGATGCAGAAGTGGGCTGAGAAGTGGCAGATGGAGTTCAACCCGGAGAAGTGTGAGATGGTACACTTTGGAAGGACAAACTCCAAGGCAGAGTACAAAGTTAATGGCAGGATAGTTGGTAGTGTGGAGGAGCAGGGGGATCTGGGGGTACATGTCCACAGATCTCTGAAAGTTGCCTCACAGGTAGATAGGGTAGTTAAGAAAGCTTATGGGGTATCAGCTTTCATAGGTCGAAGGATAGGGTTTAAGAGTCGCGATGTAATGATGCAGCTCTATAAAACTCTGGTTAGGCCACACTTGGAGTACTGTGTCCAGTTCTGGTTGCCTCACTATAGGAAGGATGTGGAAGCATTGGAAAGGGTACAGAGGAGATCTACCAGGATGCTGCCTGGTTTAGAGAATATGGATCTGTGGTAAACCATATATATATGTTGTTAGTGGGTTACCTGTCTGGACATGCCTGGACATGCCCCTCTGCTGACTGCTCCTGTGGCTCCTCCCACAGACCGCTGAATAAAGGCGATTGTGCCATTGCTCCTCCCACTGTCCAGGACAGATAGTCAGCATGGTCGTTGGACCATTTACTGTTAATAAAAGCCTTTCAGTATTTACTCTACTTGCAGTCTTTTGGAGTAATTGATAGTGCATCAGGATTATGATCAGAGATTAAGGGATCTAGGGCTTTACTCTTTGGAGAGAAGGAAGATGAGAGGAGATATGATAGAGATGTACAAGATAATAAGAGGAATAGATAGAGTGGATAGCCAGCACCTCTTCCCCAGGGCACCACTGCTCAATGCAAGAGGACATGGCTTTAAGATAAGGGGTGGGAAGTTCAAGGGGGATATTAGAGGAAGGTTTTTTACTCAGAGAGTGGTTGGTGCGTGGAATGCACTGCCTGAGTCAGTGGTAGAGGCAGATACACTCGTGAAGTTTAAGAGACTACTAGACAGGTATATGGAGGTATTTAAGGTGAGGGGTTATATGGGAGGCAGGGTTTGAGGGTCGGCACAACATTGTGGGCTGAAGGGCCTGTACTGTGCTGTACCATTCTATGTTCTATGTTCTATGTGAGAAATACAAGAAGGCACTTTTCCCCTAAGGTTGAATGAACCTAGAATGAGACTCATAGGATTAGGATAAAAGGTGAAATATTTAAGGGGAACCTATGGGGACTTTCTTCATGTAGAGGATGGTGCGAGTGTGGAATGAGCTGCCAGTGGAAGTGTTGGATATGAATTCGATTTCAACATTCAAGAGAATTTTGAATACGCACATGGATGAGTGGGGTGTGGTAGGCCATGTTTCCAGTGTGAGTCAATGGGACTATGCAGAATAACAGTTAAACATGGACTAGGTGGGCCAAGGGGCTTGTTTGTGTGCTGTAGTTCTCTAAGAAAGTTTGCACTGTCTTATATTTCCCACTCTTGTTAATCTTGCTGCACAATAGTCTTGCCAGCATTTACTTTCCTTTCCCTCACAACAAGGGAATAGTCATGGAGTCCAGGACCAGAGTGTAAGACCTCAGATCAGAAGGACATCCATGTGATACAGATGTGGAATTTCTTTAGCCAGAGGGTGGTGAACCTGTGGAATTTATTGCCACAGATGACTGTGGAGGCCAAGTCATTGGGTATATTTAAAGCAAAAGTCAATTAATTAGGTTTTGATTTGTAAGGGTGTCAAAGGTTATGGGAAGAAAGCAGGAGAATAGAGATTGAGAGGGATAATAAATCAGCCATGATTGAATGGTGGAGCAGACTCTATGGGCTGAATAGTCTAATTCTGTTCCTTTGTCTTATGGAATCCCACGATACTTTCTCCATCCTAAACATTTCCTGCTTGCTCAGCAATGGGCAACAGTCATAAATTCTTTTCACCATTCCAAGATACTGCTTCCATATTGCTATGTTGATGCCAATTGCTACTCCCATTCTACATCTGCCTCACTGGTTGTGGAAGGAACAGGAGAAGATACCACCCTTTCATTATGAGACAGTCACATCAGGAACCTCACAATTTATTAGCAGAGTGATTATGATTTCACCCCTTGATAAAAAGATTCATACACCCATTAAGATACAGAGATCTAAATGAGCTTAGAATGAATATCCAATTAAAATAACTTTTGCTTGAAGGCCTTTATGAAATTCCATGGAGAAATAGGTTTATAAAAGGACTTTGTAAAATTTGAATTGAAATCTGTCACTTCCTTACCATTGCTGAGCGATACTGTATAAACAGCAAAAATCACCCTGGTAGCAGTTTTAATTAAATTTCATATTCTTGTTTGTATGGTAAAAAGTACTGCCATTTAAGGTGTGAATCTAGGTCATCTCTCAGAAGGGCTGCCGGTTAATAGCTAATTAGAACAAGCGTTCTGTGTTAGAGACAATGACTGTGGTAAGAGTACACATTTATTAAAGTGTCTCTTATCTGTTAATAGTACAAATAAATATTGCAGCTTGTTTTAAATCTGCTGTGGTCCTGCCTTCAGCTACCTTGGCCCAAAGGTCTGAATTTTCTCTCCAAGCTTGTTTTTGAGATAATGCCCGCATCTTCTCTTTTGTCATCTGCCAAAATAACTCATTTAGTAGCAGTGTCAAATTTAACCTGACTTTGCTCCTGCAGAGTAAATTCAAGAGCAATTACCTTTCAAACATGTATGAATATAGCCAAACAAATCAGCATTTCTCTGGGGCTAAGTTGCAAAACACATTACCAACAGCACACTACAAATAGCACATATAATTACAATTTCAGAAAATTATACAGTCACAAAGAAAATAAAATATATAGCCCAAGTCTCTGAGTGGCATGACAGTGGACTGTCCTGATCCAGCTTGTTCTTCCACTGAGTGAACACCGGAGGGCAGCACTGACAAAAGGGACTAGCCCCCAACCAGCGCGCTCAATAGAGGCCCCAGGCCATTGTGTCCAAGGCAACCCATACCCAAGACCTAGTTCTCACTACAACCGAGGCAGTGCAGCTCCCCCACAGTCAGTCTTGCAAGTGAACAGACTTGCAGTATAGGACATTGTCAATGTCCAACAGTGTTTTTCGATCCCAATAAAAGTGTCCAAGATAATCACTCGCTGCATTTGTTGGACTGTGCACCATCTCAGCACAACGGTAAGCAGCAAGTCTAGGCGACAACACAAAAGTACTCAATCAGTCCAGCTCCATCGCTATCGAGCAACTCGCTGATGGGACAGTCCTGCAGTACTCGATGTTCTTAGTGTCGAGCAGTGACTTGCAATCATAAAAAGACGTAGACTAACAAATATACCTTTGATTGAACCCCCAGTGGCCACTGTTTCTAAGTGTGCTGCTATGTTACTGGAAGTATCGGATATCAGTAGCTGGTAAGTTGCTGTGATTACCATGTTGGAGACACTATTATCACTAGTCCCATTTTATCTGCATACCTTAGTGTAATATCACAAGGGAAAGGAACATGAATAGAAATTTCAACCCCTACAGCTTCCTCTGCCATTCCTGGCCGACCCTTGATCTCAACTCTTCTTTCCCGCTCCATTCATAAAACCCTCAATTCCCTTAACATTCAAAATAAAATCCTTTGAGTTTAGTCTGAGCATCCCAACCCCCGGCGTGTTAGAATTTCACAGATTCACGGGGTGAAGACGCTTCTCATATTAGTTATAAAATATTTCTTCTGCTGAGATGATTGTCTCTAGTTTTAAGATTCTCCAGCCTCTCAGTATCCCTCTCTGTAAAGCTCAGTGAGAATTTTATATGTTACAGTAAGATCACATCTCATTCTTCTGAGCTCTGGAGATTGAAACCTCATCCTGCTCAATATTACTGCCAGGAGGCCAGTTTTTGGTCCTATCCTGTAATAAAAATATACTGCACATGACAAGCAGAGCAGGACAAATTCCTTAAAACACTGTGCACTTACAGTAACAGATTATAATAATTCTCAAAATACATCAAGTTGTACGGCATTTCGAGATGTGGTATAAATGTCACCGGATAACTTGTTCTGTACCCTACAGTATTTAGTTTATGCACTTTACTTTGTTTATTCATACGTACTTCATTTGTAGATTTAAATCTTACTTTCCTAAGTTACTGTGTGTTTTATGTGTGTTCTGTGTATTACAGAGCTTTACACCCTGGTCTGGAGAAGCATTGTCTCGTTTGACGATACACATGTGTATAGTTGAATGACAATAAACTTGACTGACCTGACTTGGAAACTCATTCAGTAATGAATGATTATTACCATTCAAGTATGTTTCTGCGTATCGTTGCCAGCCTGAATCCACAGGCCTTTTAGGCTAGAGGACGCTTTGGTAAGATGTAGGCATCTTACAAAATATCTCACTACATAATGTACTAGTTGGGCACAAGAGTACATTCAGCCAAAGACTCATTCCACCGAGATGCAACACTGAGCGTCATAGGAAGTCATTCCTGCCTGTGGCTATCAAACTTTACAACTCCTCCCTTGGAGGGTCAGACACCCTGAGCCAATAGGCTGGTCCTGGACTTATTTCTATCTGGCATAATTTACATATTATTATTCAATTACTTATGGTTTTATATTGCTATATTTATACTCTATTCTTGGTTGGTACAACTGTAACAAAACCCAATTTCCCTCGGGATAAATAAAGTATGTCTGTCTGTCTATCTATCTATCATCACTGGTAAGGCCACCATTCATTGCCCATCCTGAATGGCTCTTAAGATAACTGGTAGGCTAGACTTTACCAGTACATAGTTAAGAGTCAACCACAAAATGGAGATCTGGGAAACTATTTCGTAATTTCAAAAGCAAACCTTATTCATAACAAGATATACAATATATCCAAAAGTTAAAAAAAACTCAGTGCCAAACTCTTCACATTCTTAGTGTCATTTGGTCAATATACTCAGTAGCTTTAACTCTTTTGTTTTAAGTCATAGCACAACTACCACCCTTGTGGCCCCCTGGGGTGATTTAACCTTTCAAGGTCTGAGGGGTTCCCCCATGCCACTCAGCCCCTCTGCCCCTCTGTCCAGCAGTAGAAAGATCCTATGGTCCTTCTCCACAGAGCCTTTGCATTGACTGCTCTGAGCTTCAGTGCATCTGTCAGCACGTTCTCCTGTAGTCTGGACAGTGCCCATTGGAGGCATTCCTTCAGGGATATCGTGCTGTGGTGAAAATCCAAACTTCAGGCACACCGAAGAGTTTATTTCACTGAGTAGATAATCTTCCAGCAGCACTTGGTGTCCACGTGTGTGTGTCCCTGGGAGTAGCCTGTAGATCTGAAGTTCTCGGTTATTCAGCCGGTCGTGATGCAACAACACAAGGCGTCTTTGCTTCTTCCTTTTGTCAGCCAGGCGAGGGAGACAGTCGTGTGGGTGTCTAACAACAACATACTGGTTTCATGGTCCTTAGGTGTGGAGACACATTTAAATTGGGCTGGTCAGTGGCAACATATTTCCTCTCTAAAACAGTATATGAAACAGCGTGGGGAAACCACACACTCCAAACCCTCTCTGCTGACAATGCACTGAATTAATCAGAATCGGCTTTAATACCACCAGCATATCTTGTGAAATTTGTTCCGTACATGTATAATAGTTAAATTAAATAAGTAGTGCAAAATCAAGCATAAAAAAATTAGTGAGGTAGTGCTTATGGGTTCAATATCTGTTCGGAAATCAGAAGGCAGAGAGGAGGAAGCTGTTCCTGAATCATTGAGAGTGTGATTTTAGGCTTCTGTACCTCCTTCCTGATGATTGCAATGAGAACAAGGCATGTCCTGGGAGATGGGGCTCCTTAAAGATGGAATCGCTCCTTGAAGTTGCCCTAGCTGCTGGGGAGGATAGTGCCCGTGATGGAGCTGACTAAGTTTTCAGCCCTCTACAGCTCATTTTGATCCTGTGTAGGAGCCCTGGTGGGGGTTGGGGTGTTGGGGGCTCCATACCAGACGGTGATGCAGCCAGTTAGAATGCTCTCCACGGTACCTCTGTAGAAATCTGCACGTATCTTAGGTGACATACCAAATCTGCTCAAACTCCTAATGAAATATAGCTGTTGGGCCTTCTTTGTAGCTTTGATGTGTTGGGTCCAGGGTAGATCCTCAGTGACGTTGACACCCAGGAACTTGAAATTGCTCGCTCTCTTCACTTCTGATCCCTCTGAGGGCTGGTGTGTGTTCCTTCAACTTACCCTTCTTGAATTAACATTCAGTTTGTCTACCAATGTTGGACCAACATCACTCTGCCTCTTTATTTATTTCAGCACTGTCTGTCATGGCAGAAGGCAATAAAGTTCTCTTGTGAAGTCCAGCAGCTCTTATGAAGGATTCTGGCTGGAACATCTTTCATACGTGACATCCTCCCTCTGGCAATGTCATTTATTCTGTACAAACGCAGCCAAATTCTGTTCTGGTGTTTAGCTCCCTGTGAATCACCACTCATTGACCAACATAGACACCACGTCTCTGTGCACTGTAAAACTGCAGTATTTAACCCATTTGTTTTGAAAACCTTATTAAAATGTTGCACACAGGGAACTGGTACAGAAACATTAACCGCGGAAACCAATCCTGACACAGGAATTCCAGAAAACCTGCATTAAGATGTTATTTTTTCCTTAGCATTGCAATGAACAGGAAGAAAGGAGGATATATTATACTGCACTATTTCTTGCTGGTCCACTGTCCCTAGATAACAAACACATTGAGATGAATATATCAGAGTAGGCCATGTGTGAATCAAATGGGAAGTGACCGGTGGGATATATGAACCGAACACATGTGAAGATATTGGTGAGTCTCCCCTCATTTTTTTTTGTCGAAATACTTCTGAATAGCCAAGGTCTGGCAAGATCAAAGTTCAAATTAAATTTATTATCAAAGTACATCTCTTACCATATCTGTTACCCTGAGAGTTATCTTCTTGCTGCAGGCATTCACAGTAAATACAAGAAACACAATAGAATCAATGAAAGACGGTACCCAACAGGACAGACAAGCACCCGGTGTGCAAACGACAACAAGTTGTGCAAATACAGCAAATAATAATAATCATAATAAATAAACAATAAACATCAAGAAATTGAGATGAAGAGTCCTTGAAAATGAGTCCATAGGTTATGGAAACAGTTCAGTGATGAGCCAAGTGAGGTTATCCCCTCTGGTTTATGAGCCTGAAGGTTGAGGGGTATTAACTGTTCCTGAACCTGCTGATGTGGCTCCTGTATCACCACCTTGATGGTAGCAGTATGAAGAAAGCATGGCCTGGATGTCGATTACTTTGGCAGCAGTAACATAATTGACTATTTTTGCTCTATTTTCTATCCTATCATAGGACCATAACAATACAGAAGGCAAATTCATGGTGTTGAAGAGGCTGTTAGCCAGAAATATGATGGAGTTATGTGGTTCATGTGGAGGCAGAAGAATACACTATCATGATTGCCATAGACATTATAAGACCGTAAGATATAGGAGCAGAATTAGGCCATTTGGCCCCTCGAGTCTGCTCTGCCATTTCACCATCTGATCCATTTTCCCTCTCAGCCCCAATCTCCTGCTTTTTTCCCATATCGCTTCATGTCCTGATCAATCAAGAACCTATCAACCTCTGCCTTAAATATACATATAGACGTGGCTTCCAAAACTGCCTGCAGTAACGAATTCCACAGATTTGCTGCTCTCTGGCTAAAGAAATTCCTCTTCGTCTCCTTTCTGAAAGGACGCCCTTCTATTCTGAGGCTGTGTCTTCTGGTTTTAGACACTCCCATCACAGGAAACATCCTCTCCACCTTCACTCCATCAAATCCGTCCACCATTTGATAGGTTTCAATGATTTACATCTCATTCTTCTAAATTCCAGTGAATGCTGGCCCAGGGCCATCAAACAGTCTTCATATGACAACCCATTCAATCCTGGAATCATTTTTGTAAACATCCTTTGAACCCTCTCAGCAAATCCTTTCAAAGATAAGGGGACAAAAACTGCTCACAAAACACCAAGTGAGGCCTCGTCAGTGCGTTATAAAGACTCAACATTAGATCCTTGCTTTTTATATTCTAGTCCTCTTGAAATGAATGCTAACATTGCATTTGCCTTCCTCACCACAAACTCACATTTGAATGTGGTTCTCAGTTCTGAAAAAAGTATATGCACATACAGTGTGCATGCACTGAGAGTGACCAAAGATGGTTACATTGGAAAAAGTTTACCTTAGGTTCTTCAAAACAAAAAGGTGTTCTGCAGAGAGAATGACATCATCCCATTCGTGCCTGACATGAAAAGCACATCATTGGCACAACAGACTGATTGAAACAACACAAAAATGGAAGTTGTTATGTTTCTTTCTTGTAAAAGAAATTACTTTTTTGGTCACCATGACACGAAAAAATGGCAATATGTTGTAGTAAGCACACTTCATTCCTTGATGACTCAAGGACATGAGCCTTGCTAAAGAATCTCAACTCGAAACTTTGACTGTTTATTCTGCTCTAGAGGTGCTGCCTGACCTGCTGAGCTCCTCCAGTATTTTGTGTATGTTACTCTGGATTTCCAGAATCTGGAGAATATCTTTTAAATGTCTTAGTTACTGTATATCTTCAAACTTTGGCTGTGTCATGGTACTTCAACAATGGAATGCCAGCCTAAATCTCAAGCTGGACTGGGCAATGCGAGAACATTATGGGATGGGCAATGGGAGAACATTAACTGATTCAGAATGGGGCTACCCTTCATACAGAGGCACGGCTACAAGCTGCTGATTTGGTCCTTTTTTTTTCTTTCATTCCTTCAAGAATTCTGGTCAAGATGGTGCCAGCGAACAATGATTCCTCAGGCAAAATCTTTCAGAGAGCAAATTGCTCCAATTATTTCACTTTTTCTATGCCTTGTGTGATGGGGTCAGGGTTTTTTATTTATTGCTGTCTTTTTCTGCGGGGGACGGTGTGGGAGATTTTGGGATCTGTGAGTTCTGTTTCTTTTCTCTTTCATGCTGTTGTGGTGGTGGGGTGGGGGGAATTAGTTGATGTGTTTTCTTCCATCCACTCCCACGGTCTTTTTGTATTAAATTGCTATCTGGAGAAGGCAAATATCAGAGTTGTATTGCACATGCATACTTTGTCAATAAAATGCACCTTTGAAGCTTTTCCTGCTTCCAGCTGCCAAGAGGTTGGATTTGCCTTAAATGGCTGTAAGACCATAATACACAGTAGCAGAATTAGGCCATTCAACCCATCGAGAATGCTCTACCATTCTGTCATGGCTGATCCCGGATCTGATTCAACCCCATACACCTGCCTTCTTGCTATATCCTTTAATGCCCTGACCAATTGGGAAACTATCAACTTCCGCCTTAAATATACGCGCGTTCTTGGCTTCCACCATAGTCTGTGGCAGAGCATTCCACAGATTTACTACTCTCTGCATAATTCCTCCTTGCCTCTGTTCTAAAGGGTCATCCCTCAAATCTGAGGCTGTGCTCTCTATTTCTGGATACACCCACCGTAGGAAACATCCTCTCCTCATCCACCCTATCTAGTCCTTTCAACATTTGGTAGGTTTCAATGAGATCCCCCCCACCCCCGCACTCTTCTAAATTCCAGTGAGTACAGGCCCAAAACTGTCAAACGCTCTTCATATGTTAACCCCTTCATTCCTGGAGTTATCCTCGCGAATCTCCTCTGGACTATTCCTAATGACAACACATCCTTTCTGAGATATGGGGCCCAAAACTGTTGACAATACTCCAAGTGCAGCCTGACTAAAGTCTTATAAAGACTCAGCATTATCTCCTTGATTTTATATTCTGTTAGCCCAGTGAATTGTGATGGACGATAAAATCCCTTGGGGGCTCTCTCCACTGGAGTAAGGAGGGCTGTTTTAGACATTGGATGACGTCTGTATCAGATGGAAAATCCCATTTGGATCATGGGCCATTTACCAATTTCCTGGAGGCTACTATGGTTACCTATAATACAATAACTGCTATTTCAAAGGTCAAAGTATATTTATTATCAAAATATTTATTCCATAGCTTGAGATTCATCTCTTTACAGTCAACCACAAAAGAAAAGAAACCCAGTAGAACCCATTTCAACAAAGGAAAAAGCTGCAGATATTGGAGCTTTTTCCCTCTCTGCCTTCAGATTTTGAAACAGTCCATGAACCCATAAACAGTACCTCACTATTCCTCTTCTGGTCCATCTATCTATCTACCTACCCATCTGTTTACTGATTGTAACTTACAGCTATTTTATGTACTATGATGTATTGATGCTACTAAACAACGCATTTCACAACAACACATGCAAAATCCTGAAGGAATTCAGTAGGTCAGGTAGCATCTACGGAATTGAATAAACAGTTGATGTTTCAGGGTGAGACCCTTCATCAGATCTGGAAAAGAGAGGGGAAGAAGTCAGAAAAAGGAGGTGGAAGGAGGGGAATGAGTACAAGCTAGAAGGTGATAGGTGACACCAGGTGGGTAGGGAAGAGGATGAAGTGGGAAAAGCCGGGAGGTGATAGGTGGAAAAGGTAAAAGGCTGGAGAAGAAGGAATCTGATAGAATCAGAATCAGGTTTAATATCAACAGCATACGTCATGAAATTTATTAACTTAACAGCAACTGCTGTTGAGGCCTCTGTCAGTCAGAATTGACCGTGAATATTGCGTCCTAGCTGACAAGATACACAAGCCTGGATAGTATGATATGGAGAGCAAGCCGTTGCCCATGTAGCAAGCTCCCCCTCTCCACGCATCTGATGAGACGGCAGACACTGATACAGTGTCGCAGGAGTTGCCAGTCAGTATGGAGCTCAATGTAGGACTGCCAGCTCCAGGTTTTTCCCTCAGGGTTTACTCCTGAAGCTTTCTCCATGAGCGGGTATAGCTGCAAGGCAAGGCTTAAGATCAGAGTTTTCCTTCTCCTAGATAACTGCCAACCATGGCTAATGAGCCCCATCAGTCGAAAGTTTTTAGTGAAAGTCTGTCCGGAGCCTTGTGGCCCATCAGGCTGGTGCTTATGCTGGTTTCTGTGGCATGAAGTGACTGAGAGTACGAGACTCACCCCCCACCCCTGGATAGGATGCCAGCCTATCGTGAGCTTAACCCCCAGCATTTGCCAGTACCCATTTTTAACTGGGTGGACTGGAGCAGTGTGTGGTTAAGTGCCTTGCTCAAAGACAAAACAAGCTGCCTTGGCCGAGACTCGAACCCACGACCTTCAGATTGTGAGCCCAACGCTCTAACCACTTGGCCACACGCCACACATCAGCCCAAAATGTCTGGTTTTAAAGCGCCAGTAACCTGCCTTTGCCCCTACTCCTATCAGTCGAAACAGTTCCTTTGGGCTCAGTAGCTAAGCCACGTGTGAAGGCCAGGAACTGGATCTGGTTGTCAGAGGCTATTTGAGGCACACACCACTGGGGGCATTTAATAGGTAGTGGGAGCTTGTCCCCATTACCAACCCCAGCTATAACAACCTTAAGGAACCTTAGCAGTAGCAGTTCAATGCAATATATGATAAATATAGAATAAATAAATTACGGTAAATATATCAGTAATTCAATAGTTCCATTTAATATCAGAGAATGTATACAAATACAACCTGAAATTCTTGTTCTTTGAAGACATCCATGAAATAGAAGAGTGCATCAAAGGATGATTGACAGTAAAAATGTTAGAACCTCAAAGCCCCCCAACTCCCCCTCCCACATACAAGCAGCCGCAAACCAAACCCTCCGCCTCTCCCACTTACCTCAACGAAGGAAAGCATCAGCACCCTCCACCCACAAGCAAGCAATAGCAAAGCCCCCAATAAAGACTATAATCTGCAGTACAACAAAACCTAATCATTCAGTCAACAACTCGATATACCGCAGGCTCTCCCTCTCCCTAATAAAGTGACAAAGAGATGCCACCTTTTCACAGTGAGACAGGAGACCAACAGAAACAAACAAACCGTTGATTTATGATGTTAAAGTCTGTTGCGTTGCTTTTACTCTGAGTTTTCTGACTCGGGAATTGGCAACTAAACCTCCCCAAGCAACAAAGGAAAAAGAGAGAGAGCGTGATCTAAATACAGACCCCACCAGCTGATCCGCTGTTCATGATGTTCCATTTTCTGCCACGATGCTCCAGTCAGCAGCACCGGCACAGAATCGGTTCATCCCCAGGGCCGCAAAGCTTCGGAACCCAGAAGACAAGACCATAAGACAAAGGAGCAGAAGTCGGCCATTCGGCCCATCGAGTCTGCTCCGCCATTTTATCATGAGCTGATCCATTCTCCCATTTAGTCCCACTCCCCCGCCTTCTCACCATAACCTTTGATGCCCTGGCTACTCAGATACCTATCAATCTCTGCCTTAAATACACCCAATGACTTGGCCTCCACTGCTGCCCATGGCAACAAATTCCATAGATTCACCACCCTCTGACTAAAAAAATTTCTTCACATTTCTGTTCTGAAAGGGTGCCCTTCAATCCTTAAGTCATGCCCTCTCATACTATACTCCCCCATCATAGGAAACAACTTTGCCACATCCACTCTGTCCATGCCTTTCAACATCCGAAATGTTTCTATGAGGTCTCCCCACATTCTTCTAAACTCCAAGGAATACAGACCAAGAGCAGACAAACGTTCCTCATGCGTTAACCCTCTCATTCCCGGAATCATTCTAGTGAATCTTCTCTGTACCCTCTCCAACGTCAGCACATCCTTTCTTAAATAAGGAGACCAAAACTGCCCACAGTATTCCAAGTGAGGTCTCACCAGCGCCTTATAGAGCCTCAACATCACATCCCTGCTCCTATACTTTATTCCTCTAGAAACGAATGCTAACATTGCATTCACCTTCTTCACTACCGACTCAACCTGGAGGTTAACCTTAAGGGTATCCTGTATGAGGACTCCCAAGTCCCATTGCATCTCAGAACTTTGAATTCTCTCCCCATTTAAATAATAGCCTGCCCATTTATTTCTTCTGCTAAAGTGCATAACCATACACTTTCCAACATTGTATTTCATTTGCCACTTCTTTGTCCATTCTTCCAATCTATCCAAGTCTCTCTGCAGACTCTCTGTTTCCTCAGCACTACCGGGCCCTTCACCTATCTTCGTATCATCAGCAAACTTAGCCACAAAGCCACCTATTCCATAATCCAAATCATTGATGTACAATGTAAAAAGAAGCGGCCCCAACATGGACTCCTGTGGAACACCACTGGTAACCAGCAGCCAACGAGAATAGGATCCCTTTATTCCCACTCTCTGTTTCCTGCCAACCAGCCAATGCTCTATCCATGTATGTAACTTTCCCGTAATTCCATGGGCTCTTATCTTGTTAAGTAGCCTCATGTGTGGCACCTTGTCAAAGGCCTTCTAAAAATCCAAATATACAACATCCACTGCTTCTCCCTTGTCTAGCCTACTGGTAATTTCCTCAAAAAATTGTAATAGGTTTGTCAGGTAGGATTTTCCTTTAAGGAATCCATGCTGAGTTCTGCCTATCTTGTCATATGCCTCCAGGTACTCTGTAACCTCTTCCTTGACAATCGACTGCAACAACTTCCCAATCACCGATGTCAAGCTAACAGGTATATAATTTCTTTTTTGCTTCCTTGCCCCCTTCTTAAATAGTGGAGGTGTCTTCATCTTCTAGGACATATCCTTAGGAAATGGACAAATGGTCGGTTGGAGAACTCTGGGAGTGTGTGCCATCGCCGCAAAGAATCAAATTTTGTCTCTAGCTCTAGGTCGGATCTTTGACAGAACCGCATCCCACCTTGAAAAGGAAAAAGAGAGATATTAAATGTAGTAATTAAGCATATACATGTATATTAGACCATAAGAATAACAAAAGGCTCTTGTAGTGGTTTCATAAAAAGTCACTAAATTACAGCTAATTAAATAAAGGGATGATGAAGGATCAGATGATGTGCTGTAGCTGTATGACGTGGGAGCCGGTGGACCCTATTGTGGTTCCTGATGATCACATCTGCAACAAGTGTTGGCTGCTCGAGGAACTCGGGCTCAAAGTTGATGACCTGGAATCTGAGCTTCAAACACTGCGGCACATCAGGGAGGGGGAGAGTTACGTGGAGTTTCAGGAGGTAGTCGCACCCATTAGATTAGCTGCCTCAAATTCAGTCTGTGGTCAGGGACAAGAGGGTGTGACTGTGAGTGAGACGGGTAGTGGGATCCAGGAGACAGTGCTGGAGGAGCCTCAGCCCTTGAGCTTGTCCAACAGGTCAGAGATTTTTCTCCCTGTGTGGATGACCGTGAGGGCTGTGGGAAGGATGAGCAACCTAACTGTGGCACCGTAGATCAGGGAGCCATTCAAGAAGGGGGAAGGAAGAGAAATGTAGAGCTAATTGGGGATAGTATAGTCAGGGGAATAGAGAGAGTTCTCTGTTGCGAGGATAGGCTGTGTTGCCTGGCTGGGGCCCAGGTTCAGGACTTCTTATCTGACCTGCAGAGAAATTTGCAGTGGGAGAGGTAAGATCCAGTTGTTGTGGTTCATGTGGGTACCAATGACATAGGTAGAATGAGGAAAGATGTTCTGCTGAGGGAATTTGAGCAGCTAGAGACTAAATTATAAAGCAGAACCAAAAAGGTGGTAATCTCTGGATTACTACCTGAGCCACGTGCAAATTGGCACAGGGTCAAGAAGATTAGAGAGTTAAATGCATGGCTCAAGGATTGGTGTGGGAGAAGTGGGTCTGAATTCATGGGAAATTGACACAGGTATTGGGGAAGGAGGGAGATGTTCCAATGGGACGGGATCCACCTGAACCGTGATGGGACCTGGATCCTAGTGAATCGCATAACTAGGGCTGTGGATAGGGCTTTAAACTAAATAGTAGGGAGGTGGGTTCAACAGATTGGAGAAATATGGACAAAATAAAAAAGAAATGTGTGGATAAAGATAAAGAAAAAAACAAAAGATAAAAAGAGAAAAGTAAGAGTGGAGTGAAGAAATGTTAAGTGCTAAAGAGTAAAAGATTACAAGATTTCAAAAGTACAATGAGTGTAAGGGCACTTAATCTGAATGCCCGTAGTATTCAAAACAAGGTCAGTGAACTTGTGGCACAAATCAGTATAAAGGGGTATGATTTAGTGGCCATTACAGAGATGTGGTTGCAGGGTGGAGAAGATTGGGAATTAACTATCCAAGGATATCAGGTAATACGGAAGGATAGGCAGGAATGTAAGGGAGGTGGGTTAGTGCTCTTAATTAAAGATGAAATCCGGGCAATAGTGAGAGATAATATAAGATCTAAGGAGCAGAATGTTAAGTCCATCTGTGTAGCGATTAGGAATAGTAAAGGGAAAAAATCTCTGGTGAGGGTTGTCTATCGGCCATCGAATAATAACACTACAGTAGCAATAAACAGAGAAATATCTGAGGCATGTACGAATGGAACAGCAGTTATCATGGGGGACTTTAACTTGCATATAGATTAGGTGAATCAGGTTGGTTGAGGCAGTCTTGAGGAGGACTTCATAGAATGCATCCAATGGCTTTCTTGAACAGCATGTTAGTGAACCTCCAAGAGAACATGCTATCTTAGATCTGGTCCTGTGCAATGAGACAGATAAAATCTTGTAGTTAGGGATCCTCTTGGATCACAGAATGACTGAATTTCTCATACAAATGAAGGGTGCAATAGTTAAATCTAAGTCCAGTGTATTCTGTCTAAACAATGGAGACTACAATGAGATGAGGCAGGATTTGGCTAGTGTAGACTGGGAACACAGGCTGTACAGTAGGACAGTTGAGGAACAGTGGAAGACTTTCAAAGAGATTTTTCAACAAAAATATGTTCCAGTTTAAAGCAAGGACAGTAAGTGTGGAGAGAACCAGGCATGGATAACTAAGGAAATAGAAGAAGGCATCAAACTAAAAACTCTTGTGTACCAAGTCTCCAAGATTAGTGGGAAACCAGAAGACTGGGAAAACTTTAAAAAGCAACAAAGAACCACTAAGCGAGCAATAAAGGGAAAATAGAATTATGAAAATAAACTAGCACAAAATATAAGAACAGATTGTAAAAGTTTTTATAAATATATAAAGCAGAAAAGAGTGGCTAAAGTGAATGTAGGTCCCTTGGAGGACAAGAAGGTGGAATTGATATTGGGTAATGAGGAAATGGTCCAGGCTTTGAATGACTATTTTGTGTCAGTCTTCATAATGGAGGACACATCCAACATGCAAAAGAAAGATGCTATGGATGCGATGGGAGGTGAGGACCTCAATACAATAGCTATCGCTAAATAGGTAATGCTGAGCAAACTTGTGGGCCTGTAGATAGATAAGTCCTCTAGTCCTGGTAGAATGCATCCCAGGGTACTGAACGAAATGGCAGAGGTTATAGTAGAGGCTTTGGTGAGAATTTACTAAAATTTACTGGACTCTGGGCAGATCCTGGCAGATTGGAAGATGGCGAATGTCACGCCACTGTTCAAAAAAGATGTAGGCAAAAGGCAGATAACTATAGGCCAGTTAGTTTAACATCTGTAGTTGGGAAAATGGTTGAAGCTATCATTAAAGAAGAAATAGCAAGGCATCTGGAGGGAAATGGATCCATCAGGCAGATGCAGCATGGATTCAGCAAAGGGAGCTCCTGTTTGACAAACTTACTGGAGTTGTTTGAGGATATAATGAGTGCAGTGGATAGAGGGAAACAGATGGACATTATTTACTTAGATTTCCAGAAGGCATTCAATATGGTGCCAAATAAAAGACTTATCCATAAGATAAGGATGCATAGAGTTGGGGGTGATGTATTAGCATAGATTGGATAACTAATAGAAAGCGCAGAATTGGGATCCATGTGTGTTTCTCTGGTTGGCAATCAATGATGAGAGGTGTGCCACAGGGGTCAGTGCTGCACTCACAATGTTCACAACATATATTAACAATCTGGAAGTGGGGCTGAGTGTAGTGTACCTAAGTTTGCTGATGACAGTAAATTGAGTGGAAAAGCAAATTGTGCAGAGGATACAGAGAGTTTGCAGGGAGATATCGATAGGTTAAGTGAGTGGTCAAGGGTCTGGCAGATGGAGTACAATGTTGATGAATGCAAGATCACCCACTTTGGAAGGAAAAATGTAAGAGCAGATTATTATTTAAATGGTAAATAAAATTGCAGCATACTGCTCTGCAGAGGAACTTGGCAGTTCTTGTGCATGAATCACAGAAGGTTGGTTTGCAGGTACAACAGGCTTCAAGAATGCAAATGAAATTTTGGCCTTCATTGCTGGAGGGATTGAATTTAACAACATGGAGGTTATGCTGCAGCTATACAGGGTACAGGTGAGACTGCACCTGGAGTACTGTGTGCAGTTCTGGTCTCCTTACTTGAGGAAGGATATAATGGCTTTGGAGGGGATGCAGAGGAGGTTCACCAGGTTGATTCCAGAGGTGAGAGCATTAGACTATGAAGAGAGATTGAGTTGCCTGGGACTGTACTCGCTGGAATTCAGAAGAATGAGAGGAGATCTTATAGAAACATATACAATTATGAAAGGGATAGATAAGATGGAGGCAGGAAAGTTGTTTCCACTGGTAGGTGAGATTACAACTAGGGGACATAGCCTCAAGATTTGGAGGAGTACATTTAGGACAGAGATAAGGAGGAACTGCTTTTCCCAGAGAGTGATGAATCTGTGGAATTCTCTGTTCAATGAAGCAGTGGAGGCTAACTCAGTAAATATATTAAAGACAAGGTTGGATAGATTTTTGCATAGTAGGGAATTAAGGGTTATGGGGAAAAGGCAGGTGGAGATGAGTCCATGGCCAGATCAGCCATGATCTTAATGAATAGCGGAATAGGCTCGACGGGCCAGTTGGCCGACTCCTGCTCCTATTTCTTATGTTCTTATAAGACCATATGACAGAGGAGCAGAATTAGGCCATTCAGCCCATTGAGTCTGTTCCTCCATTCCATCACGGCTGATCCCGGATCCTGCTCAACCCCATACATGGCCTTCTTGCCATATGCTTTGATGTCCTGACCGATCAGGAAACTATCAAATTCTGCCTTAAACATACCCACCAACTTGTCCTCCATTGCAGTCTGTGGCAGAGCACTCCACAGACTCATTACTCTCTAGCTAAAAATATTCCTCTTTACATCTGTTCTAAAAGGTCACCCCTCAATTTTGAGGCTGTGCCCTCCAGTTCTGGATACCCCCAGCATAGGAAATATCCTTTCATCTACCTTATCTAGTCCTTTCAATATTCAGTAGGTTTCAATGAGATAAATCCCAGCGAGTACAGGCCCAAAGCTGCCAAACACTCCTCATATATTAACCCCTTCGTTCCTGGAATCATCCTTGTGAACCTCCTCTGGACTCTCTCCAATGTGCAGCTTGACTAGCGTCTACAATGCCTTGGCATTATATCCTTGCTTTTATATTCTATTTCCCTTGAAATAAATGCCAACATTGCATTTGTCTTCTTTACCACAGGCTGAACCTGTGAATTAACCTTCTGGGAGTCTTGCACGAGGACCCCTAAGTCCCTCTGCACCTCTGATGTTTGAAGCCTCACCCTATTTAGATAATAGCCTGCACTATTATTCCTTTTACCAAAATGCATTATCATACATTTCACAACACTGTCTTCAATTTACCACTTCTTAGCCCATTTTTCCAATTTGTCTAAGTCCTGCTGCAATCACATTGCTTCCTCAGCACTATCTATCCCTCCACCTATCTTCGCATCATCCACAAACTTTACCACAAAGCCATCAAGTTCATTATCGAAATCACTGGCAAACAATGTGGAAGTAACGGTTCAAATACTGACCCCTATGAAACACCACTTGTCACCGGTAACCAGCCAGAAAATGACACATCCCACTCGCTGCCTCCTACCCGTCAGCCATTCCTCTATCCATGCAAGTATCTTTCCTGTAACACCATAGGATTTTCTCTTGTGAAGCAGCCTCATCTGTGCCACCTTATCAAATGCCTTCTGAAAATCCAAGTAAATGACATCTACTGCCTCTCCTTTGTCCACCCTGCTTATTAATTCTTTGAAGAACTCTAACAGATTTGTCAAGCAAGATTTCCTTTCACAGAAACCATGCTGACGTCAATGGGTTTCGATATGTACATTTAATGTCAGAGAAGTGTATACAATATACATCCTGAAATTCTTTTTCTTTGCAGACTTCCGTGAAAACAGGGAAGAGCCCCAAAGAATGAATGACAGTTAAAACATTAGGACCCCAAAGCACCCACCAACTCTCCCTTCCACACACTAGCAGCAGCAAAGCAGTAACTCCACCCCCACCCTCACCCGCAAAAAAGCATCAGCACCCTCCACCAAGCAGTCAAACCTGCAGCAAAGCATCAATAAAGACACAGATAAAAGTTGCTGGTGAACACAGCAGGCCAGGCAGCATCTCTAGGAAGAGGTGCAGTCGACGTTTCAGGCCGAGACCCTTCGTCAGGAGTAACTGAAGGAAGAGTGAGTAAGGGATTTGAAAGTTGGAGGGGGAGGGGGAGATCCAAAATGATAGGAGAAGACAGGAGGGGGAGGGATAGAGCCGAGAGCTGGACAGGTGATAGGCAAAAGGGATACGAGAGGATCATGGAGGTCCAGGAAGAAAGACAAGGGGGGGGGACCCAGAGGATGGGCAAGGGGTATATTCAGAGGGACAGAGGGAGAAAAAGGAGAGTGAGAGAAAGAATGTGTGTATAAAAATAAGTAACAGATGGGGTACAAGGGGGAGGTGGGGCATTAGCGGAAGTTAGAGAAGTCAATGTTCATGCCATCAGGTTGGAGGCTACCCAGACGGAATATAAGGTGTTGTTCCTCCAACCTGAGTGTGGCTTCATCTTTACAGTAGAGGAGGCCGTGGATAGACATGTCAGAATGGGAATGGGATGTGGAATTAAAATGTGTGGCCACTGGGAGATCCTGCTTTCTCTGGCGGACAGAGCGTAGGTGTTCAGCAGTACCCCAGAAACTACTTGCTCACTTGGTAATTTGACAAACCGGGGGCTCTCTCTCTCTCCCTAATAAGGGGAAAAAGAGGTGTCTCCGTTTCACAGTGAGAGGGGAGACTCAACAAATAACTCGCTGATTTACGATATTAAAAGTCTGTTACATCACTTCTTCCAAGCTCTGTGTCCGGAGAGTTGGCACCAAAAATGCGCAGCTCTCCGGACACACAATCCCCGGCAGCTAACCCACTGCTCCCGATGTTCCATGTTCTCCCATAACATTTCAGTCAGGGGCACCAGCCACAACACATCCCCAGAGCCACAAAAACCCAGAACCCTGAAGACGTGCTTGTCTTCTAGGCTGCGTCCTCAGGATATCAGAAAGCAGCCGGTTGTGAGACCATGACAGCGGGACCTACTCCTGCAAAGAACTGAATGCAGAGTGTAAATACAGGCTAGAGCTTCAAAAGAAACCCCGACACCCTGAAAAGGAAAAAAGAAATATCAAAGATAGAAATAGAGGGGTTTCTAAAGTGTCAAGCAAAGGAGTCGCCATTTAGCACCATCTTGACTTCACCTCGCCCCCATCTTTAAGTTATTTTATCATTACTCTCCAAGAAATGCGAAACTTCATCCTTAATAATAGACTCCAACACTTTCCCAACCGCTGAGGTTAGGCTAACTGGCCTATAATTTCCTTTCTTTTGCTTCTTCCCTTCTTAAAGAGAGGAGTGACATTTGTAATCTTCCAGTCCTCCGGGACCATGCCAGAATTAGACTAGATTAGATTATGAGAACATTCAGTCCTCTTTTATTGTCATTTAGATATGCATACATGCATTAAGAAATGATACAATGTTTCTCCGGAGTGATATCACAGAAAACAGGACAAACCAAAGACTAACACTGACAGAACCACATAATTATAACATATAGTTACAGCAGTGCAAAACAATATCACAATTTGATGAAGAACAGACCATGGGCACATTAAAAAAAGAGTTTCAAGTCCAGGCGGCAAAAGGGAGAATAGGGAGAAACTCCCTGCCATAAACCTTCAAGGCACCGACAACTGCCAATGCCTTGGAAGCAGCTGACCACAGCCAACACCGAATCCGTCCATCCGAAAACTTCGAGCCTCTGACCAGCCCTCCGATACAGCCTCCCGAGCGCCTCCGACCTAGCCCCGGCCACCGAAACAAGCAAAGCCGAGGATTCAGGGCCTTCTGCTCCAGAGATTCCGGTTACCACACAGTAGCAGCGGCAGCAAAGTGGGCATTTCAGAAGTTTCTCCAGATCTTCCTCCGTACTCTCACGTCTGGCTCCATCAAATCAGAATTGTGCACGGTCCCCACTTGACAGATTACAGATATCATTCACCGGAGAGGCCGCGCGCGCTGCATCATGCTGCCACCTTCTCCTCTTGAAAGATCACGACCAATGCATCTGTTATCTCTTCAGCAACCTCTCTCTGAACTCTGAGATGCAGTCCATCTGGCCCAGGTGACTTATCCACCTTAAGATCTTTCAGTTTGCCTAGCACTTTTCCTTTGTAATAATAATGGCACTCACTCCTGCTGCTTGACACTCAAGGACCTCTGGCACACTGCTGGTGTCTTCCAGAGCGAAGACTGATGCAAAGTACCCATTAAGTTCATCTGCCATTTCTTTGTTTCCCATTACTACCTCACTAGCATCATTCCCCAGTGGTCCAATATCAACTCTCATCTGCCTTTTACTCTTTATATAACGGAAAAACCTTTGTTATCCTGCTTTATATTATTGGCTAGTTTGCCATCATATTTCATTTTTCCCTTTTGTTAGATTTTAAAAGCTTCCGAATCATCCAAGTTTCCACTCACTTTTGCTACCTTAAATGCCCTTTTCTTGGTTTTTATGCAGTCCTTAACTTCTCTTGTTGTCTACCACGGCCATATGAGGGCAACTTCTTTTGTGGGATGTATCTATCCTGCACCTTGTGAACTGTTCGCAGAAACTTCAGCCACCTTTGCTCTGTCGCCATCCCTGCCAGTCTCCTCCTCCAATCTACCTAGGCAAGTCCTCTCTCATGCCCCCGTAATTCCCTTTATTCCGTTGTGATACTGATGTATGTGACTTATGTTTCTCCGTCTCAAACTACAGTATGAATTCAATCATATTATGATCACTGTTTCCTGATGGCTCCTTTATATTAAGTTCCCTAATAAGATCCGGGTTATTACACAAAACCCAAACTCAGATAGCCTTTTCCTTAGTGTGCTCAAGCACAAACTGCTCTAAAAAACCATCTCATAGGCATTCAACAAATTCCCTCTCTTGCAATCTGACAACAACCTTATTTTTCCAATCCTCTTGCATGTTGAACGCCTCCATTACAACTGTGTCATTACCCTTATTACATGCCTTTTCCAGCTCCCTTTGCAATCTGAACTCCAAATTTTGGCTACTATTTGGAGGCCTATGTATGATTCCCGTAATGGTTTTCACCCTTTCAGTTTCTTAACTCCTCCCACAAAGATTCAACATTCTCTGACACTGTCTCCTCTTTCTAAAGATTTAGGTAATTATACTTTATACTTTATTGTCGCCAAACAATTGATACTAGAACGTATAATCATCGTAGCGATATTTGATTCTGCGCTTCCTGCTCCCTGGATTACAAATCGATAGTAAATATTAAAAATTTAAATTATAAATCATAAATAGAAAATAGAAAAGGGAAAGTAAGGTAGTACAAAAAAACCGAGAGGCAGGTCCGGATATTTGGAGGGTACGGCCCAGATCCGGGTCAGGATCCGTTCAGCAGTCTTATCACAGTTGGAAAGAAGCTGTTCCCAAATCTGGCTGTACGAGTCTTCAAGCTCCTGAGCCTTCTCCCGGAGGAAAGAGGGACGAAAAGTGTGTTGGCTGGGTGGGTTGTGTCCTTGATTATCCTGGTAGCACTGCTCCGACAGCATGCAGTGTAAAGTGAGTCCAAGGACAGAAGATAATATTAAATAGTTAAATTAAAAATAATAGTTCAAAAGTAGAAATAACAAAATAAGAAGTGTTGTGGTGGTGATTGGAGAAGAGGTAAGAGGGAAGTCAAATGGGGAAATTGGAAGAAGAGGGAAGGGGTGGGGAAAAATTGCATCAAGTTGTTCCTGAGGGTGGCCTTATCATGGTAGTAGAGGAGGCCATGAACTTGCGTGTTGGAATGGGACTGGGAATTGAAATTAAAATGGTTGGCCACTGTAGATTGTATCCCTACCTTCATAAGTTATTGTGTGTTATGTATACTACTGTGTTTATACCTCTGGTTCAGAGAAACGTTGACTCATTTCTTTATACATTATATGATTATATACATTATGTAAATGTATATTGTTAAATGACAATAAACTTGACGACTTGACTTCTGTACAAGGAAGAGGAGGGATTGACTGAGTTGGGAAGAGTCCTTGATGATATTAGTGACTTTCCCTAAGTAGCGGGAAGTGTGGATGGCCTTAAGACCATAAGACCATAAGATATAGGAGCAGAAGTAGGCCATTTGGCCGATCGAGTCTGCACCGTCATTCAATCATGGGCTGATCCAATTCTTCCAGTCATCCCCTCTCCCCTGCCTTCTCCCCATACCCTTTGTTACCCTGGTTAATCAAGAACCAATCTATCTCTGCCTTAAATGCACCCAATGACTTGGCCTCCACAGCTGCTCGTGGTAACAAATTCCACAGATTTACCTCCCTCTGACTAAAGTAATTTCTCCGCATCTCTGTTCTAATTGGACATTCTTCAATCTTGAAGTCGTATTCTCTTGTCCTACTCTCCCCTACCATGGGAAATAATTTTGCCATATCTAATCTGTTCAGGCCTTTTAACATTTGGAATGGTTCTGAGATCCCCCCTCATTCTCCTGAACTCCAGGGGAATACAGCCCAAGAGCTGCTAGACATTCCTCATATGATAACCCTTTCATTCCTGGATTCATTTTCATGAATCTTCTCTGAACCTTTTCTAATGTCAGTATATCCTTTCTAAAATAAGATGCTCAAAAATGCACACAATACTCCAAGTGTGATCTCACGAGTGCCTTATAGAGCCTCAACATCACATCGCTGCTCTTATGTTCTGTACCTCTGGAAACGAATACCAAAATTGTACTTGCCTTCTTCACCACCGACTCAGCCTGCAGGTTAACCTTTAGGGTATTCTGCACAAGGATTCCCAAGTCCCTTTGAACATAGAACATAGAATAGTACAGCACAGTACAGGCCCTTCGGCCCACAATGTTGTGCTGACCCTCAAACCCTGCCTCCCATATAAGCCCCCACCTTAAATTCCTCCATATACCTGTCTAGTAGTCTCTTAAACTTCACTAGTGTACCTGCCTCCACCACTGACTCAGGCAGTGCATTCCACGCACCAACCACTCTCTAAGTAAAAAACCTTCCTCTAATATCCCCCTTGAACTTCCCATCCCTTACCTTAAAGCCGTGTCCTCTTGTATTGAGCAGTGGTGCCCTGGGGAAGAGGCGCTGGCTATTCACTCTATCTATTCCTCTTATTATCTTGTACACCTCTATCATGTCTCCTCTCATCTTCCTTCTCTCCAAAGAGTAAAGCCCTAGGTCCCTTAATCTCTGATCATAATGCATATTTTCTAAACCAGGCAGCATTCTAGTAGATCTCCTCTGTACCCTCTCCAATGCTTCCACATCCTTCCTATAGTGAGGCGACCAGAACTGGACACAGTACTCCAAGTGTGGCCTAACCAGAGTTTTATAGAGCTGCATCATTACATCACGACTCTTAAACTCTATCCCTCAACTTATGAAAGCTAACATAAGCTTTCTTAAGCCCATAAGCTTTCTTAACTACCCTATCCACCTATGAGGCAACTTTCGGGGGTCTGTGGACATTTACCCCGAGATCCCTCTGCTCCTCCACACTACCAAGTATCCTGCCATTTACTTTGTACTCTGCCTTGGAGTTTGACCTTCCAAAGTGTACCACCTCACACTTCTCCGGGTTGAACTCCATCTGCCATTTCTCAGCCCACTTCTGCATCCTATCAATGTCTCTCTGCAATCGTTGACATTCCTCTACACTATCTACAACACCACCAACCTTTGTGTCATCTGCAAACTTGCCAACCCGCCCTTCTACCCCCACATCCAGGACGTTAATAAAAATCACGAAAAGTAGAGGTCCCAGAACAGATCCTTGTGGGACACCACTAGTCACAATCCTCCAATCTGAACCTCCAATTTGTATCTCTACATTTTGAATTCTCTCCCCAATCTAAGTAATTGTCTGCCCGTTTAATTCTTCCACCAAAGTGCATGACCATGCACTTTCTAACATTGTATTTCATTTGCCACTTCTTTGCCCATTCTGTCTAAGTCTCTCTGCAGGGTCTCTGTTTCTAACACTACCTGCTCCTCCACCTATCTTTGTATCATCGGCAAATTTAGCCACAAATCCATTAATCCCATAGTGCAAATTGTTGACATACATCATAAAAAGCAGCAGTCCCAACACCGACCCCTGTGGAACTCCACTAGTACCGGCAGCCAGCCAGAATAGGATCCTTTTATTCTCACTCTCTGTTTTCTGTTGATCAGCCAATGCTCCACCCATGCTAGTAACTCCCTTGTCATTCCATGGGCTCTTACCTTGCTAAGCAGCCTCATGTGTGGCACCTTGTTAAAAGCCTTTGAAACCACATCTACTGCATCTCCTTTGCTACTCTGCTTGCAATTTCCTCAAAAAAATGCAGTGGGTTAGTCAGGCAGGATTTTCCTCTCAGGAAACCATGCTGGCTTTGGCCTATCTTGTTGACATGTCAAATCTCTTCAAACTCCTAATAAAGTATAGCCGCTGTCTTGGCTTCTTTATAACTGCATCGATATGTTGGGACCAGGTTAGTTCCTCAGATATCTTGACACCCAGGAACTTGAAACTGTTCACTCTCTCCACTTCTGATCCCTCTATGAGGATTAGTATGTGTTCCTTTGCCTTACTCTTCCTGAAGTCCACAATCAACTCTTTCATCTTACTGATGTTGAGTGCTATGTTATTGCTACGGCACCACTCTACTAGTTGACATATCTCACTCCTGTACACCCTCTCGTCACCAGCTGAGATTTTACCAACAATGGTTGTATCATCTGCAAATTTATAGATGGTATTTGAGCTATGCCTAGCCGCACAGTAATATGTATACAGAGAGTAGAGCAGTGGGCTGAGGTGTGCCAGTGTTGATCATCAGCGAGGAGGATATGTTATCACCAATCCGCAAAGACTGTGGTCTTCTGGTTAGGAAGTCAAGGATCCAATTGCAGAGGGAGGTATAGAGGCCCAGGTTCGGCAGCTTCTCAATCAGGATTGTGGGAATGATGGTACTGAATGCTGAGCTATAGTCGGCGAACAATATGAACAATATCCTGACCGTAAGTGTTTGTGTTGTCCAGGTGGTCTAAAGCTGTGTGGAGAGCCATGGAGATTCTGTCTGCCGTTGACCTATTGTGGTGATTGGCAAATTGCAATGGGTCCAGGTCCTTGCTGAGGCAGGAATTCAGTCTAGTCATGACCAGCCTCTCAAAGCATTTCATCACTGTCGTGAGTGCGACTAGGCGATAGTCATTAAGGCAGCCCACATTATTCTTCTTAGGCACTGGTATAATTGTTGCCTTTTTTAAGCAAGTGGGAACTTCTGCCTGTAGATGTGAGAGTTTGAAAATGTCCTTGAGTACTCCCGCTAGTTGTTTGGCACAGCTTTTCAGAGCCATACCAGGTACTCCATCGGGACCTTCCACCTTGCAAGGGTTCACTCTCTTTAAAGACAGCTTAACATCAGCCTCTGAGACAGAGATCAGAGGGTCATCAGGTGCAGCAGGGATCTTCACAGCTGTAGTTGTATTCTCCCTTTTAAAGCGTGCATAGAAGGTGTTGAGTTCATCTGGTAGTGAAGCATCGCTGCCATTCATGCTATTGGGTTTCACTTTGTAGGAATTAATATCTTGCAGACCCTGCCAGAGTAGAAGTGCATCCGATGTCGCCTCCAACCTCATTCAACATTGTCTTTTCACCCTTGAAATAGCCCTCCACAAATCATACCTGTTTTTCTGGTACAGGCCTGGGTCACCAGACTTGAATGCCTCAGATCCAGCCTTCAGCAAATGTACCTCCTGGTTCATCCACGGCGTTTCGTTTGGGAATGTACAGTAAGTCTTTATGAGCACACACTCATCCACACAGGTTTTAATGTTCGGTAACAACTGCAGCTCATCCAGGTTTGAAGATGAATCCCTGAATACAATACAATCCATCAATTCAAAGCAGTCTTGTAGGTGCTCCCGTGCGTCTGTCATTACAATATCTCCAGCATCGTTTTCTATTGGTCCCATATCTATCCTCAACTCTCTTTTACCTTTTATATACTTAAGAAAGCTTTTACTATCTTCTTTGATATTAGTCGCCAGCTTCCTATTGTAATTTTTTCCTTCCCAATGACCTTCTTCGTTTTCTTCTGCAATGCTTCCCAATCCTCTATATAAACATATAACCATATAACAATTACAGCACGGAAACAGGCCATCTCGGCCCTTCTAGTCCGTGCCAAACGCTTACTCTCACTTAGTCTCATCTACCTGCACTCAGCCCATAACCCTCCATTCCTTTCCTGTCCATATACCTATCCAATTTTTTTTTAATGACAAAATCAAACTTGCCTCTACCACTTCTATTGGAAGCTCATTCCATACAGCTACCACTCTCTGAGTAAAGAAGTTCCCCCTCGTGTTACCCCTAAACTTTTGCCCCTTAACTCTCAACTCATATCCTTTTGTTTGAATCTCCGCCACTCTCAATGGAAAAAGCCTATCCACGTCAACTCTATCTATCCCCCTCATAATTTTAAATACCTCTATCAAGTCCCCCCTCAACCTTCTATGCTCCAAAGAATAAAGACCTAACTTGTTCGACCTTTCTCTGTAACTTAGATGCTGAAACCCAGGTAACATTCTAGTAAATCTCCTCTGTACTCTCTCTATTTTGTTGACATCTTTCCTATAATTCAGTGACCAGAACTGTACACAATACTCCAAATTTGACCTCACCAATGCCTTGTACAATTTTAACATTATATCCCAACTCCTATATCCAATGCTCTGATTTATGAAGGCCAGCATACCAAAAGCTTTCACCACCCTATCCACATGGGATTCCACCTTCAGGGAACTATGCACCATTATTCCTAGATCCCTCTGTTCTACTGCATTCTTCAATGCCCTACCATTTACCATGTATGTCCTATTTTGATTAGTCCTACCAAAATGTAGCAGATTTGGCAGATGGAATATAGTGTCATGCACTTTAGTGGAACGAACAAAAACTTAGATTATTTCCTAAAAGGGCAGAAAATTAAAAAAACTGAGATGCAAAAAAAAAACTTGGAGACCTCTATCTTCCCACTAGCTTTGGATTCCTTGTATCCCCTCACTTTTGCTTTTACTTTGGCTCTGACTTCACTTGTCTGCCATGGTGGTGTCCTTCTTCCATTTGAAAATTTCTTCTTATTTGGAGTTGTTTGAGGAAAGGCTGGATTGCATGATGGACTGGGCTGTGTTCACTACTCTCTAGAAGGGATTCCCAGCCTGGGGTCCACAGATCCTTCGGTTAATGGTCATGGTTGATGGCACAAAAAATTTTGGAAACCCTGGTCTATAGTTCCTTAAGATCTTTGGTAGAGTAATCGCCACATCAAGCTGTGATGCATTTAGATAGATGAAGGTGTATCCATAAATACTGGTAAGAATTATCGGGAAATCCTGGACTTCTTTAGCCTTCATGGCTTTAGGGCTTTCCCCTTTCATGGCTTTAGGGTGAAAGGGGAAAGGTTTAAGGGGAACATTAGGGGGAACTTTTTCACTCAGAGAGTGGTGGGAATGTGGAACGAGTTGCCATCTGATGTGGTAAATGCGGGCTCACTCTTAATTTTTAAGAATAAATTGGATAGGTACATGGATGGGAGAGGTCTGGAGGATTATGGACTGAATGCAAGTCAATGGGACTAGAGGAATAATGTTTTGGCACAGACTAGAAGGGCCGAATGGCCTGTTTTCTGTGCTGTAGTGTTCTATGGTTCTGAGGAAATAGAGGCATTTTGTGTGCTTTCTTGGCCACTATCCATCCATGTGACTTGACCAGGATAAATTCTTGGTGATATTTACACCTAGGATCTTGAAAATCTTGATCGTCTCCACTTCAGCGGATTGTTATTCCAGATTCTGGCATCAGCAGTCCACTGTGTCTCAGATTTTGTTAGATAAATCCAGAGTTTAGATCTAAAGGTATAGTTGCTGTGTTCGGGGCTCTCTCTAGAAAAGTGAGAAAACTGGGGATATGAATAAAATCACTTGTTTTGACACAGCTGCGTTGATACTTGGCTGGGAAATGGAGCTCATTTGGATTTAAGGACTGGGCATAATAAGCAGCTGATAAGAGATGAGCAGGGCTACTGGGACCTGCAGAGCAAGTCACTGCATGAAGAATATACCTGCATGGGTTATAGCTATCGAATGTGTCCTGTTCTGCACTCAGTAAACCCCTTCTCCTCCCCTCACTGAGCATCGATCTTTTAATGATCAGACTTTAATTCCCACCTGCTGGGACCCAGAGACAGAGGCAACAACAGCCAGCTGGCTTTCCACACTCTAAATCAATTGTATGTGGGATTTATTAATGACTGTCTGCCTGAAATGGACAGTCAGCACCAGTGCTCCGGAAGGCACCCATCAGCCTCTCGCTCAGACGTGGTCTCGCCCCTTGCCATATATCACCATAAAACCTCTCGCTTCCCGTCCTCTTCCGGCGAGAGTTCAGCGACCCTAAAACAGCGTCGTTCAGAGAGGCGGGCTCACGTCAGGCAACTTTGCTGCATTTCGCTTTTCACTCGGCTAGAAACTGCGTCCAGTCCATTGATTGGACTGCCGAGTAGAACCCAGCTGCGGTAGAGAACTGGCGGCATCCCTAATTTGCTTAATAGACGATTATAAATGCATTAAATGCCATGGGCACAATTAATCATTATTACCGGAGCAACAATGAGACAATACAAGTGATCAGGATAGATTCCCGCAGTTTTACAAAATAGCCTTTGGTCTCTTGAGGTTCCCTATAATGGAGCTCAGATGCAGCTCTGGCGATATTTGCTAGCTGACCCATGCTGTGCTTAATTTTAGTGCAATTATTGGAGGAACTTAAGGTTGTAACATTAGCCAACAGGACCTGGCTGACTGAAGCTGGTAGTGCCAGTATACGAATCAGGTTTAATATCACTAGTATATGTTGTGAAATTTGTTGTTTTGTGGCAGCAGTACAATGCAATACATAAGAATTAAAACAATAGAATCATAAGATACAGGAGCAGAATTAGGCCTTTTGGCCCATCGAGTCTGCTCCTCTATTTCACCATGGTGATCCATTTCCCTCTCCGCCCCAATATCCTGCCTTCTCCCCAAATCCCTTCGTGCTCTGACTAATCGAGGACCTATGAACCTCTGCCTTCAATATATCCAAGAACTTGGCCTCCACAGCCTCCTGAGGCAACAAATTCCATAGATTCACCACCCTCTGGCTAAAGAAATTCCTTCTCATCTTCTCATCTCTGTTCTGAATGGACGTCCCTTGATGTCCTCTGGAATAAATTACAATAAGGAGTTATACATAGTTATAATAAACAAAATAAGTGGTGCAAAATGATAACTATGGTGTGGGGCACGTCAGTGTTGTGTCCAGAGCTGGTCTGTGACTAGAATCTGCCCTCTCTGTAGTGTCCCTTTCTGTCCAAGTCCTTTTTCTCAGGCATAACTCTTTAACTGAGTCAGGAGAGACTCAGAGACCTAAAGCAGGTACTCCCAGGGGTCTGCAGGCTGACGCTCCGTTACAGCAGTGAAGGGGACATCGCACTGTTTTTTTTTTGATGAGATATCAATATAAACCAGTACAACTGAGGAACAGGCTCTTTAGTCCACCAAGTCTGTGACTGACCATGATGCCAAATTAAACTCATCCCACCTGCCTGCACGTGATCCATACCACTCAATCCTCTGACCTCGTGCGAATCCAAATATCTCTTAAAGGTCATTATTTTAACTGCTTCCACCACTTTCCAGCAGCTACAATGCTCTGTTTTTTTAAAAAAAATTGTGTTGCATATTTCTGTTCAACTTTCCGTTCTCGCCTTAAAGCTATACCCTGTAGTATTTGGTATTTTGAATGTGGGGAAGAGAGACTGTGACTATCTACCCAACCTACACCTCTCACCATTTTATGGATTTTCCCTCAAGTTGTCCCTCGGCTTCTGACTCTCCAGAGAGAACAATCAAAGTTCAGAAGATAGAAGACTACATCACAGTGCAGACACTTCAGCCCATGACGTTGTGCCCACTCGGAGTTCTGTGCTCAGTTCCGGTCACCTCACTACAGGAAGGATGTGGAAACCATAGAAAGGGTGCAGAAGAGGTTTACAAGGATGTTGCCTGGATTGAGGAGCATGCCTTATGAGAATAGGTTGAGTGAACTTGGCCTTTTCTCCTTGGAGTGAGAGAGGATGAGAGAGGACCTGATAGAGGTGTATGAGATGATGAGAAGCATTCATTGTGTGGATAGTCAGAGGCTTTTTCCCTGGGGTTGAAATGACTAACACAAGAGGGCACAGTTTTAAGGTGCTTGGAAGTAGGTACAGAGGAGATGCCAGGGGTAAGTTTAAGGGATTGGACAAGATAGAGGCAGGAAATATGTTCCAGATGCTGGGAGAGTCCAGTACCAGAGGGCATGGTTTAAGAATAAGGGGTAGGTCATTTAGGACAGAGTTGAGGAGGAACTTCATCTCCCAGAGAGTTGTGGAGGTGTGGAATGCGCTGCCTCAGAAGGCAGTGGAGGCCAATTCTCTGGATGCTTTCAAGAAGGAGCTAGGTAGCTATCTTATGGATAGGGGAATCAAGGGTTATGGGTCAAGGCAGGAACCGGGTATTGATAGTAGATGATCAGCCATGATCTCAGAATGGCGGTGCAGGCTCAAAGGGCCGAATGGTCTACTTCTGCACCTATTGCCTATTGAGTGGTGAGTGCATGGAATGGGCTGCCAGCAGCAACGGTGGAGGCGGATACGATAGGGTTTTTTAAGAGACATGCAGCTTCGAAAAATAGAGGGCTACGGGTAGCCCTGGGTAATTTCTAAAGTAAGTACGTGTTCAGCACAGCATTGTGGGTCGAAGGGCCTGTATTGTGCTGTAGGTTTTCTATGTTCTATGTTCTAAACTTATTATTGGATCAATCTAACTGATCCCTCCTACATAGAACTTCACTTTTCTCTCATACATGTGCCTAAGAATTTTGCACGGTACTGTATATTACGTTTTTCCAGTTACCAAATAACACTTAAGACTACTGAGCTAATACAAAGCTAAGTAATCTTATTTCTGTTTTCCAACCACACCTTCTTATTTTAATCAATATATAGTACTATGCAAACGTCTTGCGCACCCTGGCTACATATACAGGTATCTGCTTACAACTTTTACACAGTCCTCTATCTGCCTCTGCTGTCACCCCTGTTCCACGCACATTCCACTCTCTGTGCAAAGAACGTACTGCTAAGATCCTCCCTATGCTTTCCTCCAATCACCTTAAAATTAGGCCCGCTTGTATTCGCAATGTCCACACTCGGAACAAGTCTTTCGCTGTCCACTGGACCGATGCCTCTTATTATCTTGTACACTTCTATCAAGTTATCTCTCATCGTCCTTTGCTCCAAAGAGAAAAGTCCTAGCTCACTCAACCTATCCTCATATTCATGCTCTATAATTCAGGCAGCATTCTGGTAAATCTTCTCTGCACCCCCCCTAAAGCTTTTGCATCCTCCCTGTAATGCATGATGAGTATTGCACACAATTCTCCAAATTCAGCCAAACCAAAGTTTTATACAGTGGGAACATGATTTCCCAACTTTTTTGCATGCTTTGAAAGGGGGAATAAAGCTCCTCCTGTGTGAGCCCTTGCAGCATCTGTTGACCCGGTGATCTCTGTCTCAAAGGCTGACGTCAGAACATCTTTTAAGCGGGTGAGCCCTTGAAAGGCATCAGGCTCCAATGGCGTACCTGGTAGGACACTGAAAACATGTACCAAACAGCTGGGAGGAGCGTTCAGGGACATCTTCAATTTCTCACTACATTCAGAGGATCTCAACTGCTTCAAAAGTATGTCAATCATTCCCGTGCCCAAGAAGAGCAGGGTAAGCTGCCTCAACAATTTTCTCCCATGCTCACTCATATTTCAGCTGATTACAGCTCAGTGTTCAACACAATCATACCCTCAGTACTAATCATCAGGCTTCAAAACCTGGGCCTCTGTACCTCCCTCTACAACTGGATCCTGGACTTCTTTATCAGGAGGCCACTGTCCATGCAGATCAAAAATAACATCTCCTTCTCACTGACAATTAACACCAGCACACTTCAAGGATGCCATGCGTGCTTAGCCCACTGCTCTACTCACTTTACACTCATAACTGTGTGGCTACACACAACACAAATGCCATCTATAAATTTGCCACTGACACAACTGCTGTTAGCAGAATATCAGATGCCGAAGAGAAGGCATACAGGAGTGAGATAGATCAGCTGATTGAGAGGTGTCACAATAACAACCTTGCATTCAGCATCAGTAAAACAAAGGAATTATAGACTTCAGGAAGGGAAAATCAAGGGAACACATATCAATCCTCAGATACCTTTTCACATGAATAATCTAAAAGCTTCTGAAGACATAGTTCCCAGGTACCCACAATTAATGCTGTAAAGCTAACTCTTTGAGTATACAAACCTTCCAACTATTAAATGATCATCCATTTGATATGCTAGATGATAATATCAAACCGGTCTGCAAACTTCTTTGAACTAAACACCATTCTCTGCTTTGATACAAACCTAAAAGCTATTCTTTTAACTTCAAACTGATTATTGCTTGCAAGTTACGTTAAGAACTGAAGACTGGCTCCCATTTAGGACCAGAAGCTGAACAAGCAATATTGGTTGGAAGTTTAACTTGCTCAAAAACAACCCTTTGATCTTTAGATTGGCAGGTACTATGTTTAGAAAGCTGAGCTTGGCAAACATAAACAAATGTTTCACAGCCCTGGACATTGAATAACAATCACATTTTACACTCAACACCCAGATCAATGACGACAAGTATATGAAAGGCCACCTTTACCTTTCATCTACTTGTGTTGCCATTCTCAAGGACCAGTGGACCCCAGATTCTTCTATATATCAATGCCCCTCCATGTTCTGCCGCTTACTGTGCACTTTCTCCTTTTATTTGGCCTCCCAAAATGTAACACCTCACATTTGTCCGACTAAATGCTATCTGCTATTTCTCCACCCTTATCTCCAACTGATCTAAATATTACTGCCTCGTTTAACAACCTTCTTCAATATTCATAACCACTAATTTTCATGTCATTCACCAGTTTTTGTATCTTCTGTAAAAACACTGACTAAAAGGTGCAGCTTTCAAAGCTTTTTGGCTCTTAGTCCGCCAGGAAAAGTGGGATCTCCTAGTGGCCACCAATTTCAATTCCACTTCCCATTCCCATTCCGATATACCTAACCATGGCCTCCTCCACTATCATGATGAGGCTATTCTCAGGTTGGAGGAAGAACTCCTTACATTCTGTCTGGGTAGCCTCCAACCTGATGGCATGAACATTGATTTCTCGAACTTCCAGCAATGGCCCCTCCTCTCTTCACATTCCTCATCCCCTTTTCCCTCCTCACCTTATCTCCTTGCCTGCCCATCACCTCTCTCTAGTGCTTCTCACTCGTTTCTCTCTTCCATGACCTTCTGTACTCTCCTATCAGATGCCCCCTTCTCCAGCCCTGTAACTCTTTCACCAATCAAATTCCCAGCTCTTTACTTCAGCCCTCCCCCTCCCGGTTTCACCTATCACCTTGTGTTTTTCTCTCCCCTCCCCCCACCTTTTAACTCCGACTCTTCATCCGTTTTTCCTCTCCAGTCCTGCTGAAGGGTCTCGGCCTGAAACAATGACAGTACTTTTCTTCATAGATGCTGCCTGGCCTGCTGAGTACCTCCAGCATTTTGTGTGTGTAGCTTGGATTTCCAGCATCTGCAGGTTTTCTCCTGCTGACAATTAGACTACTTGGTGCACAGGCAGGAAAATGAGAGATTTTACACAAAGCTGTTAGACACATTGACATGAGTGTATAGAACACGGAAAGGATATTCATATATAGAAACATAGAAACATAGAAAATAGGTGCAGGAGTAGGCCATTCGGCCCTTCGAGCCTGCACTGCCATTTATTATGATCATGGCTGATCATCCAACTCAGAACCCAGCCTTCCCTCCATACCCCCTGACCCCTGTAGCCACAAGGGCCATATCTAACTTCCTTTTAAACATAGCTAATGAACTGGCCTCAACAGTTTGCTGTGGCAGAGAATTCCACAGATTCACCACTCTCTGTGTGAAGAAGTTTTTCCTAATCTCGGTCCTAAAAGGCTTCCCCTCTATCCTCAAACTGTGACCCCTCGTTCTGGACCTCCCCAACATCGGGAACAATCTTCCCGCATCTAGCCTGTCCAATCCCTTTAGGATCTTATACGTTTCAATCAGATCCCCCCTCAATCTTCTAAATTCCAATGAGTACAAGCCCAGTTCATCCAGTCTTTCTTCATATGAAAGACCTGCCATCCCAGGAATCAATCTGGTGAACCTTCTTTGTACTCCCTCTATGGCAAAGATGTCTTTCCTCAGATTAGGGGACCAAAACTGCACACAATACTCCAGGTGTGGTCTCACCAAGGCCTTGTACAACTGCAGTAGTACCTCCCTGCTCCTGTACTCGAATCCTCTCGCTATAAATGCCAGCATACCGTTCGCCTTTTTCACCGCCTGCTGTACCTGCATGCCCACTTTCAATGACTGGTGTATAATGACACCCAGGTCTCGTTGCACCTCCCCTTTTCCTAATCGGCCACCATTCAGATAATAATCTGTTTTCCTATTTTTGCCACCAAAGTGGATAACTTCACATTTATCCACATTAAATTGCAATATGAAATAGTTTTGTTCAGGACAGCACTGAGGTGAAGCAGGGAGCAAACGTCCAGATGACAATGGTAGCATGGTCACTTTTCACTGAGACGTCAATGTAAAGGGCATGTTCAAAAACTAGTTTACAAACAATAGAAATATTTGCCTTCTGTTTGAGGAAGGAAGCTTAAGATATAAATGGTCTACTCAGTTTGCAGAAATCTGGTGTATGGAACCTAATCCAAACAAAAGTCAAAGGGGGGTCCAGCAAGAGAAAGTCAGAGCACAGTAAGGCAACCGTGCACAGCTCTGGTCACCATATTACAGGCAAATTTGTGCTTGAAAGGGTGCAGAGGAAGATTTACAGAGATGTTTCCAGGAAAGAAAATTTGGAGCTGCATGAAAAAAGTGTATAAATATTTGCTGTCTTTAATGGATGAGAGACTTAATTGAGGTGTATAGTATTACGACAGACCTAGATAGAGTGAATAGGAAGATCCTATTTCTCTTTGCAAAGAAGTGAAGAACTATTAGGGATGGACTTATTTTAATGGGTGGAAGGAAGAAATGATGGTAAAGGCAAAAACTCTCTTCAACTTAGATGGTACTTGGATGACACTTGAAGAGCTGCAACCTCAAGACTGAAGGTAGGATATGGGTGGAGAGCTCAACACCAACAAGCAAAGGAAAAATGAACCAAATTGCCTCTTGTGCCGTACAGTTTCTACAATTCTCTGACTCTATTCCTGAGCTTGAATCATGCAGTTCACGTGTGCCTTATTGGCAGGAAAACAATAAAATCATGAGGCTTTGAGTCACATGGGTGGAGACAATGGAGACAAGGGTGAACTCTTGCTCAAGCACTCTGAAGACCAATGAAATTTAGAATTTGGTGTTTAGGGTGGATTGTATCAGAACCAGAATGAGTGTACGTTATCTTTAGTTGCATTTGTCATCTTTTGAAGAATAAGGTGTCTATTGTCTTCTCATCCTGTTTCAGCTGAGAACAGACCGTTCACTTTTTGAAGGTGACCTTTCTCTGTGCACATAACAACAAAGTGAACTGCAGCAGCTACATTTGCAAGCAATTCACTGCTCGTGGGACTTTGTGAGGACAGAATAACTACTACTTGACAATTAATTCCATTGCATCTCACAATAATTTATAGTCAGTTAAGAAATTTCAGAATCATAGTCATGCAATTGTACATCACAGAAATGGCCCTTCTGCGCACTACATCCACGCTGACAATTGTAACTATCTACACTAATCCCATTTGGCCATATTAATTCCATAGTTTTTAGCCTTGCCTATGCAATATGTTCAATAGGTACATTTCATGTCAGAGAAACGTATACAATATACATCCTGAAGTTCAGGTGCTTGTCTGGATGCTTCTTATTGGTAGTGACTGTATCTATCTCCATGACCTCCTCTAGAAGAGAGTCCCAGATGTCAATCACCCTCTGAGAAATTTTGCTTTTGATATCTAGAATAACCTCTTCCCACTCAACAATTCTGCCATGGGAAAAGGATTCTTACTATCTGCCATACCTGTAGCAGTCATAGCCTCCATCAGCTCACTACTCCCAACCTCGTTCACTCCACAGAAAACCAAACCGGCTCATGCCATCTTTCCTCATAAATAAAATGCACCCATCCAGGTAACATCCTGGTGAATCTTCACGGCACCCTCTTTCCAGTGAAATCACATCCTTCCTAAAGTGCGGTGACTGGACAGTTCTCTGAGTGTGGTCTAACCAGTCTTTTGAAATGTTGACACCGTGTATGGAGAATGATGTGCTGGATAATGAGGCTGATGGAATGGCAGATAAGGACAAGGGGAACACTATTTTGTTATGACAGCAGGAGAATGGTGTGAGGGCAGATGTGCAGGAAACGGAGCAGATGCAGGTGAGGGCAGAATTGATGGTGGTAAAAGGGTCTTGGCCCGAATCTGTTCATTCCCCTCCATGGATGTTTCCTGACTCAGTGAGTTCCTCCAACATTTTTAATGATTTTAAACATATGACGGCATTTGAGGAAGCAAATCACAATCTGATGGAGACTAGCTCAAATAATGGAAGTAGCAATGTGAATGCAGTGAAATGATTAATGGGACATCCATCTGTAAGAATCTGAATTAAATAAGCATCATGATCAAAGCCGTTGTGAATTGCTGCATTAGGCAACGTGCGTGTCTTTGTGTTTCAGTTTTGGTTTAAAAGATAAATTAAAAGCAGTTGCACAAATTAAACTGAGATTAACAATTCACCAGACTCACAAGATGGGTCCTTAAAAACAATTTACTTGGCAGAGACAGATGTGGGATTTAAGGGAGTGATCATGACAACATCTAATTTAGGGGCACAGTACGATAGCTCAGGCTTATTAACAAACTATGTGGAATGCAGTTTTAAACGATGCAACTACTCCCCATGAAAAGAGTTTCAGCATTGTTCATTAGTTTTTGCAAAGCATCTTCCCGTCATTTCCATTGTGTTCATTTTTTTTTCTTTTTTCCTCTTATTTCTCCATTAAAAGTACATCTGTTGTATAATAGAATTTAAGTGAATGAGCAAGCAGGGGATTTCAAAGAGTACCTAATTTATGTACAGAATAATTTTATAGCCTTTATGCTGATTTCTGAGCAATGATGGTTCAATGAAGCACATAAATCAAACTGTACAATCTTAAAGGGGTGTGGATATATAGAACAATATCTGCGAATAACAATGCAAACTTTTTTTTTGCAGTGACTATTAAAGACACAAGCAAGCTACTCAGCTTTGTTTGGGGCTCCCAGCCAGGGGGTCCATTGACTCCTTGGCTAATGGTATAGAAAATTTTGGAAACCCATGTAAGAATATAGAGCTGAGTCAGGACAGGTAGTTGGAATTATGATTCATGTTATGCCATATGACCAGAAGCAGAGCTTGTTTAAGAAAGGATTTAGTTGCGTTGCAGACAGAAAATAAAATGGAGAAACACTTTCTGATGGTGGCTGGGAGAGTTATTGGAGACATAGATTAAGATAATTGGCAAAAGAACCAGAAGAAGGTTTTGAGTTATGTACACAAATATGCAGGGAATGGAGTGATGGGGTTCATGTGAAGGCAGCATCATGTTTGATACAGGCCCGATGGGTCGAAAGCCCTGTTCTTGTGTCGTACTGTTCTATGCTCTGTGAGTTGAGGAGATTCTGCCATTATCCAACTTCCTACCATATTAAGTGGACATTTTTCCTGGTATAATTTACTTCTACATTTTACATATTTACATATTACTATTTAACTATTTATGGTTTTATTACTACTTAATTATTTATGGAGCAACTGTAATGAAAACCAATTTCCCCTGGGATCAATAAAGTATGACTATGACTAGATATTCCATGACTGATGTTCTCCCCACCCTCTTATGCAACCTGCTAGTTAAACACTTATCCTTGTTAACAGCCAGCTCAGTGCTACTGCTTTACCTGGTGAATGGCAACAACTAGATCATAGATTAAGCCATGCTAACTTAATTCTGTTCTAGTTTTCAAAATACCTATGTACTATACTCCGAATAATAGATTTCAATGTTGCTGATTTCAGTGTAACTGGCTTTTTGGCCTGTTTTCTTATTGACTCCTTTGGGGAGTAACACTGTGATTCTTTTTGCTGTTTCTTGAACACTCCTAACAAGTCTGACTTCTCCCTAACATTTATATAGTTTTTCTTAAATTTTTGCCACTTGGATGACTTCACACACGTGATATTTTTTTCCAAATACCTTTTTACACAGGCAGTCTAGAAGCTTCTGGAGACGGAATTCCCAAATACCCATAAATAATACTGCAAAGCTGACTCTTTAAGTACACAAATCTTCCAGCTATTTGATGTGCTATGTGATAATCTGGTCCACAAGCTTCCTTGAACAAAGTAACTTAGCCAGCGTTGTCTGGTATGAAACAGACCAATTACCATAACTCCATTATCTTACACTGCAACTAACGTGCTGTGGGCCTGCAGTTTGTTAGCAAAGCTATCCTTTTACCTTCAGACAGATTATTAATTGCCATTTGCATTGAGAGAACTGAAGACTGGCTCCCGTTTATATCTAGAAGTTAAAACTAGAATATTGATCGGAAATTTAACTTACTCAAAAACAACACTTTGATCTCTACAAATATCAGCTGTTATGTTGGAAAGCTGAGCTTGGCAAAGAGACCCTGTGCCCTGGACAGTGAATATCAGTCACAGTCTAGACTTTCTAAATTTATTGGGCTATTCAAGAATCAAGCAAATATATAGCAAATTATAGCTAAACCTTACACCACATCTTCAGACACATGCTTTTGGAATTCTAAGGTGTGGTCAATATGATCTTTAGGATTTGCTGGCTTATTGACCCAGTAATTTCCAAAGAGTTTTCAATTTATTGGTATTCCTCAAACATTAATGATTAACCTTTCAATTCTGTGCTGTCATTAGACCTTACATTCCCTACGCTTTCTAAAAAGTTATTTATAGCATTTAAAATCTGATTGTGGACTTCAGAGAGACTTTAACATTTAAGAACTGATTGTGGACACCAGTCCTCATTGAGAAATCAGAAGTGGAGAGAGTGAGCAATTTCAAGTTCTTAGGTGTCAGTATGTCTGAGGTTCTCATCTGGACACAACGTATCAGTGCAGCTACAAAGAAGGCATGACAGCGGCTATACTTCATTAGGAGTTTGGGGAGGTTTGGTATGTCTCCAAAGGCACTTGAAAATGTTTACAGATCATACATAGACAGCATTCTCGTTGGCTGCATTAGCGTCTGGTACTGAGGGGGCGGGGAGGGCACACACTCAACAATTCAGGAACAGCTTCTTCTCTTCTTCCAGAAATTGCCTGAACGGACATTGAACCCGCGAAGACTACCTCACCACTTCTTTATTTCTATTTTGCACTACTTATTTAATTTAATTATTTTATATATATTTACTGTAATTCACAGTTTTTTTTCTATTACCATGTATTGCATAGTACTGCTGCCACAAAGACAACACATTTCACCACATATACCGATGATATTTAACCTGTCCTAATTCTGTTTTGATATATTCAGCACTGGTCAGCTATAAGGTACTCATTTATAAAGTCATATTCTTAAGTGACTACATCACAGAAATAGACCCTTGTGACACCTAGTCGACGCCAACCTATTTTTCTGCCTAGTCCCATCTATTCACACCCAGACCATAGATTTCTATAGGCCTCTTTCCCATGTACTTGTTCAAATACATCCTAAAAGTTGCAACTGAACCTACATCCACCACTTCTGCTGCCAACTTGCTCCACACTAGCACCACCATCTGAGCGAGAAAGCTCCCCCTCAGATTCCTTTTAAATAGTCCGCACATTTATTTTTACTACCGAAGTGCATGGCTATGCATTTTCCAATATTGTATTTCATTTGCCACTTTCTTGCCCATTCTCCTGATCTGTTTAAGTCATTCTGTATCCTACCTGTTTCCTCAACACTACCTGCCCCTCCACCAATTTTCATATTCTCTGCAAACTTGGTAACAAAGTCAGCTATTCCATCATCTAAATCATTTATATACAGCATAAAAAGAAGTTATCCCATCACCGACCCCTGCGGAACACCACTAGTCACTGGCAGCCAACCAGAAAAGGATCCTTTTATTCCCAGTCGCTGCCTCCTACCAATCAGCCAATGCTCTAACCAAGCCAGTAATTATCCTGTAATACCATGGGCTCTAAACTTGTTAAGCAGCCTCATGTGTGGCACCTTGTCAAAGGCCTTCTGAAAGTCCAAATATACAACATCCACTACACCCCCTTTATCTATCCTACTTGTAATCTCCTCAAAGAATTCCAACAGGTTTGTCAGGCAGGATTTTCCCTGAAGGAAACCATGCTGACTTTGTACTATCTTTTCCTGTGTCACCAAGTACTCCATCACCTCATTCTTAATGATTGACTCTCACACCTCCCCAACCACTGAGGTCAGGCTAACTAAATAATTTCCTCTCAGCTGCCTTCTTTTCTTAAAGAGTGGAGTAACATTTGCAATTTTCCAGTCCTCTGGCACCATGCTAGAGTCCAATGATCTTTGAAAGATCATTTCTAAAGCTGCCAAAATCTCTAATGCTACCTCTTTCAGAACCTTAGGGTGCAGTTCATCAGGTCTGGGTGGCTTACGTACCTTTAGGTCTTTCAGCTTTTTGAGCACCTTCCTGCTTGTAACAGTAACTGCACCCAGTTCCCTTCCTTCACACACTACAACATCAGTCATACTGCTAACGTCTTCCACAGTGAAGACTGATGCAAAATACGCATTTAGTTCATCAGCCATCTCCTTGTCCCCGTTATTATTTCTCCTGCCTCATTTTCTAGTGGTCCTATATCCACTCTTTTTTTCTCTTTTATTTTTAAGATACTTGAAAAAACTTTTACTATCCACTTTGATATTATTTGCTAGCTTGCTTTCATATTTCATTTTTTCTCTTCCAATTATTTTTTTTAGTTGCTGTCTGTAGGTTTTTAAAAACTTCCCAATTCTCTAACTTCCCACTATTTTTTGCTCTGTTGTATGCCTTCTCTTTTGTTTTTACATTAGCTTTGACTTCCTTTGTCAGCCACGGTTGTACTATTTTACCATTTGAGTATTTCTTCACTTTTGGAATACACATGTTCTGCACCTTTCTCATTTTTCCCAGAAACACACGTCATTGCTGCCCTGCTGACATCCCAGCCAGCAGCTCCTTACAATTTACTTTGGCCAACTCCTCTCTCATACCACTGTAATTTCCCTTACTCCACTGAAATACTGCTGCGTCAAACTTTCTCCCTATCAAATTTCAAGTTGAACTCAATCATATTGTGATCACTGGTTTCCAAGGGTTCTTTTACCTTAAACTCTCTAATTGCCTCTGCTTCATTACATAACACCCAATCCAATACAGCTGATCCCCTAGTAGGCTCAATGACAACTGCTCTAAAAAACCATCTCCTAGGCATTCAACAAACTCACTGTCTTGAGATCCATTACTAACCTGATTTTCCCAATCAACCTGCATGTTAAAATCTCTCTTGACTACCATAGCATTGCCCTTTTGACTTCCCTTTTCTATTTCCTAGTCCACCTCCCAGCCACTGTTGGGAGGCCTGTATATAAATGTCATCAACGTCCTTTTACCCTTGCAGTTTCTCAACTCAACCCACAAGGATTCAACATTTTCCAGTCCTATGTCACATCTTTCTACTGATTTGATGCCATTCTTTACTAGCAGAGCCACACCACCCCTTCTGCCTACCTTCCTATCCCTCTGATATAACATGTAACCTTGGACATTCAGCTCCCAACTACAACCATCCTTCAGCCATGATTCAGTGATGGAAACAGAATAGAATTAATGAAGATTGCACGCAACAGCATGGACAATCAACGAATGTGCAAAAGAGAACAAACTGCAAATACAAAGAGAAAACAATAATAATAATAATAATAATAATAATAATAACAATAATCTCAGAGAGGCTCCTTATGGCAATACTGGAGCAGGTGGTTAAAACAAAAAAAAAATCAACAGATTATCAAAAAAGACCAACAAATTCAAGACAACTAATACAGAAAATACCAAGGGAAACAAGCACCAATCCAACACCTTACTTTATTTTATTTATTGGATTTATTTATTGAGATACAGTGTGGAATAGGCCCTTCACACCCTTCGAGCCACACCACCCAACAATCCTCCAGTTTAACTCTTGCCTAATCACAGGACAATTTGCAAAGACCGATTAACCTGCCGAACAGTACACCTTTGGACTGTGGGAGGAAACCGGAGCACTTGCAGGAAACCCATAAAGTCACGGAGAGAACATACAAACTCTTTACAGGCAGCGGTGGGAATTACACGATACTGCAGCAGTTTAACTCAATCTGATTGCTTACATAGACACAATTAAGTGGCAACCATCATTCACCAAAATCTTGCTTTAGAAAGCAAACTCATGAAAACACCATAGCTTGCCGTAAGTACAAGCCTGATTCAGTTTTAGAGTCAGAGTCCTACAAATTACGACTGATCATTGTTACTGATTGTGCAATCTATAATAACCATCTGGATATTATTTTACAGGATAAACAAGCAAGGACAATTTGCTTGATAGACAGAACCATTTCAAACACACATAATGTCCAGAAATCAATTAGTGAAGGACAGCAGAAAAGAGGAAACTGAAAGACTGCAGAACATAGACAGGATATACATTGTTCCAATAGTAACATCTAAAACTGGAGTCATTCCAAAGTCACTACTCAATAACATTAAAGAATTATACCTATACAGCAATATTTATGTAAATCTCCAGAAAGCCACAATGCTAAAGACCACTAGAATAGTCCGAAAGTACCTTACAATTGAGAAACGAATATGCTTGGTTTCATCTGTATCACAGTTTTACCAGCTTGAGCTGAGAAATAGTAAAAACACAATAATAATAATAATTAATAATTAAATAAGGAATAAACATCAAGTACATGAGATGAAGAGCCCTTGAAAGTGAGTCCATAGGTTGTGAGAACAGTTCAGTGTGGGGTGAGTGAAGTTATCCACTATAGTTCAAGAGCCTGACGGTTGAAGGATCATAACTGTTCCTGAACATGGTGGTGTGGATCCTGAGGTATCTTCTTCTTGATGGAAGCCACCAGAAGAGACAATGGCCTGGACGGTGCGAGTCCTTGATGATGGATGTTGCTTTCCTGTAACAGTGCTCCAAGTAGATGTGCCCTATGTTGGGGAGGGATTTACCCCTGATGGACTGGGCCATCTTTTTGTAGGCTTTTCCATTTATGGATATTGATGTTTACATACCAGGTTGCCATATACTTTGTACTTACATCTACAGAAGTTTGTCAAAGTTTTAGATGACATGCCAAATCTTCACAAACTTCTAAGGAAGTGGCGCCAAGCTTTCTTCTTAATGGCACTAAAATGCCAGATCCAGGGCAGGTCCCCAGAAAAGAAAACCGAGGAATTTATAGTTGCTGACCTTCTCCACCTCTGTTCTCCTGATGAGGACTGACCCATGGACCTTTAGTTTTCTGCTCCTGAAGTCAATAATCAGCTCCCTTATCTTGATGACATTGAGTAAGAGGTTGTTATTGTGGCACCACTCAGCTAGGTTTTCAATCTCCCTAGGCCCCGAGATCAACAGATGGATCGGACGAGCAGCCTCAACATTCATCAGGCTGACAGAGTCTGGGGGTACAGAAAGCTGATGATGCACACCAGGGTTGCAGTCTACAGGGCCTGCGTCCTCACCACACTGCTTTACGGCAGCGAGACCTGGAGCCTCTACTCCAGACAAGAGCGGCGTCTCCACGCCTTCCACCTTCGCAGCCTGAGACGCATCCTGGACATCAAGTGAATTGACCGAGTCACCAACAATGAGGTCCTGGCCCAGATACCCAGCCTCTTCACCCTGCTCCAACAACACCGCCTCCACTGGCTGGGCCACGTACACTGCGTGTCAGATGGGAGGATCCCGAAAGACCTGCTGTAAGGGGAACTGGCCTCCGGCAAGAGAGCACAAGGGCGGCCCCATCTTCATTTCAAAGCTGTCTGCAAGAGAGACATGAAGTCACTAAACATGAATGTCGAGAGGTGGGAGGACATCACAAGCGATCGCTCTCGCTGGAGGCTGGAACTGCACAGAGGTCTAAAAAGAGGAGAAGAGAAGCTGAGGCTTGCTGCTGAAGAAAAGCACACTCATCGGAAAAACAGCACCAAGACAACTCTGGAGGACAGCGCCTTCAAGTGCAGTCACTGCAGCCGAGACTGTCACTCCCATGTGGACCTCTACAGCCACAACAGATGCTGTTCTACCAACACAGACTGAAGCAAGACTTTCCAGGCGCAGATCCATGGTCTCACGAGACTAATGGATGCCACCACCAGCTATATGCTGATTCATCACCACCTTTGATTTGGCCAATGACAGTGGTGTCGTCAGCAAACTTGAATATGGCATTGGAGCTGCACTTAGCCTCACAGTCACAAGTATAAAATGAGTAGGGCAGGGGGGCTGAGCACTCAGCCTTGTTGTGTACTTGTGCTGATGGAGACTGTGGAGGAGATGATTTTGCCAACCTGAACTGACTGAGATCTGCAAGTGAGGAAGTCAAAGATCTATTGCAGGAGGGATATTGAGGCCAAGGTCTTGGAGCCTATTGATTAGATTTGAGGGATGGTATTGAATGCCGAGTTGTAGTTAATAAATGCATCCTATTGAACGCATCTTTCCTGTCCAAGTGTTCCAGGGTTGATTGAAGAGCCAATGAAACTGCATCTGCTGTTAACCTGTTGTGACAGTAGGCAAACTGGAGCGGATCCATGTTATTTTTCAGGCAGGTATTGATATGCTTCATCACCAACCTTTCAAATCACTTCATCATGGTGGATCTAAGTGCTACTAGAGGATGGTCATTGGGACAGGCTACAAAGTTCTTCTTAGGCACTGGTATAAGTGCAGCTTGCTTGAAGCAGGTGGGTACCTCAGAATGCCAAAGTGAGAGGTTAAAGATCTCATTGAACGCTCCAGCCAGTTGATCAAAACAGGTCTTTAGAACTTGGCCATGTTTCCTACCCTGGCCAGGTGCTTTCCGTTGGTTCATTCTCCTGAAGGATCCTCTCACAGTGGCCTCAGAGACTGAAATCAGAAGGTAATCGGGGCTATGGGGGTTTGTGAAGGTGCCTCTATGTCTTGATACCTAAAGCGAGCATAAAAAAACATTGAGTTAAGCCTTGTTGTCACCTTTGTTGCTTGGTTTCACTTTGTAAGAAGTGACAGCCTTTAAGCCCTGCCGCAGCAGGCAAGCATCCTTTAGTAAATCAAGCTTGGTCCGGAATTGCCACTTCACACAAGATGGATTTCCACAGATCTTACCTGGACCTCTTGTTTTTATAAAGTCGTGACAACTGTGCCGTATTCGTTCAGGTCTTCTGATGAGTCCCTGAACATGGCCCAGCCCACTAACTCTAAGCAATCCCATAGCCACTCCTCTCCCTGCCACGGCAACCTCTTTGTAATATTTCAACATAACATCTCTACTCCTGTACTCAATGCTCGGATTTGTGAAGCCCAAAGTACAAAAAATTCACTTTACAACCTACCTGCCTGTGACAGCACTTTCAACAAAAGGTGAATCTGTATTCCCAGGTCCTTTTGTTCCACTGCGTACCTGCAGTGCCCCAACCATTTACTGTGTAAGTCCTACCCAAAGTGAAACACCTTACACTTATCTGCACTAAATTGCATCTGCCATTTTTTCTGCCCATTTTTTGCTAGATGTCCAGAGCACACTGCAAGATTTGATAGCTGTCTTCGCTGTCCAGTATGTTCCTAATCTTGATGTTATACACTAATTTTCTGATACAATTTATCACATCATTCTCTCATTCATTAATATAGATGATAAACGGCAATGGACCCAGCACCAACCCCTGCAGCACATCACCAATCAGAGACTACCACACTCTGTTTTCCTGGTAAACCATTGCTGCTACAAGAAGTATATTGAATCCAATTTACTACTTCATTAATGTCAGGTCACTTGTCTGAGCGCTACTGGTACCATGTAACCCAGTACTACCTGTTGCATTGTCGGGTGGTCGGCAACTAAACTGGCTCCCCCGCCAGGCCTACCTGGTGAGGAGGGTGGCTAGACACCCTGCAGGACGGAAAACAAGACCTGTCAAAGGGCGGATGAACCCTCTCATAGGGTCAACGGCCATCTAGCAAACACGTGCTGTGAAGCGCGGGAGGGGCATCCCTTGCTTCGAAGCTTGGTCTGGCCATTCACTGCAACAGAACTTCCCCCAGCTGTCTTGGACCCCACCATGCTGCTGGATCCGGGAGGGGATGTCGAGAGGGTGGGTCTGTACCTGTGCAACCCCCTACTCACCTAAAATCTACTCACGCACATGCCGTTCCTTTCTGAGGAGTGGGGTACCACCCCACTAAGTGACTGAAAGGAACCATCATCAACCTATGGGATGGATAGCCAGAGACGGAGACTACTTCATCCTGAATGCTAAGTGACCCAACATTCTGGACTAGCCTTCCATGCAGGGCTTTGTCAAACACTTTTCTAAAGTCCATATAGACAATGGTCAATGCCTTTCCTTCATCAACTGACATGGTAACCTCCTTAAAACAAAACTCTGTAAGATGGTTGGATACAACGTACTAGAGACAAAGCCACATTGACTATCCATAATCAGTTCCTTTCTATCCAAATACTTACACATCCTGTCCAACATTAAATAATTTACCCACTACTGACATCAGGCTCCCATTTCCTGGCTTATCATTCGTTGAACAAAGGAACATTTGCTCACCACCAGTCTTCTGGCACCTCACTCATGGCTAAAAATGTATCATGCTAGGTCCTCTTCTTCTGAACTATCGTTCTGCTAGGTCCAAGGGGACACATTGTCATGCCCTGGGGATTTATCCACCCTAATTCACCTCAAGGCAACAAGCACTTCCTGTTCTGTAATCTATAAGACGTCACCTCTCTATGTTTATCACACAGTTTATGTCTCAACTGTTTCTTTCCAATCGGAATTTCGTTAGTCCAGCTTGTAAAGGGTCCATGCTTCCTTTTCCTACCCTCTCCTTTTTTCAAACCTGTGGGAAGTCTCACAGTCTGTTTACTCAGCTTCCATGTAAGCTTTCTCCTCACTCAAACCAGCTCGGAACCAGTGTCCCAGTGAATTGAACACCATGTGCTTCATTTGGGATTTCAAACTGAATGGAAATGCTGGGGAAGGGTTGAGGTGTGAGAAAAGTATTAAAATTTACGAAAAAAGTCAAAGCCGGGAAGCAGTGCAACAATTTGAGCAATGATAATTAGAGAAAACAGCGAGTTAATGGTCATGGCACATCAATGAATAAGGGCAAAATAATGAAGAGTCAGAATTAAAGGTAAATACATTAAAGTCTTTGTACAAGAGAGGATTAATGATACAAGTAAAAATAAATGGGATTGATGAGCAAGCTGGGGAATATTTTCTCTCATTGATTTTTTATTTTGGTCACCCTTTACTGCCTTCCAAGCTCTCCCAGTCCGTAGGCTTATTACTCTTCTTAACAACTCATTAAGCCTTTCCAATTAAACTAATATTATCCTTAACTTATTTCGTTAGCCATTCATGGATTTTTTTTCTCTCTAAGGATTTTAGTCTTCAAAGCATTGATGTTCATTGAGAATTATGAAGTGTTCAGTAAAACGTTGTCTACACTTACATACCATTATAATCTTTGTTAACTCATTCTGTTTAAAATCTAGATTTAATTTGCCTATTAAGTACATCATTCTGAAACACATTATAATATTCAGTTGCCTAATGATTTTGCTTTTCTGTGCTTATAATGAGGCTACTGGTTAACCATGGGTTAACACAGGAAATACTGTTTAAATCGACCTCTGACTTTTTTTGGTTCCATTATGTTTTCTTCCTCACTTCTATCTGGAGCCTATGCTTTCCTATCTAATTTGACCGGTATGAATGAAGAGTAAAGTCCCCCATGACTAGTACAGCAGATTTGTTGCAAGGTCATTTTACGTACGCCTGTGAACTACTCTCATTTTCCTTTTCTGCACCTTCCTTTCCTGTATATTCAGCCAATTTGATTCTGTTTCCTGATTTTCCAAGGTAAGATCATTCATCAATACTGACCTTATGTCAGTCTATTACACCAGCTCTAGTTTTCCTTTGGCATTTTCTTTGCTAGCGTAAACACTCTGGAATACTCTGTTCCCAATATCAGAGATACTCTTCTGCACACCACTCTTGTAACGTGTGGTTAATTGAGTTACCACTGCTTTCCTGTCAGCTTGAACCAGTCCGGCCGTTCTCCTCTGACCACTTTAATTAGCAAGTTGTTTTCATCCCCAGTACCAATGCTCATTGGATTTTTTTTTGTTTGTTTTTCACAGGCTCCAGAGACTGTTGTGTGTTAAAATGCCAGAAGGTCAGCATTTTCTGAGATACTCAAACTACCCCATCTGGCATCAACAGTGATTCCACGGTCAAAGTCACAGATCACATTTCTTCCAGACAGGAAGCAAAGAGTGGGAATAAACGGGACCTTTTCAGAATGGCAGGCGGTGACTAGTGGCGTACCGCAAGGCTCAGTGCTGGGACCCCAGTTGTTTACAATATATATTAATGACTTGGATAAGGGAATTAAATGCAGCATCTCCAAGTTTGCGGATGACACGAAGCTGGGTGGCAGTGTTAGCTGTGAGGAGGATGCTAAGAGGATGCAGGGTGACTTGGATAGGTTGGGTGAGTGGGCAAACTCATGGCAGATGCAATTTAATGTGGATAAATGTGAAGTTATCCACTTTGGTGGCAAAAATAGGAAAACAGATTATTATCTGAATGGTGGCCGATTAGGAAAAGGGGAGGTGCAACGAGACCTGGGTGTCATTATACACCAGTCATTGAAAGTGGGCATGCAGGTACAGCAGGCGGTGAAAAAGGCGAACGGTATGCTGGCATTTATAGCAAGAGGATTCGAGTACAGGAGCAGGGAGGTACTACTGCAGTTGTACAAGGCCTTGGTGAGACCACACCTGGAGTATTGTGTGCAGTTTTGGTCCCCTAATCTGAGGAAAGACATCTTTGCCATAGAGGGAGTACAAAGAAGGTTCACCAGATTGATTCCTGGGATGGCAGGTCTTTCATATGAAGAAAGACTGGATGAACTGGGCTTGTACTCGTTGGAATTTAGAAGATTGAGAGGGGATCTGATTGAAACGTATAAGATCCTAAAGGGATTGGACAGGCTAGATGCGGGAAGATTGTTCCCGATGTTGGGGAGGTCCAGAACGAGGGGTCACAGTTTGAGGATAGAGGGGAAGCCTTTTAGGACCGAGATTAGGAAAAACTTCTTCACACAGAGAGTGGTGAATCTGTGGAATTCTCTGCCACAGCAAACTGTTGAGGCCAGTTCATTAGCTATGTTTAAAAGGAAGTTAGATATGGCCCTTGTGGCTACAGGGGTCAGGGGGTATGGAGGGAAGGCTGGGTTCTGAGTTGGATGATCAGCCATGATCATAATAAATGGCGGTGCAGGCTCGAAGGGCCGAATGGCCTACTCCTGCACCTATTTTCTATGTTTCTATGTCTGCATGCGTTTGTGCATTGAGTTGCTGCCACGTGATTGGCTGATTAGGTATTTCCATTAACAAGCAGGTGTACAGGTGAGCCAAATGAAGTGCCACTAATTGTATTTAACTCTCTTTGTGTCATTAGCCCTTCCACCTTGAAACAAATGCTTCAATTATTCCGATGTATCACCTTGGAATTTCACATCATACATTGGTGCAATCAGTGATGCCGCTGCCTTTCCACACCAGAGTCTTGGTTCAATCCGGACCTCAAGGCACTGTCTATGTGGAGTCCACATGTCCCCCTTATGATCACATGGGTTTCTCCTGGTTGCTCCAGTTACCTCCCACATCCCAATGACATGCAGCCCCTTTAACTTGCCCATAGTGGAGAGGTCCTAGTCCCCTCCACCATCAAGGACATCTTCAAAAGGTGCTTTCCAACAATAAGGATCCCCACCATCTGGGTCATGCCCTCTTCTCATTACTATAACTGGGGAGGAGCTACAGGAGACTAAAGACCTGCATTTTTAGGAATACCTTCTTTCCCTTGCCATCACATTTCCGAATGGTCCATGAATTCATGAACACTACCTCACTATTCCTCCTTTGTGCTTTATTTATGTATTTAATTTGTGGTTGCTTCTTTGTTTATCTATCTGTAACATAGTAACTTATATGTTTTCATGTCCACAAATTTCAGGCCATGTGTCGGTGATAATAAACCTGATTCTGATTTTGATTCTGTGAGTGATAGAATCTAGATGAGCTGATGAGACGGGGGGAAAATTTTTAAAAATGGTTTCAATGCAGGATTAGAGTCAATGGCTCTAAGCTGAAGGGCTTGTTTCCATTCTATCTCTCTCTATGACTCATGTTGTTCACGCTGACTGATTTACTGTTTGCATCAAGCACTCTGCTTCTTTAAAGTTATCAATTGCTGTTCACCCAAACTTATTCTTGCGTTTCTCTATTTTTCCATTTGCCAGAACACTGGTCACATCTGACTCTAAGAGCAGCTCATTCTCGAAGTCCCGACCTTCCAAACCACCCTGTGAATCAGATGAACAGCCGTCAAATCTGAGCCTGTGGCAAACAGCAGCTGAGCTTTTTCTCATGTGCTTTGGACCTGCTCAGCACTGAGTCCTGGGACCAACAGAAGAGCCCAGTCCAAACTCTCAGGCTTCAGGCTTCCTGCTGTATAACTGTTATCATCGTAAAATCGTGACTTCTTAGTATTTGAGATCTGCACTGTTGGCTCTGCTGTGAATGGGGAGGTTTGTCTGTAGGTTAAGTCAGGACATGTAAAGTTAATTTTCTGGCTTAACATTCGGAGGTGTGGGATGTTTATCCATATGTGTGTGTTTGAATCTCACCACGGAAGACTTAAATCCAGATGAGTAAATACAATTGAACCAAAAATAATCTGAGTGATAATGACCATGAAACAACTGGATAATTGAAAAAAAATAATCATCTTATCTATTTATGTTTCCCAGGAATGGACATCTGCCATCCTTAATCATTTTGTGACATAGGCCCCATGGAAATGGCCTGGAAGTGGCCTTTAGGGCCGATCTATCCTGTTTTTTTCCCCATCCCGTGAATGCATGAAGTTGAACTACCAATTCTTCCTCTATCATTGACTCTTTCTGAAGGCTAGTCAATTATGTTGCTAATCAAAGTGACTGACAGATTAACTTCAGAAGGTTTTGGGCCTAGCTGAAGATCAAGTCTCTTTGAGCCTGAAATATTTTTTTACATTCCTTTCTGCACTTTAATAGAGCTTATTTCATTTGTGCACCTGTCACCTATCATTCCATATAAGAAACAAACTCTAAAAGTTAATACGTGATAGCACTCAGCAGGTCAAGCAGTACCAGGCCAATTGATACAGGTTAAACCAATCAACAGATTTATTAAAAATGAGATAGAACATGAAAGTAATATATACTAAATATGATACTTTTTATTAGATAATGAAATTGAAACTGGTGTACAAGAATCAAATATATCAAATTTAGAAATAATCCGGTCATAAAGGAGGGTCTTGACCTGAAACACTACCTATCCGTTTGTGTTACCAGATACTGCTCGACCAGCTCAGTTTCACACGTATCAATTTTTAGAGCTTGCTTCTTATATGGAATGATAGGTTGACAGGTGCACAGATGAAATAAACTCTATCATATGTAGGAAAGCAAAAAAAAAAATACCTCAGGCTCAGAGAGACTGGATCTTCAGCTAGGCCCAAAACCTTCTGAAATTAGATATGTCAATCACTTTGATTAACATCATGATGACATTAATAAGAAGATACAGATATGGAGATATGTTCACACTTAAATGTGAATACCTTCATCATGTGTAACTTAATTCGCTCCCAGAGCAAAGCACCTGTGCCTGAAGTGTCTGTATAATCATTTGGTTCTAAGCTTGAACTGTATGTAGTTTTGAAACACTACTATTTTAAGCTCAGTATGTGGAATTATTCAAGTAAACAAATGGATTCTATAATTCCATGTGTTTGGAGATAGTGACACTCGGGGGACTGGATGCTGAGGAATTTTCAGAGTTGGATAAGTCTACTTGTGAAAAGTTCAATAACGGTTCTTTGCATCTCAAAAGCATAGATCTAACTATGGATTAAATTATGAGCAAAGGATGAACATACAAGGGTTAAATTCCCTCCTTAGAAGAATATAGGGTAATTACATTGTGTATAATTATTAAAGATTTCTGTAAGTTAGAAAGGGTGGTTTCTGTTTAGTGTGGAAGTCCAGATGAACTGGTCACAACATAGGTGTCGGACCATCCCAAGTGTGATATCGGGCAAAACTTTTTTTAAGTGAACATCTCAGTCTTCCTTCCCCATTGGCTGCTGAGGCTGGGTTAAGTGAAAATTTTAAGGCAAACATTGGCAGATATTTTTAGTGGATAAGCTCAAAATGGCATCAAGTTAGAGATCAACCACGGTAGGTGCGATTGAACAATTGAACAATGGAGGAGGCTTGTTAGACCTAATGGGAGATTCTTGTTCCTCTGTGACTAACACACACTGTCTATAATTGTACTGCAAATTGACAATATGGCAGAGAGAGGCAAAACAAATAGCTTCTATGAGCAATTATATCATTCACATTGTTTCATGTGAGTGCCTGTTGTGATGGCACAACACATCTGAGGGGCTGCAATTGGTGTGAAGAGAAGAAATATTTACATTTATATTGTACTTTTGATGATCTCAGGAGGTTCCACAGCACTCTATAGTCAATCCAGTATTTTGAAGTAGAATCTCAGTTGTAATGCAAAGCACATCACAGCCAATTGAAATAAAGCAGCACCATCCCACGAATTGCAAAATAATATCGACAGAATAATCAATTCTCATGGTACTGATTGAGTGTCAAAAATTGACTGAGTCTTCAGTGATAATTCTCATCTTCTTTAAAATAGAGTCTTTAAATCTGTCAAATTGGGCCCTGGTTTATTTGATCATTTTCAGAGTGACGAAGCTGATAGTGGAGCAATGCAACATCATCCTGGACTTCGATTTTTATAGCTTTGTATTGGGCTTGAACCCACAGAGTTTTGTTTGGTATTTAGTGATATCTTACAACACAGAAACAAAGCGTAGAACAATGCAGTTACAGAGATATAGAGCACATAACAGACCCTTCAGCACACCTGGTACATAACATCAAGTCCTATCTATATTAATCTCATTCACCAAATGATTCTATGCCAGTGTCAGAGTTTTCCTATTTGTTCCATTCCTCTTCTTATTTCCCTGCAAAGTACTATCCTCACTTGCCATGAAAGGCACAGATCAAGTGGCTAGACTTTCTACCAGAGTGGAATTGGCTAATACAAGGGACATAATTTTAAGGTGATTGAATTGAGGTACAAGGGGGAAGTCGGAGGTATGTTCTTTACACAGAGACTGGTGGGTACGTGGAATGTCCCATGAGGGATGGTGGTAGAGTTAGATAAATAAAACCCCGGTTCCCTTGGGCTGCATACGTCTAGGGAATACACACTTTGTCCGCCAAATTCATGAGATTGAGGGGCTCTCCCACCCCAAACCCCAGTTTGTGTGAATGCTGTGTAATTTGCTACCCTGTTACAACTCGGTGCCAAGAAATATCAGACAGCACACCGCGTACGATTAAAAGAATTATATTTATGAATGTTAACTTAACTAAAGTGTTAGTATAAAACAGAAAGAGAAAACAAAATGAGTCCATTATAATTAAACAGTTAAAGGTTCACAAGTTAGAGCTCAAATCTTCCAAAAGTCATACTTTTTCACCGATCCTCGGTAGACCTTCGCATGTTCCATCAAATCACAGAGTCCCACCGGGTGGCATCCTACGACCAGTTCTCTCCAGCACCTTCTCTCTTCATCTCCCACTGAACAAAGACCCCAGCTCACACCAGTGTCAGGGCACTCATCCCCTGATTGGATGGCTCACATTCCCAAGCACCCATTATCTCTAACCATAACCCAAACACTGCTTCTACAGAAAGATCATGACATTAGCAGTGAGACCTTTACCAGGGTGTTACATACATTAGGGCGTTTAAAAAACTTTTAGATAGACACATACTGGAGATGATAGAGAATTGGAGGGATGTGGAAGAGGGAAGGATTAGATTGATCTTACAGTGAGATAAAAGGATATCACAACATGATGGACCAAAGGGCCTGTACTGTGCTGTAATGCTCTTTGGTTTATGTTCTATGCCCGTCAGCTCTTGACTCTGTCTCCTGCCGTCCTGCATTGAAAATTAACAGCAGCCATTTATCCTCTCAATCATCAGGCTATTGAACCAAAGGGGATAACTTCACTCAACTTCACTTGCCCCATCGTTGAACTGATCCCTATGGACTCACTTATAACGACTCTTCATCTCATGTTCTCGATACTAATTGCTTGCTTGCTTGTTTGTTTGGTTGTTTGTTTGTTTGTTTATTTATTTATTTATTAATTATCTTTCTCAGCTTCAGCAGGTAAAACCTGAGATTCGGGCATATCCAAGCATGCTCATCCCTCAATTGCTAGGAACTTTTGGACTATTCTAGTGGTGTTTAGTATTGTGGCTTTCTATAGATTTGCATAAATATTGCTCTGCGGCACTAATTATTTAATACGATTGTGTAGTGACTTTGGGATGATACCAGTTGTATATATTACTGTTCTGTTCATGTTCCATAGTCTTGCAATTTCTTCTTTTCTGGTGTTTTTCACCTATTGACTTCTATATGTTATGTACCATATGTTTGGAATTGCTATATCTATCAAGTAAGCTGTTCTTGCTTGTTTATCCGGGTGGTTATTACGGATTGTCCTATCTGTAATAACAGATTGGCCGTAAACAATTTACAGGACTCTGACCCTAAATCTGGATCAGGCTTGTATTTATAGTAAGGTATGGTGTCTTCTATGTGTTTGTATTTTAAAGCAAAATTTTGGTGAATGATGCTTTCTACTTGATTGTGCCTGTGTGAGTAATCAGATGGAGTTAAATTGCCACAGGGTCCTGTAATGTGTAGGATTATTATTACTATTATTGTTCTACTATTATTATTTATTTGTTTTTGTATTTGTACATTTTGTTGTCTTTTGCACACTGTTTGCCCACCCTGTTGGTGTGGTCTTTAATTGATTCTATTATGGTTATTCGATTTATTGAGTATTCCCGCAAGAAAATGAATTTCAGAGTTGTTTATGGTGATATATATATACTTTGATAACAAATTTACTTTGAACTTTGAATTACTTTGAACATCTTGGGTATATGGGAGTCACAGGAAAAATGTGCAACCTAGGCAGCGCCTGATGTCAGGATTGAAGCTGGATCACAGGAGCCATGTGGCATTAGCTCTACCAGATGTGCCATTACCACCCTAAAGCACAAACTGAGCAAATCAGAAATAATTTAGTAACCCCTAGTATCACAACTCAGTCCACTGTGTCATCTTGGTACAGTGGCAGAATTCTTCTCTCCAGTTGGGGAACTACCAGGTTTGAATCCCTCTCAGATTCTGTCCTTATGGTCTCCTGCAAAGTACTACAAATTTCACATCATATGACCATAAGACTATAAGACAAAGGAGCAGAAGTCGGCCATTCGGCCCATCGAGTCTGCTCCGCCATTTTATCATGAGATGATCCATTCTCCCATTTAGTCCCACTCCCCCGCCTTCTCGCCATAACCTTTGATGCCCTGGCTACTCAGATACCTATCAATCTCTGCCTTAAATATACCCAATGACTTGACCTCCACTGCCGCCCGTGGCAACAAATTCCATAGATTCACCACCCTCTGGCTAAAGAAGTTTCTTCACATCATATGCCAATGATATTAAACCTGATTTTGCTTCTGATTCTCCGATGTCTCAGTTTGGTACCAAGGCTACACTGCCCTTAAACAGTCTTCCTGTTTTCCTATTTACGTGGAAAGGGAAGATTCCATGGGGGTTTTTTGAAGGAAATCAAGGTTTTGTTTTCCACCACCCAAGACAACACTCCCCTCAGGACTAAACACAAACATTTCTCTTGTGGTCTCATCCCCAGACTATCACCACTCAGCCTCTATGCCTACATCACTAATCCCACTGATATTTGTGGCAAATTATAAGATGCTTTATCTGCTCATCCAGTAACAATAAAGATTATTCCACTTGACTCTCATCAGCCTGATCATAAGACTATAAGACTATAAGACCATAAGACAAAGGAGCAGAAGTCGGCCATTCGGCCCATCGAGTCTGCTCCGCCATTTTATCATGAGCTGATCCATTCTCCCATTTAGTCCCACTCCCCCGCCTTCTCACCATAACCTTTGATGCCTTGGCTACTCAGATACCTATCAATCTCTGCCTTAAATACACCCAATGACTTGGCCTCCACTGCCGCCCATGGCAACAAATTCCATAGATTCACCACCCTCTGATTAAAAAAATTTCTTTGCATCACTGTTCTGAATGGGTGTCCTTCAATCCTTAAGTCATGCCCTCTTGTACTAGACTCCCCCATTATGGGAAACAACTTTGCCACATCCACTCTGTCCATGCCTTTCAACGTTCAAAATGTTTCTATGAGGTCCCCCTCATTCTTCTAAACTCCAAGGAATACAGTCCAGGAGCGGACAAATGTTCCTCATATGTTAGCTTTCTCATTCCCAGAATCATTCTAGTGAATCTTCTCTGCACCCTCTCCAAAGTCAGCACATCCTTTCTTAAGTAAGGAGCCCAAAACTGCCCACAATACTCCAAGTGAGGTCTTACCAGTGCCTTATAGAGCCTTAACATCACATCCCTGCTCCTATACTCTATTCACTGGGATAAGAGGCTTGCAATATGAGGAAAGGTTGAGGGGAATTGGTCCACGTTCTCCGCAACTTAGATGAATGAGGGGAATCTCAATGAAACCCATAGAATATTGAAAGGCCTAGACAGAGTGGACACAGAAAGGATATTTTCAATAGTTGGAGCGTCTAGGACCAGAAGTCACAGCCTCAGAATAGAAGGACATCCCTTTAGAACAGAGATGAGGAGGAATTTCATTAGGCAAAGTGTGGGAAATCTGAGAAATTCATTGCCAGGGATAGCAGTGGAGGTCAAGTCATTGTGTGTATTTAAAGCAGAGGTTGCTCAGTTCTTGATTCGTAAGGGCAGGAAAAGGCATTATTTAGAAGGGTAATAAATCAGCATGATTGAATAGTGGAGGACACTCTATGAGCTGAATGGTCTAATTCTGTTTTATTGCCTTATGGCGGTTAATTTCATTCAAGTTTTATAATAGTTAATGGGGCAGTACTGAGAGGCAATTTTCCTTGTCTGGACAGTTGAAATTGTTAGGGAAAGACTCGGGACATTAGCGAGTGATATCACTCAAAATGTGTGATGCTCCAACAACTTTTAAGGAATTGAAGCACATCCAGGGCAAACTAGCCCACTTGATTAACAGCCCGTGTACCATCATAAGCGCTCAGCCCCTTCATCAGCACGCACCATGGCTGCTGTGTGCTTACAAACCACTCGGCAATTATTCACCTGAGCTGCTGTACGGTGCAAAAGTCTGAGGCACATATACATAGCGAGGATGCCTAAGACTTTTGAACATTACTGCTGCAAAAAAAAAACAAAAATTCATGACATATGTGAGTGATGATAAACCAGATTCTGATATGGGTCTCTGTAGTGGACTGAGAGTGGGAAGGGGGCAGGGAGAGGGGAATCATGGTTGGGAAAAGAGTAAGGGAAGTGGGGAGGGAGCAGGAAGCACCAGAGAGACATTCTGGAATGACCAATAAACCAATTGTTTGAAATCAAGTCACCTTGCTTGATGTCTCAGGGCTGGGTGTGTCTGCACCCATGCCAACTCCCACCCCTGGCACTCCTCCTCTGCCACCTGTCCCACACTCCTCCTGCGGCACTCCACCCTCGTCATTCCAAACATGCTTTGCCACCGCTAAAGTTACAAACTTGTTTTCTGCTTCATGTTGTCAAATACAGTACCATGCAGAAGTCTTAGGCACCCTTCAAATCTGTGGTCTCTTCTACCAGCAAGGACAAGGGCTTCAGATACTTGGGAGCACCACCACCTGAAGATTTCCCTCCAACTCCCACATTATTCTGATTTGGAAATAGATTGTGATGCTTTGGGTGGGGGCGTGGTTGACAGCTCACCCCTGTATTTCTAATGACCAGCACTGTTTGCTGTTCTTGTGTTAAAATGCGTTTGTGGGATTATGGTGGGAAGTTCCAGTTCATTGGTTGTTACATTTTAGCTCAGATTACACAGTTATTTGCTTGTGTATTTGTGGGTCACCCTAAATGTAACAGGGCTGTGTGACGGTCACCTCCCCCCGTCAGTGTGAGACTGGTTGGGTACACTCTCCGGGTCATGGTGCCCCCGGTCTGTTTTGTGTCTATCACAATAAAACCGTTGTTGAGTGAAAGAGCTTCCTCGTCTGTCATTATGGACCAAATGCTCGCCACAATATTGTCTTTCCTTCATCGGCACTGGGTCTAAATCTGGCAGCACACCCCCTCCCCTCAACAGCACTGTGGGGGTATCTTTACCTGAAAGATTGCAGCAGTTCCACAAGATACCTTACCACCACATTCTTAAGTGCAATTAGGGATGGGCGTACCCCGAACTTAGGTTAAATAACAACGTATAGTCAAGGCAGCAAGTGATAGATGTTTTGGACCCAAAAGAATGTAGACAAGATGGTGTTATTGATGATGATGTTTTGACTGAACACCATGATTTTATTATACTGCATGGAAGTCTTCAGGGGTTGCTAGGTTATGCTCTTCTCTATTAGAAGAAGTAAACAACTTGGTATTAACAAAGCCAGTCAGTCAAGGTTTCAGGATGCTGATAGTCCTCAAAGAGGACCACAACCTTATCGTGGTTTGGAGGCCTGGATGCCTCAGTGACCTGGAGAGCTATGCTGGCTGGAGTCAGGGCTTTATGCTTTGGCTCTTGGTGGGGTCGCCCATGCCGTACAGGTCAAAGGGTAGAGGCCAGATGAAGAGTGGACCACCGTCCCTCCAGGTTCAGGAGTTCAGCTCTGGGCTAACAATCCTCACTGGTCAAACAAAACTGTTACAGAAACGGCAATGAAGAATCCCCCTACATCCATGTGCGATGGTATCCCTGAGTCTCGACCCGGGACTTGTGTGATTGACAGTGAACTGAGAGGAACCTGCTGACATGATGAAGGAACTTATGAACACTGCCAGAGATGGAGGACTTTCATTGCTCCCCTAAATGCCAGCAGCATAATGGGTGAAAGAAGAAGAAAAAGATGCTTACAGTGACAAGACTGAGTCAAGGACTGCATTTAAAAATTGGGGCAGGATGCCATCCATGTACACTGTGCCAGACCATTGCAGGCAGCGTAACAGTCCATTGTTCCTTTCCAAATCGCAAAATGAATAATGACATATGCTGTGTTCCTTCTGACCTGCTCTTCATTTCCAATTAATCTTCAGCATTTATTAAACAACCTCGCATACAGGAATTTATCAAGTACTCTTCTTTAAAATGAGAAGCCTTCTGTCATGGTTTGGTGACAACAGGGACGCCACAGATGGTGTCACAATCCACTGCCATTCTTCAAATGCTGATCTTGGCTCTGGTTCACGCATCTGCTCGAGTGCCTGAGTATCGTTTTGATTTGCAGCCCGGAGAATCAAGAACTCAAGGTTCACCTTGTCGAGAGATGAAGCAGACATGCCAGCTTCTGGAGCTGGCAGCGACACTGGCTCCCAGCAGCCTGGAGGAAGGTTTTATCTTTCTCCCCAGCAATACACAGATGTCCATCAAGTAACTCTTCATCACTCACAGACAACACATTTTGATCCAGGCCTCTTCTTGTTTAATGACACTGGAGTCAGACAGAATGATAGAAGAAAGAACACATTTCGAGATTCCTGGTTCCAAAGTACTTACAGTCAATTTACTACTTGGAAATTGTTGCCTCTGCTCGATAGGTACTCACAGTGCACATAACTGGCTCCAGCAGAAAGCAACAGCCAGAGAATTTCTGTCAACTGCTAGTTGAGGGCCGACGTTTGACCAGCACGTGGTGGGAGAGTAGAAAGCTGTGTGTAATCTGCACTGTTCTCTTTAACTTGGTGAAATTGGTCCACATAAGATCTTTTAAGTCCATAATATCAATGAAGCAAGTACTGGTCATTGACTTCGGGAAGATGGGGAAGAGGTGGGGCACATGTTCCTGTCTGCATCATTGGTGTTGAAGTTGAAAGGTTCCAGGTCCAAAGAATGAATATCTCCAATAGTCTCACAAACACGAGGAAATCTGCAGATGCTGGAATTTCAAGTAACACACATAAAAGTTGCTGGTGAACGCAGCAGGCCAGGCAGCATCTCTAGGAAGAGGTACAGTCGATGTTTCGGGCCGAGACCCTTCGTCAGGACTAACTGAAAGAAGAGCTAGTAAGAGATTTGAAAGTGGGAGGGGGGGAGATCCAAAATGATAGAAGACAAGAGGGGGAGGGATGGAGCTAAGAGCTGGAAAGTTGATTGGCAAGAAGATACAAGGCTGGAGAAGGGAGAGGGTCATGGGAAGGGAGGCCTAGGGAGAAAGAAAAGGCGAGGAGAGCATCAGAGGAAGATATAATGAGAGGGACAGAGGGAGAAAAAAGAAAGAGAAAGAAAGGGGGGGGGGGAAAAAAAAAAATTTAATAAATAAATAAATAAATAAATAGGGGATGGAGTAAGAAGGAGAGGTGGGGCATTAACGGAAGTTAGAGAAGTCAAGGTTCATACCATCAGGTTGGAGGCCACCCAGACGGAATATAAGGTGTTGTTCCTCCAACCTGAGGGTAGCTTCATCTTGACAGTAGAGGAGGCCATGAATGGACATATCAGAACGGGAATGGGACGTGGAATTGAAATGTGTGGCCACTGGGAGTTCCTGTTTTCTCTGGTGGACAGAGCGTAGGTGTTCAGCGAAACGGTCTCCCAGTCTGCGTCGGGTATATTCCATGTCCCATTCTCATTCTGATATGATTCCACGTCCTATTCCCATTCTGATTTGATTCCACGTCCCATTCCCATTCTGATATGATTCCACGTCCCATTCCCATTTTGATATGTCCATCCACGGCCTCCTCTACTGTCAAGATGAAGCCACACTCAGGCTGGAGGAACAACACCTTATATTCTGTCTGGGTATCCTCCAACCTGATGGCATGAACATTGACTTCTCTAACTTCTGTTAATGCCCCTCCTCCCCTTCTTACCCCATCCCTTACTTATTTATTAATTATTATTTTTTCTCCTTTCTTTCTCTCTCTCTTTTTTCTCCCTCTGTCCTTCTCACTATATCTTCCTCTGATGTTTCCCTCTCCCTTCTCCAGCCTTGTATCTTCTTACCAATCAACTTTCCAGCTCTTAGCTCCATCCCTTTCTCTCCTGTCTTCTATCATTTCGGATCTCCCCCCTCCCCCTCCCACTTTCAAATCTCTTACTAGCTCTTCTTTCAGTTAGTCCTGATGAAGGGTTTTGGCCCAAAACGTCGACTGTACCTCTTCCTAGAGATGCTGCCTGGCCTGCTGTGTTCACTAGCAACTTTTATGTGTGTTGCTTTATCTCCAATAGTCTGTTTTGATCCACCCACATAGACACCATGGCCAAGAAAGCTCAACAACACTTCTATTTCCTCAGGAGCTAAAGACATTTGGCACACCCCTCTCAACCCTTAACAATTTATTCTGATACATTACACAAAGCATTCCATCTGGAGGTATAACATCTTTGTATGGCAACTGATCTGAACGTGGCTTCCAGAAACTGGAGAGAGTTTTGGACAGAGTTCAGTACCGTACAGGAACCAATCTCTCCTCCATGGGCTATGTCTTCTACCCTCTCCCTTTGGCTGGAAGATATATAAGACTGAAAGCACCTTGCACTAGGTTCAAGGATAGCTTCTATCTCACTGTTATCAGATTCTCAAATGGACCACTTGTATGAAAAAAGATCTAGCTCTTTCCCGACATATATCACAAATAAACTCTTCTCAGGCTTCCAGCCAGGTACCATCTTTAAAGATTTCAGAGTTTGTCATCAAAACAGTTTTCCAGCGAGATCAAGCTTCCTGTGAGATAGCTGTACCTCGCTGGAAGCCCGAGAAGAGATTATTGGACTCCTTGTATGATAAAATGCATTCTTGACCTCACAATCTACCTCGGAAGATCTTGCACTTTATTATTTACCTGATTTTACATTATAATCTGCATTCTTGTTGTTAATTTGATTGGCATGAACAGTGTACCAGACAGGTTTTCCCATTGCATCTTTGTACATGTGACAATAAAAAACCAATACCAATGCCATAAAGTGAGACTTCAATTTAAAATCTCAAACTTCATAGTTCAAAGTAAATTTATTATCAAAGTGCATATATGTCACTATACACAACCCTGAGATTCATTTTCTTGTGAGCATACTCAATAAATCCATAATAGAATTGACAGCTGTTGCTACGGGAGATTGCAATCTGACAGCTCTCACAACGTCAGCGGCCTGCCCATTCAAACTTTCAACCAATTTCTGTCACTTTTCATCATCAGAGCACTGCCACTCATCTAACAACTGAGATGTCTGCTCCACCCAAGCCTCGTACTCCTCTTCCCCTTTAGGAGTAGGCATTATTCCAGAGAATAGGCGGAGCCTGCCATAGCTGGGACTTTGAATCTGATTTTTTCCATTTATTCGCCAGAGAAGTAAAGACAGATACTAACTCAGAATTCTCACTCTTCACTGGGGGACAGGGACTAATTAGACGTTCCAAATCTGACCACTCTTTCCCTTCACTCCTCAGAAACGAGAGAACCTTGTCTTTGAAATCTCCGCCTCTAGCTACAACTACCTCAGCGCTGGTCTGCATTTAAACGAGAGCTGCTCCAGCCATTTTATCAAATATCCGCCCACAATCGCAAATTCAACAGTACTTAACAGTGAAATTAACAATTCATCCGGAGTACAAATATCTGCCCCACTGGTTCACTGCTCAGGGTAATCACACAGCATCCAACCGAATCAATCCCGAACGTAGCCCCCACAATTGTAACTCTCGCTTTGCCTAGTGGCATAATATAGGGGGTGATAGGCCCCGGCCCTGCCAAACTTAAGAAATCTCGTTTGGGTGGATGCAACGCGATGTGTCCGCTGTTACATATCAGTACCCCGAAATAACAAACGGTGCACAATATGCGATTAAACGATTAAGCTTTATAATCCTTACTTTGACTATATGGTTAGTAAAGAAATGATAAAAAAGAGAAAAAAGGCCCAATCTTATTAAACAGTCTGTTGCTCAAAGTTGGAGCTCACTGATAAGCCGATCTTCCACCACCTACCTCCTCCAATCATCGCTGCCCTTTGGACCCTCGCTCCAAGTCCACCCCATCTGGTGGTCTACCAACTCTCTCCATTCACGTCTTCTCTCCTCATCTCTTCCCCAGCAAAAGACCGCAAAAATCTCTCTTTCAGCTCACAACAGCAGTCCGAACCCTGTTTTCTCCAGTCATAACCCAAACATTGCTGCTACAGAGAAACCATTACATTATCAGTGAAACCTTACAGCATGTTACAGAATAATAACCATAATAGAATCAGTGAAAGACTGTGCTAACTTGGGCATTCAACCAGTGTGCAAAAGACAACAGACTGTGGAAAATAAAGAAATAATAATAAATACATAAGCAATAAATGTTGAGAACATGACACAAAGAGTCCTTGAAAGTGAGTCCATAGATTGTGAGAACATTTCAATGATGAGCAAGTGAAGTTGAGTAAAGTTAACACCTTTGGTTCAAGAGCCTGATGGTTGAGGGGTAATAACTGTTCCTGAACCTGGTGGTGTGAGTACTGAGGCTCCTGTACCTTCTTCCCGATGGCAGCAGTGAGAAGAGAGGATGACCTGGGTGGTGGAGTCCCTGATGATAGATACTACTTTTCTGTGACAGCACTTCTCTGTAACAAGTGGGAATCTGGATCCCTGGCACTGTGTTACTCTTTGAAGTGGAGCTTAAACCATCGGGTGCAAGTATGCTTAACAATGGGAGTATTACCACATGAAACTTCAAAAATGGAAAACTGGGCCACAGATGGATGAGGCTGGAATCCTATTTGGAGTACCCCAATATACATAAAACCCCTCAGTCTCAAGCCATTAGTCCTATACTCACAGTCTAGAGGCTACAGAAGTTGGAGGTCAGAAGTTTGGATGATATGGTCCTTTCTGGAAATGGGACATGTTTGTTTGATCAGCACCTGCTGTGACTGAATTTGACGACAGACTGGGTCCATGTAAACACACCAGCACATCCCAGCTCAGCTCTGCAGGAGATATAACTCATCTCCTGACAGTGACTCAGATCCATTGCCTAATGTTTTACATCCTCAGAAGTCTTGTAAAAAAAAAGTCCTGGGATGTGTTGGTCTGTTGACGTGGACCTAGTCTGTTGTCAAATTCAGTCACAGCAGGTGCTGATCAAACAAACATGTCCCATTGCCAGAAAGGACCATACCATCCAAACCTCTGACCTCCAACTTCTGTAGCCTCTAATCACCTTAGACTGTGAGTTACTGTGATGCTGTCCTTTGTACAGTGAGGAAAGCAATGCCAAACTGAAAGGAAGAACATTAAAAGTGACACTTAGGGCGAGCCTATTTGCAGTGTTAAATGTTGAATGAAATATATCCACAGCTATTTTAGAAGTCTGCATTACACCAAACTCCATGGAGATGATGCCACTCTGTGAACCAAATTAAGTCCATCTGCTAGAGATCTTTTCTTGAATATTCTGTCTGTGGCATTCCATGACTGAAACTATAGAAGAGACAATGCTGGCATGGAATCATGGATATCAAGGTTGACGGGATTTGCTTTGAAATTTGTATGGACAGATGGGATAAGACTTCTTTTTCAGTGAAGCTGTCATGTATTAATGGGTTGGACTGGTGCCATGTCACAGCGAAGTTTCTTGAGGACCTGCATCCTTCTGTAATGCTATTTTCGTGCCACGTCCCGTTGTCTTTTCTTCAATATGGCTTGTTTTCAAACTACTTTCTCCGATGACTGCCCTCTTTATATCCTCAGATTCATGTGTAATGCCTTGTATGAGCTCATTCCCACTCTGTATTTCTTTCCTTCTTTCCTTTCTTTAAGACGTCAAAACTTAACCCTTCCATCTATTACCTCAGTCTCTGCACTGCACTGTATACACCTTAAACCACTTCTTATAATGTAAATAAACGCTGCTATTTATGTCAGAAGAGCCCAAGCAGTTCGATCACTCATACCAACAATAAGAGAAAGACAACTCAGATTCCAAGGACACATCATGCGGAAGGATGAACTAGAAAAACTCATACTCTCTGGAAAGATTGAGGGGAGCAAACCTAGAGGAAGATCTCGGCTTATGTACATCAATAGCATAGCCAGGTGGCTACACATTGAGGAAATGGAAGTCATCCAAAAAACGAAGGATAGATGTATATGGAAAACAATGGTCACCGAAGTCCTCATCGGATATGGTACCTAGACAGGAGGTAGGCAACTGGGTGACTGTCAGGAGATGGAAGGGGTGCAGGCAGAGAGAGCAGAGCACCCCTGTGGCCATTCCTATCAAAAATAAGTATACCGTTTTGGATACTGTTGGTGGGGATGACCTACCAGGAACAAGTTGCAGTGGTCCTGTCTCTGGCACTGAGATTGGACCCTCGACACAGAAGGGGAGGAGGGAAGAGAGGACAGCGGTAGTGATAGGGGATTCTATAGTCAGGGGGCAGATAGGAGATTTTGTGGGGGAGATCGGGAGTCTCGGATGGTATGTTGCCTCCCTGGTGCTGAGGTCCGGGACATCTCAGATCGGGTGCAGGTTATTCTCGAGAGGGAGGGCAAGAATCCAGATGTTGTGGTCCATGTAGGGACCAATGATGTGGGTAGGAAGAGTGAGGGGGTCCTGTGTAGTGAGTTCAGGGAGTTAGGTGTGAAGCTGAAGGGCAGGACCTCTAGGGTAACAATCTCAGGATTGCTACCTGTGCTATGTGCGAGTGAGGCGAAGAACAGAAGGATTATACAGATCAATACGTGGCTGAGAGGATAGTGCAGGAGGGAGGGCTTCAGGTTTTTAGATAATTGGGCTTTGTTCCAGGGAAGGTGGGATCTGTTCCGATGGGACGGTTTACACCTGAACTGGAGGGGTACTAACATTCTTGCAGGAAAGTTTGCTAGTGCTGCTTGGGGGGGGGTTAAACTAAATTTTCAGGGGGCAGGGATCCAGAATGTGAAAGAGGATAGCGAGATGAAGTATAAAGGACAGGTGGGGACTACACGTTCCAGAATATTAATTGTGAAGTAGAGAAAGGTGAGGCGGAACGAGTGATAAGGAGGATACATGTGCAGAGGGATGGTCTGACGGAGCATGGAGTTAAATGTGCAGAAAGAGTAAGTAAATTTAAGAAGGACAACAAAATTCAAGGGGCGTATAGCCCGGTGAGAGTTCGGGGAGCTGGGTTATGCACAATAAGCAGCGATTTAAACAGAGAGGGGAGAAATGAGTTAAAAATTCTATATCTGAATGAGCGAAGTGTCAGAAATAAGGCGGATGAGCTTGAAGCTCAGGTGCGAATGGGTAACTATGATGTCGTTGGGATAACGGAGACATGGCTGCAGGGGGATCAGACCTGGGAATTGAATGTACAAGGGTATACGTGCTATCGAAGGGACAGAAAGGTGGGCAGAGGGGGTGGGGTGGCCCTGTTGGTGAGGAATGAGATTCAGTCCCTTGCAAGGAGGGACATAGAATCAGGAGAAGTAGAGTCAGTGTGGATTGAACTGAGGAAAAGTAAGGGCAAAAAGACCCTAATAGGTGTTATCTACAGGCCCCCAAACAGTAACATGGATATTGGGTGCAAGTTGAATAGGGAGTTAACAATGGCATGTGGCAAAGGAAATGTCACAGTAGTTATGGGGGATTTCAACATGCAGGTGAACTGGGAAAATCAGGTTGGTACTGGACCCCAGGATAGGGAGTTTGTAGAGTGCCTACGGGATGCATTTTTGGAGCGGCTTGTACGAGAGCCGACCAGGGATAAGGCTATTCTGGATTTAGTGTTGTGCAATGAACAGGATTTGATAAGTGATCTTGAAGTAAAGGAGCCATTAGGAGGTAGTGACCATAATATGATAAGTTTTTATCTGCAAGATGAGAGGGATAAGGGCAGATCAGAAGTGTCAGTATTGCAGTTGAACAAAGGAGACTATGGAGCCATGAGGGAGGAGCTGGCCAAAGTTGACTGGTCGGATATCCTAGCAGAAAAGACAGTGGAACAGCAATGGCAGGTATTCTTGGGAATAATGCACAAGGTGCAAAATCAGTTCATCCCCTGGAGAAGGAAGGATTCAAAGGGGGGAAAGTGGCCACAGTGGTTGACAAAGGAAGGCAGAGATGGCATAGCATTAAAAAAGAAGTATAACAGAGCTAAGGTGAGTGGGAAGACGGATGATTGGGAAATTTTTAAGGAACAACAGAACTTAACTAAAAAGGCAATACGGGGAGAAGAAATGAGGTATGAACGCAAGCTAACTAGGAATATAAAGGATGATAGCAAAAGTTTTTTTAGGTATGTGAAGAGAAGGAAGATAGTTAAGAACAATGTTGGGCCCTTGAAGAATAAATTGGGAGAAATTGTTATGAGAAACAGAGAAATGGCAGACAAATTTAATAAGTACTTTAGATCTGTTTTCACTAGGGAAGACACAAGCAATCTCCAAGATGTATGGATAGGCCAAGGACATAGGGTAACAGAGGAACTGAAACAGATTGACATTAGGAAGGAAACGGTGATGAGTAGACTGATGGGACTGAAGCCTAACAAATCCCCAGGTCCAGATGGTCTGCATCCTAGGGTACTAAAGGAGGTGGCTCTGGAAACTGCGGATGCATTGGTGATCATTTTCCAATGTTCCTTAGATTCAGGATCAGTTCCTGAGGATTGGCGAATGGCTAATGTTATCCCACTTTTTAAGAAAGGAAGGAGGGAGAAAACAGAGAACTATTGCCCTGTTAGCCTAACATCAGTAGTGGGGAAGATGCTAGAGTCCATTATTAAAGATGAAATAGCGGCATATCTTGATAGCAGTGATAAGATTGGGTGGACCCAGCATGGATTTACCAAGGGCAAATCATGCTTGACTAATCTATTGGAGTTTTTCGAAAGTGTAACCAGGAAGATAGACACGGGAGATCCAGTGGATGTAGTGTACCTTGACTTTCAGAATGCATTTGATAAGGTACCACATAGAAGATTGGTGGGTAAAATCAGAGCTCATGACATTGGGGGGAGGATATTGACATGGATAGAAAACTGGTTGGCAGATAGAAAGCAAAGGGTAGCAGTGAATGGGTGTTTCTCGGAATGGCAGGTGGTGACTAGTGGGGTGCCACAGGGCTCGGTATTGGGACCACAGCTGTTTATGATTTACGTCAATGATTTAGAGGAAGGCATTGTGAATAACATCAGCAAGTTTGCTGATGATACTAAGCTGGGTGGCAGTGTGACATGTGATGAGGATATTAGGAGAATTCAAGGTGACTTGGATAGGCTGGGGGAGTGGGCAGAAACTTGGCAGATGGCATTTAATGTGAATAAGTGTGAGGTTATTCACTTTGGGAGCAAGAACAGGAAGGCAGATTATCTGAACGGTGTGGAGTTAGGCAAGGGTGAAATACAGAGAGATCTAGGAGTACTTGTTCATCAGTCTCTGAAGGTGAATGAGCAAGTGCAGCAGGCAGTGAAGAAGGCTAATGGAATGTTGGCCTTTATTAGAAAGAGAATTGAGTACAAGAGCAAGGAAATCCTTTTGCATTTGTACAGGGCCCTGGTGAGACCACACCTGGAGTACTGTGTGCAGTTTTGGTCTCCAGGGTTAAGGAAGGACATCCTGGCTGTGGAGGAGGTGCAGCGTAGGTTCACTAGGTTAATTCCTGGGATGTCCGGACTGTCTTACGCAGAGAGGTTAGAGAGACTGGGCTTGTACACGCTGGAATTAAGGAGATTGAGGGCGGATCTGATTGAGACATATAAGATTATTAAGAGATTGGACAAGATAGAGGCAGGAAATATGTTCCAGATGCTGGGAGGGTACAGTGCCAGAGGGCGTGGTTTAAGAATAAGGGGTAGGTCATTTAGGACAGAGTTGAGGAGGAACTTCTTCTCCCAGAGAATTGTGGAGGTGTGGAACGTGCTGCCTCAGAAGGCAGTGGAGGCCAATTCTCTGGATGCTTTCAAGAAGGAGCTAGATAGGTATCTTATGGATAGGGGAATCATGGGTTATGGGGACAAGGCAGGAACCGGGTATTGATAGTAGATGATCAGCCATGATCTCAGAATGGCGGTGCAGGCTCGAAGGGCCGAATGGTCTACTTCTGCACCTATTGTCTATAGACAGACATTTATGTATTATTTATTGGTTGAGATAAAGCACGGAATAGGCTCTTCCAGCCCTTCGAACAGCACCAGCCAGCAATCCCTTATTCAATCCTACCCTAATCACAGGACAATTTACACTGACCAATTAACCTACCAACCGGTAAGTCTTTGGACTGTGGGAGGAAACAAGAGTACCGGGAGAAACCCACATGCTTACCCAGAAACTACTTAGAGGTAGCCATGAGAATTGAATCTAGGTCGCTGGTACTGTAAAGCGCTGTACTATCTATCAATACACATTTGATTCTTCTAATGTTTTTATATAATTTGTTATTCTATATAATTGTTTGTACATTCTCCCCATGATTGTGTGGGTGACCCATTAATTGGTTCATTGATCATTGTAAATTATCCTGTGATTAAGATAGGGTTTGGATGGTATAGTCCCTTCAAAAGGTTAACTTGCAGGTTGAGTCGGTGGTAAGGAAGGCAAATGCCATGTTAGCATTCATTTCAAGAGGTCTGGAATATAAGAGCAGGGATGTGATGCTGAGGCTTTATAAGGCACCGATGAGGCCTCACCTTGAATATTGTGAATAGTTTTGGGCCCCTCATCTACGAAAAGATGTGCTGGCATTGGAAAGGATCCAGAGGAGGTTCACAAGGATGATTCCAGGAATGAAAAGGTTATCGTACGAGGAACATTTGATCGCTCTGGGCTTGTACTTGCTGGAGTTCAGAAGAATGACGAGGGATCTTATTGAAACCTTCTGAATACTGAAAGGCCTAGACAGAGTGGATATGGAAAGGATGTTTCCCATGGTGGGAGAGTCTAGGACAAGAGGGTACAGCCTCAGGATAGAGATGCACCCTTCTAACACAGAAATGTGAAGAAATTTCTTTAGCCAAATGGTGGTGAATTTATGGAATTTGTTGCCACATGCAGCTGTGGAGGCCAGGTCATCGGGTGTATTTAAGGCAGAGATGGATAGGTTCTTGATGGGACATGGCATCAAAGGTTATGGAGAGAAGGCCAGGAGTGGGGTTGAGGAGGAGAAAAAGAGAAGTATCAGCCATGATTGAATGGTGACGGAGACCCGATGGGCCAGATGGCCTAATTCTGCTCCTATGTCTTATGGCCTTATGGTCTTATTAAATTGGGGTATCGCTGTGCAGAATGGCTTGAAGAGCTGGAAGGGCCTATTCTGTGCTATATCTCAAAAAATTAAAAAAAAATAGAAATACTGCTCTGGATTTTTCTCACCCATCCTTTTCCTCTTTACTCTCTCAGACCTTTTTTGCCATAATTTCACATTCCCCTCTGGTCCTTCCCAAAACTCTGAGTCATCGGTCTTCAGCAGAGTTCTCATTTCAGCTCCACCGTCCCATCTTAATGAATATTGAGAATGATGTAAACTCTAATCCATTGCCTCAGACTCTGTCACAATCAGGAGAAAATCTGCAGACGCTGGAAACCCAAAGCAACACACACAAAATACTGGAGGAACTCAACAGGTCAGGCAGCATCTATGGAAAAGAGTAGACATCAATGTTTTGGACCGAGACTGGAGAAAAAAATTAGAAGTCAGAGAGTGGGGGTGGGGGAGGAATAAATACAAGGTAGTAGGTGATAGGTGAAACTGGGAGAGGGGGAGGGGGTGAAGTAAAGAGCTGGGAAGTCGATTGGTGAATGAGATAAAGGGCTGGAGAAAGGGGAATCTGAGAGGAGAGGACAGAAAGCCATGGAAGAAAGGGAAGGAGGAGGAGCACCAGAGGGAGGTTATAGGCAGGTAAGGAGATAAGGTGAGAGATGGAAGGGGAGAACTCCCAATCCATCTGACGCTCCCCTCCAACCTGGGGGTTTTATGCCATGGGCCTATATGATTAAGGCAGGGGTGCATGGACCCCAGGTTAGGAACCCTTCCTCTAGCTCCGTGTCCTCTGTGAGTCTACCCGTCACTAACAGCCTACGTGACATTGACAGTCTCAACATTTCCACTCACTCTGACCTGGTGCTGGTGTGCTCTCCTGAACTGACCTTTACTTATAGATTGCAAGCTCCAACTCTCCGAAACCTGGTCCAAGATTTCACTGGTCCATGGTCATCAGGCAAGTTCTCCCTATTTCCCTCCATTGCTCCCAGTCTCATAGTCTCCCAGACTTAGATAGCAGGTTTTACCTCCTACCCCAAGGCCAACAAGTGGCATTGTGCTGCTAGCCCCATTGTTTCTGACTATTCTTGTCACTCAAAACTCATATTTTGCTACATTCCTTCTGTTCTTTGTCTGGCTCCTACCAATTTATGCACTGACACTTCTGATCCCCACAACCACTTTAGCATTTTCCAGTTTCAGTCATAATGGCTCATCTTCACTATGGATATCCATCCCACAACAGGATGGATTCAAACCTTTTCTTGAGCAGGGGAGGATCAGCTCTCCTGCACCAAATAATAATAATCACATTTATAGAACACCTTTCACATAGACGTTGTCATCCAATGTGCTTTATAATAAGATAAAGTGCAAAAATGAAAATAAAAGACAACAATAAGTTCATTAAAAGCAAGGTTTTAAATAGGGTTTGAGCTGACATTTAAAAGTTTCAGCTGTGACCGCATCACTTATAGTTTTAGGTATTGAATTCCACAGCTTAGGAGTATAGTTCCAAAAAGTTGACATGCCAATTATGTTTTGAGGGAGATTGTTTAAATTTAAGAGATCGATGGTAAATTGAAGGGATTGAAGGCAGATAAATCCCCAGGGCCAGATGGTCTGCATCCCAGAGTGCTTAAGGAAGTGGCCCAAGAAATAGTGGATGCATTAGTGATAATTTTTCAAAACTCGTTAGATTCTGGACTAGTTCCTGAGGATTGGAGGGTGGCTAATGTAACCCCACTTTTTAAAAAAGGAGGGAGAGAGAAACCGGGGAATTATAGGCCGGTTAGCCTAACGTCGGTGGTGGGGAAACTGCTGGAGTCAGTTATCAAGGATGTGATAACAGCACATTTGGAAAGCGGTGAAATGATCGGACAAAGTCAGCATGGATTTGTGAAAGGAAAATCATGTCTGACGAATCTCATAGAATTTTTTGAGGATGTAACTAGTAGAGTGGATAGGGGAGAACCAGTGGATGTGGTATATTTGGATTTTCAAAAGGCTTTTGACAAGGTCCCACATAGGAGATTAGTGTGCAAACTTAAAGCACACGGTATTGGGGGTAAGGTATTGGTGTGGGTGGAGAATTGGTTAGCAGACAGGAAGCAAAGAGTGGGAATAAACGGGACCTTTTCAGAATGGCAGGCGGTGACTAGTGGGGTACCGCAAGGCTCAGTGCTGGGACCCCAGTTGTTTACAATATATATTAATGACTTGGATGAGGGAATTAAATGCAGCATCTCCAAGTTTGCGGATGACACGAAGCTGGGTGGCAGTGTTAGCAGTGAGGAGGATGCTAAGAGGATGCAGGGTGACTTGGATAGGTTGGGTGAGTGGGCAAACTCATGGCAGATGCAATTTAATGTGGATAAATGTGAAGTTATCCACTTTGGTGGCAAAAATAGGAAAACAGATTATTATCTGAATGGTGGCCGATTAGGAAAAGGGGAGGTGCAACGAGACCTGGGTGTCATTATACACCAGTCATTGAAAGTGGGCATGCAGGTACAGCAGGCGGTGAAAAAGGCGAACGGTATGCTGGCATTTATAGCGAGAGGATTCGAGTACAGGAGCAGGGAGGTACTACTGCAGTTGTACAAGGCCTTGGTGAGACCACACCTGGAGTATTGTGTGCAGTTTTGGTCCCCTAATCTGAGGAAAGACATCTTTGCCATAGAGGGAGTACAAAGAAGGTTCACCAGATTGATTCCTGGGATGGCAGGTCTTTCATATGAAGAAAGACTGGATGAACTGGGCTTGTACTCGTTGGAATTTAGAAGATTGAGGGGGGATCTGATTGAAATGTATAAGATCCTAAAGGGATTGGACAGGCTAGATGCAGGAAGATTGTTCCCGATGTTGGGGAGGTCTAGAACGAGGGGTCACAGTTTGAGGATAGAGGGGAAGCCTTTTAGGACCGAGGTTAGGAAAAACTTCTTCACACAGAGAGTGGTGAATCTGTGGAATTCTCTGCCACAGCAAACTGTTGAGGCCAGTTCATTAGCTATGTTTAAAAGGAAGTTAGATATGGCCCTTGTGGCTACAGGGGTCAGGGGGTATGGAGGGAAGGCTGGGTTCTGAGTTGGATGATCAGCCATGATCATAATAAATGGCGGTGCAGGCTCGAAGGGCCGAATGGCCTACTCCTGCACCTATTTTCTATGTTTCTATGAAAAAGACCTGAGAGCTCGAGCAGGATTATTAAACAAAAGCAATTCTGCAATGTAGTCCGGTCTCAGACAATTAAGAGCTTTGAAGGCAAGTAAGAGAACTTTAAAATCAATTCTAAAAGATACAGGAAGCCAATGCAAAGTAGCTAGGGCAGGTGTGATATGTTCCTTTATCCTGGTTTTAATTAAAATCTAGCAGCAGCATTCTAGATGAGTTGAAATTTGTCAATAGATTGCTTTGGAATCTATACGCATTCACATGCCTGAACTCCTTCTCACATAAAACAACCTCTCTGTCAATCTCATTCATGTTTTCCAGATTAAAGGTGTAGCTATGGAAACTCACACAGGCCCAGGCTATGCTTGAATCTACATTGTATAGGCAGAGCATCCTTATTCCAATCCTTGGAGTTAGGATGTTATGTTAAAGTTTTATAAGATTTTGGTGAGACCAAATTTGGAGTGTTTCTGGTTACTTAAATACAGGAAAGATATCAGTAAGATTGAAAGAGTGCAGAGAAAATTTATAAGAACATTGCTGAGACTTGAGAAGCTGAATTATAGGGAAAGGATGAATAGGAGATGACTTTATTCCTTGGACTATAGGAGAATGAGGGGAGATTCGATAAAGGTATACAAAATTATGAGGAGTATACATACAGTGAATATCAGCAGGCTTTTTCCACTGAGATTGAGTGGAACTGGAACTAGAGGTCATATGTGGAGGGTGAAAGCTGAAATATTGAAGGGGAACATCTTCACTCAGAGGGTGACACCAGTGTGGAACGAGCTGCTCATGGAAGTGGTGGATGTGAGTTTGTTTCAACATTTGAGAGAAGTTTGGAATGGTACATGGATGGGAGGGGTATGGAGCGCTAAGGTCCGTGTGCAGGTCAATTGAATGAGGCAGAATAATAGTTTGACATGGACTAGTTTCTGCGTTGTAGTGCTCTACGACTATTCAAGTTCCTTCTTCCAACTATTTATCGATTAAATTGGTACCTCTTCTTAAATAGAACTTAAAATTTTCCTGATCTTTGCATCCAGTTTCCACCCTGCTCTCCCTTACCAAAGGGTGCACAATTGACTCTTTGTTTTCTTGTTGACTCCTTCTCAGTGGATAGGTTAGTGACCAATATAAATATTCACTACTGCCATCTACTTCCTGTAAGACATTTATTCCTTTGCCTGCTTTTCTCCATCTCTCTCGTATTTCTTCTCATGTCTCAGCCACGTCATGGAGAGGGATTCTCTGGTCCTCATCTTCCAAGTTAATGGCGTCTATATTCAATAAGTCAACCGCCATACTCTTCACCAAATCTGGTGAGGTTCCATCACCAAACATTAGTCCTCTTCCATTCCCCTTTCATCATTCTGAAGGGACTATTCCCTTCACAGCCCCCTGCCCCACTCTTCCACCTTCTCCTTTTCAATACACTTCCCATGCAACTGCAAGAAATGAGGAGAGGGGAAGGGACAGGAGGAATATCTGTGATAATGTGCAGACCAGAGTCACTGAGGTTACAATTATTTTAATAACCAACAGTTTTAGGTAGAAGAGAGGAAAGCAAACAAAGGAAACGGAATAGCACAGTCCCATCTATGGAGAGAGACTGAGATAGAGGTAGAGATAGAGAGAGAGAGAGATTAGAGACAGAGATAGAGGGAAGAAGAGACAGCAAAAGAGAGAGATAGAGAGAGAGAGAGGTAGAGATAGAGAGAGAGATTAGAGATAGAGATAGAGGGAAGAAGAGACAGAGAGAGAAAGAGAGAGATAGAGAGAGAGGTAGAGAGAGTGAGAGCTGTACAACATTGTTTTCATGCACAACGATTTCTAGAGTTTACAGAGAATGGAGTGAAAAACTCAGGAACATCCTCAAGGCTGAAAGCATCATAGATGAGACTTTTACTGAGGTGGTTACACCCAGAGTGCAGTGTTCAGATAGCAGATGGGTGATCACCAGGAAACATAAGGGGAGCAAACAGTCAGTGCATAGTTTCCCTGTGGCCATTCCCCTCAGCAAACAAGTATACCCCCTTTGGATACAGATGGGTGCCTAACCTATCAGGGAAGAGCAGCAGCAGTCAGGCTAGTGGCGCTGTGGCCATCTCTGAGGCTCAGCTGGGAAGGGTAAAGTCAAGCTGAGCGATAGTGATAGGAAATTCGAAAGGTGACGGAGAGGAGATTCTGTGGCTGCGAAAGAGCAGCCAAGATAGTATGTCGCTTCCCAGGGTGTCTCAGTCTGGCTGCAGAAGTTTCTCAAGAGGGAATAGGGAGGGTAAGCAGCCAGAGGTCGTGGTGCACATTGACATCAACGACATAGGTGGAAAGGGGGAAGAGGTCCTGTGCAGGGTATAGAGATTTAGGGAAAAAGGCTGAAGAACAGGACCTTCAAGACTGTAATCTCTGGATTACTCCCAGTGCCACATGCTAGATAAGGCAGGAATAGGATGATGGTACAGGCGACCAAATGGCTGAGGAACACGTGCAGGGTGCAAGGTTTCAGATTTTTGGATAATTGGGATCTCTTATTGGGAAGGTACGGCTTGTAGAAAAAGAATGGGTACACCTGAACCCAAGGGGAGACAACATCCTTGCAGGCAGGTTTGCTAGAACTGCTGGGGAGAGTGTAAACTTAGTTGGCAGGAGGATGGGAACTGGAGTGATAGGGCAGTTGGCAAACAAGTCAAGGCAGTGTGTAGTGAGACTGTGAAGATGGACAGGCAGATGATAGGGCAAAATTGCAGTCAGTGGGGTGAGGTGAAGTGTAACATGGGGGCAAAAGTGAAAATGGTGGTGAATACGGGATTGAAGGTAACCAAGCTAAAAATATCAAAGAGGATACCAAAATTTTTTTCCTGATATATAAAGAGTCAAAGAGGCAAGGGTAGATACGGGAACACTGGAAAATGAAACTGGAGAGGGAGTAATGAGGGAAAAGAAATAGCAGATGGACTTAATACATATATTGCTTCAATGTGGAAGATACTGGCAGTATGCCAGAAATTCGAGAGTGTCAAGGGGCAGAAGTGGGTGTAATTCCTTCTACTAAGGAGAAGGTGCTTGAGATCTGAAAGGTCTGAAGGTAGAGAAATCACCTGGACCAGATGGGCTATACCCCAGGGTGCTGAAAGAGGTAGCTGAAAAGAGATTGTGGAGGAATTTAAATTTTTAATATTTACTATCGATTTGTACTCCAGGGAGCACGAAGAGCAGATTCAAATATCGCTGTGATGATTGTACGCTCTAGTATCAATTGTTAGGCGACTATGAAGTATAAAGTATAAAGTATTAGTAATGACCTTTCAATAATCACCAAATTCTGGAATGGGTCCAGAGGTTTGGAAAATTGCAAATGTCACTCAACTCCTCTAGAAGGGAGTGTGACAGAAAAAAAAAGAAATTATAGGCCAGTTAGCCTGACTTCAGTGCTTAGGAAGATGTTGGAATGTATTATTTAGGATGAGGTTTCAGGATACTTGGAGGTGCATGATGATGTAGGCCAAAGTCAGCATGGTTTCTTAGGGGAAAATCTTGCCCTTCTAGCACAAATAGAAGATTGGCTGTTTTGCAGGAGGCTGAGAGACAGAATAAATTAGGCCTCTTCTGGTTGCCTGCTGGTGACAAGTGGTTTTCTACAGGAGTTAGTCTTGGGACAGCTTCTTTTCATATCATATGTCAATGATTTTGACGATGGAATTGATGGTTTTATGGCCGATTTTGCAGATGATGCAATGGTAGATGGAGGGGCAAGGTGGTATTGAGGAAGCAGGGAATCTGCAGAAAAACCTGGACAGATTGGGAGAATGGGTAAGGAAGTAGCAGATGGAATATAGTGTAGGGAAGTGTATGGCCATACACTTCAGTAGAAAGAATAAAGATGCAGACTATTTTTTTTATACTTATTCTAAATTATTTGTATTTTTAAATTTAGGTTCCACAGCTGCCCTGTTGGGGTTTGAATTTGTGTTTCTAAACCATAGGTCCAAGCGCACTGGGTTACTGTTGGCACAGAAAATGCCTCTCTATATTACCCCGCTCCAAGCTGTAGAAAATACTTTATACTTTATACATAAATACTTTATACTTTATTGTCGCCAAACAATTGATACTAGAACATACGATCATCACAACAATATTTGATTCTGCGCTTCCTGCTCCCTGGATTCCAAATCGATAGTCAATATTAAAAAATTAAATTATAAATCATAAATAGAAAATAGAAAAGGGAAAGTAAGGTAGTGCAAAAAAACCGAGAGGCAGGTCCGGATATTTGGAGGGTACGGCCCAGATCCAGGTCAGGATCCGTTCAGCAGTCTTATCTCAGTTGGAAAGAAGCTGTTCCCAATTCTGGCCGTACGAGTCTTCAAGCTCCTGAGCCTTCTCCTGGAGGGAAGAGGGACGAAAAGTGTGTTGGCTGGGTGGGTCGTGTCCTTGATTATCCTGGCAGCACTGCTCCGACAGCGTGCGATGTAAAGTGAGTCCACGGACGGAAGATTGGTTTGTGTGATGTTCTGCGCCGTGTTCACGATCTTCGCAGCTTCTTTCGGTTTTGGACAGGACAACTTCCATACCAGGTTGTGATGCACCTTAGAAGAAAGCTTTCTACGGTGCATCTATTAAAATTAGTGAGGGTTTTAGGGGACAGGCCAAATTTCTTTAGCTTTCTCAGGAAGTAAAGGCGCTGGTGGGCCTTCTTGGCAGTGAACTCTGCTTGGTTGGACCCTGAGGAACTTAAAGCTTTTGACCTGTTCCACTTGCGCACCATCGATGTAAATTGGGTCGTGCGGTCCGCTACTCCTTCTGAAGTCAACAACCATTCCTTCGTCTTGCTGACATTGAGGGATAGGTTATTGTCTTCGCACCATGCCACCAGGTTCTTAATTTCCTCTCTGTACTCAAATTCATCATTACCCGAGATACGGCCTACAATTGTTGTGTCATCAGCAAACTTATATATTGAGTTTGATGGAAAATTGGCTGCACAATCATAGGTGTACAGTGAGTACAGCAGGGGGCTGAGTACACAGCCTTGTGGGGCACCGGTGCTCAGAGTGATTGTAGAGGAGAGCTTGTCCCCTATTTTTACAGCCTGGGTCCTGTCTGTGAGGAAGGCTGTACATTCACAGTTTAATATTGTGGTGTTGGAACTGGTGCTGGATATCGCACCTTGTTCTATGTTATATGTCCGTCTAACGGTATGTTCTATGGTCCATATTGTGTGACCTCAGTCACATGCTGGAAAATCTCCCGCATTATGTACACATATCTTCCAATGCATGTGCAGGTTTGGTGTAGAGTTGCCGATGAATATTATACAAATTCAAAGTCTGGGTCTTTCAGCATTGGATGCAACCTGTGATGTATATCTAAGAATATTTTGAACTGCCACTCTGTTTTCTTAAGGTTCATTGAAAGTTTAAATGAATGGTGTAGGCTGCATGAGTCTTTAATTCCAATAAAAGGCTTCACTCGGGATCAGGTCAGTAGCTGAGAATGCCTGACAAAGCCTCCTTAATTGCCCAAGTCTAGAGGTTTTCTGTTTGTATGAGGTGGATCAATGAAATTCGACAGAGCTCCTCTGAAGCTTTGACTGTCCATCACTAAGCAGATGCTTGGCAGCCTGACTGTGCACTTTTAGTGAGTTATGAGGTGAATATCTGCTCTTGAAGACATTTTGGAAGTGTGATTTAATGTTTCGTTGACTTGTACCCAGAACCTAATTGTTTTCTCTCTTTTTAATTCAATATTAATTTTACATCAATTATTTACTTGCTATTGCAATTACGTTTTCATCCTCAACACTGCAAAGTATTGAGTGCTTTGGCATATCTAAAGATTATTAATCAATGCCTTTCAGTGACGGGACAGTGATTACATTCAGGGACTCTTACAGGGAAACAGCATAAGCAAGCATAGTGTGCTCTTGCACAACACAAACCTCTTATTTGCTAATCGACTGGCATTATAAAAGATGCCTTAATTAAACAGGCATAATGTTATATCGTCAAGACCCATGCGCCTTATGACGGGAAGGTGATTGAAAAGGTCAGCTGCTATCTAGTAACTTGTACAGTTTGTTGTACCAAATTGGATCAGTGTGTAGAGATCCGCTCAATGATCAGGTTCTTAAAAGCATGTGGTCCATGATCTGCTGCAGCGCTTGTGAAAGATACACAGGACATAGTACAACACTGAGTGCAACCCTTTGACCCACAATGGTGTGCCAGTGTTTGAATCTACTCCACAAACAAACTAACCCTTCCCTTCTGCATTTTTCTTACATCTAAATGCTTACCTAAGTGTCCTTTCAATGTACCTATTGTGTTAGACTCTCCCACTACCCCTGGCAGTGCAAAGGATGATACCTAAAATACACTCTGTGTTTAAAAAAAACCTCCCTCTGATATCTCCCCTAAATTTAGTTCCACTCACCTTGAACAGTTGCCCTATGGTTTTACCTGTTGCTGTCCTGGGAAAAGGGTGCTGGCTATCCACTCTATCTTTGCCTCTTATAATCGTATACACGCCTGTGAAGTCACCTCTCCTCTTCTGTTGCTCCGAGGAGAAAAGCCCCAGCTTATTCGACCTTTCTTCATAAGGTGTGTACTCTCGTTCAGGAAGCATCATGGTATATTTGCTGTGGACCCTCCCCAAAGCTCTCCCATCCTTCCTATAATGAGGCGTCGAGAACTGAGCACAATACTCCAGGTATGATCTAACCAGAGTGTGACAAAGCTGTAGCATTACCTTACAGCTCCTGAACTCATATCCCTGACTCGTGAAGGCTATAATGCACCATTGGCACCATTGTGGTCAAGATTAGAGAGCTGTGGCGCTCCAGGGTGAGGGGGGAATGGTTAGCAGCTTGCCCCAGCATTCCTGGTGGCCAGCGCTATTTATTGTTCTTGTTTAAAATGCGTTGGTGGCATTATGATGGGAAGTTCAAGTTCATTTATTGTTATATTTCAGTTTGGGTTATACAGTTATTTGCTTGTGTGTTTGTGGATCACCCTGACTGTAACTAGGGTGAGTGATAATCATCTCCCCTGTCTGTATGAGACTGAGTGGTTTTCTCCCTGGGTTGGCACATTCACTATCATCGCTGGCTGAGGCGGAGAGGGCAGAGTAATTTTAGCTCCCCAAAGCGTTCCAGCGTTGCCCCACGTGCCACGAACCCAGGCTTGTGTCACCGAGGTGGAGGAGGAAGCTGACGACGAGGAGCCCGAGAGACAGGTCTGACCAGCGCCACACCAGGCCTGCAGTGTGCCATGGAGCGATCTCTGCTACCGGTGGGGCAAGACAGGTCACGTGGCCCAAGACTGCCCACCCCCCCCCACCAGCGCCTCGTCAGAGCACAGCCATTGGGAAAAACACCAAGCAGGTGGTGTCACACGAGACCTCCAGCAGAATCCCTCCGTTGATGCCTCTCCAGTTAGACCATCTGGGTGATGAGCAAGGCTTATACATGGACTGGGTGGTGGAGGGCATCAGATGCCGTGCGTTGGTGGACATTGCAGGTTTTCTATGTTTCTATACCCCAGGTAATTCCTAAGGTAAGGCCATGTTCAGCACAGCTTTTTGGGCTGAAGGGCCTGTATTGTGCTGTAGGTTACCATCACTATCATCCGTCTGAGTGTTCTCCCCAACACGGAGCATCCATCCCAGCCTGGGTGGACAACCATGGCATTCCAGCTGGCTACTGTCACTGGGGACTGCGGGGTGATGAGAGGGAAGAGGTGGCTGCGCATTGCAGTGGAGCATGAGATGTGGCTTGCCGACATCCAGGGCTCCTGCATCCTTGGCCTGGACCTGCTGTCCCACCGAGGGGCCCGAGTGGATGTGCCGGGGGCAACACTCTACCTTGGCGCTGAAGCCGTGGCTCTCCGGCAGGGCAGCTCCAGGCGGACGCAACAACAACCAGCACGGGTCTCAAAGTGCAGCACACCCCTCAGCCGCCTGACGCAACACCGCAGAACCTGGGGCAAGTGGAGCTGGCGGCGCCTCAGGGGGCTGCCGGCAGTGAGGTAGACCTCCCCACCGATGACCAGCAGCTGCGCAGCGAGCAGGTGAGCGTCCCATGCTGGCTCAGGTGAGGGGGGTGGCTGAGCTGGGACGGCGGTCGGGGTAGGGTGGGGGAGGTCTCTGCCCTGGATCCAGAGACCAAAGGCCCATATTCCCAGTGGACACTGGAGATGCGCGGTGGATCGCTGCTCTGGTGGTTGCTGTTTCCCAGCGGCAGCAGACATCTCCCTGCAGCTGGTGGTCCCCCAGGGGCTCCGCACCACGTGCTGCAGTCGGTGCATGGACTGCTGGCGGCTGGCTGCGCTGGGGATACAAAGACGGCGGGCAAGCTGTGCGAACGCTTCCATTCACCTGGGACCAGGCAGGACGTGGAGTGGTTCATACACTGCTGTGACGCTTGCATCCCAGAAAGGAACAGGCTGCCCATCTGGAGCACCAATGCACCAATGCACCAATGCAGCAGTTCCCGGTGGGGGCCTCGATGGAGTACATAGGGGTGGACATCCTGGGCCCCTTTCCTCGCTCTGACACTGGGAACCACTATGTCCTCGTGGCCATGGGTTACTTCACGAAGTGGACAGAGGCCTACACAGTCCTGGACCACAGTGTCACCACAACTGAGAGACTTGTATGGGGAGTTTTTCAGCCTTCCGGCACCCCTGACAAACTCCACAGTGACCAGGGGTGCAACTCCGAGGCTCAGGTGTTTGCAAAGGTCTGCAGGTGGCTGGGGATCACCAAAACGTGGAACACCCCCCTTCACCCGCACACTGATGGGCTACTGGGTTGTCTTAACCACACCCTGGCCACGCAGCTTACCATCCTCATCGGCCAGCACCAGTGCGATTGGGATCACCGTCTGCCCCTACTATTGTGGGCACACCGGACAGCAGTTCAGGACAGCGCCAGGGCTACACCGGCGGTGCTCATGTTCGGGCGGG